>NC_136917.1:29731304-30931304 GCF_949752795.1 Hyperoodon ampullatus
CCAGATACTTTGGGGCCCACCTGGTCTCTGTTACAACTACTGGACTTTGCGATCATAGCACAGGAGCAAAAATGGCTGACATGTGAACGAATGAGCCTGCTGTGTTCTAATAAAACTTTATTTATAGAAACAGGCGACAGGCCAGGTTTGGCCATAGGCCATGGTTGCTGGTCACTGGTCCATATAATTTTTTTTTTTTCTGCACCATGCGGCATGCAGGATCATAGGTCCCTGACCAGGGATCGAACCTGGGTCCCCAAGCAGTGGAAGTGTGGGGTCCTAACCACTGGACCACCAGGGAAGTCCCCGGTCCATATAATTTGGGTTTAATAAAGTGACGTGGTTTTGGAAGGTGGGTAGAAAAACTACACTGTCTGAATCAAAGCCTGAGGCCACAGGCCCTTGAGCCAGCGCCTAGTTCTTGTGGCCACGTCTCACCAACGTGACAGGACTGGAGGAGCTCCGGAGGGCGACTCAAACTGTGTGGAGGGTGGAGCTGTTGACATTTAAAGACAAACGCAAGTATCAGACACGGGTCTGAAATGCCAGCAGTGGTCTTCCCGAAGCTTGCCAAGTCATAAAGAAAGCTGATTGAATCCTGGAACCCCAGAAGCCAGGTGTAGACCCTTAAAACTTAGGATGGGAGTTTGGGCACAGATGACTTTGGGAGCTGTAGTGGGTGAATAGTGTCCCCCCCACCCCAAATTCACGTCAACGTGGAATCTCAGAATGTGACCTTATTTGGAAATAACGTCTTTGCAGAGGTACTCAAGCAAAGGCTTAAGGTGAGATCATACTGGATGAGGGTGGGCCCTAAATCAGGTGACAGTGTTCTTGTAACAGACAGAAAAGACACACAAGGAAGAAGGCCATGTGACAATGGAGGCAGAGACTGGAGTGACGCAGCTACAAGCCAAGGAATGCCAAGGCTTGCCGGGGCCACCAGAGCTGGAAGATCCTCCCCTAGAGGGATCATGGCCCTCTTGACACTCTCTAGTCTCCAGAACTGTAAGAGGATAAGTTTTTGTTGTTTCAAGCCACCCAGTCTGTGGTACTTTGAATGGCAGCCCCAGGAAACTCACACAGGGGTCCCTACGGTGCATCCTGCAAGGTTTGGTGCCCTGCTTCTGTGCCAGGCACAACTCAGGCAGCTGACACATATTTATCAAATGAATGAACACTTTAGTAACGCCTTAGTATTACATCTGATACTGAATTATGAAAATTTACATATAGCATTTCAGATAGTGAGAGTCTATGAAAGCACTTTATAAAACAGATAATAATACACAGAATTATTATTTCAAGAGGCAGTACAGCTAGAAATACAAATAGGTTCATAAAGGTTTCAGAAAATGTACGATCTACCTGGTTATTTCAGGGGTAACTAAGACCCTTCTGGAAAAGGTAATGACCTTTTGAGACCGACTGCTCTGCTCCCCGATTCATCCCTTGACGCTAGTATCAGACAGACAGACTGACAGACGCTGTGTGGACAGCCAGGCTGTCCCAATATATGAACACACAACAGGCCCATCTACGGAGAACGCGGAATCCTTCCTCAACCACCTAAGATAATCAAGGTTGTAGGTTGCACAAAAGCTGACCCAGTTTCCTGAAAAAATGTTTTATTTGGGTCCATTAATCAAGGGCTCTGAGCACATCAAAGTTTAGGTTTTTTTAAAAAAATGGCTTTTAGGGCTTCCCTGGTGGCGCAGTGGTTGAGAGTCCACCTGCCAATGCAGGGGACACAGGTTCGTGCCCCAGTCCGGGAAGATTCCACATGCCGCGGAGCGGCTGGGCCCATGAGCCATGGCCGCTGAGCCTGTGCGTCCGGAGCCTGTGCTCCGCAACGGGAGAGGCCACAACAGTGAGAGGCCCGCGTACCACAAAAAAAAAAAAAAAAAAAAAAAAAAAAGGCTTTTTTATATGTATTTTTTAAAGATTTTTTGGATGTGGACCATTTTTAAAGTCTTTATTAGATTTGTTACAATGTTGCTTCTGTTTTATGTTTCGGTTTTTTGGCCGCAGGGCATGTGGGATCTTAGCTCCCCGACCAGGGATCAAACCCACACCCCCTGCGTTGGAAGGGGAAGTCTTAACCACTGGACCGCCAGGGAAGTCCCAAAAAATGGTTTTTAAAAGGCATACAAAAGAGCACTGACTTTCAGTAATGGTAGAGCAAATTGGTTGGACTAACCCTCCTGCAGATAACAACTAAAAAATCTGGGCAAAGTATTTTTTTTTTAAAGCAACTATTTAAAGACACCGGAGGGTGACCAAAGCGGGCAGACACTGCCAGGGGGCCCACCCTTGAAAGACCGCTGTCAGACTGGTTGGTGACTCTGGCTTTTTTCTTGGTGGCACACCCCAGTCCACAAATGCTTGGGTGGCAGAAAGCATCAGCCTGGTCATCTTGAAGTGTCAGAGTGTGTGTGTGTGGGAAGAAATAGAGCCACACAGCAGGTGAACCCCCAAATCCGACTATAGGGTCCACCCAAATCTTTAGCCAACTGGCTAGAAGCCACACATATTGGGGGAGTTGTGGGGGGTCTTGGAGAGAAACTGGCAGTTCAAAGATGAAAAGACTATGTGGAGATTTCAGCTGCTACTCACTGCAGGAGGGGCAGAGTTTGAGTCCAGCCAAGTTAAATGCCATCGGGGGGAACACAGCAGAATCCAGAGACTCTCCAACATATCATTCATGATGTCCAGGACCCAAGAAAGACCACGAGCTATGAGAAGAAATAGGAAATTGTGATTCATACCCAAGGAAAACAAACAAAAAAAAGGAGTCAATTACAACCAAACCAAGATAATCCAGGTGATGCAGATAAAGCAGCTACTGAAAATAAGCTCAAGAATTTAAAGGAAGTTATATGCACAATGAACAAACGTATGGGAATCTCAACAGAGGAAGAGAAAATTTAAAAAAAGAACCAAGTAGAAATTCTGGAGCTGAAAAGCAAAATAACTAAAATGGAAATTTCACTGGATATGCTTCACAGCTGATTAGAGGTGGAAGAAGGAAGAGTCATTGAATTTGAAGATAGATCAATCAATTTGAAGAACTGAGAGAAAACAAGTTAAAGAAAAAAAAACAACACAAAAAACAGAACATGCAATCTAATATACATGTAACTGAAATCCCAGAAGAAAAGGAGAGAATGGGAAAGGAAAAAAAAGATATATTTGAAGAATGGCCAAACACCTCTTAAATTTGGTGCAAGACATCAACTTACAGGTCTCTGAAGTTCAACAAACCCCAAAAAAGAGAAATACAAAGAAAATCAACTTAGGTGTGTCGTGGTTAAACTGCTAAAATAAAAAAATAAATAAATAAAAAGATAATCTTTAAATCAGTAAGAGAAAACTACATATTATATTTCAAGGGAACAACAGCATGGATGATAACCAACTTCTCATCAGTAACAATGGCAACCAGAAAACAATGAAATGACATCTTTAATGTGTTGGGGGAAAAAACCCTGTCAACCCAGAATTCTATATCCAGCAATGCTATTCTTAAAAGGAAGGTGAAAATAAAGACACTTTATGCTAAACGAAACCTGAGAAATTTTGCTGCCTATACTATAAGAAATGCAAAAGGAAGTTCTTCAGGATGGAAGGAAATAAAACCAGATGGTAAACTGGGATGTACATGAAGGAATAAAGATCATTGAAATGATAAATATGTGGGTAATTGTAAAAGACTGTATTGTTTTCTTTCCTTCTCTTAATTTCTTTAAAATGTCTATATTTATTTTTAAAAATTTGTAACACTCTCTTGTGGGATTTATAATATATGTAGATATAATCTATATAACAATAATAGCACAAAGGAATGGGAGGGTAAATGGAATTACACACGCAAGGTTCTTGTATTTTACATGATGTAGTAAAATATTAACTCTACCTAGTTTGTGATAAAGATGCATATTGTAAACCCTAAAGTAACCTCTAAAAAATACAAAAAGACATAGCTAAAAAATTAATAGAGGAATAAAATAAAATACTAAACATAACTGATTATCCCCAAAGAAGGCAGGAAATGAAGAACAAAAAGCAGATGAAACAAATAGTAAAATGGGTTTCCTCTATCCAGACATATTAATAATTACATTACATGTAAATAGAGTGAACACTTGAATGAAAAGGCAGACATGGTCAGCCTGGATAAAAGACAAGATTGCATTATATGCTGTCTAAAGAAACCCTCTTTAAATATAAAGGCATACATAGGTGGAAAATAATGGGATGGAAAAAGGTAAGCCATGCAAATGCTAATGTTAAGAAGGTTAGACTGGCTATAATGATCAGACAAAATTGACTTCAAGGCAAAGAACATTACTAGAGATAATGATGAACATTTCATCATAATAAAATTATCAATTTATCAGGATGACATAATCATTACAGATGTGTGTGCACCTAGTAATACAACTTCAAAACAGAACCAAAGGAAAAATCAATAAATAAGTAATCATAGTTGGAGATTTTAAACACCCTTCTTTCAGTTATTTTGATAGAAACTAAACAAAAATTCCAATAAAGCTATAGCATATCTGAGTGACACTATCAATCACATTGACCTAATTAACATTTATAGAACACAAGCACCCAAACCTGCACTTTCTTCTCAAATGTACATGAACTATTCGCAAAGATGGGTCATATACTGGGACATAAAGCAAGTCTCAATACATTTCAAAAGAATGAAATTACACAGAGCATGTATGTACTCTGAGCATAATGGAATCAATCAGAGATCAATAAGGTATCCAGAAAAATGCCAAAATATTTAAAAAATAAAAAATATGCTTCTAAAATAACCCACAGGTCAAAGAATAAACCATAAGAGAAATTTAAAATATTCTAAACTAAATGACAATGAAAACATGACATATCAAAGTTTGTGGGATGCATCTAAAGCAGTGCTTTAGAAATGGTTAGCTCTATAAACTTATATTAAAAGAAAGGCTTAAAATTAATCATTCAGCCTGCTGATGCAGGGGATACGGGTTCGTGCCCCGGTCCGGGAAGATCCCACATGTCGCGGAGAGGCTGGGCCCATGAACCATGGCCGCTGAGCCTGCGCGTCCGAAGCCTGTGCTCCGCAATGGGAGAGGCCACAACAGTGAGAGGCCCGCGTATGGCCAAAAAAAAAAAAAAAAATTAATCATTAAGTTTTCAACCTTAGGAATCTTTAAAAAGACAAGCAAATTAAACTTAAATTAAGTAAAAAGAAGGGGGAATTCCCTGGTGGTCCAGTGGTTAGGACTTGGTGCTTTCACTGCCAGGGTCCAGGTTCAATTCTTGGTGGGGAAACTAAGAAAAAAAGAAAAGAAATTTCAGTTTTGAGGCAATTTTGCTTTGGTTCGTTTTCTCTGTTGTTTGGAGAGGTTTTTAAAAATTTCATTAATTTCTCCTTTATCGTTTCCTTCTTTTTTTTTTTTTTTTTTTTTTGGTCATGCTGCATAGTTTGCAGGATTTTGTTTCCCCGACGAGGGACTGAACCCGGGCCATGGCAGGGAAAGCCCGGAATTCTAACCACAGGGCCACCAGGCAACTCCCCAAACTGAAATTTCTTCAAAAAAGAAATGAGCTATCAAGCTATGAAAAGACATGAAGGAAACATAAATACACATTACAGTGACCCTCGAACAACTCGGGGTTAAGGGCACTGATACCCGCCACTCCACGTGCCGTCAAAAATCTGAGTATAACTTCACAGTCGGCCCTCTGTATCCACATTTCTGCATAATTGAACCAACCAAAGATTGTGCAGTACTGTACTAGGCATTTATTGAAAAAAATCTACAAATAAGTGGACCCATGCAGTTCAAACCTGTGATGTTCAAGGGTTAATTGTACTAAGTGAAAGTAAATGCATACAGACTGTATGATTCCAACTATGTGACATTCTGGAAAAGGAAAAACCATGGAGACAGCAAAAAGATCAGTGGTTGCCAGGAGTTGGTGGAAGGAGGAATGGATAGGAGCACAGAGGATCCTTAGGGCAGTGAAAATGCTCTGTACAATACCATACATTTGTCCAAATCCATAGAACGTACAATACCAAGAGTGAACCCTAGTGTAAAGTATGGACTTTGGGTGATAATGACTTGTTAGTGTAGGTTTATCAACTGTAACAAATGTACCATCTGGTGAGGGATGTTGATAATAGGGCAGGTTATGCATGTGTGAAGGCAGAGAATATACAGGAAATTTCTGTACCTTCCTTTCAATTTTGCTGTGAACCTAAAACTTCTCTTTAAAAAAATCATAGAAAAAAAAGAAAAGATTGACAACTCCCTATACAAGAAAGAAAGAGAAAAGAAAAACACACAAATTGCCAATGTCATGAATGAAATGAGATACACCTCTACAAATCTTACAGAAATCAAAATGATAATAAGGAACTATTATAAACAACTTTAGCCAATAAATTCAGTAATTTAGATCAAGCAAACACTACACACCAAAACTGACACAAGATGAAATAGGAAATATGCATGTCATACATCTAACAAGGAAATTGAAGACATTATTGAAAACCTTCCTACAAAAAAAAAAACTCTAGGCAAAAACAGTGTCACTGGTGAATGATATCAAACACTGAAGAAGGAATTATCACACAAATTCCATCAGCAAATAGAGAAAGAAATACTTCACAACTCATTTCATGAGGTCAGCAAAAACCCTGATACCAAAACCTGATAAAGATATTACAAGAAAAGTATTTAGACCGATATCTCTCATGAGCACATAGGCAAAAATCCTAACAAAAAATAATAAATCAAATCCAGCAATATATAACCAATATAACCCATACTTATGTTGTCAATTGTTTTTTTTTCTAATGAAGCCCCAGCTCTTTTCCTCCTCAGTTATTTTTGACAAAGGTGTCAAGGCAATTCAACAAGGAAAGGTAATCTCTTAAACAAATGATATATCCACATGGGAAGAAAAAAACAAATGAACCTCGATCCCTACCTCACACCATACACAAAAATGATTTTGAGTTAGATCACAGACTTACACATAAAAGCTAAAACTATAAAACTACTATGAGATAACAGGGGTGTAAGCAAAGGTTATTTAGACAGGGTGCAGAAAGTAATGAACATAAAAGAAAAAACTTGATACATTAGATTTCATCAAAATTTAAAACTTCTGCTCATTAAAGGATTTCACTAAGAACCCAAATTGGTAAGCCACAGTCTGGGAGAAAATATTTGCATAACTTGTATCTGGAATACAAGGGCTTTTATCCACAGTATATAAAAAGGGCTTTTATCCACAGTATATAAAAATCTCCTACAACTCAATAATAAGAAGACAACCTAATGGGCAAAAAACTTGGATAGGCACTTCATAAAGGTATACAGATGCCCCAAAAGGATATGAAATAGTACTCAACCTCGATAGACACTCGGGAAATGCAAACTAAAACTGCAATGAGATGCCACTCACTAGAATGGCTAAAATAAAAATATCTGAGAACAACCAATGTTGTGAGCACATGGAGAAACTGTAACTCTCACACACTTGTAGGGATGTAAAATGATACACCACAGTGGAAAAAGCTTTGGCAGTTTTCTAGCAAGTTAAACCTACCCTTTAACCCAGAATTCCTCTCCTGGATGTTTATCCAAGAGAAATGGAAACATATGTCTTCAAAAAACTTGTATAAGCATGTTCATAGCAGTTTTCTAGACAAAAAGGAGAAATAACCCCAATGTGCATTAGCAGAAGAATGAGTGAGAAACTGCAGACTGTGTTAAGTTAATGACGCATAGTGTAATCCCCCAACCATTAAACACACCCACACACACAGCCAAAAAGCTGATGGGGAACACTATTCATTGACAGAAAATTATGAACTACTGATAAACATAACACATAGGTGAATCTCAAAATCATTATGCTGAGTGAAAGAAGATGGATCCAGAAGAGTATATACATAATACAGGATGGGCAAAGCTAATTAATCCAAGGTTAAAAAAAATCAGAAAGAGTGTGGGTGCAGGGATTAATTTAGGAAGGGATGGGGGGAAACTTTGAGAGAGGTGGATGGTCATGTTCTCTATGTGATAGGGTGTGCATTACATGGAATATCCATCTGTCAAAACTGGACAGCTAAGATTTGCACATTTATTGTCCGTAAATCTTTTTTTTTTTTTTTTTTTTTTTTTGGTCATGCCATGCAGCTTTCGGGATCTTAGTTCCCCGACCAGGGATCGAACCCGGGCCCCTGGCAGTGCAAGCACTGAGTCCTACCCACTGGACTGCTGGGGAATTCCCGGTCTGTAAATCTTAACCTAAAAAAACCTTTAGTAACGAGTAGAGGATGAGGAGTGGTTTTTGGTATAGGTGGTACAAGATGCAGGAGGCTGATAACTGTAGGAGGCCGGTGGTGACTCCACAGGGTTCATTATCCTGTGGGTGGATTTTGTTGATGTTTGAAATTTCCAAAATAGAAAGTTAAACAAAAAAACCCATCCGGCTATTAGCTTTCAGCCACAAAGAATAAGCGCAAGCTTCTGCCTTTCTCCACATGTGCTGGTTTGCTGGGCTAGCAGCCCTTGAAGAGGAGGCCAGTCGTTTCGGGAGTCCTTCTGGAAGGTGTGGGGCAGGATCAGGGTGACTCCTGGGGCAGCGTGGAGGTGGCCTGCCCGTGAGGACAAGGGCAACCGGCAGCCACACGCAACGTGAAGTCCTCTGCTTTCCCTTTTCCCTGTTCAGCTGGGTCAGGCTCCTCGGTGATTCCAATCACCTTGGGCGGCTGCACTTGTGCTCTGAACTTGAACTTGAACTTGTGATAGGAACCTTGTGATAGGAATCATTCCGTTGCTGTCTTCCCCGCTTGTTCTATCCCAGTCACTTGTCCTCTCTCCTGTTTTTTCTTCCCCAGGCCAGGACCTGAGCCTTCTTTCTCTGACTCTATCTGCCGCCGCTCCCTGGAACACGACCCGCGGCCCAGGCTGGCCAGGTTGGCCCAAAGCTCTTTGTGCTCAGAGACACGCCCAGCGTGTTGTTTATAAGCCGAGCACATTTCCTTTGCCATCTGGTCCACGATAAGGGCAAACTTGAGAAATAAAGTGGAAAAGTGCAGGGCCACGGTGCCACTTTCCCTCCTGGGCCAGCCTGGCATTTAGAAGGCACGGCTGACCTTCTGGAGACGCTGCCCAGAAACACCCACCAGCAGGAACAGGGGCGAGGGTTCCTGAGTGTATGTGAGGGGGCCAAGCAGAGACCCGCGGTCTGCAGCCCTGGATCAGGGCCTCCATGAATGAAGCTGTCTGGGCACAAAGGGAAGAGGCTTCTGTTTACGGGAGAATACTCTGGTTACCTAGTAACCAGTAATGACAGGAAAGGAAATGCAGAAAAAGCTGAGGGCAATTTCTGGGCCTGGTTCCTGGTCCAGCGCTGACTCACCATGACCTGAAGCAATCTCCTGTTCTATTCCCCGTCCCTCCCCAAGCCAAGGGGAGGGATCACCTGCCTCGCATAGGTCTGGTCCGTATTTAGGAAGCAGCATGTCATCTCTGGGTAATTAGGGGAGAGCCGGCCTGTTGGGTTTCTACTTCCCTTCGTTCTGATTGGCCAGTTAACTTCCGCTCTGGGGAGACGCAGGCCTTTTACTTTTACTTTGCGGAGAGACACATGGCCTCCTCGGGACATCGGTTCATGTTTTGCTGGTACTTGGTGGCATCTGGATGGCACCTGGGTTCATTGGCCCCCAAGAAAGCAATTCATTTCTTCCCTATGGACAAGAAGGAACAAGTCCAGAATGTTCTTAAGAGCATGAATTGTTTCAAACACCGGGGTCTGGTCTGATGCTTGTGTTGACATTCCCAGAGCTATTAGGGGGACCAGAAAAATCAGGTCCCTTTTTTTCTCTTGGGTCCCCTTCAGTCTGAGGCCAGGTCTAGGGAGCAAGCCACATGGAGCTTAGATTCTCTGCTGTCCCTGCTGGCGTGTGGCCCCTGCTGAGCGCCAGGCACCCAGAGGAGACCCGTACACTTGAACAACTAAATGGCCATCTCCTCCTTGCTGAAAAGTGGATCCTTTAACCCTCCATGATGGTGGAAACCACATCCTTTCTCTCTTGGACACTCCCACGCACCACCCACCCCAGTAGGCACTGATGCAGGGTCCCCACTGCGGGCAATCGTCTGGTCATTCCCTGTGGGGGGCTGGCCCAGGCACTATGGGTGCTGATGGAATCCCTGGCCCCCACCCACCAGATGCCAAGAGCACCTCCCAAGCCTGAGTCTCTGGTGCACTGCTGAGCATCTCTGGGGTGTGGGGTAGGGTCACCCCACTTGAGAAGCTCTGTTCTCAGGGAACATGCAGCCTCTGGCAAATGAGCTGGACAAACGGCGCTTGAGTACAATGGACTCACAGACAAGTTGAGAATGGGGACAGTGACAAAGAGGGCACTGTGGTGACCTGGGCACCAAATCACTGCAATCCAGCCAGAAGGAGGGGGGGAAAACGACTGGACCCTTTAAAATCTACCCACTCTTTCCAGTCGTCATAATTTCAACTCACATCAAGGGTGACCCACTGTTCCCTCTTGGCCTAAACTTTTTGGACACCCTGGCATTCCTCAGTTAATTTTCAGTTTTGTGGTTTTTTTCCTTTTGCAGCCATGGACTTTGAAGGATCAGAGTTGGCTCCGAGTCCCTCTGGAATGAAGTATCTTCAGAATTCAAATTCCTTTTTCTTTGGTAAGAACTGGGCTTCTGTTCCTGTTTTCTTGTTGGAAGCCAAGCTTTCCTTCTTTCTCCAGCAGAGAGATCAGGCTCAAGCCCTGGAATTGGCTGTCAGAGGGCTCTAAGCTCAATGCAGGGGGTGGGAGGCAGCCAGGTCCCCGGCCAGTCCCATGGTCCCAGGGTTCGGGTCGAGTGGGACAGGCCCCTCTGAACTCCAATGACAGCCACCTTTCCTCCCCCGCACTGTAACGCGGCAACACCCTCTTACTTTCCTCTTAAAGCGACACGATTTTCCTATTAATGTAAAAATTGTCCAAACTGAGGTATGGTTACCTTGTCTGGGATGTGGTCTGGTTTTAGTTGCCACTGACAACATCACAGATTCAGGGGAAAATGTGAATTAAAAAACCACAGATGTAGAGAACAAACGTATGGACACCAAGGGGGGAAAGTGGCGGGGGAGTGGTGGTGGTGGTGGGATGAATTGGGAGATTGGGACTGACATATATACACTAATATGTCTAAAATGGATAACTAATAAGAACCTGCTGTATAAAAAAATAAATAAAATTCTAAAGAAAAACCCCACCCAGGCTGCCCTGACACTATCACCCAGCACATGTGCTCCTGGCAGGCACCCACCCCGATTCCATACCTTATTAGTAATCACTTAATAACACCGTTAAGACTTGGGTTCCAGGAAATGGAAATTCTCCTCTGGTTGGGCAGGGTGGGGGGCACCCCAAAGTTCAGCACATCGGCCTCTTATCTTTTTTTTTTTTTTTTCTTGCGGTATGCGGGCCTCTCACTGTTGTGGCCTCTCCCGTTGCGGAGCACAGGCTCCGGACGCGCAGGCTCAGTGGCCATGGCTCACAGGCCCAGCCGCTCCGCGGCATGTGGGATCTTCCCGGACCGGGGCACGAACCCATGTCCCCTGCATTGGCAGGCGGACTCTCAACCACTGCACCACCAGGGAAGCCCCGGCCTCTTATCTGTCCCCGGAGAGTGGGCCGGAGAAGTGTCGTACACTACCCGCATACACACAAACACACGTACACACGCACCCACAACGCACACACATGCATACCCATACACATGTACCAACACCCCCACCCCGCGAATACACACAGATGCACACACAGAAACATATAGGGGATACAGATACATAAACATGCATACACATGTCCACAACTGCCCTGCACAGGCTAACATGAGAGAAAGTGGCCCAAAACACTCCTAAGACACTGTTGCCCTTTTCCTACTTCAGATACGTTTCTATTAAACTGAAGGTTGACTAGGTCCAGGGTCCCAGCAGGGAAAAACACGTGATCTTCATAGTAAAAAAGGGGGGACCCCTATGTTTGCATATTTGCACACATGCATATGGGAAAAAACTCCTCAAAATACAGGCTTTTCTCTACAGAGAACTTCATCCCGGGATTCCGCTCTGAAATTGTCCCCGTCGCCCCGCTTTCTGACACAGCTTCTCCACCCCAGCTCTTGGTCTCACCCCGCCCTCCACTCCCACACCCCCCCGGCCCACATCCTCCTCCATCCGGCCAGGATCCCTGGATCCTGACCCAATGTTTCTACCCCTCTATTCCTCAGCTCCCATTACTCCTTGTTTATTTTTTGAAATTAAAAAAAAATTTAAAGAATTTTTTGGCTGCACCGCTTGTTATGTGGGATCTTAGTTCCTGGACCAGGGATCGAGCCCGCGTCCCCTGCAGTGGAAGGGCGGAGTCTTAACCACTGGACCGCCGGGGAAGCCCGGGGAAGCCCCCGTCACTCCTTGTTGATGACGCCCTTCCTGCTACAGCGGCAGAGCCGCGTGGATGGCAAAGCCGAGAGGTTCACTCCCCGGCCCCCTCACAGAGGAGGCTGCAGCTCTGCTCTAGGTGTGGGGAGGGGCTACACCGAGGGCCCCAGGCCTTAGTTTCGGCGCTGGTCCAGGGTGGGAGGCCGCCTCCCTCTGCATCCTCACGTCGGCCCCACCACCCTCCTCCCTGGGGCTTCAGGGCCGGCTTTCAGGGTCGTCACACCCCTCTCCCTAGTGGTTGGGCTGCACCTTGGGATTCTGACCCCTCGTTTCTGGTCTCCTCCTCCCTCTGATAGTGTCTTCTCGGGCCCTGGTCCGGCCCCTCTTGGTCCTCTCCCCCCGGCGCCAGGTTCCCATTTCCAGACGCCCCCCAGACCTGGGCGCCGCTCCGGTGCCTCAGCAAATCCAAAAGAGAGCTTCTTCCCCGCCAAATGGCTGCTGCTTCTGCGTTTCCTAAGCCCCTGGGCTGTTGGAGCCATTGGGCATCTCCCTCGGCCTGGTGGCCACATCTAACTGGTGACTTGGTCCTCAGGTCTCCATCGGGCCCCCCTCAGGGGCCTAGACCGTCCCTGCCCCTTGGGCTCGCACTGCAAGCTCTGGATCTGCCTCAGGGCAGCACGGGTTTTCAAAATCAACGGCTATTCGAAGCCTAAATGCGGAGGTGGGGGTCCGGGACACGATGTCAAGGGTCTGTGGTCCTTGAGCGGTGGAACACGTGTGGCCTTCACGTTCATGCAGCAGCTCAGACCCTCCGACCTGAAGACGGTGCATCCTAGCTACCTGAGAGCCCTGCTCCGCGCAGCGCTTGGAAGAAACAGCCACCTGGACCCCTTCCCGCTCCCCAGCCTGCGAGCTCCATCAGGGAGAAAGGCTGGATACTCTTCATATGTCACTTGCTGGGACTGTGGCCGAAGCCTCAGCTTCTTTATCCGAGAAAGGGGTGGAATGATGTACTGGTTGTGCCCACCCCGAGCCTGGATCCCAGCCGGTGCTCGATAAATAAAATATGACCTCGTGGAAGAGAAGAGGGATGACAGCCACACCAGACTCCGGCACAGCGCGTTCCCTGTGTGATCAAAGTTCTCAGGAAACTACTCCTTTATCAGCCTCAATTAAAAAACAACAACAAACAGACTGAGGCTCAGAGAGGTCAAGCCATGAGTCCAAGGTCACACAGCATGAAGTGGCAGAGCTGGATATGAACAGGGTCCTCCTTTAACAGGAGGCATGAGTTTATGAAGACCCCCCGAGTCTCTCACTGTCTGTACACGTGGGGTCCATGTTTCCTTCCCGTAGAAATTGCTCCCCAGGCCCCACGCCAAAGAGAACTCAAAATAATATCAGCAACATGGGCTCAGAGTTCTGCTTTATAAGGTTCTACAATTTAGCTCAGTTACCAGAGCTATGAATCGACTGACGTGGTTCATATGAATGAATTACGTGAACCCACGTTGGGCCTGCGTGTTTCAATTCCCTATCCGGTGCTTCACCTTCTTAGTAACTGGAAGGAACTTGTAGAAAAAGACCCTGTCACCGTTCCCATCGTCTTTCCCCCCAAGCAGTTGCCCGCGTGGGTAAAGAAGCCCGGGTCCCGCCCTTGACCGGCGGCACATGCTCAGTGCCCACCTTCACTCCCACCCCTGGAGACTGATGTCTCATTTCCACCACCCCCCTCCGTCCTCTCCCTATGTCCCCTCTCCACGGGGGCATGCCGCCCCTTCTGCACCCACCACGTCCTGCCCTCTGCTCTGATGCGCTTCTGCTGTGGCTCCATGGGGACCGCCAGGCTTCTCTGGTTTCTCTCTTTCTTTTTTAATTAATTAACTCATTCATTCATTCATTTATGGCTGCGTTGGGTCTTCGTTGCTGTGTGCGGGCTTTCTGTAGTTGCGGTGAGCGGGGGCTACTCATCGTTGCGGTGCGCGGGCTTCTCATTGTGGTGGCTTCTCTTGTTGCAGAGCACGGGCTCTAGATGCGCGGGCTTCAGTAGTTGTGGCTCAAGGGTTCTAGAGCGCAGGCTCAGTAGTTGTGCTGCACGGGCTTAGTTGCTTTGTGGCATGTGGGATCTTCCCGGACCAGGGCTCGAACCCGTGTCCCCTGCACTGGCAGGCAGATTCCTAACCACTGTGCCACTAGGGAAGCCCCTTCCCCTGGTTTCAGCCACCTGGCCCCTCGGCTCCCCCAGTTCAGCCCAAACGTAATTCAACACTCCAGGCTCTGAGAACGGGGCCGAGGGGGCTGGTGGCCTGAGGGAGGCCTCTGAGCTGTGCCACCTCCACCCTGCAAGTCAACGTCTTTGTAGAATGAGGGTGGCCAGCGTGGGGTCAAGGCAGATGCAGCCATTCTGGCGTGGAGGCCACTGGAGGACGGGCTGGTGTCCCTGAGAGCACTGAGGATGGCCCCTGCCAGGATGGGACAGACGGGACCCCACAGAGCAGGGCCAAGGCCAAGGCCAGGCTGGAGAGCACCTGGCCCTCCAAGTGCCGACGGCTCAGTTAGCGAGGGCTTCAAAGGGGACTAAGTATCACAGCGAGCAGCAGCTACAGCCCCCCGTCAAATCATCTCAGCCCCTAGCGCGTGCTTTCCCCAGCTCGGCACAGAGGCCACTGGGCCAGGACACTCTTGGATGTGGGGCCGGCCTGGGCACTGTCGGGTCCTGAACGGCATCCCTGGCCCCAGCCACTCGATGCCAGAAGCACCTCCCCAGCTCTGACAACCATAAATGGCTGAGACATCACCCAGTGTCCTCTGGGGGCAAAGTCAGCTGGGGATGAGAGGCACTGCTTCGCCTTTTCTGAAACTGCTCATAAATTATAACCTCATTTTCACACAGTTCCCAGGAGCCTTGTATGTGCCTTAAAGTTTGAGAGGAGCTGCTCTGAGCCAGGATGTTTTAGCCTCAGCACTAGACATCTTTGGGGCCCATCATTCTCTATGGGGGGGCCGTCCTGGGCGCTGGGGGGTGTGGAGCAGCCTCCCTGGCCCCCACCCCCTCGATGCCAGGAGCCCCCAGTGGTGATGACCACAGATGTCCCCAGACGTCGTCCAGCATCCCCTGGGGCAGGATCATCCCCAGGGAGACCCACTGGTCTAAGGCCACAGCCTCGCTAAGCATGGCGTTTCCACGTCAACCACACACCCTTCTCCACGCCCGTGGCCTCGGACCTGCTTCCTATGACACAACTGTGCACGTTTAGCTTCTGGACCAGCCAGTCTGCCTCGAGAAAACAAAGTCTGGGTCTTAGTCATCCTTGCAGTCCCCTCCCAGCCCCTAGCGAGTTGCCCACGATGATCCTCCGGAGATATTTTGGAGCGAGCAGATGGATGAGGGCCCTGCTGCCTAGGCTGCCCGCCTGTCCTGTCCGCCTTTGCTGAGCCAGTTGCCGGCTCCGCCTTCCACTGGCCAGGGTCCCCAGCCCCAGGTTCCTGCGTGCAGTTTCATCAGTGTCCAGCTTTTGCATTTGGGCAGGTGGAGAAGGGACTGACCTGACTCATCCCCTCCTCCCTACTGCCCAAGTCTTCAGAGTGGCCCCCACAGCAGAGGCGGGGCAGGGCGGGATGACAAGGAACAGGTCAGGAGCTTCTTCCCGGACAGCACCTTCTGGGTCTGAGCCTGGTGACAGCCCGGCACAGGACAGGGCTGCCTTGGTGCCAGGGCACTTCCCATCCCCCTCACCATCCCCAGAGATGGCCAGTGACCGTGGGTGATGGGCAGTATCTCTGTGACGGATTCGGACAAACAGGAGGCTGGCTTTCTTCATCCTACCGTCAGCACACCCGGGGCCTTCCAATATACCCCTCCCCCCCTCCCCGTCATCACTTCATTCCGGAATTTAAAAAGCAGAGAAACGGCCTACCTAAGAATGGAGAGCTTCCACTTGAAATCACAGCGCGGGAGGGGCCCTTAAAATCTCCTAGCACAGCTCTTTCACCCAATGGAGGAAGGGCTTTACCCAAAGACGTTAGGCATCCAAGCTGCGAGGCCTGATGTGTGTGTGTGGGGGGGGGAGGGTCAGTGGGCGGGTGGTGGGAAGAATTTTCAAGGAAAATTTTCTAAACGATCAATTTAAAAGAAAATTTTAAAATCAGGCTACAACTCCTGAAAAATGACTTGCCTAAACTGGGACCGGTGTGAAACAATTTTCTGGAATGCAGGGCAGTGTTTCTTTTGGAAAGATTTACCTTCCTCAGTACGTAACGATCTACAACTATCCTGCTGCAACAGGCTGCAGGAAGAATCATGTATTCTAATTAATCTTTGGGGGAATCTTTGAGTAAGTCAGAACTTATTCCTTTTAATTCCAGCAACCCTCTATGTAATTGGATCTTAATGACTGCATCTAATAGGGATGGCGGCCTAACAAGCTTTTTTTTTTTTAAACAGCTTGCTTTTATCTGTTCTAGAACACAAATGACATCCCATGATAAGTTTTGACTGCAAAAGAACACTGGGAAACGTATTCAGATACTTTATATGGTCCTAAGACATTAGCTGGGATACTGGTACAAAGGTGCAGCGGGCATGTTCTGGGGGCATTCAGCCACAGAGCGAATCGCCCTTCAAAAAGAAACACAGATCCGTACAACTAAGCAAGTCTTCCCTCGAGGGCTGTTTTACTGACCGCTGGCTGCTGCGTTCTCATACGGGAGGCACTTTTGCAGTTGCTGCTGCGTTAATCAGATGGACCGCGCTCGAGATGAATAAACCAGGATTGAGTCCCCACCAAAAATCTGCCCTGGCGAACTTTTCTCAATTTATAGCCCTGGTTGGTGGGCGGGGGCGGGGGGATGACGCAGGGACGAGGGAAAGAAATGTGTCACTGGCTTTGAATGAAGTTCAGGGGCAGTGTTTACCTAAGCAACCGAGCCTGGTAAACATTCGCTATCTCTGGTGGTGCAGTGAGACTGTTTTGATCAAAAGCCACACTGCAAAGTGGCTCAAAGTGCCCCTCAACAGGGGAAGGATTTGGTGGGAACATCTTGCTTCTCCGTGATTTTTTTTTAAAATTTCTATTGGAGTCAAGTTGATTTACAATGTTGTGTTAGTTTCAGGTGCACAGCAAAGTGAGTCAGTTATACATATACATATATCCACTCTTTTTTTAGATTATTTTCCCATTTAGGTCATTACAGAGAACTGAGTAGAGTTCGCTGTGCTATACAGTAGGTTCTTATTATCTATTTTATATATAGTAGTGTGTATATGTCAATCCCAGTCTCCCAATTTATCCCTCCCCCACCCTATCCCCCTGGTAACCATAAGTTTGTTTTCTACATCTGTGACTCTATTTCTGTTTTGTAGATAAGTTCATTTGTACCATTTTTTTAAGATTCCACATATAAGCCATATCATAAGCACGATGTACACACTCCCCTGAGGGTCACCTGAGTATCCAACTTCTTAAGAGGAATACTGAAGGACCAGAAGGTTCAGGGTTCAGTTTCCATCACCAGCCAACCTGACACGTGACTGTCTTTACGTGTGAGCCATCAGGGTTCGACACCTGGCTTTTCTGATATTCTTGAGCAACAGGAATAAAAACATCGTGGTGAAAAATGTCCGAGGAGTTGTGGCTTATCAGTGACATACGATAAGTAGGCTAGATGGGTGAAGACTTTTATAAACACAAGGAATTAGATTGAAAAAGACATTCGACTTAAGACTGAAATAAGTCTCCAGGTGAGGGAGGTCTAGGACATATTCCAGGGGCTAAAAGGTTTTTTTTCCCCCCCAACAGCTCCTCTTGGTTTATATAGATGAGATGCCAGCATAACAATACGCCTTCTTCTAAGTAGACCCCCGGTGGACCCAGGTCTACCTTTGGTGGCAAATCAAACTCAAACAATTTCACCAGGGAAAAATATATGCAGATGTTCAATTAAACCCTGGAGTCCACAGTCCTGGCGCTGTTTGCCAGCCCTCATTGTTTGCTGAGTAACAACGGTTGCCAGGGGCGACGTAGTCTACTCTCTCTCCAAGAGCCTGTTGCTGGGCAACTGCGAGAATACTTCCCAAACCAAACAATGTCATCCCCGGAGCAATCCCCTCTATCTCACATTAACCAGATCTAAAAAAAACCCCTCCCAAATATGTAATCTATTATTTTCAGAAGCCCGAAGAGAAAGGCAAATAATCTCCTCTCTATAGTAACCGAGGGGAAAACAGTTTACCATATTTGTTCTGAAATAACAAAACCCAAGAAGGACCAACTCTCTCTGTGGAAAGCATCATAGGAGGGACTTCTTCAAGCCCTCCTAGTGCTGGGAGGAGAAACTGCCTTTTTCTCCAAGAGGAAAGAATTTATTTATCATCCAGCAAACAATGTGGGGTAGCTCATAGCTGCACCCACGTTTTCTGGGCAGTGGTTAGACAAACTGAAACAACCCGGGGAGATTAAGCTATCTGAAAAACACGTAAGAACAGAGGAGTAGATACCTAATTAAAAAGACTTTTGAGACCATCAAGTGCGTATGAAATAGGTACAAACGGAACCGTGGACTCAGCATTACACACGCCTCCTGGGACCGTCGGAATAAACTACAGCATCTGGCGTCCCAGTGCCTGCTCTTCTCGCCCTACCCTGCGAGGGGAAGGCTCTTGGAAGAGGAAGTCAGGCCACATCAGGGCCCCGAGATGGCAGGAAGCACAGGGACACACAGCTCCGGAAAGAGGCCACAGGGAGGTTCCTAGTGTTGGCCAATCTTGACCCACAGAGAAAAGAAAACCAGTTGGACTCAAAGTCAATGCGGCCTCGGCTCTGCCGGGCAGTGCAGTCTGCGCATGGGTCCCTGAGGCTCTGGGACAGTGCAGGCTGCGCATGGGTCCCGAGGCTCTGCGACGGGGAAAGGGAGAGGGCTGCCCCCCACTCTTACAAGGGGAGCGTAGAGTTCTAAGCCATGGTCTTATCTGGGGGAATCGTGGCCAAGGATCTTAAAACACGTTGACTGAATGGGAAGCACATGGCTCCAGCGACAAGGGTCAACAGTTTAGACGATCAAAGCACACGACACTAAGAGACTTGTGCGTGATTAAAGCATGCCCTTTAGCTCTCGTGTGCGGTCTCGCCCCTGACGTGATCATGTCAGGGGTGCACAGAATCTATGTCTTAAGACAGCGTCCAGGAGTCGCTCCTAGAATAAATGGACAGAATGGAGGAGTGTCCCTGACAAGAAGGGAAGGTGGATTCCCACGCTGTTAGAATCTGAACCTGGGCTTCAGGGAGACCAGGAATTTGAGGCCAGCCTCTTGGGCCATTAACCCAGGGCTAAGTGGTAACGTGGAGTGGTCGCCATGCCGATCTCTAGTCCTGGAGGTGAGACCACGAGCAGCCGACACCACGGGAGTCGCCAGGGGACACTCCCATCCGAAGGGAGGCTCTGCCATGCAGCTGTGAGGACCCCAAACCCCGTCTCCAGAAAGAGGAGTGACGCGGGAGTCCTAGTTGTGTTATTCATTGATTTCAACCAAAACCCACTTGCTGAATGCCTAGCCCAGGCCAGGCATTGCCCAGGAATCAAAGCAGACCAAATTCCCTTCCCTTGTGAAGTTTATATTCTAGTAGGCAATGGTGGTGGTGGGGCGGGGGATAGAGGCAGTAAACAAAATGAATAAGATAAATATATACTATGTCAGGTGGTGACAGATGCCAAGGGGAAAACGGAGCAGAGGTAGGGGCTGCCAGGGTGGGGTGGGGCTGCAACTTTTAAAGGGCTGTCACGTGCCTCCCTGAGAAAACTCACTAAAGAGATGAAGAAAGTGAGGGGCAGAGCCATTTAGGCATCTGGGGGAGAAGCATTCTTGTGGAGGGAACAGCCAGTGCAAAGGCCCTGAGGTGGGACCAAACCTGGCTGGTGACTAAAGCTGAGTGAACCAGGAGACAAGGAGGAGGAAAGGTCCGCGCAGACCATCACATGGGCTTTGGCTTTTGCTCAGGGTGAAATGGAAGCGACCAGAGGGTTTCAGCCGAGGCACGACCTGATTTGACTTGTGTTTTAACCAGGTCCCTCTGGCTGCTGGGTGAAGAACAGGCAAAGAAGGAAAAGGGTGGCAGCAGAGAGAGTAGTTAAGAGGCTAATGTGATAATGCAGACGAGAGATGGTGACATGGCCCAGTCTGGGTGACAGCAGTGGAGGGGTGCCAGTCAGATTCTGGATAAATACTGGAGGTGGAATCAGCAGGATTTGCTAATGGGCTGGATGTGGAGTGTGAGAGAAAGGCGTCAAGAGTGTCTCAAAGCTTTTTTGCAATTAGAAGGATGAGAACAGGAAAATTTCAGGAGAAGCAGGCCTGGGGTGCACCCAGGAGTTGAGTTTTAAAGATGTGAGGTGTGACACAGGGAGATCAGCTCGGTGCTTTGTGACCGCCTGGAGGGGTGGGAGGGAGACGCAAAAGGGAGGGGATATGGGAACATGTGTATATGTATAACTGATTAAATTTGTTATAAAGCAAAATAAAGAAAGAAAGAAAGAAAGAAAGAAAGAAAAAAAGAAAAAAAAAAAAAAGATATGAGGTGTGAGAGGCTCCGACAACCAAGCTGGGATACTGAGAAAGCAGATGGATGTACAAGTGAACATCTGAGGGGCAAGGAGTAAGCTGGAGCCAGCAGTGTATAGATAATGTGGGCTGGAGCCAGTAGTGTACTGAATATGTGGGTTGCAGCCAGCAGTGTATAGATGACATGGGCTGGAGCCAGCAGTGTATAGATGACATGGGCTAGAACCATCAGTATGTAGATGACATAGGCTGGAGCCATCAGTGTATAGAGGATGTGGGCTAGAGCCAGCAGTGTGTAGATGACATGGGCTGGAGCCATCAGCGTATAGATGACACGGGCTAGAACCGTCAGTATATAGATGACATAGGCTGGAGCCAGCAGTATATAGATGATATAGCCTGGAGCCATGAGTACATAGATGACATAGGCTGGAGCCAGCAGTGTATAGATGACCTATTTAAAGCCACAAGACTGGCTGAGCTCATCAAGGGAGAGCAGGGAAGAGACCCAGGGCCAGGCTCTCCATCATTTAGAGATCCTAAAGAAGAGGGAATCCAGAAAAGGAGCCTGAAAAGAGGAGGCCAAAGAAGTATGAGAAAGTGGTGTCCTGAGCACCAAGTGAATTGGGGGCTGGGAAATGACCACTGGATTCAGCGAAGCAGAGGTTACTGTGACCCTGACAGAGCAGTTCCAGGGCAATGGCATGGGCAAAAGCCACAGGGATTGGGGCAGGTTCAAGAGAGACCAAGAGTCATGGAACTGGACACCCAGGAACAGACATGTGTTTTGAGGAATCTCTGCTGGAAAGAGGAGGAGAGGGATGGAGTGGCAGCTGGAAGAGGAGGTCAGTTGAGAGAGAGTTTCTGAAAATGGAAGAAGTAACAGCAGGTGTGTGTCGTGACCAGCAGGATCCAATGGGAGGGAACTGACATGGGAGGGGGGGAGAAATGCTGGCGGCGTGTCCTTGCATAGATGGGATAGGACCAGAAGTCCTGCAGAAGAGAGGAGGGGGTGGCCAGAGCTAGGTGCATGGACGTCTGTCTACCAGCCCAGCACAGAAGGCAGAGCCTCGGCCCAGATGCAGGTGTCACCGAGTCACAGACGGGTAACCCCAAACCTGAAAGTCCCTTTGGGGAGCTCCTGGTCCCCAATCCCATTCCTCAGCCATGGGGCCCCATTGTTACGATTCCAGGGCCCTCCTGAGTCTGTCTTGGGGTGGGTCACTCAGGTCTACAGACTCACAGCAGAGCCCCCAGCAGACCCTGGGCTTGGAAGGGTGAGCTGTAGCTGGGAATGAGCCCACAGATGGTGTCCCCAGGCTCCAGGCTTCAGGGCTGCATGTGACCATGATAGGAGGTGGGGCCTTTGGGAGGTGCGTAGGTCATGAGGGTGGAGCCCTCATGAATGCGATTAGTGCCCTTATAAGAGAGACCCCAGACAGCTAGCTCACCCCTTCCACACCATGTGAGGACACAGCGAGAAGGCTGTGACTCAGAGAGGGCCCGCACTGATCACACTGGCAACCTGATCTCAGACTTCCAGCTTCCAGAACCGTGAGCAATCAATTTCTGTCATTTATAAGCTGCCCAGTCTATGGTATTCTGATACAGCAGCTTCAACGGACCAAGACAGACCAACAGCCACCCCCTAACCCCATGGTTCCCCCTCAACAGTCTAACAGATGCCCTGTCCTTCATGTTTGCACACGATTTGCCCTTTTTATTCTTCTCCATGATGACTAGATGCCTCTTTGGAAATCCACCAACATGTCTGATCTTTCCACGTCCAAGTATTACTAGAAGTTTGTTTCAATACACCGATTTTTCTTCCCATGTCCACATCCAAACACACAACCTTAAATAAGAAGACGCTCTAGGGTTGCACAGAAAAATAAAGCGTATTTCTTGCTCAGTCATGCTTGAACTATGTGAGATTACTGAGAAATTTAATGCAAGATAAACGAGTGAGGCCAGGAATCTTGCTGTGAGAGTTTCAAGAGCAGAGTTCTCCCGCTCTGGGTAATGCAGGGACTCAGGCCAGCAGGCAGAGTCCTCGCCTGTCTTAGGGAGGGAAGAACCTTCCCTGGCTTGGAAGTGGTCACCGGTCTCTGCGCTACAGCTATATCTCAACTGTCCCAGGACCCCAAATTTAGTCTCAGATCCCTTCGGAAGCACCGAGGGATCTCTGAAGAAATGAAAACACAGTGACGAAAGGCAAAATTAGGAATATTGATCTCACCCGTCATCTCCTCTCTCCCCATCTCAAACCCCCATCCAATCCTATGGGAACAAAAGGACGTTCTATTTCAGGGCCCATGAAAGTTTCAACCCCAAAGCCAAACCTCAGGGTGCTCTCACAAAATGGAGCAAAACGGGGTTTTGTGCACATTGCTGTTAAACCCATTATTCTAATTAAACCCGAGGAGAGAAATCTTGGAGGTATTTTAGGTTTTTAGCCTAATTAAGCCTAATTAATGCTAAGAAGATACACTAAAATCAATTCCATTTTAGAAAGGCATTCTCATCAAAACCTTGGGGGAAAAATATTATTTTTGAAATTGAAAAAAGGCACCATAAGACCTTGAAAATATTTTAAATGACTTTCCTGTTACATCAGGATTTGAGATGAGTCTTCATCTCAAACACTTTCTACGGGTGCAGGGTTGGGCAGGACCCAGAGCAGAAAACCAGCAAGCAGCCCACAGGGCCCCAGCAAACACCCAGCTTTGCCTGGTTCTGTTTTTGCATCTCCCTTCCCAGGTCCGTATTAAGTCAGCTCCCAAAGCAGAGCAAAAGATAATTAGGGGGGAAAGATGGAATAAAATGTTCTAGCTCTGCTTGAAAGGTGGAAAGAGAAACAGACGAGGACTCTGAAACATAACTCAAGTAACAGGGGACCAGCCTCCCCATCCTCCCTCCCTCTTTTCTCTCGTTCAGAATGTAGCCTTGGACAAAAAGCCACCTCTCGAACCCTCCCACGTCCCAATATTGGTCCCAGTTCCCCTTGCTTCTAGAAGTCGCGGTGGCTTGACCACCGTGACCTTTGAAAAGCATTTACCACTATTTGGGCATGAGTTTTTAAAAGATAAATATTTGAAAGATTTCCATCCAAGTGGAATTTGAAACTATTTGAATAAAGAAAAAAGTAAGGCTGAGCTGAAAAAAAGCCCTCGAAAGCTTACTGTGGGCTGAAATCATGAAGACACGATTGCATTTCTGTGTTAAGTCAAATCCTCTTTTTTTTTGGACACAAATGTCGCGCTCAAGATTAGATTGAATGTGGATGGCTGAGCTCAACAATTTGGGCTAAACCTCTCTGGGGATCTCAGCATCTCCCCAGGCTATTGCTCAGCCCAAGGTGATTAGGAGAGCACCTGTGAGCATGCAGGACACCAACAGAAATTGACCAGATTCTTCACTCTCTGGCAAATAGCAAGTGTGTTTCATCCTTACACATGAATGACCGTGGACAACCACAAGAGGACATCCTGGCAACCTCTAGACAGGCCTTTCCCCGGTGGCAGAGGCTCTGGGCAGTGCCCAGGTCAAGGTCGACACTCAGGAAGATGGAAGATGGTTGAGGGGCAGCCCTGGCTGACACGGGCTGCTGGGACCACAGGGGACAGATGTGGAGCCAGTGGAGTCCTAGCTGTACCCTCAGTGGACGAGCGGGGAATGCATCCTGGACCCGGGTATCTTCTCCCAGACACACAGCACCAGCAAAGCGAGATGCCCCAGGAATACAATGCGATGGCTGAGAGTAGGCGCCTGGATCCGAATCCTGGATCCTCTGTTTGCTGGCTGGGTGACCTTCAGCCAGTGACTTAAACCTTTCTCGTTTCTGTTTCTTTATCCGTAAGCAGAGAAAGTAAATCCCGTCTGCCTCTGCTGGTTATTGCGTTAAATAAAATGAAGCCTACGGGGCTTCCCTGGTGGTCCAGTGGGTAAGACCTCGTATTCCCAATGCAGGGGGCCCGGGTTCCATCCCTGGTCGGGGAACTAGATCCCACATGCCGCAACTAAGACCCGGCACAGCCAAAATAAATAAATAAATAAATATTTAAAAAGTGAAGCCTACAAAGCGTGGGGTTCGCTTGCTGGCCCAGCACATAGCAGATGCTCAGTTAGTATTAATTAGTGTCTAACTCGCTCCGTTTTAAGGCAACCAACATCAGCTGCTGGTTTTTGCCTGTTTAAATACCTGAAACCCCCAAAGCAGTTATGCCCTTTGCTATCTGTGGTTTCAAAACAAACGAGTGAGATAAACACTTCAGGGAGCGCCTCATGCTCTGTGCTGCATTCATTCCAGGGCATATTTGTGGGGTTCGTCATTTTCACCCAATACTTCATACTCGTTTCTCTCCTAGCACCGTGCCAAACGTAGCAGCTCTCCTTCCAAATGAACCCTGCTGGATTGCTGTTATAAAATGACATTTTACCATGGGCCCCCCTTCCCTTTTCAGAACCCCCATCCTTGCATGAGACCTCAAAGCAGTGCATCATCCTTCCGGGGGAGTTTAATTCCCCGTAAGGAGATCCTTTTTGCTTTGCCTTCTTTGCCACAAGTTTCTGCGATGTGCCTCGAAAGAGGTGGCTTCTCCAGGGCTAATTCAAAGACAGGTGACAGTGGCTGCAGTGTCCCCACAAGCAGCCTGTGCCAGAGGTGGTGCAGAGCCAGGCAGCACAGGTGCCTGGGGGCGGTGGGGGGGGATTCTCACCAGAGAGCAGGGTCTGCCTCTGCAGTAAATGACCTCTGAGCGTCCCTCGAGACCTAGGATATGTGTGAACCTGCACAGCCAGAGAATGCAGAGCTAGCCGGAAGCAGTGTCTCTTTATCCCCCTCTCAGGATTTATCCTACAGAAATACATGTGTCCAGAAAGGTGCACGGACACACAAGCACTGTTCACCATTGTGCAGAACAGCATGATTCATCATAGCCTCAAAGAAGAAACAACTCAATCGTCTGTCAGCTGATTCAGTAAGATGGGGTCCATCCGTGCCTAGAATATTACTCAGCCATGAAGAAGAGCAAAGCACTGACGCTCGCTGCGATGTGTATGGACCTTGAAAGCATGATGCTCAGCGAGAGAAGCCGGACACGAAAGACCGCACAGTGTGTGCTTCCCTTGATGGGAAATGTCCAGAACAGGCAAACCCACGGAGACGGAGAGTGGGTGAGTAGTTGTCAGGGGCTGGGGGAGAGGGGGGCTGGGGAGTGACTGTTAATGGGCACAGGCACGGGTTTCTGGAATGTTCTGGAGTTAGTGTGATGGCTGCATTCTCTGGATATACCAAAAGCCACTGAACTGTATACTCTAAATGGGCCAACTTGACGGTATATGAAATATATTTCAAAAAAGTGGTTTAAAAGAAGACATATGGGCAACGTATCCCTGGTGGCATTATTTGAAGCCACAAAAAACTGCAACCAACTTAAATGTCCATCAATAGGGAAATCATTAAATAAATCGTGGTACATCCTCTCTGTAATACTATGATGTCATTGAAACAAACAAGGTACTTTCCCCAAGAAAGATCTCCAAGCTATACAGTGTCTGGATAGAGAAGACGCTCAAATATTTAAGAAAGAATCTATGTTAAAAAATGCAGCTATATATGCTATAAAATAGGTACATTCATTTAAAAGGTCTAGAAGGACACACATTGTATTATTGGAGGCAAGGAAGATAGGAGAATGAAACAGAAACTTACAGTCGTTAATGACTTCTGCAGATGACTTTATAGGAACCTGATTTTTGCATTACTTACATATCGTTAAAAAAATCGTGGGGGCTTCCCTGGTGGCGCAGTGGTTGAGAGTCCGCCTGCCGATGCAGGGGACACGGGTTCGTGCCCCAGTCCGGGAAGATCCCACATGCCACGGAGCGGCTGGGCCAGAGAGCCATGGCTGCTGAGCCTGCGCATCCGGAGCCTGTGCTCCGCAACGGGAGAGGCCACAACAGTGAGAGGCCCGCGTACCGCAAAAAAAAAAAAAAAAAAAAAAAAAAAAAAAAGATTGTGATACATTTGTAAGCACTTGAAGGCAAGTCAGTTCTTGTAAATTTGCAAGCTGTACCTAGAGAATGCTGTTTGTGCAGGGAATACCACTACCGTTCAACCCACTTGGTCTACAGTACGCTGCCGCTCTTACGACCGGAGCCATTAATGTTAGTTCAACACTGAACATTAAAAGAAACCGTACCGGGCTTCCCTGGTGGCGCAGTGTCTAAGAATCCGCCTGCCAATGCAGGGGACACAAGTTCGAGCCCTGGTCCGGGAAGATCCCACATGCTGCGGAGCATCTAAGCCCGTGGGCCACAGCTACTGAAGCCTGCGCTCTAGAGCCCGCGAGCCACAACTACTGAAGCCCGCGAGCCACAACTACTGAAGCCCACGCACCTAGAGCCCACGCTCCGCAACGAGAAGTCACTGCAATGAGAAGCCCGCGCACCACAACGAAGGGCAGCCCCCCGCTCGCCACAACTAAAGAAAGCCTGTGCACAGCAACGAAGACCCAACACAGCCAAAAAAAATAATAAAGTACCGAATAAACCAACTGTGGTACATTCACACAATGGCACAGGACTCCACAGTAAAAGAACTCCTGAAACACACATCAGCACGCTGAGTCTCAGATGCATTACAGTGAGTGAGAGAAGCCAGTCTCAGAAGCTACACACTGTGTGCCACCACTTATATGACACTGTGGAGAAGGCAAAACTACAGGGCCAGGGACAGAATGGGGTGGCCAGGGGACATGGGGGGAGTGGGGTGAGGGTCTGGCTGCAGAGATGTTCAGCTCAAGAGAACGTGCTGGGGTGTTGGAACTGCTCTCTGCCCTCTGGGTGGGTGGTAGTTACAAGAATCTACGCGTGTGTGAATACTCATAGAGGGGTGCACCCTGACTGTATGTAAACTATGAATGAACCAAAGGAACAGAGTGAATTTACTGAGTGCCAGACATTGTTTTAGGCACGGAGCATTCAAAGGTGACGACAGCTCTGCTTGGGGCTCCAACATCCTTGGGCAAGGGATTCAGACAAGAAACCAGTCACCAGATATGCAAGGTGATCTCCCACAGATGTGGGAGGTGCCAGAGTGAGCACTCCCCACACAGGGAGTAGCAGGTGCAAAGGCCCTGGGGCAGAGGAGGGCGGGGGGCTGGAGACACTGGCAGAGACCCCACAGGCACTGCCAGAAGTCTGGGTTTTATTCCAATTCCTGAGGGAAGCCCCAGGTGGGGCACACTATCACCTCACTTATGTTCTTAAAAGAGCCCTGTTTTCAGACCATCGGGAGAAAGAGTGAAAGCAGGAAAACCAGGGAGGAAGAAGCTCCCATGGCATTTACTAGTTCAAATTTTAGAAATAATTAATGCTTCATTAAGTTCCTAATCAAGCTTCTTAAGACCCATATACGGAAGCTGGGCTTTATACCATTTTATAAAGAAGCCAAGTAACATTCACCCCAGTAAATGGAGGGTTAACTAGCTAAGTATTTCGTTAACATGAAAGTAAGTGAGGGCCTCTACTATTTTCTTTTGGTCAAGCCACACGGCACGCACGATCTTAGCTCCCCGACCAGGGATCGAACCCGTGCCCGCTGTGTTGGGAGCATGGAGTCTTAACCACTGGACCGTCAGGGAAGTCCTCCTGCTATTTTAACGCAGGTAAATCATCGCAGCTCACAAGCATCAGCTTGCTTATGAATTCAGTGTTAATTGTCTCTACTGATTTATAAATACCAGTATCCAAAAATTAAACACTTTACAAGTGTACACTCATTGTTTAAAAGGGCGCCTAAGACAGAGGAAATGGACAAGGCATTGAGTCTGTAGTTTGGTTATAGTTACTCGTTACTCACTGTTAGGATCAATAGAGTAAATTGATTTCAAGCAGGGGTTGGCAAACTTTCTATAAAGTGCCAGAGAACAAATGTTTTTGGTTTCACGGGCCCCAGGTTCTCCGGTGAGGCTACTCCACTCCGTCACCATCTCTAGAAAACTGCCCTGGACCTTCCACGAGGAATGAGCCTGGCTGTGTTCACAGCCCTATGGGAGCCTGGGGCAGAGGGAGCAAACCGGCAATACTGATCCTGTCTTTAAAATTTTGACATTTTGCTCATCATGGATTATTCTGACATTGATTTTGATTTTTTAAAATACTGCATTAAGATATTGTTTATGCTGATGGCTGAGTTTTCTCTGGCGCTGCTTCCCTCCTTGAATTTTGTGCCCAAGGTGACTGTCTCACTTGCCTCACCCTAGTCCCGGCCGTGGAGCTGTTCCGACAAAACTTCATTTTTGAACACTGAAATTCGATTTTCATATACTTTGCATGTGTCACAAAATAGTCTCCGTTTTCAACCATTTGAAAATGCAGAAAATATTCTCAGCTTGCGGGGCCTACTGAAAAATCAGGTGGCGTGCCGGATTGGGCCCCTGGGTGTAGTTTGCTGAGCTGTTTTAGATGGTCATTTATGAAGCAGGTCCTCCTCATTTTTTTAATTAAACATTTTTTTAATTTAAAAAACATTTTTACTCATCTTTATGTTCCATAAAAATAACTGCTCTCAAATGGGCACTCACATGACTGAACAAATCAGTCCTGTTTTTTCCTTTGTGACATTCTTGCTTAGGTTACTTATGATTCCCTTCTCGCCCCAGGTCCCCTAGTGCACCAGCACGCATGCCCAGGACACCCCAGGAGGCCTCTGGGTTTGGTGCAGGGAACACCTGTGAGTGAGCAGACGTGTCCTCAGGCTGCCCACCCGCCCACCACTTTCCTTTCTGGGAAGGACCATCAACTCAAAAGTATCAATATAATCTTCCCAAGTGAGGGTGTGGAAGTGGAATGAGTTAACGACGCATTATTCACTAGTTAGTATACGACCACAGACAAGATGGATCTTCAGGGCCTTTACTAAAACTGTGCCCTATGGCTCAGCGGGAGCGGTGAGACCTATGAGACACAAGGTGTGAAAGAATATGCCTCCTCTAGTGTAATGCTGCAGAACACAAGTGGAGTAAAAGACTTGCTATTATTTTTTAAACTGTGGCAAATATATATCACAAAATTTACCATTTTAACCATTTTTAAGTGCACAGCTCAGTGGCATTAAGTACTGATACATTCACACTGTTGGGCCACCAGCCCCACCATCCGTCTCCAGAACTTTCTCATCTTCCCAAACTGAAACTCTGTCCCCATGAAACACTAACTCCCCATTCCCCTCCCCCAGCCCCTGGCCCCCACCATCTACTTTCTGTCTCTGTGGATCTGACTCCTCTGGGGACCTCGCATAAGTGGAATCAGACAGTATTTATCCTTCTGTGTCTGGCTTATTTCTCTGAGCAGAGAAATAAGGTTCATCCATGCTGTAGAATGGGTCAGAATGTCCTTCCTTTTTAGGGTGGAATAACAGTCCATTGTATGGATGGACTATATTTTGTTTATCCAGTCATCTTTCAATGGACTCTTGGGTTGTTTCCATCTTTGGGCTACTGTGAATATTGCTGCTGTGAACATGGGTGTACAAGTATTTGTCCAAATCTCTAGGTATTTATCCAGAAGAGGAATCGCAGGATCATACGGTAATTCCATGTTTAATTTTTTTAGGAATGGCCATAGTGTTTCCGCAGCAGCTGCACCATTTTACATTCTGCTGGTCATGCACAAGAGTTCCAACTTCTCCACATCATTGCCAGTACTTGCTGTTTTCTGTTTTGTTTTTTTTTTTCAACAGTAGCCACCCTAATGGTGTGAAGTGGTATCTCATTGTGGTTCTGATTTATATTTCTTAATGATGAGTCATGTTAAGCATCTTTCCATGTGCTTATTAGCCATTTGTATGTCCTCTTTGGAGAAATGTCTATTCAGATATTTGTCTACTTCTTAATCGGCCTAAGTGTTTGTTTGTTGTTGAGTTGTAGGAGTTCTTTATATTAACCCCTTAGTTCTGGATATTAACCCCTTATCAGATATATGATTTGCAAACATTTTTTCCCATTCCCCAGATTGCCTTTTCACTCTGATCATGTCCTTTGAAGTACAAAAGTTTAAAATTCTCATGATGTCCCATTTACCTATTTTTTTTTCTTTGGTTGCCTCTGCCTTTGGTGTCATGTCCAAGGAATCACTGCCAAATCCAATGTCATGAAGAATTCCCCCTGGGCTTCCCTGGTGGCGCAGTGGTTAAGAATCCGCCTGCCAATGCAGGGGACGTGGCTTCGAGCCCTCATCTGGGAAGATCCCACATGCCGCAGAGCAACTAAGGCCTCATGCCACAACTACTGAGCCCGCGCTCTAGAGCCCGCGAGCCACAACTACTGAGCCCACGTGCCACAACTAGTGAAGCCTGTGCGCCTAGAGCCCGTGCTCCGCAACAAGAGAAGCCACCGCAGTGAGCCCCCGCTTGCACAACTAGAGAAAGCCCGTGCACACACAGCAACGAAGACCCAGTGCAACCAAAAATAAATAAATTAAAAAAAATTTTCCCCCTATGTTTTCTTCTAAGAGTTTTATAGTTTTAACTCTTACATTTCCATCTTTGACTCATTTTGATTTAATCTCTGTACCTGGTGTAAGACAGAGAAGGGTCTGACTTCATTCTTTTGCACGTGGACATCATTTGTTGAAAAGCCTGCCCTTTCCCCATTGAATGATCTTGGCACCCTGGTTGCAGTAAATTTTTATAACCCAGTAATTAAAGCTAAGTGACAACACATGAGGGTCTCATCTTGCCAGAAAGGGCACCATAAAAGTGAATTTGTAAAAGAAGCTGACATAAATTAGACGAATCTGCTTTTCCTCTTCAATATTAATGGATATGTCTGTGCAGACCTCTTATTCCTGCTTTCAGTGGGGATTTCCTTCCTATTCTTCCCATACGGAATATTTCTTTTTTCCTTTGGGCTGCGCCATGCAGCCTTTGAGATCTTAGTTCCCGGACCAGGGATCGAACCCGTGCTCTCGGCAGTGAAAGTGTGCATTCCTAACCACTGGACCGCCAGGGAAGTCCCCCCATACAGAATCTGGGTGGGGCTGATGCACAACACTGTGCAGAGACACAAACACCACAGGAACACCCCTGCCTTTTCTGTTTACTACAAAGTGTTCGATTTGGACCTAATTTTTGTCCTCGTATTTTTCAAAACTTAGAGAATACTTGCGAAGTGGTTTAAACTCTGCAATATGCCTATTCAAACGGCTATAGCAGGATCCTGTAACTGGGTCTGAGGATTCACCAGGGGTTGCACTTGAGGGGAGTCTGTGAACTTGAAATTGACCATGAAATTCAAATGGGGGTGCATGTGTCTATGCCTGTTCTTCTGGGGAGAAATGACCCACTTTCAGCAGACTCTGAAAGAGGTCTGGACTGAATAATGGTTAAGAACCACTGGGCTGTATGTCTTTTTTTTTTTTTTTTAACTTCAGTTCACAGATTCGAGGACTCCAGTTAGACAAGCCTTGTATAATCCAGGCAGGTGAGCGGTCTTTAGAAGAAAGTGACAGAATGAATCTACATCCTGGAGGAGGGCGTGGAACATCAGCAGAGGACCCCGACATGGGGCCAGGAGGGCCGGTCACAGGAGGGGAGTGAGCTGCCCGCCCCATCTCTAGCAGGAAGCCACCGTCAGGAGGCGGCTAGTCTTCTTTGCCACCACCCATATTTAGGGATTCGAACAGTCCAGGAGGGGACTGTGCTGATGATTAGCTATCCCGTCAACGACTACCTTGGTGATAATTAACCCACAGACCAAGCCCAGAAATGCCACCGACTTGAGGAAACCTAAAAGAGAAACCTCTGCCAGTGGGAAATAAAGGGAAGAGAGAAATCGTGTTTTGTTTTTTGTTTTTTAAATTGTATCCACCCCAATCAAGCCAAAGAAACATACGCGATTTGCCATCTTTGGCAGGTGACACTGACCAGCCCCGTGGCCAGATCATCAAGGTGACTCCCGCTTACATTCTTACGCCAGAGAAGCCAGTTCCTCCTTGGGGTCTAGCAGCGATTCCAGCTACAACAAACGATTTCAAAGTCATGCAGGATTCATCACAAGTGGGACTTTAGCTTTACATGAAGGGGCTGAAATGTGCAAATAGTTAGCTTTTTGATCTCTAAACACTGTTTTTTTTTTTTTGGATTGGCCATTCCACATTTTGACTTCTTACGTGTCACTGGTTCGAGTGTGTTCCAACATAAAGGCAACAGTTTTAGACGCTGGGTCTCCCACATAAGAAGTAATTCATTTCAGAAATTACTCCTAGGCCCCATGATTTGCGCCCCAAATTCCAGAGCTGGTGCGACCCTCTGAGAGGGACCAGTCCTCGGGTGACAGCCATCAGGGCCGAGTGTCAGCGAGTGGGAGACCTGAAGGAAGAGGAACCGAAGCTTCCTGACGGCAGAGGACCTGCCCACCCTGAGTGTTGGTCTAAACCTTGGCCTGGCTCTCCAGAGCCTGGAAGACAGGGAGGCTGCCTGGAGAGAAAGGCCAGGATGCTGGGGACTGGGGAAAGCGCCATCTCACAGACACAAGGAGGAAAGGGGATGCAGCCTGCAGGATGGATGTAGCCAGACCAAGACTCTTTGTTTTGTTTTTAAATAAATTTATTTATTTTATTCTTGGCTGTGTTGGGTCTTCGTTGCTGCGAGTGGGCTTCTCATTGCGGTGGTTTCTCTTATTGCAGAGCACGAGCTCTAGGCGTGCGGGCTTCAATAGTTGTGGCTCGCAGGCTCTACAGTGCAGGCTCAGTAGTTGTGGCACATGGGCTTAGTTGCTCCAGGGCGTGTGGGATCTTCCTGGACCAGGGCTCGAACCTGCGTCCCCTGCACTGGCAGGCGGATTCTTAACCACTGTGCCACCAGGGAAGCCCCCAAGATTCTCTTTAATTACAGCAAACAGGAAAAGATAATACAGTAAATATTATCCCCTTTGCCTTAAAGGAAGTGAAAAGTAATGTTAAACGCTGCTGGCAAGTCTAATCGTTCATACACCTCCAAAGCAGCATCGTGTTCATACATGCATGATGTTGTACCCAGTGCTGGTCAAATACAGCCAGTACTGTGAGTGAGACCAGCCCCTAGTTAACTTTTTCTGTAAAGGGCCCAACAGCAAATATTTTAGGGTTAGATGCTCTCTGTTGAGACTACTCAGCTCCTCTAACGTAGGGTGAAAGCTGTCACAGACGATATGTACATGGATGAGCGTGCCACTAAAACTTCACTTATGGCCCCTGAAATGTGAATTTCATGGAATTTCATGTGTTCCAAAATATTATCCTTTTGTTGGTTTTTTTCAACCACTTCAAAATGGAAGAAGTCATTCTTGTCTCTAAGAGAGGCTAAAAGAATTCTGGATAAATAAAAAGACAGGTGTCAAATGCCAAATCAGCATCCAGAGGGTCAAGGACACTCCGAGGGTGATCACCCACAAGCCCGTCCAGTCTCCCTCATTGAGCGGAGGATGCAGGATGTTGGGAAGTCTCTGAAAAGGACGTGCCCACAGCCAGAGCTGGAGACGTGTCATGAGGGAGAGAGGGGACAGCCCTCGTGTCCTGTGGCTTCTGACCCTCCCTCCCCGCTACCCCTCCCACCACGTAGCTCTGGTGCATGGCCACCCCCCCATCTTTATGATTCAGGGTCTTTGGGCATTCCACAAAGGAAGAGAAATTTGTGGATGCAAGAAAACTGTAAAAGATGACACCCTTGAATAGACATTTTTCCAAAGGAGGTATAGAAATGGGCAGTGAAAAGATGCTCAAACATCATTAGTCATTTGGAAAATGAAATTAAAAACCACAACAAGATACTGTTTCACAACTACTAGGTTGGCTATAATAAAAACAAGGGAAAAGAAGATGTGGAGAAATTGGAGCCCTCCTACACTGCTGGTGGGAATGGAAAACGGAGAGGCTGCTGTGGAAAACATTTGGCAACTCCTCCAGAAGTCGGTCACCATTTGACCCAGCAACTCCACTCCTGGGTATGCACCCAGGAGAAACAGAAATCTATATTCACACAAAAACTTGTCCACAAACATTCATAGCAGCATTAAATGTAATAGCCAAAAAGTAGAAACAACCCAAATGTCCATCAGTGGACGAACAGATAAACAAATTGTGGTCCATGCATACGATGGAATATTATTCAGTCACAAAAGGGAAGGAAGCACTGACACTCGCTACAACATCCATGAGCTTCAACACATGATGCTCAGTGGAAGAAGCCTGTCGCAAAGGGCCATGGATTATATGATGCCATTTTAGGAATCGTCCAGAACAGGCAAATCCACTGAGACAGGAAGTAGATTAGCGGTGGCCAGGGGTTGAGGGGAGGGGGAACGGGGAGGGGCTGGTAATGGGCAAAGGGTTTGTTTTGGGGGCGATGAAAAAGTTCTAGAATTGGATAGTGATGAAGGTTACACAACATGGTGAATATCCTAAAAATCACTGAATCGTACCTTAAAATGGTGAATTTTACGTGATGTGAATTTTATCTCAATTAAAAGAAAATGACCCAGCAAGTGTGGGCAGATGCCAGGCAAGAAGCAAAACAGATGCTCTATAAGCTAAACTTGTTCCTATATTCTTTACCCGAGAAGAAGTGAAACGCCGCACTGCTCCAAACAATGAGAGGTTAGCCCTGAGAACTGACTAGGTCGGAATTCTTTATACAACGTTTTCAGAAGTAAACTTGGTTAACCAACAAAAATACTCCTCACACGCTATCCCAAAGAGACCTTCTGTTTGAAAACCTCAGTGACGTGCGGGAAGGTGTAAGACAGCCTGTTTTAAAAATGCCACAATGTTTGGTCAGACGCGTCCCGTAAACAGAACTGATTTGGGGAAAGGAGTGAGGGGTGAACAGCTAGGGGCAGGCTTCTCACCATCAGGAAACTGAAAGGAGAATATGTCCCAGTTGGGGAGTTGAGAGAAGTGAAGACTTCCTGCCGGAGGACAAAGGAGCAGGCAGTTTCGAGAAGATTCCATATTCATGAAACACTAATAAAGGAAAACCAAATTAGGTTAGTGTCCCAGAAGTCTTCAAGGATGTTAAAAAGAAAAATATGATCCATTAAATTTAAAGTGGGGGAAAGCATCGATTAGGGATGGAAAACTTTATTCTACTTGGTCGGAATTCTGGTTTTACATTGTGTAGAGTTAAAGAGAGAGTCTGCACAGTAATGAGAAGTCAACGACATGCAGAGACAGAGGCTGGAGAGCAGGATCTAGAGGCTGCATGAGGGGGTCCCCGCTCGAGAGGATACACTGCAGCAGGAGCAGGTCCCCTGGCTGGCACTGGAGGGTGATGACCCCGAGGTACAGGTCTTCTGCTGGGACCACAGCCAGTGAATGCTTTGATGGAGCATCAAGGTAGCAGTTGAAAACCACGTACCAACAGGGAATTGGAAGGGGTGGGGAAATGCCGTTGCCACGCAAGCCTCAGCTCGGAGTCAAGGCAACAAGCGTGAACTTGTGTCAGCACAAACCGGCTGAGCGGCTGGGCCTCCCCCTGAGGCACCCGCAGCCCTGGGTCCAGCTTGTGGTGACGGACTGGGGCTGAGTCAGCCACAAGTGGGCTGTGAAATGGGTGGAGCAGAATTGACAGGGTCTGGTCCAGGGAGAGGGGGTGAGGCGCTCCGGAACCTCCAAAATCAGGGGCAGAATACGATGGACGCAGTCATCGTGCATTTTCCTGGGGTGGGGGGGAGGACACACGTGTTCACCTGATTGTCCAAAAGTCTGTAACCCGCTGTGCTATGAATGGGACGAGGAGTTAAGGGTAAAGAACTGGCACGTTGAAATGCCCTTAATAAGGAGCTAATTAAATACCTCAGGACACATTCATACAGAGGAATCTCAGGCAGTCAATGTAGAAAGATGCAGCAGACACACAGAGTGATAAGGAAACATACAGACTAAATAATAGATGAAAAGAGCACGTTGCAGGAAAGTGGTCATAATATGATCCATTTTTTTTGCCTACGTGAAAGGAATGAAGCACTGACACATGCTACAACATGGATGAACCTTGAAAACATTACACTAAATAAAAGAAGCCAGTCACAAAAGGCCAGAGTGAGTGATTCCATTTATATGAAACGTCCAGAACAGGCAAATCCACAGAGACAGAGAGTGGATTCGTGGTTGCCAGGGGCTGGGGAGGGGCATGGGGGTGACTGCTAACGGGGACGAGGTTTCTTTTTGGGGCAATGGAATGTTCTGGAACTAGACAGTGGTGACGGTTGCATAACCTTGTGACTATACTAAAAACCACGGAATTGTACACTTTACAAAGGGGTGAACCTTATGATATGTGAATTACATTTCAATTAAAAAATAAGAAAGTATCAGTGAGGATGTTTTATCTGCACACAAAATATCTCAAAGGATCCACACTGAACTTTATCAGTGGTGGAAGGGGCAGGAGGAGAGAAGAGGAGGAAGCCAGAGGCTCTCTTTTCCCTTTTTATTTTTTTGTGCTAGTTGAATTTTTTCTACAGTGAAAAGATATGACTTCCCTAATTGAAAAGAGGAAGTAAACAGACTTCCGGGCACTGCCCATAAGGATCTCAAAGTCCCCAAATGGTCCCTAGGGAATTGTGGGCTCAAACTGCCCAGTGGTCCAGAGTGGACACCTGTTTTGTTTGCAAAGTCCAGTCGTGATCACCTTAGAAAATGGCAAACATCTGAGGCAGGAGGACCTGTGCTACTCAGACCTTTGAGTGACCTCAAACTGTGAGGCTACGAAGTACTGAACACAGTAAAGAGCTCAAATAGTGGTCGCCTTTTAAAAAGAGCAGGGATCAGCCATAAAAAGAAACGAAATTGAGGTATTTGTAGTGAGGTGGATGGACCTAGAGTCTGTCTTACAGAGTGAATTCAGTCAGAAAGAGAAAAACAAATACCGTATGCTAACATATATATACACTACCAAACGTAAAATAGCTAGTGGGAAGCAGCCGCATAGCACAGGGAGATCAGCTCGATGCTTTGGGACCATGGATGGGTGGGATAGGGAGGGTCGGAGGGAGGGAGATGCAAGAGGGAGGAGATATGGGGATATATGTATATGTGTAACTGATTCACTTTGTTATAAAGCAGAAACTAACACCATTGTAAAGCAATTATACTCCAATACAGATGTAAAAAAATAAAATAAAATAAATAAATAATAATAATAAAAACAAAATGGTACTGATGAACCTAGGGGCAGGGCAGGAATAAAGACACAGACGCACAGAGTTGACTTGAGGACACAGGAAGGGGGAAGGGTAAGCTGGGACGAAGTGAGAGAGTGGCATGGACATATATACACTACCAAATGCAAAATGGATGGCTAGTGGGAAGCAGCTGTATAGCACAGGGAGATCAGCTCGGTGCTTTGTGACCACCTAGAGGGGTGGGATAGGGAGGGTGGGAGGGAGACGCAACAGGGAGGGGATATGGGGATATATGTATACATATGGCTGATTCACTTTGTTGTACAACAGAAACTAACACAGCATTGTGAAGCAATTATACCCCAATAAAGATGTATAAAAAATTCTTTTTAAATAAAAAGAGTAGGGATGACCGAAAGGTGATGCCTGCCCTCATTTTAACACTTTTACCCACAGTGCCCGATACCGAGCTCGTGAAATGTGGCCGGTCCGAACCCAGACGCGCCGCGGGTGTAAACTACACACTGGATTTCAGAGACTTTGCAAGCCAAGAAGGACATGAACCACCTCAATAAAAACTGTTTCATATAGATGCCGTGTTAAAAAAAAACACAATATTTTGGAGAAACTGGATTAAATAAAATATACTGTTCAAACTAATTTCACCTGTTTTTACTTTTTAGAACGTGGATACTAGAAAATTTTAAATGACACACGCACCTCGCATTATGTCTCCGCTGGACAATCGTGATCCAGGGGACTCCTAGAATAAACCACCCAAGGGGGAAACTGCAAATCTCTCACGAGCCCCTATTTTACTAGAAAGTAAGTGAAATGATTTTAGAGCTCAGTCAGATCTTGATCTAGTAAGAACTCGAGTCAATTCAACAAATAATTACTCTAATTGGTGCCCTACAGAGACAGACCTGGTCTGTCCTCAGGGGTCTTACCCTGCGTGAAAGAGAAAAGGAGACACACAAATAACTCCTTCTGTGGCAAAGGTGACAGGTGTGGACTCCAGGTGGAACTTGGGACCATAAACCCTGGGGCGGGGAACCTGGGAAGGTCCCATCCTGGATGCTGTGGGACAGGCAGGACCATCCCATGGGTGGGGAGTAGACAGGGAGGGGGGGCCAGTTCAAGAGCAGGCGCCGTGCACAGGAAGGTGTGTGTGTCATGGGGGTGGGGAGGCAGGAGAAGCAGAGGGTGTGGACCGGGGGTTCTCTGGGAAAACAGGCTGTGAACGCTCCTGGACTCCATCCTCTACAGCAGGGGAGAGGTCAGCAAACCATGGGCCACGCCTGGGCCAAGTCCGGCCCAGTCTGCTGCCTGGTTTTGTACGGTCCACAAACTAAGAATGATTTTTACATTTTTTAATGGTTGAAAAAAAATCAGAGTCAAAATATTTTGTGACAGGGGCTTCCCTGGTGGCACAGCGGTTGAGAGTCCGCCTGCCAATGCAGGGGACACGGGTTCGTGCCCCAGTCCGGGAAGATCCCACATGCCACGGAGCAGCTGGGCCTGTGAGCCATGGCCGCTGAGCCTGCGCATCCGGAGCCTATGCTCTGCAACGGGAGAGGCCACAACAGTGAGAGGCCCGCGTACAGCAAAAAAAAAAAAAAAAAAAAAAAAATTTTGTGACACATGAAAATGACATGAAATTCACATTTCAGTGCCCATAAGTGAAGTTTTATTGGCACACGGTACCCTTCACAAATGGCCAGAGCCTCTGCAAAAGCTGGTTCCAAACAGTGACAAGTGGCCCTATCACTCTGCAGAAAGGAGAATTCGTTCAGTCCACAAATTCTGAGTGTTATGTTTTGTGGATGAAATAAATCTAACAGACATTAAGTACGTTTGTTTCAAATCAACTTTTTAACAGAGTGAAATCTTTGAAAAGTTCCAAAGCAAACAAATATGAATCGAGCCGTTGCAATCGGCTTGATGCAGAATTAGGCATTTAACATTGTCCACCGTGTACAGGGCTCCTGGCTTTGGGACCTGGCAGCAGTTGGGTGGTAAGACTCCATGTTCCCAGGAAGATCCCTGCTTTCTGGAAAAGATCTTGACTTGCAATTTTGGCTGGGCCAAAAGGGGAGGCCATTAACAGCAGGGGTCTTTGATTAAAATTTCTCTGGGGATTTGGTAAAGGAAAACTATGTATTGAAAGGGCTGGAACGTAATCTAAGCTGAATCAAAAACATGGAGTTTTGACGGCTAGCAGACATCGGGCAAGGGGTATGTGATTTTTGCTTTGTTACTCCATGTAGGCCTCGCCCTCTAAAGAGCTCTCTGGGCTCAAGTGTTTGATTCACTCACGTGTGAAGTACAAAGCTCTGTGGGAAGTGCGGCAGGGACAGCTGTCCCTTTCCCCCGGGAGCTCACAACCGAGAACAGGAAATGAGACACGCAAACCACTACGGCACGTCCATGTCGTCTTGGGATGTGAAATCTATGTGCCCTGGCACTTCTGGCTGATTAATCCTGGGGTCCCTAATTAGGGGGTGATTCTGCCCCCCAGGGGACATTTGCCAAGGGGTGGGCGCTCCTGGCAGGTGGAGGCCAGGGATGTTGTGTTCAACCTCCTACGAGGCCCAGGACGGCCTCCCCGCCCTCCCACCAAGAACGATCAGGCCCCAAAGTCAATGGCGATGCGTTGGAGAAACCTGGCCTAGTTTTCTGTTTCCCCACTTAGCTCATCAATTATCATCTCAAGGGTCCCTGGTGAAAGAGCATCGGAGAAGAGCTAAGATTTTTCGTCAGTAGAAATGACATTTCAGAGCGAGGGGAGACCCGAGTAGAAGACCTGTTTAAGGCATGGCAAGTCCATTTGGAGAAGTTGTGAAAGACAGGCAATGAAAAGGGAGATGGGGCTGGACCGAGACGAGCCTTGAATGCCGAGCTAAGTACGGCGTGGTTACAACGAAGGGGAGGGGCCAGTCCATCCGTTTGGCTACAAAAAGCAGAGAGAATGTGCCCATCCTCTCCCCCTGACATAGCCCAGGAGAGCCACGGCGGGGTGGACCGGGAGGACATGAAGAGGTAAGTGAGCGTCGTAAGCCAAAGGCACACAGGCCCACGCAGGATCTGGGAGTGATTCTGAGCGTGCTGGTGCTGTAGAGCTAGAGGCTGGAGAAATCCTGCTTCTAGAACAGGAGAGGAAGGCTGAGCTCCTCAGGCCACTGGGGCTAGAAGAGAGACAGGAGCGAGGCTGCGCCCCGAGGAGCTCCCTACCCGGAATCTGGGTGAGGCCCCACAGCACTGCCCAGCCACCACCTCTAACTCCGTCACCCTGTGGTTTGTTCAGTTAGAAAACTGCTCATCGGTGAGTCTCTTCCGGTGCCCACTGAGTCTCCTTAGGGAGCACAGGCCAGGTGACAAAGGCTCGGCCAGCTGTGGACTCAGGCCAGTGATGAATTCTGTGGTTACAGGGCTTCCAGAAATACCTTCTATTCACGCCTGCTTGTCATTTTAAGAGTTGGCCGTAACACCGTACCACGATGTACACAATTGATGAGCCCTGGAATTATACCCACTTCATGCTTTAACTTCCAGTCTGAATGTCAGTGGCCAATGGTGGCTAACAATTTAAAATTTCTCTATCACCTTCTCTCCTTGTAACTCCCCGCATGACGATCTATGAATACACTTAAGTATTCGACTAATTCTAAGCAACTCGGATATTTGGGGCCCACAAATATTTGCTGAACAGATGGAAACCCTAGAGAGCTCTAAATATAAATTGGTCCCCAGTATGGTGAATTCTTCTAGAAAATGAAGAATTCTTTTCAAAATCGAAGCACATCCTTCAAGCTGTTTTCTGTGGGTCTGGAATTCCGAATTTATTTTTTCTCCCAGCAGGGTCCATCTGTACGTATTCTGAGAAGGACAGGCGAGGTGGGAAAGCTCCAGGTGGTGTTTTCTTTGGGTTCTCCCTGGATGGGATGGACTTTTGTGGGCTGATGATTCTGGGGGGAAATTGCTTCCCTGGCCTTACCCCACGGATCACCTTTTGGACAGAAACATATCCTGGAAACATGGCACTATTTCGAAAAGATAAACAGTTTGCGTTTTAAAATATAAGCATAATTAAGTGTTGCTGCAACTTCAGGAATGGGCTTCTATATCATTAGTGTGATTTCAACAGTTTTCCGAGGGGACAGGCACTCATAAGCCAAGCCTTCTGTCGTTCTGTGGGGACGTGTCCTTTCCCCTTCCTGCCAGGGGACTGTCCCCATCTGATGATTGCTTTGGTCCCTACCAGGCCTCACTGTCCCTGGTGCTCAGTCCTTGAGTTACTTCTCCCTCTGCCTTCAGAGCCCTTTCCCAGGTTCCCCCTCACCCAAGAATTGCTGCAAAATCTTCTCTGTCCAGCATGATTCACAGTAGCCAAGGGTGGAAGCAGTCCACACATCCATCGAGGGATGAAAGGATAAACAAATGTGGTCCATCCACACAATGGAATATTATTCAGCTTAAAAAGAAATTGTGACACCTGCTACAACATGGATGATCCTTGAGATCATCAGTGAAATAAAACAGACACAAAAGGACGAATACTGTCTGATCCCACTCACAGGAGGTCCCTCGAGAAGTCAAATCTGTAGAGACGGGAAGTAGATGGTGGGGGCCAGGGGCTGGGGGAGGGGCTGGAGAGTCAGTGTTTCATGGGGACAGAGTTTCAGTTTGGGAAGATGAGAAAGTTCTGGGGATGGATGGTGGGGCTGGTTGCCCAACAATGTGAATATCCTTAATGCCACTGAGATGTGCGCTTAACGCTGGTTAAAATGGTAAATTTTATGTCATTATATTTTGCCATCATTTTGTAAAAAACCACTTTCCTCTGACTCTTCGTTGGTTTCCTGCTCCTTGAAATACAATGGTTCTACCTTTGGCCTTCTCACTCTCCGCCTCTGAGTGAGCTCATCCGTTTTCACAACTGAAATGACCAATTACGTGCTGACAGCTCCCAGATCCTGACCTCCAGCCTGGACTACGCGTCCCCCTACCATCCCCTGCTGTCTCCAGACCCTGAAATCCAGCAGCCTGGCAGGAAACTGCCCGCACTCGGCTGGCCCCCACGCATCTCAAGCTAGCCAAGCCCACGCCTGAACGCATTACCCATCTCCGCCCCACTAGCTTCTCCCAGGATCCCTGACTCACTGAAGTGGCCTGTTCTACCTGCTCCCCAAAATCAGACACCCAGGGATCGCCCTGGGCTCCTCCCTGCCCTTGGTCCCAAGAGAGTCACCAGGTCCTCAGAGCCCCCAGAACCCTGCAGCTCTGTCCCCATGCAGCATCCCTGGCTGGTGCTGTCGGCCAGGTCGCCATCGCCCTGGGCCTGGACCATGGCAGCTGTTCCGTCGCCATCCTCCAGATGCCATACCTTTCGCTACACCTACCAAAATCCCATCTGATCACAAAGTGCTTCCCCAGCAAATCTCTCAGCCCAGCACCAGACGAGTCCCTCTCGTCCAGCCAGGGGTCGGCAAACTTTTCCTGTAAAAGCCCAGACAGTAAATATTTTAGGCTTTGCGGTCCACGTTCTGTATCAGTCGCAAATAGTCAACCCCACCGTGGCCTCAAAAGGGCAGCCAGAGACAGTATGGAAATGAATGAGCGTGGCTGTGTTCTAGTGAAACTTTGCTTCCAAAAACAGGCTGTGTGTGCTGACACCTGTTCTCCTCTCTGGCCTGATCTCCCCTGTACCCTGCACTCGGCTTCCAGAAAACACAGCCGCGCCACGGCTCTCCCCACCAGTCTGCTTGTGCATCAAGACTCCGCTCCAGCCCGCCTCCTCTTGGACACCTTTTGTGCCCCCTCCAGGCAAGCGGCCTGCCACACACATGCCCTAGAGAGACCTCTAGCCCATCCCCATTCTGAAATTGTTGCCCTCTCCTAGTTGGTCTTTGGTCTCTGTAACCTCATAGGATAGTGTTTGACTCAGAAAGGAATGAATGAATGAGCGATGAAGAAATGGCAGAGGTCCAGAAAGCAGGTTTTCCAGCAAACGACTGGACACCACGGCTCTGACAGCTACAGGCAGAGGTGAAATCTCCTAACAACTTAATTTATACTTAGAATAGCAGCCAGAGTCCTCCCCATGGCCTCTGGGGCCCTGTGCCTCTCCTCCTTTTGCTCACCGGTTATCAGCCACACAGCTGCCTTTCTCTGCTCCGACCAGGCCCAGCTGACTCCTCCTGCCGCAGGACCTTTGCACCTGCTGCCCCCCACTCCGCCCCACCTGGAAGGCTCTTCCCTCTGAACAGCACAGGGCTTCTCCCTCTCATCATGACAGTCTCAGCTCACCTGTCACCTCCTGAAGAACTTCCCTGGACACCAGTAGCCCAGTTCTTACACACACACACACACACACACACACACACACACACACTCAAAATAACTGCAGAGATCTTAGCAGAAACAGGTTTACTATATATAGCATATCTGGGCTTTGTTATGTAGTAAATGACAAATAATCACTATATTGGCCATCACATGTAAGTTCTAGATTTTTAATGGCTTTAGAATTTGTTTTTTTTTTCATTTTTAAACATGGACTATGGCAGGTATAATCTGATTCACAACATCTGAAATCCACTTGCTGTACGTATCACCTATAGGCTTGGGAAGACAACTGTATTTTTTGTAAATTCATAGAATTGACCACAATTTAAAATGAGGTTGCCAGGGCATGAAACCATGCTTTAAAACATATAAAACCTATGTATCATAAAATAGGAATGCACTTCAGGAAAAAAGAAGTGAGGTGTAGCAAAGAGCAAGGCCATGCTGTCTGCTCCAGTCAAATCCTGGCATGAAGACCAGGACTGTTCTCACCTCCAAGTGGCTGATTTCCAGACTTCGACAGGATTGGCACCTAAGAGCCAGCACTAACGGAGAGGGGAAACCAGTTTTTAATTCTTCTCATCTGCAGGTTCTGCCTGCAGAGCTGGCTGCTTGGCAAAACCTGTCTGGAAGTGTGATGCTTTGGGAGTGATTTCAGATGGACCGATACCCCAACCAAGATGTGGGACTTTGAGACACTTTTGGGGTTGTTTTTTGGTTTTGCCCAGCACTTAACGCTTGCAGAGTGCCATATCTGTACCAGAGAATTTCTATGCAATTGAAGGGTATTTCCCACCTTAAAACAGACAGTGGAAGGCTCACCCACTCAATCAAGCAAGATGTTTTTACTGAATGTCTCCTCAGCATTTGGTGGTCAAGAAACCAAAATTAAAAAATCACCCCAGGCAGGCCACACTGCTTGTTTGCTTGTTCTAATAATAAAAATAACAACAACAACAATAATAGCTACTCCGTTGTACACCTATTCTGTGCCAGGACCTGGGCTAAACAGTTATAATATTATTTCCTCTTTTTTTTTTTTTTCTCCTTTTTGCCGCACTGTACGGCTTGCGGGATCTTAGTTCCCTGACCAGGGATCAAACCTGTGTCCCCTGCAGTGGAAGCGTGGAGTCCTAACCACTGGACCGCCAGGGAATTCCCTCTAATATTATTTCTAATATCAAAACCATATAAGTGATTTTCTCTTTCACCAATGCCAAACCTTACCTAGAGTCACAGAGCTAATAAATGTGAACCCCTTCTCCGTGGGGCCCTAAAGCCCACATCAGCAGCATCCAGGGCTGGGACTTGTGTTTTTCCCTTCCTTTGACCCCTGACCCCGTTCATCCAATCTGAGGATCGCAACAGGACAGGATACGATCCCTGGTGAACAGGCTGGAATCATCTGGGCAAGAGGCACCGGTGGCTCGGACCAGGGGTTGGCGGTGGTGGAGGTGACGAGGCGTGGTCAGATTCTAGGTCTCTACCTTTTTGCTGATGGCTTGAGAGAGAGAGGGCTGGAGGACGACTCCAGCGTGTTGGCCTGAGCAGCCAGGAGAAGCCGGCTGATGCTCGCTAAGGGAGCTCGGAGCCTTCAGAGGAGCAGACTGGGAGACTAAGCCCTTGCCTTTAAGCTGCCTGTTAGCATCACCATCTTCACCAGCTGCATCCTGCCAACATATGGGGTGGGCTCTCCACGGCTCTGCCCCCCATCCTCTGACCCCACTCTTTATCCCACACACCCCCTTAATTCTGGGTCTTCCTCTCCTAAGCTTCTCCCTCTCTTTTGTCTTTTCCTATAAGAAGTCCTTTGCTCTAAGTGTCCATCATCGGATGAATGGATAAAGAAGATGTGGCACATATATACAATGGAATATTACTCAGCCATAAAAAGAAACGAAATTGAGCTATTTGTAATGAGGTGGATGGACCTAGAGTCTGTCATACAGAGTGAAGTAAGTCAGAAAGAGAAAGACAAATACTGTATGCTAACACATATATATGGAATTTAAGAAAAAAAATGTCATGAAGAACCTAGGGGTAAGACAGGAATAAAGACACAGACCTACTAGAGAATGGACTTGAGGATACCGGGAGGGGGAAGGGTAAGCTGTGACAAAGTGAGAGAGTGGCATGGACATATGTACACTACCAAACGTAAAATAGATAGCTAGTGGGAAGCAGCCGCATAGCACAGGGAGATCAGCTCAGTGCTTTGTGACCACCTAGAGGGGTGGGATAGAAAGGGTGGGAGGGAGGGAGACGCAAGAAGGAAGAGATATGGGAACATATGTATATGTATAACTGATTCACTTTGTTATAAAGCAGAAACTAACACACCACTGTAAAGCAATTATACTCCAATAAACATGTTAAAAAAAAAAAAAAAAAACAAGTCCTTTGCTGATCTTGGGTTCTGTGAGGGTCCTGACAAGGGAGGCAGTTTCTCTGAGAACTTCCCTTGCTTTGAAAAAAGTTTCACATTTTACAAATAAGTAGGTGTGTATAGGGGAGCACGTTATTTCAATAAGTGGTCAACATGCATTAATTAAAAAGGGCCAAAAGAGATATGGGGGATATATGTATATGTACAGCTGATTCACTTTGTTATAAAGCAGAAACTAACACATCATTGTAAAGCAATTATACCCCAATAAAGATGTTAAAAAAAAAAAAGAGCCAAATATACTATAAGATATGGTTCCTTCTGGCTCTCGAATATTACAAGCAAAACCACCACCTGTGACTATAAAAATCCTACAAGCACATTTAAAATGTTGACTCAATTATATATACTATTAATGAAAGTTCAATTAATTAAATATCGATTAATATTAATTAATTTTAACTCGAATCTGAAACTACAAATTAGATCTAAGGAATAACAGCCAGATAAACAATTTCCCAGCATCTGCATTTCTGGTGAATAACTCCAGCCTGGCAGTGCTTCAGTGATAAACACGGTTAAAGATGAATATTAAGGTGATACGTGGCCTGCACCCAGAAAGCAGATATCAACTGAATTTCAAAGGACTTGTTCTGTTACTGGGAGTCATTGATAATTCTGCCCCTCTCCTCCTGGACTCCCCTTTTGAGCATCTCAGAGGTTTATCTGGGATGAGAGGAATGCACCTAAAGAGGCAAATAGTTCATATTGCTTTTACCACAGGGGCAAACTGTTTCTGCATTCATTCCTGACCCACATCAGCTGGAACATCACAGGATCCAGGAACCAGTTATCTTTTCCATCATATATTATTAGAAGTCTTTTTAAAAAAAGACTACCAAGTCCTGCCGATACTCTACCAAGTCTGTTGGCAAAATCAGCACCAGTAATTAAGGAAATTAAATTCCTTTCCTGGGGGGTGCGGTGGTACCATACACTCTTTTTCTCTGGCCAGAGTAGGTGAGTAGCCATTTCTAAGGTTATTTTAGAGTCAGTTCAAGTTTTTAAACTGGAGTGGGAGAAAACAGGTGACCAGCCCCTGGTACTCCCCGGCACAGAGGGTAAGGGTCTTTATATCAATATGAGCAAACAAATAATGTTTCAGATTATGAAGCAACAAGATAAAAATGTGCTGCCAATATGTGCAGGCAAAAAAAAAAAGTTTTTGTTATTAATGTTTTCTGTTGTCGTTGTTGTCATTATTTTGATTTTTTGAGGTAAGTCTTAGTTGACATGGAGAGCCTTCTATCAGGTTTGCTATTTTGGATTTGCAGAGATAAAGCTGATTGGACGGGGGAAAAACTCATGACAGTCTGCACCGACAGTTCAAGGCACAAAGCAAGAAAATAATTGTATGTTGGGGGGGAGGGGCGGTGCATAATTAAAACACCAGAAGCAGGAATGAGGTCTCCGCGGAAAGGCAGCCCTGGACTTGTGTGCTACATCCTGCCCTTCTCCCTCATTCCTGCGGGGCAACCGGGAGGTTAAAATTAGGACGATGAACCACCCCCGCCGCCGCCGCCGGAATGGCAGGGGCAGTTGGGCCCCGGGGGCCCTTGAAATAGCCACTAGGATCGGAAACGCAACTTTTCTTAGCGCAACAGCGAGAAAAACCAACAGGGACGAAGCCTGGAGGGAGCGCCGCGGCTTGTCCCAGAGGGAAAAGAAAAGGAATCAAGAGCATTTGGAGGGGGGCGTGTTTTCGGGGGTCAGGGGTGGGGGATGGATTCACACATACACACACACACCCGCGCACTCCCACAACACGCGGAGAAAATGCCACCGAGCAGTTTGGGCCCACAAGTTGGTCTCTTTAAACAAAATAATAAATTAATAAATTAAAAAAAACAAAAACACAAACCCACAACCCTTTCGGTGAAACTTTTCTTGCTTCGTGATCAGTCCAAATAGGGGAGCTGCGGCGGTGCGTAGGCGCTTCCTGAGGGGCGTGGAGGGACTGGCGGATCCAGGATCCCCCAAACTTGGGAACGCGGGGTTACCAGGGAGAGAGCGGAGGAGTATCCGAGGAGCCCTAAACGCGAGGATTCTTGATGAAAAGGTGAGAAACGGGTCTCTGGGAAGCCCGATTCTCGGGGAGTTCGTGGTCAAAAAGTGAGGAGGGGAAGGGTTCTTCCCCTAGACCAGCGCACCGACTTTGGTTAAAAAGTGAGGATGGGGTTACAGAGAGCCCTCAAATTCAGTATTTGGGAACGGGGTCAAAACGATGATTCCCCGGGACACCCCAAATTCAGGACTTTGAGGGTAAAGGTGAGAACGAATCTTTCGGGCCCTCTCAATTCAGGAATTTGCGTTTAAGGGTGAGAGAAAGGTCCCAGGGGCGCCCGAATTTCAGAGATTTGGGGAGCAAACAGGAGGAGGCCCCAGGCGCCTTCAATTCAGGGAGTTTAAATGTCAGAGTTTGAAAGGCGCTGCTAAGGCGCCCCCCAATTCAGGGAGTTTGAGGGGAAGAGTGAGAGAGGGGTCCTCGGGCACCCCCAGCTTAAGGATTTGGGGAAACGAAAGTGAGAAGAGGTTCCCCAGGACCCCCACATTCAGGGAGTTTGAACGTAAAAGCTTGAGAGGGGTGCCCGGGGCACCCCCAACCCGGGGATTTTGAGGGTAAGAGTGAAAGACGGTTCCCCGGGAGCCCCTAACTCAGGAAGTTTTGTAAAAAGTGAGCCGATAGGTCCTCACCGCTCCCCGAGTTTGGTTAAAAGGAAGAAGGGGACCACGGCCACTCCAAACTCAGCCGCGCTGTCGGGACTCGGGGTGCGGAGGGAGGTCCCGCAGGCGCGCCATCCCGTACGTTTGGGGTGAACCGCAGGGACTGCGCTGCCCGCTCCCCTACCCCCGATCGGGATGCCCGCCGCCTCCCGTACTCCCCGGCCGGGCAAGGCCCGGGGCGGTCGCATCGGTCACCTGGAGTTCCGGCCGGGAGTTCGGGCAACGGCTCCCGCGGCGTCGGTGGCGGCTGCTGCGTGTTGGTCCCCGTTGGTAAGTAACAGTCTCCACGGCTACAGTCTCTATGGCGGCGGCGGTGGCGGCGGCTGCCGCTCCTCCTCCAGCTCCCGGCGCCCGCCCGCCTCTCGCCTCCTGCCCGCCTGCAGCGACAGGGCGGGGCGTTGTTGTCGGCAACGGTTACCAGGCTCCACGCCCCACCCCCTCAACGGCCCACCTCCAACGGGCGCGACGAGGGCGGGGCGCAAGACTCTGAAGCTCCCTATTGGCTTCCCTCCGTGCCTGTCAGAGGGGGCGTTCCCCAGCGAGGAAGAGGGCGAGGCTCGACCAATCGCCCCGAAGGAGGGCAGGGCTTGGAGGGAGGCGGGCGCCGCTGGGAGGGTTGGTAGGCGGGAGGCGCGCGCGGGCCGAGTGTTGGTTGCGCCGTTCCCGGAAGGCCGGGTTTTGGGGACCCGGCGGCCTTCGCTTATTGTCGGGCGTCCTGGCACAGTCTAGGTCCGGGGTCAGCAAATTCCGACCCGCGGGCCAGATGCGGCCCACTGCCTTATTTTCATGGCCCACAAGCTGAGAATTTTAAAATAATGTTTTAAGTGGTTAAAAAAAAAATCAAAAGAAGACTCTTTCGTGGTACGTGGAAACTATATGAAAGTCTATATTATTTTACTGAATCCAGTATTTTCAGCTCCTTTAAGGACTGACAGACTATGGCCCGTGGGCCAAATTCTGCCTGCCTGTGCTTTTAATTAAAGGTTTTTTGGAACACAGCTTCCCCCATTCCTTTAAGGGACAAGGAAACTTGTCCCATAGAGACAGAGTTGGGTACTAGAGACTTGAGCATTTGCACAAAATTGGGATGACATAAGCAAAGTCTAAAATATTTACTATCTGGTACTGCACAGGAAATGTTTGCCAACATTTTCCCCTCCTCCCTACCCCCAGGTAGTAGGTTCAACTTTTGAATGGGATAAACAAGGGACCCTCAGAGTTTTTGTTTGTTTGTTTGTTTTTGGGGGGGGAAATTGACAAACAGAATAATAAAGTAAACATATATAGTTATTTGGGAGAAGGGGCTGGAACACAAGGAGAAAAAGCTTGTTCTGAGAAAAGGCAGGCAGGGTAACTTAAGGGAAGATTAGATTTCAGCCTCATTCATTCACTCATTCAACAAGTAATCATATTAGTCAGCATTGACTAAATTGTCCTTATATGCCAGAAAGTGATCTAAGCATTTTTCATATGCTAACTTAGTTAAATCTCACAATCACATCCTGAATAAAAGTGTATGCATTATCCCCATTTTACAGATCAGAGAACAGAGGCCGGGAAAAAAATGAGTGAATTTGTATCAAACAGCTTGTAAGGGCTTCGAACCCCAGTGGTCTGGTGCCCAATCCCACACTCTTGACCACTAGATGGGTAGTTTTCAAACATTTTTGACCACAAGGCACAGCAGGAAGTATATTTTACTCAGAGCCCCAGTTCACACAAACACATATATAACAAAAACATTTTCATGACATGATACTTTAGGTAATGCTGATTTTTTTCTATTCTGTTTTGTTTTAATGAAAATGCTGATGGTGACTTGCTAAATTGATTTTGCCACGTTTTAATGGGTTGCTTCTTGCAGAGTTTCACGTGATGGAATCTTAAACTTAAGACTGCAGGAATCAGTTTCTGTCCTTCAATGATTAATTTAGTTAAAAATATTTATTGAGTGCCTACTATTTGCCAGGCACTGTTCTTCTAGGGACACAAGTCCCACACTTATAGGAAAAGTAACAGGGTTGTAACTTGGGGGTGAGTAGGTAGGGCTTACTTTGGATGGAACAGCCAGGGATGGCCTCTGAAGTGTGGCCAGCCCAGATGGTTTGATTATGGGGTTTCCTAGGACGTGGGACTTTCAGTGCTAAATCTGGAAAATTCCCTGACAAAGTGGGAAGATTTGGTCACCCTAGGCTTCCCTGAGGGGGTGACCTTTGGGCCAATGTCAGAATAATGAGGAAGAGGAAAGGAACATTTCAGGAATTCAAAATCCCTGGGGTGGAAACTCATGTGGAAGAAGCAAAAAGCAGGTCCTTAGGCGTGGCTGGAACAGAGTGAATGGGGAGGGGTGAGTGGGTGGGGGGTGGTGAGTCAGAGGATGGAGGGGGTCATTTTATTTGAGGTCCCATAGGCCATGGGAAATGGTCCTCATCAGATTGAGAAGCCAGTGGAGGGTTTTAAGTGGGGGGCAGATGTACTCCCATCTGTGATTTGTGATTTTAAAAGCTCACTGCATGGGGGATAGATTGCAGGAGACAAGAAAGACAGAGAACTTGGGAGTCTGTTACAGTTCTGGACTGAAAGGTATGGTGGCCTCGATTAGGGACCTGGTAGCAGAGGTGGAGATGAATGGGTGGATTAGAGGTACGTTTTGGAGAGCATTCTGATGGACTGGATGTGGGGAGGTGAGGGGAAAAGTTTCAGAGTGGGACAGGAGGTACCTTGGAGCCTTCTTGTACGGTTCATTCTGCTATAACACTTGTTTTGAGAACACGAATTTGTCCCAACGCGATGCCGTATTTGCAGTATTATTTATGTATTTCTTCTCCACGGAACAGGTATAAAACTCTGCTATCTCAAAGAAGAAATCATGAGGGAAGTTAGAAAATACTCTGAGATGACTGAAAATGAAACACAACACACCAAAGTTTATGAGATGCAGCTAAAGTAGAGGAAACTTGATTAGCTATAATCATCTATGTTAAAGAAAAAAAGAGAGAGGGAAACATTTCAGATCAGTAAGCTAGCTGTCCACCCTAAGAAACTGGAAAATAAGAGTAAACTAAAACTGAAGCTAGCAAAAGGAGTGAAATAATAAGGATTAGGGTAGGAGTAAATGAGATAGAGACTAGAAAATCAATAGAGAGAATTAATAAAACCACAAGTTACTCCTCTGAAAAGATCAAATAGGTTGATAAAACTTTAACTAGGCTGACCAAGATAAAAAGAGAGAAGATTCAAATTACTAAAATCAGGAAACAAAGAGGGGACATTACAGAAATATAAAAATGATAAAATAATACTATAAACAATTGTATGCCAACAAATTAGATATCCTAGATGTAATGGGAGAAATTCTTAGAAAGATGCAAATTACCAAAACTGATTCAAGAAGAAATAGAAAACTGAATGGATTTTTAACAAGTAAAGAAATTGCATTAGTAATCAAAAAACTTCCCACAAAGAAAAGCCCAGGACTACACAGCTTCACAGATGAATTTTACCAAGTGTTTGAAGAAGATTTAACACTTATCCTTCACAAACTAATTTTTTTTAAAATATTTATTTATTTTTTTATTTGGTTGCACTGGGTCTTAGTTGTGGCACAAGGGCTCCTTAGTTGCAGCTCTCAGGCCCCTTAGTTGTGGCTCACTGGCTCCTTAGTTGTAGCATGTGAACTCTTAGTTGTGGCATGCATGTGGGATCTAGTTCCCTGACCAGGGATGGAACCTGGGCGCCCTGCACTGGGAGTGCAGAGTCTTCACACTGTGCCACCAGGGAAGTCCCCACAAACTATTCTTAAAATTAGAAGAGGAGGGAATACTCCATGAGGCCATTCTAACACTCTCTGAGGCCAGAATTATCGTGATACCAAAACCAGACAAAGACATCACAAGAAAAGAAAACTAATGACCAAGATTTCTTATGAACATAGATGCAAAAATCCTCAAAAAAATACTGGCAAACCAAATCCAGCAGCATATAAAAAGATTTATACACCATGATCAAGTGGAATTTGTCCCAAGAATGCAAGGTTGGTTGGTTCAATATTAAAAAAGTAATAACTGTTTTAGTAGAATAAAGGACAAAAATGATATGATCATCCCAACAGATGCAGAAAAAAGCACTTTACAAAATCCAACACTCTTTCACAACAAACTAGGAATAGAGGAGAACCTCAAGCTGATAAAAGACATCTACAAAAAATGCCACCATTAAGTATCAATAATGATACTTAATGGTGAAAAGCCAAATACTTTCCCCTTAAGATCAGGAACAAGACAAGGATATCTGCTCTCGACACTTCTATTCGACATTGTCCTGGATGGGCTAGCCAGGGTAATTAGGCAAGAAAAATAAATAAAAGGCACCCAGATTGGAAAGGAAGCAGGAAAACTATCTCTATTTGCAGATGACATGATCCTGTATGTAGAAATCCTAAGGAACCCATTAAAAAGCTATTAAAACTAATAAGTGAATTCAGCAAGGTTGCAGCGTACAAGTTCAATATACAAAACTCAATGGTTTCTCTATACACTAGCAATGAACAATCTGAAAATGAAATCAAGAAAAGAATTCGATTTACAATAACACCAAAGAGAACCAAAGACTTAGGAATGAATTTAATGAAAGAAGTCAAGACTTGTACAATGAAAACTAAAAAACAAACAAAAACCAAAACCAAAACAAACAAACAAAACCAACATCATTGAAATAAATTAAAGAAGTCCCAGGTAAATCAAAGGATATCCCATGTTCATGATTAAGAAGATTTAATGTTGTTAAAATGGTAATATTCTCCAAACTGACCTAGAGACTAAATGTAATCTCTATCAGAATCCAGCTGGGTTTTTGTTGTAGTTGTTGAAATTTACAAGCTGATTCTAAACTTCATAAAGCAATGCAAGGAACCCAGAATAACCTAAACAATCTTGAAAAAGAAGAACAAAATTGGAAGACTCACACTCCCAGATTTTAAAACTTACTACAAAGCTACAGTGTGATATTGGCATAAGGCTAAACACACAGATAAATGGAACAGTACTGAGAGTCCAGAAATAAACGTACAGTTTTACAATCAATTGATTTTTTTTGGACAAGAGTGCCAAGATTATCAATAGTCTCTTCAACAGGTGGTGCTGGGACAACTGGATGGCCACATGCAAAAGGATGAAGTTGGACCTCTCCTTCACACCATATACAAAATTAACTTAAAATAGATCACAGACCTAGGTGTAAGAACTAAAACTATACAACTCTTGGAAGAAAATATAGGAGTAAATCTCCATAACCTTGGTTTGGCAATGGCTTCTTCAATATGATACCAAAAGCAATTTAAAAATGGGAAAATATTTGAATTGACATTTCTCCAAAGAAGATATACAAACAGACAACAAGCACGTGAAAAGATGCTCAAAATCATTCGTTCTCAGGGAAATACAAATCAAAACCACAATGAGATACTGCTTCACAGCTACTAAGATGACTATAATTAAAAAAACCCAAAAACCCCAAACAGGTAATAACAAGTATTGGCAAAGATGTGGAGAAACCAGAGCCCTCATACACTGCTGGGAGAAATATAAGATGGTACAGCCACTTTAGAAAACAATATGGCAGTTCCTCAAGAAGTTAAACATAGAATGGCTATATGACCCAGCAATTTCACCCCTAAGTATATATACCCAAGAGAAATGAAGACATATATCCACACAAAAATTTGTACACAAATTTTCATGGTGGCATTATTCATAATAGCCCAAAGTAGAAACAATCCAAATAGCCACCAACAGATAGATGGATAAGTAAAATATGGTAAATCCATATGATAGATTTTTTTTTTTTTTTTTGCGGTACGCGAACCTCTCACTGCTGTGGCCTCCCCCATTGCGGAGCACAGGCTCCGGACGCGCAGGCTCAGCGGCCATGGCTCACGGGCCCAGCCGCTCCGTGGCATGTGGGATCTTCCCAGACCGGGGCACGAACCCGTGTCCCCTGCATCAGCAGGCGGACTCTCAACCACTGCGCCACCAGGGAAGCCCCCATATGACAGAATTTTATTAGGCAATACAATGGAATGATGTACTGATATCCACTACAACATGGGTGAACCCTCAGCACAAGATGCTAAGGGAAAGATGACAGTCACCAAAGGGCACATATTGTGTGATACCATTTATGGGAAATGACCAGAATAGGCAAATCCATAGAGACAGAAAGTAGATTAGTGGTCGTCGGGGGTTGGAGGAGGGGAAATGGGGAGGCGCTGCTAAGGTGTATGGAGCTTCTTTGGGGGGTGATGAAAATATTCTAAATGGATTGTGGTGATAGTTGCACAAGTCTTTGTATGTTCTAAAAACCACTGAATTACACACTTTAAAAGGATGAATGTCATGGTATGTGAATTATATCTCAATGAAGTTGTTATTAGAAGACTCTGCTACCATATGAATTAGGTTCCTTTTAGTTGTAACTCAGGTGTGTAACTCACTGATGAAGTTTTTGAGTATTGTCACCCTAACTCCGTTTTACCCACAAGCCAGCCCTGTGTGTTTTATCCTGTAATTTTGCCCAGGGCAGTGATTTTTAGCAATGCATTTATTGCCTTAGCGCAAAACTGACTGCACAGAGTCATTCCATTTTGATGTTAGTAAACCAGCAGCTTTCAGCTGGTCAAGTGACCGTCGTCCTTCATAGAAAGACAAGACAAGGCAGAGACCCTGCCTGGTTAGTTTTTAAGAAAATCCAATAACCAGTAGCCGTTTGGTTAAGGGGAACCACCTCAGAAATTTAGCAGCAGCCTGTGACATCAGGGCTCTCTCATCCAATGGCCTGATTTTCACTGATGTCAAACACGACTGCACATTTCCCTTCTTGCTTATTAGCTCCTGGGAGGAGTCTAAAGTCTTTGGAGATAAAATACTGAGCTGCACCTGCCCTGTCCATCTGTAGTGGAGAAGGATCCCTGTTCGAAAGTTATCATGAACTTCAAGACGGCAACAGCACAGCAATAAATCAAGCGTAGGAGACCTCGTGAAGCTGTCCTGGATACAAGCCACCACCCCCCCCCCCGCCCCATCTTGGTGGGTGGGCTGCCACCTGCCATTCCTTTTACCCGGCCAAACCTACTACACTGACCACCACTTCCACTCTCCCTGGTCCCTAGGAATTCAGGCCCCATGGCCTGCTTATCCTCTGTGAAGGGACACCAGAACAGGCTCCAGGACAAGATCTTAGATGCCCCCACGCCGGCTCTCTGAGCACAACTAGTTCCCGAGAAACACACAACACCTCTTCCCAAACAAACCCTCTGTTTGCAAGCCCATCCTGATTTAGCATCAAGTTGCCTTGGCTCAGCTACCAAAACAGACAACCAGCCCTTCTCTCATGCTGCAGCTTCTGGCAGGAAGTGGATACTGGTCCAGCACGCCTCCCTGGAATGGGAGCATCACCCACTCCCTGCTCCCAGGGAGTCTATTTGGAGCCAAGGCACGCCCTTCAAGTCCCGCTCCCCAGGATCGGAGTGAGGGGCAACCAGACCCCTCTGCTCACCCAGCCCTCAGCACCCCAGATGTAGTCTGCCAAGACATCCCTTTAAAAAGTTAAATAGTGCCATTTGCAGCAACATGGATGGACCTGGAGATGATCATACTAAGTGAAGCAAGTCAGACAGAGAAAGACAAATATATGATATCACTTATATGTGGAATCTAAAAAAAAAATGATACAAATGAACTTATTAACAAAACAGAGGGACTTCCCCGGTGGTCCAGTGGGTAAGACTCCGTGCTCCCAGTGCAGGGCGCTCCGGTTCGATCCCTGGTCAGGGAACTAGATCCCACATGCATGCCACAACTAGGATTCCAAATGCTGCAACTAAGAGCCCTCATGCCACAACTAAAGATCCAACATGCCACAGCGAAGATCCCGAGTACCCCAACTAAGACCCAGTGCAGCCAAAATAAATAAATACTAAAAAAAAAAAAAAAAAAAACAACAGAAACAGATTCGCAGACTTAGAGAATGAACTTATGGTTACTAGGTGGGGAAGGACCGGGGGGAAGGGTAGATTGGGAGTTTGGGATTGATATGTGTACACGCTGCTATATTTAACATTGATAAGCAACAAGGACCTACTGTATAGCACAGGGAACTCTGCTCAATATTCTGTAATAACCTAAATGGGAAAAGAATTTGAAAAAGAATAGATACATGTACATGTATCACTGAATCACTCTGCTGTACACCTGAAACTAACACAACATTGTTAATCAACTAGACTCCAATATAAAATTTAAAAAAATTTTTAATTAAAAAAAATAAAAATTTCTCTTACGATGTCCACTCTCACCCTTCTGTACCCTCTGGATAGGTGAACAGCCTTTAGAGCTGGGAACCTCTTTCTCAGTTATTTCCTCTGAAAACCTGCTCATTGGGCTGGCGCCTTCCTGTGGAATTCCAGAACCCTTCTGTCCTGGTGCCCCAGTTGAAATTGCAGTTTCCAGCCCCAACCTCCAGTCTCAGTAAATTCCAGCAGGGCAGGGACCTCTTCTGTCTACTCTCATCTCTATCATCTAAAGCAGAGGGTTTTTGTTGTTGTTGTTGTTTGTTTGTTTTTCTCAATGAACCAGTTCTTGGTTTCATTGATTTTTTTTTTAAAGTATTTATTTATTTGGCTGTACTGGGTCTTAGGTGCAGCATGTGGGATCATTGTTGCGGCATGCTGGATCTTTAGTTGTGGCATGAGGGCTCTTAGTTTCAGCATTCAGACTCCTAGTTGAGGCATGCGTGCAGGATCTAGTTCCCTGACTAGCAATTGAACCCGGGCCCCCTGCATAGGGAGCCCGGAGTCTTAGCCACTGGACCACAGGAGAGACTTATAAAGCAGAGGGTTTTTTTCTAACCAAGAGTGACTCTGCCCCACAGGGGGACTCTTGGCCATGTCTGGGGACATTTCCGGCAATCACGACTAGGGGGTGCTGCTGGCATCTAGTCAGTAGAGACCAGGGATGCTCCTCAACACCCCGCAGTGCACAGGATGGCCCCACCACAGAGAATTTATCTGGGCCCAAATGCCAACGGTGCCTAGACTAAGAAACCCAGCATTAAGCCTTTGGGGAAAGATTGAGTCTGACGCCCCAGTTCGCACCGTGCACCAGAATGAATTCCCAATGTGTTAAGCCGTGTAAACTAGGGTGCCTCCCACCCCCAGCGTCTGTGAATGACCGCCTCTCTCCGTCCCCAGTCACTCTGTGTGTTTCAAACGTGTGTAGCATCCTAGGGCCTCCGCAAGTCAGATGATTATGGAATGCAGTGTCTTCTGGGGGTCCATGGAATCCCCTAACCCGGGGGGATCTCAACTGGGATGATTCTGCCCCCTGTGAGACACTGGGCAATGTCTGAAGACACTTTTGATGTCACAGCTGGCGGAGGGGGAGCCACTGGCATCTGGCGGGTAGAAGCGGGGCACGCTGCATCCCTACAGGGCACAGGATGGCACCACCACAGAGAATGATGTGGCCCCAAAGGCAGAAGCCCCAAGGCTGAGAAACCTTGGTCTAGAACTGGGCTTGGAACACAGCTGTTCCTCAGTAAATCACTGTCGAATAAATGGACTGTGGAATGCCAAGCCTGCAGGTAAAAATTTCTTGTCCAAATCTATCTTTAAAATTTTTTAAAAATTTGAGATAAAATATACATAACATAAAAGTTACCATTTAAACCACTTGTGAGAGTACAGTTCAGTGGTATTAAGTACATTCACATTTTTGTGCTACCATCATGCATCTCCAGAACTCTGTATCCTGCAAACTGAAACTCTGTCCCCATGAAACACTGACTCCCCAGCCCCTCCCCCAGCCCCTGGAACACACCATCTACTTTCTGCCTCTGTGGATCTGACACCTCTAGGGCCCTCCTATGAGTGGAATCAGACAGTATTTGTCCTTTTGTGTCTGGCTTCTAGCATCATGTCCTCATGGTTCATCCATGTTGTAGCGTGTGTCAGAATCTCCTTCCTTTTTAAGGCTGAATAATGTTCCATTGTGTGGATGGACCACATTTTATCCGTTCATCCATTAACAAGCACTTGGGCTGCTTCCACCTTGACTGCTGTGACTCATGCTGCTATGAGCAAGGGTGTACAGATATCTCTTCAAGACCCTGCCTTTTATTCTTTTGTTGCCCCAAATCTCTTAAGGCTAGGTGGGCAGAAATGTCGCAGAAACGCTTCCATTAGCAAAATGTAGATGAAAAGAATGCAATTCTGTGCTTGTATGAAGGGATTTAAGCCTCTGATTATAATCCAGAAAAGATATGGAAGCGTTGCTCTGAGATTCATCCTTAGCTTTTTATTGTAATTCCTCAATTTCCCACTCAAACAGTGGTTCTATATTATGTTAGGGCAGAAGGAAAACAGGTGTGAATTTCCAGCAGGGAATTTCAGTTCAGGACTTACCTACCCTCTATTCTGTCACTCTTAGCTCCCCCTGTATTCCTGTTCTGGCCCAAGTCATCCCTTATCAAAAAGTGCCAGGTCCCTGCTGACACAGGACACTCAGGGCTTCCAGGTGGATGGAGGAAAGGCTGACATTTCCCCCTAGTGGACTCTGCTTTCTGTCCCTTCCTGAGAGAAGCCTTTGCTTGCTTAAACACACAGCAATCTTTGGAAGACGACGTAGGGCACAGTTTGGAGGGAAAATGGCAGAGTCTGCAGTACAGGAAGCCACAGAACCAGAAAAGTTGGGTAACAGTGGAAGGAACGGGGGTGTACCGAAGGCAGTATCTTGATTGCTTTGCCCTCTTACCTAAAGCTCCGGGGCAACTGACATCAAGGAGAAATCATTTATAAGGTGTGGCCAACTTGTCCTGATTTCCCTAGAACTTTCCTGCTGTTAAAACTGAAATTCCACGGGAATTCCCTGACAGTCCAGTGGTTAGGACTCAGTGCTTTCACTGCCTGGGGCCCGGGTTCGATCCCTGGTTGGAGAACTAAGATCCCGCAAGCTGTGAGGTGTGGCCAAAAAAGAAAAAAAGAAAAGAAAAAGGAAAAAACCCTGAAACTCCAGTTCCTCAAGAAGTTAGACAGTTACCATATGACCCCACAATTCTACTAGGTATATATCCAAAGGGATTGGAAACATTCGTCCATACGAAAACTTGTCCACGCATATTTACAGCAGCATTACTCATATATAATAGCCAAAAAGTGGAAAGGACTCAGATGTCTATCAACAGATGAATGGATAAACAAAATGTGGTATACTTACACAATGGAATACTATTCAGCCATAAAAAGGAGTGAAGCACTGACACTCGCTACTATGCAGATGAACCTTGAAAACATGATGCTAAGTGTAGTGAAACAGTCACAAAGGAGCACATACTGTATGATTCCATTTGGGTGAAATGTCCAGTAGAGGCAAATCTATAGAACAGAAAGTGGGTTAGTGGTTACCAGGGGCTGGGAAGGGAGGAACTGAGGGGCTGCTAAATGGATACGAGGGTATGGGTTTCCATTGGGGGCAGTGGAAATGTTCTGGAATTAAACAGTAGGGATGGTTGCACCATGCTTTAAATATGCTAAAAATCACTGAATTGTACAATTTACTATGATGAACTTCGTGTTATGTGAATTATATCTGAATAATGATTAAAAAATTTTTTTTTAAACCTGAAAGTTCCATGTCGCAGGGACCACCTCAGCCCTGAGCAAACCAGATGACTGGTCACTCCAGCTGTTGTAGGTGTAGGTTTGGTTGCAGACAGGTTGATATGGAGTCCCTGCTACCCTGTGCTGACAGACAGTCTTACTTACTGTAGTCAGACACACTGTGAAGAAAGGGCTCCGTGATCAAAAGATGCCAGTGCCCAGCAGCTTATTAAAGGCCCTGAGAAGTCCTGCAATCGTATCTGAGTTATGACCCCAGCCTTTGGAACCATTCAGACTTGAGTTCTGGATGCTAGCTGCATACTCAAGGGCAAGTCACATAATCCTCTAACCCTAGTTTCCTCTTCTGTAAAAAAAAAAAATCAAATAAAAGGTTTCTGATGAAGACCTACCTCGTGGGGATTCACTGAGATGTGCTCTGTAACGTGCCAGGGATACTGAAGGTGCCCAAGAGATGTTACTAGTATCAGAAAAAAAAAAAAGCCATTAGTAAAACATGTTAATTCTAACTGCATTTCCCAAACCTATTAAACCGAATGACCTATTTCCCCCTACTAACACTCCTCACCTTGGGAAATGCAGTTTACTATTAGGAATTGTCCTGGTGGGGGAAGGGAGGAATTAGGAGTTAGAGATTAACATATATACACTACTATATATAAAATAGATAACCAACAAGGACCTATTGTATAGTACAGGGAACTCTACTCAGTATTTTGTAATGACCTATAAGGGAAAAGAATCTGAAAAAAAATATATGTATGTATAACTGAATCACTTTGCTGTACACCTGAAACAAACACGACCTTGTCAATCAACGATATGTCAACACAAAAATAAAATTTTAAAAAAAGGAAAAAAAAAGGATTGTCCTGGTGTATTTCCAAGGAGTTGGCTGTGAAATGAATTTCTTTGCTTCAAATCATCTCATGATGAAGCTGCAGATGTGTTCCCACAGAAGGCTTGTGAGGTGTGGAGCAAGCACAGGATTAGGTGTCTGCGTTTGGGGTCGGACAGCCAAAAGGGGAGCAGTTTTGATCAAAGGCAGGGGGCGCCATGGAGCACTTGGCCTCCCAGAACCTCAGTTTGAAACTTCAGCATCGAATGATTCCAAAGATGGGTTTCTTCCACTTGGAACTGTCCATGACTGAAAACATCACATTTTTTTTTCAGGAAATAACTTTTTATTTTATATTGGAGTACAGTTGCTTAACAATGTTGTGTTAATTTCAGGTGTACAGCAAAGTGATTCAGTGATACGTATACACATATCTATCTTTTTTTAAATTCTTTTCCCATCTAGGTTGTGATATAATATTGAGCAGAGTTCCCTGTAGTATACGGTAGGTCCTTGTTGGTTCAAAAGGATACACACACCCCAATGTTCACTGAAGCACTGTTTACAATAGACAAGACATGGAAGCAACCTAAATGTCCATTGACAGAGGAATGGATAAAGATGATGTGGTACATATATACGATGGAGTATTACTCAGACATAAAAAGAATGAAATAATGCCATTTGCAGCAACATGGATGGACATTACATTTTAAGATGGGGCATTGAGACAAAAAGAATGACAGAAACCTGGGAACATCCTAAACAGCCAACAATAAAGGACTGATTGAATGAAGTAGCATTCAGCTAAGCAATGGACTATTACACAGCAGTGAAAAAGAATGAGATGAAGCTATGTGGGCAGGTGTAGGAGAATGGCTATGATCCACATATTAAACAACAAAATAGTAAGCACAGAACACTGAACACCATTGACAGCATTTTTAAAGGGGGATATTTGTTTCAAAAGGGGATAAACTTACCCATGTAAATACTGCCTTTTTAAGTAAATATGTAAACATTTATTGAGTGCTTACTCTGTGCCAGGTAATTCCCCATCATTTGTCAATATTAACTCATTTCGTCTTCACAATAACTCTTGTATTATTAGTCCCATTTTACATCTGTGTTATCTCTTGCTGCGTAAACAACTGTCCCCAAATTTAGCAGCTTAAAACAACAAACATTCATGATCACAGATAGTGGCTGTGGGTCAGGAATCTGGGTGCAGCTTCACTGGGTGGTGCTAGCTCAAGGTCTCCCATGAGGTTGTGGGCAAGCTGTTGGCTGGGGCTCTGGTCTCATCTGAAGGCTAACTGGGGAAGATTCTTTCTCTCTCTCTCTCTCTTCCTTCCTTCCTTCCTTCCCGGCTTCCTTCCTCTCTTTCTCTCTCTTCTCCCTCCCTCCCTTCTTTTCTTTCCTTCCTTCCTTCCCTTCTCTCTCTTTCTAAAATTGTGGTAAAAACACTTAATATGAGACGTACCCTCTTAACAAAATTTCAAGCGTACAACACAGAAATGTTAACTGCAGACACAATCTGTAGAATTTATTCAGCAGGTCTCTAGAACTTATTCATCTTGAAACACTGAACCTTGACACCCATCAAACAGAACACCCCACAGGGAAGAGCCCTAAGCTCACTCATGTGGTTAAGGCAGGCCTCAGCTCCTCTCGGGCTATTGCCTGGAGACTTCCGTTCTTCACCTCACAGGCTGTTTAAGAAGCTGCTTGCGTGTCCTTCTGACATGACGGTGGGGACCTGGCAGCTGGTCTCCCCCGTACACTTGAGACAGAAGCCACTGTCTTTTTATAACCTAAGCTCAGCAGTGATGACATCTCATCAGTTCTGATATAACTGTTAGAAGGGGATCAGTAGGTCCAGCCCACACTTGGGGGAGAGGATTACATAAGGATGTTGATACGAGGAAGTGGGGATCATTGGGGGCCGTCGGGGGGGCATTTTAGAGGTTGCCTACTACTTTGGGGGGTACCAGTCAAACTCACAGAGCCACGTAATAAGCTGCAGAGCTGGGATGTGAACCCAGGTGGTCTGGCTCTGACACCCATGTGCTTGACCTCTAAGCTCTCCTATATCTCTTCCATGTTCTTTTGCAGCGCGCTTGTATATGTAAAGAATATTCCTGGAAAAACAATAAATATAAACTAAGAATACACATAACAGGAGGAGGGAGGCTTAGCTCTTCACTGTGTCCTCCTTTCACCCTGTTGAGGCTGTCTGTCTGTCTCTCTGCCTTTGTGTGTATTTACCAAGTGCAAGTATTACTTTTCCAATCAATTTTTTTTTTTGGTCAAAAACTCCCAGAGGCATAATAAAATGAAAGGATATTTTCTGCTCAAATATAAAATAAAAATCGAACCAAAAAAAAAAAAAAGGTTAACCACATGTTTACAAGAAAAGAATTAGCCAGTAAAACCACAAGACCACTAAAAACTAGATGAGTCTAAGAATGGTACGAAAATATATCCTCTTGGGAGCTTTCCAGATCTCCTGGAGAGCATTTACCCTCTGTGGTTGTTAAAACTTTCTTCCCCCTCCCAGACGGAATTCTTCCTAATTGACTGTTTTTATTTAACTAATGACTGTTAATTAACCGGTGCCGTTAGAACTTTAAAGGCCATTTAAGCATTGGTAGGTGGTTTTGAGAGCCACTGATTTGGTGCAGACCTGAATGCGAGTATCTGATCCTTTCAAGGGAAGCATGAGAGCACAATTTCCATAATGACTGGGCTTCCGAAAAGTGGATTTTGTGTGGAAAGCACCTGTGTGGCGAGAAGATCTTTATTTTTCTCGCGGTTTTCTCGCCATCTGTCATCACATTTCTCCGCGACAGCGAATCATTTCCGTAGCAAACTGCTGTGACCTCCAGCCTTGGAAGGGGCAGGCTGAATACACGCAAAACACATTAAAAAATAATCCCATGTTTTCAGCCAACTGTGTTAACCACTTCCAGGCAACCAGGAAGCAGGGCAATAGAATGGCTGTACCTAAGTTCCATACTGACTGCCAGCGAATGGAAGGAGAGGAAAGGGGGAAAAAAGAGAAAAAGACGAAGAATTGGAGGGAAATGAAAGGGGAGAGGAATGAGAAGGAAAGGAGTTAAAAAAAAAAAAAAAAAGGAAGAGGAACACTTCAATGACAAAAGCCGTCAAGAACCCTTACTGCCCACTTTACAAAAATGAAGCTAAGGAGCCCTGGAGCCGCAACTAAGGAGCCCGCTTGCCGCAACTAAGACCCGGCACAACCTAAATAAATAAATATTTTTTTAAAAATGAAGTTAAGAATCTAACATTCTTAGCTTGATTGCAAGTGTACTAGTTGTAACGGTAACGTGGGTTGACTAGTCTGAACTCCACGTGTGAACGTAAGTGACTTTTAGGAAATTCTGTAAGGACCTGCCTAACATTTTGGCAGGACAGTCTGACGGGGGTGGGGGACAGGGAACTCGGCAGCTCCTTCACATCTTCACGAAGGACACTGGTTATCCATATTATTTGGGGGGTATCACCCAACTAATATCAACTCTGCCATGTTCATCATTAATTGCAGAAAATCACAAATAGGAAACAGAATACGGAATAGCGTAAACTACGCGAATGGGTTTGTGGAAGGCAATATTTACATGGGCGGATCTGGCCTCCCTCTGCGTTTTTGGGTGGATGCCCCTGTGTTTTTTGTTTTTTGTTTTTTCCGGACCATGACTGTCTCAGAACATCCACTTTTCATTCTCTGTGTTTAAAAACACAGATGGAATAAAATTCCTGAAGTTCTTAAAGTTGTGGTGGATTCTGGTTTTCTCTTAGATTTTCATTTTATGAAGTGTTCAATTCATTTATTTATTTTATGCTGTTATGAGGATAGGTAATAGAATATTAATTCATGTAAAGATATGGACAAAAATCGTCAGATAGCAAGGCTGTAACAGGAAGTCAGAAGATAATGTCTAAAACTGAGGTTAGAAAAGATGCATGTACCCCAATGTTCATAGCAGCACTATTTACAATAGCCAAGACATGGTAGCAACTTAAACGTCCATTGACAGATGAATGGGTAAAGAAGATGTGTACATATACACAATGGAATATTACTCAGCCATAAAGAAGAATGAAATAATGCCATTTGCAGCAACATGGATGGACCTAGAGATTATCATGCTAAGTGAAGTAAGTTCGAGAAAGACAAATAACATATAATATCAATTATATGTGGAATCTAAAAAAAGTGATACAAATGAACTTATTTACAAAAAGAGAAACAGACTCAGGGACATAGAAAACAAACTTACGGTTACCAAAGGGGAAAAGTGGGGGGAGGGATAAATTAGGAGTTTGGGATTAACATATACACACTACTATATATAAAATAGATAATCAACAAGGACCTCCTGAGTAGCACAGGGAACAGTACTCAAAATTCTGTCATAACCTATACGGGAAAAGAATCTGAAAAAGAATGGATATATGTATATGTATAACTGAATCACTTTGCTGTACACCTGAAACTAACACAGCATTGTAAATCAACTATACTCCAATATAAAATAAAAAATTAATTTTAAAAAAAACTGAGGTTCGGGTCTTCCCTGGTGGTCCAGTGGTTAGGACTCTGTGCTTTCACTGCTGAGGGCCCGGGTTCAGTCCCTGGTTGGGGAACTAAGATCCCACAAGCCACGCAACGTGGCCAAAACAACAACAACAACAACAATAACAGAAACTGAGGTTACTACCAAAGGAAACAGTCAAAGTATCCATAATGGTTGGCTCCTGGGGGAGGGATACTTGTGGAATTTTAGGAGGCAGAGGTGGAACAGGGAATTTTTGCTTTGTTATAAACCTTTCTGATCTTTCTGATACTCAAACAACAACAACAAAACAATGGGTATGAATTACCTTAGTTAAAAAGTACAACTCAAAAACCAGGGAATTCCATCTCTGCTGCCTGCTGTAGACACCCCAGATGCTGTGCTGTGTTCCCTCTGGGCCCGGTGTGTGAGATGGACGCTCCCACCAGGGGGAGCTGTGAGAAAAGTTATAGTTTTCCTCTGGAAAAATAAAAATGAGAATCACCCTGGGGAGTCTACAGTAGGAATCTCCGAACTACCACTCCATGTATCCAATCCAGCCCTCTGCCTAAATTTGTGGGGGCAGGTTTGTTTGCTGTTTTTTCAAATTTTATTTGTATTGAGGTATAACTGACATGTTAGTTTCAGGTTTACAGCATAATGATTACATATTTGCATATATTGCAAAACGTTCACCACAATAAGTCTAGTTAACATCCATCACCATACAGAATTACAATTTTTTCTTGTGATGAGAACTTTTAAGATCTACTCTCAAGAAACAGAGATGGCCAATAGGCACATGAAAAGATGTTCGACGTCGCTAATTATTAGAGAAATGCAAGTCAAAACTACAATGAGGTACCACCTCACACTGGTCAGAATGGCCATCATTAAAAAGTTTAAAAATAACAAATGCTGGAGAGGGTGTGGAGAAAAGGGAATGCTCCTACACTGTTGGTGGGAATGTAAGTTGGTACAGCCACTATGGAGAACAGTATGGAGGTTCCTCAGAAAACTAAAAGTAGAGCTACCATATGATCCAGCAATCCCACTCTTGGGCATATATCCAGACAAAACTATAATTCAAAAAGATACATGTACCCCAATGTTCACAGCAGCACTATTAACAATAGCCAAGATGTGGAAGCAACCTAAATGTCCATCAACAGACGAATGGATAAAGAAGATGTACATGGATACAATGGAACGTGTATACAATGGAATATTACTCAGCCATAAAGAAGAATGAAATAATGCCATTTTGCAGCAACATGGATGGACCTAGAGATTATCATACTAAGTGAAGTAAATCAGAAGGAGAAAGACAAATACCATATGATATCACTTATATGTGGAATCTAAAATATGACACAAATGAACCTATCTACGAAACAGAAACAGAATCACAGACATAGAGAACAGATTGGTGATTGCCAAGGGGGAGGGGGTTGGGGGAGGGATGGAGTGGGAGGTTGGGATTAGCAGATGGAAGCTTTTATACATAGACCGGATAAACAACAAGGTCCTACTGTACAGCACAGAGAATTATATTCAATATCCTGTGATAAACCATAATGGAAAAGAATATTTTAAAAAAAGAATGTATATATATATATATATATATATATATACACACACACACACACACACACACACAACTGAATCCCTTTGCTGTACAGAAGAAATTAACACAACATTGTAAATCAACTATACTTCAATAAAAAATATATTGAGAAAAAAGATCTACTCTCTTAGCAGCTTTCATACCTGTAATAGAGTGTTATTAACTGAAGTCACCACACTGTGACTGACTTACATCCCCAGGACTTGCTGATTTCACAGGACCACCTTCACCCATTTCTCCATTCCCCACCCCCACCCCTGACAACTACCAATCTGTTCTCTGTATCTGTGAATTCCGTGTTTTGTTTTTGTTTGTTTTTTTTTAATAACTTTATTGGAGTATAATTGCTTTACAATGGTGTGCTAGTTGTTTGTGTTTTTTTTAAACAAACACAACTGTATTTCAAATGCATGCCATAACTACACTGAACGGGGGAAAAGTTCTAATCAAAGTAATTTTCTTAAAATACATCTTTTTTGGAGTATAATTGCTTCACAATACCGTGTTAGTTTCTGTTGCACAACAAAGAGAATCAGCCATATGCACACACATGTCCCCATATTCCTTCTCTGTTGAGCCTCCCTCCCACCCTCCCTATCCCACCCTTCTTGGTCATTGCAAAGCACCAAGCCGATCTCCCTGTGCTATGCTGCTGCTTCCCACCAGCCAACTATTTTACATTCGGTAGTGTATATACGTCAATACTACGCCCACTTCGCCCCAGCTTCGCCCTCCCATTTTTTGTTTTTTATAAATTTATTATTTTATTTTTGGCTGCGTTGGGTCTTCGTTGCTGCACGTGGGCTTTCTCTAGTTCTGGCGAGTGGGGGCTACTCTTCGTTGCAGTGCGCGGGCTTCTCATTGCGGTGGCTTCTCTTGTTGCAGAGCACGGGCTCTAGGAATGCGGGCTTTAGTAGTTGTGGCTCGCAGGCTCTAGAGCGCAGGCTCAGTAGTTGTGCACAGGCTTAGCTGCTCTGCAGCACGTGGGATCTTCCCGGACCAGGGCTCCAACCTGTGTCCCTTGCACTGGCAGGCGGATTCTTAACCACTGCACCACCAGGGAAGTCCCCCGTGTTTTGTTTTGATTCTACATATAAGTGAGATCATACAGTGTTTCTCTTTCTCTGATTTATTTCACTAAGCATAGTGTCCTTAAGAACCATCCATATAGTCTCGAATGCCAGAATTTCCTTCTTTTTTATGACTGAGTAGTATTCCATTATACACACACACACACACCACATTGTCTTTATCCATTCATCTGTCGATGGACACTTAGGTTGTTTCCAGGTCTTGGCTATTGTGAATAGTGCTGCAGTGAACATGGGAGTACAGGTACCTCTTCAAGACAGTGATTTCATTTCCTTCAGATATATAACCAGAAGTGAGATTGCCCAATCATATGGTAGCTGTATTTTTAATTTTTTGAGGAACCTCCATACTGTTCTCCACAGTGGCTGCACCAATTTACGTCCCCACCAGCAGTGTACAAGTGTTCCCTTTTCTCCACATCCTCACCAACACTTATTATCTCTTGTCTTTCTGTTGAAGCCATTCGAACTGACTGATGTCTAGTGGGTGACATCTCATTATGGTTTGGATTTGCATTTCCCTGCAGATTAGCGATGTTGAGCACCTTTTCATATGCCTGTTGGCCATTTGGATATCTTCTTTGGAAACACATCTTTTCAGGTCCTCTGCCCATTTTTAATCAGATTATTGGTTTCTTTTGCATTTTAAAAACCATGGACATGTATTACTTTCACAACATTTTTAGAAATTAGTCTAAATATAAAAAGGTAATGGATTAGTCCTATAAAATACTGAGTTGACATAATACAGGGGAAGGAAAAAAAGGATATATGTTCTAAAATTTTGACAAATACAGCCAAATTGTTCTCACCAAAGCTGTACTAATGCACTCCTACCAACAATATACGAGCATCAGCAGTGGGTTTAAGATTTTTATCTTGAGAAATTTGGGGTTAATTACTTAGATAGATGATATATCCCATCATAAACTGTTAACCTCTAAAGTCAGCCCAGAAATGTCATTTTAAGATTGTAGCAGTTAGCATTTGACTGCATCTAAAAGAAAATCTAACCAAAGCAGTTTACAAAATGAATTTATTTTTTTCACTACACAGGAAATCTGCATGTAAATGGTTGCTGACTTTGATTCAACCACTCAATGTTGTCAAGAGCTCAGGTTCTTAATGTCCTAAGCTGCCGGCTTCTTGTGCCCCTTGCCTGTTGACTCATGATTACAAAATAGCTGTCAAGGCTCCAGGCATCACATCCCCATTCTGAGCAAGAAGAGAGGGAAAGGGGAAACATCAACAATTTTTCCTCTCCTGCCTGTCCTTTAAAAGCAGAAAACTCAATCACCAAGATGAATAACATTTCAATGCAATTTTTTTTTTTTTTTTTTTTTTTTTTTTTTTGCGTTACACGGGCCTCTCACTGCTGTGGCCTCTCCCGTTGCGGAGCACAGACTCCGGACGCGCAGGCTCAGCGGCCATGGCTCACGGGCCCAGTCGCCCCGCGGCATGTGGGATCCTCCCGGACCGGGGCACGAACCCGCACCCCCCGCATCGGCAGGCGGACACTTAACCACTGCGCCACCAGGGAAGCCCCTTCAATGCAATATTTTATCTTTTTTTTTTTTTTTTTTTTGCGGTACGCGGGCCTCTCACTGCTGTGGCCTCTCCCGTTGCGGAGCACAGGCTCCGGACGCACAGGCTCCGCGGCCATGGCTCACGGGCCCAGCCGCTTCGCGGCATGTGGGATCTTCCGGGATCGGGGCACGAACCCGTGTCCCCTGCATCGGCAGGCGGACTCTCAACCACTGCGCCACCAGGGAAGCCCCAATGCAATATTTTAAAAACCCAAGATGATGCCAAAAAAAACCATGATGAACAAAATGTCAACATTTTAAATAAAGACAGGATGCAACAGGGCTAGAATCAGAGAGAGGTGAGACATGCAAGTACAGGGTCAGATTCTAGTTAATGATCCGAAGGATGCAGAAAAAAGGAGCTGGGACACACAGCAGAGAGAATTTCAGTGTCAACCAGGACAGACCAAAGATCAGAGAGGTGATGTGGGTCTAGAACTGGCATTCTCAGGCACCCTGCCTCTGACCAGCTGTGTACCTCTGGGCAAGTTGCTTTTCTGTTTTCCCACCAGTGAAATAGGAGACAGTCCTGCTGTGGTGCAGCTGCCAGTCTGTATTAAGCACCGTTTGGTTCTGGGGACCACAGCTCAGAGGCTCTCTTAGGGTTGGGCTGCTCTGTGAAGAGCTGGGGTGGAGCAAAGTTACAGAACTAAGCAGGATTTCTGTGCCTCCATCACTTGCTTGCTGTGTGACCTCAGCCAAATGGCTCTGCCTCTCTGACCTTGAGTTGCTCTAATGGAGTACATCCTGAGTGTTAAATAATGCTGCACAGTCAGGATAATCTATTTATTTATTACTTTTTTAAAAATTTTAAAACTCCACATTTGAACGTGGACAACTTGGTGACATTCAGTACATTCACCGTGTTGTACAGCCATCACCTCTATTTGGTTCCGAGACATGTTCCTCACCTTAAAAGGAGGGTCGGGCTTCCCTGGTGGCGCAGTGGTTGAGAGTCCGCCTGCCGATGCAGGGGAAACGGGTTCGTGCCCCGGTCTGGGAGGATCCCACATGCCGTGGAGCGGCTGGGCCCGTGAGCCATGGCCGCTGAGCCTGTGCTCCGCAATGGGAGAGGCCACAGCAGTGAGAGGCCCGCGTACCGCAAAAACAAGAAAAAAAAAAAAAGAGGGTCCCCACCCATCAGCAGTCACTTCCCCCTCTTCCCTCCCCCCAGCCCTTGGCAACATCTATTCTACTTTCTGGCTCTATGAATTTGTCTATTCTAGATTCCCCATATAAGTGGAATCATAGAGTATATGACTCGTGTGGCTTTTTCACCCAGCAAAAATGTTCTTGAGGCTTATCTGTGTTGCAGTATGTATCAGAGCCTCATTCCTTTTTTTTTTAAGATTTTTTTTGGATGTGGACCATTTTTAAAGTCTTTATTGAATCTGTTAAAATATTGCTTCTGTTTTATGTTTTGGTTTTTTGGCTGTGAGGCATGTGGGATCTTAGCTCCACGACCAGGTATCGAACCTGCACCCCCTGCATTGGAAGGCGAAGTCTTAACCACTGGACCTCCAGGGAAGTCCCCAGGAGCTTCATTCCTTCTAAATGGCTGCATAATATTCCCTTGGATGGATACATCATGTTCTGTTTATCCATTCACCCACTGACAGATATTTGGTTTGGGGGCTATCATGAATCATGCTGCTGTGAACGTTCGTGTACAAGTTTTTGTGTGGACGTATGTTTTCATTTCTCTTGGAAATACACACAGGAGTGGGATTGCTGAGTCAAATAATAACTCTATGTTTAACCTTTTGAGGACCCGCCAGACTGTCTTCCAAACTGGCTGCACCAATTTTTATTCCCACCAGAAATATAGGAGGGTGGGTATCAGTTCTTGAACCTCAAATCCCCAGCCCTTTACTTCAAGCCACAGTCTCTCCTCTCTGCTTCTGCTCTATTCATCCTCCCCCCAGCTCCCCAGGCAGTGAGTGATGCTTAGATGAAGCAGAACACAAACAACACAGGACACAGGACCTGGGTTGGAGGAGGGTTGGTGCCCAGAGAAACTTTTGGATGTGTGAGCATTCCAGTATTTGACTGGTCATTGGAAAAAGTCATTTAAGGCAGGGATTCATGTGGTTTTTTGTTTCCGTTTGTCCTAGAGATCTTCTGTACCCTTTTAATGTATGGCTCCTAAGTCCTTCTCTTTGAAGATGGATCTGCCCATTGGAGATCCTCAGGTATCTCTTGCATAAATCAACCTCTACGTTTTCTGATTTCAATTTCTTCAAGATGGGGGGAGTCTCTTCTTTAGACGCTTCCTAGCCTGAAACCCCAAGCAGAGATCCAAAAAGTTCTTGTTCGCTTGATCTTGAAGGTCATGGCGATCATGGGATACTAGGGATGGGGCCACAAGGACAAAGGGGTGCCAAGAAAAGAATTCTTGGGTGTTCAGCAAAAGCTTGGAAACAGTGGTGAGGAAGCCAATGTTGAGAGCTCTACAACTGGTTTCTGATGATATAGATTATCACCAAGAAAAGCAAATTTGTTTTAATAGATAGTATAAGAAAAGGTGTTGAAATTTCTCACATGACCAACCAACTGAATACGTGAATAAGCTTTATAAACTTTTCAATAGTCAAATTACTATCCTATCTTTAATGTTCCTGACTATCATTAAGAGCTTGTAATCACAAGAGTGTAGTAAGAGCATAAAGATACTTGAAGAACACCCTGGATATAGAACTGGTCTGCCAGTCCAGTCTAGAACATGTTGGAGATGTCCTGCATCTGGGTTGTCCAATATGGCGGCCACCAACCACATGTGGCTATTGAGCCTTTGAACTATTGCTTGTGTGACTGAGGAACTGAAGTTTAAATTTAAGCTAATTTATTTTTATTTTTAACTATAGTAAAACAACAGTCAATCTATCCTCTTAACCATGTTTAAAGTGTACAGTTCTCACTTTAACTTTAATAAAAATTTAAATCTAGATATACACACAGGTAGTCACTACCATATTGGACAGGGTAGATTTCCAGTTTTTTTCCCAGACGCAATATACCACCTTGCTTAATTCATCAATCTTTTTAAATTGTGAATCACTATTGTGATTTTCTAAATCACACTTTTTTAAAAAATGGGGGCCATGTTTTTTAAAGTCTTTATTGAATTTGTTACAATATAACTTCTGTTTTATGTTTTGGTTTTTTGGCTACGAGGCATGTGGGATCTTAGCTCCCCAACCAGGGATCGAACCCGCACCTCCCGCACTGGAAGGGGAAGTCCTAACCACTGCACCGCCAGGGAAGTCCCTCATCAATCTTTTTTTAATCACCTGTACTTTGGGCTTAGAAACAATGATTTTTTGCCCTTGTATTGCATTGGTGGATATAATATTTAATTAAATCATGCTGTTAGGGTAACAAGTACAACTGGCGTAAACAGGTTTGGGAATAAACACCTCACCCTCACTAAGGACACAGCTCATCCCATGTGGGATAGATGCACGTGCATTTCAGAGTAACCCCACGAGGGTTCTATATGAACCAGGGCCATCTGCATGCTTTGTAAGGGGGACAGAACCTGAGTTAGTGGGTGAGTGGGTTAACTGGGGAAAGTTGGAGGTTGGCTGAGAGCTTCCCCCTGTCCTCATCCTGAGAGACGGATGTGGAGCAGATCCTGAAAGCAGCCCAAAGTGCTTAGGGTCCGACTCCCCCCTGCCCAGCGAGGGGGGCAGAGGACACCCAGGTGAGTCACCCCTTCCCCGATGTCCAATGCGGGCACCTGGGTCCTTTCACAGAGTTGCCCTCAGCTTCAGTTCGTTTTGCCCTTGGCTTTGGGGGAGGGGGAGTCTTCCGGGGTCGGCGGGGTTGGGGTAGACGGATTTTGCCAAATCAGGGCTTTTCTTTCTGTAGCTGCTGCCTCCATGCAATCCTGTTTTCTACTGTCAGACTTTTCTCGATTAAAATGTGCGCGGTGGCCTGGAATAAACTCTGTCCCTCTGCTTGGAGGAGGGGCTCCTCCACCACTCAGAGAGCATGGTCACTGCTGATGGCCAAGGCTTGCGGGAGAAGGAGGGTCCCTGCTGCTACCTTAGCTGGGGCAGGTAAGAGAAACGTTAAGACAAGGTCAACGAAGGGATTCGAGTGGGAGACGATGACTGCTTTTGCTCTATGTTGGGCTCATTGTGAAGCAGAGGAAAACTGAGCTTGCAAAACGGTTTATTGAGGGAGCACTCAGCATGGACGCTGGTGGGAGAGGAGGAAGCAGGACTGGGCTTCCGAGGGAGACAGAAGGTCACCTGCCCCCAGGGAGGCTCTGCGGCTGGGACGGCCTCTCAGAGTTGCTCTGAGTTGGGGTGACAGGCAGGGACTGTATGCCATGACGTGGATGTGGGCTGCCCTGAGAAGGGAGTGTAACCCTACACGCTGGGGTGCTATTCAGCGGAGGCTGATCCCAAAGGGCCAGCAGCAGAGGTCTGCTTAGCATTTCCGGAAGCTGGCAGCACGCCCTTTATCCCTGAATGAGATCTGGGCAAGCACTGCAGCATCTACCCCGTCCTCACCAAGCCTCAGCTGAGATCTCCCTGCACAGGTCTTTCCCAAGTGGACTTTTCTGTGGTGAGAAACTTGTGTGTGCATGTGTGTGAGAGTATGTATCTGTGTGAAGACGTGTGAGTGCACGTGTGTGAGCATATATGTATGCAATCGTGTATCTAATGAGGATGCACGTGAATGCGAGGTTGTCATGCACGTGTGTGAGCACGTGTATATATAATTGTGTCTGCACAGAAGTTTGTATGTGTATGAGTGCATATGTGTGACAGTGTGTATACGTAATTGTGTGTCTATAAAAGGGTGTGTGTGACTCAGTGTGTGGCTGTATGCAATTTTGTGTCTGTAGGATGGTGTGTCTTAGGATGTGGGTGGGTATGATTGTGGGAGCAGGTGTGCATGCATGTGTGTGCATGTGACTGCATGTCCATATGAAGGTGTGTTTGAGTGTGTGTGTGTGTGTGAGTGTGCATGGAACTCTGTATTTGTCCAGGACTAGCCAGGTGGCTCCACAGTCATTAGGGACCCAGGCTCCTTCCCTCTTGTTGCTCTGCCTCCCTCACTGTCCAGCTCGCCTCTTGTCCAAGGTGTCTGCTTCAGATCCCAGCCTCCCACTAGGGAGATGGAGTGCCATCTCCTTTCCATTAAGAGCATAACCCCAAAGTGACCCCCATCACCTAGGTCCACATCCTACAGGTCAGGATTTAGCCACACGGCCACATGTCACAACAAGGGGGGCCTGGGAAACAATCTTTAGGTGAGGGGTCTAGAAAAGAAGAGGCAGAATGGCTCATGGTGGATGCTCACTCTCCAGCCACAGCTGTCTCGCTGCTCTGCGAGTGACATTGGTCAGTCGTGGATGGGAACCACCCAGAAGGGTCCAGAGACAACGGAACGCTCCTTGTTCTTCTCTCTTGGCAGAGCAGAATATCTGGGTAATAAATCTTTATTTATTGAGCACCTGCTGTGATCCCTGCCAGGCACTGTTTCAGGCACTGGAATGCAGCAATGAGTAAAGCAGACTAAAGACGCATAAAGCAGGGCAGCGTGATAGAAGTGGTGAGGTCGGGGCTAAGACCCACCCAGCTTTTAGACCTCAGCTTGAGGAACCGCTCATGACCTCCCTGCCTAGGTGAGCCCTCCCCCCAACACCAACACCCTCTTGACCAACATACATTGGGTCTCCCTGTTTGCATGACTCTAGGTTTCCCCGCTGGCTCCGTGAGCAGACCTCATCTGGTTCTGCGCATCTTCACGGTCCCAGCATCTAGCAAGATGTCCAGCGTAAGTGCTGTGGCTCCATAAAAATGTCACAATCAGGTGCAGGAGTGCAGTGCATGAACGAATGGATCCGTGAAAAGAGAAGCAGGAAGTGCCCCGGAAGCAGGAGTGGGGGCAGGGTGGGGAGGCAGGGACAGCCAGTGACGTCACAAGAGGTGGCTGGGAGGAAGGTTCCAGAAGGCTGGATGGGGTAGAAGGGCTGTCAGGGAGGGGAAAATCCCCGCCTTCCTGCCTCTTGTCACCACCACTATCCTGGCTGGACCCGGTCGGTGACAAGGGTTGAGAAGGGGCAGCACATGTTCAGGTTCCCAGGAGGAGCAACTTGTTTATCATCTCTGTGGAAGAAGAAAACACCCTGAGTGCCCAGGGGTCTCAGCAACCAATGCCTTGCTGTGATGGCCAGAACCACACCTGGTGAAGAGTGGCAGGTGCCAGTGGTATGGGAGAGGGGCACACGAGGGTCCTCTGGGATTCGGTGTCTGACAGTCATACTTGACTCTTCATGTATCAATACGTCAATGTAGCATCCAGGCATATTTCGGTAGGAGCCGGATTCACCACAGACACACATTTTGGCCTTGGGATACTCTCAGTTTCTTTTTCTACTGCATCTTTTTTTTTTTTTTTTTTTTTTTGCGGTGCGCGGGCCTCTCACTGTTGTGGCCTCTCCTGTTGCGGAGCACAGGCTCCGGACGCGCAGGCTCAGCGGCCATGGCTCACGGGCCCAGCCGCTCCGCGGCATGTGGGATCTTCCCGGACCAGGGCACGAACCCGTGTTCCCTGCATCGGCAGGCGGACTCTCAACCACTGCGCCACCAGGGAAGCCCCTCTACTGCATCTTTTAACTGGTTGCTGCTGGTGTAAAAGAAAGCTATTGGGTTTTGAATATTGATCTTCTATCTAATCACCTTACAGAACTGTTTTTATTTCTAATAGCTTTTCAGTTGACTGAATAGTCTAGGTAGTCAATCACATTGTTTGCAAAATGGCAATGTTGTCTGTTTCCAATCTTTATTCCTCTCACTTCCTTATCTTACTGCATTGGCTAAGTGCCTCCAGAACAATGCTGACTAGTAGCAGTGACAGCTGATGTCTTTGTCTTATTTCTGACTTCATGGAAACTCTTCCAATACTTCTGCTGCCATTGTTAAGTATGATATTTATAGTTCTGGTAGGTAGCCTTTATCAAGAAATGGAGAGTCTTCCATTTCTTATCAGCTAAGGGATTGTCATTTAAAAATGGATATTTCATGAAATTCTCTCTTGAGGAGATTATATAGTTTCTCACACTTGTCCCTTAAATTCAGTGAGAATTTGAATGTTGAATAACTTTTGCATTGCTATAATAAACCCTACATGGCTTTTTAAAATTGTGAAACACATCTTGCATATAAAATGATGCACAAAACATTTTAACGTACAATTTAATGAATAGCAATAAATGTCTGTGTACCTACTTCACCTTATGAGACAGAATATTATTAGAAGATAGAATATTATTAGAAACTTAGAAGGCCTCTGTGTCCTGCTTTTTTCTCATTTTCCTCCCTCGCCCGAATGAGGTAACACTGTCCTGAACTGCCTGTAGAACTTTTCCTTCTCGTTTTACCACCTAAATGAGGACTAATTAATGTTGCCTGTCTGTGAACTTTATATAAATAAAATCATACTGCCACCTGCTTCTTTATCAGCATCAAGGCTGGGAGATGCACCCAAGTTTTTGTGTCTGTTCCTACATTTTCATCACTGCATAGCATTCAATAATGGATGCATCCATTCTCCTGTGGATGAATATTTGGGCTGTTTCCAGTTTGGGGTTCTTATGAACACGGCCACTGTGATCATTCTTGTCCATGTCTCCTGGGGCTGATGTGCAAGAGTTTCTCTTGGGTATATATAACTTGGAGTGAAGATGCCAAGTCAGGGATATGCATGTGTTCACTTTTAACCATTAACACCACGATGCTTTCCCAATGGGACATGTCATCTTTAGTTCCCCTGGCAGTGGAGGAGGGCTCCCATTCTTCTTTCTCTCTAGCATTTGATGCATTTTTGTACATCTACTGGGGGTGAAATAATATCTCATTGTGGTTTTAATGTGCATTTCCCTGATTACCAAGGAAACTTAGCATCTTGTCCTGGGTTTATAGCCTGTTCATGTTTCCTGCTCTGTGAACTGTCTGTTCATGGTTTGCACCCATTTCCTATGGGGCTGTCTTGTTAAAACTAAAGAGGAAGTCTTTTCATATTCTGTATATGAATTCTTTCTTGGGATATAAACATAGCAAATGCTTCATCTTGGCCAGTGACTTGACTTACTGCTTTCTGATGTCTTGATAAACAGACATTCTCCATCTGGCCAAGATTCTTTTCATCTATAGCTTGATTTGACCTTAGCTTTGTGGAAGAATCATACTGCCTCCACTTATTAGCTGCTCATGAATGATGAGCTGGTTTCAGGATCAAAGAGAAAGTATTACACTGTGACCACAGGCAAGCTCAGTTTGCCAGGCTTTAGTTTCCTCATTTGTAAAATGGGGAACAATAACAGTAGCTGCCTCGAAGGGTTGTGAAGATGAAATGAGTCAGTACATATAAAACTCTCAGAATCGTGCTTGCAGAAAGACCCACGTTACCTGTTTTTATTGCTGTTGTTGGTTTGTATTAACCAGAGTTTAACTGTCCCTGGTTTTACAGGGAGCCTCTCAGCCCAAGAACACAGGGAAATGTCTCTCTTCGTAGGGCTCCCTCTACTACTTCTGTGTATAGAAAAGACTCTGACTGTGCTTGCTATTTTCATGTTATAACTGCCTTGTCTAGTCCAGGGTTTCTCAGTGTCGGTGCTTTTGACATTTGGGGTCGAATAATTCTTGGTTGTGGGGTGCTATCCTGGACATTGTGGGATGTTTAGCAGCAGCCCCAGCCTCTACCCGATAGATGCCAGTAGCACCCCCAACTTGTGACACCCGAAACTCTCCAGACACCGCCAAGTATGCTCTGCGGGGCAGGGGTGGGGGAAGCACAGAATCACCACTGATTGAGAACCATAGGTCTATTGAATCAATATAGTTACACATATACTCATTCAGCTAATATTGATCGAACCCCAGGTGCTGTACTAGGTGTTAGGGATATAATGATCAACAAGATAGTCGCATACACACACCCATACACACACAATTACAAAGCTAGATGGTGCAATGTAGGGAAAGAGGGTGGAATGAGAGGGTGTAGGGTCCGGCCCAGCCTCGGATAATACAGGATGTTTCCCTGAAGAACGGACTCATAAACAGAGGAAGCCATAGGTGAAGACTAGTGAGGACAGTGTTTGGAGCAGAATGAACAGCATGTGCAAAGGCCCTGAGGTGCGAAGGAGCTTGGGGTGTGTGTGGGTTGGGGGGGAGGGGGTGGAGAGAAGGTTCCAGTAGCTGGAGCTGAGGGCATGTGGAATGAGGGGGGCCATCTCTGTATTTATCTCCATATGCCCCTTGCTGCCTGGAGGCCGGCCACACTGCATATTACCTTCTGCACCGGGAACACGCTAAGCTGCTTCCCACCTCACAGCCTTTGCCCTCACGGTTCCCCCTGCCTGGAACACTCTCTGCAGTAGAACTCCGCGTCCTTCAGGTCTCAGCTCAGACGTCACCTCCTCCAAGAGGCCCTCCCTGACCACCCCAGCGCTCTCTATCACAATGCCCTGTTCTATTGTCTCCATTCTGGTCATCATTAATCTGAATTTTTAAAAATTAATGGCAGACACACCTAACACAAAATTCACCATTTTAAAGTGCACAATTCAGTGGCATTCAGTACATCCACAATGATGCACAAACACCACCACTATCTAGTTCCAAAATACTTTCAACACCCCAAAAGGAAACCATACTCTCATTAAGCAGCCACTCCCCACCCACCTCCCCCAGCCCCAGGCAACTATGAATCCACGCTCTGTCTCTGTGGATTTGCCTGTTCTGGACACTTCCCATAAATGGACTCACACACTCTGTGTCTTTTGGTATCTGGCTTCTTTCTCTCAGCCTGATGTTTTCGAGGCTCATCCTGTTACTGTCTGAATTGATCTTTGTTTGTTTCCTGGCTGTTTCTCCCAATTAGAATGTCAGTTCCAGGAGGGATTTCTGTCCATCTGGTTGCCCGGTGGCTAGAGCGCTGCCCAGCACACAGCAGGTGCTCAGGAAGCACCAGGGGAGGAGAGTGGCTGACCCCTGGGATGGAGCCCCTCCCTTCCCCCTTGCTGGGTGTGCAGGATGGGTTCTTGGTGGTGGTGAAGCTGGAAGAGACCAGCACAGGCCCGCTGATGGCCACAGGCCCCTGGGGACTTTGTGATCTGAGACCTCTCTCTCATTGTCCCATTCTCAGGGCGTCAGCGGTCAAATTTGGGGTCAGATTGCTGGCATTCTGCACTGTGTCCACCAAGGAGATAATGACCTCTTAGACCAGAGACGCAGAACTTTCTTCTTGAGTCACACACATGTACCCGTCTTCCTGCCCAGTCACCTTCTTTATCTGTTGTCCTGCACCTTGCTTTTTTAACTTAATTTTATGTCTTGGAGAACGTTCCATTTCGGGAACCATGAATCAACATTTCTGGTGGGGTTTTTTTTGTTTTTTTTTTGTTTTTTTGTGGTACGCGGGCCTCTCACTGCTGTGGCCTCTCCCGTTGCAGAACACAGGCTCCAGACGCGCAGGCTCAGCGGCCATGGCTCACGGGCCCAGCCGCCCCGCGGCACGTGGGATCTTCCTGGACCGCGGCACGAACCCGTGTCCCCTGCATCGGCAGGCGGACTCCCAACCACTGCGCCACCAAGGAAGCCCTCTGGTGTTTTTTAATTGAGGTGAGATTCACATAACGTAAAATTAAACATTTTAAAGTAAACCGCTCGGTGGCATTTAGTACATTCACAATCTTGTGCAATCATCTTTTCTATTTAGTTCCAAAACATTTCCATCAACCCAAAAGGAAATTCTGTGCTCATTAAACAGTCACTCCCCAGACCCCCAGCAACCACAAACCCACTCTCTATCTCTATGTACATTTAGATAAATGGAATCACACACTGTGGGTCCTTCTGCGTCTGGCTTCTCTCACTGAGCATCATGTTCTCAAGGTCCATCTGCGTTGTGGCAAGTGTTGGGGTTTCACTCCTTTTGGGGGTCAAATAATGTTCCATTGTACGAATGGACCACATTTTGTTTAGCCATTCACACGTTGAGGGGTGTTTCGGCTGTTTCTACCTTTTGGCTACTGGGAACTGTGCTGCTGTGAACACGGCTGTGCGTTCCTGGTTCCTGGTGTTTTCTTACACAGCTCTAGAACATTCCACCACGTGGAGATTCCATAATGCATACTACCAGTCCTTCATCGCTGGATATTTCCATTTCTTCCAGTCTTCTGCTGTCCAAACAGTGCTGCAGTGGCCATTCTTTGTATGTAGTTTAAAATTCTGTTAGGTGAATAATACTTTGGTGTTTCCAGTTTACTTTGATTTCTTTTCCTCTTTGGATGCGCTGCAGCACGCGGGATCTTTGTTCCCCGACCAGGGATCAAACTGGCGCCCCCTGCATTGGAAGTGCAGAGTCTTAACCACTGGACCACCAGGGAAGTCCCAATTTACTTCAGTTTGCCCTCAAGTGGGAGTTCTATTCCCGATTTTAATTTTTTTTGTGGAAGCAGATACTTTCTGAAAGTCCTTTACAGTAGCCCCAAACAGCCTGTCATGGTGCTTGGCATGGGGTAGATCTTTTATTACATTAAAAAAAATTTTTATATTTTATCAAAAATTTCACATTGGGATAGGGATATAGGATTTTGGTGTATAGTACATCTTTTCTTTTCTAGTTTGCCAAAGGAAACCTTTATTTATAAAACATTAATTGACTGGAGGAAATTCTTCTCTGTATGCTATCACCACGTAACACATTTGGAAAAGTGATGAAGACTTTTTAACAATCAACACATAATTGATATATTATGGACAAGACCTAAGTCTATATTGAAAATGGGAAGCTACTGCTCATATTATTTTCTCCTTATATTTTATCTCTAGCAACACCTGGAAGCCCAATGAAATTAGCCACAAAATATTTTTAAATTATCCATCCTAAGCATAGTACAGTTTTTTCACATATCACAGAATTTATTTATTTTTGGTGTAGAGTTCTATGAATTTTCAATCACGCACAAATAGAGCTAGCGGTGTCGTGAACCACAATGTACCCGCTACTTGGCTACAATAATTGTCAACGTGAAGTTGACCTTGTTCATCTCCACGCGACCACGCCCCCCGCCGGCTGGTTTTAAAGCCAACCCCAGACAGCACGCTATTATCCCAGGTTGGGAACGCCTTAGCGACAGGGATTCTCTTCTGTAACTGAGTCCCAGAGCCGTTGTTATCATCACACTTTCAAAAGCTACCATCCTCTCTTTGTGTCACCTGAGATCCAGGCAGCGTTCAAGTCCTTGATTGCCTCACAAGCATCTTGTTTGCGTTGGGATCCAGCCAGCAACCACACAGCGCATGCGGGTGATGGGCCCCACCTTGACTGGGGTCCCTCTGGCTCAGGCGAGGGAGCCCAGGTTCGAAAGCGGTTGGTTTGGGACTGATTCTGAAGGCTGAGCTGATAGGATTTGCTGGTGGACCAGATGTGGGGGGAGGGGGGGAGGAAGAGAGGGGGAGGTGGGAAGGGAGGAAGGAAGGGAGGGAGGGAAGGAAAGGAAGGTGGGGAGTGAAGGGTGAATCCAGGGTGACCCTAAGGTTCTGGACAGATCCAGTCGCTCCATCCGGACCTTGGACCTCCTTCTAGTTTCTTCGTTTGCTGCATGCTTTGGGCACGTCTTCACATGCATGTTTATAGCTTCGTCTAAATCGGCTGTGCTTTGCTGCTTGCTTTGCTCCGCTGATTGGTCTACTTTGGTGTATAAGCTCCACGGAGACTCAAGTTCATCTTCTAAGGTGCCTTTTTCTAGCTACCTGTTTTCACTGAAATACAAAGCCGGTATCTGCTAGTATAGAACCCTGTGTAGGTCATGGGGCTCCATTCGCCAGAGGCTATACCCCCTGGTTCTGATAGAAATATTTGGAGTTGGTAGAACATTAACCGCAAATCTAGAATTTATAACAACTGCTTGATTCTTATATGGAGCGCACTGTGGATCACAAACAAAATAATACAGTTTTCCTCATGGAAACCACTGAAACATCACTCGCAATCAGTGTCGACCAGCTATTTTGCCCTCCAAGGGGACAGCTGAGGATGTCTGGAGATACCTTTTGATTGGAACAAATTAATGTACTGGACTTGTGAGTTTAATTACATGCTTGGGGGGTGGGGTTGATTAAGGAAACGTGTGGCCAGTGTTGAATTGTCTGGGAATTTTAAAAAATATTTATTTATTTGGCTGTACTGGGTCTTAGTTGCTTGCAGCATGCGGGATCTTAATTGCGGCATGCGAACTCTTAGTTGCGGCATGCATATGGGATCTTAGCTTCTCGACCAGGGATCGAACCTGGGCCCCCTGCATTGGGAGCGCCGAGTCTTAGCCACTGGACCACCAGGGAAGTCCTTGTTTGGGAAATTTTGATTAAATTCACGAGCTCATTAAGCAACATTTTATTTATTTATTTATTTATTTATTTATTTATTTGCGGCACGCAGGCCTCTCACTGTTGTGGCCTCTCCCGTTGCGGAGCACAGGCTCCAGACGCGCAGGCCCAGCGGCCATGGCTCACGGGCCCAGCTGCTCCGCGGCATGTGGGATCTTCCCAGACTGGGGCACGAACCCGTGTCCCCTGCATCGGCAGGCGGACTCTCAACCACTGTACCACCAGGGAAGCCCTAACATTTTTTAAGGTATTTATGTAACTGTCTGCTAGGGCTGTCATAACAAAACACTGCAGAATGGGTGCCTGGATAGAAACTTATTTTCTCTTAGTTGCAGGGCCTGGAAGTTCAAGATCAAGGTGTCAGCAGGACTGGTTTCTGGTGAGGGCTCTCTTCCAGGCGGCCCCTCCTTGCTGTGTCCTCATGTGGTAGAGAGAAAAAAAGAGAGCTGGTTTTCTCTTCTTAGAAGGACATCAATCCTATTGGATTAGGGCTCCACCCTTGTATTTAACCTTGACTACCTCCCTCAAGGCTCCATCTCCAAATATAATCACATTAGGGGGGTTGGGGCCTCAACATACAAATTTTGGGGAACACAATTCAGTCCATGAGAATAACTATTAATTCACGTTATGTAGATGTTTAGAAAAATGTTGTTTAATAGATTTAAGGATTAACACATTGAAAGTCAAACAAGCTTAAGGAGTGATGCTTGTCCCTCATCATACACAAAAGGCTTCAAACAGTAGTGTCTGTCAGTTCCTGAGTGTGCAAGGACCCTGGGCAGCCAGGAATCTGCAGTCTTCTACCAATGGATTCATGGCCATGTGACCTTAAGCTTGATTACTAATACAACATCCTCTAAAGGGGCTGCATCAACTTTTACCACAGTATTTGAGAGCCCCTGTTATCCCACATCCTCAAGAATATAAGGTCTTTTTCAACCTTTTTGGTCTTACTTCATCCAATAGGTGAAAATTGCATTGTATTTTCTATTGCATTTCTCTCTGGCCTGAGATGGAGCATGTTTTCCTGTTGTTAAAAAGTCATTTAAAAATGTATTTTCAGAGAATTGTCTATTCAAGCCTTTGTCCCATTTCTCATTGGGTTATTGATCTTTTTCTTATTGATTCTTTGGCATTCTTTACATATTAAGGAAATCAGGTCTCTATTGATTAGATGTGTTGCCTATATATTTTTTTTCAGTTTGTTGTTGATCTTTTGATTCTGTTCATGGTATTCTTTGCTATGTGAAAATTTTTTAACTTTTTATGTAACAAGATTTACTCTGTTTCTTCCTTTATGCCCTTTGGGTTTTCATGTTGTACTATCATTTTGAAGAAATATTTATTTATTTATTTATTTATTTATTTATGGCTGTGTTGGGTCTTCGTTGCTGACCGCGGGCTTTCTCTAGTTGTGGTGAGTGGGGGCTACTCTTCGTTGTGGTTCGTGGGCTTCTCATTGCGGTGGCTTCTCTTGTTGCAGAGCACAGGCTCTAGGCACACAGGCTCAGTAGTTGTGGCTCGCGGGCTCTAGAGTGCAGGCTTAGTAGTTATGGCACATAGGCTTAGTTTCTCCGCAGCCTGTGAGATCTTCCTGGACCAGGGCTTGAACCCGTGTCCCCTGCACTGGCAGGTGGATTCTTAACCACTGCGCCACCAGGGAAGTCCCTCATGTTGTACTATCTTTAAGGTAACCAACCAGAGCAGAACTCTCTTGTGAGAGTTGCTTTCCTTCAGGAGACCTCAAAATGTTTTCTCACCCAAAGGATCACGTGTGAACTTGGCCCCTATATTCTAACTGTTTAAGCCACTCTTCTGGAAACTCAAAGACTGAACACCCTTTGGACTTTACAACTGCTCTATGATCTGGCATACAGGACACTCTCCTCTCCTCCTAGGCCCAGGACAGGCATGACTAATCAACCCCAGGATTCTGGGAAGACATGACTAAGCAGACATGGGAGTTGGCTTCAGACCTGCAGCCCCTTTGCCAGGCCTGCTAAGTTCCCTGCTTTGTGCCTTGCAGCGCTGTGAAGAATGGTCTCTGCGGACCTGGAAGGGCTGAAACCCCAATGACTCGAGAAGAGAAGGTTGAGGACCTTAAAGCAGACATAGGCCAAGAACGAGGTATGCTGTGTGAGAGAGAAAGGTGCGCTGAGTCAGCCATGGTTTTTAATAAAGGGGTCCGGGCCAGGAGAGTCAGGCACAGTTCCTCCCTGCCCCAGGTGCTGGCCTTGGCGGAGGTGCCCGAACCTGCGAAGCCAAGTCTCTATATGTGATGGGGAGCAGAGGCGGCACAGGCAAGTGGTTGACAGCTGGGCCCCGTGGTTCAGAGCAGAGCTCTGCTAGCCGGGTGACAATGGGTGAGTCATTTGCTCTTTCGAAGCCTCGTGTGTATTGTTGGTACTCGGGGCGGGGCGGGGGGGCATTGATAATAGCACCTCCTTATTAGGATGGTGAGCCTGTGTGGGTAAAGCACATAAATATATAATATATATAATATTATATGTTACATATTACATATATTATATATAGTGCAGATTAACTGTGTGTATATATATGTGGCAGATGTAATATGTAATTGTTTATATAGTACAGACGTAATAATATTTAGACTGAGAATATAATTATATAGTACAGATGTAATTATATACATATATAATATAGATGTAATTATACATATGGTACAGATATAATTATATACGGCGCAGATGTAATAATAATGTAATGCAGATATGTGTATATATATATCATTTGTAAATAATATGGAATTCTAGTTAATGATTCAAATACTAAAGGCTGATTCACACCAAATGATTAAAATGTTTTTAAAAAGAGTGAAATAATGCCATTTGCAGCTACATGGATGGACCTAGAGATTATCATACTAAGAGAAGTCAGAAAGAGAAAGACATATACCATATGATATCACTTGTATGTAGAATTTCAAATATGACACAAATGGACTTATCTACAAAACAGAAACAGACTCACAGACATAGAGAACAGGCTTGTGGTTGCCAAGGGGAAGGGGGGTAGGGGAGGGAAGGATTGGGAGTTTGGGATAAGCAGATGCAGACTATTATATATAGAACAGATAAACAACAAGGTCCTACTGTGTAGCACAGGGAACTGTATTCAATATCCTGTGATAAACCACAATGGAAAAGAATATGAAAAAGAATATATATGCATAACTGAGTCACTTTGCTGTACAGCAGAAATTAACACGTTGTAATAAATCAACTATACCTCAATAAAATTTTTTTTAATGATTCAAATGTTGAAGGGTGAAATGGATGGACAGCTGCAGCTTACTTTGAAATGTATCAAAAAGTAAGATGGAGGAATGGATGGATAAACAGAGGGATGGCTGGATGGAGATATGATAAAGCAAATACAGCAAAATGCTAGAAGTTGTAGAATTTGGTGGTGGGTAGAGGGCATTAGCTATACAATCCAATTTTTTGTATGCTTGAAAATTTTCATAATAAACTGTTGAGAGGGTAAGGAAGAAGTAAATGAAAGAGGAAGCCTGAGTAGACCAGCACTGACCATGTGACTTCACTCAAGGTGTGGGATTAATTCAGGTTCAAAAAGACAGCCCCCCCCAACTCCTGAGTTATTAAATGAATAAAAATAGTCTGCCACCCAACCCTGGTGACTATTTGCAGTCACTCCTGGGCCATGGACCATTCACCAAGATGGAGAAGTCCTTATGAGGCTTTCAAAACACGGGCCAGGCCATGAGACCCCCACGACCATCCCTGAATTTTTTCAGGAGTCAGTCAACCGATTTGGGACTTATCCAGCCCTCGCATCAAACAAGAATGGAAAGTGGGAAGTTCTGAATTACAACCAGTACTACGAGGCTTGTCGAAAAGCTGCAAGAGCCTTACTCAAGGTAAATGAGTCATTCATTCATTCCTTCATTCGTTCATCATGTATTAAATCATTCCTTTTATGTATGCATACATATGGGACAAAATGCACAAGGCACCCCAAGATACAAGGTTAACTGGTGAAAAATTTCCTTCCAATCTTTGTCCCCTCTCTTATGGAGGTAGCTATCATTTGCAGTTTTTTCTATGCTCTTCTGCGGAATAAATTATGTGTACATGTTATATAATTCTATAGAAGTACATTTTTACACACATGGTAGCATACTATACTCAAGAGTCTACAACCTGCTTTTTTTTCTGTTAGCACAGTATATGTGTGTATTAGTTAGCTACTGCTGCATAACAAATTACCCAAAACTTAGTGACTCAAAATGACAGAGCGGGCTTCCCTGGTGGCACCGTGGTTGAGAGTCTGCCTGCCGATGCAGGGGACATGGGTTCGTGCCCCGGTCCGGTAAGATCCCATATGCCGTGGAGCGCTGGGCCCGTGAGCCATGGCCACTGAGCCTGCGCGTCCAGAGTCTGTGCTCCGCAACAGGAGAGGCCACAACAGTGAGAGGCCTGCGTACTGCAAGGAAAAAAAAAATGACAGAGCTTCATTATCTCTTGGTTTCTGTGGGTCAGGAATCCAGGAGTGATTTAGTTGGATGTTTCTGGCTCAGGATCTCTCATGAGGCTGTAGTCAAGCTGTCAGCCTGGGCTGCGTCATCTGTACATGGCTGGCTCTTGGCAGGAGGCCTCAGTTCCTTGCTCCATGGCCTTCTCTGTAGGGTTGTTTGAGTGTCCTCACAATATGGCAGCCAGCTTCCCCCAAAATGAGTGATCCAAAAGAGAGAATGAACCAGATGGGAACCGTGATATCTTTTATAACCTAATCTCAGCAATGAAATGACTTCTTTCACAAGGTTAAGCAGAGCTTGATATAATATGGTAAGGGATTAGTGTAGAACAAAAATACCAGGAGATGAAACTCATCTTGGAGGCTGGTTGCTGCATTCTGAGATCCTTCCATATTGATTTATTTTTTAAAATCCATATTCTTTTCAACAACTGCAAATACGTATGTAACAGTATTGACTTAATCAGCCCCCTATGGGTGGGCATTTAAGTTGCTTCCAGCCTTTGCTACGATACGTGGTGCCATATTGAACCTTCTTTGTACAATGAATTCCTACAAAGACAATGCCCTTTAAGTCCACTCACAATGAATGAGAGAATCTGTTTACCTATGTTATTGTCAACATCATATTATCAAAACTGTTCATCTGGGCCTATTTGATAGGCATGTTAGGCAGAATTCTAAGGTGACTCCACTGAGATTCCCAACCTCTGGTGTACTTGTGCTGTATAATCTTCCTGTGACTGTGGTCTATGATGGGATTTCCCTCCTGAGATGGCAAAGGTGAAGGGATTTCACAGATGTCATTAAGGTCTCTAATCTGTTGACTGTGAGTTCATGAGAAAGGGCAGGTGCTCTGGGTGGGCCTGACTTAATTGGGTGAACCATTAAGAGAGATTCTCCTGCTGTCTTGGAAGTAAATTGCCATGTTTGGAGAGGGCCATGTAGCAGGGGATGGCATACAGACTCTAGGAGTTGTGAGCGGTCCTCAGCTGGCAGGTAGCAAGAGAAGAGGATCTCAATCATTCAACCACAAGGAAATGAATTCTGCAAACAACCTCCAAGTGCGGGGCCCCCAAGCTTCGGAGGAGGTCATGGTCCCCACCGATACCTTGACTGCAGCTTTGGGAGATCCTAGGCAGAGAATCCAGCTGTGCAGCCCCCCAGACTCCTGACGTGTGGAAACTGGGATAATAAGTGTGTGCTCTTTTAAGCTGCTACATTTGTGATGATGGGTTATGCAGCCATAGATGATGAATGTAACAGACATCTCGTACTGTAAAAGGGCATCTCCTGATGGTTCTGACTTACAGGAAATCCGATCACATTTTGACCTAGACCCAAGCTCCTCTCTCCCCTCCTCTGATGCCCATGTGTCTTCATCTAGAGACTGTGAGAGGTCGGAATTAGGAACCACCTGCTTGGGCTGGATTTCTTCTTGGCTGCCCTTACCCCCACGCCATAGTGCTGTGGCTAGTTCACCCTTCCTGAAAGATGGTCCTCTTTCCCTATGCCCTTAGTTCTGGAGTTCAAGGACCCCTGCTCTCCTAAATCTCAGGGATCCAATCAGAAAGAAGTCAGTTTATCTACACATTGATAGAGACACTGTCCACAGTGAAGACAGCCTTTCTGCCACTAAGCATAAACATGTTGCATCACGTTCTGAAGCATCAGCAGGCAGATGCCTTCCAAATGCTTAGGTTTTCCCCGGGGACAGAGGGTCATTGCCAGCCTTGCCCAGGTGACTAAAACAGCCAACAAAATTGGAGTTTCCAGGACAAAAGAGGGGCGAGCACCAAGCATGATCACTTTCATGTCCAGGTCTCCTGATTCATCCTCAACCACGTTCAGATCAAGGCTATGCCTTCAAAAGTGCAATTTATTACCACCTTACGGTATCACTCTTTGAGTACTGTTATGATTAAAAATAAAAATGAATTCATTAGGATGGCTAATTAAGAAAAAAAAAAAACCCAGACAATAACAAGTGTTGGTGGGGATGCGGAGAAATTGGAGCCGTCCGTCACTGTCAGTGGGAAGGTAAAATGGTGCAGCCACACTGGAAGACAGTCTGGCGGTTCCTCACAAAATTAAACTTAGAATCACCATATATGATCCTGCAATTCCACTTCTGGGTACAGACCCAAAAGAATTGAAAGCAGGGACTTACACAGATATTTGGACACCCATGTTCATAGCAGCATTGCTCACAACAGCCAAAAGGTGGAAGCGACCCAAGTGCCCATCAGTGGATGAATAACCAAAATGTGATCCGTCCATACAATGGAACATTAACCTTAAAATGGAGTGAAATGCTGACACCTGTCACAACATGGATGAACTAGGGGACATTACACTAAGTAAAAGAAGCCAGACACAAAAGGACAAATATATGATTCCACTTATAAAAGGTCCCTAGACGAGTCAAATCCATAGGGACAGGAAGTAGATGGTAAAGGCCAGGGGCTGGGGGAGGGGGTGGGGAGTCAGTGTTTAATGGGGACAGAGTTTCAGTTTGGGAGGATGAGAAAGTTCTGGAGATGATGGTGGGGATGGTTGCACAACAGTGTGCATGTGCTTAATGCCACTGAGCTGTGCACTTAAAGTTGGTTAATGGTTAAAATATAAAATACATAGGGGACTTCCCTGGTGGCACAGTGGTTTAAGACTCCGCGCTCCCAATGCAGGGGGTCTGGGTTCGATACCTGGTCAGGGAACCAGATCCCACATGTATGCCACAACTAAGAGTTTGCATGCCACAACTGAGGAGCCAGCGAGCCACAACTAAGGAGCCTGCCTGCCACAACTAAGACCTGGTGCAACCAAATAAAAACAAATATAGAAAAAAAAGCATAAAAATTAGAATAAATAAAGGGGGTATTACGGAGAGGGAGGTAAACCAGCCTCCCAAGAGTCACAAAAAAAATCACACTCCGGATTTTCATCTCAACACAGGCTGTCCCCCTTGTGACTCCGTGGGCTCTGGGGTCTGCTTTCACCTGCCAGTGAGCAGATCCCATCCGGAAGCAAACCACCTTTGTTGCTTCTGTTTTCTGTTTGTCTGTCTGGTTTTGCCTCCCCAGCTGGGCTTGGAGCCTTTCCACTCAGTTGGCATCCTTGGGTTTAACTCTGTCGAGTGGTTCCTTGCAGCTCTTGGCGCCATCTTCGCAGGGTAAGACCCCGGGCCCGGGTCCCTGTGGATGTTGGGCGGTGCTGCTCCGGGACTGGCAGCCCCAGGCTGGTTCCCACGGAGATGTGAGTGGGGGTTGCAGAAGCAGCCACAGGCGAGCCGGTGAGATAGACACACACACCCGTCCAACAGGGGACTAGTATCTCAAATACACAAGGGACTTCTACAACTCAGGAATAAAAACACAAAAAGAGGGACTTCCCTGGCAGTCCAGTGGTTAAGGCTCCGTGCTTCCACTACAGGGAGCATGGGTTTGATCCCTGTTCGGGGAACTAAGATCCCACATGCTGCTCAGTACAGCCAAAAAAAAAAAAAAAAAATTTTTTTTTAAATGGGCAAGAGACTTGTACAGAAACATCACTAAGGGAAGTAGCCAACAGGCACTTGGAAAGATCCTTGATGTCATCAGCCAGCAGGGAGATACAAAGGGAACCCACAGCAGAATGGTTCAAAGCAAGAACGAAAGGTTGCGAATGAAGGGAACGGGTGGAGGGGTGGGGGGGCCCAACCCCCACCTCTTATTTGCCATGGGACCCTGAACAAGTGACTTCCCTGCCCTGAGCCTCAGTTTCCTCATCTGTAAAATGGGGTACTGTGAGGGTTCCATGTCATAATGACATCCCGGGAGCCCATCCTCTCATCATCACTGTCATTTTTGTCCTTTTCATCACTGTCCAGCTGTGGAGGGAGGGAAGCTGGTGCTGAGGCTGCAAACTCAGACCTTCCCCGCAGACCCTTCCCCTCCCCCACAGACGCTTCCCCTCCCCCCACCTTCCAGAACGCTCGTTCTTGACTTAAGGTATGTGGGGCATACTCGTGAATGTGTTTTCTTTTCCCAGGGGCTTCTGTGTTGGTATTTATGCCACCAACTCTGCAGAAGCCTGTCAATATGTCACTGCTCACGCCAAAGTGAACATCCTGCTGGTGGAAAATGACCTACAGCTGCAGAAAATCCTTTCGGTAAACCCCTCTGCCCCCCCATTGCTGCCTTCCAGTCACTGGGGGAAGGAGGGTGTGTGTGTGTGTGTGTGTGGAGTGAGTGTGTGTGGAGTGGATGAGTTTAATTTCCAATGCATATTCATTTCCTACTCAGCCTCTGTTTTTAAAAATGTGTTTGTGTGTTATTTTATATACAGTTCACTGTTTATCAGTTTTCTTTTAGAAACAGTTATTTTCAACCTTGTCATCCTTGCTATGTTCACCTCTTATAATTGTCCTCCTTCTTGAAATGCTTTTGTCTTTCTTTCCTGTTTCTTTCATAAGTCCGACCACTTCCTGTTTCACTTCTTTCTGATGTCTGGCTCTCCCCTCAGGGCTTGTATGTTTGCTTTGTGTTCTTCCTTCCCAGCTGCGTTTACCCCATTACATCCTAGGTTTTATGTTGGAAGGTTAGGGGGCAATTTTCCTTTGCTTTGCAGTGACTTTTTGTGCACAGTGAAATCTGACCCTCTCTTATTCCTTTTTTTTTTCCCCTTGTGTTACCTTTGTAATGTTGCAAGAAACATTTCCGATGGCTTGTGTTTGAACGAGCGGCAGTTGCCTGAACCAGCTTTTGGCAGAAGGATCCTGAGGGGAGAGGAGTCCTTGGGAGGGGTGAGCCTCGATGGCCAGATTCATGCCTCACCCCAAGAGCCACTGCACTGCGTAGCTTGTGGGATCTTAGTTCCCCAACCAGGGATCAAAGCCGGGACCCCAGCAGTGGAAGAGCAGAGTCCTAACCACTGGACCACCAAGGAATTCCTGTGACTGTTTCTTTAATACCATATTTCATCTTTTCTGAGTCACTTTTTAATATTTCTCGAGTTGAGATGTCTCGCCATGGATGGCATTCTCTGAACGCCGTGGGCCATGTGCTTCCCCACATTTTAACTTCTCTGAAATTAGGATAGATTTGCCAGCCTCAGTGGAATCCAGCCAGACTCAGTGAAACAGGATATTTTGTACCACCAGGCCTCCTTCGACGCCTAATTCCTGAGCTGGCTCAGTGAGGACAGACGTCTACTCTCTGAAACTGCTTTCTGAAGGCATGCTTCTTTGGTCCCTGGTACTCATGTCATGCCCTGTCTGTCCTGTTCACAGCAGAACACACTGCGGGGTGGGTGGTGGGTGATGAGTGATGGGTGGGGCCCTTCTCCTTCTTGCTGTGAATACTGGCTTCCGATTTGGATTTTTCCACCGTTAGAGGAGGTCATGTGCCCCATCCTTTCCCCTGCAGCCACCTCATTGCTATGGCTTCCTGTCCTTGTTCTGGTATATTCAACCTCACATGCATAAATTATTTCCATCTCTTAGTTTCATCAAAGATGCAGTTTGTGGGAGATTTCTTGTTCTGGTTGCTCTGCATGGAAGATTCAAAGCCAGGCTTCTGATACTCTCCTCCCAAACTGGACGTTCAGCTCCACTTGGAAATCTTTGATTCTGGGTGATGGTCACGGCTCATAACCCTCCAGTGCTTCCCTTCTTTCTTTAGAATAAACTGCAAACTCCTGCTGTCACCTCCAAGGCATGGCCTACCTGGCCCTTCCATCCTTTCCTGCATCCTCCCCCGGCCTTCTCCCTTCCATCCCCATTCCAGCTGGCCTGGACTTTTTATATCCCTCCAACATCCCAGCTACTGCCTGCTTCAGGCTTTTTGGATGTCTCTTTCTTCTCTCTCTGGAAAAGTCTTGTCCAGCTGTTACAAGCACTTCTGTCATCTTTTCTCTCCAGGTCGTGCCAGAGACTTGGTTATAATTATAAGGAGTGTACTGGATGTTGGAAGTGACTTCTTCACTGGATTGGCTAGAAATGTCATACAGGCACACTCCTTCCTTTGCACGAACAGGGGGGCAAGAATCCCACAGGCCTGGTTACCTGAACCTTACAGGTCTAGGTTTAGGTAGAGAGTTCTGAACCCACCCAGTTCCAGCCACCTTCATGGAGGACTTCTGTAGTCCTACTCCAACCAGAAGGTTAGCTGGATCTTGGCTGTGAAGCATAAGGTGCCAGGAGACGAAGAGCCGGGAGGGCCTCCTTCGACTCACCCACCAAAGCCACAGCTCTGCACAGCAGAATTCAGGAGGCTGTTGCCCTCAACCCTCTGTGATGGTTACAGTCTACGGATACCGACCTGTCAGTCAAGACAAAGAGCAAAAGTTCTACTGCGTGGCCAGGGGGAGGGAAAGAGGCTGAGGTCCCTGAGGGAGAGAGCTTAGGATGCGCTCCTCCAGGGCCCCGGTACCATGAGGTCCATACACAACTTTTTTTCAGATTCCAAAGACCAAGATGGAGACCCTAAAAGCAATCGTTCAGTACAGGCTGCCTGCGAAGGAGAGCAAAATGTAACAACCTGTACTCTGTAAGTGTGACAGGGGGCACTGAGCAAAGGGGAGGGCACAGCCTTGAAAGGGAAGGAGGGCACTCCCAAAGGAAGTGGGTGGTGAGCAAGGGAGAGGGAGGGGCCTCACAAGGGAAGTGGGTGGGGACTCTCAAAGGAAGTGGGTGGTAAGTGGGTGGTGAGTGAGGGAGAGGAAGGGGCCTCACAAGGGAAGGGGGTGAGGCTTCTGAGAGAATTTTTTTCTGGCATGAAGGTTCTGATTTACCAGAAGGTGTCTGTTCTGGTTATTTATTGCTGTGTAACAAATCACCCCCAAAATCGGTGGCATAAGACAATACCAATCATTTTATTATTAGTTTCTTTTCAGACCATTAGGGTAACTGAAAAAATACTGCATCATTGAAAATTAGATGTGTTGGAACTCACAACATTAAGTTTAAATATTTAATTTGTATTCAAACCAGAACTTATTATAAATTTACTTTCCTGGTTTTCATAGATGCAAAGTCATCAACATTTCTATTAAAACCATTAGCCAGTTTTAATATACACAAATAGGAATATAGGGGTGCACATTTCTGCAATGGCTCGGACCAACAGCACTGCTGGAGCCTTTTTAAAATTTTTGATGATTCATTCATCATGAATTTGCTCTGCTTTGATAGTGACTTTTAAATTATTGCATTAAAGTACTATTTATCTTGATTACAAGCTTTTTTTTTTTTTCTCGCATCCGCTAAAATTTTGCACTCAAGGAGAAGCCCCTGGTCCTCACTCTGGTCCCAACCCTGCAGCTGGGGCTCCTCCAGCACATCTCTCTGTCTCTCTGTGGTGTCTCCATGTGCTGTCTCCAGCATGATGACTTCAGGACCTCTGGACTTATTGGTGGCTCAGATCTCCAGAGAGAATGTTTTGAGGGAGAGAAATATCCAGGTGGAAGCTGTCCTGCCTTTAACGACCTATTCTTGGAAGTAACACACTGCCCAGCAAGGCCAAGCTGCATGAGGGCCCAGACTTCAGCTCTTACTGAGGGAAGGGCGGGGCCCCTGAAGAGTGGGTGACACTGTAAATGTTGTCGCAGTCATTTTTTTGCAAATTCACTGTGCCTCAGGGTCTTCTAGAGGCAGAAAATGCTTGGGTGCAAGCAACAGAAATCCACTTAAGCCAAAGGGGGGGGGTTTGGGTTTTGTTTTTGTTTGTTTTGTTTTTTAATTAATTAATTAATTAATTTTTGGCTGTGTTGGGTCTTCGATTCTGTGCGAGGGCTTTCTCCCAGTTGCGGCGAGCGGGGGCCACTCTTCATTGCAGTGTGCGGGCCTCTCACTGTCGTGGCCTCTCTTGTTGTGGAGCACAGGCTCCAGACGCGCAGGCTCAGTAGTTGTGGCGCACTGGCCCAGTTGCTCCGCGGCATGTGGGATCTTCCCAGACCGGGGCTTGAACCTGTGTCCCCTGCATTGGCAGGCAGAGTCTCAACCACTGCGCCACCAGGGAAGCCCTGGGTTTTGTTTTTAAGGATACAATGAGTTAACTCCAGAAGTCAGGGCAGGAGGGCTGTGAGGGGCCAGGACGAGCTGCTGTTAGGCCAGCAAACCCATGATCCAAATCAGACATCCTAAAATGTCATGGAGTTTATTTGGTTTGCCCTCCACGCAAACGGGAGGAAAGATGTCAATGATCCTTTCTGGCCAAAACACGCACCAGCTCGTGCACCTTTCAGAAAACATTTAAATATTAAGACCAGGATAATGACTAATTAAGTAAGACAGCCGATCAGAATTACAGACCTTTCAGAGGTTAAAAATGACCAACACAGAAACAATATCTTAAGCCTGGATAAGTTAAATAAACTCATTTGTTAGAAACAGTATTTATAGCCGGGTTTCTCAGCCTTGTTGGACATTTGGGTTGGATAATTTTTCATCATGGGGGCCGTCCCGTGCATTGTAAGATGTTGAGCGACATCCCTGGCCTCCACCTACTAGATGCCAATAGCACCCTCTCAGTTGAAACAATCAAAAATATCCTCAGACATTGCCTAAGTCCCCTAGGGGGCAAAATCACCCCTGGTTGAGGACAATGATTTATAGGGAAGAGTTCTGTGACATACGGTATCTACTTCTCTGCAAGGGTGACTAGCACCTACCGTTTTGAGATTCAGTTTAGGAATACATTCATTAGAACTGAGAGAAAAAGAAAGCGCCTGGGAAATTAGAAGGTGAAATTCGGGGGCGGGGGATGGCAGAATAAGACAATTAACTGGGTAGGTTACGATGCCTGGGATTGGACTCAGGACCAATTCCAGATTACCGAGAGAGAGGACTGGATTGGACAGGACTGGGTCTGGTGTCTACCTAATCCAATCATTTGTGGCCATGGGAGAATGAGGTTTTCACCAGCGATTAGGGGAGCATCCTTTGGCGGGGAGGGCTTGAGGCAGCTCTCAGAGAAAGGACAGGGTCCTGCAAAAGGCTTTTGTGTGCTGCTCCTCTCACCATCACCCTACCCTGTTAGAGATGGTCTGGGTAAAGGTTCTTCCCTTTCAGATGGGGCCAGCATTGCCCTGGCAGGCTACAGGCAATACTGGCCATTTCTGGAGGATGTGGAGTGTCCTCTATCTTGCAGATAGGACACTGCCCTCATCCAGAGCCTCACCAGGGGCTCAGAGGTAGAATTTTTGCAGGTCCCAGGTGAAATTTGGTTCACACAGCCCAACAGCTCCTTCTGAGGCACCAAATTCTAAGCTAATTAACAGCACAGGCTCTGGAGTCAGACAGTCTTGGGTTAGAATGATAGTTCCTCTGTCTACCTGCTGTGTGACCCTGGGCAGGTAACTTACCACCTCTGAGCCTCAGCTCCTTCATCTGCCATAGGGAGATGATGTATCTCTTATCAGTAAGGATGTCTTTGGTTGCAAGTGACAAAAGCCTAACACCTAACGGCTTAAGCTTAAAGGACCATTTATTGGCTCATATCCACAACCTAGGGTGTGGATTTCAGGCATGGCTGGAACCAGGGGCTCAAATAACGTGACCGAGACTCCATTTTACTCTCTTCATATTTTGGCTCCATGCCAGCCTTGATTCCCCCTAGTCCTGAGATGGTCCAGCAGCTCCTATGGCTACATCTTATTCACGTTCAGATGACTCATTCATGTCCCAGCACTTCCAGCAAAAGCCCTGACCTTCACTGTGATTGGACCACCTGAGGTCACATGCCCAGACCCAGTCTAACCACTGTGGCCCAGGCAGATGGGACCTTCTAGCTTAAACCAATCACAGTGGCCCTCAGCCACATCAATCTGGTAACTAATAAGTTTGAGGTGCTGAGTGGCATCTGGGGAGGCAGAGCACAAGTAATATTGAACTCTGCTGTTCTGAGCATTTTACATATATTAACCCATTTACTGCTTAAAACCACCCAAGGAGTTGGGTCTTGATGTCATTCCCATTTTACCTATGAGGAAACCAAGGCACCGGTGCTTGAGTAGCCTGCCTGGGAAGTGGAGGAGAAGAAGCAAACATCTTAGGGCTTTTGTAAGAGGTGCCTTTGCTCCTGCTGGGAATCATGCTTCGGGAGAAGCTGGTGGGGCAAGATCCAACTGGGGAAGGGAACTCCTAGGTGCTGAGGACCCCACTCACACACCCTGAGTCCTCACCCTCCACTTCTTTTGTTTGTTTTTTGGAGTATAGTTGCTTTACAATGTTGTGTTAGTTTCTGCTGTACAGTGAAGTGTATCAGCTATACGTATACATATATCCCCTCTTCCCTGGATTTCCTTCCCATTTAGGTCACCAAGAGCACTGAGTAGAGTTCCCTGTGCTATTCAGCAGGTTCTCATTAGTTATCTATTTTATACATAGTAGTGTATATATGTCAATCCCAATCTCCCAGTTCATCCCACCCTTCCATCTCCTCCCTTGGTGTCCATATGTTTGTTCTCTACACTGTCTCTATTTTGGCTTTGCAAATAGGTTCATCTGCATCATTTTTCAAGATTTCACATGTATGTGTTAATATATGATTTGTTTTTCTCTTTCTGACTTACTTCACTCTGTATGACAGTCTCTAGGGCCATTCACAACTCTACAAATGACCCAATTTTGTTCCTTTTTATGGCTGAGTAATATTCCATTGTATATATGTACCACATCTTCTTTATCTATTCCTCTGTTGGTGGACATTTAGGTTGCTTCCATGTCCTGGCTATTGTAAATAGTGCTGCAATGAACATTGGGGTGCATGTGTCTTTTTGAATTATGGTTTTCTCAGGGTATATGCCTCGTATTGGGATTGCTGGGTCATATGATAGTTCTATTTTTAGTTTTTTAAAGAACCTCCATACTATTCTGCATAGTGGCTGTATCAATTTACATTCCCACCAACAGTGCAAGAGGGTTCCCTTTTCTCCACACCCTCTCCAGCATTTATTGTTTGTAGACTTTTTGATGATGGCCATTCTGACAGGTGTGAGATGATACCTCATTGTAGTTTTGATTTGCATTTCTCTAATAATTAGTGATGTTGAGCATCTTTTCATGTGCCTCTTGGCCATCTTTTGTGTCTTCTTTGGAGAAATGTCTATTTAGGTCTTCGCTTGTCTTTTTTTTCCACAGTGGGATGATTTCATGGAGCTCGGCAATAGCATCCCCGAGTCCCAGCTGGACCAGATCATAAAGAGTCAGAAGGCCAATCAGTGTGCTGTGATCATCTACACTTCTGGGACCATAGGCTATCCCAAGGGGGTGATGCTTAGCCATGACAACGTAAGTGCTGTCTCTGCTGACAGGGACGAAATTTGCAGCATCCAGGGTCCCATCACTCCAGGGCAGTGGCCTTCAGGCTAGTTTTGTTCTTGACCCACAGGGGCGCAGTGGCGTTTAGGGGCCCAGCACATGGCGGGGTCCTTGATCTGTGGGTCATAGAGAGTTATGCAAATGCTTCCAAGGTTGGCGGCAGCATAGTGCAGGGGTTGAGATCAGGGACTCTGGAGCAGACCTGGCTCTGTGATCTTGGGCAGGGCATGTGACATCTCCAAGCCTCAGTTTCCTCATCTGTGAAACAGGTGCAATGTAACAGTCCCTGCCTCATGGGTTGTTTGAGCTCAGAACCGTGTTTGATAAAATAAATACATGAAAGGGCAGTATACACATTGTGTTTCAGGGGTAAAGCAGAAGCTGTTTTAGTTACTTGAGGAAGGCCGTGTGCTTGGGGAAAACTTACGCATGTCTGGGTGGAGTCCAAATCTGATGGTTATTTAGGTCACTGTTAGGAAAGAATAAGGAGAATACATGCTAAAAGATCCTGTTTATGGGGGACATCCCTAGCAGGCCAGTGGTTAGGACACTGTGTTTCCACTGCCGAGGGCCTGGGTTCTATCCCTGGTCGGGGAACTAATATCCTGCAAGCCGCATGGTGCAGGCCCCAGAAAATGCAAACTTATCTACAGGGACCAAAAGCAGACCAGTGGCTGCCTGGGGAGGGCAAGAGGGAGGCATTACAAAGATGATGGAAATGTCCACCATCTCGATGGTGGTGATGGCTGGCTTCACGGGTGCAGACATAGTCCATATGTGCCAAACTGAACACTTCAAATGCGGTTCCCTGTATGTCAATTACACCTCGATAAAGTTGTTGGTTTTTGGTGTTTTTTTCATAAATTTATTTATTTATTTATTTTTGACTGTGTTGGGTCTTTGTTGCTGCACGCAGGCTTTCTTTAGCTGCATCGAGCGGGGGCTACTCTTCATTGTGGTGCATGGGTTTCTCATTGCAGTGGCTTCTCTTGTTGCGTAGCAAGGGCTCTAGGCACGCAGGCTTCAGTAGTTGTGGCACGCGGGCTCAGTAGCTGTGGCTCTTGGGCTCTAGAGTGCAGGTTCAGTAGTTGTGGCACACTGGCTTAGTTGCTCTGCAGCATGTGGGACCTTCCTGGACCAGGGCTCGAACCTGTGTCCCCTGCATTGGCAGGCGGATTCTTAACCACTGCGCCACCAGGGAAGCCCCGGTGTTTTTTTAAAGAACAAGAAAGACAGTGACGGTTTATTTCTGTTGCACACTTACTATGGGGCCAGGGGCCGTCCCCAGAGTTTTAGACTTTGTAAATCCTCACAGCAATTCTATGATTCTATCCGTTCTATCAGGCGGACGCTGTTTCTACAGATGAGAAAACTGAAGCCCAAAGAGATTAAGCTGCTGGACCCAGGTCACACAGCAAGAAGCATGGCAGGGCCAGGAGCTGAAACCCAGGCAGGCAGGTGCCACAATCCACATCTTTAACTACACTGTAGGTCTATGGGGCTAAGGTGTAAAAATGTCCAAAGATGCGATCGTTACAAATATGTTAAAGCTGGTTGAAGAACAGTACACAGAGCACAACGCGATTTTGTTAAAAACTGAAAAACGGCAGCGAGTGATGTACATGTGTGTAGGTTTTAAAAGCAGGAAAGTGTCTGGCAGGACATACACCCAACACGCTCCACTCTGTGAGTCAGAAAGACTGCTAGTTTTTTTTTTTTTTTTGCGGTATGCGGGCCTCTCACTGCTGTGGCCTCTCCCATTGCAGAGCACAGGCTCCAGATGCGCAGGCTCAGCGGCCATGGCTCACGGGCCCAGCCGCTCCGCGGCATGTGGGATCTTCCCAGACCGGGGCACGAACCCGTGTCCCCTGCATTGGCAGGCGGACTCCCAACCACTGCGCCACCAGGGAAGCCCCAAGACTGCTAGTTTTAAAATGACGCGTTTCTACTTTATAAGGGCTTTCCCCACCAGTCCAGCTTAATAGCTGGCAGCACACACTGGCCTTTGTACTGGCTGTTCCCTCTACATGGAATACTATTTCCCAGAGACCCACATGACTTGCTCCTTCACCTCCTCCGGGTCCCTGCTCAAATGTCACCGCCTCTGTGAAGCCCTCCCTGACTTCCACGTTTAAAATAGCAAAGAAAAATAAACCATCCCATTAGCCCCCAAGCCCCATTTGGCTACTGTTTTTTCTTACACTGCCATATTATACAGTCATGTGTTTATCATGAACAACAGCTCCTTGAGGGCAGGGGCTATCTGTCTGGTTCACTGCTGTGTCTCCAGTGCTTGGTGTACAGGAGGATTCAATCCATTTTGTGGACTGAATGAATGGAGTCTGATGAGGCCCCCACCCAACCCTGGCCAGCATCCATGCTCCCAGTGGCTTCATGTCTAGTGAGATCATGTCCTCACAGAGGGCAGACCAAAGTCGAGCCCCTGGAGCAAGTCTGCCTGGATCTGCATCCTGGCTCCCCGACTTGCTAACTATGTGACCTGAGAAGATTTCCTTAACTTCTCTGGGCTTCGGTTTGCCCATCTGTAAAATGGAGACAAGAATGGTTGCTACCTTTCAGAGTTGCTATGAAGGTTAAATTATTTCCTATACTGTGTCAGTTAGCTACGGCCGTGTAACAAACCGTTCTAGAACTTAGCAACTTAAAACACCAAGAGTGTGCTATTTCTGGGTCTGGAATTTGGGAAGGGCTTGGCAAAGTGTCTTTTCTGCCCTACAGAGTGTCAGCTGGGGTCACTCAGCTGTATTCAGCTGGTGCCCAGGCTGGGCTGGCAGGTCCAAGCAGGGCTTCACTCACGTGTTTCATGGGGCTTGGGCTTCCTCACAGCATAGAGGCATCGAGGCAGTCGAACTTCTCAACGTGGTGCTGGCTCCCCCGAGGGCAAGCATGCCCTTATACAAAGGCAGAAGCTGCAGTCTATTAGGACTCAATGTCAGAAGTTTACACGGTGCTCCACTCTGTGGGTCAAAACCAGTCACTAGACCAGCCCTGTGAAGGGAAAGGAAAACAGACTCCAGCTCTGAATGGCAAGGGTGGCAGAGAATTTGCAGTTGTCTTTAACCTACCGCACAGACATAAAATGCTCAGAGCAAAGCCTGGCACATTGGGATTAAAAAAATAATCCCTGGGGCTTCCCTGGTGGCGCAGTGGTTGAGAGTCCGCCTGCCGATGCAGGGGAAACGGGTTCGTGCCCCGGTCTGGGAGGATCCCACATGCCGCGGAGCGGCTGAGCCCGTGAGCCATGGCCGCTGGGCCTGTGCTCCGCAACGGGAGAGGCCACAACAGTGAGAGGCCCACATACCGCAAAAAAAAAAAAAAAAAAAAAAAAAAAAAAATCCCTGTCGGCTATTATTTTTTAAATCATAATCATCTTTATAGCAGGAAGTCAAAGCTAGTCCCATGTTCTCAACATATGTCAACAGCTCAAAGTTTCTCCCATTTATAGGGTACTATGCCATGCTGAGATAAACACGCTAACCCCTAACAGAAACCCCACAAGGTAAGACGTATCATTAACCCCTTTCAGAGATTGGGAAACTGAGGCTCAGAGAGGGGAAATGACTTGCATAAGGTCAGAGAGCATAGAAAGGTCTGAGCCAGGATCTGAACCCAGCTGTGTCTAAACCACTGTAAATCACGGTCTACACACACCTAGCCCCTTTTCTCAACAAATGGGCACTGGGTTCCTTGGGTCACTGTGGGTGACAGTGCTTATGGGTACAGACAGAAAATCCCTCCATCCTGAGGCCCAGAGAAAGAAGAGGGACAAATCTTGAGGGCTTACTACAGGGTGAGTGCTTTGCATATTTCATTACACTTAAATGTAACTTCTCTTTCCTCATTCATTCATTCATTCAACAACAATTTACTGGGCACCTACTATGTGCTGGGAAAACAGCTTTGGGCAAAACAGACCCAATGGTGGCCCTCGGGAAGACAGCCAGGGAATGAACAAATAAAACCACTCAGATTGTGGCAAGCAGTACGTAGCAGATTAGAAAGATGCTGGAAACTTCAGTTCGGGTGATGTGAGACTGCTTCCGTAAGGAAGCGACATTTAACCAGAATATAACATCTTGAGGAGTCAGTTGTGGAGACAGCTAGAGGATGCCCATCCCAGGCAGCGGGAACAGCCCGTGCAAAGGCCCTGAGGCGGGACCTTGCCTGATGTGTTGGAGGAACAGTGCAGAGGCCCGTGTGGCTGCATGAATGAGACGACTGTTTGCCAGAGACTTATGACACCAGTAAAAAATACAGATTGCAAAATTACAGGTATGCTAAAACTTTCCATCAAGGTATGCACCGGAGAAAGAAAAACATTAACATACTAATTGTTGGCGTATTAATGCCATGGGATTATGGGTGGCCTTTTCGTTTGTTGGACAGTGTTGGTTTTATAGTTTTATGTTGGGCACGAGGAACCCCTGTGCCCCTTTTACAGATGAGCAAATACAGGTTGCAAAGGATTTTTAAGCAAATAGCCCAGGGTCACACAGCTAGTAAATGGTGGAGTCAGGATTTGATTCCGGGACACTTGCTGAATCCTTCAGATTTCTGACTATCCCCGATACACATTCTGACTCTAGGGTCTGTTGCTGGATCCTAGGGTGTCTGGTAATCCCCCAAAGCTTCCCGTCGAAGTTTTCTGCTCCTTCCATCCTCAGGCAAGTCAGTGAACCTCTCTGTGCTTCTGGTTCCCCATCTGTAAGGTGGGAGAATCGCAGTCATCAACCCCGGTGTGTGAAGATGAGGACTAAGTGACTCAATGCTTGTAAAGTACAAGAGTGGTGCCTAAGCAGGTGCTTTGTGTTTGTTAAATAATTGTACTTAAATGGCCCTCGGGCAAGGAGGAGGCGCGCTGAATCCTACTGGATTTTAAGCTCGACTTGTGTTCTAGATCACGTGGACGGCGGGGTCAGTGGCAAGGGACTTCAGTCTGGCTTATGCTCCTGAGAAGCAGGAGGTGGTGGTCAGCTACCTTCCTCTCAGCCACATCGCAGCTCAGATGATGGATGTCTGGATACCCATGAAGGTCGGGGCTTTCATCTACTTTGCTCAACCAGATGCACTCGAGGTATTAAGGCTAAGGGCAGCCCGCAGGAGTGGATGGTTCCTCCAAGTCCCAGATCTGGGGGTTCCTTCTCCATCCCCATCTAATGCTCCAAGTTGGCAGCATTTGAAACAGTCAGCCACCTTCTTTCAGTTTTTATCTTTATCCAAGTCACGGTATCCATGGTTGTGCAGACTGTACACTGAACAACCTAAGACTAAGATGTGAATGGTATTGAAAGCAGAACGTGTGTGTATGTGTGTAGTTCTTTTTAAGTCAGTATTCCCAACTCCAAAATGCTCCCCAAACCAAATGTTTTTGGCAGTAAAATCTGACCTGAACTGATGTGAAGCTATTTGGAGTCTTCATTTTTATCCCACTTATTGGGAATATGTGTATCTGCAGAAATATTAATGTGAAGGATTTCAGCTGGCTTGCCAAGACACCACCGTGGGATTCATGTAACAAATGAAATAAACACCATATTACCTTTCTGAAGGCCAGAGAATTCTAAATTCCAGAACACATCTGGCCCCAAGGGTTTGAGATAAGGGATTTTGGACCTCTTTTGAAAAACAGCAGTGTCCTAACCACCCTCCAGAGGCAAACTCTCCAGAATTTTCAAGAGACTTCTTCTGGCATTTACCTCCAGTTTTTAAAAAATATGTAATAATTTTCTTGATTCATGCACTTTTAAATATTATCTATTACTTTTTTTTTTTTTTTTGCGGTACACAGGCCTCTCACTGTTGTGGCCTCTCCCATTGCAGAGCACAGGCTCCGGATGCGCAGGCTCAGCGGCCATGGCTCACGGGCCCAGCTGCTCTGTGGCATGTGGGATATTCCTGGACCGGGGCACGAACCCGTGTCCCCTGCATCGGCAGGCGGACTCTCAACCACTGCGCCACCAGGGAAGCCCTATTACTTTTCCATTGCAGTAGGCAAGGATTTAATCCTCTTACACCCCCATCTTCACTTGCTTCCCCTTTTCCCATCCTCTCAATGAAAAGATTTCTTAGTTAACGGAGCCGTGTAGTTTACTACATGATTACATTTCCTGTCTGGTACAACCTTTTGTTTTCCCCAGAGTTAATAGTTGCCTTTCTTTTCCAATCTGGTGGAAGTTTTCTGTATAGCTGTCCAGTTGCTCCATCTCAACTGTCACATGTTTATCAGGATTTTCCAAATGTTCTAATACCTACTGCACTATTTTCTCCTCCAACCTTCTGCCCTGAGTAGGACTGGTTGTTGTTTTAAGTTGTCCTAGATTGGGCCCCCTCAAAGCAGAACCTGAGATGGGATGGAGATTTTTGTAATTAATTGAGTAGGATCTCTCAGGTGAAAACTGTAAGGGAGTGAGGGGAGCAAGATACAGCAAGGGGAGAAGAGAGGATGTAAGTTCAGCTGGCATGTAAGTGGAATGGCCCTTACACAAGCCAATCCCATGGGAATCTCTGAAGCATGAATGGCACCACAGTTGTACTGCTTTGAGGCAAGGGGTCTGGGCTTTTGTACCCCCATCTCAGAGAGTCACTGGCTATAGGCTTATGCACTCATGTGGGTGCATAACTTCCCAGGCATTTCTGAATAAGGGCAGTTCTCTGAAGAAGAGGGAAGCTGTGGACCATTAGAGGTCTGAAGAGGACATCAACAGTAGCTTCTACAAGCTGTCATGCAGGGATATCCCTTCCTCCCACTCCTGTGCTGAATCCTCTGTTTTCTAAGGTCCTTGTGTTCTTTCTGGGGGGCTACCTCTCCATTTAGCTGGAGATCATCTTTGGTAGGTTTTTCATGTTAAGTAAGTGAAAGAATTCTTGTATGTCCGGACCTTGTAGACTTAACAGAGCCAGAAAAGAACTCTGCACTTTCCTCAGCTACATTCTCTGTATTTGCTTCCTATGATTGCTGGAACAAATGACCACAAAACTTAGTGGCTTAAAACAACATAAATTTATTATCCCACAGTTCTGGAGGTCAGAAGTCTAAAATGGATTTCAATGGGATAAAACCAAGACATGAGCAGGACTGTGTTCTTTCTGCAAACTCTGGGGGAGAACTGGTTTTCTTGCCTTTTTTAGCTTCTAGAGGCTGCCTATGTTCCTTGGCTTGTGGTCTCTTCCTCTATTTTCAAAGCCAGGAGCACATAGCATCTTCAAATCTCTCTTACACACACACACACACACACACACACACACACACACACCCCACACACACACCTACCTCTGCTCCCACTGTCACACCTCTCTGATCCTCCTGCCTCCCTCTTACAAGGACCCCTGTGATGACACTGGACGCACCTGGAAAATCCAGGATAATCTCCCCTAGGCTAAGTCTCAGGGCATTTGTAATTCCTTCCAGAGGGCTCATTCTCCTGTTCTTCACATGGCTGGCTGCTCCATGTCATTTAGTTCCCTGCTTAGATATCACCTTGACCCCTTTCGGCCACTCTCATATCCCCCATGCTCAGTGTCTGAGACACATTAGACACTCAGTAAATGAATACTTTATTTTCCGGCTGAAAACATAATGTATACACACTCGCCTACAGGGCCTGAGAAGTTCCTAGTCTCCAATATCCTTATCAACCCCTACTGTCAAAAAATTTTAAATTGTCAACCAGGAAACAAAGCTGTCTTAACATTTTTTTTTTGGCTGCACCGCACAGCACGTGGGATCTTAGTTCCCCCACCAGGGATCGAACCCATGCCCCCTGCAGTGGAAGTGCAGAGTCTTAACCACTGGACCCTGGCTTAACATCATAAGCAACTGCCAGAATGTTTTCAAAGTGGCTGTGTCATTTTACATTCCCAACCAGAAGTGTACGAGAGGTCCAATTTCTCCACATCCTCACCAACACTTGTTTTTGTTTTGTTTTGTTTTTATTATTATTGCCATCCTGGTAGATGCAAAGTGGTATCTCCCATATTAATTTGCATTTCTTGAATGATTAATGGTGGTGAGCAACTTTTCCTGACTTACTGGCCGTTTGTATATTTTCTTTGGAAAAATGTCTGATCAAATTTTTAACCATTAAAAAATCTGATGGTATATCTTCTTATTGTTGAATGTTAAGGGTTCTTTATACAAATCCTTTAACAAATATATGATTTGCAAATACTTTCTCCCAGTTCCATGGCTTGTCTTCTCATTTTCTTACTAGTGTCTTTTGAAAAGCAAAATGTGTTTACCTCTAATGAGTGTTAACTCTCCAATTTATTGATTTTTTTTCTTCCATGCTCCTGGTGTCATTTGTAAGAAATCACTGCCTACTCCAAGGTCACAGAGATTTTCTTCTATGTGTTCTTCTGGAGGGCTTTTAGATTTAGCTCTTACTTTTAGGTCTGTGATCCATTTTGAGGTAATTTTTGTGTTTGGCAAGAAGGCTCTAAGTTAGCTAAGCTCTCGTTTGTTTGTTTGTATACAGATATCCTTTCCTGCATCAAATTGCCTTGGCACTTTTATTGAATGTCAATTGATCATAAATGTGAAGATTCATCTCCAGATTTTGTTTTGTTCCACTGAACTTTATGTCTATCCTTACACCAAAACTACACTGACTTTATTTTTCCAGCTTTATGGTAGTATGACCACCTTGTCCCTGTTTACCTGGGACTTTCCAGATTTCATAAGTGAAAATCCTACATTCCAGGAACGCCTCCAGTTCTGGGCAAATCAGGTCAGTTGATCACCCTACTTTATAATAAGTTTCAAAATCAGGTAATAAGCCCTCTGATTTTGTTCTTCTTTTTCAAAACTGCTTTGGTTATTCCAGATCCTCTGCATTTCCATATAAATCTTAAGACCAGCTTGTCAATTTGTATGAAATAGCTTGCCTATTTTTGATAGGGATTACATTGAACCTGTAGATCAATTTGGGGGAGAACCTTGCATAATACTCCACTGCATTCTTGGGCCACAGTTTCTTTAGCCAATCCCCCATCATTGGCCATGAAGTCTGTTTCCATCCTGTTACAAAATGATGCACAAAGAATATCTCACACGTGCTTCTCTGTGTACCTGCTCTTTCATTCAGCTGAATTCTGTCACCCACATAAGTGAAGTTGCCAAGTTGCATTTAAAATGTTAATAGTACTCTCACACTGCCTTCCAAAAATAGTTTACCAGTCTGTGCTCTCTACCAAATCCCCAGAGAGAGCATGATAATCTGATTGGCCACTGGCCAGCCAATGGATTGGCTCCCTTGGGTCAGGATCTCACCCTGGTCCAATAAGCCAAGAGAAGGTTCTCCTGGGCTGAGCTGAGCAGCTGAGGAGAGATGGCCATCTGGGTTGCAGGTGTGGCTAACCCAGCTCTGCGCCCTGCAGGGCACTTTGGTCAACACTCTGCAGGAGGTAAAGCCTACCGCCTTCCTGGGGGTGCCCCGAATTTGGGAAAAGATGCATGAGAAGATAAAGGAAACTGTTGGCAAATCTTCAAGCTTGAGGAGAAAGGTGTTTTCATGGGCAAGAAATATTGGCTTCAAGGTCAACTCAAAAAGGATGCGAGGGTAAGTGGCGGGCCCAGCGGGGCCAGGCGTGGAGGGCAGTGGGTGAGGGGGCTCAGCCTCCTCCAGCTGGGTCCCATCAGCCCCCTTGTGGCCCATGGCTATAGAGCTCTCCTTGGCATTCATGTTCATAGGGGACATGACACTCCCATGAGCTACCACATGGCAAAGGCCCTTGTGTTCACCAAAATCAAGAATTCCCTTGGCCTGGATCGCTGCCGCATTTTTATCAGCGGGGCCGCACCCCTCAACCAAGAGACTGCTGAGCTCTTTCTAAGTCTGGACGTACCTATAGGTGAGGTGTACGGTATGAGTGAAAGCTCAGGACCCCATTCCACATCCAGCCCAAAGAACTACCGGATTCTAGGGTACTGGCCTCCTGGGCAGCGGCCGGGTCCTCCAGCCACCCAGGGTCAAAGGGATGAAGATGGGAGGGACGACAGGCCTCTGGGCTAAGATGAATCCTGACTTGTTGTCTCCAGAGTGACCCCTGTTCCCCAGCCTCCAAGCCCCAAATTTTCGTGACCATGGGAAGCCCCAGTTTGTCCGAGAGCCCATGGACAAAGGGGAAGGGCTCTCAAACATTCTATGGACTCTCCCTATTTGTCATTTGCGAGCTCTGCCTCCAGACGGCCCACCCCAGGCTCACCCACCCAAGGTTCACCTCCCTAGACCTCGGGACAGTTCATCTCCACAGTGCTTTATCTCAAACACGTCCCTAGGCCCCTCCTGGCTTTCTCCCAAGCTCAGCTCACCTCGGGCTGCAGGATGGAGCCCAGTGATACTGACACAGTAAGAACATCCAAGCCAAGCTCCACGTGGAGTCTGAGAACCATGTTCCTTCACAGGGCCTCCTGGTTGTACCCTTCCCTGACCCCCGCCCTGCCACCATATTGCAAGGCTGGCTCTCCTCTCATGCTCGGCCGAGTTCTGGCTGCCTCTGAACTTAACAAAAACTAAATTTAGTCTTCCCAATCCGGCAAAACCATCTCCTGCCTCTTACTCTACCTTGCACATCAGTATCTCCCCTTCTCCAGTCCATAATCCCATCTGGGTCTATTTTCTGCAGAACCCAAATGCCCACTGGTGTTTTCTTCCAAAACCAAAGAGCGGTCCTTCCTTAAAGAGTGTTTTTCGCTGTGCAGAATTTTTAAAACTTTACCTGGTTGAACTCATGAAACTTGTATAGCTTCTGAGTTTTTCCACATTCCTAGGAAAGATTTTTTTTTTTTAAAGATTTAATCTTAATTCTTAAGTTTTGGTGTTCAGCAAGGACCTCTTGTAGATCCTGGAAATGAGATAGCTTGTTGATAAACATGGAAATCAAGTTATTTTTTGTTTGTTTGTTTGTTTTTTAGCCACGCGGCACGTGGGATCTTAGTTCCCCAACCAGGATCTAACCCTCATCCCCTGCGGTGGAGTCTTAACCACTCGACCACTGGGGAAGTCCCCCTAGAAAAGCTTTTAATGGAGGTCGTAAGGAGGTTCTTTATAAATTTTAAGATTCACAGGCCTGCCTTCTTTTTCCTCTTACTGACTAAGGGAATCCCTACACTTAACCCTAAAACCACTGGCCCTTCCAACTGCCAGTAAAAAAGACCTCAGCAAGGCAGTAATACTTCCTTTTCTGCATCTTAAAACCACCCTCCCGAGTCGTATCACTAGTGAAAGGAATTTCACGAAAATCCAGATATCAGCTGGTGCTATTCTGTCTTGCCGAAGTAACTTTAACCTCTAAAGAGATTCTGGTTGGTTGATTTACTTAAAATCAGCTGTCCTGGTCATTGCGTTCGGTCGACATACCTGTTTTCTAGAGAGGGTTTTGTTGCTTCCTTTTTTTTTTTGGCCGTGTCATGCGGCTTGTGGGATCTTGGTTCCCTGACCAGGGATTGAACTCGGGCCCTCGGCAGTGAAAGCATGGAGTTCTAACCACTGGACCACAGGGGAATTCCCTGTTGCTGTTTTTAACCCGGGAGCACTTTGTCCTTCTCCCATTTATGTGACGATAAAAACAATCTAGATTCACTTTGCTGTACACCTGAAACTAACAACTATACTCCAATAAAAATTTTAATTCCCAAAGATAATAATAATAAAACAATCTACAACTCTGCTGGGTTTCCCAGTTCACCAAGTGTTTGGGAAGCTGGCTCACTTGATTGAACAAGCCCTCCCTCCACTCGGCCAACACCTCTCATGCCCACCAGGTCCTGGGGAGGGTGCAGCAGCAGCTTCCAGCCCAGGCCAGCTGAGCAGAGTGTTAGGAGCCTGGGCCACAGACCCAGGCTGACCTGGGTGGGTGACCTCGTCTCCCCGAGCCTCAGTTTTCCTCCCTCCTGTCCCCTGCCAGTTCCGGCAAAGTCATGACTGGGTGTAAGAACATGCTGTACCAGCAGACCAAGGATGGCGTTGGGGAAATCTGCCTCTGGGGCCGGCACATCTTCATGGGCTACCTGAAGAGGGAGGACGCGACTGTGGAGGCCATCGATGAGGAGGGCTGGCTCCACTCTGGGGACCTCGGCTGCATGGACAACCACGGCTTCCTCTTTATCACAGGCCGCATCAAAGGTACTGGGGCTGGGCTGTGCAGGGGCCTCCTGTGAGCAGGCTCACTTTGAATATTGAAGGCTCCCAGCCCCCGCCTTTCATGGGGCGGGGCTTACAATGATGTACAGGGACACCCCAGTCCGTGCACCCCAGCTCTGTCCCTGTGCCCAGCATTTGGCCCTCGGCAGGATGGAGCCAGAAAAGAAGCCCATTCTGGGCCTGAAACCTCTGTTCCCTCCCCTGCCATCTGAGGATAACAATAACTACAGAGTTGTAACGATTCAGTGAGGATTAAATGAAATGATGTAGAACAGGGATCAGTCAACTTTTCCCATAAAGGGCCCACTCGTAAATATTTTGGATTTGCAGGACATAGGGTCTCTGTTGTAGCTGCTCCACTTGGCCATTGTGGTACAAAAGCAACAGCAGACGATGTGCAGACCGATGGTCATGGCTGTTGGCCAACACAAATGTCACAGGATTTTCATGTGTCACAGATATTATTCTTCTTTGGATTTCCTTCCGACCATTAAAAAATGTGAAAGCCATTTTTAGCTCATGGCCATATAAAAACAGGCAGAAGGCGGGATTTAGCCCACAGGCTGGAGTTTACCAACCTCTAAGGGAGATCATTTGGCATGGAGACTGACATAGGCAGTAACTATACAATAAGAGGGCCGTGTTAGCATTATTTCCATGATAAGCCACAGAAAACCCTTCTTAAGCAGGTTTGAGTGAAAAAGTGATGCTATTGGCTCAAAACCAGAAAAATCCAAAAGGTCATGCTTCCAGCATGGCTGGATCCAGGTGCCAAAATGACATCACAAGGAATCTCTTTATCCTTCTGTTACCATGCTGTCCTCTGTGTTGATGCCATTCTTTTTTTTTTTTTTTTTTTTTTTTGGTACATGGGCCTCTCACTGTTGTGGTCTCTCCCGTTGCGGAGCACAGGCTCTGGACGTGCAGGCTCAGCGGCCATGGCTCACTGGCCCAGCTGCTCCGCGGCATGTGGGATCTTCCCAGACCGGGGCATGAACCCGTGTCCCCTGCATCGGCAGGCAGACTCTCAACCACTGCGCCACCAGGGAAGCCCGATGCCATTCTTAAAGAGGCTTTTCCAACTTGGTGACTAGATGGCTGTCAACAGTCTAGGTTCATCCTAACACCCAAGGGACGAGTAAGAGTGTATTATTCCCAGTAGTGTTGGCAAGTTTTAGGCCTGATTCTCGCTGGATCTTCTTGGGTCACTATCACATCTCAGAATGAATCACTGTAGAGGACTGAATAAGCCGACTGGTCAGACCTGGTCACATGCTCACCCCAGCAGTCCAACCCCCCAAAACCACGTAAAGATGGAGAGTAGCTCCCTAAAGAAACCCAAAGGAGTCGTCACTGGGCAGATGATATCAGAGATGTCCATGATGGGATCAAACTGATTATTACTAGTGCTGTAACGACCTCAGCGAGGGTGACTGTGAAATCATGGGATGGGAGGGAGAGAGTTTGGGTGGGTGGCACAGGAAGTAGCAAGCATCCCAGGATGAAAGAACAAGTAAAGATTGTGTCTGGGGCAGGAGGAGGGGCTCTTGAAGAATTTCAGAGGCAGCAAGAGAAAGTGACACAACTCTTTTAGAGCTTGCCAAAATTAGGGATGCTACACAAACCCCCCCGCCCGGGGAGAGCATGGACTTAGGGTCTTTGGGAGTTGCCAAATGATGGGAAAAGGAGGAATCAGAGAGACAGGGTGTGGTCCAAAGCACCTGACTCTTCCAAGCAAGACAAGCTGGAGGGCCTGGAGCAGGGTATGGGGGACCAAGAAACAGGCAAGGAGTTCGTAAGACGCTGTCCAAGTGGAATGCCCAGGACTTGGATGCTTAATGGAAATTTGAAGATGGGGGATGAAGGGCAGAGTGACTTTGGGTCTGTGGCCTGGAGAAGGACAGAGAGAGAGTCCTGGCCATAGGTGGAGGTCTTCCTCTGCTTCTGGGGTTTTCTAGGTGAGTGGTCATTGGTGCCAACCTCTGTCCCCTCTGATCCACAAAGGGGCAGGGCTTTTGGACTGTCATGGTTGAACCCACCCCCAGCCATGCTTTATTTCAGAAATTATCGTCACTGCTGGTGGCGAGAATGTGGCCCCCATTCCCATCGAGAACCTGGTTAAGAAGAAGATTCCCATCATCAGTAACGCCATGTTAGTGGGGGATAAGGCCAAGTTTCTGGGTGTCCTCCTGACCCTGAAGGTAACGTGGGTGTTCTAGGAGAGAGGGATCCGCTTTTTGGTCCTCAGGGCCAGGTGCTAGGCGTTGTGACAGGGGTGTCTCGAGGCAGTGTGAGGTCGACAAGACGACCGGAGAGCCGCTGGATACACTGACCTGGGAGGCCATCAGGTTCTGCCGGTATGCAGGCAGCCAGGCGTCCACCGTGTCCGAGATCTTGGAGCTGCGAGACCCCTTGGTCTACACGGCCATCCAGAAAGGCATAAATGCCGCGAATCAGTGTGCCATCTCCAACGCGCAGAAGATTCAGAAGTGGGTCATCTTGGAGAAGGACTTTTCCATCAGTGGCGGGGAGCTAGGTGAGTGGCCTGGAGAGCCGGTGGCCTTGAAACTTGGAGGCTGGTCCCTTGCTAGTGTCCAGGGCCACTGTGGGCTCTGAGGAGACGCACCTTTTTTTCTGGGAGTCAGAGTGTCTGTGGGACCAGCTGTGGACCGGGAGGGGGATGCGGCTGCCTCCAGCTAACTGGTGTCCAGCTCCCCCCGGCCACACACACACACACACACACACACACAGCCCCTTCTCCCCAGGGCCGTTGCACCTGCTGCTCCCTCTGCCTGGGCTGCTCTTCCCCCTCAATTCTTTGCCCGAAAGGCTCCTTCTCATTGTCCGGGTCTCACCCTAAAGGCCACTTCCTGAGAGCAGTCTTCCCTGGCCATCCTGGCTAAGGCAGCTTGCCGCCCCCCTAACACACTGACTCTACAGTCCACCATCACACCTATTGTACTGCCCTGTCTTCTTGCTTCCCTAATATGTCAGAGTCTGAAACTACCCTACATATTAGTTTAGCTTTGCGTGTCTCCCTGCTGAGAGGGGAGGGGTCGGGGTGGGGGGGTCTTGCCTTCCCCTGAGGTCCCCCCTGGGGCTTGCTTTCAGCACTCGGCTGTACTTCCACAGCGTGGATCGCAGGGAGCTGGGAGCATAGCAAGCGTGCAGGCTTGAACAACCTGGGTTCAAATCCTGTGCCCGGGGGCTTCCCTGGTGGCGCAGTGGTTGAGAGTCCGCGTGCCGATGCAGAGGATATGGGTTCGTGCCCCGGTCTGGGAAGATCCCACATGCCGCGGAGCGGCTGGGCCCGTGAGCCATGGCCGCTGAGCTTGCGCCTCCAGAGCCTGTGCTCCGCAACGGGAGAGGCCACAGCAGTGAGGCCCGCGTACCGCAAAAAAAAAAAAAAGAAAAAAGTTTAAAATCCTGTGCCCGCCACACGGAGTTGGGACTTGTCCCTCCGAACCCTGGTCTTTTTATTTACGAGTTGGAAATGTGATACAGGGTCGGGCGGGGTGCTGGTGGTGCTGGTGGTGCTGGTGGTGCTGGTGGTGGTGCTGGTGGTGCTGGTGGTGGTGGTGGTGGTGGTGGTGGTGGTGGTGGTGCTGGCGGTGGTGCTGGTGCTGGTGGTGCTGGTGGTGGTGCTGGCGGTGCTGGCGGTGCTGGTGGTAGTGGTGCTGGTGGTGGTGCTGGTGGTGGTGGTGCTGGTGGTGGTGGTGGTGGTGGTGGTGGTGTGTGCGTCTAGGACACCTGGAGGGAAGCCCACACCCCTTGGTGACCGGAGCCTACAGGGCATCCTGGGCTGCAGATGAAACAAGCCTCAAGTTTGAGCGTTCGCCCCGCCATGCACTTGCTGGGTGACCTTGGAGCAACTGGCCCTGAGCCTCACCTATAAAATCGGAGGGTCGGGGGTGTCCCTCCGTGGTCGGGTGCAGCATCCCTGTCAGACACAGAGCTCACTGTGCTGTCCACCTGTCAGCTCACGGAATCCTCACCGTGGCCCAAGGACGAGGAGGGGGAGGGGACAGGTCATCTCATCCCGGCGGATGACAAAGGGGGTGCCCCCACGAAGTCAAGGGCACAGCCAGCCACCAGTCCGGCCCCAGCCACGAGACCCTGTCTCCTGGTCACGCCCAGGGCACGCTGACTCTTATTGCATCCCCACGTCTGAACTGGTTTCTCCTTTCTCGGCAGGTCCAACGACAAAGATTAAAAGACATTTCATAATCCAGAAATACAAAAAGCAAATCGACAACTTCTATCAGTGACGTCATTGGCAGAGCTGCTCCCGGCTGCCCCAGTGGCGAGACCGGCTTTGCTGGGCTGTGCCTCAGATGAGTCCAACACAGTTGGTCTCCCACGAGCGGCAGGTAGGTCCCTGAGCAGAACCGCAGAGGCCTCATGAGCACACGCACCCACACGCGGCTGCCGCGGCTTCTAGGTAGTGTCTGCCCTCAACTCATGCTCTACCTGGGTCCCGGCAGGGCATGCAAACTCCCTCCTGCTTGGCCACCAACTCTGTTAGCTGTTCTTCCTGCCTTTTCCACTTGTCTGGTAGAGGGAGCAGGGCAGCCTTCCCATCCAGGACCAGAGCTGTTGGTGAAATGCCCAGATGTTTCATTGTGACTTATTTGGAGAAGGCTTTTGTCAAAAACTGTGGGTGGGGGACTTCCCTGGTGGCGCAGTGGTTAAGAATCTGCCTGCCAATGCAGGGGACACGGGTTCGAGCCCTGATGTGGGAAGATCCCACATGCCACAGAGCAACTAAGCCCGTGAGCCACAACTACTGAGCCTGTGCTCTAGAGCCCGTGAGCCACAACTACTGAGCCCGCGTGCCACAACTACTGAGCCTGCACTCTAGAGCCCACGAGCCACAACTACTGAGCCTGCATGCCACAGCTACTGAAGCCTGCGTGCCTAGAGCCCGTGCTTCGCAACAAGAGAAGCCACTGCAACAAGAAGCCCGCGCACCTCAACGAAGAGTAGCCCCCACGCACCGCAACTAGAGAAAGCCCGTGCGCAGCAACGAAGACCCAACGCAGCCAAAAATAAACAAATAAATTTATATATTAAAAAAAAAAAAACTGTGGGTGGGAGAAGTTCTACTGGCCGGGAACCCAAGGAATGAGGTGTGTCAACCCACCCTGGTGGGTAAAGGACGGAGACTTGAGCTCCTCCCACCCACCCCTCTTCTCCTCCTTTTCCCCCAAGTCTTGTCCATAGGGAGCCCTGACAATATCAGGAGTCACTGACAGGATTTTGGAAGCCCAGCTAGAGGCACAATGCAGGCAGAGAGGAGGATGCAGCTTCAGTTGTCCCAGGGGTCACCTGTAACACTTTCGTGGTCAAATCATTCTCTTCTGATGCCCGCAGCCTACCCACCTATATTAGTTTCCTAGAACTACCATAGGACAAAGTTCCACAGACTAGGGTGCTTAAACAACAGGAATTTCTTTTCTCAAGGTTCTGGAGGCTGGAAGTCTCCAAGGTCAAGGTGTTGACTGGGTTGGTTCCTTCTCAAGTCCCTCGCCTTTGCCTGTAGACGGCCGTTTTCTCCCTGCGTCTGTGTCCAAATTTCCCCTTCTTATAAAGACACTTGTCCTATTGGATTAGGGTCCACCCTAATGATCTCATTTTAGCTTGATGACCTCCGTAAAGACCCCATCTCCAAAGACACTCCCATCCCGAGGTCCTGGGTGTGAGGACTTCAACATACGAATTTGCAGAGGGGAACACAATCCAGCCCATGACACCACCGTATCCATTCTCTTTTCTTCATTGTTAACCGATTTAAGTTCTCCACACCTTCGTTTGTCAAAGTGCCGCGGGTGAGCCCAGCAGCTAAACACATCACATTCATCGTTCCGCGTCTTTTGCAAGATTTCAGATTTCACTTTGTGGTTGGGTAAGAGATCGTCCGACACTGACGTGGGAGTGGGAGGTGGACCCTCTCTGCACCTGTGCTGTCCAGTATGGCAGCCACTGGCCCACAACGTGGCCCGTCTGAACTGAGATGTGCTGTGGGTATAAAACCCACACTGGGCTTCCAAGTCGGGGTACGAAATACAGAACATACAACACCTTATTCATATTTTAAAGTATTGACTGAATGTTGGAATGATGCTCTTTGGGGCATACTGGGTTACATTAAATATAGCACCTAAGTCAATTTCACCAGTTCTTTTTTTGTGTGGCTATTAGAAATTTTTTTTTTTTTTTTGCAGTACGCAGGCCTCTCACTGTTGTGGCCTCTCCCGTTGCGGAGCACAGGCTCCGGACGCGCAGGCTCAGCAGCCATGGCTCACGGGCCCAGCTGCTCCGCGGCATGTGGGATCTTCCTGGACCAGGGCACGAACCCGCGTCCCCTGCATCAGCAGGCGGACTCTCAACGACTGCGCCACCAGGGAAGCCCTAGAAATTTTTTAATTACCTTGGTGGCTCACGTGATACTCCTCCTGGAGAGTGTCACTCTAAAGTTCATTGGAGAGGGATTCCGTTTTTTTTTCCTCATTTCTAAGTGGATCTGTTCATTCTGGAATATTTCCATCTTACAGTACCTTGTGGGGTCTCAGGGAATGAACATATAATACATGTACCAAGGATCCCCATGTGATAACTTGTCTTTCTCTTCTCTCTAGCCTCCAAGAGGAAGACCCCATCGCGACGTGATTTGCTGCTCTGGGCAGGGACTTGAGTCTCTCGTGTTTTTAAGGAGTCAGATTCCCTATGGGTCAGTCTCTTTGTCATCCACCTGTTGAAGAGGTACCCCCTCTCACACCTGCCATGTCTTTGAAGCAACAGGGCCATCACAGACCTTTGAATTCCCATGAACCTTCAAGGAGTGATCCTGGGAAAGCTGATGGGGAGGTCTCTGAAGAACTGCCTGTTTAAAAAAGAAAGATCTGACCTGTGGGTTCCAACTGGCTTTTTTTCCTCTTCAGAGGACTGACTTGAGACATCAGAGAAGAAAAGCTTTCACACGTTTGAAGAAGAACTGGGCCCCCGAACCTACTTGCCTTCCTGGGAGCAACTTGAAAACCCTTCCACTAAGTTCTGACAATAAAGCACTTCAGCACCCCATGTTCTGATTTTTGGCCAGATGCGAACATCTTGTCCTTTGTTGAGAAGCTCAGACTCTAAAATCAGTTCTGGGTTCAAATTCTGACTGGCTGTGTGAGTTCAACCTTCTGAGTCTTGGGAGGGGACGTTATCTGTAAAAATAGACCCCCATCTCACAGGGTGGCCGTGGAGGTGCATCAAGATGACCAGAAGGGGGCAGTGTCTGATGCCCCAAAGCCCCTCACATGCGTTAACAGTGATCATTACAGCACCCTGTTGGTCCAAGTTAACAGCTGGGACTCTTTTTTTTATATATATAAATTTAATTTATTTATATTTTATTTTTGGCTGCGTTGGGACTTGGTTGCTGTGCGCGGGCTTTTCTCTAGTTGTGGCGAGCGGGGGCTACTCTTGTGGTGCACGGGCTTCTCATTGCGGTGGCTTCTCTTGTTGCGGAGCACAGGCTCTAGGAGAGCGGGCTTCAGTAGTTGTGGCACGTGGGCTCAGTAGTTGTGGCTTGCGGGCTCTAGAGCGCAGGCTCAGTAGTTGTGGCGCACGGGCTTAGTTGTTCCGCGGCATGTGGGATCTTCCCGGACCGGCGCTCGAACCGGTGTCCCCTGCATTGGCAGGCGGATTCTTAACCACTAGGCCATCAGGGAAGTCCAGCAGCTGTGATTCTTGATGAATTCCATCTTTTGGGAAAGATGAGTTTGCTGTTGTCATAAGGTCCAAGACAGCAGCAGTTTGAAAGAAGACAGAACTTTCTTCCTCTCTCATCCAACAGTCCGTGTATGGACAGACCAAAGCTGATATTGCATGTCCACAGTATCTGGTCCTGAAAGAGTATCGGTGGGAGGAACAGGGAGGGACAGCCAATCAGGACAGAAGGAAGAAAACCTTCAGTGTCCCTTAAGGTTCTAGATATCCAGAGGTACCCCTTTTCTTTTAGTTTCAAACACCAAATTATAAATCGATCAGAAATGTATGAAGACGCTCTCCTCGCAAAAAGCATTTGATGCAGGTAAGGCTAAAGCCCGCCTCCTCAATTTGGCAAGTTTTTATGTTCTGAATATGTAAGTAGAGTCGACCCTCTTTATTTGCAGGGTCCATATTTACAAGTTTGCCTGCTCACTAACATTATTTGTAACCCCCCAAATTAACGCCTGTGGTGCTTTTGTAGTCACCTCTGGAAATGCGCGGAGCACTGGCAAATTTTAATGACCCAACATGCACGTTCACGGCTGAAGGTCGAACAAGGTGCCTCCTTGCTTCGGCTCAGACTGTGAATGTGTGTCTTTTGGGGGTCGATTTAGTGCTCTGTTTTTTTGCATTTTTGTTGGTGATTTCACTGTTGAAAATGGCCCCCAAGTACAGTGCTGAAGTACTGACTAGTGGTCTTGAGTACAAGAAGGCTGTGAGGCGCCTCATGGAAAAATTATACACATGTTAAATAAGCTCCATTCAGGCATGAATTATAGTGCTGTTGGCCATGAGTTCAATGTTAGTGAATCATCAGTATATCTTAAGGTGTCCCTGAACAGAAATACACATTACACAAGGTATGTACTGATCAGCGGATAAAAATGTGACCGGGGGGCTTCCCTGGTGGCGCAGTGGTTGAGAGTCCGCCTGCCGATGCAGGGGACACGGGTTCGTGCCCCGGTCCGGGAAGATCCCACATGCCGCGGAGCGGCTGGGCCCGTGAGCCATGGCCGCTGAACCTGAGCGTCCAGAGTCTGTGCTCTGCAACGGGAGAGGCCACAACAGTGAGAGGCCCGCGTACCGCAAAAAAAAAAAAAAAAAAAAAAACATCTACACGTGGGACAATTCTCACAGCAAACCGACTGGAAACTGACAGAAGAACCCTTATACAACCAAAGCTGCAAGAAAGATCTCTATATAACTGGGTTGGACAAGAAAGAAAAAAAAAAGCATCAGGACAGGACCGGCAACCTGGGAAGGATCTGTAAGGAAGAGAAGGTCCACACGGGCAGACCCTCGCCCTGGGGAGCCCCGCTGCCTGCTGGGAAACTCGCTGGGACAGATAGAGGGGCTGGAGAAGCCCAGCCTCCACTCACGAGGAGTGCATGCATGCCGGCTTGCTAATAGTCAGGGTGGGGAGAGACAATCAGAGGGCTGGCAGCTGCCGCCTCGCTGCACTTCTCCAATCCGAAGGACCCAGTGTCCTTGTCTCACACACTCCACCATAGAGCCTGGTGTAAGATCAGGGCAGAGATTCAGTCTAGCTGCGCAGAGACAGACCGGGGCGCATGGGGGTGATCCGGGCCAAACCAAAGAGACCACTGTCCACACACGCACAGGAGCGGCGGATGGAACTGGGCGGACACTGTCAGCGTGCACACGGGGCAGGGCCACAAATATTCACAGCCATGAGGCACTGAATCTCAGGCAGACAGGCCCTGGAAGAGGACTTGATCTACCTGCAGGGGACAGCCTTGAAGGCCTGGGGTCTCACCCGGGGGGGAATTGTGGAGCCCGCTGTCAGCACGCACACGGCAAAGGGGGTCTGGCACTGTCCGTGTGCACACCGAATGGCACCACGGAAACACAGAGCGGCTGGGCACTGAGTCTCAGGCAGAAAGGCCCTGAGCAGGAGCAGGTGGTGATTCGTTTCCAGCGGGAGCGCCCCAGCTCCACCCACTCTACACAGCAGCTTGGAGTCAGATCTGGGGCGGACAGGTCTTGTGAGAGGCCTGCCACGAGGCAGCCCAGGTCTACTCCACGACATAGCCCGGCACTAGGTCTGGGATGAACATGATGGAGAAAGGGATGTGACCTTGGGCTACACTCTGGGCATCGCTGTGACCACAAGGGCCTCGCTTGCTTCAGCAGTCACCTCCTTGAGGGCAGGCACTCAAGGGCAAGGGAGTCTCATCAAACCCAACCCTCAAGACTTCTACCCCAATAACTGGGGAGCAGACCCCACCCCAGCAGGGTGGTGACAGCCATGGAGCAAAGAGGAAGCCCTGCCCAACACCCAGCACAGGCTCTGGATACCACAACACCAACCAAACCCCCTATCAAGGGGGTAGCTGCCAGCACACCCCGAGGAAAGATGTGGTTGGCTCCATACCAAAACCAGCCCTTGCGCCAAAAGTACTGGACTCAACACAGTCTACACAGGGATGCTCCCACAGAAAAACTCCCCTTCAAGACCACAGTAGATAACTGTTTCTCCTAAATTCATGGAGACAGAGAAACTTAAATAAAGTGAAAAAGCAGAGGAACTACTCCCAGTTGAAAGAATGAGAGAAATCCCCTGAAAGAACAAATAATGAAAAAGATGTCACCAGTCTACTAGACCCCAAGTTCAAGAAAGAGGTAATAAAAATGTTAAAGGAATTAAGAAAGATTATTAATAGAAATGCAGATCCCTGTAACAAGGAAGTAGAAACTATAAAGATGAACCAGTCAAAATTAGACAATTCAACTGGTGAGATAAAAAGCAATCCAGAAGCAATGAATAGCAGACGAAATGACACAGAACATATAAGTGATCTAGAAGACAGAATAATGGAAATCACCCAATCAGAACAGCAGACTGAAAGACAAATTAAAAAAATGAAGATGACATAAGAGCTCTATGGGATAATATAAAGCATGCCAACCTATGCATAATAGGGGTTTCAGAAGAAGAGAAAGGGATCAAAAATGTATTTGAAGAAATTATGACAGAAAACTTCCCAAGCCTAAAGAAGGAAACAGATATCCAACTATAGGAAGCACAGAGGGTGCAAACAAATAGGCACACACAAAGACATATCATAATTAAAATGGCCAAAGTTAAAGAGAAGATTTGAAAGACAGCAAGAAGAAAACAGAGTCAGTTATAAGGGAACCCCCATAAGACTATCAGATGAATTCTCTGCAGAAACTTTGCAGGCCAGAAGGGAGTGGCATGATGCACTCAAAGTCCTGAAAGGGAAAAACCTGCAACTTAGGATACTCTACGCAGCAAGGTTATCATTTAAAATAGAGGGAGGAACTTCCCTGGTGGCACAGTGGTTAAGAATCCACCTGCCAATGCAGGAGACACGGGTTCAATCCCTGGCCCCGGAAGATCCCATATGCCGTGGAGCAGCTAAGCCCGTGCGCCTCAACTACTGGGCCTGCACTCTAGAGTCCACGAGCCACAACTACTGAAGCCCGTGCACCTAGAGCCCGTGCTCCGCAACGAGAAGCCCACGCACTGTGACGAAGAGTAGCCCCCGCTTGCCACAACTAGAGAAAGCCTGCACGCAGCAACAAAGACCCAACGCAGCCGAAGGTAAAAAATAAATTTATTTAAAAAAAATAAAAAATAACAAAATAAAATAGAGGGAGAGGGACCTCCCTGGCAGTCCAGTGTTTAAGACTCCACACTTCGACTGCAGGGGAAGCAGATTTGATCCCTGGTTGGGGAACTAAGATCCTGCATGCTGCATGGTGTGGCCAAAAAAAAAAAAAAAGGAGAGATAAAGGATTTCTCAGACAAGCAAAAGCTAAAAGAATTCAGCAATACTAAACATACCCTAAAAGAAATATTGAAAGAGCTTCTTTAAATAGAAAGGAAACAAGACTCTATAAGAAAGGGAAAAGCACAATAGGAAAGGCAGATATAGAAAAGGATTGAAAATCACTTAAGCCAGTATACAGATTTTTTAAAAATCAAAAAGTTTTGTAGAAGTGATTCTAACTACAGTTAACAGCAAAAGAAGAAGCATGAAGACCTAACATGGGACATCAAGATCACAAAATGTGGGGGAGGGGAGTATAAAAATGTAGATCCTGTAGAATGTGTTTGAACTTGTATGACTATCAGTGTAAAGCAAGTAGATACAGTTATGGGTCAGCATACTTGAAATCCAGGGTAACCACAAATCAAAAACATAGATTCACAAAAAACAAAAAGAAAGGAACTCAAGCGTTTCCCCCCCATACATAAAAACCCCATCAAAGCAAAAAAGGAAAAACAAAAAGACAAAATGAACAAAAAACTACAAAAACAACTGGAAAACTAGGTTTAAAATGGCAGTTAAGTACATACCTATTAATAATTACTTAATTCTTTTAAATTCATTTTTATTGGAATATGGTTGCTTTACAATGTTGTGTTAGCCTCCACTGCACAACAAAATGAATCAGCCACACACATACAGATATCCCCTCCCTTTTGGGCTTCCCTCCCATTTAGGTTACCGTAGTGCATTTAGGTAGAGTTCCGCTGTGCTATACAGTATGTTCCCATCAGTTGTCTACTTTATACACAGTATCAATAATGTATATGTGTCAATCCCAGTTTCCCAATTCCTCCTACCCCACCCCTTTCCCCCTTGGTATCCATACATTTGTTCTCTACGTCTGTGTCTAATAATTACTTTAAATGTCAAAGGACTAAATGCTATGGTCAAAAGACACAGAGTGGCAGACTGGATAATAGAACAAGAACCTACAATATGCTGCCTACAAGAGACCCACTTAAGGGCAAAAGACACACGCAGATTGAAAGTGAAGGGATGGGGGGCTTCCCTGGTGGCGCAGTGGTTGGGAGTCTGCCTGCCAATGCAGGGGACACGGGTTCGATCCCTGGTCTGGGAGGATCCCACATGCCGCAGAACAACTAAGCCCGTGCACCACAACTACTGAGCCTGCGCTCTACAGCCTGCGAGCCACAGCTACTGAGCCCCTGTGCCACAACTACTGAAGCCCGTGTGCCTAGAGCCCATGCTCTGCAACAAGAGAAGCCACCACAATAAGAAGCCCGTGCACTGCAACAAAGAGTAGCTCCTGCTCACCGCAACCAGAGAAAAGCTCACAGGCAGCAGTGAAGACCAAACGCAGCCAAAAAAAAAAAAAAAAGTGAAGGGATGGAAAAAGACATTTCATGCAAATGGAAACGACAAGAAAGTGGGTGTGTAGAATACACATATCAGACAAACTAGACTTTATCATCTTTTTTAAAATTTAATTAATTTTTCTATACAGGAGGTTATTAGTCATCCATTTTATACACATCAGTGTATACATGTCAATCCCAATCTCCCAATTCATCACACCACCCCCCACAACCCCTGCCACTTTCCCCCCTTGGTGTCCATACGTTTTTTCTCTACTTCTGTGTCTCAGTTTCTGCCCTGCAAACCGGTTCATCTGTACCATTTTCCAGGTTTCACATATATGCATTAATATACGATATTTGATTTTCTCTTTCTGACTTATTTCACCCTGTATGACAGTCTCTAGATGCACCCACGTCTCTACAAATGACCCAATTTCGTTCCTTTTTATGGCTGAGTAATATTCCATTGTATATATGTACCACATCTTCTTGATCCATTCGTCTGTTGATGGGCATTTAGGTTGCTTCCATGACCTGGCTACAAAATAGACTTTAAAACAAAGTCCACAAAGAATAACAATGAAGAATGTTATATGATGACAAAAGGACCAAAACAAGGGAGGATATTACGTTCGTTAACATATATGTACCCACTGTAGGAGCACTTAAATATATAAAACAAATACTAATAGACATAAAGGGAGAAAATGACAGGAATACAATAATAGTAGGAGACTTTAACACCCCACTGACATCAATGGACAGATCTTCCAGACAGAAAATCAATAAGGCAACAGAGGTCCTAAATGATACAATAGACCAATTGGACTTAAATGATGTCTACAGGGTACTACGTACAAAAAGAAAAAAAAAACCCAGAATACACATTCTTTTCAAGTGATCACTGAACGTTCTCTAGGAGACCACACAGTAGGTTACAAAACAAGCCTCAGCAAATTTAAGAGGATAGAAATTATCTCACGCATCTTCTGACTACAATGGTATGAAACTAGAAATCAACCACAGAAAGAAAAACCAGAAAAGAATGAACACATGGAAACTAAACAACATGCTGCTAAAAAACCAATGGGTCAACAATGAAATCAAAGAAGAAACCAGAAAATATCTAAAGACAAGTGAAAATGACAAGACAACCTTACAAAATCTATGGGATGCAGCAAAAGCAATTCTAAGAGGGATGTTCATAGTAATACAGGTCTTCCTCAAGCAACAAGAAAAAAATCGAAATAAACAATCTAAACTACCCCTTAAAAGAATTAGAAAAAGAACAAGCAAAACCTAATGTCACCAGAAGGAAGGAAATAATGAAGATCAGAAAGGAAATAAATAAAATAGGGATCAAAAAAACCCAGAAAAGATTTAAAAAACCCAAGTGGTGGTTTTTTTGAAAAGATAAACAAAATTGACAAACCTCTAGCTGGGCTCACCAAGAAGAAAAAGAGAGGACCCAAATAAATTAAGAAATGAAAGAGGAGAAATAACATCTGATACAACAGAAATACAACAATAACAAAAAATACACAAGAGAATACTATGAACAATTTTATGCCAACAAACTAGACAACCTAGAAGAAATGGACAAATTTCTAGAAACATACAGCCTGCCAAAACTGAGTCAAGAAGAAACAGATAGTTTGAACAGACTGATCATTAGAAGTGAAATAGGATCTGTAGTTTAAAAAACTCCCGGCAAACAAAAGCCCAGGACCAGATGGCTTCACTGGGGAATTCTACCAAACATACAAAGAAGAACTTATACCCATCCTTCTCAAACTATTCCAAAAGATTGAAGAGAAGGGAAGACTCCCAAACTCATTCCATGAAGCCACCATCACCCTGATACCAAAACCAGACAAAGACACTGCAAAAAAAGAAAATTACAGGCCATTACCTTTTTTTAAAATTTATTTTTATTTATTTATTTTTGGCCACACTGGGTCTTCGTTGCTGGGTGTGGGCTTTCTCTAGTTGCGGTGAGCGGGGGCTACTCTTCATTGCAGCGCCCAGGCTTCTCATTGCGGTGTCTTCTTTTGTTGCAGAGCGTGGACTCTAGGCGTGCAGGATTCAGTAGTTGTGGCACATGGATTTAGTTGCTCCGCAGCATATGGGATCTTCCCAGACCAGGGCTTGAACCCGTGTCCCCTGCATTGGAAGGCAGGTTCTTAACCACTGCGCCACCAGGAAAGCCTCCGGGATGTTATCTTTGATGAACACAGAGGCAAAAATCCTCAACAAAATATTAGCAAACCGAATCCAACAATACATAAAAAGGATCATACACTATGATCAAGTTGGATTCATTCCAGTGTTGCGAGGATGGTTCAACATATGCAAATCAATCAATGTGATACACCACATTAACAAAAGTAAAAACAAAAATCACATGATCATCTCAATAGACACAGAAAAAGCATTTGACAAAATTCAACATCCATTCATGATAAAAAAAACTCTCACCGAAGTGGGTACAGAGGGAACATATGTCAACATAATAAAAGCCACTTACAACAAACCCACAACCAACATAATACTCAATGGTGAAAAGCTGAAAGCGTTCCTGCTAAATTCAGGAACAAGACAAGGAGACTTCTATTCAACCACTTCTATTCACCACTTCTATTCAACATAGAATTCGAAGTCCCAGCCACAGCCATCAGAAAAGAAGAAGAAATAAAAGGTATCCAAATTGGAAGGAGATAAAACTCACTATCTGCAGATGACATGATACTATATAGAAAGAACCCCAAAGTCTCCACACAAAAACTATTAGAATAAATGAACTGAGCAAGATAGAAGGATATAAGATTAATATACAGAAATGGGTTGCATTTCTTTACACTAACAATGTAATACCAGGAAGAGAAAATTTTAAAAAAACAATGCCATTTAAAATCGTGTCAAAAAAAAAAAAAAAAAAACCCTAGGAATAAAGTTAACCAAGGAGGAGAAAAACTTATACACTGAAAACTGTAAAACACTGATAAAGGAAACTGAAAATGATTCAAATAAATGGAAAGATATCCCATGCTCTTAGATTGGAAGAATTAATATTGTTAAAATGGGCATACTACCCGAAGCAACCAACAGATTTAATGCAATCTCTATCAAACTACCCATGACATTTTTCACAGAACTAGAAGAAATAATACTAAAATTTATATGGGAACACAAAAGACTCAGAAATGCCAAAGCAATCCTGAGGAAAAAGAACAAAGCTGGAGGCATAACCCTTCCAGACTTAAGACATACTACAAAGCTACAGTAATCAAAAGAGTGTGGTGCTGGCACAAAAACAGACATATAGATCAATGGAACAGAACAGAGAGCCCAGAAATAAACCCACACACCTACTGTCAATTAATCTATGACAAAGGAGGCAAGAATATACAATGAAGAAACAACAGTCTCTTCAACAAGTGGTACTGGAAAAGCCAGATAGCTACTTGTAAATCAATGAAATCAGAACACTCCCTCACACCATATACAAAAATAAACTCAAAATGGTTTGAAGACCTAAATATAAGACAGGACATCATAAAACTCCTAGAAAGAACATAGGCAAAACATTCTGGGACATAAATTTTCTTATATCAGTTTTCCAAGGCAAAAGAAATAAAAGCAAAAATTAACAAATGGAACCTAATCAAACTTAAAAGCTGTTGTATAGCAAAGGAAACCATCAACAAAACAAAAAGACAACCTATGGTATAGGAGAAAATATTTGCAAACAATGCAATCAACAAAGGGTTAATACTCAAAATATACAAACAGCTCATACAACTCAATGTCAGAAAAACCCAAACAACCCAATCAAACAATGGGCAGAAGATTCAAACAGACATTTCACCAAAGAAGGCATATAGATGGTCAACAGGCACATGAAAAGATGCCCAACATCGCTAATTATTAGAGAAATAAAAATCAAAATCACAATGAGGTACCACCTCACATGGGTCAGAATGGGTACCATCAAAAAATCTACAAATAACAAATGCTAGAGAGGGTGTGGAGAAAAGGGAACCCTCCTACACTGTTGGTAGGAAAGTAAATTGGTGCAGCCACTGTGGAAAACAGTATGGAGAATCCTTAAAAAACTAAAAATAGTGCTACCATATAATCCAGCAATTCCTCTCCTGGGTATATATCTGGAAAAGACAAAAACTTTAAGTCAAAAAGATACGTGCACCTCAATGTTCATAGCACTACTAATTATAACAGCCAAGACATGGAAACAACCCAAGCGCCCATCAACAGATGATTGGCTTAATACGATGTGACTATATATATAAACATGTGTGTATACACACACACATCTCACGTATAATGGAATATTACTGAGCCATAAAAAATAATGAAATATTGCCATTTGCAGCAACATGGTTGGACCTAGAGAATTATTATATTTAGTGAAGCAAGTCAGACAGAGGAACACAAATATTATATCACTTAAATGTAGAATCTAAAAAATAATACAAATGAATCTATATACAGAACAGAAACAGATGCACAGGTTTCCAAAGGGGAAAAGGAGAGGGAGAGAGATAAATTGGGAGTATGGGATTAACAGATACAAACTATACATAAAATAGATAAGCAACAAGGATTTACTGTATAGCACAGGGAACTACATTCAATACCTTTTAATAACCTATAATGAAAAAATATGAAAAAGAAAAATATATGTATAACTGAATCACTGTGCTGTACACCTGAAACTAACACAGCATTGTAAATCAACTATACTTTTTTTAAAAAAGTTGTCAAAGCAGTTCAATGCAAAAAAGATAACTTTTTCAACAAACAATGCTGGATAATATGCAAATAAATAAATAACTTAGAAAACTTAGAATTTTACCTCATACCATATACAAAAATTAACTCAAAATGTATCATACACCTATAATATAAAATCCAAAACTACAAAAGTGTTGGGAGAGAAAAAAACATAAAGGAAAATCTTCGTGCCCTCAGATTAGGTAATGATTTCTTTTCTATTATTATTATTATTTTACTTAAAATTTGGTATTTGTTAATTACAATTTGTATACTCTTTTTTAATTTTATAAATAATTTTCAACAGTTTGGAAAAAGATAATATTTGAAAACAAATGTGAAAATAATTTTAATTTTTGGTTTTTCACATTTAGTATATAATTTTTATGACAGTATCTTCAAATTTTATACATTTTAAATAAAACACATTTTATTTCATTTTTTAACATATTTATTGGAGTATAATTGCTTTACAATGTGTTTTAGTTTCTGCTGAATAACAAAGTAAATCAGCTATACATATACATATATCCCCATATCCCCTCCCTCTTGCGTCTCCCTCCCACACTCCCTATCCCGCCCATCTAGGTGGTCACAAAGCACTGAGCTGATCTCCCTGTGCTATGCGGCTGCTTCCCACTGGCTATCTATTTTACATTTGGTAGTGTATATATGTCAATGCCACCCTCTATGTTCCAGCTTAGGTAATGATTTCTTAGACATTACACCAAAACACAAACCATAAATGAAAGAAATGACAAAACTGGACTTCATCAAAATTTAAAATTCTTGCCCTTCAAACCATACTGTCAAACAAATGTCAGCTTTGAAAATGAAGACAAACGTATTTAAGAATCATGTATCTGCTGAAGGACTTGTAGCCAGAATACACAAAGAACTCTTACAATGCAATAGTAGAAAGACAAAAGATTCAATTTAGAAATGAACAAAGGATTTGAATGAACATTTCTCTAAAAACATACAAATGGCCAATAAACACATGAAGAGATGATCAACATCATGAGCCATCAGGGAAACTCAAAGCCAAACCACAACGAGATACCACTTCACAACTACTATGACAGCTAACATAAAAAATCTGATAGGGCTTCCCTGGTGGCGCAGTGGTTGGGAGTCCGCCTGCCGATGCAGGGGACACCGGTTCGTGCCCCGGTCCGGGAAGATCCCACATGCCGCGGAGCTGCTGGGCCCGTGAGCCATGGCCGCTGGGCCTGCGCGTCCGGAGCCTGTGCTCCGCAACGGGAGAGGCCGCAGCAGTGAGAGGCCCGCGTGCCGTGAAAAAGGAAGAAGAAAGAAAAAGGGAAAGGAAAAAAAAAAATCTGATAATACCAAGTGTGGCTGAGGATGTGGAGGGACTGGAACCCTCACACATCACTGGTGAGAATGTAAAATGGCACAGCTACTTTGGAAAACAGTTTAGAAATTTCTTAAAATGTTAAATATGGAGTTACTATATGACCTAGCAATTCAGCTCCTAGGCATATATACGCCCAAGAGAAATGAAAGCATATTCACACACAAAAAGTTGTACATGAATGTCCATAGCAGCATTATTCATAATCACCAAATGCTGTGGAAAAGTCCAAATGCCCATCAACTGACTTGATAAACATGATACATCCAAATAATGAAATACTGATCAACCATAAAAATGAATGAACTATTGATACATGCAAATGAACTTGTGCTAAGTAGAGAAAGCCAGACACAAAAGACTACAATGCTGTATTATCTCATTTATGTGAAATTTCTACCAAGGGCAAAACTACCTTGACAGATCACAGATCAGTGGTTTCCTGAGGCTGGGATTAGGAGCAGGACTGATCTCAACAGGCACAAGGGAAGTTTTTGGGGTGATGGAAGTATCCCCAAAGTAGATTGTGGTGATGGTTTCATGCTGTAGGAATTTATTAAAAGTCGTTGTACTGTTACAAGAGGTGAATTTTATAGTTTGTAAATCATAGCTCAAAAAATCTGGGAGATGGACTTCCCCAGTGGCACAGTGGTTAAGAATCTGCCTGCCAATGCAGGGGACACGGGTTCGATCCCTGGCCCGGGAAGATCCCACATGCCATGGAGCAATTAAGCCAGTGCACCACAACTACTGAGCCCACACACCACAACTACTGAAGCCTGCATGCCTAGAGCCCATGCTCCGTAACAAGAGAAGCCACTGCAATGAGAAGCCCGCACACCGCAACAAAGAGTAGCCCTCGCTTGCCGCAACCAGAGAAAGCCCGCATGCAGCAACAAAGACCCAATGCAGCCAATAAATAAATAAATGAATAAAAATTCTTTTTAAAAATCTGAGGAAAAAAAATCATCGGTGGGGCTGGAAGAGTATGTTCCAAAAACAAGCCCTAGTTCACCAGTCTAGAAGGCTCCATCATCATCTACAGCAGCTGACAGTGGAATCACGCTGTACCTGCTGTGACCAGGAAAACGGCTTATACTCAAGAGGCCGCTGAGTCAGGAAACTGTCGGCCAAGGCAGAAAGCTGATGCCACTGCTGCTGGCCCCAGAAGAAGCTCAGCAACCAACCTGGCTCTCCCTGTCACATGTGGCACTTCCAAATTAGTCATGATTAGCAGAACCCAAGTTATGCCCAGAAACTTCCCTGCATGGGATTCTGGGGAATACAGTTTTTAGCTTTCTAGCTTCCGACTGTTAGAATAGGGTTGGGATCCATCATCCTCCAGGCAGTAGTGGTTGTCCTAGTGGCTTCTCTCAGGTAGCATAAGTTCATTTGTGCATATCAACAGTTTGTTTTTATGGCTGAGTAGTATTCTATTACCTGGATGTACCACATACATCCATATGCATATCTTCTTTGGAGAAACGTCCATTCAAATTTTTTGCCCATTTCTGGACTGAGTTCTTTGTCTTTTTATTGTTGGCTTACAAGAGTTCTTTGTATATTCTGGTTACAAGTCCTTCATGCTGTTTTAATGATTATAGCTTTATAAGGTGTTTTGATTTTGGCAGGACAAGACCTCCTTTGTTATTTTTTCTTGGAATTTACTATCTATGTAAACTATTTTTTAATATTTATTAATTTTACTTATTTATTTTCTTTATTTTTGGGGGGGGGCTGCATCAGGTCTTAGTTGAAGCACGCGCAGGGTCTTCATTGAGGCATGCAGGATCTTTCGTTGTGCCGTGCAGGCTTCTCCCTAGTTGTGGCATGTGGGTTTTCTCTCTCTAGTTGTGGTGTGCGGGTTCCAGGGCATGTGAGCTCACTAGTTGTGGTGCGCGGGCTTAGTTGCCCCGCTGCACGTGGGAACTTAGTTCCCCAACCAGGGATCGAACCCACATCCCCTGCACTGAAAGGCGGATTCTTTACCACTGGACCACCAGGGAAGTCCCCCTGTGTAAACTTTAAAACCAAGCTAAGTTCCATAAAAATTCCTGTTGGGATTTTTATTGAAATGGCATTTATATTGATTAATCTGTGGAAGAATAACCTCTACAATGTTGATCCAGCCTTCTCATTCATTAATATGATGTCTCTTTCAATTTATTCATGTCTTTTCTTTAGTAAACCTTAATAATTTTGTTTTTTGGCCATGTCCCAAGGCTTGTGGGATCTTAGCTCCCTGACCAGGACTGAACCCGTGCCCCCTGCAGAGAAGGCACGGAGTCCTAACCACTAGACTGCCAGGGAATTCCCTAAACATTAAAAATTTTATCTTTAATTATCTCGTATAATTTCTAGTCAACTTAATTCTAGTTTATAGTTTGTTTCCATCGTGGATGTGATTTCTCCCTTTTTCTAGGTGGTTAATGTTGATATATGGGAAAGCTGGGTTTTTGTGTGTTAATATTATAACTAGACACTTCACTGTCAACGTATTTCTCAAAACATATCGGTTTTTTTTTTTTTTTTACAGAGATGAGCATATATCTTCAGCAGTATTTTTTTTACTTTCTTTTCAATATTTATCCCTCATAAAGGAAATACATATAGCTGATTATATTGTACAAAAAATGCTCAAACTCAGTAGAGAAATACATGTATTTTCTCAACGGCTCTCATCCTGGCCTCACTGTTCTCTTAACAGCTGTTCTTTAAGAAATGAAAGGCTACTAAGTTCAGAAAGGCTTATATATATATATATAAATTTACTTATTTGCTTTTATTTTTGGCTGTGTTGGGTCTTTGTTGCTGTGCACGGGCTTTCTCTAGTTGCGGTGAGCGAGGGCTACTCTTCGTTGAGGTGCACGGGCTTCTCATTGTCATGGCTTCACTTGTTGCGGAACATGGGCTCTACAGCACAGGCTAAGTAGTTGTGGCGCACGGGCTTAGCTGCTCCGCGGCATGTGGGATCTTCCTGGGCCAGGGATCGAACCCGTGTCCACTGCATTGGCAGGTGGATTCTTAACCACTGTTCCACCAGGGAAGCCCAGAAAGGCTTTTTTTTTTTAACTTATTTTTTAATTTGTGGTAAACACAAAACTTACCATTTCATGTTAATTTACCATTTAAAAATACCTAGTTCAGTGTGATTAAGTACATTAGGTTGTTGTGCATGTTGCAAAGCTGAAGCACTATTCACATTAAACAACTCTCCACACCCCCTCTCCCCTGGCAACCACCATTCTACTTCCTGTCTCCATGAATCCCACTAATTTAAGTACATAATAAGAGTGGAATATTTATCTTTTTGTAATTGGCTTATTTCACTGAGCATAATATCCTCAAGGTTCATCCACATCATAGCATGTGTCAGAATTTCCCTCCTTTTGAAGGCTGAATAACATTCCATGGGACCACATTTTGTTTTTCCATTCATCTGTCAACGGACAATGGGTTGCTTCCTTTTGGCTACTGTGAATAATGCTGCTGTGAACATGGGTGTGAAATCTCTCTTCCAGTCCCTGCTTTCAATTCTCTTGGATATATACCCAGAAATAAGATTACTGGGTTATATGGTAATTCTATTTAATTTTCTGAGGAACCAGAGAGGTTTTTAAATGATTTCTCAGTTTATCAATCTCAACAGCATCCAACATATTTGAAAATGCAGCTGTACACACACAGGAGACTATCTATAGATCATGCCTGGTGGGCAAATGAATTCATGAACCCCCAGGTACAGCGACTCAAAGTCCTTGATCTTTTGGGAGCCCTAGGTCCTGTTGACCCTGCCTTGCTTTTGGAAACCCTCTGCTTCCTTGGCCTCCATGACACCACACCTTCCGAGTCTGCCTCCTCCATCTCACTACTCCTTTTCAGGCTCCCTTATGAACTCCTTCTCTGAAAGCCAACAATGAACGCTGAGCAGTGACTCTGGAATCCCTCTAGCTGTCAGACTTGAACCCAAGACTCTGCCGCCAGCTCTTCCCTGGATACTGTCACCTTGGGAACCATGGGCTGTAGGGGCACAGGGTGAAGGGGCTTCTTGGGTGGACCCCTGCCCCCTAAGACTGGCCTCTGCAAAGGCACAGCAGGCTGTGTTGCCATGATGGATGCAGGCAGCGGAATCCACAGTGATGTCATAAGAGCCGGCCTCAGGTAGGAATGTTCTGGATGTCTAGGCTGGAGACTACTGTTCCTCCTGTGGCTAGGCCGGCGGCGGCGGGGGCGGGGGGAGCGGCGGGGGGTTGACCACAACAGATGAAAAGAAACTGGCGACAGGACTAGGCACCGCCTTCCTAACGACAGAGAGGGGTGAAAATGTGTTGTGGGTGGAAGGCAGGGGCTGGGAGCCCAGCTATTTCGGCGTCCACCAGGGATGAATCTCTGCGCGTGGGTTGGGGGGGTGCCGAAAATACCAGAAAACAATTCTTTACTAACACGGCCAACAGGACCCCACGTGATCTGGCCCGCACCACCTGTCTTGTCTCATTTCCTTCCACACCGCCCACTTTTCCTTATCCTCCAGCTCCAACCATCTACGTCACATCACTCTCTTCTCAGACGCTTCTCGCTCCCTTTGCCTGGTCAACTCCTACCCACTGTTCAGAGAAGCCTTCCCTGACCACCCCGTGATTCGGGGTGAGCCCAGTGCCTCCCCATCGCTGGTCACTCCCCGCCCTCCACTCGGCTGCAACTGTGCTTGTATGAATATCTGTCTGCCCAGTCCTAGGAGACCAGGTGCCCCGCAGACAAGTGCAAACAGACGTGAAAGTAACCTGGACACCATGTCCTCGGCCAAGATACTGAGTTCAACAAAGGAGAGACCTCACCCACCAGTAATGAAAGCCAGTGGTGGCGGGCTCCTTGGGCCCTGGCTGTGGTTGGTGAGGCTCCCAGACAGACTAGTTTGAGGGTTGGGCCCCTCAGAGACGACCCAGGGGCTCTGAGCCAGCTTTGGGATCCTTGAGGTCCAGTCAAGATCTTTTTTTTGGAGAGGGGGACACTGTCTCTCTGCCTGGACGCTAGGAGGGAGTATGTGTGTGTGCAGGTGGTCACTCACGGTCAGAGGCGCCTGGTCCGGGAGGGGAGGGGTCTAGAGGACCAACAGTTAGACTGAGTTGCCTGCTTGCTGGTGGGTCTGCTGCTGTCCTCTGCTCTCTGGGCCAGTGCATCTGTCCACGTGTCCCTGTGTCCTTTCGCTATCAGCGAGCCCCTGTCTTTCTCACTGTATCCCTCACGCCTCTCCCCTCACCCCACTCTCCCTCAACTTTCTCTGCCTGCATTGAGACAGGCTGGGACCTGGGACCCTTTGCTGCAGTGCTTGCACCTGGACACACCTCTCCTAAAGCAATAAAATACAAGGAAGCCATATGGGACTAAAAACTGCGTGCATAAGCAGATGGGGCAAATTATGAACAACAAGATACAAAACGACCAAAACCCCTCACAGTACCACCAAGGGGGTGGGCCAACCGCCTGAGCCACCCCTCGCGCCCGACCCCTGTACCCACACCATATAAGGAACCAGCAAGCAAAGGGACTTGTGACTTGTTTTTTGCTCGTTCCTGCTGCAGCAGGAGCCGCAATAAAGCCTTGCCTGAATTTCCCTCACGCCTCCTATCAATTTCTGTAGACTAAGGAAGCCAAGATCCCTGGTTGGTAACACCATCAGTGCCACACCCCCGCCCCTGTGCCCGTCCTCCCCCGTCTTTCTCACCTACCTGGGGTCTGGGCCTGCCCTCACACCACCGCGGTTGGACCACAAAGCGGGATGGCGACGTGTGCCTGCTGGCACGAGGTCTCCTTCGTCAGAGAGGCGCCCATCACTGTGCACGAGATGGTCTCTGGCACGGCCATCAAGTACGCCAACTACATGGCGCTTGGCTCCAAGCAGAGGCACACTCTGGCACCTGCGACCCCCCATCAGGTACCACGAGGAAAGCCAGCGCGCGGACCGGGCCTTCCGCAAGGTGCCCTCCTGTGCCTGCGCACCGCCCCCTTCCCCCTCCTGCGCCTGCGCGCCACTCCTTGGCGCCGCTCCTTCCCTGCTGCGCCTGCGCACCGCTCCTTCCTTCCTGCGCCTGCGCACCATCTCTTCCCTCTCGCACAGGGCCCTCGTTCCCCTCTGCGTCTTTGGCCGGTTTCTTTAAGGCTGCCCGAATTCATGGGTTTGAACCTCAGCTCCACCACTACCCGCGTATTCTTGCTCAAATCACTTAGCTTCACTCATCAACATGTGTACATTAAATTCGTGTGATTTTTTTGTGGAAAAAAATAAACCTACTTAGCATCACGGTGCCTCAGTTTCCCCATCTGTAAAATGGGGTATTATAGATAGATATAAATAATATCAAAATGTTAAAATTTATATGTGAACAGATCCATTTTATAGTTTAAATTTAAAATGTATTTCTTATACTGGCATTTTTACATAAATATATTCAAATGTATGATAGCACCTAGCACAAAGATTTGCTACAAGGATTCCGTGAGTTTATGCATAGCAAATAGATCCTGGACTTCCCTGGTGGCTCAGTGGTTAAGAATCCGCCTGCCAATGCAGGGGACGCGGGTTCGATCCCTGGTCCGGGAGGATCCCACATGCTGCGGAGCAACTAAGCCCGTGTACCGCAATTACTGGGCCCACGTGCCGCAACTACTAAGCCCGCACGCCTAGAGCCCATGCTCCACAACAGAAGCCACCATAGTGAGAAGCCTGCACACCACAACAAAGAGTAGCCCTCGCTCGCCGCAACCAGAGAAAGCCCGCACGCAGCAACAAAGACCCAATGCAGCCAAAAATTAAAAACAAAAAAGACAAAAGACTCAGGAAGTCTTTCTTAAAATATAATTAATTTTATAATTAATTTTAAAAATAGCTCCTGGCACACTAAGCATTGCATCAGCATTAATTATTGCTGATGCTAATTAATAGTTGCTGTTATTAACTATGTCTCTTCTCCAGCGAGTCTCATCCATGGCCAGGTCGTTCTTGATCACCCTGGCTCCCCAAACTCACCACCCAGACTCACTCTCTGTCACACACCCTTTTAAAATGTTCTGCCCAGCCCTATTGGCCGCCTGCTACCATGGTTGTATCATTTATTTGTTTAGTTGGTCAATTTCATAAGGGCGAGGGGCGGGGCTGCCTTGTTCCACGTGGGCCCCAGGATCTAGGATAGCACTGGCCCCTCAGGTGTGTGTTCAATGAATAAATGTTCATTTTCCAGATTCGGACAGGGGATAAGAGACTTCCAGGGGCTTGTCCAGTCAACATAATAAAGTATCCAGTGAGTACACAGTGATCCAGAGAAAACTGAAACGTGAAGGGGGTGGACTAGTCAGGGCTGGGGCTTGAAATTTTAACATATGGTGGCCAAGGAGAACCTCTATGAGAGAGAAATTTCAAGAAAGACTTAAATGAGGTGGGGGAGGGAGCTACGTATCTGGTGGAAGGTGCTCTAGGCAGAGGTAATGGGGCAGTGTTAGGGCCCTGGGGCAGGAACGTGGCTGGCAAGCTGGAGGAACAGAGAGGAGACCACTCTGGCTGGAGCAAAGTGAGGGGGTGGGGGGAGTGGGAGAAGGTGAGGGCAGGAAGGGGACATGGCCTCGTGGGCTGCAGGGGCAGGTGAGGGGAGGACCTGGGGCTTTTACCCCGAGGGAGCCCTGGAGGGCTGTGGGCAGCCCAGAACCGAACCTGACTCAGGTGCTCACAGGCGCCCTTCGGTGGCTTCAGGGAAAACAGGCTGGATGGAAACATCAGTTGAGGTTGAGATGAAGATGCTTTGGACCTGGATGGTAGTTGGGGAGGGGATGAGAAGCAGTCAGATTCTGGAGGCAGAGCCTTGACGGATCAGGTGTCTGAGAGAATGAAAGGCGCAGAGGATGGCCGAGATTTCTGGCCTGTGCAACTTGCAGGATGGAGCTGCCGTTAACTGAAATTGTGGAAGGCTGGGGTAGGAGATGACATCAGGGATTCTGTTTGGGTCATGTTGAATTTGAGATGCCTGTTAGACGGGGACACAAGGAGTGGGCAGTTGTAGCTGACAGTCTGGAGTGGAGGGGAGAGGCCCCACCTGGATCAGAGGGCATCACCTGGTTCTGTCAAGATGAATGAATGGTGTGCCATCTTGAATTTTCAAGTCAATCCAGACAACAGCACAAGTAATCATGTGTGTAGGCATAGCTGAAGCTACGAGGATGTTCACCCTGACACTTTTATCTAATAAAAGTGGAGGGAAGAAAACAACCCACCTAAGTATCAAACAATAAGGGGGATCATTGAATGATGATCGGGTGGCACAGGGCTCCCTGACGGACATGCTGCGACAGGTGAAGCCCACCACGTTCTACGGCGACCCCTGGGTTTGGGACAGATTGCTGGATGACCTGAAGACCAGCCAGCTGGCCTTGAACCCGTTCCGGAGGAAGACTGACCAGTGTGCCATGGGGCTGGGGCTCAGGGTCAACAACAGGCGGCTGTCCAGGGGAGGCTGGGGCGCAGGTGCCCACCGAGGTGCCCACCTGAGCCGGGAATGGGAATCCAGAGAGATGGCAGGTGGATCTGCGTGTGGCCCGCCTGGCCCCTAGGAGGCAATGGGGGTGGGGACCCAACCACCCAGGGTGGAGGCGAGAGTGACACATGACCTGAGAAGGGGAGCCCCCGGCCTGGGAAGCTGGGTTTGGGGGCTGCTGGTGGATGCAGGGGCGGCTTGGGAGCTCCCTGACCCCTCAGTCCCAAACAACAGTGCCCGATCAACGTGCACACGGGAGAGCCTCAGGATGTGCTGATCAGCGAGGCCGTCGCCTTCTGCCGGCAGCTCAAGAGCCTGTCCAGCGGGCTGTCAGACGTCGTTTACGACGGAGACCCTGTGGTCATGGAGTTCATTGGGCAGGCAGGGCACTGACACTGTGAACGTGGAGGTCACCTCAGTGCCAAGATCCTCAAGTGGACCATCCTCAAGCTGGGTGAGCGGGTCCGGGCAGGGTCGCTGCACCTGAGGCCCTGGGGTGCTTCTTAAAATGCCATCTCCCTAGCGGGGACCCCCGGCATCTGCGTTTTAAACCAGTGCCTCCGGGGAGTCTGACACGCAGGGGAGGCTGCGTCCACGACAGGATGGAAGTTCTCCTGGCACCTTGGGATGGGCCTATTGCACCCCTGTTCTCGGGGCTCCTCAGTCAAGACCTCCCGCCATTCCGATGCTACTTGGCCCCCTGTATCCTTAGAGCAGACTCGGCTACTGACACCTCGTCCTGTGGTGATGGGGGCTCCTGTTAGGGGTGGAGGGAAGGCCCCACCTGGAACTTGATGCCTTTACAGGGGTGACCATGAAACTGAAGAGGGCTGTGGTGCCCAAGGAAGCCTAGCTGAAACTGCAAGATTTTACAGGGAATATGACAAATACTAGGGGCCGGGAGAGCACTGTGGGCTCCTTTCCTCAAGGAAGTGGCTGCCAACACCCACCCCATCCCCTGCCCACCTGTCTCCTGTTTGATGATAGAGGAGCCGCCTTCTAGAGGGAAGGGAGCTGCTCCCAGCGAGGGAGCCGGTTTGAACTAAGATGCCCCTCTCTGGGGAAGCATTTTAAATGTAGGAGAATAATAACCTTGGTTTCACTAGAGCAGTGGTTCTTACCTGGGTGATTCTGCCCCTCCTAGCCCCAGCCCAGGAGGCACCTGGCAACCATATCTGGAGACATCTGTGGTTGTCACAGCTAGGCAGGCAGGTGCTCCTGGCAACTGGTGGATGGGGGGCCAGGGATGATGCTCAACACCCCACAGTGCCCAGGATGGCCCCTCCCCGGGAGGGACTGCCCGGCCCGGAAATGTCCATAGTGCTGGGGTGGGTGAGGAGTTTCACGCTGAGGGCTCCAAAAGAGACAGCGAGGGGGCCTGGCTGGGTTCAGGGGTTCACACACTGGACTTGTGGTTCAAAGGGTACATACTAAATGCCACCCAGCACCTGACCCATAGAAAAGAGGTAAGAATTAACTGGTAGGTGTGATCGTGCTGCACAGCAGGGCCTCTGGCTCAGATAGGGGAATGGTGGGGGAGGGGTGGGCATGGCTGAAAGCAAGGCTCAGAGGGAGGCTGATGAGGCCGTCACAGCCCAGGACACACTCAAGGGAACCCTCCTTCAATAGTCGTGTTTACAGACTTCCCTGGTGGTGCAGTGGTTGGGAGTCCTCCTGCCAATGCAGGGGACATGGGTTCGAGCCCTGGTCCGGGAAGATCCCACATGCCGTGGGGCAACTAAGCCCGTGCACCACAACTACTGAGCCTGCATGCCACAACTACTGAAGCCCACGAGCCTAGAGCCCGTGCTCTGCAACAAGAGAAGCCACCGCAATGAGAAGCCCGTGCACCGCAATGAAGACCCAATGCCAGCCAAAAATTAAAAAAAAAAAAAAAAAAAAAGAGTCGTGTTTACAAACAAGGAACATGAAGTGTCCAGAGAGGCCAACATCAGGAGACAAGAGGCTGACACAGAAGAACTGACACCCAGGGAAACAGAGCTATTTCCTTGGAGGGGGACTAGGAAATCACATCCAAGAGATAAGCTAGCGGAGTTGGTTAGAGCAGTTTGCAGTCTGACAGGTAAAGGACTTGGAGGCCGGCACTTCTGTACTCACAACAAGAATGCTGAAAAACTGAGAATTGATGACACTTCTTGGGTCCGTCAGTGAGTTGAGGTCGCAGAGCAAACCTCTACCCTAAAAACAGGAGAGGGGTGGATACAGAGACACTCCGCTTACCTGGAGCAGAAACCACAGCTGGAGCCAGTGTCCGGTGGGGTGTGGAGTTGACTCACTGCTGGAGAGTGAGCGTGGAAGAGCTTGAGGGGTAAGAACACCTGGAGACCCAGGCTTGGGTGGGGGGGACATATTTCAAGAGCCCTCCAGGTTCTCACAGTGAAGATCTGAAAGAAAAAGTAAAAATAAAATCAACGCTGGTGCTTCCTGCAGAAGGAGAGGGAAAGTAACTGTTTTGAAACACGTCTCAGAGCACTCTGTTCTCCTTAACAAAGGCCTGCCCTCAAGGGAAACTATCTTAGCAGGGCCTGACCAAAGTGGGTTTTACCAGCATTTAATTGACCTGGGGGAAGGGAAACACCCATCTCCAGCCCTCTCTAGGCTTCCTCTCACCTAAGGATACCAAACAAAGCAAAACAAAAAGCTGAGAAGCACTTGTGAAGGTCACGGCCCAAGGGCACAAGCTCCCTAAAAGGTGGAGACCACAGAATGCTTCCCCTGTCTCACATTTTACCACCACACCAATAGGCCTCCTGTATAACAGGGTTTTACAGATAAAAAGGACCGCAAGGGGCTTCCCTGGTGGCGCAGTGGTTGGGAGTCCGCCTGCCGATGCGGGGGACGCGGGTTCGTGCCCCGGTCCGGGAGGATCCCACGTGCCGCGGAGCGGCTGGGCCTGTGAGCCGGAACAGGAGAGGCCACAACAGTGAGAGGCCCGCGTATGGGGGGTGGAGGGGGAAGGACTGCAAGACTCAGACCCTATTTTAAATACAAAGAGTCACTAGGGAAACCCACGGTTTCAGGATAGACAAAAACAAGAACACCTCCAGCTACAGCAAACAGTGAATGCAGCCTAACTCCTGGCCAGAGGAACATAAACCCTCATCCTAAAGGCCTGTTCAGCTGTTCCTTTTCTCCAGTATACTGTGTCTAGCTTTCAACAAAAAAATTATAGAACATTCTAAAAGGCAAAAAACACAGTCTGGAGAGACAGGGCAAGGGTCAGAATCATACTCCAAGGCAGTGGAGATTTTGAATTTATCAGACTGTGAACCTAAAACAACTATGATTAATATGATTAACGTGCTACAGCTAAGGCCCTATTGGACACCATGCAAGAACAGATGAGTCATGTGAACAGGGAGATGGAAACTCTAAGAGAAAATCAAAAGGCAAGGCTAGAAATCAAGAACTTCCCTGGTGGCACAGTGGTTAAGAATCCACCTGCCAATGCAGGGGACATGGGTTTGAGCCCTGGTCCGGGAAGACCCCACATGCCGCAGAGCAGCTAAGCCCGTGCACCACAACTACTGAGCCTGCACTACAACTACTGAGCCTGCATTCTAGAGCCCCCTAGCCACAACTACTGAGCTCGTGCGCCACAGCTACTGAAGCCCACATGCCTAGAGCCCGAGCTCCACAACAAGAGAAGCCACCGCAATGAGAAGCCCGTGCACCCAACGAAGAGTAGCCCCCACTCACTGCAACTAGAGAAAGCCATGCACAGCCATGAAGACCTAGTGCAGCCCCCCAAAATAAATAATTTTTAAAAACCCAGAAAATTAAAAAAAAAAAGAAATCAAGAACTATAATAGAAACGAAGAATGCCTTTGAGGGTCTCATTAGTAGAATGGACCAGCTGAGGAAGTAATCAGGGACCTTGAAGATATGTTAATAGAAACTTCCCAAACTGGAAAGTGAAGAGGAAGAAAAAAAAAGGAAAAAAGAAAGAAAGAAAGGAAAGAAGGGAGGGAGGGAGGAAGGAAGGAAGGAAGGAAGGAAGGAAGGAAAAGAATATCCAAGAGCTGTAGCACAATCACAAAATGTATAACATATGCATAATGGGAGTTGGTTAGAGATCTGAAAGGTGAATAATCCTGGAGGTTCCAATCTATGTCATAGGAGGTCCAGAGAGGGAGAAGAGAAAAGGGGACAAGCAACATCTGAAGACACATGGTTGAGAGTTCTCTGGGAGTCTACCAGATGCTACCCAGGATATGGTTTTTTTTTTTAAATTAGAATTAAAAACAATATTAATGTGAAACTTCAGAACATGATAAAGAAAAACATTTTACAACATAAGCTGATTAGGTTATATGGAAAACAAACATGCAAGAATATCTGGGAAATTTCTTTAAAAAGAATATTGATGAAGGGGGACTAGACCTACCAGATATTATATAAATTACAAAGCAGCAGTAACTAAAAGCTCAGTGATGGGGCATAAATAGATATGCAGAAGAGAGATGTCAGGGACAGACAGAAATATATGCAGGAATTGAGTAACGCATCAGTGGGGCCCTAGCTCACGGCAAACTGGAAGGTGAGAAAGAAAAAAGGAGAGAGGGAATAAATCATGAGAGAACTTAAAAAAATAGAAAAATCATCCTAGACAAGAAGTAACAACCTCTAAAGCCATTGAAAGGAAAGACTTCAGCACGGTGGGAAATGTCATAAACAAAACCTGCAGGCAAACTGGGGGGAACAGAATACATTGCAAAGTCCTACATTTCACATTCCATAAGGAGCTCCTAAAAATACACATAGACACACAAGCACACAGACATAAATACCAAGAAACTTGGTAGAAAATAGGCAAGTCCACTGCCAAAGCTGTTAATCATAGATGCTGTCACACACCTGCACATGTATAGTTATGTGTGGTCACAGAATTAAATGAGGGAAAATAGTCTAAATGCCCACCAGCAGGACTAGTTATGTAAATTACTGTGCATTTACACAACATGCTAATTTGGAATGAACTCTTAAGATATATTAAGAGAAAAGGATGCATGTATGCTACCACTTGTAAAGGAACTATGTCTTCTTCATGCACAGATGGCTCTCAAGAGCTGTATAAGAAAGTGGAGAAGGAAAGGAAGTAGGAATGAGGTTCATTGCTTACTGCACATGTGCCCTTGAAAACTTTGAACTTGTGCTTGCATCGCCAAAATATACATTTAAAATTTGGAAAAAAAAAAGATTTGAAAAAATTCAAGGCAAAACATTGAAAAGGGCAGAGATGTCACATCGATAGAAGAAACAAATCACTAAAATGTACGAAACTGTTTCCAACTAAAAGACAAAATCTTAAAGACACCAGAGATGAAAGTCACACGATACCCACAGGGGCAACAATGAGACTGAATGGCTGACTTCTCCACAGAAACAATGGAAGCCAAAAGACGATGGAGCAGCACGTGGAAAGTGGGGACAGACCATACCTGCCAATCTACAATTCTATACCTAATGCAAATATCCTTACAGAATAAAGATGAAATGAAGATGTTTATAGATGGAACAAAAGCTGAGGGAATTCATTGTTGCACTAAATGCAATGCTAGTGAGATTTTTTCAGGCTTAAGGAAAATGATTCCAGATAGAAACACAGAAAGAAAGAAGGGGACCCCAAGGAGTCAGTATATGGGTAAATACAAAGAAAGATTGACTGTAAGCAACAAAATTAACACATACCTGGTCTTGAGTCTGAGGAATGTGCCTACTAGCTGTATTGTTGTAGGCAGGTCAACGCTTGCAGGCTGTTTCTTCATCTGTCAGTGGGGATTCTGACAGCAGTCCCTACCCTCATCGAGTGTTTGTGGAATCTGTGAGATAACTCTCAGCCCAGCGCCTGGCTCGTAGCAAGCCCTATTGTATTTTTGCATGTAAGTCGTCCTTTACTCTGTTATGGGGGTCTGGGAGCTGTGGGAACCACTCTAGACCCTCTTTCACTCTGTGTCCCTAATTTAGGAGCGCATATGAGAAACTGTCCCAAAAGGCCTACAGAATCTCTGGTAGGAAAGACATAGCCTTGATGTTGGAAATGGAAATTCTGGCTACTGACTAGAAGAAGAAACGCTCCCGAGTACCCTGGTGTGGCCAGCTGTCTCCCCAAGTGGCTGCCAACTGACAAAAGTGATTTTAATTAGCTGCTGTGGGCAGAGGGTATTGGCCTGAAATGCTGACCACTCAGGAATGGAACTTCTGCTCCGTTGGTGGGACTGGAGCCCACAGAGTGGACAGGGCTGCTTAGATAGGGCCTGGGAGAGCCATCTCCTTGGGGTTCACTCAGCTTTGCCACACCAAGTCCAGAGCAAAACCTACCATAGACAAACTGGCAGACAAGCACCCTGGCCCCTGGCAAAGGATGTCTCACATTTTCTATCATCCATCTACCCACCTATCCATCTATCCATCTACCTGCCCATCCACCCTTCCATCCACCACCCCCCTACCATCATCCACTCACTCATCCACCCACCCATTCGTCCACATTGTGAAGTTAGGCTTGCTTTTCAACCCAAAACTTGCTGCCTGCTTTCAAGAAAAGAACACACCATCAAAAGCAGGACCAGACACTTAGTTCTCTGCCATCTCACGCCTCTTGGGTTTCTGGTGGTGCCGGCCAGGATGCCAGCCTTGCTCACATTCCCTGTCCCCACTCCTCATGCCCAACAGGCTTGGTTTCAACCCTCTCTCCTCTTCCTGGTCATTGATCTGGAAGCACTGGGACAGGAAGAGGAGACAAGGAACCCCAGGGTGCTTTGTGGCTCCACCCACCAACTCCACAATGGAGGGAACCAAGCAGATGCATGAAGATCTACACATAACTCTGCTTTCCCATCTGACTTTATTTCACTTTTTTTCTATAAAACTCCTCCATAATTTCACAATTTAACAAAAAGTTTAAAATCCAGGACAGAAACAATCCTGTAACTTATTACAAACACAATTCTCCTTTATTCCTCTTATCCAGGAGTTGGTCTCGGGCCGTTGAGTGTCCTAGTTCCTAGTTAGACACATTCTTTGTAAAAACCCTTGTGGGTAAGAAAGGTATTCGATACCTTTTGCTTTCAGGCGTCGGTTTACATTTTCTTCAGGAGATAGCAAAACACCGGGATTTGCACTGGGGTCAGGGGGCTTAACACTAAACACACGGCAATCACAAAGTGCCGGCCCCTTCCTATGGAAGCGTCCCCAGAGCCCTGGTGGGCCCAGCTGCCGGGCAGCTGGGGGTGGGGTGGGGGGAGCAGCTGGGAATGCCATGGTCGGGGCCCTGGCTGCCTGGCACGTCCATCAGGTGGTCACAGGGCCAGCACTGGGCCCAGAGTAGCTCTGGAGGACAGCACTGGGGCCTTCTGGCCAGAGGAGGTAAAAAAAATAGGTTGGTGCTTCCAAAGGCCCTGGAAACAGCAGGCAGGGCCAGATGCTGCTGCTGCTGCTGCTGCAAAGGGCAGGCCCGAGAGCCCGGCCTTCCTCTAGCTGCCTCAGGGGCAGAGCCTGGCTCCTGAGCAGAGGGCTGCCCGAGTCACAGAGCCGGGAGGACCTACAGCCCCTACCAGATCCTCCAGAAGGAGAAAGACTAGCGCCCTTGGGCTGAGGCTCCCACTTACGACCCCCAGCGGCCTCTGTGCACAGAAGGCCAGGCAGCTGCTGCTCTCGGGCCAGTCCTTTCTGTCCAATGTCTTAGAGTTTCCAGAGAAGAGAAGTGCCCCACTTCGGAGTATTGTTGGCCTGCCTGGAGAAGGGGACGGTGGCAGCACGGAGCCTGCCACACAGGCCTGCCCTCTTCCTAATACCTCAAGGCAGTGGGGCTGGGAGAGAATCAGAGCAGATGGCGAGGAGTCACGGCAGTTTCCTCTGGAAGTTCTCGGGCCTTCCCCGAGTCCTGGGATCTCACCAGGAAGGCTGGCATTCGGGGAAGCCTTGGAGGCGGGGCTCCCAAGGGAGTGTTTGGGGTCTGCCTGACAGACAGAATCGGAGCAGTGACAATGGTCAGGGACCACAGGGAAGGGGAGCGTGGCACGCCCCACGTGGGAATTCACAAACTGGGGGGAGGAGGGTCCGTCCGACAGTGGGTGGGAGAGAAGTGAGCCTGGCTCCAGCCCCGGCCTCCTCTCCTGGAGCCGGTGGGGACCAGAGGAGCCTTGAGTCGAGGTCCCCAGCCCCCAGGAGCCCCCCACAAGGTGGGCTGACTCTGTGAGGGCGTTCTGGCCAGGAGGGAGGAGCTGGCTTGGCCCTTGGAGAGTTTCAGGCGTGCGAGGAGTTGGGTCTCCAGCCCCGGACCGGCGTGAATCGCAGGGGTGGTTGGGCCTACCGCCGGCCGGGGCCCAGGCACGAGGGGCTGGTTCTGAGTCCTGACGCTCCTCAAAAAACTCCACAAACTATCCCGTCTTATTTGGCAAAAGCTCATTTTTTCCAAAGTTCGAAGACTCGGTCAACAGAAGGAAGAGGATCCTATGGAAGGAGGAAGAGGACGAGCCCCAGGACGCCGACCCAGTCTCGGCCCGCGGCTGGCTGGGGGCCGGGAGGGCGGCTCCTGGAGACGGTGGCGTGCAGTGTTCACCGCCCCAGGAGCGGCAGGAGGCGTCCTCCCTGCACCTGGAGAGGGTGAGCTGGTGCTCCAGCCCGGCCTTCAGCCCGACGCCAAGGCCAGTGGAGACATCGCAACCTACAAGTCCCGCCTTACACCCCCCACCCCCACGTGCACTGCTGCCCTGGAAATGCACACCTGGGAACCGCTCGGTACCTACAGTGCAGACATATATATATAATAGAGAGAGAACTATACAGCACGGAGTCCCAGCACAGTGAGAGCCGACACGGGACCATGTCTGGCTGACGCGGAGGACGAGCCGGGCCCGTCCTGGTGCGGCAGGAGCCCTCTGAGGTCCTGGGGCGCGGCGGGGTGTTCCGAACCATTGGGGGAGGCCGGAGGCAGTGCCCCAGCCTCTCAGAGGGGCCCGGGCAGTGAAGCTGTGCCACACACCCCACCGAGGAGCGAGGCCCCCACCGCAGGGCACGTTTCTTCCCCCTCGGGAGTACACAAGCCACTTTCCAAGGGGGGCCCAGGTGACGGCCCCAGGGTGTCGGGGAGCAGCAGCGCCGGCCTGGCCCCTTCGGCCCCGGGGCTCCCGACGAGGAAAGTGCAGCTGGCCGTGTGGGCCGAGGACAGGGCGGTCACTAAGGCAGTGCTGCGGGCGGGCAAGTCGAGAGAGGAGGGAAGGCGGGGCCCAGACGTGGCCTCCCAGGACCCCGGGGACGCGGCCCGGCACCCGGCCCAGGGTCATGTGGCCACCGCCTCCAGGTAGCTCTGCAGCTTGCGCACGGTGGTCTCATCCAGGGAGAAGAGGTCGAAGTCGAAGGTGGTGTTGGTGACGTTGAAGTGGCCGGTCTCCTCAATCAGGTTCACAATCTGGAGGGTGGTGGCAGGTGGCTTCAGCGGACAGGGCGCTAGGCTGGGGTGGACCCCGTCCCCCACCAGGCCCTCGAGGAGAACGGAGGGTGATTCCCTGGGGCTGCCTAACAGGGTCAGCAGCCCACGGGCCTCAGGGGCACCCCGCCCGGGATTCCTCTGAGATGCTTTGCCCTCACGGGGCCGTGGGGTGGGTAGCTGCATCCAGTACCTGCTGCAGCACGTTGCGCTCCCGCAGTGCCATCAGCCTCCGGTGCAGCTCCACCAACTCGTCAGTGTAGGCCTGGGGGACAGAGAGGCGCTCAGCAGGCGGCCCAGCGTTGCCCTGTGACCACACCCACGTCAGCTCCAGGCTGATGCTCCCCCATCAGCTCCAGGCTGGTACTCCCCTGCCCCGCACCGTCGTAGGCCCTCCCCACTTCCCCAGCCCCCACCCTGTCATAGCCCCCCCCAACACTGCCCCAGCCCCGCCTTGTCGTAGGCCCCTCCCCACTCCAGCCCCACCTTGTCATAGGCCCCTCCCCACTCCAGCCCCACCTTGTCATAGGCCCCTCCCCACTCCAGCCCCGCCTTGTCATAGGCCCCCCCCACTCCAGCCCCCACCTTGTCATAGGCCCCCCCACCCACCCAGCCCCCACCCTGTCATAGCACCCCTCCCGCCCCAGCCCCCACCTTGTCATAGGCACCCCTCTTGAGGATCTTCTCGGGCTTGCTGCAGGGCTCCGGGCTCCGGCGGCCTGATGTCTGCAGGGTGACCCCCAGGTCTGCGTGAGCGCTAGCCCACACCCGCTTGCCCAGCCCCCAGGACCACCGCCTTCCCAGGCCCCAGGCCTGCTTGTCCTCCCTCTGGCCCTGGACCCAACTCTAAGGGCAGCCCCTCCTGGAGACCAGATGATCTCTGGGGCCTGGGGGTGAAATGACCTTCCTCTGTGCCCACCACCCTGAGCCTCAGACGCTTGGAGAAACCCCAGGCCCGACCCTCAGCCGGCTTCTAGGACGTTACCTTGCTGTTGGGTGGGGGTGGCTTCTTGGGTGGAGGGGGCTCCCGGCTGGGGAGGCAGGAGTCGGCACTGTTGTCGCTCTCGCTGTCACTGAAGCTCAACCTGAACGCAGACACGACACCCTGTCAGGCCACCCTGTGCTCAGGGGAGGGGCCCACCCTGCAAACAATGCTCTGGGGCTCTGGGACGGACTTGGCCACTCCCTGGGGCCAGGCCAGCGCCCAGCGCTCCCCCTACAGCTCAGGAGACCCCCCTCAGCCAGCTCTAGGCGGCCACTGCCAGCTTACAAGAAAAGGAAAGAAAGAATGCTGCATCTGAGCTGCCTTCAAAGAGCAAAGAACCCAGAGATGAGCACGCTCGCTCTGAGAGGCTCTGGGACCTGGCGGGGCTCGCTGCTCGCGGCAGGCTCAGAATGCCCGGTGCGGTGAAGCACCCTGCAGGAGAGTCACTGCCGGTGGCAGCCTGAGCCCAACGCCCCGGAGGGAGGGAGGGAGGGAGGGACACAGGTGCCAGCGTGGTGACATCAGACGCCTGCCCCTTGCTGGGCGGGGCCCAGACCCTGAGTCTGCTGAGCCCACCCCACAGTCCTGGGGCCAAGGCTGGCACTTGCACTGGGCTGGAGGCTGAGAACGCACAGCCATCCCTGAGGTGGGCTCGCTCCCAAGGCCTGGGGGTGTCCAAAGGAGGGGCCTCAGCTTACCCCTCTGGGGGAAGGCCACACGTCATCTTCCCTGGGCCAGTGCACCTGGGGAAGGGGGAAGGGACCCCTGGCCCGAGATCAGAGGAACCAGCCCCCATTGCCCCATACGCCTGGGACCAAGGCTGGTCCTCGGGCTGCCGGGCACCGCCTCGCCCTCCTTCTCAGGTGGTGATGGACTCCTCTCCCTGAGCGTCCTGCCCCTCCCTGCCAGGCAGCCACACCCTGCAGCAATGGGAGGAAGGATGCCCCCCGAGGCCCCCAGGCCCACCTCAATGCCTAGGCAGGGCGCCACCCGGTGGGCTCAGAGGCTCCCTTTGCCTCACCCCGGGGAGCCCCTGCCCTGGCCCACTTCCTGGAGGCCCCACGATTACAGCAGGGCCAGGCAGAGCTGCCGCGGTGCGCCCACGCCCACTCCTCCCCTCCGGCCCAGGCACCTGGAGTCCCTCCCTGCGTTAGTCTTGCCAGCGGCCTCCTCGCCTGATGAAGAGTCGTCCTCGTCAGATTCCTCGGACTGCAGGTCCTCCACCATGGAGCGCAAGGGTCCTGGTGAGGGCCGCGAGGGAGGGATGGAGGGAGGGAGGGAGAGAGAAGGGGATTCAGGGCTCCACCTGCACCCCAGAGTCCCCTCCACCCCCAGGGCCACATGGAGCTCCTTGACGCCACGACCCCCAAAATGCACCCAGGCAAACCCACCTCGGAGGTTCCTCTGGCCAGGTGGGGCCTGCCGCCCATCTCCAAGCACTGCCCCCGTGGCCACCCCCTCCTTAAGAGACCCCTGGCTCCCCCCACCCCTACCTTCCTGGCCCTGCTCACAGGCCTCTGGCCCCTGGCCCAAGACAGAACCGCAGGGCCCCTCCATTGCAAAGGGAAGGAGCAGCCCTCCTCTGCTGCGGGTGCTGGGATCAGAGCTCTGCCTGCACGCAGGACGAACCAGCCCTGGCTGAGGAGGGCGAGGCGGCCCGAAGCGTGGGCCACAGAACACCAGCCCCCCAGCCTGCGCCCCTCCTCGGGCCTGCCCAGCCCCGTGGCAGGCCCCTCCACTGCTCCCGGCCCACCGTCCTCCCCTTTCTCCAGAGACACTCGGTTCCAGTCCCCTACAGACGGCATCTTGGTTTATATTCCTGTTACCAAGGCAACAGAGGGACACAAAGCCCTCAATTACCTTGGTCATGTGATCCCGTGCACGGCAGGTTTCCCCCTCCCTTCCCCGTAGATAAGAACCGTTGGAGAGAGTGTGGGCTTGGAGCACCCCATCCCCCAGCCCCCTCAGGACTGCATGTCTTTATGTCAGGCCCCCGGACTACGCTCGCCTCCCCCAGCTCTCCCCCACCCTCCAAAAAGGACTGCAGGCCGTGGAGGAAATTCTCAATCCGATCCACCAGAAGAGGTGCCTCCAGTGTGAGGGTGGGCAGGGGCCGATGGGCCGGGGGCCCTATCCACTCTGGGGCAGGAAATGGGTCTGGTGCCGCCTCCCCACAAGTACCCCAGGCGGCCTGCAGGGAAAAGGCAGCACTGCAGGCTGTGGGGGCCTGGGCGGAGCGCTGGCCAGGCACGCGGCAGGAGCGGAGCGCTTGGCTGGGTGGCTGAGGCAGAGGAAGGGACCCTGCGCTGGCCAAGTGAGCCTCCATCTGGGAGGAGCTGGAGAGGAGGCTTCTGGCAAGGGCAGGGCCCAAGTCACAACAGGGCCCTCCGCCACAGACCCACAAAGCACAGCACAAAGCCCTGTCGCACAGATGGGGCAAAGCTGAGGGTCCAGGCGACGGACAGCTGGTGGTCGGGTGACCTGTGCCGGTTTTGCTTTTAATACCGGCCTCCTGAGCGTCCACACACCTATGGACACGGATCTCTGGGGCCCGGTCCAGGCAAACAGCGTATCCTGAAGTGAAAACCTGGGCAAGCTCAGCCCAGGCCCGAGCCTCCCTACCCTCCCTCACCCCCTGCCCTCGGGTTTTTCCGGCCGTGGCAGCAGCATTCAGACTCAGGGTGTGCTGAAACTCAGGCAGGAGCAAGTCCACGTCGGGAAATTCCTGTGAACCCCTGGACTCCATACCAGACCCAGTGCCCCACTGGCCTCCGGAGAGGTCAGGGGGCTGCTCCCAGAGCAGTGAGCCTTTCCACCAGCAACCAGCCCCATGCGTCCCCACCCTGGCTCTCTCCTTTCCCAGCACGCACCTTGACTGTGGTTCTGAGACGGCTCAAAATCTGAATCCGAACTGGAGTCGGAGCTGGAGCTGGAGTTGGATGGGCTCGACTGGGCGGACTTCACCCCACGGCAGGGCAGGCGGGGCAGCAGGGAGAGAGGACAACAGTCATCTTTCAGTCCAAAGAAAAGGAGCCCTCCGGTGGCAGGGACAGCCAGGCAGGACGCCCCAGATACGCACTCAAAAGGCCGCCAAGGCGCCAGGCCCCGGCACTCGAGACCCTGACCCCATCCCACCTCCTCCCCCCAGCCCCAGGATGCCGCCAGTGTGCATTCAAAATGCAACCAATGACCTTTCTTTTCCCACTGAGGGACTTTAAATCTCCAGCCACGCCTGGTGCTCCCACCTGCCCAGGCAGGAGGACGGGGCCAAGGCAAGCTCTCGCCGCAGGGGGACTGGGGGCGGGCGGGGGGCAGGCGACTGTGGCTGCTCTCACTTGTGGGCCCTGCCCTCCTCCGGCGAGAGCACAGCTGGCTGGTGTGCGCTGCGGCGCTGCGGCCAACAGCTGGAAGGTCCGAACAGGAAAGGTGGGTGCGTTCTCATCCTGCCCCTCATTTCCTCAGTCTGTCCTGAGGCTGAGTAGCGACAACAAGCTGTCTCCCTGTCACTGGGTGCCCCTGAGGTGATGATGAGTGTGTGGGCAAGTGGCAAGCACTTGAGGACATGGTGGACTCACAGCCAGCCCCACTGCATCCAGAGCTGGTCACATCCCCCTTCCCCTCTTCCTTTAGCCCTGACTTGGCCACCAGGGGGCGGTAAAAGCCCAAACTAGGAGCCCAGGCCCTAGGATACTAGGGCGTAAGTAGCGTGGGGCGGCACCTCCCACTTGAGAGGCCTGCGTGGGGAAGGGGCTGAGCCAGAACTGGGTGGCGTCTGCTCTGGGCCCTCAGGAGAAACCGACAGGCTCCTGCACAGGTATGCGCAGCAGAGTGATAAGCCCAGGGCCGGGGGCTGAGCCAGACTGGGCTCCACTGGGCAGTCCATGGCTCAGAAAGCCTGCCAGCCCAGGGTGCCCAGACGCCGTCCAGCCGTCTGTCCTCGGGGACTTTCTGGGAGAGCTGAGCAGCCTGAGCACCTGGAAGGGGCCAGGAGACAGGCGGAGGCACCCAGCAGTGTCTCCTCAATCCTGGCACGTGCCGCAGGAGAGGAGACCCCAGGAGAGGAGCCCCTCCCGCTGGCCCGTGGGCCGAGGGCAGCCCCAGCTCCCAGAAGGAGACCCGGGAAGGCTCAGGTCTCTCCTCAGCAGACTCAGAGAAGGATCCCACCGCCTGGGCACAGAATGCTTCCCAGCTGAAGAGCTGAGGGCTCCCTCCTCTGGGGTCTGCCACCGCCCAGCCCGACCTGCTCTGGGCTCTCCCAGCAAGCCCCTGCCAACGTCCCCGACTTGCTACCTTCACACGGGCCAGTGGTGTGCCCTGAGGAACCCTCCCCGGGAAACCCGCCTAGACTGCCATCAACCACTGTCCACTGGGTGGGTACCACTCAGACCAGTGTGTGACCCTCCCCACCCCCAAAAACGGGCCTGGGGCCACATGGTCCCCCCTGCATGCATATCCCTGAGTTCTTATTCTGGCTCGGAGGTCCTGGCTTCTGACCTTGGCTTTCTCACCAACTGGCCAAGGCAGCCCCTGTTTTTAAGCCTCAGTTCCCCCATCTGTAAAAGAGCTGCCCTGCTGGCCTCTGCTGAGCACATGGAGGTGGATGCCAATTGCTCTTCCGACCTCTGGGGCAGGGAATTCGGACAGAGCTCCGGGGCAGGGAAGACCTGGCTGGGAGGCCACCAGCACGCAGGCTTGAGCCAACAGGCTCAGGAAGGTCCAGGGCAGGGCAGCACCTGCTCTGTCCTGACGGCCCAGGCCAGGCGGGCTTCTCAGCCACACTCATCCCCTTTCCTTCCACATGAATCCAAGGGGTGGGGTGTGGAGGGGGGCGGGAATCTGGAAGTGGTTTCAGCCCCAAGAGCCTAATGGTTCCTGGGGGTCAGAAAAGCCCTCGAGGGGCTGCCGACGTGTCCTGGGGCTCAGGCCACACGGGGTGTCCGGAAGGAGGGTGGAGGGCCTGCTGTGCTCCCAGTGCTCCGGGGCCTGTGACTGAAAGGGACTGAGTGTCAGGAACCCCACAGCCAAGGAGACCCCACAGGAGCAGCCAGAGGAGCTGGGGGGCTCGGCCTGGGACTCAGACGAGGAGCTGCCTGGCCCCTCTGAGGGCCGAGGGCGAGGAGGAGACTCGAGCTCCACGCAGCGGTCAGAGCTTTCCGGCAGTGGCGCCCACTCGGCCTCCAGCGTGGGACGGCTGGAGACAGGCAAGGGCAGCTGGGGAGGCCCGGGTCTGGAAGGCCGTCTCGCCCCCTTCACCATGGCCATCTGTGCCTCGCCAGGTCCCAGGGTCAGGACATGTGAGTCACTGTCCAGCAGCCCTAGAGATCCCCCGGGCATGCTGACGGCCCAGGCTCGCCGTTCAGAAGTCTCTCAGCACGCGGGATGCGCCTCTTCAGCCAGGAGAAAGCCCTGGGCTTCCTTGAGAGATTCCAGCCTCAGGGCCGAGGTGGCCAAGGCCACAGACACTGGACACCCAGCCAGCCCCCACCCTCCACCGAGCAGGCGGAGGTAGCTGCCCACAGTGGCACGGGTGCTCACAACCATCACAGCAGGACGTCAGGGTGGACACCCGGGGCCAGGGCGCCAACATTCAGCCGGGGAGGCAGGGCTCAGGGAGGCCTCCACCTCTTCCCTACACAGGTGCACCAGCCCTAGGCATAGGAAGGTCTCTCTGGAAGCACCTGAGGCGGACAGGAGGGAAGGGCACCAGACCAGAGCTCTGGGTCTGAGCAGACGGAAGAGAAAGATGCTAGATGGGGCGCTATGAAGCACCCAAAGAACCTCCGGCAACCGAGAGGTGGCTGGGAGGGCCCTGGACTCCCAGGAGTCTCCAAGTAGGAAAGACGTTCCGGGATCCTGCCATCCTCAGGTTCACTGGCAGACAGTCTCCCGGGCGCAAGAAGCACTAAGCATGTGACATCACCAGCCCTGTGTGTGTCCCTAATTGTGGGGATGCACTGTTACCCAGGAGCCACACTGTCACCCCCAGCCACCTCCAACGAGGTGCCCCTGGAAGCCGCACGCTCACAACATCGGTGCTACCGACACAGACCACCTCTGGCTTCACCTCTGGGAACCACTTGCAAAGTCCCAGTGGCTCTCTGAGCAGCAAAGCTGGAGACAAAGCTTCTGCCTTTGAGAGTGAATAAGAGTCTGGGAACTATAAAAGGCCACTGAGGGCTTCCCTGGTGGCGCAGTGGTTAAGAATCTGCCTGCCAATGCGAGGGACACGGGTTCGAGCCCTGGTCCAGGAAGATCCCACACGCCGTGGAGCAGCTAAGCCCGTGTGCCACAACTACTGAGCCTGCGCTCTAGAGCCTTTGAGACACAGCTACTGAAGCCTACGTGCCACAGCTACTGAAGCCCGCGTGCCTGGAGCCCGTGCTCCACAACAAGAGAAGCCGCCGCAATGAGAAGCCCGCGTACAGCAACGAAGACCCAATGCAGCCGTAAATAAATAATTAATTTTTTTAAAAAGGCCACTGAGGGCCGGGGCTGGTGATACAGGTGAGGGGGTCAATGGCTCACTCATCCATCCGTCCATCCAACTATGCGTCCATCCATCCATCCCTCCAAGTCCCTGTTCGCTGAGTACCAGAGGCCAAACAGCATGCAGAAATGACATGGCCCTCCAAGGCCCAGAGAGGTCTGGCTACCCAGTCAACAATCTGGCTCCTAGCTCCTTTGTGACTCAAGCCGTCTCTGATGGTGACATTCAGACCCGCATGGAAATGCTGCTGCAGGAAAAACCCAAAACCTCTGGCTCCCAGACCCAGGGAGTGGGATGAAAACACACAGGGACACCACACCACGGGTGGAGGGAGGGGGTGCCCTGGCTGACCGAGCCTGCGGCAGCTGGGTAAAGACTCCATGGTGAGACACAATCGCCCACCCTGACCCCAAAGCGGCCAGTGAGACCCCGGCCCACACAGGGGGCAGCCCGAGAAAAGCTGTGAATGCAGGTACCAGTATCACGCTCAACTGGGACCCGTCATCCCAAGCACCGTCCACACAGATCTCACGAGGCAGTTTCGTCACCCCCAACGTAAGGGGAAACTGAGGCCTGGCAAGGCACGGAGGCTGCCCAAAGCTACATGGAGCAAGTGGGTGCCCAGCCTCCTTGTAACCTCTGGGCGGCTCAGAGCCCGCAGAGAGAGGGTGAGGGTGGGGTGTGGGAAGGGGAGAAGGGTGGGGCAAGGAGCCACCTCACCTCGGTCTTGAAGGAGGCCTCGTCCTCCGAGTTGGACTCCTCCACCTCCGGAGGCTTTTTGATCTCTCTGGGCTCGTTCTCAGCCTTGACTTTCTCCCCTTTGGCACTGCCCTTGTCCTTGGCCGGCTTTTTGTCCGAGAAGGAGGAAGATGAGGTGCGGGGCGAGGTGCTCGGGGCGCTCCTGGACCCCTTGGAGCTGCTCTTCTTCTGCTTTTTGGCGCTGGGCTTGGGTGAGTCGGCGGCGGCCGGCCGCTTGCTGGAAGACTTGGGCGGGGGCGGCGGTGGGGGCCCGCCTTTGGGGGACATGCTCTCCAATTTGGTCTCCTTCAGGGCCATCTTGGGCTCCTTGAATGCGGCCTTGGGCGGCGGGGCCTTCTCCTCCTTGGGCGGCCGGCCCTCGCCCAGCTTCCGCGCGGCGTCCTTGGCGCTCCTGGCCTGCTCGCGCTCCGGCTCCTTGGAGGCGCCCCTGCTCTCTGAGTCCTTGCGCGGCCGCTCCCGGTGCTCCTTGGTCGTCTTGTGGGCCTTGCAGGCCTTGCCGCTCTCCCTGCTGGCGTCCTGCAATGCCAGGCAGGAGGGGGACACGGTCAAATGGCATCTCGGGGCCGCCCTGCTCCGCCTCCCACGACCCCTACAAAGTATAATCCACCTGATTCAGACTCAGCTAGAGAAAATCTTCCATAAAGCGAAAAAGTAAGGCAGCAGGTGAGAGTTTTAAATGGAGCTGTCCCTTTAAACTACTAGGAAGTGTCAGCAGGTCCCAGGCGGCTGCAGGCTAAGACTCCCCTGAGGGATTCAAGAAGAGTACACGGTGAGTCAGATACAGACAGGCAAGCCACACCGACCCACTCCCGCTCCAGCGCCTCGCAGCTTCCCGCAGGGCCGCTGCGGCGCGGGGGCTGGGGGCGCCAGCAGGCGGGGCCTCTCCTCTGTCCCCACCAGAGCCAGGTGCCTCCCCAGGTCGCCGCCCCCCTGCCTGGAAGGCCTGGCTCCGGCCTGGCCCGGCCTGGCCCCAACGCACGCCGGCACCGCAGCTCTTTGATCACCCTTTAATCTCCACAGTCAGCATTTACTGAGCGCCTGCCCGGTTCCCAGGCACTGCGCATGACTAACGGCTCCTAGACATCCTGGAACCCCAGCCGCCTGGGCAGCTTTTCTAAACCATGTGCAATGCCTGAACCTCCGCCTCGGAAACTGAGGGTTGAGGGTGGAGCCTGGACTCTGGCGTTGATGAACCAGGTCAGGGGGGCTCCCACTGGGGACAGAGGCAGTGAGCAGCCCTGCACCGGGCCGCCGGGAAGGCCGGGCTGGTGGACTCCAGCCTGTGCTCCCTCTGAGCAGGAGCAAGACCACCTACCTCACCAGGCGACGGTGCAGGGCGGGCAGGGCAGACAGCGAGTGCACAGTCACCCCGCCCCCAGGCAGCCAGCGCGCCCTTGGGTAGGAGCCCCGTCTGACACCTTGCCGGGCCTGCTCCTCATCAACACCGCGTACACCGCGTCATCACCTCGCCGCACAGCCAGGGCTGCGGGACAGGTGCCCGCTGCCGTCAGCTGCCAGGATTCTGCCCCCGACTCTGTGGGACAGGTGCACGGCTGGGCACCACCAGCAGCTAGACCACAGGGGCCCACCTGGGTGGGGCCCCCCAAAGCAGCCTCCCTCTACCAGCTCACCCCAAGTGCTGAGGGGACGGGCAAGCCAGGTGAACACCCAGCAGCTGGGCCTCTGCTTCCTGTCCTCACAGCCCCCAAGGGTCCAGCGACAGAAGCCTCCCAGCAAAGAGCCACAGGGTAAGACGGCACAGCCTAGAACCACCTCTGACCTACTGGAGTCCCCGTCTTCTTGCAGATCCGCTACCCACACCAGTGCCAAAGGTTCAGGGCCAGCCCCACGTGGCCATGGGCTCCTGCCGCCTCCCTGGAGAGAAGTCGGCCCTGTGCCCTGGCCCCGGCCGTCATGTCACCACGGCAGCGGGAAGGGGTGCTCACACCACAAGCACCCCTTTAGAAGCCTGTGTAAAGGGGCACCCCTGGGGGGGGGCTGGTGTGTGGAATGGGGCCGGTCTCTGGGGGCTCCACTCTCCAGCAAGCTGTTCCCCCAAGGAGGGAGGCAAGAAGCAGAGACCTCCCGCGCCATCCTGGCCTCTTCCTGCAGCGTCCACGAGCCCGCCTGGGCCGCACAGTCCCAGCCCCGAGAGGTGGAGCGGAGCACCCCGATGGGGACGACTGCCGACGGCCCCCCGCCCGGGTCGGCAGAGCCTCCCTGCTGTCCAGGGCCTGCCCAACTAGCAGGGGCCTCGGAGCGGCGGCTCTTCACCCGGAGCTCTGGACGGGCACCCAAGAGCACAGGCCCTCTGAAGTCACACACTAAGTCTGTAGCATAATGTAGACGTTCCTGGGGCAAAGCTCCACTGCAGTCATGTTCTCAAAGCTGTCGAGGACCCAAAATGATTAAGAACCAAGTGTTAGAGAAAGGCCCACCAGGCCGACTGGCTGACATCAGACAAGGAGGCAGGGCACCCTGAAGCTATAGGTGCACGAGTCCAGGGGGCGGCGGGACCAAAGGGAACAGCCACCTGCACAATGAGCCTTCAGGGGGTCCCGGTCCTCTCCTAGGAGGCTCCACTTCCTGCCTGCCAAGCTACCCTCCGGGGGTCTGTGGGAAAAAACAGAACCACAGGGACCAATCCACCTGGGGCTGCAACAGCCAGACTCTCCACCGGCCCCCAGGCCCTATAAGGACCACCCCCCCCCCCCGCCTTCCTGGCCCTTCTGCCTGGAGCATGCGGTCCAGCCAGTCAGAGTCTGCAGGTCCAGGCAGTGGAGAATCCGTCTGGGGGAAAGAGCCGGTGCTTCCTCAGCTGGAAGAAGAGGCCGATGACTCAGAGGCAGGGCTGTGACAATGGGAAGAGGGGGTCTGTGGGAGAGCCATCAGCAGAAACCTTCGCAGGGACTCCCTATGTCACAGCGTTCAGGGGCTGCAGAAAGATGCTGGACCAGGAGGGGTGAAGACGGAGGACCCTACCTGCAGGCCTCCCAAGCCTCGCAGATACACCCACTGGCTTGGGGGTGTCCCAGGGGTCTCAAAGACCTCAGCAAAAGATGCCACCAGCAACCCCAGCAGACGTGGCTCTGTCGGCCACTGGAGTGTCCTCACCACCTGGGAGGGCACTTCTTAGGTGACTTGCAAGCGACAGGTACAGAAGAGATGGCAGTTCCCACTCTTCCTATTTTGCACCGACTTCCGAAAAACCGTGGGTGGCTTGGAGAAGCTGCCAAGATCGCTAGCAAGAATTTTTCTTCAAGTCCCGTGAGGTTCAGGGAAAGACCTAGGAGGCCGGTGAGGGGAAGACCCTGGAGCCACACTCTGTACTTGAAGACTCTGGCCTCACGCGTCCAGAGGGCTTAAGTCAGACAGATCTGAGGATTTCAGAGACCTAGTGGCCTTGTGGAAAGTGCCAGAAAGACCTTGCCTGGGTGGCGTGGCCCTCCTCCAAGGTTGCTGATGAGCATAAGGCTGTAAGATGGCCCAAGAGCTCAACCTGTCCCACCTCAACCAGGCCCCCGACACCCGATAGGGAGTGAAGCAAGAAAACTGCCAAGATGAGAAATGGATAAACTTGCAGGGTTGGTCGTGGACGACCAGCAGCTGCCCTGAGAGCCAGGCGGAGCTTGGCCTCGGGGACACAGCTGTGTAGGTGGCTGCAGCATGGGATGCATGCTCACAAGCTTCCAGGTCCACTGCGGTACCAGCCCGAGGGCTCCGGAGGCCACTCTGGGACAGTTCAGAGAGAGAGGTGTCGGGAGGGCAGAGTGCCACCTGCCCGACTGGCCGAGAGAAGACGATGAAACGTTTCTTCTTGGGGCGAAACAGTTGGCTCTGCCACATGGTTCCACCTGGCCCTTCCCCCAGGTGAGCTCTCTCTGCCCAGAGCTGCTGCCAAAGAAGGAAGCGGAGCCTGGAGCAGCCGCGGGAGGGAGCGCCAGCCCCGACGGATGGGGCGTCCCAGTTACGCCAGGAGGCAGCGGTGGACACGCTCTGTCCACGGCCCCCAGCCACGCCAGCCTCTCAGGGTTCTGTCCGAGTGGCCCTAGGCCCTCGGACTCGGTGGACAGGAGAACGGGGCAGGCTCTCTGGCCTCAAGAGGAACGGGGGAAGAACCTGTGATCACTTGGCTGTCTGAGCGGTTCAGGAGGGCAAGCCTCCTGACGAAGGGCAGAGCAGCCGGGCGGAGCGCAGAGATGTGCTCCGAGAGAGGATGCCAAGGGAGCGAGTCCAGGGACGGAAGGTCCAGCTCTGCGGAGGGGCGCCCTGAGCCCAGGCCCCGCCGCTGGGCCCCAGCGCTCCCATGTGACTGGGCCTTCCGCCTCACTAACCTTGGAGCCGTGGGACGGTTTGGTCTTCTTGGGGTCAGAGAAGGCAGAGAGTGGAATTGTGGGTAACATGGGGTAGTCGGGGCTGGGCCTGGACACCGTTTCTGCTCCTTCGGGCATTACCATCACCTAGTGATAAAGAAGAGACAGATGTTATCAACGAGCAAGGAGGCAGGCTGGAAATTCGATCGGCAAGAGGAAGCCGGCCCGCGGAGCTTCCCTCCGGGAGGGGCCAAATGCCGAGCGCTGGAGCCAAGCGGGGCCGGGCAGAGAGCGAAGAGAAGCCAAGTCCCAGGATGGCTGGGCGCGGTGGGCCGGGCTGGCCGAGAAGACGCGGAGCTGTGGCCAAAGCTGCCCCGCACGCGGCGGTGCAGACAGACCAGAAGCGCGGTTGGCACGGGCGGGAAGCCGGCCGGACACCCAGAGCAGGCAGCTGCGGCGGAGGGGGCAACCTGTGCGGGATGTGTGTGCCTGATGCCCTCCTCCACCGTGAGGTGGGCGGGGTGGACAGACAGGGAGAGTGCGGCCAGGCCAGAGGAGAGCAGCGTGGGGTGGGCGCAGGGGGGAGGGCCCAGAGGAGGGAGGGCCCGGGGTCCTGCTAGGAGGTGCACGGGGAAACACCTGCCCGGCTCCAGCCAGGCTCCCGAGGCCCCGGCTGAAGCGGGAGAAGGCGGCGGGCAAGTCCTCGAAATACTGACACCGCAAATTGACCCTAGTAGCAGTCAGCGCTCAGAGGGAGCCTTCCAGACGCTGATGAGACAGAACAAAAGAATAAAGCGCACACACACAAAAAAGAAGAAAGCATTTAGCTTGGTAAAACAGGCACCATGAATAACCCTGAGAACCTGGGATTCCCCGAGGAACCAGCGTTTCATATGGGGGGGGCCAAGGTCACGCCTGGCTGCGGGGACACCGGGTTGAAAGGAGGGCGGTGGAGACCCTCGCCCCCTAAGCCCCGCAGCGGAGCCCGAGGCGGTGCTGCTCACGGGAGCCTGTCCGACCACCATGCTCTGAACCAGGCTCCCAGAAGCCACCTGCCCCACCAGGCCCAGGATCACGCTGCTGGCGACCCGCACACTCCAGGCCACAGGGAAGCAACGGAGAGCGCAGCCCAGGAGAACGGCGGGGCCACGGGACGCCTTAGTGCATCCACCCGAAGACCTTTTCCTTCTACTTTCGCTGCAACTTCTCTCCCTTCAAATGAAGGTCCCCGACCAACCCTATCCCAGGACAGCGTGTGGAGGCCTCCCGTGTCACTGCCTGTCTGTGACAGCCCTTTGGGGCACATGGCTCCACGGGGACCCGTCTCACCCCTGGCCTCTGAAGGAGCCTCTACCTCTGCGCAGCTCACCTGCCGACGGGGCAAAGGATGAGACACAAGCTGAGGGGCTGGGCAATCGCCTGGCACAGCGGAAAGTCACCGCTGAGGGTGTCTGAGCCTCATGCGAGGAGCAACAGGGCTCAGGCAACCCCGGGGGAAGGGGTCGCACAGAAAGCAGTCCTCGTGGGCTCACTGACGGCCCGCTCCTCCCGTGCTTCCAGCGCCGACATCTACGTCAACGCATGCAGGCTCCGGGCCCATCTGCCACTGGATGGCAAAGGCGGCGCCACTGGGACCCAGAGCCCCAGAATGGCAAACAGGGACCAGGACTCAGGGCTCGGGAGCCACCGTCCCATAAAGGTCTCGGGCAGCTCCTAGGACCAGCAAGCACTGCTCTGCCATCAGCCTGGGGCCTGAAGCCTGCAGCCCCAAAGGGCGAGAAAGTTCCTGACCAGCCAACCGGCTCTCCAGGCAGCCCCAAAGGGCCAGAACAGCAGCCAGCAGAGACCACAGGGCAGCAGCTCGCAGGCCTCCCTTCCTCCCTCCCAAACTGCAGGCTGTGCCTGCCCTCCCCACCTCCCTCCCCCGCCTCTGCGCACCTCCTCCTCCTCCTCCTCCTCCTCCTCCCGCCCTCCAGTTTTATGTGTTTAGATGATGCTCACTGAACCTGCATCTCCTCAGAGCAAAGAAAACATCTTTTTTTTAAAATTTCAAAACGTTTTAGTTTTTAAAAAATAAAATAAATGACTATAAATGATACAACCAGTTTTCCCATGTGACTCTAAAGGTTAAAAAAAAAAAACAAAAAACAACTTTACGTGGGGAGCCAAGGTCTCGGTGCCTGGGTTCTGGGGCTCTGAGAGGCCCATGGGCGCTCTGTGTGTCTGTCTCCCAAAGAGAGGTGACCATGAAAGCTTTGAGGGAACACCCGGGAACACCTCGGGAAATACTTTGGAAAATATTTGGCAGCGAAAATAAGGTAGAGGAGCAGAGCCGGGGGAGGACCACTCAACCCAGCAAACTCGGGGCCAACATCTGGGTAAGCTGATGCTGCACCTCCCGGCTCTGTGACTGGACTCCGTCAGCCATCATGTGCTAGATTAGAATCGCACACTAATCTTTTACTAGGAACACAGCATAACCTCATCACGTATTCTGCGATGAATACGTGATTGCTTTCATATTTTTAAAAAAGTTTATAGAAAGACCCAACTGAATTAAGTGAACAGGAAAGGACTGCTCCCCAGAGCCGAAGAAAACCAAGCCAAACGCCCTGCACGCACTGGGGAGGTGGGCCTGCCTCCACGACACACACATGCGCACACACAGGCTCTCGTGCCCCCGGCCCGACTCCTCCGTCCCAGGCTCGGGATGCCTGTGTGCTCAGCCCACCGCCCTCGGCGCAGTCCAGTCCCCCTCCACGACCGAGCACCCCACCCCGCTCTCCAAGGGCCCTGCCACGTGCACGGGGATCACTGGCCACACAACTCGCCACGGAGACCTAAGTTCTGAGAGGCTGTGTCACCAAGACAAAACCGCCAGGAGCGCGCATCAGCAGGGAGCCCCTACAGAGCCGGGGCTGCTCCCCGCCCCACCGATGACACGGCCCCCACGAGGCCTTGCTGATCTGGTTAAAACTGGCTCCAGTGCTGCGCCAAGCTGACAGACTGGCCTCGCGCCCATTCCTGCCCCCTCCCCCCGCCCCGCCCCACCTCCATGGAGGAGGATGCTAATTACCCACAGCCAACAAGAAGCTACAGGGTAACTAGATACTAGTTAGTCACTCGCAGCGGACAACACCCTAGTGCAGGCTCGGGACGCCTGGGTCCCATCCAAAGCTGCTGGGCGCCACCCGTGCAACCTGCCCCTCTGGGTCTTGGGTGCCCGACCACACGCTGGAGAGCCCCAGGTGCCCCCAGCACCAGGGCCGCCCAGCGCTGGGGGCCATTTTGGGGCACGTGGAGCAGCACACTCACCCCGCCGGCCATCAGCAGCTTGTACCGGAACTCCACGGTGGGGTTGTTGAAGGTGAGCTTCTCACAGCGCAGGTGGTTGACGGGCGGGTTGCCCTCCAGGTTCAGGAACAGGTCGTAGGTGAAGCAAACCTTCCTTGGCTCCTCCTTAAACAGAGAAAACAAGGAAGTCCACTCAGAGGGCTGGGCAGGAGGCTGCAGGGCTGCCACGGGCCAGGCACAGGCACTCCCTGCCGCCGGGCCTGCCCGCCTCTCCCCTTGGACCCTCATCAGCTTCTCTGTGTGTGTGTCTCCCCATCGCTCTGCTCATGCAAAATAAATCAACTTACTATTTGCAGAGCGGCAAAGCAGGCACCACGACAGAAATAAAGATCATCAGGATGATGTTCCCAGCTGGTTAATGAAGCAGTCCTGCTCGGAGCCCCGCACACACGTCCCCCTCAACCCTCAGTGCTCGGCCCATGAACGGGGAAGACGACGCTCCAAGACACACAGCTGCTCAGCGACAATGCTGAGACCGGACCCCAGGCCCTAGGACCAGGATCCTGCAGCCTCAACCCCCGGTCCTTTTCCTGGAAGGGAAATTTCTCCAAAGACATACAGGTGGCCAGTAAGCCCACAAAAAGATGCTCAAGGGCTTCCCTGGTGGCGCAGTGGTTGAGAATCTGCCTGCTAATGCAGGGGACACGGGTTCGAGTCCTGGTCTGGGAGGATCCCACATGCCGCAGAGCAACTAGGCCCGTGAGCCACAACTACTGAGCCTGCGCGTCTGGAGCCTGCGCTCCACAACAAGAGAGGCCGCGATAGTGAGATGCCCATGCACCGCGATGAAGAGTGGCCCCCTCTCGCTGCAACTAGAGAAAGCCCTTGCACAGAAGCGAAGACCCAACACAGCAAAAATAAATAAATTAATAAACTCCTACCCCCAACATAAAAAAAAAAAAAAAAGATGCTCAACACCATTAACCACTAGGGAAATACAAATCAAAACCACAAAATACTGCCTCACACCCACTAGGATGGCAATTATTTTAAAAAAGGAAAATAACAAACCTTGGCAAGGATGTGGAGAAACCAGAATCCTGGTGCACTGCTAGCAGGAAGGTAAAATGGTGGTCCCTTTGGAAAAGTGTATGAAAATTCCTCAAAATGTTGAATACAGAGTAACTGCATGACCCACATATCTCCCCTAGATGTATACCCAAAAGAAATGAAAATACACATTCACATAAAAACTTGTACGCCTATATCCACAGCAGCATCACTCACAATAGTCAAAAAGCGGAAACAAACCCAAGTGTCCATCAACAGGTGAATGGATAAACATATTGTGTTCCATCCATATAACAGAATGGTATCCAGCCACAAACAGGGATGAAGCACTGACACGTTACCATGTGGATGAACCTCAAAAACACGATGCTCAGTGAGAGAAACCAGACACAAAAGCAGTGTGTGATTCCATTTACACGAAGCATCCAGAACAGGCAAATCCAGAGTCAGAGTGGCTTCATGGTTGCCAGGGGCTGGGGGAGGGGAACGTGGAAACTAACTGCAAATAGGGATGAGGTTTCCTTCTGGAATGATGAGACCGTCCTGGGAACTAGAAAACTGTGATGACTGCATGACACTGTGAACACGCTAAAACCAACAAACTGGTGTGCTTTAAAAAGGGTGAATTTCCTGGTATGTGAATTACACCCCAATTTTTTAAAGTGCTATCCGTGGGAGAGAGAAAACTAGGAGTACGGGGAGCCAGTGGCGGCCTCTCAGCAGTGCGCAGGAGGTGAGGAAGGAGGGCAGGTTGGGCCGGGGTCAGGAAGGAGGGGCAGGGCAGCTGAGCCCTCTCGCTGGCAATTCCCGGGCTGGCTTCTCTTTGCCCCTTCCTCCTGTGGTGGGGCACCAGGGCCCCGGCGGCCCCGCCATCCCTGGGCAGATGGCGCGTGGTGAGCTGGTGATGCGGGGAGCGGCAGCCTGGCTGGCCACACGCCCGCTTCTGAACAAAGGGGACAGGAGTGAGGTACTGCAGTTGCACTTGGACGACTCTGTCCCCCCATCCAGGCCACAAAGGTAGAAGGTGCATCTGTCACGCGATGGAGCCGCTAACCCTGCCCTCCAGGAGCTGCCAGGCCTTCTCGAGCCGACCCGACGCCAGCGACACTGACCCGGCCCCTCCCCTGGCAGCGCCTGGCCCCAAGAAGAGTGGGTTTCTACCCCGCCCATCTGCACGAGACTTGGAAATCAGTCCCCTTGTCCAAGGTGGACAGTGACCTAGTTTGAGGTGATGAGATAAGGGAGGTCAGCCTAGGGAGGGCTTTCCTTTTCAAATCAAAAAAGTGCAAGAAAGTCTCAGCATTTCTCTTCTTCCTGCCTAACTGTGAGACGGTACACGGTACACCTGCAGGCCAGCATCAGCCACGGCACAAGCGTGGAGGGAAGCCGAGAGCACCCCAGGCGGGCAGCCCTAGCACCACAGAGCTGCTGCCTCCCACTTCTTGTTAAGGAAGAGAAAGCAGTCCCCAGTAACCACTGTTATGCCCCTACATGCGGCCAGTGCCCCTCCTCTGTGTCCATCCATATGGAGGCATTTGTCACACTGGGTGTGTGTCCCCACTAAGCTTGGAACCCCTGGAGGCAGCGGCTGTGGGGACTCCTGTCCTGCACCCCCCTCCCCGGGTGCTGGCCCTGGGGAGGCGCTCCATATTCGCCAAAAGAATGAAATGTGACCACTGATAGGAGAGGGGCCTGACCCAACAGTGGGGGTGGGGAGGGGGCCACGAAGGGCCTGTGGAGGCTGTGACAGGCTTGGAGAACAGCTAGAGGGTGCAGAGAAGCGCCACAGGCCACAGCGTCCTCTCTGGGACCCCGAGAGCCCACGTGGCTGCAGCTGGAGGGGAGGGTGGACAGCAGCGGCAGCAGGGGACCCAGAGAGAAGGGCCTTGGCCGCCACTGAGAGGGTGAGCCTCATCCTGGGGGCAGAGGGCTCTACGGGGGTTGAGGCTGGGGAAGAGAGAGCACAGATCCGTGTGCTGGGGAACAAACAGCCTCTGGCCGGCAGAACGTCTGTGGAGACTGGGAGCAGGGCCTGAAACTGGCAAACAAAGGAGGCGGGAGGAAGCAAGCATTTGTCTCGCTTTCCCACTAGGTAAACACACAGACGATAAGAGGGGTAAATGGCACAAACGTATCCTGGCTACTACATGAAGAAGGAACAAGATTACCAGCCATCTGTGACTCCTGACAGGTCGGTCACCCAGGTGCTGTCTGTCAACCCTGCCAACATCACCAGCATGGACCACCTTCCCGGGAAGACCTCACCTCCAGATTCAAGTGCACGTTGTCAGGGAAGACAGAGATCAGGGGACTGTGCTAAATGCAGACACCATGGGGACAAAAGCAGCAACAAGGCAGACGGTACCAAACTCTACGGGACAAATGACGCGGCTTCTCCAACAAATAAAGTGCAAAGAAACAAAAAAAAAAAAAGAAAGAAAGAAAGAAAAAGAACGTAGAAGGAGAATCTATAGATTCAAAGAGACTTAGGAGACAACCCCCTGAATCACAATGTGTGGGTCCGGACAAGATCCTGATTCAGACAGGAAAGAGCTTTAGGCTGGGGATTAAAAAATTGATAATTTGCAGGCGTGACACTGGTATTGTTATACTATTAAAAAGCAGCCCTGGGACTTCCTTGGTGGCCCAGTGGTTAAGAATCCACATGCCAGTGCAGGGGACAAGGGTTCGAGCCCTGGTCCGGGAAGATCCCACATGCCGCTGAGCAGCTAAGCCCGTGCACCACAACTACTGAGCCTGCGCTCTAGAGCCTGTGCGCCACAACTACTGGGCCCGTGAGCCACAACTACTGAAGCCCGTCCGCCTAGAGCCCACGCTCTGCAACAAGAGAAGCCACTGCAATGAGAAGCCCGCGCACCACAATGAAGAGCAGCCCCTGCTCGCGGCAACTAGTGAAAGCCCGCGCGCAGCAACGAAGACCCAACACAGCCAAAAGTAAATTAATTGATTTTTTTAAAAAAAGAAAGAAAGAAATAAAAAGCAGCCCTTATCTTTTAGAGACACAGTCTGAAGCGCTGACACGTGAAATGGTGATGCCTGGGGTCTGCTCCAAGATGACGCAGGCGGGGGCAGCAGGCCACAGACAGCTCCCAGGGGCCCGTCCATCACCCCATCCACTCCTGCAGGTGCTTCCAACTTTCCCCGGTCGCCTTCCGAGTGGACACAGGGCAGTGAGGCTACAGGCTAGGGGGAGGAACTCGGCTGAGGGCACCTGTGTGTTAGCAAGGGGAGGTCAGCAGACAGCTGGCTGTCCCCCTTTTAGGGCACAGGGTCAGGCTGGGCCTGGGGCTCGTCTCTCCGTGCACAATGCCTGCCCTCCTGAGCCTCGGCTTCCTCACCTGTAAGGTGGGAGGATGAGCTACAGCCACAGGGCTCAGCTCTGCACCATCAAGAAACGGAAACCACTGTTTTCACCAGGAAGAAGCGGAGGCTTGACGAGGGCACGTGGAGATGCAGCCCATACACGGGACCCCTGCTGCCAAACTTGGGTGCCCGAGGCTCAGAACCAGGCCCTCCTCTTGCCTCTGCCCTCTCTGGGTGACACCCCCCCGCCCCCGCCCTCCAGCCGCAGCCTGGTGATGCAGCTGCAAGGCTGGTCCAGCCACTCCCCCAGTCCCTGGCCCCTCAGCCAGCCCCTCCTCGTCTCCTCTGGACCACTCGCTGCCCTACCACCCAGCTGCTTCTGCTGCGGCCTCCTCTCAACTCATGGAGTTTGAACCGGCTCCTGGCTCATCCCCAACCCACTCCTTTAAAGCCCGCCAATGGCTTCCCTCCGAGGGCCTCCTCTGACCATTATCCCCAATCACAGCCTTCGTCACGGTCCACAGGATGCATGTCTGTTTTCTGTCCACCCACCCTTCTGGACAAAGGGACCCCTTCTGTTCCTATGGGGCAGCGCTGAGCAAGCACCCATGTCTGCTGAACGTGCCCACGTACTCGTCTGTCCTACAGAAACTTCACGGGTGCCCGCCATGTGCCCACAGCACGGCCAGGGCTGAGGAGGGTCTCCAGTGTCCCGAAGCCCTCAGGGCAGCAGCGATGCTGACGTGACGCCAACTGCTCTGTAACAGTACTTCGTGGAGCATCCCTGAGGCCAGGCACTCTTCCAAGCACAGGTGCTCTTACTGTCCCCATTTCACAGATGAATAAACTGAACCAGAGGCAGAGCACATGCCCGGTGCCAAGAGGCCGGTCAGCAGGGAGCCAGGACGCCCTCCAGGCAGGCAGTATCCTCTGGAACCCTTGGCCCTTGGAGCGGTTCTCACACCCACACAAACCAAACAGGGCAACACGCTGGCCCAAGACGGCGCCCAGGAGGAGTTCTCTGGGATGCCCAGGTGAGTGCTGAGGAGCAGCGCCGGGGGCGGCACGTGGGCTGGGCAGGGGCCTCCCCCAGAACCCAGCATGTGCCCCAGCACACACTGATGGTCAGAGCTCCCTCGGGACAAGACCTGGGGCCTGAGAGGCTTAGGAACTTCCAAGAGGGTGGCGGACCACTTCCTGCCCAGCCCCCAGGAAACCAGCCTCCTGAGAAAGCCAAGAGGCAGGCTGCACCACAGCACCCCAAGAGCCAGCAGCACACTAGGTGAGGGGTGGCCGAGCTCAAGGCGTGCAGGGCAGGAATCCCAAGAGTAACTAACATCCTTAGGCATTCCAGCGGGACCCCTGGACCCTCGGGATCCTGAGGCCGGCCTCAGGGCTTCTCAGGCCAGGCCCTGGGCCACTGGCCACAGGCCAGCATCTCTCTCCAGCCTCAGCAAACTAAGATGCGGAGGAACTGGCCAAACTGGTGTCAGTGCCCAAAGCCGGTAGCACACATACCTGTCCACTGCATGGGGAGTGTGGGCCATGGGGCCCGTCCGGGCCAGCAGCCCCCAGCCCTGGGCCGGCTGACTGAAGCTCTGCATTGGGCCCCGTCCACCACCTCAGAACCCACCCCCGGGGCCATCTCCAGGGTCCCCCTCTGCTGCAGCTGGCAGGGCTGGCCCGGAGGACCCCCAGGTCAAATGGAAGGCTCCCGCAGCCTCACCAGCCGAGGAGGACCCCTGGTTCCTGAGGACCCTGTGGCTGTTTCCTCTGCCCTCGCTGGTCCCTCGGGCCTGTTCCACGTTCCCTGTGAGAGGTCCCGGGGTTCGCATATGCTGAGCTTAAAGGACAACCAGGTAAATCTGAATCTGACTTTGGCTCTAGACCTAACTGGCAGTTTACAGGGCTGTAGTCAGCAACATCCCTATAGGACCACAATACAGCGTCCGAAAATGCTTTGCAAGGGAGAGAAAGGGAGAGAGATGGAGAGAAAAAAGATTTAAAGACACTTAAGAGACACAGCAATTAGTAGCAATGTACTGACTTTATTTGAATCCTGATGTGAACAAATTATTTAAAATATATATATGTGAGACAGGGAAACTCTGATATTATTGGATATTTGACAATATTAAAGAATTATTGATTTATTAATTTCTAGATTTGATAATACTGTTTTAGGTTTGTTTGTTTTGTTTTTAAAGAGTCTTATCTTTCATAGACATGGGCTGAAACATTTACAGAGTAAAAAAATAGGATGCCTAACACCTGATTCAAGACATGCTGGGTTATATAGCAGAAACTAACACACAACGCTACTCCAATAAAGATGTTAAAAAGAAAGAAAAAAGAAAAATAAAAGACATGCTGGGAGCAGAGACGAGAACAGCACCGCCTGCAGGTGAGTAAGTGCTGAAGCTGGGTGGTGGGCGCTATGTGGTGGTTTGCTCTGCTGCCCTCTCTGCTTCTGCATCTATTTCTTGGTTTTCTATATTTAAAAGTTTAAATATACACACCTAGCCCCCCCAGCCTTCCCCACAGCTCCGCATTCGAGCATCTACTGACTACCTACGTGGGCTGCCTGTATCCTGGTACTGGGGACAAGGGTGCAGGCAGGCCCGCGGCCACCCTCCCACCGTCCCCAAGATCCTCCGTGGCCGCAGGTTTACGTCTCCCCCATCCCCCCACCCCTTGCGCCGCCCTGCCGCCAGCAGCCCTGCCAGCCCTCCCTGGGGTCAGGCGCCAGGCGGCAGGTTTTACTCAGCGCCTTATTTCATCCTGCAAAAGCTCTGAGAGTTAGTCACTGCTCTCACCGCTCCTCGGGCAAGGAAACTGAGGTTTTGCAGCATTTAATCATCTGCCAACGCCACACGGAACCAATAAAGGCCGGACACTGGGTCGGCACACCAAAGCCTCGGGCGTGTGCAGACCCAGCGCTCCTGTGCACTCAGCTCCTCTGGCCTGGCCCGCGAGTCCCCGGCCCAGGCCGACCAGAACGGGGCTTCCAGGCGGCAGGAGAGAATCGCGGACCGCCCGAGAGAGCGCGAGGGAAGCAACGCCTGAAATCCCACTGCCAGGATCGAGCCTACACGCCTAGTAAACAAGTGTTCGGGGAGGGCCACTGAGGCAGCCTGCAGGAGTGACGGTGGCCCTCAGCCGGGGAGGGCAGGTCCATGATGGCTGGTCTAAGCTGAGGGGCTCGCTAAGCAGACAGCGCGAAGAACTCGGCAGAGCTGTGGGTACCGGCACAGCAGGGTCCACAGGTATTCAGTTTGAAATCGCATCTCTCTCTCTCCCTCCCCCTACCCCCCCACTCACTCATACACATACACACAGAAGATGATGTTGTTTCTGGAAGGTGACTTACAGTGGTGACAGTGGCCACTTCAAGGAAACAGGCTGGAGAGGAGACCCGGATTCCTCGCAGCCTCCACATATCACCTTTGCAGTTAGAAGTAAGAGAAAAACTTTTAAGAAGCGTTAAGGAAAGCAGTGCAATGTGGGCTGAAAACCGTGGGCTTTGGGGTCTTGAGACCTCCCGGGTGTCACACCGTTGCCTTGCTGTGTGACACCGGACCCGCCACTCCACCTCTCTGAGCCTCAGTGAGAGGAGGAAATAAACCCCCAGGGTTCTGGGTGCACAAGGGAAGGCAGGAGGAGCGGCTGTGACTGGCTGGCAGCACGGCACGGGCAGCAGCTGTCGGGCGGCCCAAGAGGCCAGGAGGCCGCCCCGCGGGTGACCTCGGGGCCTGCCAGGGCCGGCTGCAGGGGGCACGGTCACTGCAGTGCTGTGGGAGACAGCCAGAGAGGCAAACCACCGAGACGCCAGTCAGGACGGCCCGGCTGGAGGTCAGGGGTGCCAGAGACATTCTCTTTCCTTGAAAATGTACCTCTGACATCTGAACATAATGGTGCACGCCCACTGAGGGACGCTCAGACAGAACACAGTGACCCAGGGGGCAGACTCCGGAGCCCGCTGGCTCCTGCACTTGCTGGGGATGTCGAGCAGGTGACATCAGGCAGGTGACACCACCAGTTCCTGCTCCAGCTTCCTCACCTGTGAAATGAAGTAACAGACCCCAGAAACGCTGGTCATCATTCCACAAGGACATGGACAAGCTCCAAGCCCCGCTGCCTGTGGAGGAAAGCAAGAGCAAACCCACAAATCCAGGACAGGAGGAAAGCCCACTGTTCTAGAGCAAAGCCTCACTCACACACGAAATGTAAAACCCACGGGGGAACAGCTGGAGACACACACACCACCACTTATCCCTTAGGAGCAAAGACGCTGGGGGATGGAGACATGGAAAGGGAAGAGTTTCACTTTTTTTTTGCTCTGCATGCTTCAGTGTTGTCTGAATTTTTGGTAACCTATATTCTGAATATATCAGTGTACTGATAATCAATTAGAAATTAAAACAAGGTAGCAGAAAGGCAAAGACTACAATTTAAAGAGCTTTGTATGGAAACAAATACTTTTATGCTTAAAGTTAGCTTCTATTATCTGAAGCCCTAACAGTTCACTTAGGCCCCAAGCGAACACCAAAAAGGGTGAGAAAGGAGCCAACAATACGAACACACACGTAAAATGGCAACCTGACAAGGAAACCTGGACCAAAACAGACAAAAAAGAAGAAAGGGTGAGGCGTCCTGGGACGAGCCCATGAGTGCTTGGAGCCCAAGGGGACCCAGGCTTCGCTGGTCTCCTCCCTGGACCTCACTGCCCCCCATCTAAGACCCCCCCATCCCCAGTGCTGTCAAGACAAGGAGACACAAGAGCCAGGTATGCAAAAACACGGATCACCTCTTAACCTGGGACTGAGGCTGCCTGAGCCGAAGCTCCATTCAAGAGAGCACCCGGGCTGATGTGGACAAGCACCCTCCCACTGCCTGAGCCCCCCTCACTTTGGGGGGTGACAGTGCAAACGGCTCGGTTACACAAGTGGGTCAGGCTACACCTCTTCTCTCACTCATTCGCTCTTTCAAGGCATGCCTCTCCGGGGCTCCACACCCACCCTCTAGGAAATACAGATGCTCCTGGGGTCCCACACGGAGGAGCAGAGGGATGCTACAGGGAAAGACGAACCGAGGCACAGCTGGCCGGCATCCACGCGGCCTGTCACAACTTGGTAGCCCCTGACCTCTTCCCTGGTCTCCTCCCACCATGTCCCCTCTGTCCTGGGTCCTCGGGGATCCACCAGCGAGGCCGACCCCCCCGTTGCTTCAACCAACAATTGTCCCTGGCACAGAGCAGCCGAGGGCTGCCCGCCCCCTGAACCCAGCAAGGCCCCAGAGAGCCTGGGAGCCGAGGGGGTGTGCGGGGCTGGTGGTCCCACCAGGGGCGAGGGCCTAATCACTCAAGACCCACTCTCGCCCGCCGTCTCAACCCACACTGAGGGCAAGTGGGGAAAGCCTGACCAGCCACCACCAGCAAGCCAGGCACCCAGAGCCGCTTCTGCCCGGGGTGGGGCTGAGGACCTGGGGGCCAGAGCACCGCCCACAACATGTCGCCGGTTCTGCCACGCTGCCCACGTTGTCATCCCCCCAGCACAAGTCAGCGGGAACGTCAAAGACGAGGTCTCTGAGGGCTTCCGGCTCAGAAGCCAGCCTCGCTGTTTCAACTTACTTTAAAACAAACAAACAAAAAATCCTTTCTGAATAAAACCACGCAAACTTGCTAATAAAACGTACCAAGACGCCCTTTCTGTGACTTCAGCTAATGGCATCTGAGAAAAGTCACGGAAAGTCAGTGATGGTGAGCGCTCAGTGTCCAGTAACAGTCTGCCGGGGGGCGGGAGTGGAGGGCAGGGAGGATGTCTAATATCAGCAGAAAACCACTGGAGTAAATTTCTTCACATTCTACGATTCTGAAAATCGGGCTGTGTCCTGAAGTCGGAAGGCACCCATGATGTGTTCTTTTTCTCCTCCCAAAGTGTGTCATTAAGTGGACGGTACATCTCACAGTGAAGGAGGGCAGAGACCAGAGCAAACGGGGCCAAGGTCAACTTCGGGGAAGTTTTCGCAGCCCAAATGGCCCAGCTGAGGGCTCCACATCCATGTGTGCCCAGGCCAGCGTTCACTCCCTACCAGACATCCGCAGGGCACAGGCGAGGGCCGCCGGCCCGATGTGGGATATGACAGAGCAGGTGTCTCTGAACTCAGACGACCTCTCATCCCCACCCTGCCACTGACCCTCTTTTCTCCTCTTGGTCTCACCAATCGCTTCAAGCCAGAAACTCAGGACTAAGGGGCAACCAGCTTTAATTTGAAAAAGAAAAAAATGAGATTAGCTCATCCGCACCTGCTCACACCCGAGACCAAGCCCCCAAGCCCCCCTTCACGTGGCTACTTCAGGGCCCCTGAGCCCTGGACACCGACACTGCTTCCCCAGGACACGGACAAGTACTTCCCGCTTGTCAGCCACTGAGTTACTCCCAGGAAGGCCTGGGCCAGGTCTGCCCAGTCATGTGACCGTGCTGCCACCAGACAACCTGGACAGGCCCGGGAGAGGCGCCTCACCGCGGAGTCTGAGGCCAAGGCCGAAAGATCTCGCGAGCAAAGAGGCAGATGGACCCAGAGGGGTCAGAGGGATCGACCCCTCGCTAAGGGTCTAGAGCACACCCACCTGCCGCGCACGGGCCTGAGGGGTCTTTTACACAGCGAGCGTGACCGCATCACACACAACTGGGCTCATCTCTCCAATGCTCCCCAACGCGCTCACCCCTCCCATCCCGGCCTGCCTTTGAACTCACGTGTCCCCAACCCTCACCAGGAAGGGTGTCTTCCCATCCGCTGTGTCCTGCGGACTCCCACCCACACGCAAGGCTCTGAGTAAGCCTGGCTTCCTAAGGGAAACCTTTCTCGGCACCTCCCCGCCGCCCCCTTCTAAGCGGGTCCCTGCGACGCGCTGGCAGCACCCGCGTCCCCGCTTCAGAGCACTGAGGACTGGTGCTGACCTCGCTGCCCTCATCCCTGCTTGTCCAGCGCCTCTTGCCCCGTCGGTCTGGGCGCTCCACCAGACGTGGGACCAGATCCACTTTGGTCCTCATTGTGTCCTAGACTCGGTAAATATCTGCTGCTTGAATAAATCAATGAAACTGCAGCAAAAACAAAATAAAACAAAAACACACCCAAAACAGGAGAAAAGCAATTCCCCCTCCTCACTGTAAATAAATAAACTTTTCTAAAAACCCTCAACTGCAAAGAATAAATGACAATGGCATCGCCTTCTAGATACCATCTTCCTACAGGCAATTTCCTTCTCCCTCTTTAAACAGCTGTTTCCGAACAGGCTGCCAGTGAGTGGGCTGCAAAAACAAAACTCATGGGTTTTTAGATTCCCTTTGCCAGACCCAAAGCACAAGCCATTAAAGAAAAAACAATGATAAACTGGGCTATCAAAACGTAAAACTTTTGCTGGGCAAAAGATACTGTTAAAGAGAATGAAAAGACAAACCACAGGCTTGGAGAAAATATTTATAAATCATGTACCGGATAAAGAACTTGTATCCAGAGTATATAAAGAACTACTCAAACTCAACAATAAGAAAAAAACTAACCCAATTAAAAAAAAAAAAAAGACAAAAATTCTGAACAGTCACTTCACTTCTCCAAAGAAAATATATGAGTTGCAAATAAATACATGAAAAGATGCTTAAGTGTCATCAGCCATCAGGGAAATGCAAATCAGAATCTAATGAGACACTACTTCACGCCCACCAGGATGGCTGTAATCAGAGATACAGAAAGTGTGGGCCACATTGGAACCTTGGACGTTGCTGGTGGGAAGGTAAAATGGGGCAGCTGCTGTGCCACACAGTCTGGCAGCCACTCAGAAAGTTAAACACAGCATTACCGAAAGACCCACCCATGCCATGCTTAGGTATATGCCCAAGAGAAATGAAAACATATAGGCTCAGAAAAACTTGTTCACAAAACAGCTAATAGGTGGAAACACCCCAAACGTCCATCAGCCGATGAATGGATATACAAAAGGTGATCCACTCTGAATGGAATATATTCAGCCATAAGAAGGAATGAAGCACTGACACATGCTACAATGTGGATGAACCTTGAAAACATTACACTAAATAAAAGAAGCCAGTCACAAAAGGCCACAGAGTGTGTGATTTCATTTATGTGAAACATCCAGAACAGGCAAACCCACAGAGACAGACACTGGATTAGTGGTTGCCAGGGGCTGGCAGAGGCGGGAATGGGGAGTGACTGCTAATGGGGACGGGGTTTCTTTTGGGGTGATGGAAATGTTCTGGAGTTAGTGGTGATGGTCGCAGTGTATGTTTTTAGCTCTGAATATGCTAAAAACCAATGAAATGTACACGTTAAATGGATGAATTATATTGAATATAAATTATATCTCAATAAGGCTACTGAAGAGAGCTACCACTATCTGCCCATTAGAAAGGCAAAATGGGGGACTTCCCTGGCGGTCCAGTGGTTAGGACTTTGCCTTCTAATGCAGGGGGTGTGGGTTTGATCCTGGTCAAGGAGCTAAGATCCCACATGCCTCCCGGCCAAAAAACCAAAACATAAAAAAGAAGCAATATCATAACAAATTCAATAAAGACTTTAAAAAAAAAAAAGGCAAAAAGAAGGCAACAGAGCTTATCAAGCGCTGGCGAGAACACAGGGCAGCAAGACCCTCCTCCACTGCTGGTGAGGGTGCCAAGTGGCAGCCACCTCAGAAGGCGGTGGGCAGTTTCTCATAAAGTCCAACCTACCTGTACCGTGTCACCCGGCAACCCCCCTCCTGGGTATTTACCCAAGGGGACTGAAAACTTACATCCACACAAAAACCTGTCTGCAAACGTTTAGGGCAACTTTCTTCATAATCACCAAAAACTGGAAACAACCCAGATGTCCTTCAACCAGCAAATGGATAAACAAATGCAGCATTATCCACACAATAAAGAGGAATGAACTATTCATTCATATGACAACACAGATGAATCTTAAGTGCATCTCACCAAGTGAAAGAAACCAGACACAAAGGGCTACATATTGTAGGAGTCTATTTATGTGACATTCTGGAAAAGGCAAAACTCTAAGGATGGAAAACAGATGAGTGTTTTTGAGGGACTGAGGGTGGGGGGAGGAGCTGACTTCAAAGGGACAGCGGGAGGGGGTCTGGGGAGGAGTGAAGGGATCTGTGTGGTGACGCTATGGTGGTTGCATGACTCTATCATGTCAAAACCCAGAATGAACTTCACTGAAGACAAACTAAAATGGTGATAATAATAATAACCAGATGGGTGGGGAAAGGGAACCCCAGACAGAGCTCAGACAATGACTAATGAATCTAACTGTATACACACGAATGACAGAACCATACCAGCAACGATGGAAGAAAGGAGCTGCCACAAAGAACTTTTAACTGGATTCTGGAAGGCTGAAGACAAAAACTGCATGCAGACCCCGTTACTTTACTTCTCACAAGAATATGGCTTAGAGATTCTGAAACTACTTTCCAGATACACTAAGGTTAAACAAATAAGCAAGTATATTGCAGGTAAGGAGAGCCAGGTGTCTCCCTTCAGAGAAAGAAGTTAAAATCAGCAAGGGTGGGGGTGAGGGGTGTTCGAGTGAACTCGGTGGTGCTGGACTGGAGGTGGAGGCAGAGGCCTGAACTGATGTTTACTTTTGTGTTTACATATACAGACAGCAGAGGGATGAGCACAGGCGGGGCGGTTAGTATACATGCATACACTTCTCAGATCTGCCCTCTGAGGGGCCTAAAAGCAGTGACGCCCCAGGAGCAACGAACACGCTTCGCTCCCAGATCTTGGTTTTTAAATACCCTTCTCTAATCAAAGGGACCAAGGCTCCTTGGATAAAGGGCTGATTCTAGGGCTGGTGCAGGGGAAAAAACCAAGATGAGCTTGGAGTACCCTGTGGTGCCAGAAAGCGAGGAAGCACCCCAAAAAGCACAGGAACATGATGAAAAGGCCCAGGGGCCAACCTGAGGGAGTCCCCACCCACCAGAGTGAGAACAATTTGAACCACCAAACAAATGACAATAGGCCTGGATTATAACCCCCCCAAAACCCCACAAAGATTCATGAATCCATACTGATATAAATAAAGGGCTGAATAAATAAATAAATGCAGAAGGGACAACTACCTTACAGAACAATTCCAGCTAATAAATGTAGAAGGAACGAGTGAAATGGAAATCACCATAGAACACACTAATGGATGACAAAACTAGTGGATGAAGCTTGAAAAAGAAACAAGTGATCTACATAGTTTCAAAGTATCTCCCCCAAATAGATATTAGTTACTGTGGTGGTTTTAACTCTGCCCACCAGGATGTGGAGCTTAATTTTTCTGCCCTTGAGTGAGGGCTGGCCATAAGTGACTGGCTTCTAACAGTATGGAAAGGGACAGAGAGTAATTTCACAGGAGAGACTGGCAGATGCCCCTTAACCAGATCAAGGTAACAACCCTAGTAATAAGTCAAGTTGGTATCAGGTCCACACTACTGTGAGGTAATGATGGGGGGGGGGCACAGAGAGGTGGGGGGAGGGTGGGCTCCTCACCTCTGTGGTCTTCTTATCAAAACCTACAACCCCAGTCTAATCATGAAAAAACAAAACCAAGTTGGGGAGCATTCTTCAAAATGCCTAGCTAGTATATTTCAAAAACATCAAGGTCATGAAAGATAAGACTAAGAAATTGTCACAGATGGAAGGAGGCAAAAAAAGAGACACAACCACTAAATGCAAGGTAGGGTCCTGGATGGATTCCAGAACAGAAATGGGGAAATCCAAATGAAGCCTATTAACAGGAAGTACTGTACTAATGTTAATGTCTTTGTTTTGATCACGTACGGTGGTCATGTAAGATGTTAACATTAGGGGCAGCTGGATGTGGGGTATATAGGAACTCTCTGTATGATCTTTGCAACTCTTCTGTGTTTCTAAAGTTATTTCAGAATTAAAAGTTAAAAAAAAATTCGTGATGATGAGCCAGTCCATCCTGGTTGGGTTACTCAAGACACCCTTATGCACATTTGGAGCAACTTGGGTTTGCAAAGCTACCTCTTTCTTTGACTGTGAACGTTATGGAACCTAAAGACACATCAAGTCCTTCCAATAAAATCTAGTGTCCAAACTGAGATGTGCAGTAAGTGTAAAGCCAAATTTCAAAGACTTAGTATTTTTTAAAAGGAATATAAAATAGCTTGCTAATATTAAAATACTGACTACACATGTTGAAATGCTAATATTTTGGATATATTGGGTTAAATAAGTTACAGTACTAAAATTAATTTCACCTGTTTCTTGTAACCTTTTTTAATGTGGCCACTAAAAAGTTTCGAGTTACATACGTGGCTTACATATTTCTACTGGACAGCCAGGGCACAAGATATAATTCACTTGTTGGAACAAGAAGGGCTTCAAGGACCTCGGGACACTTCTGGGACAACGAACAGATATCAAGGGAGCATTTCAGCAAGACTCTGTTCATTCAGTTGGTCCTAGGATACTTTACTCATCCTGGACACGCTGCCTTGTCCAGGCATGCTCTCTCAGGCCACAACCAACACCCCAGACCACTTTCCAAAGGAACAACTTGGCCACAGCTCGTAGGGTTTTCTGGGTCATATGTGATCAGAGGGTGACCATCTGGATCCCCCTGAATGAGCTCAAGCTCCCAACCCAGAGAAGTTCATATCACACATTCATCCTGCCCAGCAAATTCTGTCAGCATCTAAAAACGGGCACCTATCCAGGATTCCCAAAGAACTCTTACAACTCAACCACCAAAAAAACTACCCAATTCAAAAATGGGCAAAGGACATGAACAGACATGTCTTCAAAGACGATATACAAATGGCCAAAAAGCACATGAAAAGATGCTCGACATCGTTAGGCACTAGGGAAATGCAAATCAAAACCACAATGAGATGCACTTCACACCCACTAGAGATTGTGTGAGGGTTATAGGAACTATTTGTAAAATGCCTAACACAGCCCCTGGCCTATTATCATTCAATACTTTTCTCCCAAGTATAAAATTATCTGAGGTGTAACAATATTATAAGTAATATTGCTCAATAGTTATTACATCTCCATAAGTGTAGAAGAAGCATATGACAAAATTCAACACTCGTTTGTGATAAAAACGCTCAACAAACTAGAAATAGAAGCCACAGATGAAAAGCCCACAGCAAACATCACACTCAACCGTGAAAGACTGAAAGCTTTCCTCTAATATCAGCAACAAGGCGAGGATGCCCACTTTCACCACTTTTATACAACACCTATGAAGTAATAGCCAGAACATTAGGCAAGAAAAATAAAAAAAAAAAAAGGAAGAAAAGAAAAGAAAGGCATACAAATTGGAAAGGAGGAAGTAAAATTACCTCTTATTGAAGATGACATAATCTTACACGTCGAAAATCCTAGATTACACACACAGACACAAAACTGTTAGAACTAATAAATTAGCAAAGTTACAAAATCAACACACACCAAAAAATCAGCTGCAGTTCTATACACTAACAACGAACAATGTGAAAAGGAAATTAAGAAAACAATTCCACCTACAACAGCATCAAAAAGAATAAAATACTTAGAGATCAACCAAGGAAGTAAAGATTTGTACAATAAAAACTATAAAACATTGCTGAAAGAAATTAGACATAAATGAAAAAATATTCCATGCTCATGAATTCAGAAGACTCCATATTGTTAAAATGTCAAACTACCTAAAGTAATCTAGGGATTCAATGCAATCCCGATCAAAATACCATTGACATTTTTTTTTTGCAGAAATATAAAAATCTACCCTAAAATTCATATAGAACCTCAAGGGACCTCAAATAGCCAAAAAATCTTTAAAAATAAGAATAAACTTGGAAAACTCACACTTCCTGACTTCAAAATTTACTACAAAATAGGGAGCCCAGAAATAAACCCACATATTTATGGTCAATTAATCTATGACAAAGGAGGCAAGCATATACAATGGAGAGAAGACAGTCTCTTCAATTAAGTGATGCTGGGAAAACTGGAGAGCTACATGTGAAAGAATGAAATTAGAATGTTCTGTAACACCACATACAAAAATAAACTCAAAATGGATTAAAGACCTAAATGTAAGACTGTAAACCATAAAACTCCTAGAGGAAAACATAGGCTGAACACTCTTTAACATAATTGTAGCAATATTTTTTTGATGTCTCCTGAAGCAAAGGAAATAATAGCAAAACTAAACAAATGGGACCTAATTAAACTTAAAAGCTATTGCCCAACAAAGGAAGCCATCGACAAAACAAAAAGACAATCTAGACAATCTACTGAATGGGAGAAGATATTTGCAAATGATATGACTGATAAGGGGTTAACAGCCAAAATACATAAATAGCTCATACCACTCAACATCAGAAAAACAAACAACTCAATTAAAAAATGGGCAGAAGACCTGAGGGGACATTTTTCCAAAGGGGACATGCAGATGGCCAACAGGCACAGGAAAAGATGCTCAACAACATTAATCATCAGAGAAACACAAACTAAAACCACAATGAGATAGCACCTCACCCGTCAGAATGGCTATCATCAAAAAGAACGCAAATAACAAATGCTGGCAACAATGTGGAGAAAAGGGAACACTTGTGCACTGTTGGTGGGAATGTAACTTGGTACAGCTGCTGTGGAAAACAGAATGGAGGTTTCCTAAAAAACTAAAAATAGAACTTCCATATGACCCAGCAATTCCACTCCTGGGTATATATCTGAAAAAATAAAAATAAAAACACTAATTTGAAAAGATACGGCAGCAGTATTTACAACTGCCAAGATACGGAAGCAACCTAAGTGTCCATCAACAGACGAATGGATAAAGAAGATATGGTGTACACACACACACACACACACACACACACACACACACACACACACGGAATACTACTTAACCATAAAAAAGAATAAAATTTTGCCATTTGCAACAACATGGATGGACTTGGAGGGTATTATGCTAAATGAAATAAGACAAACACTGTATGATACTACTCATATGTGGAATCTGAAAAATAAAACAAACTAGTGAATATAACAAAAAGGAAACAGACTCACAGATATAGAGAACAAACTAGTGGTTACCAGTAAGGAGAGTGAAGAGGGGAGGGGCAAGATAGGGGTGGGGGTTAAGAGGTACAAAACAAGCTATGAAGATATATTATACAACACAGGAAAAATAGCCAATACTTTATAATAACTATAAATGGAGTGTAACCTTTAAAAATTGTGAATCATTATGTTGTACACTTGTAACTTATTTAATATTGTACATCAACTAGACTTCAATTAAAAAAAATTTTTTTAAACACTATAAAGCTATGGTAATTGAAACAGTGTGGTACTGGTCATAAAGACAGATATATGGACCAATGAAATAGACTAGAAGGCCCAGAAATAAACCCTCATATATGTGGTCAAGTGATTTTCAACAGGGCATCAAGACCATTCAACAGGAAAATAAGTCTTCTCAACAAATGGCGTTAGGAAAACTGGATATCCACATCCAAAAGAATGAAGTTCAACCCTTACCTAACACCGTATCCAAAAATTCATTCAATATGGACCAAACACCTAAATGTAAGAGCCAAAGCTATAAAATTCTTAGAAGAAAACATAGGGCAAAAGCTTCACAATACTGGATTTGATAATGATTTCTTGGATATGACACCAAAGGTACAGGCAAGAAAAGGAGAAATAGACAAACTGGACTTCATGAAAATTAAAAACATTTATTCATCAAAGTACATGACCAACAGAGTGAAAAGGCAATCTAGAGAAAGGAAGAAAATACTTACAAATCATATATGTGATAATGGATTATTACCCAAAATATATAGAGAACTCATAAAACTCAACAACAAAACAAAACCAAACAACCCAATTCAAAAATAGGCAAAGGACTCAAATAGATATTTTTCCAAAGAAGATATACAAATGCCCAATAAGCACATGAAAAGATGCTCAACATCACTCATCATTAGAAGCAGCAAATCAAAACCACAATGAAGGAATTCCCGGGCAGTCCAGTGGTTAGGACGCGGTGCATTCATGGCCGAGGGCCTGGTTTCAGTCCCTGGTCGGGGAACTAAGATCCCACGAGCCACGCAGTGTGGTCAACAACAACAACAACCACAAGGAGATACCACCTCACACATTACTATTGATGCTATCAAAAAAAAAAAGAGAGAGAGAGAGAGAAAGCAACAAGTGTTGACAAGGATGTGGAGAAACTGCAACACTTGTGTACTGTTGGTGAGAATGTAAAATGGTACAGCTGCCATGGAAAACAGCATGGTGGTTCCTCAAAATATTAAAATAGATTTACTATATATATTATCCAGCAATTCTATTTCTGGGTATGTATCCAAAAGAACTGAAAGCCCACAACATTGTAAATCAGCTATACTTCAATAAAAAATTTAAAAGAATTGAAAGCATGGTCTCAAAGAGATATTTGTATACTCATGTTCACAGCAGCATTATTCCCAGTAGCTAAAACATAGAGGCAACCCAAGTGTCCAAGATAGATGAATGGATAAGCAAAATGTGGTATATCTATACAATGGAATATTGTTCAGCCTTAAAAAGGAATGAAACAAGGACACACACTACAATGTGGATGAACCTTGAAAACGTTGCGAATACAAAGGACAAATATTGTATGATTTCACTCACATGAAGTACCCATAATAGGCAAATTCACAGAGACAGAAAGTAGAATAGAGGACTGACGGTAGGAGAGGTTATTATTTAATTGGTAGTTTTATTTGGGATGATCAAAAAGTTCTGGAAACAGATAGCAGTGATGGCTGCACAACACTGTGCATATTCTTTTTTTTTTTTTTTTTTTTTTTTACTTTTTTGGTGAATTTTTTATTGTGATAAAATATATGTAACATAATAATTAACATTTTAACCATTTTCAAGTGTACAATTCTGTGGCATTAAGTATATTCACGATGTTGTGCAACCACTGTCACTATCCATTTCCAGAAATTTCTCATCGTCCTAAACGAAAACTCTGTACCCATTAAACAATAATTCCCCCAGTCCCTGGTAACCACTATTCTACTTTCTGTCTCTGTGAATTTGCCTATTCTAGATACTTTATACAAGTGAAAGAACATAATATTTGGCCTTTTGTGTCTGGCTTATTTCACATCGTGTGTATTCTTAATGCCACTGAATTATACATCTAAAAATGGCTAAAATGATAAATATTATGTTACAGACACAGATACACCACAAACCACACATGACAAAATCAAGCTGAACTACATCAAAATCAAGAACTTCTGCTCTTTGCAGGACACTAAGAGACTGAGAGACTGAAAAGACAAGCCATAGATGAAGAAAATACCTGCAAGAGGAAGGTTTGATAAAGGACTGGTATCTGGAATATCACTATTATACAATCAATATATTAAACACTCTATCACAGCTATACACTCAATAGTAAGAAAATAGACATCCCAATTTTAAAAAATGGTCAGACACTTCGAACAGACACCTCAAAGAAGTTAAAGGCAAATAAGCTATGAAAATACACTCAATGCCGTAAGTCATTAGGGAAAAGTCCAGAACCAGATGGTTTCACTGGTAAACGCTACCAAACATTCTAAGAATTAACAATTCTACTCAAACTCTTCCAAAAATAGAAGAGGAAGGAACACTGCCTAACACATTCTATGAAGTCAGAATTATTACCCTGATACCAGAGCCAGACAAAAATACCACAAGAAAACTACTGATCAATATTCCTTGTGAATATAAAATTCTCAAAAAATACTAGCAAACCGAATCCAACAGCACATTAAAAAAGATTATACACATAACCAAGTGGAAATTTATCCCAGGAATGCAGGAATGGTTCAATCATTGTAATATACCACATTAATAAAATAAAGAAACCCACATGATTATCTCAACAGAGGCAGAAAAAGTGTTTGAAAAAACATTATGCCCTTTCATGAAAACACTCAGTAAACTAGGAATAAAACTAGGAATAAAACAGCCAGACAAAAATACCACAAGAAAACTACTGATCAATATTCCTTGTGAATATAAAATTCTCAAAAAAATACTAGCAAAACGAATCCAACAGCGCATTAAAAAAGATTATACACATAACCAAGTGGAAATTTATCCCAGGAATGCAGGAATGGTTCAATCATTGTAATATACCACATTAATAAAAATAAAGGAAAAAAACCCACATGATTATCTCAACAGAGGCAGAAAAAGTGCTTGAAAAAATGTTATGCCCTTTCATGAAAACACTCAGTAAACTAGGAATAAAAGGGGACTTCCTTAACCTGATAGAGGGCATTTATGAAAAAAACCACTGCTAACATCATACTCAGTGGTAAAAGACTGAACATTTTCCCTCAAAGGTCAGGAACAAAGTAAGAAAGACCACTTTCATCATTACTATTCAACACTGTACTGAAGTCCTAGCCAGATCAATGAGGCAAGAAAAAGAAAAAAGGCATCCAAACCGAAGAAAAAAGTAAAACTATCTCCATTTGCAGGTACCTTTTATGTAGAAAATCCCAAAGAAGCCACAAAAAATTACTAAAGATAATAAACAGATTCAGTAAAGTTGCAGGGTACAAGATCAACACACACAAAAATCAGTTATGTTTCTATATACCAGCAATAAACATTCCAAAAGGAAATTAAGGAAACAATTTCATTTACAATAGCATGCAACAGAGTAAAATATCTAGGAATAAATTTAACCAAGAAAGTAAAATACTTGTACACTGCAAAGTACAAAATGTTTCTGAAAGAAATTAAAGAAGACCCAATCACACGGAAAGACATCCCATGTTCTTGGATTGGAAGACTTCAATATTGTTACGATGGTAATGTCTCCAAAGTATTTACAGATTCAATGCAATCTGTATCAAAATTTCAGTGGTCTTTTTTGCAAAAATGGAAAAGCCAAGTGTCAAATTCATACGTAACCCCAAGAGGCCCAAGAAAACCAAAACCATATTAAAAAAACAAACAAAAAACCCCCAAAGTTGGAGGACCCACATATCCTGATTTCAAAACTTTCTACAAAACTACAGTAATCAAAACAGTATGGTACTAGTATAAGGACAGACATAAAGACCAATGGAATAGAATTGAGAGTCCAGAAATAAAACCAACCATACACAGCCAATTGATATTCAACAAGGATGCTAAAGCCACTCCACGGGGGAAAACAATCTCTTCAACAAATGGTGCAGGGACAACAGAACGATCACATGCAGAAGAATGAAGTTAGACCCTACCTCATCCCACACACAAAAATTAACTCAAAATGGGTCAACTATCTAAATATAAGAACTAAAACTATAAAACTAGTACAGGGAAACATAGGGGTAAATCTTCATGACCTCAGATTTGGCGATGGAGTCAGATTTAACACCAAAAGTGTAACAGAAGAAGAAAAGTAGATAACTTGAGCTTCATAAAAATTAAAAATGTCTGTGTATCAAAGAACATTATCAGAATGTGATAAAAACCCAAAGAATGGCTGAAAACATTTGCAGATCACACATCCGGTAAGAGTTTAATACCCAGAATATATTAAAAACTCTTACAACTTAACAATTCAAAAAATAAACATTAAAAAAATGGGCGAAAGATGTATACAGCCATTTCTCCAAAGAAGATACATAAATGGCCAACAGCAGGTGAGATGTTCACCACCACTGTCATTAAGGAAATGCAGATCAAAACCTCAACGTGATACCACTTCACACCCACTTCGATGGCTACCACAAAACAAAAACAGGAAATAACAAGCACTGTTGAGGATGGGGAGAAATAGGAACTCTCCTACATTGCTGGTGGGAATATGTAGAGAAGAGTTTGCCAGGTCCTCAAAAAAGTTAAACACAGAATTACCACATGACCCAGCAATTCCACTCCTAGGCATACGCTCCACAGAACTGGAGACTGGAACGCAAACATGTACACGTCCACGCACGACCACAGCAGCATGAGTCACAGCAGTGAGTAGGCGGAAACAGCCCAGACGTCTACAAACAGATGAGTGGATAAACAAACTGTGGCACAGTGGATCTTCAATATTCGTGCGTTCCCTGTTTCTGTATTCAGCTACTCACTAAAATTACCTATAAACCCAAAATCAGTCCTCGTGGCTTTCATGTCCACTTGCAGACAGGCACCGAGTGGTGAGAAAGCAGCTGGCTGCAGGCTCGTCCCCGGCTGCTGTGAAACAAGCTGCACTCGGCCTTCCCGTGCAGTTCTCACACTGAACGAGTGGCCTTTTCACCATGTATGTAGTGCCATTTTTACCAAATTTTTGTGCTTCTGCCATCTGAAATGGCCCCAAGCACGGTGCTGAAGTGCTGTCTAGGGTTCCCAAGCCCAGGGGGGCTGTGATGTGCCTTACAGAGAAAATATGTCTGCTGGACAAGGTTGGTTCAGGCATGAATGATGGTGCTTGGGCTGTGAGTTCAATGTTAATGAATCAACAGTGTACAGTAAATAAGGAGGCTTCAAACAGAAGCACTCAGGAAACAAGGTTATGTATCCATCAGTTGACAAAACTGTGACCAGAGGCTCGCAGGAACTTAACCCTTTAGGCCCCCTATAGCAACCGTTCAGTTTTCACTAACTCCATGTTCCTGGTGACCTTACAGAGAGCATAACTATTTCGAGTAACGAAAATCAACTGTATATACGTGTGTATCTCCATACAGTGGAATCTTTCATTCAGCCATAAAAAGGAATGAAGTACTGGCACATGCTACAACTTGAATGAACCTTGAAAACACTATGCTAAGTGAAAGAAGCCACACACAAAAAGACACATGTTGTATGATTGGTTTTGTATGAAATATCCAGAATAGGCAAATCCATAGACGGAAAGCAGATTAGAGGCTCCCAGAAGATGAGGGTCGGGGGGACGGGGAGATGAAAAATTTGAAACTAGAGAGGCAGTGGCTGCATAACATTATGAATGCATTAAATGCCACTGAACTGTACGCTGTAAAACGCTTAACTGCACGTTACGTGAATTTCACCTCAATAAAAATTTTATTTTACAATTGTGGCATCATAGAAAGATATTTGGCATTTGTCCTCAGTTCCCGGTCTTGGAATTTCCTGAGTGACGGGGTGACAGGAGCATCTTTTGTTCTAACGAGGCGGCTCTTGGTGGATCCCTAGATGGTTTCAGGATGGGGCTGGTCCCCAGAAAGACAAAGTCTTGATTAGAAGCTCATCCCCCCTCCCGACCTCCAAGCTCCGGGGAGGGGGAGGGCTGGAGGTTGAGTCAGTCAGCAGTGGCCAATGACTGACTGACTCATGCCTACACAACGAAGACTCCATAAAACCCCTAAACACGGGGTTCGGAGACCTCAGGGAGGGCAGGTGAGCGTGGAGGTGCCAGGAGGGCGGTGCATGGAAAGAGAGGCCCCAGAAGCCCACCCCTGCCCACACCGGGCCCCCTGCCTCTCTCCCACCTGGCTGTTCCTGAATTACATCCCATACACTAAACCGGAAACAGGGAGTAAAATGCTGATCGGAGTTTTGTGAGCTGTTCTAGCAAATTCCGAAACCTGAGGGGGTTGTGGGAACCCCCGATGGATAGCTGATCCGTCAGAAGTACAGGAGGCACAGTGCAGATCTGTGGCTGTCATCTGAACTGGGGACAGCCCTGTGGGGCTGACCCCTGACCTGCAGGTCTGCGCTAACTCGAGTGGCTAGTGTCAGAAGCGAACTAAACTGCTGGATACTCCAATGGTGCCTGGAGAATCAGAGCCGGAGGGGAAGTGCTGGGAAGGACACTGTGCATTTGGAGTCAGAAGCACGTGAGTAAAAACCGCTCAATGGACGTCCTCGGTGGCGCAGTGGCTAAAGACTCCACGCTCCCAATGCAGGGGGCCCGGGTTCCACCCCTGGTCAGGGAACTAGGTCCCACATGCTGCAACTAAGAGCCCACGTGTGGCAACTAAAGATCCCACATGCCACAACTAAGACCCAGCGCAGCCACATAAATAAATAAATATTTTAAAAGTATTAAAAAAAAGAAGACACACGGAGATTATACTTTTATTAAGTCAGACAGACCCATCCCCCACACCGCTTCTTTTCTTCGCTTGGGGGAAAGGAGGGCTTTATCTGTAAAAGAACATCCTGCCAACAGGTCAAACGGAACGTGGCCTCAGATAAATTTTAGCGCCAAACACCACATAACACAGAATTTCTCCATTTCACAGCCAGTGCCACTGAGGCTAGAATGCCTCACGCTCACACGAGAAAACATCCCGCGTCTGAGAAAGCGTCCTTTCTGCTCTGGGTGCAGATCCCCCCACTGTCCAGAGAGGCCAAACGTCATCCTGGGGCCTGAAGGCCTCAGAGGCTGCCTGCTCCACTCACCCCGCTCACCCAGGCGGACCCAGCAGTGACATCAACGACACACATGGATGAAGCCCTTACTCTGAGCTGGGTACCGGGCCACACGCTCTACCTTCCATCACTCCAAATCTTCCCAACAGCCTGAGAAGCAGACACAATTAGGAACCCATCTCGTGGACAGAGAAACTGGGGCCAAGAGAAGTGGGCTGTCCACAGCTGCTCCGCCTCTTCTTAGCAGGACAAAGATCAGCTCACCTTACTGACAGCTGAACAGTAAGGCAGGGCTGAAACCCAACGGCAGCCCTTGCCTATGGCAGGGGGGAAAAGTCACCAGCAGACGCTCTCACGATGTCCCTGGTTCACACGCATCCCACGCCTGCAGAAGCTGCTTTTGCCATGAACCGGCACTCACTTTTCCACACACGTCCCTCAACAGGGACCCACATTTAGACAACATCTGTACGACACGATACATAAAACAATACTGTCCCTGTCACCCAGAAGCAAGTAAACAACAGAATTCATGAGGAGCTGCCATCCCGGGTCACGCCTGTCTCAGGTATTGAAGCAATGGGTGCGCACATGTGAACACACGCTCCGCTGGTCCAAACCCCAGCTCCGCCAATCATGGTGCAGCCCTGCCCACACGACTGGGCATGCAGGCGCCCCTTCATCCAGACTGGGGAGATCACCGTCCTCCGGGGCCTGTCCGGGTACTAAGTAATAAGCACCGCTCAGCAGAACGCCTGGCACAGCACACGCACCCCACAGGACCTGTGACGGGACCTGCACCCCTTCCCGCGATGGGCCTTGCAGCGCAGGGCTGCCCGCTACAGCCCTGAGGGCAACGCCTCCACCAGGAACAGAGGATTCTAGTAACGGGATGCAGGGCACAGGAGAGCACCCAGCACTTATCCTGAGAAAGGGCTCACGGGGCCATGCCGGACCCAGCGCCCAACCCTGCAGATACCAAGGCACCCGCGGCTCAGCGCTCCCTCCCAGCGGACTCACTCTGTCTCCCTAACCACCCAGAGGGGCTACAATCAGCATCCTGTTTGCACAGCCTCCCCACGGGGGGGCCCCTGGACTCACCCCAGCACTGGCCCCCCGCCCCACGTGGACGCCCCCTTCTCCACACTCCCGGAGCAGCAGGAGGCCTCCCTGAGCATGGTCCCTAAGCGGCAGGGCGCCAGCCCCCTCAGGGTGCAGTATCCATCCCCCACCCGTGCAGACAGGCTGGGCTCTCCTCTCAACAGTGGCCAGTCACCGGGACTCTCAGGCCTCGATGCCCAGAGAGCCTCAGGATGACCCACAGGCCCCGCCGCCAAATCCCACTGAGCCGCAACCGCTGAGATATCCCTTGGTGCCCAGGGGACCGCGGTGCCAACCTGAGCTCCACCCCAGAGGCCTCTGACGCCACGGGTTCTCAGAACAAGGGGCTCGTTAAGTGAGTGGTGGCACCCTTGGGCCCCCCAGGGGGATGTCCTTCCTGAAAGATGGCAGAGCCGCCCACAGCCAGTCTAGCTGGACTTGTGGAGGAGCACCAGCCAGCCAGCCACCTTGGAGCCAGCGAAGGTCACCGCTGGCTGCTTGGTGGCACCTGTGAGGATCAGCAGAGGCACGCTGCCAGGGAGGCAACTGTTAAATGTTGGTTACTGGGCTTTAAAAAAAAAAAAAAAGCTATGGCCTGAATGTGTCCCCCGCCAATTCCTACGCTGACTCCCACCCCCCACGTGATGGTGCTGGGAGGGGCTTAAGTCACGAGAATGGAGCCCTCGGGAATGGGATTAACACTTCCAGAAAGAGTCCCTAGGCCCCTCACCGCTTCCACTCTGTGAAGGCACAGCAAGAAGCCTGTGACCCAGAGGACGAAGGACAGCCCTCACCCGACCACGCCGGCACCCGATCCCAGACTTCCAGCCATCAGGATGCTGAGCAAACAATTTCTGTTGTTTATGAGCCATCCAGTGTGTAGTATTCTGTTACAGCAGCCTGAACGGATGACTATTTCTATTTTTTTCATTGTAAATGTTTAGAAAATACACATGGAGAGAAATAGTACAAAACCCCGCTGTGATCCTGCCACCCAGATTACCTTTGGTAACATCTTTCATGTATATAATTCCTTTTTTCTATAAATGACACACATATAACTTGCTTTCCTCATTCAACAACATTAAAAGCTCTTTCCCCCAAGGTCGTCAAAGATTCTGTTCAGAAGATGCATAAGTGCATCCAACCAACAGCCCACTGTCAGACACCTAATAACTTCCAGATCTTCGCCCCTCCTCCCGCGAGGTGACAACCCCTCTAGGACAGGCCACAGACTCCGGCCCCGCCCCAGCACGTGGCAGCTGAGCCGGGGACCCCGCCACTTTCAGGACGACTTATGGCGACGGGCCCCGGTGCTCCCCCACCTGCCGCCGCAATGTGCCCGGCTCCCCGGCCCCGCCACCACAGGAGGGATGCGCGCGACGCTCCGCCCGCGGGCGCGCAACATGCAGTCTCTGCTACACATGCCAACATCCACCCGGCGCTTCCGGTCCCACTGGCCCTTGTGTGAGCTGTGCATCCTCCTTACTGCTAACTGGACTCCTACCTTGTTCTTGAAGTACACCTCGATGGGCATGATGAAGCCTGCGTAACCCGACTCCTCCACTTTGTAGGGGGGCTCCTTGCACACTGAAAAGAAAGGGAAAACCGCTGTCAGCACTAGGAGGCCAGCTCCCCCAGCGTGGGAAACCCCAGGCCCCGTTCTATGTCAAAGGGGTCAAGAGGAAGAGAAGCAGCGGAGCAGGAGAAAGGTGACCCCGTGGCGCCAGGGTGGGAGAGCACTGGGGAAGGGGCATGAGACCAGCTACTGCACCACAGCCAGCACCGGCCATGGGCCACACAGGTTCCACCGACTCAGGGCAGCACAGCAGTGCGGCTCAGCGAGGCGCCGGGCCAGGGGGCCCCTGGTCTCCCAGCAGGGCAGGCACTCTGCCGTGCCCTCCTCCTGCCATCGCCCACTCAAACATGGACACTGAGGCCCCGCTTGGGGCCAGGGACATGGACTCCAGGAGATGGAGATGGCCCGGTCCCAGCGGGGGCTCGCCTGGGTTCCACCTCAGCACCTAAGCAAAGCATTCCCAGGTGACGAGTGATGAGAGATGGAGGGGGAGAAAGAAACTAAGAAGAACAGTAAAATAGAGGTAAAACAATCTCCCGCAGTCTCACCCTCGAGGATGAACTGTCAATGTTTTGACAGGTATGCTGTCATCATGCAAGTAATGTGACAATATTGTTCTCCCGCATGCAAGAAAAAAAAACCAGAACAGTACAGATCAAATCCTTGTCCTCCGCCCCTCCCTCTCCCGAGGCAACCAGACCCGGAGATAGGAAAGGATCCTGCCAACTATTAAAAACCTTTACAGACGTATGTCTGTACTGTAATTCTTAAGGGGGCCAAAAATTGCCGGAAAACAGTGCACTGGAACATAATGAAACATGACTTTTTTTTTTTTTTTTTTTTTTAGCTAATTGGGCCTCTCACTGTTGTGGCCTCTCCCGTTGCGGAGCACAAGCTCCGGACGCGCAGGCTCAGCGGCCATGGCTCACAGGCCCAGCTGCTCCGCAGCATGTGGGATCTTCCCGGACCGGGACACGAACCCGTGTCCCCTGCATCGGCAGGCGGACTCTCAACCACTGCGCCACCAGGGAAGCCCGAAACATGACTTTTTAAAAATTAAAACCTTGTAAGATTTTTCTTAAAAAAAAATAATTTAAAATATCATATACCTCAAACATCTCACGTGTCTCATCTATCTGCGCAAACAAAACTGGTGAGGGGGTGGGTTTAGAGTAACTGGGGACCCTCAAGGCCAGGGCTGGCTGGACAGCCTTGCACAGGACCCCGCTCTGCAAACCACAGGGGCGGGGCTCCAGGGAGCTGCGCGGACTGACGGGTAAGCCGGCCCCCGGGGCTCCCCCGGGGGAGCCCCTGCGCCAGCCACCTGCCCTCCAAGCCCAGCTCCCGCTCCCCCCACGCCCCCCCAGGAGGGCTCAGCCTGCACTTCAGGCTCCAGTCCCCACAGCCCGGGGCGCGAGGTGTGCTCAGCTGGACGGACTTCCCTGCCAGGGGCGAGGGGGCCGTCCCAACCCGGCCGGGGGACCCACCGCCCCCGCAGCACAGCCTCCTGGGGGGCAGCAGTAGCCCGGCTGCCTCGGCTGAGCGCCCTGAGTACTGTCACCTGACCTCGGGGCCCGCACAGAGTCACTACTGCTACCAAACGCTGCACTCGCTCATTCGTGCGGTCACTCCACCACTATCCGCATCTGACAGTGTCAGGTGCCCGGCTGACGCCAGAGGCCAAAGGGACACCTCTGGTCCCCAGGAGTAAGCTCAGTCACCTTCAGTCTGACGGTCAGCCCACCTGGAAGTAAGGAGTGCCCCTGCCTGCAGGCTGGGTCAATGGGCGGTGGCCCAGATAGCCTGGGGACACTGTGGGGTTGACCTCGGCCCCAAATCCCTATTCGAGCCAGCTCCTATCCTGCTGCTCCTCAGAGAGCCTCCTGGAGGTGCTGGCTGGGCATGCCCGAGGCAGCCCGCCCCAAGACACCGCCTCGTTCCCTCTGAAGCCCACAGTTCCCGGCGTCGTGCAGGTCAGGGCCCCAGCTGTCCACCGCTCCCCCGAGGCCCCGAGGACGCCTCAGCCCCTCCTGCCCCTACGGCTCGCCCGCCACCAAGCGCTGTGAAGGCCACCTCCAAACATCTCTGGGCTGCACCCCGCTGCCTGGTGCCCTGAGCCTCCGCTCCAGCCCCTCACCAGCCGGCCTGCCTCAGGCTTGCTCCCAGGCATCTTCTGCAGGGGCCGCGGGAAGGACCCCTCTGAATCACAGATGTGTGTCCCCTGATGGCTCCCCACTGCCCTCAGGACCAACTTCCAGCCGCTCCAGGGGGCCTGCACGGCGCTCCATCCCCTCCAGGCTCATCTCTCACCAGCCCTGCCGCGCTGCCCCTCTCAGATCACAGAGCACTTCCTCTGGGACCCCTTCACTGAGCAGCAGCCCCCGCCCCCCATCAAGCTCCAGGCTGGGGCTCCCTCCTCCGGCCCCGAGCGTCCTGTGTCACTTGGTCTCAGGACCCCTCGTGCTTACTGTCTCCATCTTCCTCAATCCTACACGAGCTCCGGTTCACTCAGTGTGACACCCCCAGGGCCAGCACCACGGCCAGATCTTTTGGAAACATTCACTATATATCTGTCAAATACCGCTGAGCAGGCCACATGTCACACCTCTGCCAGGTCATCTACTGAAGTGAGAGGCCTGTCCAGGGACAGGAAGAAATCTGGGCAGGGAGGCCAGGTCACGGCCCGCCTCTCCCCGAGTCTCTCGATCCCGTTTGAGCAGACTAAGGGGGGGTTTCTTCAGCTGCGTGAACCCTGCCCACCTAGTGCCCAAGTCCCCCCACTGTGAGTGGCCTTCAGTCTGCCTCATGTGCCCCGGCCTCACACAGGGCCGGGCACCTGCTTGCTTGCTGAATTAACCTGCATCCAGGAAGGAAAGAGGAAGTAGAGAGGAAGGGTGGCCTGTTCTCGCTGCACAATCCCCCAGCATAGGAGGGAGGGACCGGGGGCCTGCCTGCACGCTCCACCCCAATGTCCATCTCCCCCCGCCCACCCCCAGTCTGAATCCCCTCAGCCATGAAGGCCCGAGTCAGGGCCCCCTCCCGCAGGGACAGCCCTGGCTTCCCTCGGCCTCTGACCCAGGTCACTTACTTCCACTTGTGTCACCTCTGATCTTCATCTCTCTACCAGATGACAAACCCCTTCAGGGAAGGGACCCTGCTTTGCATTTCTCAATCTCTCTCCAAAGGCCTCTCGGAGAATGGGCACTCCCAGGCTGAAAACCACCTTATCCGTTCAGAGACGGGGCACAGGGGCCAGAGTACAGGTTTCCAGACGTGGGAGACCGAGCAGGCACCACCAGCCTGCCTGCCGTCCCACCTGAGGGCCCATGGCAAGCAAAGCGAGGCTAGTAGGAAACCAAATAATGCCGGGAGAGTAACGGGGAGGGAGGCGATGTGAGCAGTCAAGAACTTTCTAGAAGGCAGAAAGTGGGTGAGAGCATGCCGGGCAAGGAAACAGGAAGAGGAAGCTGCAGCCGGGGACATGGCACAGGCGCTGCAAGGGGGGCCTGAGCCCCGGGAGGCCTGGGCTGGGGCGTCCGCAGGCGCAGTGGAGGGTGGGGGTGGGGAGTGGGCGGCTAGGGGTTTTTCTTGGGTTGATGAAAACATTCTGGAATGAGAGAGGTGATGGTTGAGCCACTGTATGAACACACTAGACACGCGGATCGTACACATTAAGGGTGAATTTTATCATGTGTGACTCATACCTCAGTAAAGCAGTTATTTAAAAACAAAAAAAAAGCCAAACAGAGCGGCCGTGACTGGAACAATAGCCCTGGGTATCCCTCCTGCGACCTTCCCCCACCCCACGCCCTGAGTCAGGCCCTTCTCATTCAGGAAACTGGGGGGACCCACGTCCCTAACCAGAAGCCGCTGGTAAAGCGAACCCATCCTGCCCTGAACAGAGCACTCGGTAAGAGTTCCCACTTGGAGGAAAGAGGCCAGAGAAACAGGAATACTTTGGGGCCCACAAGAGAACTTGGGAAAAGGAAAACAAAAACAAAAACCTGGAGTCAACGCCCTCAGATGCAAGACTTGCTCAACAAATGAAAACAAAATACTTTTAAAAAGGAAAATTAGAGAGTAACAAAGGGCTCTTAGACCTTAGTACAAATATAGTACTTATAATTTTTTAATTCAACAGAAAGACCAGAAAATAAAGTCGATGGAATCTCCCAGAATGTACAGCAAAAAGACATTTTTTTTAAAAGGGTGAAAGGTGCAAAAACAACTCAGCAGATTAAACAAATGTCAACAGCAGCTAATATTCATAAAGCACCTACTGTATGCCAGGCAGTATTCTCAGCACTTTATACATTTAACTCGTTTAATCCTCCCAACAACATTGTGAGGCAGATGCAATTGTTCCCATTTTACAGATGAAAAGACTTAAACATAGAGAAGTTATGTATGTAATAAGCATCCTAGAATGCGAAAAAAGAAAGTAAATAGGTGGAAAGAAATTGTCAAAGAAATAGAAGCTAAAATGAAGGACACCGGGACTTCCATGGTGGCCCAGTGGTTAAGACTCCACACTCCCAGCGCAGGGGGCCAAGTTCAATCCCTGGTCAGGGAACTAGATCCCACATGCCACAGCTAAAAGAGCTCACATGTGGCAACAAAGATCCCTCACACAGCAACGAAGATCCAGCATGCCGCAACTAAGACCCAGTACAGCCAAATAATTAAAAAAATATTTTAAAAAATAATAATAAAAAATAAAATAAAATGAAGGACACCAAATGTCTAACATGATGAACAAACACACAACCAAAAAAGACCCCAGAAGCAATGTCATAAAAACCATCTTAAGTCCTTCTAAAGACAAAACAAAAAACTAAAAAACAGGTCATCTGCAACAGAACAAGAACCCAATAGCATCAGACTTCTCAGAAGACAACGAAGCGACACTTTCAAAGCTCTAAGTGATAGTAATTCTCCAACTAGAACGTTACACCCAACTAGACTACCATTCAAGTGTGGGAACAGAACAAGGGCACTTCAAATACACTAGGAGTCAAGGAGTTTATTCCCCACACACCTTTCTTTGGAAATTGCTTCAGTAATTAATCTCCTGGGAAACTTCTTGAGAAACTACTCTAGTAAAACAGGAAAATAAACCAAAACATAAGGGTATTAGGTAAATCCCCCCAGGAGAAAAGTAAAGGAAAGTCCCAGCGTGATGGCTAAAGAGGAGCCAGTTCTGATTAGAGGAGGAAGAGACCAGAATGAAATATCTCAAAGGGGAAAAAACTCCACTGAATAAATGAAATGATGGGGAGGATGGAAAAAAGGCAAAGCACCTTTGATGAAAAAGACACAATGCAAGGATGGGAAGAGAAGCAACGGGCCAAATATGAAGCGAAGTAAACGGGGCCAAATTTTAGCCAAATTTTAACCAAGGATGATAAAAAGAGCCCATCTGACCTTGACATGACCTTCAGCGTTCCCCTTGGAGTGGCCCAGAGTTCAGAGAGGATCCCGACCAGCCCGACAATGGAGAGAGTCACTACAGTCAGTGCCCTTTGCCAGCTACCAACTTCTAGACTTAATCTCTAATCCTGGAGCGGAGCAACCTTAACGAAGTCAAATGTAGCTCCCAGAAGGAGGGACGTAAGGTTCAAGGAAGACGGGGTGCTCCTGCCCTTCTCTTCCTAGATGGAAAGTCAGGAGACCTTGGCCAAAGTTGACAGCATTGAAGAATGCATTCGTTCTCTCAACGAATACTTAGTAAGCACCTAAGTATTACTTAGGATGCAGCAGCAAACTATATGGCCAGACACAAACCCCTCACTTGTCGGGGATGAAAGGGGGAGAAGCTTAGGAGAAAGTCTAACCCTTCACGCTAGTAAGTTAATAAACAAATTTTAACGTGGAAAATCTAGAGATAAGAAGCAAATCTGCTTCTACTGCTTTAAGGTGTTAAGGAAGGACACGACCCAGAAGGTCTAGAAATGTTGCCCCTGGGGTGACACCACCGCTGGTGAGTTGGGAGGTGGGAACATCCCACCTGGCTCATCTCTGCTGGGTCTGTTACGGGTGTATATTTTGGTGTAAAAGATACTTTTTAAGCACATAAAGTATAATTTCAGAGGCTGGAGCCCTATAAGAAATTCACTGGCTGCTTCACCTGATCTGTTTTTCACTGACCACTAAGCAAATGGTGAGTGAGCATTTACCATTCGATACACGTGACGCAGCTGCCCTCTGTGTACAGGCCGCACAGACTTTGCAAACATGCACGATTCACCTACTGAAACTCTGTCTGCAAAATGACACTTCAAAAGAGTGCGCTTCACTCAAAACCCATTTTTCAGACATCGGGAGCTCAGAGAATGTGCCGCTTCCTTGTGACCACAAATAGGTGACTGGGCCTCTCGGGACCTCAGCTTCCGCATCTAGATATGGGAGGGGATCCTGGGGGGCTCCCTGCATCACACAGCACAGAGCGAGGGCAGGACAAACATAGGCCGCTCTGTTACTTCTAGCGGCTGCTTGGTTAAGGACCGGAGGGGAGGAAGATGAAACAAGCAGCTGAAAGGTAGATAGGAGTCACCACCTGGGGCCCCTCCTGGAGAGAAAGGGAGGGACGGGAGAGGGCGGTGGTGAAGGAACTGCAGTGGCAGCTGTCTGGGAAAGCAGGCACCTGGGCCAGGAGGGGGCAGCCCGGCTTCTGCTCTGCGTCCCGGCACAGCGACCACGGGCTCCCCCAGAATGAACAGGCATGACCAAGCGCCAAGAAAAACAGGCATATTCAGCCCACAGCGCATAGACTCCTGCTTTAAAGCACAGGCAGCTTACCTGGCCCCAAGCTTGCCTCCCCATCTGTAAAAGAGGGTCGCAGGGTGAACGAAAAGAGCTTGTGAGCAGGACATGCCTGATGAGTGGCATGTATTACTATCATTATTATTAGCAGGTGCTTTACAGATACCTGATGTTGTCAGGAACCAGGTGGGCTCTCTCCAAGAGGCTCAGAGACGAAAAAAGGAAAAAGGGAGAGAAGCTGAAGACTCAGGAAAGGAGAAATGAAGGAAAAGGAACAGCGGAAAGCTGATGGAAGAATCCAGAAGAAAAAGAATCTCGAGCTGCTTCTGAACCAGGAGTTTCTACTCCTGTAACACATGTCACTTCCCCACTGGACAGTAAGACACCTGCCGGCCCAGGCCCCCAGCGGGTCCCGGGACGGGCTCCTGCTTCCACTCGAGGCTCCATGCTGTCACAGCGTGACCCCCGGCCCCCTGGCCCACCTACTGCGGGTAGAGGGGGCAGCAGCCCAGCAACGGCTCTCCCAGCCCTGAAGCCCTTTCCGAGCACAGAGTCCTTTGTTCCTTTATCAACGCGTCCATTCGAGAACTATTTACAAGACCCCTGTGAAGGGCTGGGCTTCACATGGGAACCGAATGGTAAAAACAGGAGGCAGGGCCCGGCCCCCATAGAGCTCCCAAGATCACCTCCAACTTCGCTCCAAATTCCCCAGGAAGTGGTCTCTGATCGGGCGCCCTGGGTGAGTTCTCGGCTCTCTGCCCTGTCAGACAGCCGGGTCGCATGTCACCCTGTACTTCGCAGATGGCCAGGCGCTCTGAGGGGTGAAGCCAGGGAGGAGGCAGCGGCGAAACGCAAGCCTTTTCTGCTTTTGCCCCACATACCACGGGCTCTCTAAAGGGCATCTCTCCTCCAACGTGGGCCCAGTAAGCAGCTTCCTGCTTACTCACCAGGGGGTGTAAGTCGCCCTTCCCACCCTCAACCACAGGGCTACATTCTCTGGAAGCTTCTCAGAGCCTGAGTCTAAGTGATGACACAAGACGCTGTCACCACCTCCGTTGGGTTTTCCCTACAGCCAAGTCCGCGGCCGAGGGAGAAGCAGAAGGGACGGTGGAGGGCGAGCTCTCGCCTCGGGCTGCGGGGTACAGGCCACCTGCTCCCCAGGGAGAGGGCAGGCGGCCAGGGTGGGGACACTCACCACGCTTGGGCTTGGGGAAGCTGTCGTGCAGCCGGAAGACCACCTTCTCCACGAAGTGCTGGATCTCACACTGCTCAGGGCCGCGGACAAACACCATCCAGTCATGCGTGAACCCCTCCGTGGTGGGTTTCTTGCGTAGTTGGGCACGATGTCCCAGCTCTAACTTGACCTGGACAGTGCACTGGAGGGAGAGAGAGGTGGGCACAGGGTCAACGCAGAGCCCAGGGCAGGGTGCTGCAGGCCATGCCCTCCCCCCGGCCCCCCGCGGCCTACAGAGCTTGCAAGTGAAGGGATCCCGCGCAGGGGCAGCGCGGTCACAGGAGCAGGAGGAGCCTGCACGTGCTCAGGTGGACGGGGCCCGGACGGCTGTGCATGCCTTCGCTCGCCAGGAGGCCCACGGGGCCCCGCGCCTCCTCCCCACCCTGCCCCAGGGCCTTGGCACCTGTGGTTCCCGCTGCCTCGGATGCTCTCCCCCAGGCCTCCCCACGGCTGGCTCCATCCTGTCACCGAGGTCTCAGCTTGACTGTCGCCTCCTCAGAGAAGCCCTCCCTGACCACCCAACCTAAAAGCACCACCACCACCCCATGGCTCTTTATGACACTGTCTTCTCAGCAGTCTCCATGATCAGACATCATCTTGCTAGCAGTCGGCCTGCTCTCCTCGTGCACTGGCTCCCTGCCCGGAGTAGCAACCCTCACCAAGATCTCCCGGAAAACAACAGCGTGACCCGTGGTGCCACTGCAGTCGCCCCTCAGTACCCATGCGGGATCGCTTCCAGGACCCGAGGATACCAAAATCCACAGATGCTCAAGCCCCTTAGGTAAAAAGGTTTAGCACTTACATGTAACCTACGGATATCCTCCTGCATACTTTAAATCATCTCTAGGTTACCTATAATACCTCGTACAACGTAAATGCTAGGTAAATAGTTGTAACTACATGTAAGTACTATGTAAATAGTTGCTGGGGCACAGCAAATTCAAGGGTTGCTTACTGGCACTTTCGGGAATCGTTTTCCCGAATATTTTCGATCCGCAACTGATTGATTGTGCGGATGCAGAACCCACGGATCCGGAGGGCAGACTGTACCTCGTTCTATGAATGAGGCAACCAAGGCTCCAAGAGTGAGCTGTTGAGTGGCACACACGAGGCGGCTGAGTTGTAAGGGAGATTCAGGCCCAGGTGTGTGTGTGTCACCCAAAGGCCACGGCCTTGGCCAGTGTGCCATCCTGCCATCCTTGATTAAAGCATTTTCATTCTCCATCATCCCACAGAGTGCCTCCCGGAAAAGAGAGACCCCTGGGGTCACCCGAGTCACCTGCACAAACGCTGGCTTTGTTTTCAAAGGAGAACAGCGGTTCACAGTGAGAATGGGGGGCAAGTGTGAAGCCAGCTGGGGACAGGTGCAGGTGGGCCCGCGGCCTCGGCAGCCACGCTGCCCTCCTCACACACATGTTGGCCACTCGCCTGAGACAGGAAGCAGCTCGTGCCGGCCCCCCGCCACACACACACACTAAGCAGGCAGAGCCCCGACCCTTCGCAGAACCTGCACCAGCGAGGCCAGCTGAAACCGCCGACAGGGACCCACTGTACACATCCGCTCTGGCCTGTTAAAACCCTCTCTGGACTTCACAGAAATACAGCCTGACACCTAGTATCAAAATCAAGAACGTTACAAAGAAAGCAGAGGCCAAGTGCACACTTGCTCCTAAGTATTGAGATAACCAGGGACAAGCAGGCCAGTGGCCTGGATCCCACGCATCCGGAAGGAAACTCCCCTGTCGGGCTCACCAGCCCAGGCCCAGACCAGAAACCTCCCTCTGCGCTCTCTTTCTCACCACCGGACCCCAGGCACCCCTGGGGCCACAGTCCCTCCAGGACCTGCCTCTTCCCTGGGTTCCAAAACCCCGTTCAGACCACCACCGGCGTGCTCCCCACGCTTCCAGCCCTCGCTGCTCGGTCACTGCCGGGAAAGCAGGGCCTGCCGCTCTCGGTCAGAATCGAGTCCGCAGGCCTCAGCATACCTCCCATCTCCAACCTGTGCTTCCTCAGGTCTGGGGTACTCCTCGTTTACCATGCTTTCACCCAAGATCAGAGAGTACGTCGCAAAGCCGTGCAAGTTTCCCGCGCTGCAGTCCCCCGTGCATGCGCGCACACGTGCTCGCGCACAAAGAAGCTGCTGCTAAGTTCTAGCCAGGGCTTAGAGGCTGGAACCGAGGAAGCACAGGAAAACGCACACACCCTGCATCCCAGCTCAGTCAGACACCAGCGATCCCCAAACATACCGGGAACGTCCACTCCCATCCACCTCTGCTCCTTCCGGCCCGCAGCCGGGGGCGCCCTAACTCACTTCTCTCTGATTGGAATTCCACTTGTCCCTTAAGCCCTGGCTCAAGTGCTACTCTCTCCAGAGCCCCTTCTGATAGATCCACACCGGAAACCAACCAGACCCTCGTCTCCACAGCAGTCTGTGTACAACCAACTCTGCTGTGCCGCTTCATCCCGACCCTGCTCCTGACTGCTCACTGCTGTCTCCCCCAGGGCCACATCCCACCCGTCCTTTTAACCTCTATCCTGGAATCACGCTGCACGAGGCATCAACACTGGATTAAACCAGAGAGGCTTCCTAGATCAGTGAGTTCTAAGTGGTGTGTTCCAAGAGGGAAGGGCCAAGGTGACAGATAAGGACAGGGTGGTCCTGATGCATGGACTGTCGGGGAGGCAGTGGGTACTTAGTGAGACAACTGTAAAAACAGGGCAGAAGGCCCTCCCCTGCCGGCCCAGGACGACAGTCCCAGTGGTGTAAAAACAGGGCAGGAGCCCCCCACCCCGCCGGCCCAGGACGACAGTCCCCGTGAGGCTGCTTGGGAAAAGAGCAGAGACCCCCGGGACCGGTCCACTGCGGGGAGGGGTGGGGATCAGGATGGAGCATTTAGATTCCACGCTAGAGAAATGAGAGCCAACGGTATGCAGGTGACGGATTGGAGGAAACAGCATCTAAGTGATAAAGCACCCCAGCAACTGTGTACACAGTCTGGGCTGAAGGCAGAAAGGACAGACAGACCAACAACAACAAGCCTGCTGGGAGGCAACCAGAGGGAGTGGCTGGAAAAGGAGCCTGAAACAGGAGAACTGGGAGGACCCAAGGGCGGATGCAGAAGGAGAGACAGGAGACCCGGGCAGCTGGGTGGCTGTGATGATGTCCATGGAGGCCGGGTGGGTGGAGCGGGGGTGGGTGGATGGGGACATTTGGGGGGAAATACCCCCGACAGCTGGAGAAAAGGCCTGGACGTCTGGATAAACAAGTCATGCTCGAATCAACCACAAGCTTCTATCCGCAGAACGCTGCTTATGGACGACGTTCAAGATAAACAAACCCCAACAATATTTACATGATCCCAAATAGGCCATAATCGCCCCATACACTTACGGGTGTGTAACAAACTCTGCCTTTCTCTCTGACCTGTTTTCACACTGAGGAGTCGGGAGACAATCCCTGGATTATGGGAAACCAGATCCACCTAATCACAATGACAACAGGACACTGTTGAATGGCTTCTGGTATCAATACTTTCGAGTTAACTCCTAGGTGATGAGATGCCCCCTCAGATTCCGCTGTTCACCAATCCGGAGATTAACAACCCTGCTCCAACCCCAGCTGCCTTCCCGGCATTTCTCATCACGTGGGGTTCCTACCCAGGGCACATGAGCAAGCCCGGCAGAGCAGTGATTGTGAAAGAAGGGAAGACCACAGTTCCATCCGAGGGGGAAAATGGAAGCGCCAAAAAGACGCTCCAGAGGCCAAAGTAAACAGGAAGGTTCTGAAGCGAGATGGGTAATCTTTGCAGCCGGCGGGCCATGCCCAAAGCTCCGCCCAGGCGGCATCTCTGCCTCAGGGGCCGGCGCCAGCTCAGCCCCGACACCCCCAGACCCCAGGTGCCGATGACTGCATACGCCAGTGCACCCAGGAGAAGTGTCCCCTGAATGCTGGAATCTTCTAAGAAGTAAAGATGGTGGAATATCACAGATTTGGGGACACTATATTAGAAAAGAAATCATTGATTCCGTAGGACACTCAGCTACACTGAAGCGGAGGCAAGCAAAGCTGAGCCCTGGCCAACTACTCCGACTCCGCGAGTCACGGTAATTCCACCTCCTGACAATTCCACCTCTGCGGGCTCTGCCCCCTCCTTCCTTAATCCACCTGGACTCCTTCCCCGTCCAGCAGAACTGGAGAACTGAAACACATCAGTCAGCTGCTTCTCCAGGAAGGGCGCCTGCTGGAGAGGCTCGCTGCTGGCTGGATTAATAAGCCCAAGCTGGACTTCCCTGGTGGCGCAGTGGTTAAGAATCCGCCTGCCAATGCAGGGGACACGGGTTCAAGCCCTGGTCCAGGAGGATCCCACGTGCCACGGAGCAACTAAGCCAGTGCGCCACAACTACTGAGCCTGGGCTCTAGAGCCCAAGAGCCACAACTGCCAAGCCCACGTGCCACAACTATTGAAGCCCACACACCTACAGCCCATGCTCCGCAATGAGAAGCCACCGCAATGAGGAGCCCATGCACCGCAACGAAGAGTAGCCCCCCTGCTCACCACAACTAGAGAAAGCTCGTGTGCAACAACGAAGACCCAATGCAGCCAAAAAAAAAAAGAAAAAAGAAAAAAGGAAAACTAATAAATTAAAAAAAAAAAAAAAAGCCCACGCTGCCTGGAGTGACACCCCTCAACTGCCCCGCGGCTGCTGGGAGGCCCCTCGCAGAGCCTCCAGAGGGAGGGCCCAGCCTTGGTCACTGCCACGTCCCAGCATCTTGGGGGCCACTTCGCCACCCACTGCCCCCACAAAAGCCCAGAACAAAAGGGCACTTTCCAGGCTGCCCCAGAAAGGGTTAACTATTCTACCTCTGGGAAATCATCTCTAAGACCCGAGATGAGATGGAGTGGCACAAGGGCTCCCAGGGCCATCTAGGGACAGTTAAGCTTGGGCTGAGGGCCTCCGCTGGGCACTGCCCTTGCTCCAGGCCAACTGGCGGCGGACACTTGGAACCCAAGGGCCAGAATCCTAAGTCCTGCGAGCCAGGCAGACGGATCAGCCAGCACAGATCCCTGCAGGTGTGGAAGGGGAGGCCCCACCCAGCAGAGAGAGAGCCAGTCTGGTGTCAACAGCGCTGCCGGCCTCACAGCCCTCGCTTCCCGGGATCCTTCCCGCATCCCTCGAACCCTGCCCTCAGCCTGGCCCCAGGAGACAGGTCTTCAACAAGTGTATCTGTAAGATTTCCCCGGATCTTCTGGTGGGAATTCTCTTTACCAGATGCCCCCCCGCCGTCCCCCCGCCCAGAGAATTCCCACTTTACCAAGTGGCCTAATTATGCCTGGCGTCTGGCTACTGCAGCTAATTCCCTCAGATGAGCAATCCCCTCCCCTCCCAGGAGGAGGAAGCACCCAGGGGTCTTCTCCCTGATCAGCCTGGGACGATTTTGCCAAGTCTGATGACATCCAGCAGGGTCACTGGCAACGTGGTCCACACACCCACAAAGGGGGACAGGGGCTGGGCCCACAGAGCAGCGGCCACACAAGCCCAAAGAAAGCACTCTTCACAGAACTTTCTCCCTCTAGACCCAGTGGGGGGCTCCCAGGAGCAGCCACTGTATCAGAGCACAAGACAGGGAGAGGACGACCGTCCCTCTCAGACAATCCTCTCAAGTGGAGACTGCCTGCCCGGAGGCTGGGACCTCTCAGGACAGCCGCAGGAGACCCTGGTCCTCTAACGGCTGGCCCAAGGGGGCTGGTGGCTGCCCCTGCACTCTCTTAGGGCTCCGTCCGGCCTCATTTCTCTGACGCAGGGCACCAGGTTAATGACAAAGGGACAAGAAGGGGCTCAATGAATGTGCCTCTGGAAACTCTCTAAGGTAAGTGTGCAGACCGTGAGAATGTGCAGATACACCCAAAATCTTTAGAGCTGTCAGGCTGCTGGGAAGCCTCACCCCTGCCAGCCCACCAGGGAGGCCTGGGACAGGATATGCATTAATATGTAGGAAACGCACACAGACATGTAGATGATGCATCGGCCATCCCCAGAGTTCTCCAGGGAGCAGTCTTGGGAGATTTTGAACACGAACAAGCCCAATAAAGGCATCTGTCACCCGGCCAGGTGGGCCCGGTGACAAAGGCAGTGATTCCTAGTCACTTTTATTTAACCAACAGTTGGCGAAGCTAAGTGCAAATCTTCGCATTACAAACTACGAGGGACACAAAGGGGAGCAGGACTCTGGTCGCTGCTCTCAAGCACTTTACAACATGCTTCACAACTTTAAAACCTGGCATCGACCTGCTGTGACAGCTTCAGAGCCAGGTTGGGGGGGAACCCGTCACCCTCTCATTAGCACTCTGCACAGTCCTGAGGTTCTCTGTGCAAGGTCTGGGGGAAGAGCGAGCGCTCCCTAAGCATCCCACCAGGCCTCGACTCCTTGCAGAGCTGCCCTGGGCCTGCGTTTGCACATCCATGAAATGGGCCTTCCCCATGAGAAAGAAATCTCCCTTCTGCAACAGTAGAGTATGGTCACAGGCAGCTGTTCCCAAATCCAAACTTAGGAGATGAAGAGTCAGCGTCAGTTCAACCACGTGGCTCAGCGGGTCGGCCGCCCGCCTCACAGCCAGGCCCAATGCTTTTGTGAAGGGAGGACTCCCTGGTCCTTTGGGGAACAGGACTCCCCAGACGCTGATACCACTTCTAGCTCCCTAGGCAACCCCCCGCCCCCTGAGGCTCCCTTCCCAGCCTCCTTTCCATCTTTTCAGCATCTGCTCAGTCTGTAACCACGCCCATTCCTTCCCCACCATCCTTGGAGATAAATCACATGGCTCCCAGCCATGCCCCCTGCGTGAGCAAAGACCTGCCCCCCAAAATACATCACCACGTCCCCCCTAAAAAAATACAAATCCCGCAGATGACGGATGTGTAAGTACACGCTACAGGTCAAGGGATCAAACAGGTGGGGGTGTGGTCAAGGCAAAGGGTACCAGAATGACATTTTCCTGGGAGCCAGAGCCAAATGCAGAATCGCCCTTCTCAGCTGGGCCTGAAAGTTCTAGAGAATACAACAGGAAGGTCAAGAGAACCAAAGTCTCCCAGAGCAAGCGGGCCTGGGGGAGGGGGGGAAGCCCCGTTGTTTCCCATCACACTGAGGCATTCACAGGTTTGGGGCATCAGGGGGGAGACAGAGAAGGCCGACTCTGCTGGATTCACAGCGTTTCCCCCGCCCCTTCTCTCCTGCCTCCCCAGGGGCTGCTGCCCCCTGAGGAAGGGACAGAGGTCCTGGGCCTCTCCCAAATCTGCATGAGAACACAGCCGGGCATGGAGAGTCAGACTCCAGGGTGGCTCAAGCTTTCCTCTGGGACCGGTTTCACTTGTCAATACGTGTGCAAGGATCCAGACCAGCGCTGTCGAGTGGAACCTTCTGCCCTGATGGAAAGGTCGCCTCTCCGTGCCGCCCAATGAGGTGGCCGGCACCTCAGGAGTGGTGGTTCCTGGGCACTTAAAATGTGGGTGGTGCAACTGTAGGGAACTGACTTTTTCGTTCCCGTACTTTTAAGTTTAAACAGCCGCCAGGTGCTAGCTGCTGCCGCGCTGGGCAGCGGTGAGGTCCCTCCCTTTGGCCCAGGGTGCTCACCTGCTCCCCGCACCCCCAGCAGGACCGCTGTCTCCCTCTGTCACCGACCCAGAATGCCGCCCCTTCTCACCGCTCCGCTCACACAGATGACAGCCACCCAACCAGCCAGGGCGCCACATATCACAAGGGGAATGGACACAGCTGGGCCTGAGACGTCTCCCCGGGGGGCCCGGCGGGTGGGGTGAGGGGCGGGAGCCATGCTCTACGCCCACAGGGTGCCCAGCAAGACTTCCCCAGGGGCCAGCTTCCTTGAAAGTGGACCCTGAAGGTTTATTTTGTTTTGTTTCTTAACTCAATACAGATCGGAGGCAACGAGCTCTGTCCCTTCAAGGGAAATGAACTCACACCACTCTGCAGAAATCCCCCATTCAGCTGTCATGAACTATTCCTTACTTCTCAAGAAAGAGGTGCAACATCAAGGCTAAAAGGAAATCGCGGTAAGAGGGTGCCCCCAAGCACAGGCCTCAGGGATCCTGGGCCACCAGGCCGCTGGGATGGGCAGGGGGGGAGGTCTCCCACCCCCCCACCCCTGAAACCCGACGGCCACACAGCACCTTATGAGCCAGAGCTGCCTGAGTGGTGCCGGCAGCCAGGGATGCCCCAACCTGCCCTCACTAACAGCGGGGATTTCGGCTGCCAGCCCCACTGCCCCCACACTGCCTCTCCTGGCTTCGAGCCCCTGGAAGGCAGGGGCAGCAGGGGAGGGTGAAGAAATAAATGATCCTATGTGGGGGGGTCGCAATGGTCCTGGGCTTGGGGAGGGGGAAGGGGCTTGGGTACTGAAGAGGAGAACAGCCTTGGGTTCGCCAGGACTGGCTCAGGGTTTCCAGATAGAAGGGAAAGGGGCCATGGGGAGAGTTTAGGGAGGCTGGAGAACACCCTAGGTTTGCAGCAAGGCTCTCGGTGGCGGCTCCAAGATGCTGGGGAAGGCAGGGAAAATGGGGTGTGCTAGGGGGAGAGGGTAGTGGGTCAAAGTCACGGCATCAGACTAGGGGATGCTGGGAGGAAGTGGGCGACCCTGAACGTAAGGAGAGAGACACATGGGTTCAGGAGAGACTGCAGGTCTCTGCAGGGAGAACGACTATGGTTAGAGGAACCAGAGAGAGGAGACCTGGACTCGGGGACAACGAGCGGAAGCGTAAATCAGAGTCACAGGGGCAAAGAGGGCCCGAACTGAGGGGAGTGAGGCATCTGGTGTCTGAAGGGCGTGGAGGCTCCAGGTCCGAGCAGAAATGGTCCCTGGACCTGGTCAAAGAGGGTCTGAAGGTGAAGAAACAAGACCCTTGGGGCCCTGCGGTCCAAGGGAGAGTGATCAGGGCCTGAAAGCAGAGGGGGCTGAGCAGCAGAGTGGGTCAAAGACATCTGAAGAAGAAAGCCCAGGTCCAAAAAAGGGGGCCGCTCAATGCAGGCCTGGGTCCTGGTGGGAAAAGACCCGGGACCCTACCAGGGTTTGAGGAGGAACAGATGCTCAGGCTGAGGCAAGGGCAGGACCAGAGAGGAGAGAGGTCAGCGTGGGCCTGGGTTCAAGTAAGGAGGAGGCTGCAGACCAAGGCCCCAGGAGTTGTGGGGAACTCAAATCCCAGCAAAGGTTTAATGCCGGGAGTCTGAGAGGATTCAGGGCCAAGGGGCCAGAGGGGGTAGGAGACACCGACTGGCCTTGGATTCAGACAGGAAAGGGGGTACAGGCCGGATCAGAGGAATCTAAGGGGGCCCCGCGGGGGCTGCGGGGACTCAGGACTGTGCCGGGATCCCGAGGGATGTCCCAGGGGGCGCTGGGTCGGACTGGGGTCACAACGGGCGTCCCAGGGGGATGTGGGCCAGGCCGGGGTCCCGAGGAGCGTCCCAGAGCGTTCTGGGCTGAAGTGGAGATCACGGGGGTGTCTCACGGGGATCTGGGCCAGACCGGGGTTCCGAGGGGCTTCCCAGGGGACTCTGGGCAGTGGGGCACCGTGGTTCCCGGGGGGTCCGAGGCGCTCTGACCCGGCGGGGGTGGCGGATGGGGGAGGGGCGCCCCCGCCCCACATAAAGGCCCGGGGAGCTGCGGGCGCGCACAAAGCTGGGCGGGCGGGCGCCAAGCGGGGGCGGGGAAGCCGGGACCGAGGAGGGTCGGGCCCGGCCGGGCGGGCGGGTAAGGGAGGGAGGGAGGGAAGGAGAGAGGGGGCCGGGCGGGCGGCGCGGGCCGCGCTGCGGCGGCGCGGCCGTTCCTCACCTGATTGTCCATGGCTGGCTCCCCGCCCCGCCCCCGGGCCCCGCGTCGCTCGCCGCCGCCGCCGCCGCTCAGCGCCGCCGCGCCGCCCTCATTGTCTGTCAGGCGCCGCCGCCGCCGCTCTCGGCCGCCCGCCCGCCCGCCAGCCCCGCGGAACCGGAAACCACCGCCAACCCGGGTCGCGCACCGACTGCGGGCCCCCGCCGCCGACTCGGGCCCGCTGCCCGGACTGACAACTGCCTAGGCCAGTTGACGACGCGGAGGGCGACTTGGGGGGCGGGACTTCCGGCCTGGCGGGGGCCTGCCGGGCTGCGGTCGGAGGGACGAAGACCGCAGCCAATGGGAGGCCCGGACCGGAGGGGCGGGAGGAGGGAGGGAGGGAGGCGCGAGGCGAGCCCCGCAGAGGGGATCGCGAGGTGTGCGCCGCACGTGGAGGGGGGCGGGGGCGGAGGCGGGACGGGAGCGCAGCGCCTGCGCACTGTGGCCCGCAGGGGGCGCTGCCCAGTGACCGGAGCCTCCCGGGGCTGAGCCTCCCCCGGGCCCCAACCTCCCCGGTAGGGAGGAATCCCCAGGGACACTTTTGTTTCCTGGCCACGTGTTGCTGCTGTGTGATGGAATGAGACCTGGGCTCTGGAACTGCAGATTAATTTTCCAATCCTGGATCTGTATCATGGTCAACTCCCTTCTTACCCTGAATCTCAGTTTGCGTCTGTAGAATGGGGACCATCACGGTGTGATGCTAGTACGTGGTAATCTGAATGATACAAATCTAAAATCTAATGCATTGACATAACCGAGAAGTTCTCATTTTATCCACGAGATTTATCATGCTAATCCCTCCAAAAACCGTTTTTTAATTTACCCATGATAATATACCGCGACTTGTAAACTGTTTATATCGAACGTAAACATATCGCCCCATCTTTTTCAGGATCCTGTAAGCCACTTGTCTCTTGGACCTTAGGACTTCTACCTACGATTTGGGGTCCCTCGTGCAGTTATTTTAAATCCCTTCTTATAAATAGAAATCAGGGTTTTTTTGTTTGGCTATTTTCCCCCCTCCACATCTCATTTAAGTGTCAGGCAAGTATTCATTAGGTGGTGTGGCCTGTGCTTTGCGCTGAAGAACAGCGCCGGAAAATCAGTTATTTTGGGATAGAAATAAGTCCAAACAAAAACTCTGAAGAGGGCCAGATCACTGTCATAATACATAGTAACACCGTACTTTTTAATCTACGGCAGGGCGAGCTGGTTCGTGGGGGAAGAGGGGAGGGTGGAGGTCATGCTGAGAAAATAAGCAACTTTTTTTTAGATATTCTTCATAATTATACCCAATCACCATCTATTTTATTTATTTATTGTTTTTGTTTTGTTTTGTTTTTCTGTGGCCGTGCCCTGGCATGTGGGATCTTTGTTCTCCTAGCCCGTGCTGCCGACAGTGGAAGCGCGGAGTCTTAACCACTGCTCCGCCAGGGAAGTCCCAGCAGCAACTTTAATGTGGGTACAACTTTAACTTTTTTTTCTTTTTTTTTTTAAAATCCTGTAACTGGATGTAAGTGGATCAGTGGTTCTAAGTGGTCCTTGAACCAGGAGGTTCAGCATCTCCACGAACTTTGTTAGAAATGCAATTTCTGGTTTCTCTTGATTTATGGAATCAGAAACTGGGTGTGTGGCCAGCTGGGGGTGGGGTGGTGCAGCAATTTGTCTCTGAAGGAAGCAGACAGTGAAGAACCTTTAAGCTACAGTTGTTGCAAAGAAAAGCTTCAGGAACTCAGCCTCCTCCCTCTTACTCATCTGGAAATTATCCTTAGATTAGATTCTGAATTGTTGGGGGTTTTCAAAACTACCTCCCTGGAGCTCCAACTAGATCAGGTATAACTTTTTGAGCATTAGAAAGGATAATGGGGAAACAACCCAAGTGCCCATCAATGAATGAACAGACAAACAAAATGTGGTCTATCCATACAATGGAATATTATTCAGCCTCAAAAAGGAAGGAAATTCTGACATGTGCTACAACATGGATGAACCTTAAGGACACTGCGCTCATTGAAATAAGCCAGACACAAAAGGACAAATACTGTCTGATTCCACTCACATGAGGCCCCTAGAGGAGTCAAATTCATAGAGACAGAACTAGATGGTGGGGGCCAGGGGCTGGGGGAGGGGGATGGGGAGTCAGTGTTTCATGGGGACAGAGTTTCAGTTTACGAAGATTAGAGAGTTCTGGAGATGGATCGTGGGATGGTTGCCCAACAATAAGAATATACTTAATACCACAAAACTGTGCACTTAAAAACGGATACAATGGCAAATGTTATGTTGTATATGTTTTTACCACAATAAAAAAAAGGACCATTTAACTCTGTGAACATACAAATATACATGAGTCCATAGTGATATTAAAACAACAAAGCACATTTGTCACCTTCGAAGGTGACAATTGTATGAACTCCTCATTTACCAAGGCTTTACAGCATGAAACCAGCTCCAGTTGATGAGGGAAGAAAGCCCTTTTTGCAGAAAAATGCCAACAAATAATGTTAAAAGGAGGACAGAAAAATCACTGTTTTGAAACCCCTAATGAACTAATCATCACAGACAAGAGTCGTCAATGGATGCTAAAACGATTAACTGAAAGGTTCATGGGAGACTGGATAGTATCATGTCCACCAGTGGTCTCCTCATAGATTGCCTGCTAGATGCAAAGAGGGAAAAAATAACTTTCCAATGGAAGCATCATACCGTTGCCACCTTTGTTCAGTGACTTTTAGCAGCAGGGCAGTGGGACAGGCAGATGACAAGTTCCTACTAGGTGCAATGGGAAATACACAGCACCAAAAAAGTGTTCATGCCCCGAAAGTTTAACTTGAATCACACCTCTAGTTCCAGTTTACAGAAGAAACACAAAGGACAGAGGCACACGGCAGATGACACCATGAGAAGCAATCAGACCAATCCAGAAGGCGGAACTCTCAACAGCCTGGCTTTCTGGAGTCAACAGGATGGGAGGAAAGAAATGAGGACCGCCCAGAGTTCAAAGAGAAGGTGTCACAACCAAATGCAATGTTGGGCACTTCATTGGATCTTGGCTTTGAACAAACCAGCTGTGTCAACTGGGGACATTTGAATTTGAATTATATTGGATCATGTTTAAACTTGTATTTTGTTAAGTGTGATCATGGAATTATGGTTATGTAGGAAAATGGCCTTATTTTTTAAAGCTGCATAGGGGTGAAATGCCACCAGGCTAATCGCCTTTAAAATACATTAATTTAAAAACTAGACAATTCAAATATGGCAAATGTTAAGAATTGTTCAATCTAAGTGATGGGCATATGGGATTTCATTAAACTGGTCTCTATACTTTTCTGCATGTGGGACATTTCTATAATAAAAAGTAAAAATGTTAAAAATGCATCCTTTGCCTAAAATTGAACCACTCTTTTCCTTCCTCTGGAGGCAAACAGAGGGCTGCTCCATTTTGTCATTAGTATGGCCATGTCCTAGACAAAACCTGCTGTACACAAACTCCAGAGGATGAATTTTAAACTCATTTCATCCTGACAATTGTAAGAGGTAGGTGTTGTTGCCCCCATTTCACAGGTGAGGAAACTGAGGCCCAGAGGAGGTGAGTTAGCCAAAGTCCCATGCTGAGTATATGGCAGAGCCAGGGACCCTCTGAGAGTCCAGAGATACATATCTGCCACCCTGTGTCTTACCTTAGTGCCTACTAGCAGCCTCCCCCACAAGAGCATCTGTACACGTTTGCTGAATAAGGATATCAGGGAAGACTTCCTGGTGGTGGGGGTGGGGGGAGGAGATTGAAACTGAGACTTGAATTGCATGGAAGGTGAATTCTGATTTCTTTTGGAGGAATGAAGAATGTTTAGATAGTAAGTTAGAAGGTGGCATTGTGCACAATATTGCTCTGGTTGTCATTTGCTATATAACAAATCACTCTAAACTGAGTGACTTAGAACAACACTAATCATTTATTGTTGGGGCCCAGTTGTTGGACCTTCAGAGATTCTGGTTTCATTAGTCTGGAGTAAGACAGGGCCACCTCCCCCTCCCCCCTTTTTTAAGTTCAGCTGGGGATTCTCATGTGCAGACTGGGTTGAGAATCACTGAGCTGAAGTTAATACACTTTTTGTTGTTATTGTATCTAGTTTTGTGGTTATTTTTGATCCATGTCAAATGACTTCTGGAAGTGACACAATGTTTCCTATTTACTTCAGTAAGAGCAAAGGGAGTAGGTTTAAAGAAGAACATAAAGCAAATGGCAGTTTGAGCATTTGACAGAATGCATGATTGATACACGTTATCCCGAAGTTGCAAGCATCTGCAATTCAGGCAGGACTTGGCAGAAACGGCTTCTCTGTGCCCCTCATGATGTGAACTTACTGAGGCCGAAGAATCTCTCCAACACAGCTCACTCACCACACCAGCAAGTTGGTGCCAGCTATTGGTTCTTCTCCATATGGGCTCCTCCACAGGGTGGCTTGGGCTTCCTCACAGGATGGTGGCTGGGTTCCAAGAGTGAGTGTCCCAAGAAAATCAGGAGATAGCTGCATTGCCTTGGATGAACTAGCTTCAGAACTCACCTGGAGTCACTTCTACCATAGACTAAGCCCACCCACATTCAGGGGCTCCTTCACAGAGAAGCATAAAGGTCACATTGTAAGAAGAACATGTGGAATGGGAGATGTGGTTGCAGCCATTCTGGAAAATATACCATCTTCCACAGTTATTAACTCCAATATCTGAAGACCAGGTCCTGGGTAATTATAGATTATAGTGATAAACTTTATTTAATTTGCTGTTAAATAAAGTAAAGCCCAAAGTCTGTATAAATATCTACAAGGTCACAGATGAGGGGGACAGGGAGGCACAGACCTCCCCTATCTCCCCGTTGCTCACTCTGCTCCCTATACCCTGAACACACTGCCTGGTACATAGTAGCTGCTCAAAAAAAAAATGTCTGTTGCGTGACATGAAATAATAGTGAATCACATCGTGAGAAGGTTAGTTCCTGATGATTTCTCTTCTAGTCTTTCTAATTCCTTCAAGAAGAAAGTCTTGGCTTTGTGTTCACAACTCTTAAATTCGTCTCTGGCACCCTCTTATCTTCCTAATGTCAAGAGAACAGACCAAGGGTTCAGACCCTGGGACAGGTGACTTACCTTGTACAGGGCCGTGACTGTTCATTGATGTCTCTCGAGGAGCTTCAAAAAATACCAGTGCCCGAGGCCCACCTTCAGAGATTCTGGTTTCATCAGTCTGGAGTATAGACTTTAAATTGGGGTATAGTTGACTTACAATATTATATTAGTTTCATATGTACAACATAGTGATTCAATATTTTTATAGATTATACTTCATATAAGGTTATGACAAAATATTGGCTATATTCTCTGTGCTATACGTCACATCCTTGTAACTTTTTTTTTATACCTAGTAGTTTGTACCTCTTTATCCCCTTCACCTATTTTGGCACTCCCACCACCCCTCTTCCCTCTGGTAACCACTAGTTTGTTATCTGTATTTCCACCCTGCCCCTGACATTTCTTTAAAATCAGCTGGGTAAACAACACGGTCCTACTATATGGCACAGGGGACTATATTCAACATCCTGTTATAAACCATCGTGGAAAAGAACTTTTAAAAGAATGTATATATATGTATAACTGAATCACTTTGCTGTACAGCAGAAATCAACATAACACTGCAAATCAACTATAATTCGATAAAAAATTTTTAAAAATCAGCTGGGGATTCTCATGTGCAGACTGGGTTAAGAATCACTGAGCTGCAGTTAATGGGACTTCCCTGGTGGTGCAGTGGTTAAGAATCCACCTGCCAATGCAGGGGACACAGGTTTGATCCCTGGTCCAGGAAGACCCCACATGCCGTGGAGCAACTAAGGCCATGGGCCACAACTACTGAAGCCCACACACTCTAGGGCCCAAGTGCCACAACTACTGAGCCCACGTGCTGCAGCTACTGAAGCCCGCATGCCTAGAGCCTGTACTCGTTAACAAGAGAAGCCACCGCAACGAGAAGCCCGGGCACCACAAGGAAGAGTAGCCTCCGCTGGCCACAACTAGAGAAAAAGCCTGCGGAGCAAGGAAGACCCAATGCAGCCAAAAAAAAAAAAAAGAATCACTGAGCTGCAGTTAATAACACTCTTTGTTGTTACTGTATCTAGTTTTATGGTTATTTTTGATCTATGACAAATGACTTCTGGAAGTGACCCAATGTTTCCTGTTTAAATACATCAGTGTGAGCAAAGGGAGTAGATCCTAAGAAACAAAAAGCAAATAGTAATTTGAGCATTTGGCAGAATGCATGATTGATACATGTTATCCCGATGTTACAAACTGAAATCCAGGCACAAGTCCCACAGCTAGAAAGTAACATTTTGGACCTGGGGGGTCTAGCTTCCAGTGTGTAACTGAACTGCTATATTAGGTTTCTATCGCCCTCTAGTGGTCCAGTTTATTTGCACCCAAAAGGAGGACTTGGTATTAATTCCCCTACTTTTCACCTTGTAGATGGTTCAGCCCTCGAAGACTTTTTTTGGAACCCTCTTTCTGGCCTTCAGCACGTTTCCTGTACCTTCCCGTTTCCTGCCAGCCACAAATGTACACACAGCCACTCATAGCAGTATCGAATAAGACCAAGCTGGCGCAGAGCCTAGTGGGGTGTTGGAGACCTACCCCAGATTAACTTCAACTCAGAGCAGAGCTTGAATATCACACTGAGACACTTGTCTCTTATCCCATTGGCAGTGGGGAGCCATGCATAGTTTTGGAGCAGACCAAAACTATGTGCAACAAGGCATTTCCCCAGCAAAGGGCACTACACTGGACATTTGAAATTTTCTACCTCCTAGCATCATTCTCCCTTTTTTATTTTCTGGCAACAGTCCCTGATCTGAGGGCTCCCTCCAGTATGAGCCTGTAAGTCACCTTTGTGTGAATTTTTAAATGGCAGCCCTTCTGGGAGGATGCCAACTCATGACAGGCACAAAGCTTAAGAGAGGACTTCGACCCCCACTTGCTCCCTCTTCCCCCCAATCAGACTCACAGTCAGAGTGAGGGTCCCACCCTCCACAGAGGAAGCACATGCCCAAGTCTGGCCACTCAAAGGGCTGCATCCTTCTCGCTACTGGGATCGGCGGAGGCGGGTGCGAGAGGGCATGACCTAACACCAGCCAAGAGTGACTCTGGGAGCTTTCTTAAATTTTAATTGAGGTAAAATTCACATAACGTAAAACTAACCATGAACCATATTAAAGTGTATGATTCAGGGGCATCTAGAACCTTCCCAGTGTTGTGTAAAACCATCACTTCTATCTAGTTTTCCAAGACATATTCTTCACCCCAAAAGGAAACCCTATACCCATTAGTAGTCACTCCCCATTCCCTCCTCTCAGCCCCTAGCAACCACTAATCTGCTTTTGCCCTTATGGATTTGCCTATTCTAGACATTTCATGTAAGTGAAATCATAGAATATGTGCCTTTAGTGTCTGGATTTTCACTGAGTGTAATATTTTCAAGCTTCATCCATATTGTATCATGTGTCAGAGCGTCATTCCTTTTTAAGGAGGAATAATATTCCATTGTATGGATGCACCACTTTTGTTTATCCATCTATGGACACTTAGGTTGTCTCCACCTGTTGGTTCTTATCAACAGTGCTGCTATGAACATTTCTGTGTGCATATTTGTTTGAATACCTGTTTTCAATTCTTTGGGGTATATGTCTAGGAGTGGAACTGATGGACCACATGGTGATTCTATGTTTAACTTGTTAAGGAACCAGTAAACTCTTTTCCACCACAGCAGTACCATTTCACATTCCTACCAGCAAATCACAAGGGTTCCAATTTCTCCATGTTCTTATCAGCACTTATCTACTGCCTTTAAAAAATATTATGGCCAATTTAGTGGGTATGAAGTGATATTTGTGGTTTTGATTTGCATTTCCCTAATGATTAATGATGTTGAGCATCTTTTCATGTGCTCTTGGAGCTTTAGTGTATACTTTTCTACTTGGAAGGCTAGAAGCCTAGTGCTGCTGGCAGCCACCTCCTACCCATGAGGCAGACCAGAGGGATGGAGGGAACCTGGCCCTGGTGACATCATTTGAAGCCTAGATCCAGCCATACCTGCAGCAGGTTAACATCAAAGGTATATATGCTGATTATCCTTTTGTCATTCCAGCCAGCTAGAGTTGAACATTTTGTCCTTTGCCACCCAGAGTCCTCCATGATGGAGACTGGGACTTGCCAAGGTCCCATGGTTAGTTAGAATTACACACTGGATGAGTACCTAGACCTCCTTCCTACCTACCCATTGCCTCCATGCCCCAAGAGGAGGCTGTAAGGAGGGGTCAGCAGGGGCCAGGAGACAGAAGCTGGGGACAAATCATGGCCATGCATTTAGGGATAGAGGCAAGAGGATTAGGAAGCAGACGCTTTTCTATCTGCCTGCCCCCAGAAGATTTTGAATTGAGATTCTTAACTATCAGAGTGTCAGATGCCCTTTAGAGAATATCATGGAAGCACAGCTGCTCTCCCCACCAGAAACACCAGGACACAACACTTTGCAGACAATTCACAAGTCTGTAGAAATTCCCACCGTCTCCACCCCCTCCTCCCACCACAATCCATCCTGAGGCCATAGGTGAAGAACTTCTGGTTTCTAGAACAAGAAAGTCAGAAAGACCCAGAAGCAGGAGACCTGAGATCCAAACACAGTCTTTCTTCTGACTCACTGTGGAGCAAGGAATTTGGGGGAAGGACAGTCCTGGTTCAAGTCCAGGCTGTGGGGGCCTGGGGAGCCACATCTATAAAATGAGACTATTCTTGTCTATCTGGGGGGGGGGGTCGAGGGTTATTAGGTTCAATGCTGTGTGTCATGGACATGTAAATATGAGGGGCCCCTCTCCTTCCAATGTCCCCATCTCTCCAGCAGGCTAGAGGGTGTTGTTTCTTCTCCTTTTGGAGTGATGCAATCCAGGGGCTTAGATAACATGCCCAGAAACCCATCTTCTGCAGAGAACGTCAAGTGGTTCATGGATACGAAACCCATCCTGGTCCCCCAGGTTAAGAACCTCTTACTCTGAACTCTCTCTCATTTACTAAGCTCCAACAACAGCTTCCTTTCTGTTCCACTTCATTCCCACCCCAAGAGTTTCACACGTGCCATTCTCTCTGCCCAGAATGGTCTTGCCCAGCTCTTGGAATGGCCGGTTTCCTTGTTATTGAGGGCTCAGCTGGAAAGTGCATCCCCCACTGATCATCTATTTGAAATGGGTGCTCCCCCACCCCATGGTCTTGAGAACATCACCATGCTTTATCTTTTCTGCAGCACCCATCAGTGTCTTGGTTATGTGTCTTTATTTATCCAATGTATGTCTCCTCATTAGGGGAGGGACTTTGCATGTCTTTGTTGTCATATATCCCCAAGGACTAGTGTCAAACATATAGTAGGAACTCAGTATATATTTGTTGAAGAGATGAATGAATGAATGAATGAATGAACAGGAGGGATGACTGAATAATTTGGATGGATAAATGAATAAACAGATGGCTAAATATGGATGGATGGATGAATAAATGGATAAATAATTAAACAAATGGTTAGACAGAAGGATTAGTGCATATAAATGGATGGCTAAATATAGATGGATGGATGGATGATTAACAGTTGGATACATGGATGGGTGGAAGGATAATGAGTAAGGGATGATGGAAGGATGAATAATAAATATATGGATGGATGGATGGATGGATGAGTAGATGGATAAGTGGGTGAGTGGGTGGATGGATGGATGGGTGGATAAGTGGATGAGTAGATGGATGCATGTATGGTTCAATGAATGGATCATACATTAATGAATAAGCAGTAGATAAAAAAGATAGATAACAGATAAAAGGATGGACAAATGAAGGAATAAATTAGTGGATGAGTAAATTAAAGGATAGCTATATGGATAGTTCAATGGACAGTTCAAAAGATGGATGGGTGTATAAATGGATGGATAAATTACAGAATGAGTAGATGGATGGATGTTTGCCAGACTCCATGCTAAGCACTTTATATGTTATCTTGTTTTATCTACACAGAAATCCCAGGAAGGAAGGAATGTTTTACAGACAAGGTCCTTGAACTTCAGAGGCAGGAAAAAATCGCTTACCCCGGATGATACAAGTAGGAGATGGTGGAGCAGAATTCGAACTTACATCTGCCTGACTCCAAGCCCTGGGCTCTTAACCACCATGGAAATCACCCTCCCCTTCTCCCCTCACTTTGAGAGCCTGTACCAGCCACTGCAGCTCCCGTACTGATGCCCGTGCCCCAACAGCACCCAAATCACCCAGTCCCGGCCTCCAAGTTGCTCTGCTGTCAACCCCAGAAGTCCATGGGAGCCCGTGTGAGCCTGTGTGAGGATCTGTGAGGTCTCTGCACGCATGTGTGAGTGTAGAATGAGGTGACTGGAAAACATGTCCCTTCTCTGGGTTGCCCCCCAAGTACCAGTGACATTGCACAGCCAAAGACAGGTCCAAAGAGTCTCATAGTGACCGCCACTCTTTATAAGGTGCCCGGGGACCAAGCCCCAGCCTGAGCTCATTCCCAGTGGCTGCCACAGAACCACAGCACCAGGTCATCCAGCCTGGTCATGTGACAACAGTGAACCCAGGAGAGGAAGTGAAAGAGAACAGAGGCAGGTTGTGGAGGGGAGCTCTGCCAGGCAGCCGCCCAGGGTCATCAGACTACAGCACAGAGAGGTTGTGAAGTCCATCCCCTGCCTCGGGATGGGGCCACAGAGGACCAGGAGGATGGGGAAATGGAGCTGGAGGGTGGAACTGCAAGTGTCTCTCAGTCTCCCCATTCAGGTTTCTGTCCTCAAGACGCAGGTGGCTGGGTGGTCAAGAAGCTGGCGGACCTCAGCAGCTCTTGTTGTCATCACTGATCTCCACATAGGGCAGCCCCATGGGCCAAGTGTCCCGAGGCCAGTAGCAGACTTTGAGAGTTTTGTCCGGCATCTCATACGTGGCATCCACCATGGCCATGGTGACAATGCCACAGGGGAAGGTGATGCTGATGAGTACATGCCTATGTGACAGGGTGATGAGGGGACAAGATGCCCCTGCAGCCAGTTTGATGACCCCATCCCCACCTCTCCCTACCTCTCATGGATCCTGACCATCCCAAAGGACCTCCTGGACCTGATCTCCTGACTACACTGTCCCCCAACACACACAGACATACATACACACACACATCCCAGTATCTGTCCCTCCCCACTCTGCCCCCAGGCTCCTGCTCCAAGCTCTGGCATCTGAGATTTTCTGCTTCTAGGGCCCAAGACCACAGGGCAAATGCTTACCAGATGCTGTGCAGGTAGGAGAAATTAATCCACTGCCAGAAACTGCAAAGCAAGCGGTCACCGATCCAGCTAGTAAACGCAAAAGCCCATAAAACCATGGTGACCTCAATTAGATGCCGAAGCTCCTTATTACTGGTCCTAAGGAGGGAAGGAGGGAGATCAGAGCCTGACTCAGCTAGTAGGGCCCAAAGGAGCTGATGGGAAACTCCTCCATCCAAGGAGATGAGGCTGGGAGGAGGGAAGGATCAAGGGGGCAAGAGGGGGAGAGGGCCAGATCTGTGCTAACACTTGCTGAGCACTTACAAGATGCCAGGTCCTCACAACAATGCTATTATTCCCATTTTGTAGATGAGAAAACTGAGGCACGTGAGATTAAGTATGTCCCAGCCCCACCCCAAGGTTACACAGCTGGTAAGTGGGGTCTGATTCAGGTTTGTCAGAATGCAGAACCCATAACCAACAAGGTTTTCCGTGTTTGTGTTTTGGGGTGTAAGTGTGTGTGCCCCTGTGGGTCGGTGCATGAGAATTTATGTCTGTGTGGTTATGAGAATATGTGTCTATGTGTGGGAGGGTGTATTCTCTGAGGCCATGTCTCAGGACAACTGAAGATTAGAATCTGTGTTTCCCAAACAACAGAGCTAACCCATTGTCCCTTAGGAAACAGCTTATCAGGGATTAATGAGGCAGTAACTCCTTTATGGTAAAAGCACAAGCCCTGCTAGCCTAAAATGGGACAGTTTGAACACCAAAAAAAATCATAAGAATTGGTGAAATCTAAGGAATTCCCCAGAGGTCCAGTGGTTAGGACTCTGCGCTTCCACTGCAGGGGGCACAGGTTCGATCCCTGGTCAGGGAACTAAGATTCCGCATGCTGGGCAGTGTGGCCAAAAAAAGAAAAATTAAAATTAGTGAACTCTGAATAAAGTCTGTGCTCTAGTTAACAGTATTGTCCCATTGTTAATTTCCTCCTTTTTGAGGCTGGACTGTGGTTACATATGATGCTGCCATTGGGGGAGCAGGGGGGAATCTGGGTAAAGGGTACACAGGACTCTGTACTATTTTTGCAACTTGCTCTGAGCCTGTAATTATTTCAAAATAAAAAGTTAAAAATATAGGATAGTGACTGCAATGGATCGAAACACTTCAGAGATATAAACACCCATGAGTTCATAATAATACTTAAAGAAAAAACCACTTCATTGGTCCTTACTAGAGATGGCTAAGGCACCAACTCATTGCTCTAGAAATTGATTTTTAAAAGGGAAAGAATCAGTGCCCTATCCTGTCTTTCCTGTCCAAACTGTATTTCAAGGTTGATGAGCAAAAGTCCTTCTATCTGGATGGATGAACTCCAGATAATCAATGCAGAAGGAATAATAGAATCTGAAAATCACCCTTTTGCACGGATGGAGACGGCATGAAACAGCTGCTGGAGTCATCAGGGGAAAGGTCAGTAGAAAACTTTACAATGAAGGGTGTGGATGACAACATCCGAATCTACTGATCAATCTTAATGGCACTAAACGTGGGACAACCATTCATCATGGGGTCTTAATTGGCTGGAACAAGCAGCACCCAGTGCCACACATGAAATGAAAAAATTAAACTTAAATCTAGATCTATTAATTTTCAGGAAATAAAAAAGAAAGAAGGAAAAAAGAAGAAAGAAAAAGAAAGAAAGAAAGAAAGAAGGAAAGAAAAAGAAAGAAAAGAAAAGAAAGGAAGAAATCACAGGAATCAGTCGGCCAAATCCATAATGCAGGATGTTGTACAGGACAAATGATAGAGTTTCTGTTATCAAATCAGAGGCGTGAAGAAAGGGGGAGGGGGAGGGGGAGGGAGGGAGGGAGGGAGGGACTGCTATGGAATAAAGAAGGTCTGACAGACTGTGTTTGCCTTCTGATTTAAACAAGACCAGGTGTAAAAAGATGTCTTTGGGAAACTGAGGAAAGTTCAGTGCAAAATGGGTATTAGATGCTATTTTAAGGAAGGATCTTCTATTCGTCCCTCTAGATCCTTCCCTGCCTTTCTCCACTCTGCCCTGTGCCTCAGGGGGCAGCAGGGGCAGGGGAGCTAAGCTATGTGGACCATGAAATAAATATTCCAACAGTATCCTTCATCCACCCTCTGGTTCCCTACTGGGGCTCCCCATTGGTCAACCCAACTGGAAACCATTGGCCAACCCAACTGGAAGCCCAAGGACAAGGGAGCCCCTGGATTTGGTCCACACAACCTCCCTGTGGGATTGGCTCAGGCTGGCTGCAACCAACAACTGGAGGCCACAGCTCCTGCCAAGGAGACCCCCCTCTGCTAGCTCTCTCCTTCCAGATTCTTGCAATCACTCCCTCCCATCACTCCCCATCCCAGGTCTCCCGATGATCATAGAATCCCACTGTTATTAACACAGAGCTTCTAAATGATCCCTGGTGATTTTCCTACAGTCTGCCCTCTCCTTTGTAAAGAAACGCTTTATTCAACTCTCCTCAAATGGCCCCATTTGAGAGTCCCCTCTCTAGCCTGCTAAGACCTAGTATGGGTTACAAATAATAATTATCAGGTGAGTGAAACCCTGAACAATGAATGGGTGACATTATATGAAATCTGGGGGGAATATAGAACGCAGGTCAGCAAAATGCTAATGTTTGTTGGGGCTGGTTAATGGGCACATGGAAGTTTGTGATACCATGCTCTCCACTTGTATGTGTGTTTGAGGGTTTTCAGAATAAAAGGGACAAACTCTGCAGTCAGAGACAGCCTTAGGTTCAAATCCCGGTCCTGCCCCTATTTGGTGAATGATCTTGGGGAAGGGACATCGCCTCTTTAACACAGTGAGGTGTTGTGGGTTTTTTTGGTGGGGGGTGGGGGCGTGGTCCTTGGAAGGGAAAGGGGAGCCCCCTCCCCGGGCACCTGCAGCCACCACCCACTTTTTATATTCCTGGGCCACGATGTAGACGATGTGCAGGGCAATGCTGTTGAGGGCGTACGCGTTGATTGTGGGCCTCAGGAAGGACAGGAAGGTACTGACCACGGTGGCGGTGATGACCAGGCAGATGTACTGGGGCCTGGGAAGAGAAGGGCTCAGCCGTGGGGGGTGGTTGGGGGGTGTTCCTGTGGGGTTTAGGCAGAGCCATAGGGCGCTCTTGTGGCAAAGATGGATGAGAAAAGGAAAGCTCAGAAAATGGTCTTAAGACCCCCAGGTGGGCTCAGTAAAAGGTCTCAGGGGTCCCAGGAGGATCACATGAAATTTCCCAGGGAACCCAGGTGGGCACAGGCAGGGTCCGAAGGGGGTCCCGGGGTAGGAGATGGGTAGAATGACAAGGGGGTCTCAGGGAAGCTCAAGGGGGCTTAGGTTAGAAGAGGGTTCCAGAGCCCAGGTGAGTTCAGGCGAAGGATTCAGGTGAGCCAGGTGGAATTAAGGAAGGAACTACAGGGGTCCCAGTGGCTATTAGGAGAGGGGTCCTGGAAGGCTCAAGTGGGTCACACAGGGTCAGGAGAGAGATTCAGATGGGTCTTGAGGTCAAAAAAAGGGGCCCAGGAGGATCCAATGAAAGATTCCAGGGAACCCAGGTGACAGGCTCAGGGAAGAGGTCTCTGGGCCCCAGGTAAGCTTAGGCATGGGGTTCTGGGGACCCCGTAGTAAGTTCAGACAGGGTCTGGAGAAAGTCCCAGCTATCCAGGTGGGATCAGAGGAAGAATTCCAAATAAGCAGTAGGATAAGGGAAGGACTTCCAGGGGTCGCAAGTACACTCAGAAGAGGGGTCCCTGGAAGTCCAGTTAGATCAGGCAGGGTCAGGAAAAAGTCCTGGGGTGTTGAGGGGAAGGATTCCAAACACCCCAAGAGGGCCAGGGCAGGGGACCCAGAGGATAGGTGGGCTCCAGCAAGATCGACAGAGGACCGGCCCTCGCCCCACCTGTTCTCCCCTAGGAAGGCAGGAAAGTAGCAGCGAGGCATCCATATGCTGTAGCCACTGGCCAGCAGCCACAGAATAGCGATCTCATCCAGCATCTGGCCCAGGAAGCTGAGTGTCATGTGAAAGTACATAGAGAAGAGACCTGGAGCAAAAGACAAAGGCAGGTGGTCAAGGGAATTGTCCCTTCCCACCCCCACTACCCCACTGTCCCAGCCCCCCACCTACCTACGACTATGAAGAGGATGAAGATGACATAAATGTAGCGGGAACGTTTCTGGACATATGGGTGCATCAGAAACATCATGAGAGGCCCAAAGATGAAGAAGGTGGCATTGCTGAACTGGAGAAGGAAGGGGGAAATATGGGGAGGGTGTTGTCAGACAGAGGAGGAGGAGGGGGGCTGCCCTTAGTCATTACCCAGTCGGTCACCTACCACCTTTCAGGCAGTTAATCAACCCAGGGTCTATCCATCTTTCAGCTGACCTTAACAGCCAACCAGTCATCAGTAGATCCATAACTCCATCCATTATTCTATGGGTTCATTCATTCATTCAATGCACGTGGCAAAGTCTATCTACTAACTTTTCACATTTTCCTTTCGGCAATAGCGTTCCCCAAGTTTGAGCTGGGCGTCCAACTACTCAACGAAAGACTACATATCCCAGCCTTCCTTGCAGCTCACTGTGGCCTTGGGACCTGGTCTAGCCAATGGGATAGGAATGTAAATGAATCTATTGCTTCCAGGTCAGTCCTTAAGAAGCAGCTTAAGGCTTGCACTCTACGTCTTGTGGACTGAAATGCAAACTTGGTGGTCATGAGCTGGCCTTGGCTTTGTAGACAAGGAAAGACAATGCAATACCCTAGTGACTTGCTTCTAAAAAACAACAGGAAGCAGAAGTGATGGGGCATGACTTCTGAGGTTGGGTCAAACAAAGTACTGTGGCTTCTACCTGATGGTCGCTATCTCAGAGCACGAGACATTGGAGCTCTAGCCACCATGCAGGGCTTCCCTGGTGGCGCAGTGGTTGAGAGTCCGCCTGCCGATGCAGGGGACACGGGTTCGTGCCCCGGTCTGGGAGGATCCCACATGCCGCAGAGCGGCTTGGCCCGTGAGCCATGGCCATTGAGCCTGCGTGTCCGGAGCCTGTGCTCCGCAACGGGAGAGGCCACAACAGTGAGAGGCCCACATACCGCAAAAAAAAAAAAAAAAATGTGTGTACTCTAGCCACCATGCAAGAAGACGGGGTACCCTTAAAGCTGCCATGCTGGAGAGACCATGTGGAGAGACCACAGAGAGATCGAGAGAGATGCTGGAGGAGCCCCAGCTATTCCAGTCCCCAGAAGTTTGACTCTTCCCAGCCCAGCTACCACACACAGAAGTGAATGAACCTTCAGATGATTCCAGTCCCCTTCCCCGCTTCAAGTCACACCAACAGTTGCCAAGTGGAACATAGATGAGCTGTCCCTGCCAAACCCTACCCAGCTTACTGATTCATGAGCAAAAATAAATAAATAAATAAGTGGTCATTGTTTCAAGCCACTAAACTTTAGGGTGATTTGTTATGCAACATTAGCTAGCTGAGACAAAGAGGAAATATTACTGTGGGCTGGGGTAGGAGAGGAGAAAGGTGCATGGAGGCCAGCTGGTACCGCACAGCTATGCCTTGTCCAGAACCCCATGATGGCACAGCTATGTTGTCTGTGGATTAGTGATTTGCGTCCTTATAAGTAGACATTCACAATGTTCTGGGGCCCAGGCAAGGTTTATTATTCCCAGAATCTTTTCTCATCCTCAAAACAACCCTTCCAGGTAGGTTGTGCATCACCACACCATAGAAGAAGATACTGATTCTCAGAGTGGTCAAATGGTCCAGCCCAGGTCACCCAGCCAGGAACTGGATAATCCAGGATTTGAAGCGAGATCCCACATGAGTTTCTTGAGAGAAGAATCAGAGTGCTGTTTATCACAGAAGCAGAAATTGCTTCATAGACCTCTATCGATGTTTGATAATAAGACATGATTCAAATAACTAACAATGACCACTAAGAATATGGCAGTTATGGCAGACAGTGGGAACTGAGCACTCAACAACCATCCTCCCTTCTTCCTCCTTAACCAGACTGATTTGGTTCAGTATTAGGAAGACACATCCTTCTTGGGAGGCAAAGGGGAATAACAAAGGGCACAAGCTAATCTGATTCTCTCCTTCTTCTATGTAACAAGGCCACCGAGCTAAAGACTACATTTCCCAGATTCCCTTGCAGCTCCACACAGCCGTGTGACTGAGTTCTGGCCAGTAAGACATGGGCACAAGACATAAGTACAGCTTCTAGGTTGTCTTCTTAAAGGGAAGGGGTGTGCCTTCCCCTTAATCCCTTTCTACTGGGATGCAGGTGTGGTGGGCCACACAGATGACAGCAATGGCCTAGAGATGGGAAAACAACCATATAGAAGGAGGCTGGATCTCTGGTACCCCAAAGCTCTCACACCAGCCCTGAGGAGCTTATGATTGGACGTTATGTAAGAGAGAAACAAATTTCTATCTTCATTAAACCATTATTATTTTGGGTCTCTGCTACAGCAGCTGGACTTTTATAGATACCCCCTTTCTTCCTTGTTAAATAAACCAGAATTTTGTTCAGGCATCAGGAAGACATGGCTTTTAGGGAGGCAGGATTTAGCCCCAGGGCATAGATCATCCCTATTGCTAAGGATTGGTTAAGGAATGAATGTGTGAGATAATTCTGGCCAATGAAACATGATGGAAGATCTGATGAGGGGCTTCTGGGAAATTTCTCTTTACAGAAATCAGACTGAGTGAAAAGGCCTTTGGAGATTGTTGTGATGTTTCAGATGCGGCAGCCATTTTGCAACCATGAGGAAACAAGGTTGACAGCAAAAACAAATACTTGAGGACAGTGGTCTCAAACATTTTGGTTTCGAGAACTTCTTATATTCTTAAATATTACTGAGGGGCTTCCCTGGTGGCACAGTGGTTAAGAATCCGCCTGCCAATGCAGGGACACGGGTTTGAGCCCTGGTCCGGGAAGATCCCACATGCAGTGGAGCAACTAAGCCCGTGCACCACAACTACTGAGCCTGTGCTCTAGAGCCCATGAGCCACAACTACTGAGCCCACATGCCACAACTACTGAGCCTGCACTCCTAGAGCCCGTGCTCCAAAACAAAAGAAGCCGCCGCAATGAGAAGCCTGCACACCACAACAAAGAGTAGCCCCCGCTCGCTGCAACTAGAGAAAGCCTGTGCACAGCAACAAAGACCCAATGCAGCCAAAAATAGATAAATTAAATAAATTTAAAAAAAAATTACTGAGGACCCTGAAGAGCTTTTGCTTGTGTGAGTTACATCTATCAATATTTACCTTATTAGAAACTAAAACCCCAAAACTTTCAAGACACGTGACTACACAAGCCCACATTCGTTTGGCCATCAGATAGATGATGTCATCACACGTCATGCAGCCTCTGGAAGATTCCATCGTACCCTCGTGAGAGAATCAGAGTGGGAAAAGGCAAATAATACCTTAATATTATTATGAAAATAATTTTGACCTTGAGGAAACCCTGAAAGGGTCTCAAGGACACCAAGCAGGTGGTACTTGGACAATATTTTGAGGACCACTTCTCCAGGGATAGCAGAGAAGAAAGATGGGAAGAACCAAGTAGCCTGATGATGTTGGGCTCTGAGTTAATCTATTCTGGAACCATCTACCTCCAACTTCCATTTAAAAAAAAAAGATACTGTCCTTTCTATTTAAGCTGTTTTAGTTGGTGTTTTATTTGAAACCAAAGCATTCCAGTGAACAAGCTTTGGGATCCAAGTGGTGTGGGATTGGATACATGTTCCCTTGCTCATTAACTGTGGAGCCTTGAGAAGGTAACTTCAATCCCTTAACCTGCCATCTCTGCATTTCTGACATATGCATAACACCACCTGCCTCTTCCCGCTGTTGACCCAAAGGTCCCCAAACCTCACTGGACTCATAAATACAATTAAGGTCACAAGAACATTTGCACCAGAATTTCAGTGGCTCAAAGTCCCCCAACTGCTGATGCAGGACTTCGATGCCCCTCCAAGTCTCCCCCAGATATGTTGGGGTCACAGTGAGTATCTCACACGGGCTCAGAAACAGGTGTTCTCATGGTCTCAATCCACCTGCCAATTTGAGGTCAACCAGCTTGCTCACTCAATGATACCCTTTCCTCCCCCCAAAAATCTTCCCCTTGTAAAGGTCTCCTAAATTGTCTGCATTCCATCTTAGAAGGTGAAGAAACAGCACCCTCCTAACTAGGATGCTCTGTTATTTTTCAGAACCCCAGTATTAACGATGCTGACTCAAAAATACAGGGCACAGTGGTGGGTGTGGGGAAAATCATTCACCGGATACAATGTCAGCATCTACTAGCCTAGGTCCTGGGCACCTGTACAGGTTCCCAAGACAGGAGGCCTCCTGATTCCAGGAAAGTCCACAGTTCTCCTGGGGCAATGGTAGAACCAGCTCAAAGGTCACAGTTTGAGAACCCAGCCTTGGCAAACTGGTTTCCCAGCCCATGGTCCCACCTATGTCCTTGTTTTCCATGCCAAGTTCTCTGGTGTTTGTCAATGGACAGGGTCAAACACATCTCCAGGTGGGTCACCCAGTTCACAGTGGCTACCCCAGAACACAGAACACCCCCGACCTGTTTGTATCATGAGACCCTACCCCACTGGAATAGACACCTATCCCAAAGCAGGATATCAGACTTTTCTTTGGGGAATTTGAAACTTGGAGCAGACACAAAGCCTGGGAGTCACCATAATTGTGTTGCGCCATTGGCAACTCTCTAAAGAGGCCCTGGGATATTGTCATGATGTTTAAAATATGGCAACCATCTTGCCACCCACGAGAAGACAAGGGTGAGAAAAGAAAAGCAAATACTCAAGGGTAGTATTTGCCCTTCCGCTGAATCCTGCACACCTACCCTGGGTCCCAGCCTTCCCAAAACAACTCTTCTTTCCATTTTCTAAGATATCCCACAATCTTTCCAATGCCTTCTTTCTCCTCCTCTGCCCCCCTTTGGTTTGTTTCTTTGTTTTGGTTTTTGCTTAAGCTACCTTTCTATTGCCTGAATCCAACAAACCCATCAGCATTGGTAATATTAGCTAGGGTTCTTTGGTAGCAAGCAACAGAAAATGATTCTGGTGAACTTACACTATAAATATAAATGTGTGTGTGGGGGGGGTTACTTATTTAATTAACCAAATAATTCATTCGTTCATTCGTTCATTCATTCATTCATTTATTATGGGGAGCTCATTAATCAAAGGAATTGCAGAGGACAAGGAAAACCAGAAACCAGAACAGCTTTGACCCTCTAATGGACAATCTCTTCAGGGGGCAATTTTGGGTATGAATGAAAACACCTGTGTCCAGTCCTTCTGTCCAAGCCCAAGCTTCAAATTCTGGAGACTGTAGCCTGGGCCACGTCCCATCCTTGGCCAGAGGAGGGAGACCACCTTGATTGACCATCCCACCGAGACCATAACCAGGTGGTTGATGAAGGGAAAATGGGGCCATGGATACTGAATGGGCAAAACCCCAAACAAATCTGATGTTCCCTCTGCCTTCAACCAAACGGCAGCCCTTGGGCAAATCAGGCATGCCTGAAGATGCTGAGCCATCTAGCCTCCCAAACTGTTAAGCCTCCACGTAAAACACATCTGTGACTCTCATCTATAAAATCCAGATTCTTAAGCTTGGCTTATAAACTCCCTCCATAACTCACCTTTCTCCACCTTCAACTTTATAATCTGGGTGGAAGGAATAACTCAGTTCTGAATGAGCCATACTTTAACCTCCAGGAGTTCACATATACTGTTCCCACTGCCTGGAACACTCTCATTCCCACTTACCCCTCTTCGCCAGGCCAACTACTCCGCCTTTAACCTGGGCATCACATTCTCCTTAAGCCTTCCTAATCCCCCAAGGCAGGGTCAGGTGGCCTTCCTTTGTGCCCCTGTGCCATCCCACTTTCCTGACACTTGTCTGGCTGTTCTGGAACCGCCTGGCTCTCCCCCGAAGCCTGGCTTTGAGAATGGGGACTGTGGCTTCCCCCTTCTCCATTATAACCTCAGGAACCAGAATATAGTAGGTGCTCAATAAATCCTGTTGGCTGGATCTCAAAATAATTCAGGTGGATCACCTGTCACACACATGAAAACACTTGGCAGAGGGTCTTGCATCTAGAAAGTTCTGAAGAGAAGGCGCTACAACTGTCACTTTCCAATCTATTGACAGCCTGACTTTACAGATTGTTCTTAATCCTAGCACATCCCCTCAAGGTCCAACTTTCTAGTTCTTGCTTGGCAATGGGGAGCTTGAGTCTCAGAGAGGTGGAGTGATTTCTCTGAGGTTGCACAGCTCTGGGGGACTCCGAAGTTTGCTTTGAGCCCCTGCTTTGAAAGATTGGAGGACTAGATGGGTGGTGAAGATGAAGAGGGGGCTCCCTGCTTCCTGGCTGTGTGATCTAGTGTCTCTGGGTCCCCCTTTCCTGTACCAGTGAAGTAGGAGAGGATCATCAATGCTACCAGGAAGGTTGTTGGGGGCGGGGTACGCATGAGGCCAGGCATTGAAAAGGTACTTCGCCAGGGACATAGTTTTGGCTCAAGAAATAGCAAAGGCTGCTGCTGCTCTTGTTACTGCTGAAGGAGATAATAATAACAGGCTTGTGGTTGGTATCAATGCTCCATGCTAAGTGGCCTGCAGGATGAAGAGAGGTGTTCTCAATAACGTCCCTGAGTGTGCAGAATGAGGACAGAGCAACGGGCAACGCCTAGAACTAATGGGCTCTGAATGGCGCCGGGCTTTCTGATAGAATCAGAGACCACCCTGACACCAGCGTCTCCCTCTCTGCCCTCTGGGGCTGGGCCCCCGCATTTCCCAACCACCGTTCCTACCCAGACTCAGAGAGGCAGGCAAGGTACCCGCCCGAGATCGTGGCCAGTCCTGAGCTCTGGACACAGGTGAGCTGGATTCCTTGGGTCCCAGCCCCAGCAGGTGACTTCACTTTCATTCATTCATTCATTTGCTCAACAATCATTCCTTCAGTACATACTATGTGCTCAAGGACCTTACCAGTGCCTGAAAACAAAGTCACTGCCTTTACGGTGCATCCAGTCAGAGTCTGGGGGATGCTCTATGCTTTATTTTCCTCCTCTATAAAACGGAGGCCCTATCTCTGAGCGCCATGGTGAGGATTCGAGAACTGAGTGCCATGGGACCAGGGGGGTTGGCAGTTTTGTTCACTGCTGCAAACCCCAGGTGTCTAGGACAGTGCCTAACACACAGTAGGTGCTCAGTGAATTTTTGTAGCGAATAATGCATGCAAAGAATACGTGTCAATAATGCACGTGTCTGATGCATGTGCTGTGTACCATGGGGTGACTATTATTCTAGAATGCTTTGATGTTTTGATCACCCATACCCAGCAGGACGTCTGGTAAGTGTATGTGGCTGGATCCTTAGGACTGGAAGGAGGAAAAGGGGGAGAGATGGAGGGAAGGTGGGGAGAAGGAGAAAGGAAGGAAGCAAGGAAGGAAGGGGATTGACCTGAGTAGACGCCTCACCTCAGCCTTTTTCTCATTTACCCCAAACACCCTGGGCTAAAACCACACAGCCTGCACCACCCACTCCACACACAGCTTCTCTCCTGAGGCACCGCTTCACTTAAGGATTCCATTGATTTCACTGTTTACTGCTTTATCATCTCTGCCCTCCCCACCGGACTGTGACTTCCATGAGGACAGGAAACACCTGTTTTATCCCCAGCTGTGTCCCCAAAGCCTATCACACTGGGCACCCAGTAGGCTGGCATGCACTCAAGAAAACTTTGGTGACTCAGTCAAATCAAGAAACATGGCCGGGGGTGGGAGGGATAAATTACAGTTTGAGATGAACAGATGCACACTACTGAATATAAAATAGATAAACAACAAGGTCCTACTGTACAGCACAGGGAATTATACTCAATATCCTATAATAAACCATAATGGAAAAGAACATGAAAAAGGGAATTCCCTGGTGGTCCGGTAGTTAGGACTCCGCACTCTTACTGCCGGGGCCCCGGGTTCAATCCTTGGTCGGGGAACTAAGATCCCACAAGCTGCATGGAGCAGCCAAAAAAAAAAAGAAAAGAAAAAGAGTATATATTCTTTTTATATATATGTATATATCTAAGTATATATATATATATATATATCTGAATCACTTTGCTGTACACCAGAAACTAATACAACATTGTAAATCAACTACAGCAAAAAATTTAAAAATAAAACAAAAAACATGGCCAAACCTCCCCTTTCTCTTTCTCCCCAGTGCCAAAGCTCAAGCTCCCACCACCCACCCCTGGCCCTGTCACCTGCCGAGGACCACCATATGCATCCATTCCACTCATGCACATGAGTGTAAGTGCTGGGCTGGGGGCACGGAGCACCAGCCACAGTCCCTCTCCACATGGGACCTACTTGCATGAATTAAGAGGCACACGACATTGTTAATCACTCAGTAACTGAGTGGCCTCACAGCGTGGTGGGTAAGTGAGAGACTCTGAGACTAGCTGGTCGGGGTTTCACTCTGGCACTCCCAGCATTCACACGCTTGCAAGTCACATGCTGTGCAACCCTGGGAAGGAAATGTACCCTCTCTGAGCCTTTATTTCCCCCATTTGTAAAATGCGGAGAATAAGAATTTTATGAGGATCACAGTGTTATTTTATTTGACATTAACAAAATTAATGTCAAATAAAATTAATATATTAAAATTTTCTCATTTCTCTGTGTTATACTTACTTCTAACAACAACAATAATAATAGCTTCAACTTATTCAATGCTTAGGATGTGCTGAGCTGTGAGTGTTTTGTTTTTGTTTTTGTTTTTTTGTGGTACGCGGGCCTCTCACTGTTGTGGCCTCTCCCGTTGTGGAGCACAGGCTCTGGACGCGCAGGCTCAGCGGCCATGGCTCATAGGCCCAGCCGCTCCGCGGCATGTGGGATCCTCCCGGACCGGGGTACGAACCCGTGTCCCCTGCATCGGCAGGCGGACTCTCAACCACTGCGCCACCAGGGAAGCCCTGTGAGTTTTTTTTAAATACCTCTATTTTTAAAATTACAATATAACTCACAGACTATCAAATTCATTCTTTTCAAGTGTACATAATCTATTCAAATGTTGTGCAACCATCATTGCTAATTCCAGAACATTTTCATCACCCCAAAAGGAAACCCTGTACCCATTAGCAATCACTCTCCCTTCCCTTCCCCTAGCCCTTGGAAACCACGAATCCACTCTCGGTCTCTGTGGATTTGCCTGTTCTGGATGTTTCATATCAACAGAATCGCATACTGTGTGGTCTTTTGGGTCTGGTTTCTCTCACTGAGCATCATGTTTTCAAAGTTCATCGATGTTGTAGCATGTGTCAGTGCTTGACTCCTTTTTAAGGCTGAATCATATTCCATTGTGTGGATGGAGCACATTGTGTTTATCCATTCATCCACTGATGGACATTAGGGATGTCCAGTAGCTGTATCATCCTTTCCATGGTCCTATGAGTCAAAAATTACTAGCACCTCACAGAAATCCCCTTTTTGCACAGGTACTCAGTAAATATTTGCTGAATAAAAGGAATGAATGGGGACTTCCCTGGTGGCACAGTGGTTAAGAATCTGCCTGCCAATGCAGGGGACATGGGTTCGAGCCCTGGTCCGGGAAGATCCCACATGCTGCAGAGCAACTAAGCCTGTGTGCCACAACTACTGAGCCTGCGCTCTAGAGCCCGCGAGCCACAACTACTGAAGCCCGTGTGCCTAGAGCCTGTGCTCCGCAACAAGAGAAGTCACTGCAATGAGAAGCCCGCGCACCGCAACGAAGAGTAGCCCCCACTCACCACAACTAGAGGAAGCCTGAGCACAGCAATGAAGACCCAACGCAGCCAAAAATTAATTAATTAATTAATTATTTTTAAAAAGGAATGAATGAATGAGTTTTTCTTCCCTAGCGTGTACCACCCCCTGGCATCCTATACTCTTGACTCCTGTTTACTGCCTGTCTCCTCCATCCCCCAGGACACCAGCCCCATGAGAGCAGGCATTTTTGTCTGCTTTGATCACCACTGCATCCCCAAAGCTGACACAGTGACTGGCTGCACCAATTCCCAATGAATGAAGAGTGAAATAAAGGGGTCATTTCAATCTGACCCCTGCGTCAGCCCCGGGAGGCCAGGAGGTTGCAGATCAGCGATGCCTGTTTTTCCGAAGGAGAAAAGAGGCCCAGAGGGACCTATCGAGTCTGGGTCTGGGATGTATCATGAGTATGATCACCAGTTTCATGTGTGCAATTATTCAATTAATCTCATCTCTCCTCCCTGAGGGCAGGAACCATGCCCTCCTCAGTTCTGCGGGACCTGGCATACAAGAGTGTCCCTGTAATTAATTGCTGTGCTGTGAGTTTTGAGGAGGAGAAAGGCAGAAGAGGGAGGTGTGGTTTAGAGCTCATGGGACCTACTGGTCACAGCCAGTTGCTCAGAGAGGGGCGGGCCTCCCGCCTGGGTCACACAGCATCCAGGGAAGAGAGAGACTGGAGTTACTAGCACACTGCAGAGGCCAACAGTGCCAAGGCTGTCGGAAAAGAAGGTGGGGACACTGTCAGAGGTGTGCACTGCAGCCTACACCCTCCCACGCAACCTCCCCGCTCTTATCTCCCTGTTTATTTGATACCCACCCACCCCCAGACTCCCCCTACTCATCCCCACCTCTGTGCCTTTCCTATGCAGTTCCCCACGCCAGGCACACCATCCCTTTGTTCTGAATCTGAGCATCTGAGAGGGAGTTTTCTAGAGAGGATGAGATGCGGAGCTTCTGAAGCTTTGGCAGGATCCCAGGGAAGAAATTCAGCAGCACAGCTGCCTCTGGGAGCCGGCGGGAGGGGGGGGGGGCCTTGAAACATCTCCCCACACCACTTGAAACTCTCCTAAGTTGTCAGCAGCCCAGAAGGAGGCCACACCTGCAGGCCACCAGGCCAAAGCAAACAGGTGCCAACTAGAGCGGCCCACACCTTGACTTCTCCCCCTGCCCCACCTGCCCCAGCCCCTCCCACACCCCCGACCTCTGCTCTTGTTGGATCGCCCTTCCTGGCTCTCGGTTAGACTGTGAAATGCAGCCAGGTGTCCCAGCCGCCCACAGATCATCAACCCCCTCTTGCTCCAAAGTCAGCCATGGCTCCCGCGTGCCCTCATGAGGCAGCACGCACTCTTTTGCCCTGCTTTCCTGATTTAGCCCCTGGAAACCCCATCAGCACTTTTTCTCTCCTTCGTTTCCTCCCCCTCAGGCAGGCAGCCTGGGCGTTGGCTTGAAGCTACCAGTTCTTTTCTCTCACCTCAAGACCTTTGCATATGCTGTTTCCTTTGCCCCATACACCTTAGAGAACACTTACTCATTTCTTAAGCATCAAGGTTCCCTCCCCATTCAACAAACAGAGGCCTCACGCTCCACCCCATGGTTCCTCCCCATCCCACATCTGTTTTTCTCCCTTTGCCACGAGCTAACTATGGGGGTGTCCATTTCTAATTCTGAACCACCAGCCCAACAACCTGGGGGCACTGAGCCTCTCTGGGACCCCGGCATCACCCAGCACAGGTCGGTTTACAGCACTTTTGTTGAATGAATGAGTCCGTCAATGAATACAGGATAAATTTCAAACACTCCAACTCAGCATTGAAAACTTCATCTTTATCTCTCCCCGTATTTTAGCCACAGAGACATACTTTCCCAAACTGGTTGTCCCTCTTTTACTTCCAGGACTTAGCACGCCCTTTTCTTCTCTTCTGCTCTCTTTCTCAGACTCCTGCCCTACTTGGCGAGGTCCTATTCATCCTTCAAAAGCCAACGCCTAGGTGCCCTCTTCCAAACACCTAAGCCAAGTCCTCCAGTGCGTCCTTCGTCTATACCCTGACCGTGTGTTGGGCTGGGCTCTGCTTCCTCCAACGCCAGGCTCAGAGCTCCTTGCACGTAGATCAACAAGAAAGCAAAAGATTCTTCAGAGAACACTGTTTTCCAATTATGAGCTGTGATTCCTAAGTGGATCATGACAAAATCCATGTGAACAGATTTTTAAAATTTTTCTGCTATATATGTGGTCTTTCATTGACATACCTAGATCAAAAGCATGCTTTTAAAAACCTGCGTAGGGCTTCCCTGGTGGTGCAGTCGTTAAGAATCTGCCTGCCATGGCAGGGGACACGGGTTCGAGCCCTGGTCCGGGAAGATCCCACATGCCATGGAGCAACTAAGCCCGTGCGCCACAACTACTGAGCCCATGAGCCTAGAGCCCGTGCTCTGCAACAAGATAAGCCACCGCAATGAGAAGCCCGCACACCGCAATGAAGAGGAGCCCCCGCTCACTGCAACTAGAGAAAGCCCACGCACAGCAACAAAGACCCAATGCAGCCAAAAATAAATAAATAAATTTAAAAAATTAAAACTAAAAAATTAAAAGCTGTCTAGTAGTTTGACATCTACTCAAGCCCTACAAAGATTAGTGAAAATGTTATGGCTTTTGTGTGGTCCATGTGCTAAGGATGATGTTTCCAATTTTAAAAGGGATTTCCCTGGTGGTCCAGTGATTAGGACTCGGTGCTTTCACTGCCAGGGCCCGGGTTCGATGCCTGGTGGGGAAACTAAGATCCCACAATCCCTGAGGCGCAGGAAAAAAAAAAAAGGTTGAAGGAGGATGTCATGGAGGGGAATTTTGCATGAGAGCGCATGGATGCGGGAGCAGCCTACATCTGAGCTAGCCCTCTCTCCGTGCCTTCTGTGGGGTGGGCTGGACAGGGGACTTTCTGGACTGCAGGGACTGCTAGGGAACGCAGAGAGGAGGAGTCCAGAACCCCACACCCTCTTCTCAGCCTCCAGGCACCAGCACATTCAGCCCTCTCCCATTTTATAGGGAAGGCCACCGAGGACCAGAAAGGGTCGGTATCTCTGGCTCAGGAGAAGCAAAAGCTGGGGCGACCTCAGGGACCCCTTGAAACTCAAACTCTTGCCTCCCAGCTCTGGGAAGTGGTGAGGTCAAAGGTAACAGAGTCAGAACAACCTGGCACTGAGCTCCCCTCCCCCCAAAAAACACCTCTCCCGGATAGGCCAAGTTCAAATCCCACCTCTAAGTACCACGGTTACCCTGGGCATATCCTTCAATCTCCCTGAATGCCTCTTTCTTAATCTGGAAAATGGGATTAACTAACTCTATATACTATACATGCTGCCTAATTCCCAATGTCATGGTGAAGATTAAATGAGGTTATTTCAGGCAAAATGTTTTGGGCAATGCCTGGCACACAGTAAGTGCTCAATAAAGGCCATTATTTGTGTGAATTTATGCTCACCATTTATTGAGCACGTACTATGTGCAGGGCACAAAGCAAAGGACATTGCCTCATTATCCACCAATCTGGGAGCTCCAGGAAGGCAAGCCCACTGCCTTATTCACCACAGTGTCCCCAGCACGCCGCACAGGATAACTGTACGTGTCTTTGGTCGCTTGCATCTTTCAAGCTTCGGTTAAATGCCACTGCCGTTGAGGCATCCAAGAGTTTTGAGCCCTTCCAATGTGGTCCTGGTAGCAGGGGCTGGGTGAAGGATGACCAGCCATCCTATTTTGCCTGGAACTGAAGGGTCTCCTGGGACACAGGACTTATGGTGCTAAAACAGGACAGTCCCAGCATACTGGGATGAGTTGGTCACCCTGGGCTGGGGATACAGCTGAGAACAAGGCAGACACAGCCCTCTCCTCCAGGAAGCCCTCCCTGATCCACCCCTCCACCAATGGCTCAGGAGCTGCCTCTAGGCTTCCCAAAAGCTGCCTGTGCACCTCCCATTACAGCACCATCATCCTGGGTTGGGGACACCTGGAGTCGTACCCGTATCCTCTGCTCTGGGAGGGCAGAGGCAGCTCTTTTCCAGGTTACTGCTGCGTTTCCAAAACCTACCACAGAGCCTCACGCCTAATAAAGACAGTCTAATGAATGAAAGCCAGAAGGCAGGCCTTGCCTAACACATGAGCAAACTGAGGCTCAGAGAGGCGGGCTGCTTGGGCAGGATTTCCCAGCGGGGAGGTGGAGGAGCTGGGGTTTGAACCCCTGTTGGCTGAGACTCTGTCCCACGAGTCCTCCCGCCCGGCCCTTACCGTGTTGTAGAACTCGGCCACCAGCTCCAAGTGCTGGAAGTTGCTCTCACACCAGTCCACCTCCGAGCTCTGGTAGGCGAAGATGCTGGGCATCCTGACGCAGTGCCTGCCATCCGCTGGCTGCGGCTGGCAGAGAGGAGCACGGGAGCCTAGAGAGGGCCGGCCCGGAAAGAAACGGTGGGGTGCCCCACAGCAGGCAGAGAGGAAAAACCTGCTGGACGGCTCCCTGGTGGCACCAGGACAGCCTGCCCGGTGTGGTGCCGGCCAGCCACTGCCCTGGGCATAAGCAGAGGGGTTGGCACTGTCCAGGCAGGGCAGGGGTGAGTGGGGAGGGGGCCTCCCTTCCCTGCCCCCCTAGGAGTGGGAGTTAGGGGGACTGTTTTTTGGAACAGTAATTTAAAGTAATGGTGATGGGGACCTCCCTGGTGGCCCAGTGGTTAAGACTCCACCCTCCCAATGCAGGGGGGCCCAGGTTCCATCCCTGGTCAGGGAACTAGATCCCGCATGCTGCAACTAAGACCCAGAGCAACCAAATAAATAAATAAATATTTTAAAAAAAATCAAGTGATGATGATGATGATCACACTGGATGAGTACTTTGCCATCCCCACTTTGCAGATGGGCAAACTGAGGCAGAGAGCAAAGTCATTTGCACAGAGCATGCAAGGTGATGACACCAAGATGTGAAAACAGACAGGCTCCAGACTCCGAGCTTCTTTTTTTTTTTTTTTTAATTTATTTTTTCTTTTATTTTTATTTTTATTTTTGGCCGCACTGTGTGGTTTGCAGGATCTTAGTTCCCCAACCAGGGATTGAACCTGGGCCACCGTAGTGAAAGTGCCAAGTACTAACCACTGGACTGCCAGGGAATTCCCCAGACTCCAAGCTTCTAACCATTAGGTTTTACTACCTCGACATCGCCAAGGCTCCACGCTGCTGCTTCCCAGATTAGGGCCAACAGCTGCACACCTGCCCCAATGGACTCCGCTCAGCTCCCTTAGAATCCTTGGTGATAGAACCTCCTTTGGGTGCCTCAGTCTTCCTGTCTGTGCTATGGAAGGCTAGGCTGGATTGAAGTCATTTCTCTTGGGTGGACAAGACCTCATACACCTAGAGTGTCCCAGCTTCCACCAAAGCATCCCTCAGGGGAGGAATCTGTGGAGTTCTGGGCCTGGGGTCCCCAGTCCTGGCTTCCCAGGGCTGTGGAAAGCTCTGGTTTGAGAGTCAGACAGGCCTGAGTTTGAATTCTGAGTTCCTCCTGTTCCTAAGCTGTGTGGCCTTGGGCAAGTGAATGCACCTCTCTGAGCCTCAGCTTTCTCACCTGTAAGATGGGAATAATAACAGTACCTCCCTCTTAGGGCTACTGTGAAATTTAATGAGCTGATACAGCATTTCCCTAGGAAGAAAATTTTTGGTGATGGTGGCCCTGCATTTAGAATCACTGAACTGTGTGGCAAGAAATCTACTTATCCCTTTTCAGTTCTCAATAGTTCCAGAAGAGGGGCTCAGTTTGTGCTAATACATGTTTATGCCTCAACATTTAATCCCTTTGTTTGTTAAAAAGCCCTTCAGCAGGCAACAGTATCCAGCTAGACTGTCTTGATATTATTTACGTGGTATTTATTCATTTCTTTTTTTTTTTTTTTGCGGTACGCGGGCCTCTCACTGCTATGGCCTCTCCCGTTGCAGAGCACAGGCTCCGGACGCGCAGGCTCAGCGGCCATGGCTCACGGGCCCAGCCGCTCCGCGGCATGTGGGATCCTCCCAGACCGGGGCACGAACCCGCGTCCCCTGCATCGGCAGGCGGACTCTCAACCACTGCGCCACCAGGGAAACCCCATTTCATTTTTTAAAATAAATTTATTTATTTATTTTTGGCTGTCTTCGTTGCTGCGCACGGGCTTTAAGAATTAAAAATGGTTAACATGGTACATTTCATGTTATGTATATTTTACCACATTTTTTTAAAGTAATTGATTTAGGTTTTTAAAGGGGGTGTTATTTGACAAAATATCTTAAGTAAATAAGAGTTTGGGTGGGGGGTGGATATAGGAAAACCCCGAGGGTCGTCTGTAAATTCGAAACTTGGGAACTATTGAGGTTGTGTAGGCTGAGGCCTCAGCCCAGAGTTGGCACTGAATGAAAAGAGGCTATTAAACCATCATCATCATGATCATCATCGTCATCATCATCTACAACAGCGGTTCCCAACATTTTGGGCACCAGGAACCAGTTTCGTGGAAGACAATTTTTCCATGGAAGGGGCCGGGGGGATGGTTCAGCCTTTAATGCAAGTGATGGGGAGCACGGCCTGGGGGTTGGGGATCCCTGATCTACAAGGTGTAAAATGCTTCCATGTTCACACTCTTCCAGGTACACAGAGAGCCGCCTTCGAGATCCTCTGGAGGGATGAGAAAGATGTCACGTTTAGAGGTGACACAAGTTTCCAGAGCCTGAATTAAAAGCTCGACCTGGCTCTCTACTCCCCTAGGTCAGCAAAAAACCCACCTGTAGCCATAGCCCTGGCCCCAAATTCCTTCCCTAGGTGGACCAGGAGAGCAAACACACACCACTGGGACTTCCCTGGTGGCACAGTGGCTAAGACTCCGGGCTCCCAATGGAGGGGGCCCGGGTTCGATCCCTGGTCAGGGAACTAGATCTCACATGCCGCAAGGCAGCTAAAGATCCCATGTGCTGCAACTAAGACCCGGAACGGCCAAATAAAAAAATAAATATTAAAACACACACACACACACCGCCACTGTACTGCACCCTGTACTGCACACACGCACGGGGGCAACAGGACGGTGAGACAGGTGTGTGGGTGCTGAGGGGGTGGTGCTCGCCCTCTACCAGCGAGCAGGTATGAAGGGCCAGAGCTTGGGTGGAGGGGTGACGCGTCTCCATGGCCGCTGCAACGAATTAGCACAAACAGTGGCTTGAGACAACACGCGTTTACTATGGTACGGTTCTGGAGATCAGGAGTTCAGAAGGCGTCCTATGGGGCAAAAACCCAGGTGTGGGCAGGGCTGGCTCCTTCTGGAGGCTCCAGGGAAGAATCCACATCCTGGCTTTCTCTAGCTTCTAGGGGCTGCCTGCATTCCTTGGCTCATGGACCCTTTCTCCATCTTCAAAGTGCATCATCCGGGACTTCCCTGGTGGCGCAGTGGTTAAGAACCCACCTGCCAATGCAAGGGACACGGGTTCGAGCCCCGGTCCGGGAAGATGCCACATCCCCGGAGTAACTAAGCCTGTGTACCACAACTACTGAGCCTGCACTCTAGAGCCCGCAAGCCACAACTACTGAGCCCGCATGCCACAACTACTGAAGCCTGTGCATCTACAGCCTGTGCTCCGCAACAAGAGAAGCTACTGCTATGAGAAGCCCACGTGCAGCAACGAAGATCCATCGCAGACAAAAAAAAAAAAAAAGGAAAAAGAAAAGAAAACCAAAATGCATCATCCCTTCTTTTGATGCCATAATCTTACCCCTTTTCTCTGATCTGGACCTTCTTATAAAGACCCTTGTGATGGGGACTTCCCTGGTGGTCCAGTGGCTAAGACTCCGTGCTCCCAATGCAGGAGGGCTGGCTTCGATCCCTGGTTAGGGAAATAGATCCTGCATGCCGCAATTAAGACCTGGTGCACCAGATAAATAAATAAATACATATTAAAATTTTAAAAAGACCCTTGTGATGACACTGGGTCCACGAGGACAATGCGAGACAATCTCCTCCTCTCAAGATCCTCAATTCAATGACACCTTTGCCATGGAAGGTGACATATTCCCAAGTTTTGGTAACAAGGATGTGGCCAGTTGGAGGGAACCAATCATCTCATGGAAGAGGGTTAGTGGGATGGGGGCTGGGGCTGAACTAAATTGAGGTTGAGATAGACACGAGGATGGAATTGGGGATGAGAATGGATACAGGGTTGGGAACTGGCCTGGGGATCAGGTTGGGGTGGAGGGTGGAGGCTGAGTTGGGATTGGAGATGAGGCTAAAGGTGGCATTGGAAACGGAAGGCGTTGGGGATGGAAATGGGGACGGGGACATGGACAGCGTTGGGGGTGAGTTGGAGAACAACGTTGGGAGGGGTTTGGGGATGAGGATGGACTTGACAGCATGGTGGGGGATGGGAATGGGGACCTCACCTCATTGGAAGTGAAGCAGTGGGTGGGACTTTGTCCATGATGGACATGGGCATCTCACCCCAGATCAGTTCCCACGGGGCTTGAAAGGGTGGGAGGTAGATGCCAGTGGGGTGGTGAGGAGGCTGACAAAGAGCTGACAAGAGAAAATGAAACTTGCTGATAATCTTACAGTCCAGAGATAACTGCTGTTAATATTGGGTTAGGGTTAGGGTTTTCGGCTTAAACAATCATTAGTATTATTATTATTTTTTTTTTACAAAGATTTGGGTGCCGTTGTATGTCGTTGCTAATTTTTTCACTTAAAATGCCATTAACAGCCTTCCATATTTTGAAGCCTTCTTCACTATAATTCTTTTAAGTTTTATTCCTACTTTTAACTATGGGAAAATACACAGAACATAACACTTGCCATCTTAACCATTTTTAAGTGCACAGCTCAGTGGCATTAAGCACATTCACACTGTTGGACAACCATCCCCACCCTCCATCTCCAGGACTCTCCATCTTGTAAAAATGAAACTCTGTCCCCCTCCCCCAGCCCCTGGCCCCCACCATCTACTTCCTGTCTGCATGAATTGGACTCCTCTAGGACCTCCTATAAGTGGAATCATTTAGTACTTGTCTTTTTTTGGTGTCTGGCTTATTTCACTGAGCATCATATCGTCATTAGAATTCATGTTAGCTGTTCCTCTTTACTTTCCAAGATGTGGCTACTAGAAAATTTTAAGTTGCACATGTAGGTCACATAAGATTTCTACCAGACAGTGCTGGGCTAATCTTTATTAGCAGTTCTAAGCACTGTGCTAAGCATTATCTCATTTCATTGTCTCAGATACCCCAGGAGCTCCAGGGGTGGAACTAAACCTGGGTCTCCAAAGTAACTATTCTGGGACATCCCTGGTGGCACAGTGGTTAAGACTCCGAGCTCCCAACACAGGGGGCCCAGGTTCGATCCTTGGCCAGGGAACTACATCCCACATGCATGCCACAACTAAGAGTTCGCATGCCACAACTAAGGAGCCCACGAGCCACAACGAACACCTGGCGCAACCAAATTAAAAAAAAAAAAAAAGGAAAAACAAAAAAAAGTAACTGTTTTTAGGGAATTCCCTGGCGGTCCAGTGATTAGGACTTGGTGTTTCCACTGCCAGGATCCAGGTTTGATCCCTGGTCAGGGAACTAAGATCCAGCAAGCTGCATGGCATGGAGAAAAAACAAAACAAAACAAAGTAACTGTTCTTAATCACCAAGGTCCCTGCCCCTCAAATGGGCGATGTGCCTTCCCACTTCACAGATGAGAGAATGGAGGCTCTCAAAGGTTCAAGTGACCTGCCCCAGAGTCACACACAAGGAGAAGACAATGTTCCCCAAAGTGTGGGACATGCACCCCTTTATGGCCTTAAAGAACATTGGATCCCATTAGGAGAAAGTTAGTATTTTTTTTTTTTGGCCTCACCATGTGGCATGAGGTATCTTAGTTCCCTGACAAGGGATCAAACCCATGCCCCCTGAAATGGAAGCATGCAGCCTTAACCACTGGACCACCAGGGAAGTCCCAAGACAGTATCTTTTGATGTCTCTTTCTGGCTGATTCAGCCAATGAGAAAAGCTCGGTTGAATGCTAGTGTATCTTCAGAGCCTCTCTAACAATTCTTGGGCTCCCCTCCTGGGCTAGAAATTTAATATCACCTTTTGGCTTCTTCATATTGATGTTTTAAAACAGCGTGATTGACAGCCACTATGGAGAACAGTATGGAGGTTCCTTAAAAACTTAAAATAGAGCTACCATATGATCCTGCAATCCACTCTTGGGCATATATCTGGAGGGAACTCCAATTCAAAAAGATGCATGCACCCCAATGTTCATTGCAGCACTATTTACAATAGCCAGGATATGGAATCAACCTAAATGCCCACCAACAGAGAATGGATAAAGAAGATGTGGTATATAGATATACAATGGAATATAACTCAGCCATTAAAAAGAATGAGGGACTTCCCTGGTGGTCCAGTGGTAAAGAATCTACCTTCCAATGCAGGGGACATGGATTAAATCCCTGGTCGGGGAACTAAGATCCCACATGCCACAACTACTGAGCTTGCATGTCTCAACTAGAGAGCCCTAGTGCCGCAAGCTATAGAGCCCATGCACTCTGGAGCCCATGCACCACAACTAGAGAAGAGAAAACCTGCACGCCACAACTAGAGAGAAGCCCGAATGCCACAACAAAGAGCCCGTGTGCCACAACGAAAAGATCCCATGTGCCTCAATGAAGATCCCATGTGCTTGCAACTAAGACCAGACACAACCAAAATAAATAAATAAATAAATTAATTAATTTTTTAAAGTATGAAATAATGCAATTTATAGCAACAGGGATAGACCTAGAGATTATCACAAGTGAAGTAAGCCAGACAAAGACAAATACTATATGATATTGCTTGTATGTGGAATCTAGAAAACATACTTATGGTTACCAAAGGGGAAAGGGGAGAGGGATAAACTAGGAGTTTAGGATTAACAGATACACACCACTATATATAAAATAGTTAAACAAGACCTACTGTATAGCACAGGGAGCTATACTCAATATTTTGTAATAACCTATAAGGGAAAAGAATATACATATATATACATATATCTGAATCACTGTGCTGTACATCTGAAACTAACACAACATTTTATTTTATTTTGTTATTTTTAAAATAAATTTATTTATTTTTGGCTGCGTTGGGTCTTCGTTGCTGAGCGCGGACTTTCTCTAGTTGCAGCGAGAGGGGGCTACTCTTCATTACGGTGCGTGGGCTTCTCATTGTGGTGGCTTCTCTTGTTGCAGAGCACGGGCTCTAGGCGCTCGGGCTTCAGTAGTCGTGGCACACGGGCTCAGTAGTTCTGGTTCGCGGGCTCTAGAGTGCAGGCTCAGTAGTTGTGGCGCACGGGCTTAGTTGCTCTATGGCACCTGGGATCTTCCCGGACCAGGGCTCGAACCTGTGTCCCCTGCATTGGCAGGCGGATTCTTAATCACTGCACCACCAGGGAAGTCCCAAGCATTTATTTTTGTTTTGTTTTGTTTGGGGGTTCTTCATTTAATAATTAGGCTTTTGAAATATATATATATGGCACATACAAAGCTTGACCAAGAGCTCACAATCATGAAAATTGAAATCAGTACAATTTAAATTTCTAAGACATATTTTAACAGTAGAGTTTTTTAAAAAAGAAAAGCAACTTACTATCAAAAATTTAAAAATACAAGAAAATATGAGGACCCTAACTACCCAGATATATCCTCAGTATTATTAGTATTTTGGCCTTTAACTTCCCTTTCCTGAGATATGCGTGTGTGTGTGTGTGTGTGTGTGTGTGCATATACACTAGTATAAGCTTTTAGAGTTGCTTTCTACTTGCTTACTTTTCTAGCTTTCCATTTAGGGGAGCAATGTAAAATTGCCTCCTGAAATAAATGTATGTAATTACGTTTTTGAAAAGTGAGTTCATTTAAAGATAATGTTTAAATAAATCATGGTTATAGGTGCAGAGAGGCAAAAATTTAAAGTCTGAAAATGCCCAAGGCCATGAAGGACATGACTGGGCAATTGGTGAACTTTGAATATGGACTGTTTATTAGATAATACTATTATACCTGTAGAAATTTTCTGAATTTGACAAATGAATCGTGGTTATGTAAGAGAGTGGCTTAGTTCTTAGGAGATACATGCTTAAATATTTAGGGGTGAAGGGACATGATGCTCACAAGCTGCTTTGAAATAGTTCTTCAAAAATAGAGAGGGGGGAGGGGAAAATGGCAAAATGTTAGTGATTGGTAAATTTGGGTGAAAGGTACTCCGCAGTTCATTGAACTCTTATTGCAACTTTTCTCTTGCAACAGAAATGTTTCAAGATAAAAAGTCTTTTTTTTAAGTTGGCAAATTAAGGGAATTCCCTGGTGGTTCAGTGGTTAGGACTCCATGGTCTCACTGCCAAGGGCCTGGGTTCAATCCCTGGTCGGGGAACTAAGATCCCACAAACTGTGTGGCGCGGCCAGAAAAGGAAAAAAAATTTAAAAATAAAGTTGGCAAATTAAAAGCATTGGTGAGAATGAGAAGCAAGGAAACGCTCATCCTTCACTGAGAGAAATGTGAGGTGGGCAACCATTTCGGAAAACAATTTAACATGATCTAATATATTACTGGGCAGGGTCAGTCAATTGCTGGAATAAGAAAATACAGCAGATCTCGGTATCTTAAGAGTGAAAGTTTATTTCTTACATAAGCTAAGTCCACTGAGTGTGTGCTTCTACCCTGGAAGGCAGTCTGTCAAGTGGTCCAGGCTCCTTCCGTCTGTGATGCCTCCATTCCCAACCTGTGGCTTCCACCCGCCCAGCATGAGGCTTTCAGAGCAGCCCTAGCAGGAAAGGACAGCATGAGGAAGACACAGGGCATCCTTAACCATCTCAGTACAGAAAGACACACCTCACTTTGGCGTACTTTCTATTGGTCAAAACAAGTCATATGACCTCAACTAGCTGCAAGGGAGGCTGGGAAATGTAGTCTCTGGCACAGCAGCTGCTCCTCAGGAACAACCTTGCCCCGTGGAAAGGGAGCTTGACTCTTTGTGACCAGTCCAGTAAAGCTGAAAATGAACGGATCCTACGATTGGGAACTCCCTTCCCAGATTTACGTCCCCCTGAGAAACTCTGACACGTGGATCCATATTTCATGTACAAGATTATTCAGAGCAGCCCTGCTAGCCAGAGCAAAACCCTGGAATATTCCTGAACTGTAGACTAGATGAATAAATGGTGGGGTAGTCATTCAATGGATGACACATAAAATAATGAACAGCAGGGACATGCATTAATGAGAATGACTCCCAACAAGATCGTGCTGGGCCAAAACAAAAACAAAAGAAATTAAACCATGTCATAAAACAGCATATCTGTTTATAGAATGATTTTTTTAAAAAGGCTACATTCAACAAATAGTATTTAGGGCAGGGCTGCTACCCAGCAGGCACACCTCTGTATGAATGTACCAGTTGATAAAATATGGCAAAACTGGTTGGTAGGTAGCTGCTGCTCCCAGCCTCCCTCACTCCAGCACCCTGGTTTTGCCCCTGTGACCCTACGGACTTCTTCACGACCCAGCAACTAAAGGGTTAAGATCTGGCCAATATTTTTAATATTGCCTTAGGTTTAGGGGGACATGCATATGCGATAAAATGCTTTTTAAAAAAAAAGCAAAGGAATGGTGAACACCAAATCCAGAGAAGTGGTCACCTCGGAGGGGGGAAGGGCGGGTTGCACCTTGTAAGAGTCGCACTGGGTTTTCATTGGGGTCACTGTGTGTTGTGAACTGTTTCTGCTTCACCCACACCCTGAAGTGGCCTCAAAGTTTCAAAAACTCCATCACTTCTAACGTGGCTTAACTCCATTACTCGTTTGGAAAAGGGTTGCCAGATAAGATGCAGGATGCCCAATTAAATTTGAATTTCAGATAAACAGTGAATAATTTTTAGCATGAGTGTGTCCTCTATATTGCATGGGATGGACTTACACTAAAACATGATTCCTTGTGTATCTGAAATTCACATCGAAATGGGCATTCTGCATTTTTCTTTGCTCAATCTGACAACTAACTTGGAAGTATCTCCTTAACCAAACCTCTGTCCTGTTCCTCCCTCGAATGAGAAAGTTCTGTGAAATGTATCTTTCAGTGCCTTCTCTTCCGAAATCCATTAACCCCCAATGGTTATTCTGAGATTAACCTTTTTTGCACACCTTCTGTTATTCATCTGCAGGGGAACGGTGACAAAACTGGGGAGACATATTGCCAGTTGGGATTTCTGCCAGATTTTAAGGTTCAAAAGATTCAGACTTGTAAATCTAGCCCCAAAGGCCAACGTTTCTCTTCAAGATCAAAGCTGAGATCACTGTGGTCCACAGGGAGAGGCTCTGCCTGTCCCTTCCCAGCTCCCTCTCAAAGGCTGGGTTATGGGCTAAATTGTGCCCCTCCCCCCAGAATGTAAGTTGGTTCAGCCACTATGGAGAACAGTATGGAGGTTCCTTAGAAAACTAAAAATAGAGCTACTGTATGATCCAGCGATCCCACTCCTGGGCATGTATCCAGACAAAACTCTAATTCAAAAAGATCCATGCACCCCAGTGTTCACGGCAGCACTATCCACAATAGCCAAGATGTGGAAGCAACCTAAGTGTCCATAGAGAAGTGGATAGAGAAGTGGATAGAGGAGTGGATAGAGAAGATGTGAAATATATATATATATCTCACAGAAATTATCACATGTCTATAAGCTAATGGCAATAATGGAGAAGAGAGGCGAAATCTGCCATTATGAGAGAAAGCAGAGACTTGTTAGAGCGATGGCCTCGAGTGGAATGGAATCCAGGGCGTAGGTGGAAAGTTGACCTTGGCTGGAAGCACGGACAGCTCCGTCACAATAACAAAGAAGAAGGCAACGCTGACAGCCCAGATGAAGGGACATGGGTAGGTGTTCTGGGATGCTGTGGAAGTTCTCTTCTGTGGCTTTGTTTTCGCAGAATGTAGGCCGTGAGGTTCAGAGCTGAGAGTCAAGAGAAAGGGGGAGGCTTGAGGGGAGATGGAAGGTAGGACATTAACCTATGAGAGAGTTGGTGAGTGAAGGGACTGGGGGATGTGGTAGGAGTGCTGAGCAGCGGATTAGAGGTCTAGAGTCTCAAGGGAGACCAGGCGGCACGGCTGTGTGCAAGACTGCCCAGGTACAGGTGAGGAGTGGATGGAGGGTTGGCTTTAACTAAGTCCAGCCAGGTCAATGGGATGAAGGAAGAGATAGAGGAGGGAGTTGAGGGTATATGTCAAGGAGGGATTGTAATGACAGACCATGGCTCTAAACTGGGTGAGGGCACAGGGGAAGGGGGCAATGATCCATGGATGACAGGTTCTAGCAGAGCTAAAGGATTGTTTGAACAGGAACACCAAAAGGAGTGAGATGGAAAGAAAAGAAGTGTGGGTCAATGAGTGGAGTGTTTGAGAATACGGAAAGGGATGCAACTTCTGTACACGTCAAGGTCTAAAATAAGACCATGAGAGCTGGAGGTTGAGGTAGAGGGGAGGACAAGGTCATTGGGAGAGAAGAGTTAAAGGATTTGAAAGTCACACACCTGGAAGGATCATCAAGCTCCATGGTTCTCCATCAAGGGTGAGTCTGCCCACCGGGGGACACTTGATCACACCTAGAGACAGTTTTGGTTGTCACACTTAGGGGTGGTGGGTTTTCTACTGGCATTGGGTGGGTAGGGGTCAGGGATGTTGTTCAACATCCCACAATGCACAGGGCAGACCCCACAAGCAAGAATGACGTGGCTCCAAATGTCAACAGTGCCAATGTTGGGAAGCCCTGGCCCACGTGGATCCTGAAGTCACTAAGAATTATGCCCAGAGGAGTTTTCAAGAAAAGAACCTGGAGGGAAAATAGTAATGGAGGGGGTGACCTGAGGGTTGATGGACAAAGCAGCAAGGACAGGTAGTAGAGAGAATTGTTTGATGGCCTGAGATTCGAAGCTGCAGAGTTTGAGGGGAGAGTTAGGAGCAATGATGGGGCAAAGACACCCACTTCATCACAAGAGGCACAAAAGTGCAAAGAGTTGGAGAAAAAAATAGCCACGACTTAAGAGCTTCCGGTCCTTGGGAAAGAGCCAGGCATCTGTTAGGGCGAGAAGGTAAAGAGAATGACCTCTGAAGACATTGAGAATACAGGGAATTTTGCTTATGAAGGACCATGACTTCTGGCACAACTGAAGCATCTCAAGATTTGAGGAGGACCATTTAAGAAATGAAAAGGCATGCCATTAACTGGAAGAAGGTATTTGGAATACATATATCTGACAGAGGGCTTATTGCCAGAACACATAAAGAACCCTTACAACTCAATAAGAAGAAGACAAGGGAATTCCCTGGCAGTCCAGTGGTTAGGACTCTGTGCTTCCACTGCGGGGGGCATGGGTTTGATCCCTGGTCAGGGAACTAAGATCCCACAAGCCACCTGGCACGGCCAAAAAAAAAAAAAAAAAAAAAAAAGACAAACAAAATGGCAAAGGGTTTGGAACAGATACTTTGCAAAAGAAGACACAGAGATGGCCACAAGGCACATGAAAAGATGCTCAAAAGCATTAGTCATTGGGGAAATGAACAGGAAAACCACCATGAGATATCACTACACCACCTGCTGGAAGAACTAAGATTTTAAAACAGTAACTCATCCATACAAAACGATATTGAGGATGTGGAGCAACTGGAACTCTCAGAGGTTGCTGCTAGGCATATAAAATGGTGCAGCTGCTTTGGAAAATGATGTGGCAGTTTCTTCCCAAGTTAAATACACTTTCCATATGATCTAGCCATTCCACATTTGGTATTTACCCATGAGAAGCAAAAATGTATGCTCATACAAAAATTTTTTTTTTTTTTTTTTGGTAAAGTTCAGTTCTCTTTTCTTTTTCTTTTTTGGCCACGCCATGGCTTGTGGGATCTTAGTTCCCCGACCAGGGATTAAACCTGGGCCCTTGGCAGTGAGAGTGCAGAGTCCTAACCACTGGACTGCCAGGGAATTCCCTCTTTTCTTTTTTTTCCCCACAGTCTTATACACCAATGTTCAGAGCACCTTTATTTGTAATAGCCCCAAACTGTAAACAACCCAGATGTCCAGAACAGATCAACTCTGGTACATCCATACAATGGAATATTATTCAGCCATGAAGAGGAATGAATGAATCAATGAATATACACAAAGGCACGAGCGAATCTCAAAAACATCATGTCGAATGAAAGAAGCCAGTCACAAAAGACTACACACTATATGGTTCCATTTACATGATATTCTAGTAAAGAGAAATCTAATCTAGAGTGACAGAAAATTGGATCAATGGTTGTTTGGGGATGAGGATGGGATGGGGGTTGACTGCAAAGGGACCCAGGGGATTCTTTTGGGTGTGATGGAAATATTCTCTGTATTGATTGGGGTAATGGTGACACCATGGATTTGTCAAAACCCATCAAACTGTACACTTAAAACGGATACATTTTATTAGATGGACATCATACTTCAATAGAGTTGACTTTAAACCAACTTGGACAGTGAAGGGAGAACGTAAAAAATAGGGACGTACAGAGTTGTGGTCTTTGGGTGATGGAGTCGTGGCCTCATTGAGAAACTGGCAGAAATGGGTCAGGGGTCCGATGGGCTTAGCTGATGGTTCTACTGGCATTTTGAGGCAGTCAGCTGTGAATATCTAGGGCAGCTTACCAGGAGCATATGGAGAAGTGGGGCTCCTCTCCTCCCACTTAAAAGCAGTGTTTTGCTTTCACTGTGCTTTTTTATTCAGTTTCTGGTATGTCATTCCATTTTTCCATGTATGGCAGTCATTTAAATTTTCTATTTTAAAATAAATGTATTTAAATGTTTTAAATGAGGGGATTTAGAATAAAATTATTCATGATTGTATAGCTGGCACACATTTGAATTACTTAAGTTTAGAAACCCTCATGGTTTCCCACCATTTTTTATTGTGTTCCTGTCATGAATACCGAATTTTAAAGGCTTGGTCTACCAGATGGACTGCATTTTTTTGAGCCTGTGTGTGTGTGCATGTGTGTGTGCGTGCATGCGTGTGTGTCTGTGTGTGTGTAGGGGGTAAAGTAACAGAGAGAGACTTTTATGATGTACCTAATCACTTGACCAGAAGAGGATTCTCCCCATTTGTCGGGTGAGGAGAATGCAGTTATGAAACGTTCAGATCCTCACCCAAGGCCCCAGGAAGTAAGTAGTGGGGTAGAGATTGAACCCAGGACTCTCCCCTTACGCCACCACCCCTTAACTATTTTTTATTAATTAATTAATTTATTTTATTTTTGGCTGCGTTGGGTCTTCATTGCTGCACGCAGGCTTTCGCTAGTTGCCGCGAAGGGGGGTTACTCTTTGTTGCGGTGCGTGGACTTCTCATTACAGTGGCTTCTCTTGTTGCGGAGCACATGCTCTAGGCACGCGGGCTCAGTAGTTGTGGCTCGCGGGCTCTAGAGCGCAGGCTCAGTAGTTGTGGCGCACGGGCTTAGTTGCCCCGCAGCATGTGGGATCTTCCCGGACCAGGGCTCGAACCCGTGTCCCCTGCACTGTCAGGCGGATTCTTAACCACTGCGCCACCAGGGAAGCCCCGGAATTGATTTTTGAAATAAGCAAGGAAGAGCAGAAAACTATGACGATTCTTTGGGAAAGAGACTCAAACTGGCGGCTTTAAAGCAGTTACCGACTCCGCTCCAGCGCCCCTTCTCTAGCCACACTCTTTCAGGTTCCGCCCCGCCCTCGCCCCACCCCTAAACGTGCCCCCACGCTTCCCGGAAGTGGGCGGCCTCCTGAGCAAGCGCCGCGGGCGCAGAGCACGCCGAGAGTTGTAGTTCCGGCATCTTGCAGAGGAACTTGCGCTGCGATGTGGCCCCAAATATTGGTGGGGGGGGTCCGGGTTGCAGCAGGTCTGTGCCCCGCGTTGGGGTCTCGCCTCGCCGCCCGCTTTCCCCCGCAGCGGACACCCGAGAACAGCCTGGCCCTGCAGCGGAGCCTGCACGCGACGGCGGCCCGGGCTCTCCCGCTCGTTCCCATCGTGGTGGAGCAGACGGTACAGTGGCCAGGCGGGGACACGGCCCGGGGGTGAGAGGGCTGGGGCACGGAGGGCCCCTGACCCTCACCCCCATCTTTCTCCTCCAGGGTCGCGGCGAGCGCGCTTATGACATCTACTCTCGGCTGCTGCGGGAGCGCATCGTGTGCGTCATGGGCCCGGTAAGTGCCCCGTGCGCGGATCCTCCCCTGCGCCTGCCCAGACCCCCTGCTCCCCTCCCCCTCACACGTCCTTGATGCCCGGACTTACCCCCCTTGACGTTCCTCCCTAGGCTTCGCTCTTGTCCCAACCTGACAACCCCCACCCCTTCCTGGGCACATAAACCCTCTGATCCTCCTTCCTGGCCCTTAGTACCCCTTCTAAGCCTTCCTTAAATCCTCTGCTTCTCCCTTCCTAATCTCTGACTCGCTCCCTCACCAATGACCCTCCTCCCCAATCCTGGGCTCCAATCACTCTCCCCAGCCTCCTTACCCCTTCCCTTCCTGGGCCCAGTGTGTACTGACCCCACCCTTCCTGTAACCCAAACCACCTGGGTCCGGATCCGCCCCCACCCCCACCCCCACGCACCACATCACCTCCTGGGTCCTGAAGTCTTCCTGATCCATCTTCCTTGGGCTCTGACCCCCATTCTGGTGCCCTGACTCATCCTCAACCGACCCATAACTGCCTCCCTTAAGCCTTCACCCTGTCTGGGGACACCCCGCCCCGCCCCACTTGCAGATCGACGACAGTGTCGCCAGTCTGGTCATTGCACAGCTGCTGTTCCTGCAATCGGAGAGCAACAAGAAGCCCATCCACATGTACATCAACAGTCCCGGTGAGCAGGGCCTTCCCCCGGTGCCAGGGTGCTCCTGGGGACTGAGACCCTAATCAGGGATGTCCTCTCTCTGGAGCAAGAAAGGGTGCAGAGCTTCCTTCAGGGTCCCCCCCAAAATGCCTTGAAACCTCCAAAAGCTGCCTCTTCCCTTGCTTTTAAACAGGCACCTGAACCTGCCTGTTTGATCTCACAAGTAACGTGTTTTTTTTGTTTTTAATAAATTTATTTATTTATTTTTGGCTGCGTTGGGTCTTCGTTGCTGCACGCAGATGTTCTCTAGCTGTGGCGAGTGGGGGCTACTCTTCCTTGCGGTGCGCGGGCTTCTCATTGCAGTAGCTTCTCTCTGTTGCGGAGCACGGGCTCTAGGCGCGCGGGCTTCACTAGTTGTGGCACGCGGGCTTCCGTAGTTGTGGCTCTCGGGCTCTAGAGCGCAGGCTCAATAGTTGTGGCCCATGGGCTTAGTTGCTTCGTGGCATGTGGGATTTTCCCGGACCAGGGCTCGAACCCGTGTCCCCTGCATTGGCAGGCGGATTCTTAACCACTGCACCACCAGGGAAGTCCACAAATAACGTTTTTACCGACCTGACTTGGTTGTCGAGATTTTTAAATTGGTAGATTCCACCCTGCCCCCACAAGAAAAGGGAGAATAGCCAAACTTTTTGTTTTGTTTTGTTTTGGCCGTGCCCTGCAACTTGCGGGATCTTAGTTCCCTGACCAGGGATCAAACCCAGGTGCATGACAGTGAAGTGCCGAATCCTAACCAGTGGACCGCCAGGGAATTCCCTGAATAGCCAATCCTGATTGATCGTTTACTGTGCCAGGCACTTTTCTAAGCACTTTATAGGCATTTAACTCATTTTATCTTCACACAACCTCACGTGATCGGTACTATTTAGTTATTTCCAGTCTACAAGGAGGCACTGTAGCTCCAAAAGTCTGAGTAACTTGCCCAAGGTCACACATGAGAAACTGCCCAGCGAGGGGGGTCAAACCCAGACAGGCTGGCTCCAGAGCCTTCGCTCTTAGCCACTACGCTCCCAATTTCTAGTTTCTCTTGAAAATTTGGCAGATCTGGCCCCTGCCCTGGGCCCACATGCACGTGTGGCAACTGTCAGCTCACTCGCGAGCAAGTCCTCATTTTTTGCTCCCACCTGGCCTGTGTCACCTGCTTCTGTCACCTTCCTATCCCTGGTAGTACTTGTGTTTGGGACCCCGGCTTTAAAGGGCTTCACCAGCCCTCCCCAGGGCCACAGGCTGCCCTAGGGAAAGGAGGGCACAGCCCCTCACTTGCCCCCGTCCACCCACAGGTGGCGTGGTGACCTCGGGCCTGGCCATCTACGACACGATGCAGTACATCCTGAACCCCATCTGCACGTGGTGCGTGGGCCAGGCGGCCAGCATGGGCTCCCTGCTTCTGGCCGCTGGCACCCCGGGCATGCGCCACTCGCTCCCCAACTCCCGCATCATGATCCATCAGCCCTCCGGGGGCGCCCGGGTGAGTGCCGGGCCCCATGAGCTGCTTTGGGGATGGGGGTGGGGGTCTAGACAGAAAGACCAGCCGGACAGACGGAAGTCACGTGGGGGTGTGAATGTTTTAAAATGTAGGTTTTGGGGACTTCCCTGGCGGTCCAGTGGTTAGGACTCCACGCTTTCACTGCCGAGGGCACGGGTTCAATCCCTGATCGGGGAACTAAGATGCCGCAAGCCACGTGGCTTGGCCAACAACAACAAAAAAAGTAGGTTTTATTAATATGCAGGTATAGTGAAGCCAAGAGGTCAGGAGAGGGCTGCCATTGAAAAGACAGTTTGTTACTCACAGATCCCAAGAGGAGGGAGTGTGCCAGGCCATGGGGGCCACGCAGAGAGAGAGGCACCAGGGTTGGTCGGGAGGAGAATGCAGGCAAGAGCCTCCATCATGGTTTGTGCGGGCAGGAATGAGCGAGGCTTAAGACTGGCTAGTGTGAATAGTTGCAGTGGGCTCTGGGGTGTAGGGACTGTCCCTAGTTGTCTGGTACCCTGGGGCGATGGGGCAGGGGGATGGTGACCCAGGGTGTGAGAATAGAGGAGGTGTTGGGGATGTGGGCTTGGATTGGCTGCTTTGCACGTGAAAAGTGTACTCTGGGCAGCGGTTCAAAATCTCTAGAAATTAGCTGCCCTGGGAGGGGCTGTTCCTCCTGGTCAGGGAAGCCCCAGCTGCAGAAAATAAGAACATAGAGTTAATACCGGAAGCCTTCCTGGAGGCGGTGAGGTTGAAGCAGGCTGTGGAGGGACTCACAAAGCCCTGTCCCACCTGCTTGAAAACTGGCAGCCGACGCCCAGGGCAGGCTCCCGAGTCCCATCTCCAGTCTCCCCGTGAGTGGCAGATGCTGATCCCAACCTTCTCCCTCTTGGGACGTCCCCCCAGGGCCAAGCCACAGACATCGCCATCCAGGCGGAGGAAATCATTAAACTCAAGAAGCAGCTCTACAGCATCTACGCCAAGCACACCAAACAGAGCCTGCAGGTGATCGGTGAGCACCCTCCTGCCCCACACGGGCCCCCAGCTGCTCCCTTTTATTGTAACCAACACATACGTACGGGTCAGGCCTCTGGACCTCTGTGCTGCTGACACCAGGGCTGGATCATTCTGTGATGGAGGCCTCCCTGTAGGAGGTGTGGCACATCTCCGGGCGCTGCCCACTAGATGCCAGCAGCACCTCCAGTTGTGACGGCCAAAACTGTCTCCAGACATAGCCCAGCATCCACTGGGGATCAGAACCCACCCCCGTTGAGAACCCCTGTTCTGAGCACTTTAAAAAGACCCATTTACAGGAGCCTCCCAAAAACTTCATTGAACTAGGTCCAGGGGGTTCCCTGGCTTTCCAGCAGTTGGGACTCCGTGCTTTCATGGCCGAGGGCTCGGGTTCAATCCCTGGTCGGGAAACTAAGATTCTGCAAGCCATGCGGCGCGGCCAAAACAAAAAAATGAAATAGGTCCAAAGGTTTTGAACAGGGTCTCCCACAAAGAATATTCCAAATGGTCAAGAAACAGAAGTCAAGAAGAGGCTCATCATTTCTAGTGATGATGTTTAATAATGACATCATCAGGAAAGGCAAATCAAGGCCACAATGAGATACCATTTCAGTCCACTGGAACAGCTCACATAGAAAATACTGACACCCCCAAGTGCTGAGGGGAGCGTGGAGCCACTGGAACGTTTATCCACTGCAGCTGGCAGTGAAAACCATACAGCCACTTCCGAAAGCTGTCAGGCACTGAGGCTGAACACACAGAAAGACACGTGGTTATTCTGCTCGGCGTATAACTGAGGGAATTGAGTGCTTCTGTCCAAAGATGTAGTCAGGAATGCAGTCCCATTCCTATAGCCCCAAACAGGAAAATACCGAAATGCCTGACAGCAGGGGAATGAGTGGTCAGTGGTGGTGTTTAGTCACGAGGTGGGATGCTGTACAGCCATGAGGACCAGTCCACAGTCTGGATGAATCTCAGAAACAGTGCTGAGTGGAAAAAGGAGTAAATGCTCTGTGGTTATGTGTTTATTTATTTACTTTTTTAATTAATTAATTAATTAATTTTTTGTGGCCGTGCCACGCAGCATGCGGGGATCTTAGTTCCCCGACCAGGGATCGAACCTGCACCCCCTGCAGTAGTAGCACAGAGTCTTAACCACTGGACCACCAGGGAAGTCCCTGTGGTTATGTGTTTAAAGGGCAAAAACTGGCATAACGGATCCATGCCATTAGGCCACTGTTAGGGTAGTGGGTGGGAAGAGTTAGTGACTAGACATGGCCCCGACAGGGTTTCGGGGGGCTCTGATCTAGGTGCCGGCCACGTGGGTGGGTTCAGTCTGAAAGTCACCACACTGTCCACTTCCATGATCCATACCCTTTCCTGGATGTGCCTTTACACATCAATAAGTTAAAAACACACACACACAAAACTGAAACAGGTATTTTACCGATGGGGAAACTGAGGCACAGAGACAGGGAGGCCAAGGTCACACAGGGAGGACTTGGGCGGATTGGGGACCCGAACGTGGCCCCGGGTCTCCACTCTTAACCACCCTCATCCCACTTCTGCTTCCCCCGCAGAGTCAGCCATGGAGAGGGACCGCTACATGAGCCCCATGGAGGCCCAGGAGTTTGGCATCTTGGACAAGGTTCTGGTCCACCCTCCCCAGGACGGTGAGGACGAGCCTGAGCTGGTGCAGAAGGAGCCGGTGGTGGCGGCGGCGGCAGCAGTGGCAGAACCTGCCCCAGCGAATGCCTGAGAGCTGCCCCTCACCCTCACCCTCTGGAGGAAAGTGGAGGCGCCAGGCCTGCCCACCCCTCGACACTGAGCCTAGAGGGGACCCTTGAGGAACTCTGGATTTGGGGGTGCCCCTCCGGGTGGGTATCCCAGCTGAGACACTGTGATTTTAAATTAAATCTTTGTAGACTTTGCTCCCGGCTGTGGTACCTTCCCTCCGTCCTCCACCACGGCACGCATGTGCCTTCACCCTGACCTTCAGCTTCCTAACTTCAGCAAAGCTACTGAGCCTACATTCCAGGCACTGCTCCAGAGGCCGCAACTTACTGGGAAGAAAACACAGAAATCCCTGTCTGGAAGAAACTTACATTCTTGTGGGAGTAGACAGTTTTTTTAAATATCAGGGCAAGAGGTATGCAACATGAGTGTGTGTGTGTGGGGGGTTGGGTGTGTGTGTGACAGTTTTAGATGGGGTGGCCTGCAAAGGCCTTGCTGAGAGGGTGACATTTGAGCAAAGACCTGAAGGAGGCGAGGGTTGGGGAGCAAGCTTGCTATCTTGGGAGACAGCAGTCTAGGCAGAGGGCATGGCAAGTGCAAAGGCCCTGTGGCAGGACTGTGGCTGGCACATGGGCAGAAGCACGAGGAGGCTGGGGTGGCTGGAGAGAGTGAGGGGGAGAGAGGAGAAGATGAGAGCAGGAAGGGGAGGAATACAGGTCATAAAAGGCCTGGTAGGTCTGAGCAAGGAGGGAGATGCCCCACAGAGGGTTTCAAGAAGAACAAAAAGGAACCACAGAGTGGTGGGTGGAGAGCGGCAAGCACAGAAACCAGGAGGCCAGTGAGGAAACTTGTCATCACCCAGAGGAAGGCTGACGGCTCCGGATACGTGGTGAGAGAGGTCAAATTCTAGCCAGGTTTTAAAGGCAGGGCTGGGACTTCCCTGGTGGTGCAGCGGTTTAGAACCCTTATGCCAATGCAGGGGACACAGGTTCCATCCCTGGTCCGGGAAGATTCCCACATGCCGAGGAGCAACTAAGCCCGTGCGCCACAACTACTGAGCCCGCGCGCCTAGAGCCTGTGCTCTGTAACAAGAGAAGCCACTGCAATGCGAAGCCCGTGCACCGCAACGAAGACCCAACGCAGTCAGAAATGATAATAAAATTTTCAAATAAATAAATAATAAAGGCATGGCTGTCAGCTGGGATGTGAAATTTGAGAGAAAGTCATCTCCCAAAACTCCAAGGCGTTGGCCCAAAGCAGCTAGAAAGATGGAAGGGAAGATAAGACGTTCCTGGGAAAGTTCGGGAGGAGCAGGATTGGGGGCCGCGATCAGGAGCTGGTTTTGGACGTTTGATGTCCAAGTGCCCCGGACCTCCCAGGGGATGGGTAAGTCTGGGGTCAGGGTTGGAAGTAAAAATGTAGGAGACCTCAGCATGTCTATGAGTTAGTGGTCAGGCTGAGAACTGGCTATGGCGTTTGGACCTTGGAAATCACGAGTGGCCTCAGATAAATAAGAACACTTTCGGTGCTTTGGGGTCCCAAAACCAGATTGGTGTGGAGCCAGAAAGAAGGGGCCGGAAAATATTGGAGCTAAGCAAGTCTTTTAAGGAATTTTGCTGTCAAGGAGAGCAAAGAACCTGGGGCTGTCGCTGGAGGGTGTGTTGAGGTCAATTTCTTTTATTTTAATTCAGAGGGCTTTTTAAAAAAAATGTATTTGTTTTATTTATTTATTTTTGGCTGCGTTGGGTCTTCGTTGCTACGTGTGGGCTTTTCTCTAGTTGTGGTGAGCGGGGGCTACTCTTCGTTGTGGTGCGCGGGCTTCTCACTGCGGTGGCTTCTCTTGTTGCGGAGCATGGGCTCTAGGCGTGCAGGAGTTGTGGCGCACGGGCTCAGTAGTTGCGGTGCACGGGCTTAGTTGCTCCGCGGCATGTGGGATCTTCCCGGACCAGGGCTCGAACCCGTGTCCCCTGCATTGGCAGGCAGATTCTTAACCACTGCACCACCAGGGAAGCCCCAGAGGACTTTTTAATCTGGCTTCATTCATAGGATACATTTAGCTGAACTTTTCATAGTGCACAACTTAAAATGTATACAAAAGTAGAGAAACTAGGATAATGAGGTCTCACGTACCCATCACACCAACTCAAGAATTACCAATTCACGGCCAATTGTGATTCGTCCCTGCCCCCCCATCCCCCATGGCACTGTATTACTTCGAAGAAAATCCCAGCTTTTCATTTCATCTGTAAATATTTCGGTATATATTTCTAAAAGGATAAGGAATCTTTATGTCTCAGAAACCTAAAAATAGAATTACCACATGACCCAGCAATTCCACTCCTGGGTATATATCCGAAAAAAACAGAAACACTAATTAGAAAAGGTACACGCACCCCAATGTTCATAGCGTTATTTACCATAGCCAAGATATGGAAGCAACCAGAGTGTCCATCAACAGAGGAATGGATAAAGAAGGTGTGGTGTAGGGCTTCCCTGGTGACGCAGTGGTTGAGAGTCTGCCTGCCAATGCAGGGGACACGGGTTCGAGCCCTGGTCTGGGAGGATCCCACATGCCGCGGAGCAAGTGGGCCCGTAAGCCACAACTACTGAGCCTGCGAGTCTGGAGCCTGTGCTCCGCAACGAGAGGCCCGCGCACCGCGATGAAGAGTGGCCCCCACTCGCCGCAGCTGGAGAAAGCCCTCGCACAGAAACGAAGACTCAACACAGCCAAAAATAAATAAATAAATAAATAAAATTAAAAAAAATATATATATATTTTTAAAGATGTGGTGTATATATATGTGGTGGAATACTACTTAGCCATGAACAAGAATGAGGTTTTGCCATTTGCAGCACCACGGATAGACTTGGAGGGTATTAAGCTAAGTGAATTAAGTCAGACAGAAAGACAAATTCTGTATGGTATCACTAATATGTGGAATCTAAAGAAGTACAACAAACTAGTCAATTGTGGAAGACAATTTTTCCAAGGACATTGGGGGTGGGGGGATGGTTCAGGCGGTAATGCGAGCGATGGGGAGCAATGGGGAGCAGCAGATGAAGCTTCACGTGCTCACCTGCCACTCACCTCCTGCTGTGCAGCCCGGTTCCTAAAAGGCCAGTCCGCGGCCCAGGGGTTGAGGACCCCTGATACAGAGAACAAACTAGTGGTTACCAGTGGGAAGAGGGAAGGGGAGAGGGGCAATATAGGCGTAGGGGATTAAAAAAAGGGTTATTATGGGATTATATGAAATCGTGTGTGTGAAACTTTTGAAAATTATAAAGCACTACAGAATTTAAAGAATCTTTCATTCAAAAAAAAAGTTAATGAAAAATAACTAGCGGGGGCCTTCCTTGGTGGCACAGTGGTTAAGAATCCGCCTGCCAATGCAGGGGACATGGATTCAAGCCCTGGTCCGGGAAGATCCCACATGCCGCGGAGCGACGAAGCCCGTGCACCACGCCTACTGAGCCTGCGCTCTAGAGCCTGTGAGCCACAACTACTGAAGCCTGCGCCCCTAGAGCCTGTGCTCTGCAACGAGAGAAGGCACCGCAATGAGAAGCCTGCACACCACACGAAGAGTAGCCCCTGCTTGCCGCAGCTAGAGAAAGCCCACGTGCAGCAACGAAGACCCAACGCAGCCAAAAACAAATTTTAAAAATTAAAATAAAAATAAATGGGGGGGACTCCCCTGGTGGCTCAGTGGTCAAGAATCCGCCTGCCAGTGCAGAGGACACGGGTTCGAGCCCTGGTCTGGGAAGATCCCACATGCCGCGGAGCAACTAAGCCCGTGCGCCACAACTACTGAGCCTGTGCTCTAGAGCCCGCGAGCCACAACTACTGAGCCCGTGTGCCACAACTACTGAAGCCCATGTGCCTAGAGCCCATGCTCCGCAACAAGAGAAGCCACTGCAATGAGAAGCCAGCGCACCGCAACCAAGAGTAAGCCCCGCTCGCTGAAACTAGAGAAAGCCCGCGAGCAGCAACGAAGATCCAACGCAGCCATAAATAAATAAATAAATTTATAAATAAATAAATAAAATTATAAATAAATAAATAGGGGGACTTCCGTGGTGGCGCAGTGGTTAAGAATCTGCCTGCCAATGCCGGGGACACGGGTTTTCGAGCCCTGGTCCGGGAAGATCCCACATGCCGCGGAGCAACTGAGCCCGTGCTCCACAACTACTGAGCCTGCGCTCTAGAGCCCGTGAGCCACAACTACTGAGCCCACATGCCACAAGTACTGAAGCCCAAGTGCCTAGAGCCCGTGCTCCGCAACAAGAGAAGCCACCACAATGAAAAGCCTATGCACCGCAATGAAGGGTAGCTCCCGCTCGCCAAAACTGGAGAATGCCGGCCCCAGCAACGAAGACCCAACGCAGCTAAAACTAAATAAATAAATAAGTAAGTAAATAGGGACTTCCCTGGTGGTCCCGTGGTTAAGAATCCACGCTTCCACTGCAGGGGGTACAGGTTCAATCCCTGGTCAGGGAACTAAGATCCTACATGCCAAGCAGTGCCGCAAAAAAAAACCACAAAAAAACTGTAAAAATTAAAAAAATAAATAAATAGACAAAAGGATAAGGAATCTTTAAAAAGACAACCACAATATCATTTTCAAACTTAAAAAAAAATAACAACACTTACGATGGTCGAATATTCAACCCATGTCAAAATTTCCCCGGTTGTCGCTATTTCTTTTTTTTAGTTTGTTCCAATCAGGATCCCAATAAGATGCAGGCATTGCCGCTGGTTGATAAATCTCTAAGTGTCTTATTACTGCAGGTTTCCCCTTAATCTCTCAATCTCTCCCTCTTTTTCTTCTCTTTCCTTGAAATTCACTTGTCAGAGAAACATCGTTGTTTGTCTTGTGGACTTTCCCTCTGTCTCAATTTTGATGATGTGATTCTGTCCTTGGTATTTCCGGTAACCTGGTGTATGAATCTATACAAGTCTGATCGGATTCAGGTTCCGCTTTTTGGCAAATGACCTCTCAGTTGAGGGTGCCTTCTAACAGGAGGCACATTAAATCCAGTTGTCCCTCTTTCATGACGTTAGGAGGGAATGAGAGTCCTTGTCTAGAACCACCAATATTCCAATAAGGGCTGCAAAATGGTGACATGACAATTCTACCATTAAAGGAAGAGGATTTTTTGTTTATGTCCTGTTTTTAAGCTGGGAGCCAGCCTATTTGTATGGGGATGGAAATGACCCAGTAAAGAGAGGGGGAACGGGAGGCGCCTCGCTTTGACCTCTGACTGAATCCCCCAACTCCACAAACCTGGCCCCAGCCTATAATCACAGCCTTGACCTCACTCCCCTGACCCCTAGATCTCAGCCTAGCTGTACTCTGCCCTTTACCTCTAGCCTTGGCCCAATCCTTCTATGACCCCTGACCTCTGACCCCCGGCCCGATCAAGCCTTCACCACCCCCGCCCCGCCCTCTGGAAGACGGATTTTAGGCACAGCCAGTAGTCTGAGTCACTGCGGGCGATGGCGCCCAATAGCGCGGGAGAGGAGGCGGATTCTGGGGAGAGCCAATAGCTCGAGAGGGCGAGCCGAGTAACAACCAGTAGCCTTGAGCGAGAGGCGGGACTCTGAGGAACGCCAATCGCTGGACGCACTCGGCATAACCACAGCCAATGGCTCTGGGGCGGGGCGTGCTCCCGACCCCGGCAGCTTCCACGACCTGGCTCCGGGGCTATGGCCGGGAGTGGGCGGCTGGCGCTGTGGAGCGTGCCCGGGCAGGGCTGGGTGCGGGGCTCGGGGCCGGCCGTGCTAAGTCGCCTACGGGATGCGGCCGTGGTACGGCCCAGCTTCCTGAGCGCGGCCGAGGAGGAGACACTGAGCGACGAGCTGGAACCCGAGCTGCGCCGCCGTCGATACGAGTACGATCACTGGGACGCGGTGAGGCTGCTGGCGCTGGGGGCGGAGCTACAGCGCGGCGGGGCCTGGGACGTTAGGGGCGGGACGGGGAGTGGAGCCCTGGGGTGGGCTGGGCTACATCTGGGGGCGGGACCTGGGAATGGGGGCAGCGTCTTGAAGCTGAGGGGCCTTGCGGGCAGGGAGAGCGCTTTGGACATGAGGGCGGGGTCATAACTGGAGGCAGAACCTGGAACTGAGGGGTGTTTGGGGAACAGGACCAAAGTTAGGGGCGGAAACGGTGTGGAGGGAGTGAGGGAGGGTCACGGGTTGGGGGTGGACCTGGTGTTGGGTGGGATCACGTTGTGAATATTGAAGCTGGGCCAGCATTAGGGACGGCATCTGGGACTGAATTGGAGCCTGATGGTGAGTAGAAAGGACTGAGGCCAGGGGTTCGATCCCTGGTCCAGGAAGATCCCACACGCCACGGAGCAACTAAGCCCATGTGCCACAACTCCTGAGCCCAGACGCCACAGCTACTTAAGCCCGTGCTCCGCAACAAGAGAAGCCACCGCAATGAGAAGCCCGCACACCACAACGAAGAGTAGCCCCCGCTCGCCGCAACTAGAGAAAGCCTGCGTGCAGCAACGGAGGCTCAACACAGCCAAAAATAAATAAATTTTTTTAAAAAAGGACTAAGGCCAGACCCAGATGGGTCAGGGTTGGGGTCTGAGACCCAGCATCATGGGGTAGATAGGACCAAGGTTGTAAGTTGAGGGTGGGGTCAAGGGTCATGATGGAAAAACCAGGCCTTTGCTTTGCACTTCCACCACCCTCTCCCCCAACCCACCCCAGCCCCACAATGTGCCTCAGTTTCCCTTTTCCCCCCGGGAGCTTCCAGGCTTGACCTGAGCTCTCTGGGCAGGCCATCCACGGCTTCCGAGAGACAGAGAAGTCACGCTGGTCAGAGGCAAGCCGGTCCATCCTGCAGCGTGTGCAGGCAGCCGCCTTTGGCCCCGGCCAGACCCTGCTCTCCTCGGTGCACGTGCTGGACCTGGAACCTCGGGGCTACATCAAGCCACACGTGGACAGCATCAAGGTGGGCAGAGGCCAGTGCCTTGGAGTTCCCGGCTGGGGGTGAGCCGGCCAGGCCAAAGCCCACCTGCCAGTGTGTCCCCTCTTCCAGTTCTGTGGATCCACGATTGCTGGCCTGTCCTTGCTGTCTCCCAGCGTCATGCGGCTGGTGCACACCCAGGAGCCAGGGGAGTGGCTGGAACTCTTGCTGGAGCCGGGCTCCCTCTACATCCTTAGGTACTGGCAGCCAGGGAGCCCCCACCCCACCAGTAACTCCTGAGATGCCCACCCAGCACTTTGAGCACCTTCTCTCATTCAGCCCTGACGGCAGACTCTACCCCCCACCGCAGGCGCTCTGCCTGGAACAGGGGCTGCCCTCACCCCACCTGGCCACAGCCTCTATTTTCTCTTGCAGGGGTTCGGCCCGTTATGACTTCTCCCACGAGATCCTTCGGGATGAAGAGTCCTTTTTTGGGGAGCGTCGGGTTCCCCGGGGCCGACGCATCTCCGTGATCTGCCGCTCCCTCCCTGAGGGGATGGAGCCTGGGGAGCCTGGACAGCTGCCCCCACCCTGCTGACCTTGGGGCCCTCCCCGCCAGCTGCTCAAGACACCGTGTTTGTGAATAAAGTTGGAGAGTGGACAAGCTGGCCTTCCTGGCACCGGCTGTTTTGGGGGGCTGGAATCTGCAGGGGAAGCCTGGGACCCCACCTCCCCACCCATCGGGAGCATCCCTGGCAGGACACACACTCACGAGGCTGGAGGAGCAGTTTCCTTTATTGCGCCCCTTGCTGGCGGCCCAAACCACCTCCCCTTCTCTTTGCCTCAGCATCCAAGCCTCCAATAAATAAGTCAGCTGAGCTCCTCCAGCGGCTGCAGGGCCCCAGGCCGGGCATTCTCAGCCGCCGCAGCCACAGGCTGCCGCCGAGAGCTGGGGCAGCCGCTGCCAGCGGTGGCGGTCGTCGAGGAAGGCCACATCGGCGTAGCGGGTGGGGCGGCAGCAGGGCCCACCGTGGGCTCGGCCCTGGCCCCGCAGCCGGGCCAGCGTCAGGCCGTGCTGGGTGCGGGCGCCGCGGGGACAGCTGCCGGCACAGTAGCGGAAGATGACCGTCTCCTCCGACGTGTAGCCCAAGCCCAGCTCAGCCACGGGCAAGGATAGGCTCCACAGCTGGCACGGGCCGGCCAGGGCTCGGCGCAGGCGGGCGCCTGTGGGGACAGGGGACAGCTGACAGCGGGCAGGGTCTGGGCAGGAAGGAGTCGGGGAGCGCACGGGGTTCTGGAGATCCTTACCCAGCTGCGGCCTCTGGGTGCCTCTGTCCACCACTGGCTCAGACAAGAGCTCCTCCTCCACCACCGAAGCCCCCCAGGCCCCAGGGCCCCCGCGGAGGTCCAAGTGCAGGGTCAGGAGCAGCAGAAAGCCTAGCAGGACTCGTCCTGTGGTCATGGTGACGGGCAGGTCCTGAGGGTGGAGATGCCCTGCGCCCTCAATTTATCCCCCTGCCTGAGCTGGGGAGATAACCTCTTCACTGCCGGCCGCTGCCCTGTCACAAAGGCCTCCGCGTCCCACACCTGGGGCCCAGGCAGTCCCTTTCCTCCTGCCCCACACCCCACGTCCTCCTAAGAGTTAAGGGCGCACACCCCCCGCATACCCCATCCAGACATTCCACAGACCTATTTCCGACACCCCCTCCGCCCCCTGATTTACGAGTGTCGTGGCGGCAGCCAGGGCCGAGCCCAGGGCGGGCAACCAGGGTCCCCACCCGACCTGCCGTCTGGAGGGAGAGGTGGGGGGCCCCGTGGGTCCCCCATTGGGGGCTCTCCCCACTTGGGCAGGGTGCTGGGCTCAGTAGCCCCTGTGTCATGCATCAGGTAGAGCAGATGTGGGTAGGGGGAAGAGGTGGGTTGGCAGGTGGGTGAGCTGACGGGGAATCCATCATGGCTCCTGCCTGGAGGATTAAGACATCATGCCCCTGTCTCCGGGCCTGGCCGAGCCAGCATCAAAACAGGAAAGGGGAGAGGCCCGGGGACAGCCAAGAGCTGGGACACCAGGGGCAGGAAGCTCACCCCGCAGGGACTCCTATCTCTAGAAGGCCAACCTGAGCCCCCTAGGACCTCAGTCCTGCCCTAGGGTCAGAGGGCATCAGAGCAGGAGGGGCGGTTAGGCCCCGTCCTGGTCCCGGTGACCTCCCTGCCCTTCCCATCACCCCAGGGAAGTGAGCCTCCATCCCCAGCCGCGAAAGGGGGCTAAACCAGAGTCCCTCCCACATGGGGAGGACAGACAGAAGATGCATTTAGTGTGTAACGTGGTGCCTGGCACTGTGCAGTTGCGAGAGCTTCTGAGGAAGGGAAATAGGAACAGCTTGTGGAGGTTTGACGAGGTGCTCAATCTCACGCAGGTGAGACTGGGTTAAAACTCGGATGAGACTGTGTACCCAAGATTGGCAGACATCAAAGTCTGCTTACACCTGTGTGTGTGTGTGTGTGTGTGTGTGTGTGTGTGTGAGTGTGAGTGAGTGACACGGGCACACCTGTTGGTAGCACTGTAAATCGGTAGCACCTGAGCATTTGCTATAGAAACTGCAAATCACATCCCTCTGATCCAGGACACCTGCTCAGGAACTCATCCTCCTCAGGTGAGCCAAGATGCAAGCTCAGGGTTATTCGCTGCCTTTTGTATCAGCAAGAGACTGGCGAGGACCTCAACTCCACCCACAGGGGACCGCCTCAATGATTTTGGTGTGGTTGTTCTTCTTGCACTGTTTATTGAGACTACTTTCAGATGGGGTGGGGGGGAATGTCACTTACCAAAGTCACCCGGAATTAAGAAACACTGGTGGGATTTGGACCCAAGTCAAGCTGAATGCAAGACCCCTGCTCTGAACCACTGGGGCACATGGCCCGGCCCGGTGGGGAGGCCTTAGACCTCGGTCCACGTGGCAGGCAGAGCAGGGGTGAAATTGCCAGGGCAAGGGGCCATCGCTCCTCTCCCAAAAGGCCTGGCGGAAGGATGGGGAGGGAGGGTGGAATGACCTGGGACATTCCTAGGAATTAACCTGGCGTCTCAGGCATTCCCGCTCGGCAGCCAAAGCCCTGTGGAACTGGATGGGAAAGTTTTCCGCCCGCAGTCTCCAGCTTGGGCAAGACGGAAGGCCGGCATCCTGCCCCCAGCTGGATCACTCCAACGGGGGTTCAAAAGTATTCCTGCTGCCAAATTCCGTTTCCAGCAACGTGACTGTCCACGAACTCAAAAAGCCCTGCTGCTACAGCACTCCTAGCAATGCTACATAAAATAAATGCCTGACCAACTTGTTAAGAATCTAAGGGAAGCCCCAGAAACATTACTGGGAAGTTGAAAAACAGGGGCCAGATGCCAAGATCAGCAAGAAGGGGGTTTGGGATTTTGTGGCCGTGTAGGGAGAGCCACAAGCTGAGAACCACACCTAAAATGGGCTCAGGACAGGACTTTTGGGGCACCTGCTGGGAGCATATGCAAAAACCATCTGGAAGGACTTGCCTGCAAAGCAGACCATGCAGGAGTCTCACAGATGGAGGCCCGAGCTGGCCACGAGTCCGCCATCCCAGATCCCAAAACATGAGAACAGATCATGAAAAGGAGTCAGGATACAACAGGATGCCCGTGAGCTTCAGGTCCTAAGGTGAGTGTGATGGAGACTGTAAGTCAAGGATGCTTAAAACTAAAAATGCGAAAGAAGGGATCAAAAACAGAAGGGGCCAGACACTCAAAACAGACCTGCTGATCTGAAAAAGAAACAAAGATAACTTGGAGAATTGGAAAACAGACAGTGAAACTAAGTACTGAGTGGGTTTAGGTGGTGGATAAGCCACAGCTGAAGAGAGAACTGGTCAAATGGAAGACCTGAAAGAAATCACCCAGCAGAAGCTCAGTGGGGGAGGTTGAGGGGTAAGGAGAGGATTAAGTTCTAGAGGTTTCAGAAGCAGGGGACTGGAGACTGAGAGAAGTAAACTGTGGAGAAAACACTGGGGTCTTCAGACTCAGAGGGTGGGGTGACAGACGGGCAGTGGGACAGGAGGTGGTGAGCGTGGGAACCAAGAGCCCGAGGATTCTAGAAAACAGAGCAAGTTTATTGGGGGGAGCCTCACTCCTTGAGGGAGAAGTGCATCTTGTCATTGATCATCTTGCGCTCGGGGTTCAGGCGCTTGAGGATCTGGGCCAGCACGTTCACCGTCTGCTCACTGCTCAGCCCCGTCTTCTTGGTCTGGAACTTCTTCAGCAGGTCCTTGGTGGTCATGGGCTTCCGTGTCAGGTAGCGGCGCACGGCATCCTCGGTCACCTGCACGTCACTGGAGGTGGGCAGGTGGGTGTCAGCAGGCGGCCCTCCGTCCCCAAGGCCCCCTCCGAGGCTCCCCCTCTGAGGCCCCCCTCCAAGCCCCCTCCCTGCTCTTGCCATCCTCGCCAGCTTACCCGCTGCTGGGGGTGGACTTCCCGGACTGGGGCTGAGGGGTGGACTTCCCCGACAGGCTCTGGGGCCCGGTGTCCAGCCGCAGCCGCTTGGCCGCCGGCGTCTCGCTGGTCCGCTTCCCTGTGGGAGCAGAGGCGGGGCTGAGCCTTGGGGCGGGGAGGTTGGACCCCTGGGGGGACCCCGGGCCAGCGGTGCCAGGATTACATGTGCAAGGGGCTCAGGGGCAGGCAGACAGGATGCTGAAAGGGAGGGCAAGGACGGGGTCAAGAGGTTGAGGCGGGCAGGGTGGGATGGGGCGACTCACCCTGCTCCAGCTTGCTGGCGGCCGCCCGCAGGGTGGAGGAGGTGCTGCCCATCTCCGTGCTGGGTGTGCCGGGCCGGCTGTTGCCCCGGGAGCTGCCGCCCGACTGCTTCCGCTCCCTCTTGGGGGGCGTCTTCTTCTTCTGCGGACACCAGGGTTGGGGATGTGAGTCTGGAGAGGGACACACCCCGTCCCCCCGCCCCGGGCTGGGCCTTACCGCCATGAAAAGCGCCGAGGAGGCCTCGCTGTCGATGTCGCTCTCCTCCGAGCTGTCCGACTCCTCACTGCTGTCTGCGCAGGGCCAGAGGAGGGGCGTCAGGAGCGGAGGCCCCGCCCCCCCGCCCCATCCCAGATCAGGGGCCTGGGGCGCGGCCGGGGGAGGCGCACCCACCTTTCCTCCGCTTCTTCTCCTGCGGCGTGGGCGCCTTCTTCTCCTCCTCCTCCTCCTTGTCCTCCTCGGGTGGCTTCTCCTCCTCGCTCTCCTCGCTGCTCTCACTCTGCTCGTCCACGCCCTTGGGGCCCTCCTCCTGCTGGGTGACCTTGGGCTTGCCCTCCAGCTCGTCCTGGGAGCTGCTGTAAGACAAGCAGAGAGCCGGCAGAGGGTGAGGGAGCACGTCTGCAGGCCGGCCCAGGGTCTCACACCTGCTTCCTGCCTGCCTCACCTGGAGCCATCGGACATGTAGTCCACCTCCTGGCCCTCGAAGTCCCCGTCGTCACTGTCCTCAAAGGCCTCGTCGTCTGACCCCTTCTTCTTCTTCTTCTTCCTGCCCCCCTTGCTGGGCGGCACGTTCCTCTTGGCTTTGATGGCTCGGCCGCCTGGGGAAGGGGAGACAAGGGGAGGGGCTCGGATGGGCAGCCTTCACACTTTGCGTATTCGATGACACCTGATGTCTCTCGGGCCTCTGCCCCCTGGGGAGACACCAGGACTGGCCCTAATTCCTCCAAGAGGCAAAGAGCTAGCCCAGGGGCACACCTCTCACCCACAGGCCAACCCGACCCCACACCCCCACCACCCCCTTCTCTTTCACACGCAGGGCCGCCATCCCTGCCCTATATCACCTGCGCAGCCAGAGACCATGCCTTGGCCCAGAGCCCACTGGCATGACTCAAACTGGCCAGTCCTAAGCCGTTTCCTTGGAAACCCCAGTTGAGGCTGTGGCCAAGGCCTTCCTGTGGCTCCCTGCTGCCTCCTACCAACCCTGGCGCTTCCCCCAAGCGGCCGAGCTCCCGGGCCCAGGGGGCCATGAGTAACCAAGTTTTCCTTTCAGGGGAATTAACCTCTCTGAGTCATCACACAGGCACCTTGATAAATTATGACCGGGCACTAATCAGGCAGCTGTGCCGATCACCCCAGCCATGGAAGCTCTGCCAGCCTCACCCTCCTCGCCACTGGCCTCGCTGTCATCAGAGGACACCTCCAGGTCATCGTCCAGGTCGTGGATGCGCAGCTCACTGGCCTTCTTGCGCCCACGCTTCTCCTTCTCCTCGTCCTCCTCGTCCTGGTCCTGGTCCTTGAGCCGCCGCTGCTGCATGATGCTGAAGTGGTTCAGGACTTTGTTTCTCCTGTGGGCAGGGGGTACAGCAGGGGCTGACAAGGGGCCTGGCTCCAGAACCCGCCTTCAGGAGCTGGGCCTTGTCCCAGGTGCCACCCTACACTTCCACCGGGTATTCCCCAGAGGGGAACCACAGACACATGTAGGCGATAAGAGGGACAAGCTGACCCCGCACATGGGGATGCACATGTGTGGCAGCAACAGCCTGAGATCACACAGGGTGAGCTGGCCCTCCTTCAGTTCCCGCTCTACCCAGGGTCCCTCAGGAGAAGGCCTCATGTGACGCTGATGCCCCAGCACCCCGCTTGGGCTCAGGGCCTCTCTCGGGCAACAGAATCAGGCCATATGATACAGTCACATCCGTCGCTTTTGTTGTAGTTCATGGGTGCCTTCTTTTTAATGACAGGGGGTACTGGTGTTTCCATTTACAGTGGTGATGAAAGTTTTTAAAAATGTGATTGCATTTAAAGACAGTCTTAGGGGACTTCCCTGGTGGTGGTGCAGTGGTTAAGAATCTGCCTGCCAATGCTGGGGACAGGGGTTCGAGCCCTGGTCCAGGAAGATCCCACATGCCACGGAGCAGCTAAGCCCGTGCACCACAACTACTGAGCCTGTGTGCCATAACTATTGAAGCCATGTGCCTAGAGCCTGTGCTCTGCAACAGAAGAAGCCACTGCAGTGAGAAGCCCATGCACCACAATGAAGAGCAGCCCCCGCTTGCCACAACTAGAGAAAGCCTGTGTGCAGCAACGAAGACCCAACGCAGCCAAAAATAAATAAATAAATAAATTTATTTTAAAATTTTAAAATAATAAAAATAAAGAGAGTCTTAGGATTGTATCTAACAACAGGAGCAGAATCCATGGGTAGTATATAAAAAGAATGAAGCTGTATTCAACATGGTACTGGAAGTCCTAGCCACAACCATCAGATAAGAAAAAATAAATACAAGGAATCTGAATTGGAATGGAAGAAGTAAAACTGTCTGCAGATGACATGATACTATATACAGAAAATCCTAAACACACCACCACAAAAACAATTAGAACTGATAAATGATACTGCAGGATATAAAACTAATATATACAAATCTGTTGTGTTTCTACACGCTAACAAAAAACTATCAGAAAGAGAAATTAAGAAAACAATCCCATTTACAATCGCATCCAAAAGAATAAAATACCTAGGTATAAATCTAACCAAGGAGGTGAAAGACTTGTACTCAGAAAACTATAAGAAAGAAATTGAAGATGACACGAACAAATGGAAAGATACACCACACTCATGGATTGGGATAATGAATATTGTTAAAGCGACCGTACTACCCAAGGCAATCTAGAGAGTCAATGCAATCCCTATCAAAATACCAATGGCATTTTTCACAGAACCAAAAAAATAATTCTGAAATTTCTATGAAAAGACAAAAGACCCCAAGTAGCCAGAACAACTTTGAGAAACAACAACAAAGCTGGAGGTATCATGCTCCCTGCTTTCAAACTATACTACAAACCTACAGTCATCAAAACAGTATGGTACTGGCACAAAAACACATAGACCAGTGGAACAGAATAGACAGTCTAGAAATGAACACACATTATGTAGTCAATAAATCGATGACAAAGGAGGCAAGAATATACAATGAAGAGAAGACAGTCTCTTCAATAAACGGTGTTGAGAAAATGGGACTATTCTCTCACACCACACACAAAAATAAACTCAAAATGGATTAAAGACTTAAATGTAAGACCTGAAAGCATAAAAATTCTAGAAGAAAACATAAGCAGTATACTCTTTGACATTGGTCTTAGCAATATTTTTTTGGATATGTCTCCCCAGACAAGGGAAACAACAGCAAAAATAAACAAATAGGGCAACACCAAACTAAAAAGCTTTTGCACAGTGAAGGAAACCATCAACGAGCCAAAAAGGTTGCCCACTGAATGGGAGAAGGTATTTGCAAATGATATATCTGATAAGGGGTTAATATCCAAAATACAAAGAACTCATACAACTCAACATCAAAAAAGCAAACAACCTGATTAAAAAATGGGCAGAAGACCTGAATAGACATTTTTCCAAAAAAGACATACAGATGCCAACAAACACGTGAAGAGATGCTCAACATCACAAATGATCAGGGAAATGCAAATCAAAACTGTAATGAGATATCACCTCACACCAGTCAGAATGGTTATTATCAAAAGACAACAAATAACAAGGGTTGGTGAGGGTGTGGAGAAAAGGGAACCCTCGTGCACTGTTGGTGGGAATGTAAATTGGTGCAGCCACTGTGGAAAACAATATGGAGATTAAATTAAAACTACCGTACAATCCAAAATTCCACTTCTGGGTATCTTTCCGAAGAAAAGAAAAACACTAACTCAAAAAGATATATGCACCCCTATGTTCATTACAGCACTATTTACAATAGCCAAGATGTGGAAGATAAATACTGTACTTATATGTGGAATCTAAAAAAAAAAAACAAACATAACAAAACAGAAAGAGTCATAGATACAGGGAACAAACAGGTGGTCGCCAGAGGGAAGAGGAGTGAGAGGATGAGTGAAATAGGTGAGGGATATTAAGAGGTACAAACTTTCAGTTGTAAAACATGTCACGGGGATAAAATGTACAGGATAGGAACAGAGTCAACAATGACACAGTATCTTTATATGGTGATGATGCAACTCGACTCATCGTGGTGATCATTTTGAAATGTATAGAAATATCGAATCACTAGGTTGTACACTAGGAACTAACATAGTGATGTAGGTCAATGATACTTCAACAAACAAACTCACAGAAAAAGGAATCAGATTTGTGGTTACCAGAAGTGGCATGAGGGGGAACTGGATGAAGGTGGTTAAAAGGTACAAACTTCCAGTTATAAGATAAATAAGTACTAGCGATGTATAGTGTATGACATGATTATGATTAATTACCACTGCTGTATGTTATATATGAAAGTTATTGAGAGTAAACCCTAAGGGATCGCATCACAAGGAAAACAATTTTTTTTCCTTCTCTTTTATTTTATACCTATATGAGATGATGGGTGTTCACTAAAAGTTATTGTGGTAAACATTTCATGGTGTATGTAAGTCAAAACATTATGCTGTACACCTGAAACTTAGTGCTGGATTTCAATTACACCTCCATTAAACTGGAAGGAAAAAAAAAACAAAAAACAGGAATGAAGCTCCATTACACAAGAATGTAAATGTACTTAACACCACTGAATGGTACACTTAAAAATGGTTAAGATGATAAATTTTACATATTTTTTACTACAATTAAAATTTTAAAAAAATGAGGCACCGATACACACTACAATGTGGATGAAGCTTGAGGACACCATGCTCAGTGATATAAGCCAGACATAAAAGGACAAACACTGTCTGATTCCACTCCCTAGAGGACTCAAATCCAGAGACAGGAAGTAGATGGTGGGGGCCAGGGGCTGGGGGAGGGGATGGGGAGTCAGCGTTTCATGGGGACAGAGCTTCAGTTTGGGGAGATGAGCAAGTTCTGGAGGTGGATGGTGGGGATGGTCGCTGGATAGTGTGAATGTACTTAATGCCACCGAGCTGTGCATTTAAAAATGGTAAATGTTATTTTATGTGTATTCTACCAGCAGTTGATCCAGCTGTGAGACCTGCCTGGGGGAAGCCATGTAGGCCAGGGAGACCCCACTCTGCTTGCGGATTCCTGCTCCAGGGCTCAGCTCAGCCACTCCCCCATCCCTGGCTCTTGCACCGCACTATGCATCCCTGATGGTCCCAGGTCCATCTCCCCACTGGACTTTGAGCTCCCTGAGGGGCTGGTGAGATCTGGCTTGGTCACCACTGAGTCCCCAGCTCCCAACCCGGAATGAAGTTTGGGGGATGCACCTCATTTCCAATCGTGCCCCCTCACTCACCTCTCCCACTCCTCCTCGGCCTCCTCGGCCGTGAGCGTGCGGTGCTTGGCCAGCGGCGTGAAGTTGTACCAGTTGTGCACGGGGAAGGCCTCAAAAGCCCCATCAGGGCACTGGGTAAAGATGTAGTAGGATGCGTTCTCTGTCACACCTCCCTTCTTTATGCCCTTGAACCTGCATGGAGTGAAAGGTTATGGTTGGCCAGAGGAAGAGGACCCAGCCCCACCCTCATACACCCCCCTGCAACCCCAGGCCTGCTCCCTCTCCAGAGCCACCTGGGTCCTCCCAGCAGAATCTGAGGCTGGAAGGCCTTGGGCTGGCCCTTCGACTGTCTGAGCCTGGATTTCTACATCTGGAAAGCACGGTTCCCCACCTTGCAGAGTGGGCTTAGGGTTCCTTTGCATTATACATGTCATGGTCCTTTCTGGAAGGACCCTGTTAGATTGGCCATGAAGAGCACAGGGCCCTACAGTCAGACCCCTCCAGATTTGCCTCCAGAATCTTCCTGGGGGCTGAACCACTGCCAGCCCCCTCCTGGCCTCTGGCATCACCCACAAGTGGAGGCAGTCTTACAGCGTGCCCCTTCCCTGCCTACAGCCTTCAGGCTCCCCTGGGCCCCAGCCCACCCACAGTCCAGCTGCAGCCTGGTGCCCACCGCCCTATCCATCTGCCCACCCTGTCACTGTCGTGCGCTGTGACAGTCCCTAGGGCTCGGCACTTCGTGCCTTCGTGCTCGCTGTTCTGCCGGAGTGCCCTTCATCCCCCTAACCTCTGTCCTCCCCACTCCCCGAACCCCAGGTGGCCCCTCGCTGGGTGCCGCAGTACCAGAGCCCGGGCTTCGGGCATCCCGGCCTTCAGAGCTCCCGCCCGGGCATCCCCTCGGCTCATCTACCCAAGTAAAACCCTTCGCGGGAGGATGAGCTGTCACTCCTGGGCTGTTACCCCCGCTGTACAGCAGGCACATGAAAGTTCAGCCGAGGGCACCCGCGGAGTGGGGTGGAGAGCGGCACTTACTTCCGGCCTGATTTGCCATTGACGCGGAGCAGCCAAGGCTGGTCCTCGGGCCGGAACTCCTTGAGGACGATGCCGTACTTCTTCCTCCGCGCCTCCTCCCGGAGCCTGCGGTTGAACTCGCTGCCGGCGCCCGACTCGGGCATCTCCTCCTCTTGGTAAATCTTCTTGTTGCTCAGGTCGCGTTCCAGCCGGGCCTGGGAGGACAGGACGCAACACCTCTCATCGATCCCACCACCAACACCCTTTCCTCCCCCGAAGCTGAGCGGCGCGCACTCAAAGCCACCTGCTTGGCGAAAAGGCGCTCGGTGAACGTGGGTGAAGGGATCTGGGCAAGCCCTGCACCATGTCAATTTTTGCAGCTTTTTGAAAGTTTGAAATTATTTCCCAATGAAAAGTTAGAAAGGAAGGAAGGAAGGAAGAAAGAAAGAAAAAGATTGGCACTGACATATATACACTAATATGTATAAAACAGATAACTAATAAGAACCTGCTGTATAAAAAATAAGTAAAATTCAAAAATTCAAAAAAAAAAAAAAAAAGAAAGAGAAAAGAAAAAGAAAGAAACCCCAGAATCCAACCATTTCTCATGACCTGTTTGCTCCAAACCCCATCATGGCTCACCTGGACCAGAGCCTTCACCTCCACCCTGTCCTCTCTTCACCTGCCCTCAACCCCACAGTGGCAAAATCACTTTACAATTCTCTGTTTCTAACCCTTTAATGGCTTTTGCTATGGATGGATGTTTCTGTCCCCCCAAAATGCCTTTGCTTTTTTTTGCTGCGCAGCTTGTGGGATCTTAGTTCCCCGACCAGGCATTGAACCCCGGCTCTCGGCAGTGAAAGCGTGGAGTCCTAACCACTGGACCACCAGGGAATTCCCCCAAAACACATTTGTTGAAACCTAATCTCCAGTGTGATGGTATCTGGGGTGGGGCCTTTGGCAGATGCTTAGGTTATGAGGGTGGAGCCTTATGAGTGGGATGTGCGCCCTTATAAAGGATTCCAGAGAGCTCCATCCCCCTTCTGCCAGGTGAGGACACAGTGAAAATGTACCAGCTATGAAACAGGAAGCACACCCTCACCAGACACCAAATCTTGTTGGCACCTTGATCTTGGACTTCCAACCTCCGGAACTGTGATAAATTAAGTGTCTGTTGTTTATAAACCACCCAGTCTCTGGTATGCTGCTATAGCAGCCTCTACAAACTAAGACAGTTTCCAAAGACCTTTCTAAGGCCTCCGGCAATGGGGGCTCTGAGATCATCTGTAGGAGGCAGCCCCCTCCCTTGCCCAGATAAATCTCGGTCCAAAATGCCCAACAGTGGGCACAACTTCTTTCAGGAGAAAGCCTCCTGCTGGGTCAGACATATCTCACCCCCAGGGATGCCCAGCAGCTCAGCCTGGGCCTTAGTCATCACTTATCTCCACTTGGGGACAGCTGAGGATACTAAGCCTTAGTTACTGTAACAACTAAGCAACTATAACAACCACCAAGGCCAGGATCGGGTTCTCTCACGCCCTCAGAAACGGGACTTACCTGATTCCAAGTAGCGAGGTTGACTTTATCGGCTGCATTGAAAGCCATGATATTATATTTTTTGGTGGTATTTCTGGAATGGACACAAGAGGCAGTGCTCAATCATTCATTCATTCAGTAAACCCTCCCTGGCTCAGCCCTTTGTGCCTGCGGTCGTGCTGGGGACCCATAAAAGAACCAGGGGGGACCCATAAAAGAACCCAGAGGTTCCCAGTCTGTCAGGGAAGTGGGATCCATACTCCCAAGCCCATTCAGAAAAAAGGGACAAAGATTTCTAGGAACCCAAAGATGTGCGGATAATTGGGAGCTCAGCCCTGGGCGGGGGGGTGGGCAGACAGGGAATGCCTCCTGAAGGAGGAAAATCCCGGAACTGAATTTTGCAGGGTCAACAAGAATCCACCCAGCAGAGTCACAGTTGGCATTCCTGCCAGAGGGAATGCTAGGCAGGGGGCTGCGTCTTACGGTATATTAATGTACTCATTCATTCATTCACTCCATTCAAAAAAGTGATGCCCCAGAGGCCTCAGCTCAACCCCAGCCCTGGAAGGAGAATCAGGAAGTGCCAGGCACGTCTGGAGGCTCGTGAAGATTTTAATCCCTTTTTGAGGGAAGAGGGGGAGGTGAGGGTCAGGGACTTACTTGGGAACTCGGACGACATACTCAGTGACATTCTGGCTGCTGGGGCCCTGAGGGGAGAGAAAGCAGGACGATGAGTGGGGGGCTACAGAGCCCACCACCTGGACCCCCCGAACCGCCTCGCCGCACACTTACGAGGGCCGCCATGGGCGATGGGCGATGGTCGGGGTCCGGGCCGAACCTCGTCCTTTTCGCCTCCCCCGCGTCCCTCGGTCCCGCGGAAGACACCCTCAAGGTGTCGGGCCTCTGGCTCCGATAGAGGACCCCAAGCCCGGGGTACAGCAGATCCTGGGAAAATCAATCCGGAGGCAGCGCTGGGTCAGCGGTCAGCCTCGGAGGCCTCTCGTGCCACACCTGCGCCTGCGCGGCCGCCTATACCGGAAGCGAAACTCTCCAGCAGGCCGTGTCGCGGAAGCCGACTCTGAGCTAAAGACAACTCCTTCTGCACCTGGCGCGCTGGCTGACCGCAATATATAGCTCCGATAACCCCATCACGCCGCGTGGGAACGCCCCCCCTATGTGACGTCACACTTACCCCCGCGGGCATCTTGGGAGGGGAGGGAGAAACCCAGCTCTTGGGCTCTTGGGCGCCTTGCGCATGCGCTACTCCGCTCCGGAAGTGAGTCAGAGGTGGCCGCGTTACCACAGCAACCGAGGCCTTCTCCTTCGCACCCAAGTGCAGCGGCACTACCTGAGCCTCTTTCGGGTTCATTTCTTACCCCTAACCCCGGGGGTAACCCTATCGTCTCGCCAAATGATCGGGCCAGGGGCCCTTGGGACGTTGAACCGAGCCAGGAGGGGTCAGGGCCTAGGTGGGGATGGGGCGCGATCGGGCTGCTGGCAGGATGAGTATGTGCAAGTCCAAGCTGCCCCAGATGGGCAGGCCCCTGAGGCCCCAGGAGAAGGGTAATATCGCGGGAGTGGCTGGCTTACTGGGGGGAAGGGAAGGAGACTGTGTAGGGCAGGAAAGTACAGGTACCCCACCCCCCCAAGTCCACCCCCCACGCCCCTCCTCCCCCACCGTGGTAGTGACACAACTGCTCATGCTCAGGGTCAGTCATTCAACGATCCACTTTAGCACTTGCTGTGCAGGGTTCTGGGCAGTCCACGGTGAATGTGGCAAACCAGTTCCCTGTCCTCTTGGAGATTACAGTGTGGTGGAGACAGTCTCCGAAAATGGTACCTACAACCCAGGAGGAACAAGGCTGCCACAGGGAAAGAGCAGGTGGCCCTGAGGGCTCAGGGGAGAGGGAAGGTTTAAACTAGGAGTTGGCTAAGAAAAAGGGGAGGGAAGCAAGACAACAAAACTGCACCATAAACTACAGCACTCCATAGATGTGTCTGATAGTTACGGACATTCATCTATTCCTCATCCACTACGATGTGTCAGAAACCATGCCAACTACTAGAAATACAGGGACGAGAAAGACAGATAGACCCTGTCCTCATGGAGTACAGAGTCTGGCTGGGGAGACAAACAAGAACAAGTAAACAGGCAGAGTCATTACTGATCGTGGCCATTGCTGGAGGGAATGGGATTTTAAGGCTGGAATGATGGAGTGGGAGGCTCTTTGGGCAGAGCTTAGAGAAGACCTGATGGGTGAGCTGTGTCCTGAAGGGAACTAGGGTAGGGAATTCCAGGGGTGGGGAGCGGTGGTTGGGGGGGACGACAGCATGGGGGTGATGAGTTCAAGGGACAGCCAATTCCACTGGGCTAGAATGCAGTAAAAGAAGACGGAAGATGGGTGAGACGGGAGGGATGGACAAGTCCCTGCCCCTCTCTGAGCCTCAGTTTCCTCAACTGTAAAATGGGATGATGGGGCCGTTGTGACGCTTCAAGGACATGCTGCGTGCAAAGGGCCTGGCCTGCTTGGGTTCCCATCCTCATCCACACAACCCGCAGCAGCACTAATGTGTGCCGTGCCTGGATATACCACTGGGCGTGGACCCACACCCCCAGATGCCACCCTAGGGCAGAAGTAGTTCTGGCAGCAGACCTGTGTCCGGTGTCACCAAGTACACACACTAAGCTGTGGACACAGTCACCGTGGTGCCCGCTCGCTGGCCCCTACAGGCACCAACCCCTCTGCCTCCTTCTTGCCTGGGCACTGCAGACATCCTCAAGTCCCCCCTGATCATCTTCGTGTTGGGCGGCCCAGGCTGCGACAAAGAGACACAGTGCAAGAACATGGTGACCAAGTACAGCTTCTGCCATGTGGGGCTGGGCCAGCTGCTGTGGCAGGAGGCCCAACAAGGCACCCGGCGGGGCCAGAAGATCCATGACGTCATGCTGCAGGGGCTCCTGGTGCCCACAGTGAGAGGTCCCAGGCGCGGGGGCAGAGGGATGAAGGGCATACATCGGGAGGAGCTTCCCAGGAAGGCCCTGTGGGAGCCAAGGGGCCTCAAAGTCTGGGGCCACTGGCTGCTGCTTTGCTGCCCTGAGCCTCTGTGTCCTCAACTGTAAAATGGGAGAGCAGCTGGACCCCCAGCAGAAGGCTGGGGTGCGGGTCAGGTGACGTCATTCCTATAAAGCGCTTGGCAGGGCTCCTGGCCCTTAAGAAATGCTCAGTAAACTTAGCTAGTATTTATTCCCTTTGTGACCCCGGGCCTGTATGTCAGTGGCCCCTTCTGCCCCCGATTCCTCACTGTAAGATGGAGGTCACCCCAGTTCCTCATGACAGTGATGAGCAAAAGAGCCCAGCAAGCCTGGCGTGTGGCAGACACCCGCCCAGAGGACCGTGGCCGAGCCCCGTTCTCAGAAGTGCTTCCAGGGCTTCCCTGGTGGCACAGTGGTTAAGAATCCGCCTGCCCATGCAGGGGACACGGGTTCAAGCCCTGGTCCCGGAAGATCCCACATGCTGCAGAGCAGCTAAGCCCGTGCACCACAACTACTGAGCCTGTGCTCTAGGGCCCGTGAGCCACAACTACTGAAGCCCACACGCCTAGAGCCCATGCTCTGCAACAAGAAAAGCCACCGCAATGAGAAGCCCGCACACGGCAACGAAGAGTAGCCCCCGCTCACCGCAACTAAAGAAAGCCTGCGCGCAGCAATGAAGACCCAACGCAGCCAAAAATAAATAAAATTAAAAAAATTAAAAAAGTGCTTCCAGAGACCCCAGCAGTGGGTGTTCCCTGAAATACACCAGAACTTGCCAAGGTGACCTCGCAGGTGAGGGGCCCCTGGGCACCGAATGCAGCCTCCCCTTCCCTCCCCAGGGTGTCATCCTTGATATGATCAGTGACCACGTGCTGTCCTGCCCGGACAGCCGGGGCTTCCTCATTGACGGCTTCCCCCGGGAGCTGAGGCAAGCCAAGGAGTTTGAGCACATTGTAAGTGACCCCAACGCCTGCGAGGGTGCGAAGCCGGGTCCCCTCCCCACCTTGGAGATCTGAAGGGGCAAGACCCCGGGGGAGAGGAGTTGTTGACAGGGAAATGGAGTTTTGCGTTATCTAGGGGACAGTGAGGAGATTGTTGGAAGCATCTAGAACCCGTGTGAAGAGCTGGTGAGCTCTCCAAGGGTGGGGACAAAGTCATTTTGTTTGGTTTGGGTTTGGTTCTTTTGGCTGCACCGCGCAGCATGCGGGATCTTAGTTCCCCGACCAGGGATCGAACCCGTGGCCCCTGCAGTGGAAGCGCGAAGTCCTAACCACTGGACCGCCAGGGAAGTCGTGGACAAAGTCATTTTAACATCTCCCCACACAGTCCCTGGCACCCGGTAAACAAACTATTTGCCCACTGAGGGGCAGGTGGATTTAGCATCATTTCTGGGCCGTAAAGATGGAATGTAACTCTCCGCTCATCTATTTATTCAACCTCCTGTGCCCGAAATAGTTCTTGAGGACAAGCTAAGTCCTCTGGACTTCACCAGACACATGGGGTCCCTGCTGTTAGGATGCAGCAGATAGGGACCAGCAACACGTTCCGTGCAAAACAAAACACATTTCTGGTAGCGGTAAGTGCAGCGAAGAACAGAACACAGAATGGCATCTGGAGAGGTGCGAGTGGGCTACTTCAGTTTGGGGGGTCCAGGGGGGAGACCTGTGCAGAGCTGACCAGTGGAGCCAGCCAGACGCGCAACGCCAACATCATGAAAAGTCATCCATCCGGACACCTGAGTAGGAAGAGAGAAACTGCGGCAGGCTGGGGGACTCTGGGCTTTCCTGGGACTTGCTGGACGCCAGTAGAAACACATTCAGGCACGGGGAGGGAATCAGACAAAGGTCATGGCGTAGGGGGTGCCGACAGGGGCTGGGAGGGGCCCTCGGTGGGGCCCCGCCCTCTGTGCGCACCTCCACTAAAGCAATTCTGTCCGGCTCCCTGGGATGAAGGTAAAGGGCAAATATAGGGCTCCCTCTCCTGGTCTGGGAGCCAGGAGGGCAAAGACCAGGCTAATGACTGGCTCAGCGCCAGGCCAGCACCTGGCCTAAAGTAGGCACCCGGTCACCCATGACAGCTGGATGGGATCCCCAAGTGGCTGCAAAGCATCACAGCAGAGGCTACAAACTCCCGGCCCTCGGGCCCCATGGGATCCACCGACATGTTCAGTTTGGACTCTTCAGCGTTTGATACTTCGTTTTAAATTAGTGGCCAACCTGCAAAAATCCAGAGATGCCACATCAAAACTCCCAGCTTCTGTTGAAAAACATCTGACTTGGCAACACAGGGGCCTGCACATCCCCATGGCAACAGCAATGTGAACTCCTCCAGAGCTTTTTACCAGCCCAGAGCTGGTCTCGACCCTCTGCACAGATGAACTCTGATCTTCTGGAACGTTCCAGGCGCCCGCACAGTCAGCAGCCTGCTTTTTTCACTGAGGGATCCGGGAGCTTGCCCGGGTCACACCATTTAGGTGGCCAAGGCAGGATGGAGGCCACGATTTTCACCATGTGGACAGGATGTGCCCTCTGTGCCCCCTGCCATCCCCCCTACACCCACCCACTCCCTCTCCTTCACAGAGGCCCATTTAGGATCCTGCTTGCATGGTGGCTTCACACTAAGAGGAACAGGAGACATGCTTTTCTTTGGTAACTGTGTGGCTCTCAGAAGTGAGAAAATGAAGATAAATGAGGCTCTGGCTTAAAAGACTGTTTTTTGGGGTTTTTTGGCCACGCTGTGCAGCTTATGGGATCTTAGTTCCCCAACCAGGGATCGAACCCAGGCCCGCAGCAGTGAAAGCACAGTCTTAACCACTGGACCTCCAGGGAAGTCCCACATGATCATGGTTTGGCCACACTTACTTTATTGGTGCCAAAATGTCTTGTCAAGATTGCCGATTATGTGTTCTGAAGCCCATCCCGAATCCCATTATGAGCGTTTCCTCACCCAACAGCATCTCAGATGATTAGTGTGAATCCCTTGAGACTATTCGATGCCCCATCCACATCTGCAGTTCCCCCACAGCTGAAAATGTCTGATTCCCAGCTGGTCAGATTTATGAGTAAAACGAGGTCCTCACCAGGGGTCTCCTAATCCAATGCGGACAGTCCTCCCTCCCTGCTTCCCTCCTGCCCTTGACTCGTTGAAGACTCTGGGTCATTTGTCTTATACAAAATCTCATCCTTGGGATTCTTCCATGTGCATTGTTTGTCTCCTTCCATTCCTCATTGGCCCTGTACACTGAAAGTTAACTACAGGCGTTCTTACCATAGATTCAGGTTCCATCCGTTTTGTGTTTTTTTTTTAATTTATTTTTTATACAGCAGGTTCTTATGTTATCTATTTTATACATATTAGTGTATATACGTCAATCCCATGTGCTTTTCTTTTTAATCCATGAATATTCTAGTATATATTTCCTAAAAGATAAAGACTTTTGTAAAATTGTATCACGCTTCTGTTATTACACCTTAATATCCTTCGTGTCATCAAACAACCAATCATTAAGCAAATTCCCGTGAACACCTCAAAATCTTTTTCTTTTCACATCTTGTTTTAATCGGGATTTAAGTAAGGTTGGCCCACTGGAATTGGTTGCTTTGTCCCTGTCCTTTTCATCTACAGACAGACCTCAGTTTGATGCACTTTGCTTTATTACATTTTTCACAGATCGAAGGTCTGTGGCAACCCTGCATTGGGCAAGTCTATCGGCACCATTTTCACAACAACTTTTGCTCAGTTCGTATCTCTGTGTCATGTTTTGGTAATTCTCACAATATTTCAAACTTTTTCATTATGATTATATTTGTTATGATGAGCTGTGATCAGTGACCTTTGATGTTACTATTGTAATTGCTTTGGGGCGCCGTGAACTGCACCCATGTAAGACAGCGAACTTAATCAATGAACGTTGTGTGTGTTCTGACTGCTCCACTGACCGGCCGTTCCCCCATCTCTCTCCCTCTCCTCTGGCCTCCCTATTCCCTGAGACACAACAGTATTGAAATCAGATCGGTTAGTAACCTTACAATGGCCTCCAAGTGTTCAAGTGAAGGGAAGAGTTGTATGTCCTTTACTTTAAATCAAAAGCTAGAAATGATGAAGCTTAGTGAGGAAGGCATGTCAAAGGCTGAGATAAGCTGAAAGCTGGGCCTCTCATGCCAAACAGTTAGCCAAGTTGTGAATGCAAAGGACAAGTCCTTGAAGGAGATTAAGAATGCTACTCCAGTGAATACGTGAATGATGCAAAGGTGAAACAGCCTCATTGCTAATATGGAGGAAGTTTTCGTGGTCTGGATAGAAGATCAAACCAGCCAGAACATTCCGTTTAGACAAAGCCTCACCCAGCGCAAGGCCCTAACTCTCTTCAGTTCTTTGTAAGGCTGAGAGAGGTGAGGAAGCTGCAGAAGAAAAGTGTGAGGCCAGCCGAGGTGGGTTCTTGAGGTTTAAGGAAAGAAGCCATTTCCATGACATCAAAGTGCAAGGTGAAGCAGCAAGTGCTGGTGTAGAAGCTGCAGCAAGTTCTCCAGAAGATCTAGTTAAGATCATTCAGGAAGGTGGCTACACTGAACAGATTGTCAATGTAGATGAAACAGCCTTCTATTTTTTTTTTTTGGCCATGCTGCGCAGCATGCGGAATCTTAGTTCCCTGACCGGGGATGGAACCCGTGCCCACTGCAGTGGAAGCACGGAGTCCTAACCACTGTATTGCCAGGGAATTCCCATCAGCCTTCTATGACTGGAAGAAGATGCCATCTAGGACTTTCATAGCTAGACAGGAGAAGTCAATGCCTGGCTTCCAAGCTTCAAAGGTCAGGCTGGCTCTCTTGTTAGGGGCTAATGCAGCTGGTGACTTTCAGTTGAAGCCAATGCTCATTTACCATTCCCTAAATCCTAGGGCCCTTCAGAATTATGCCCAATCTACTCTACCTGTGCTCTATAAATGGAAAAACAAAGCCTGGATGACAGCACATCTGTTGACAACACGGTTTACTGAGTATTTTAAGCCCACTGTTGGGACCTACTGCTCAGAAAAAAAGGTTCCTTTCAAAATATTACTGCTCATTGACAATACACCTGGTCACCCAAGAGCTCTGATGGCGATGGTCAAGGAGATTCCTGTTGTTTCCATGCCTGCTAACATAACATCCATTTTGCAGCCCATGGATCAAGGAATCATTTCCACTTTCAAGTCTCATTCTTTAAGAAATACATTTTGTAAGGCTATAGCTGCCATAGATAGTGATTCCTCTGAAGTCAACTGGAAACCTTCTGGAAAGGATTCACCATTCTAGATGCCATTAAGAACATTCATGAGGACTTCCCTGGTGGCCCAGTGGTTAAGACTCTGCGCATCCACTGCAGTGGGCATGGGTTCAGTCCCCGGTTGGGGAAGTTCCACATACCTCAAGACGCAGCCAAAAAAAAAAGAAAAGAAAATTCATGATTTGTGGGAAGAGGTCAAATATCAACACTAACAGGAATTTGGGAGAAGTTGATTCCAACCCTCATGGATGACTTTGAGGGGTTCAAAACTTCAGTGGAGGAAGTCACTGCAGAGGCTGTGGAAACAGCAAGAGAACTAGAATTAGAAGTGGAGTCTGAAGATGAGACAACTGCTGAAATCTCAGGATAAAACTTTCCAGGTGAGGAGTTGCTTCTTATGGATGAGCAAAGAAAGTGGTTTCTGGAGATGGAAGCTACCCCTGGTGAAGACGCTGTGACGATTGTTGCAATGACAACAAAGGATTTAGGATATGACAGAAACTTAGTTGATAAAGCAGCAGCAGGGTTTGAGGGGATTGACTTCAGTTTTGAAAGAAGTTCTGCTGCAGGTATAATGCTATCAAATAGCACAGCACGCTACAGAGAAACTGTTCATAAAAGGAAGAGTCAGGGGCTTCCCTGGTGGCGCAGTGGTTGAGAGTCTGCCTGCCGATGCAGGGGACACGGGTTCGTGCCCTGGTCCGGGAGGATCCCACATGCAGCGGAGTGGCTGGGCCCGTGAGCCATGGCCGCTGAGCCTGCGCGTCCGGAGCCTGTGCTCCACAACAGGAGAGGCCACAACAGTGAGAGGTCCGCATACTGGAAAAAAAAAAAAAAAAAGGAAGAGTCAGTTGATGCAGCAAAGTTCACTGTTGTCTTATTTTAAGAAATCGCGGCAGCCACCCCAGCCTTCAGCAACCATCACCCTGATCAGTCAGCAGCCATAGAGGCCAAACCCTCCACCAGCAAAAAGATTACGACTCGCTGAAAGCGCAGATGATGATTAGCATTTTTTAGCAAGAATGTATTTTTAAATGAAGGTATGTACATTTTTAAAAGACATAATGCTATGGCACACCTAACAGACTACAGCGTAGCGTAAACGTGCTTTATACTCCTTCCCTCTTTTTATTTTTTTAAACTTATTTTCAAAAATATTAATAGACTACAGTGTAAACGTGCTTTATGCTCCTTCCATCTCTGTCTCTTTTCATTTATTTTTAAAACCTATTTTCAAAAATAAATTTTATTTGTTTGTTTGGCTCTGCCAGGTCTTAGCTGCAGCATGTGGGATTTTTTCTTTAGTTGTGGCATGTGTGCAGGATCTAGTTCCCTGACCAGGGATGGAAGCTGGGTCCCCTGCAATGGGAGCGTGGAATCTTTTTTTTTTTTTTTGCGGTACGCGGGCCTCTCACTGTTGTGGCCTCTCCCGCTGCGGAGCACAGGCTCCGGACGTGCAGGCCCAGCGGCCATGGCTCACGGGCCCAGCCGCTCCGCGGCATGTGGGATCCTCCCGGACCGGGGCACGAACCCATGTCCCCTGCATCGGCAGGCGGACTCTCAACCACTGCGCCACCAGGGAAGCCCCAGGAGCGTGGAATCTTAACCACTGGACCACCAGGGAAGTCCCCTGTCTCTTTTTATTTATTGAAGAAACCTCATCTTTGGCTCTCTTTTATTTTGCACAGCAAGGATTTTGCTGATTGCAGAGTGTTTTGTTTTTTTGTTTTCTTATCATGCTCCCCTCTCCTCTATGTGTCCTGTGAATTGGTAGCATGTCTAGAGTCTGGCTCGGGACTTAGATTCCATTTTTTCAAGTGCACTTCATAGGTGGTGATGTGAACTCCTATTGGATAGCACACAACGTTTAGTTGGCTCTTTGCCATAGTTGTCGGTTTTTTTCCATGTGTTTCAATGTGTTATTTAAGAGGACCCAGGTCTTTGAATGTTCACCAGGGCCCAGGCAGTGAACTTGGGAAAGTGGGGAAAAGAGAACTCGTATTGTGCTTGCAGTTCTTTTTCTGTCCAATTTGGTGTGAATTTGGTGTAAGGCACTGTGGTTCAATACCTTTTTTCTACTGCATCATTCAGGAAGGAGGCTCCTTCATGCCCGGTTGCCCTGCTCTTAGTAAGTGATCTGTTATGGGCTGAACTGTGTCCCCCCCAAATCCATATGTTGAGGCCCTAACTCCCAGGACCTCAGAATGTGACTCAATTTGGAGATGGGTCTTTAAAGAGATGATTACATTAAAAGGTCCTCAAGATCAGTCCTAACCCAATACGACTGGTGTCCTTATAAGAGGAGATTAGGACACAGACAAAGGAGTGACTGTGTGAGGACACAGGGAGAAAACGGCCATCTACAAGCCAAGGAGAGGCCGCCGGAGGAATTCACCCTGCCAGCACCTCCATCTCAGATGTCCAGTCTCCAAGACTGTGAGGACATGGAATTTCTGTGGTTGGAGTCACCCGGTCTCTGGTACTTGGTGTGGCAGTCCTCACAAACTGATACAGGGTCAGCTAGGGGCTGCTGTAACATGCCCCGTCGGCCTCTTATCTTACAGTTTCATTCGTTGTTGGCATCAATTAATTCATATTCTGAATCAATTCGAAAGCTGTGCGTTTCTCTTTTAGTCATTTTCCCCCCACATCAATTAGCTGGAATTCTTCCCTAAAGAAGAAATGTCCTTCCTCAACCAGGGCTGTTTGGTTATCCTGAAATATAGTTCCTACCAGACAGGTGGGATACGTGCTTATCTTCTCCCCTACGAGGGCTCATTTTCAGACTGAGGTTGGGTGTACTACTCACCTCCGATTGTGACCGTGAGGTTCGTTACTTGGTTTTCCTTCGTTTTGTTCTCTCTCATCCTTACCAACTCAAGCATCTCTGTGTATTTAAAGTGCTTCAATTAGTCTTTTTTTTTAAATTTCATTGAAATATAGTTGATTTACAATGTTGTGTTAGTTTCAGGTGTACAGCAAAGTGATTCAGTTATACCCATACATATATTCATTTTTTTCAGATTTTTTTCTCATATAGGTTGTTACAGAATGTTGAGTAGAGTTCCATGTGCTACACGGTAGGTGCTTGTTGGTTATTTATCTTATATATAGTAGTGTGTGTGTGTTCACCCCAAGCTCCTGATTTATCCCTCCCCGCCACGTTTCCCCTTTGGTAACGTAAGTTTGTTTTCGATATCTGTAAGTCTGTTTCTGTTTTGTAAGTAAGTTCATTTGTGTTATTTTTTAAAAATTAGATTCCACATATGAGTGGTATCATATTTGTCTTCCTCTGACTTATTTCACTTAGTATGATAATCTCTAGATCCATCCATGTTGCTGCAAATGGCATTATTTTGTTCTTTTTTATGGCTGAGTAATATTCTATTGTGTGTATATATATATATATATATATATATATATATGTACCACATTTTCTTCATCTATTCCTCTGTTGATGGACACTTAGGTTGCTTCCATGTCTTGGTTGCTATGTAATAGTCCTGCTATGAACATTGGGGTGCATGTATCTTTTCGAATTGCAGTTTTCTCCAGATATATGCCCAGGAGTGGGATTGCTAGATCATATGGTAACTCTGTTTTTAGTTTTTTAAGGAACCTCCATACTGTTTTCCATACCGGCTGCACCAATTTACATTCCCACCAATGGTGTACGAGGGTTCATTTTTCTCCATACCTTCTCTAGCATTTATTGTTTGTAGTCTTTTTTTTTTTTTTTTAAATGTATTAAGCCTTTTTTTAAAAAAAAAATTTATTTATTTATTTTTGGCTGTGTTGGGTCTTCGTTTCTGTGCGAGGGCTTTCTCTAGTTGCGGCAAGGGGGGGCCACTCTTCATCGTGGTGCACGGGCCTCTCACTAGAGCGGCCTCTCTTGTTGCCGAGCACAGGCTCCAGACACGCAGGCTCAGTAGCTGTGGCTCACAGGCCTAGCTGCCCCGCAGCATGTGGGATCTTCCCAGGGCAGGGCTCGAACCCATGTCCCTGCATTGGCAGGCATATTCTCAACCACTGTGCCACCAGGGAAGCCCCATGTAGTCTTTTTGATGATGGCAATAATCAGTCTTCTTTTTTTGTAATAGATTTATTTATTGATTGATTGATTGATTGCTGCATTGGGTCTTTATTGCTGCACCCAGGCTTTCTCTAGTTGCGGTGAGCGGGGGATACTCTTTGTTGCGGTACATGGGCTTCTCATTTCAGTGGCTTCTCTTGTTGTGGAGCACGGGCTCTAGGCACGCAAGCTTAGTAGTTGTGGCTCGCGGGCTCTAGAGCGCAGGCTCAGTAGTTGTGGCGCACAGGCTTAGTTGCTCTGCAGCATGTGGGATCTTCCTGGACCAGGGCTTGAACCCGTGTCCTCTGCATTGGCAGGCAGATTCTTAACCACTGTGCCCCACCAGGGAAGCCCCAGTCTTCTTTTTTGTTGTTGCTCAAGCTGTCCCATCTTTGGCCAAAAGCAGCCCTCTCATATTGCATAGCATCCTCTGGACACAGCCCCATTTCACACTCACCCTCTTGCTTTCTTTCTGCACAAGACTTCACACCTGCCCCCCCCTTCACATTTCCGGTCCAGCTCTGGAATTGGCCATTTCTCCATGAAGGCCCTTTTTCAGTGGTGTCCGATCTGGGTGCCAGGGGTACTCATTGCTACCAGGTGGTCATCGTTTCCAGGCCTTTCCAGTGGACAGAGCTAGGAAACAGACTTTTGAAAGGAAAAAAACATCACAAGTTCTACTGTTATTTCCAGCTCACACTTAATGTCACAGTGTTTTACTTCTCTTTTCTCTTTTCCCTAAAAAATCTGGTTCCTAAAACCACTGACATTGTCATTTGCATTATTCCATTAGATGCAAAATAGTTTCCAAATAACATACCGATTTTAACTACTGAGAATAAAACTACCAAAGAAAGTTTAAGATTTGTTTGCAGCTCTGGTTTTCCTTTACAGTAGGTCTCACTGTGGACATACCACAAAAACACTGGGTCCCTCGAGATAATTATTTTCTGTGTGTAGTTGCGGTGTGACATTGACACATGGGTTTGTTCATTTCACCTTGGCTTTCGATGTTTAGGGATTGCTTTTTTTTAATTAATTAATTTATTTTGGCTATGTTGGGTCTTTGTTGCTGCACATGGCCTTTCTCTAGTAGTGGCGAGTGGGGGGCTACTCTTTGTTGCGGTGTGCATGCTTCTCATTGCGGTGGCTTCTCTTGTTGCAGAGCACCGGCTGTAGGTGCGCGGGCTTCAGTAGTTGCAGCACGCAGGCTCAGTAGCTGTGGCGCACAGGCTTAGTTGCTCTGAGGCATGTGGGATCTTCCTGGAGCAGGGATCGAACCCATGTACCCTGCATTGGCAGGTGAATTCTTAAACACTGCACCACCAGGGAAGTCCCAGGGATTGCTTTTTTAAATTAAAAAATTGAATTTGCACCACATGTAATGATTCCAAAGTCAAAGTCACATAAAAAGGTAGATCCACCCCCACCCCAATCTGTGCACTCCTTTCCCTGCAGGCAACCATTTTCATTAATTTTTGGATTGTCCTTCTTTTTGCAAATATAAACCATGTGTGCGCTTGTGTGTGTCCCTCTGCACACAGAAAGTAGCATTCCACATACAGCAGGCTTCCTTTTTTTAATGTTCAGATATACCCTGAAGATGTCATATCAGTGTCAAGAAGTCCTCTTCCTTGCCCCATTTTACAAACAGAATTCCGCTGTGTGGCAGCGCCACTGTTTAATCCTCTGACGGCCCACAGACAGCAAGCTGTTCGCAATCTTTTCCCACTACCAACGATGCCCCAATCACCTTCATGTGGCGTTTCTTATTTTTGCTAGCGTCTTTAGGATGGGTTCTCAGGAGTGGAATTGTGGGGTTAAAGAGAAACGTGTCGATGATTTTGATTGATGGCATCACTCTCCTCTTTGTTCCGCATTGCCACCAGCCATTTGTCAACCTGCTTAGGTGTGAAATGGTATTTCGGTGGTTTTAAACGGGCATTTCTCTTATGATGAACGAGGTTGGGCATCTTTTCGAAAGTTCTAGGGCCATTTTCACTTCTTCTTCGGTGCACTCTTTACATCTTTTGCTCACTTCCCCCCGCCCCAGTGGATTGTTGGTTTGTTGGTCTTTTTCTTCTTGATTTTTAGGAACTCTTTGTGTCTTAGCTGTTTGTGATATGGTTTGCAAATTTCCCCCCAGTCCAGTTTGTCAATTATTTTTTGACCTTGATTTATTTATTTATTTATTTATTTATTTATTTTTAAATTTTTTGCCACGTGGCACAGCTTGTGAGATCTTAGTTCTCTGACCAGGGATTTAACCCAGGGCCATGGCAGTGAAAGCTCTGAGTCCTAACCTCTGGACTGCCAGGGAACTCCCTATTGTGCCTCTTTCACATGCAGAAATTATTTTTAAAACTTTCGTCAAACTTATCAATATTTTCTGTTATTTCTCCTGAATTTTGAGATATCGTTGTTGTTTTTCTCAATCCCAGGTTATAAGGTAATTAATTCATCCATGGTTTCTTTAGTACTTGTATAGTTTTCTTTCTTACATTTATGTCTGTGATCCATTGGAACATATCCTAGTTGGGGAAATTTGGTAAGGATTCCAAATGGTGAATCCAGTTGTCCCCACACCATTTATTTAAAAGTCTGTCCTTTCTCCGTTGACTTGAGGTGGCACCCCAGCCACATACCAATTTTCCGTATTCACCCGAATCTATTTCTGGACTTGCCATTCTGTTCCAGGGGTCTGTTTGTCCACCTGTGCGCTGGTTTAAGGATGGCGGCTTTACCATGTTTTGATATCTGGTAGGTTGGATGCCCCCTTCCCCACCTCCACCTCCCATTGCTTTTCTTTGCCTTGTTTTTCCTGGGTAGTTCTGCTTATTTTTGTAGACGAATGTTAGAATCAACCCATCTCCACTAAAAAAAATATCACATTTGGATCACATTAAGATTATAAACTCATTTAGAAACATCCTGCTTTGTAACGTTGAGTCTTCCTACCCAAGAACATGTATCTCTTCCTTTTGTTCCAGTCTCCTTTCGAGTCACTTAGGAATATTTTACCTAAGTTTTCCTTAAAGATCTTCCTTTAAAGACAGTGCACAGTTTTGGGAAAAGTTTTGCCTGAGTGTTTCATATATATATTTGTTGTTGTTGCTTGTAATGTTATTGTAAATGGGGCCTTCTTTCTTTTTTCTAACTGGCGATTTTCATATATGTGTAGGCTTCTGTATGTTAATACTACATCTGGTTACTTTATCAAATTCTCTGAAGTCTGTACTAGTTTGTTGATTTTTGTGAGTTTTCCAGAAATAGAATCACACCATCTGCAAACAGACATGATTTTATCTCCTCCTTTCCAATTCAGGTTTCTCCCATTGTTTTATCTCGTTGCTTTAGCTAATCCTCTCATATCTTACTAAGTCGTAATGTCAAGCCAATTAATTTTTGGCTGCACTGGGTCTTCATTGCTGCATGCAGGCTTTCTCTAGTTGTGGCGAGCGGGGGCTACTCTTCGTTGTGGTGCACGGGCTTCTTTTTGAGGTGGCTTCTCTTGTTGCGGAGCAGGGCTCTAGTTACGTGGGCTTCAGTAGTTATGGCTCACAGGCTCTAGAGTACACGCTCAGTAGTTGTGGTGCACAGGCTTAGTTGCTCCACGGCATGTGGGATCTTCCCAGACCAGGGCTCAAACCCATGTCCCCTGCATTGGCAGGTGGATTCTTAACCACTGCGCCACCAGGCTAATAAGAGTGGGCAATTTTATCTTATTCCCAACTTCAACAGAAGAGCAAGTTTCCATTAAATAAGATGCCGGCTGAGAATATATTTACCAATTTCGAGTTTGTTTTTTTTTTTAAATCAGGAATGCGTGAATTTTGTCTTTTAAATTGTTCTTTCTGTGTTTCTGAGAATTCTCATATTATTTTTTCTTTACTTAAGATATTAACACAACTGTATCGAACCATCCTTGCTTTCCTGGAGTGAATCCCACTTGGTTGTGTTTTTGTTGTTGTTTTAAAGTGCTGACAGATTCTATTTGCAAGGAAATTCTGGAGGAAGTAGGAGGAGGTGGGGCTCTCAGTGGGCGGCCTCGGAGACCCAGGGAGGTCTCCCTGCAGTGGGAGGCAGCACAGTGGTGAGCTGGCAACTCTTGTACTTCCCCCAATGAAAGTGTCTAGGCAAGAGGAAGGCAAGGAGAAACTGCTTAAATCCATCTTAAAAGGGATATTTCAATCTAAATACCCATCGAGGAACCAGTTAAGTAAATCATAACACATCCACACAACAGCATACTATATAGTGATTAAAAAGGATCGGGAACTTCCTGGTGTGCCAATGTGCAACCATCTCCAGCTTACTAAGTGAATAAAATCAAGGGCAAATCAATGTCGTTACCATCTGTGTAAAAAAGGAGGAAAAAGAACATCAGAACCAGATCTGCCTGGCACGTGCCTAAAATAGTTCCGGAAGGAGACGCAAGAAATAGAGAACTTGGTTGCCTGCAGGGAAGGTGAAACAGGGTGCCTGGGGACAGCAAGAAGACTCTTCGCCCTTTCCCAGTGGTGTTGTTTGGCTTATGAGCTCCACCAATGCCCTACCTGTCCAAAAAATAAACACATAAAACAAAAACTTGGAACTCCAAAGTAAAACGGACCCAGGGGCCTGGTTATTCTTTACTGGGCCGCACCACCCTAGATTCCTGATCTCTGGGGCGGGGGTGCATAGGGGGCCAGTGCACCCAGCCTCTTCCTCACCCAGCCCCCTTCACGGGTGCCTAGGTGGGCCAGGCCCCCAACCTTGTCATCGTATTTGACTGCTCCATGGAGACAATGGTCCAGAGAGCGCTGCACCAGGGCCAGGTGGAGTGCCAGGCCGCTGACTGCAAGTCGGCTATCCGCCAGTGCCTAGAGATGCATTACACCCTGTGTGAGCCCATTCTGGCCTTCTACCAGCAGAAGAACCTGCTCCGAAACTAAGTACTCCCTGCTTGCTGCTCACTCCCCTGGCCCTCCAGGGGAGCAAGTCCAGCTGAAACAGCACAGGGGTTATACTGCAGCCCTGGATCCCAGAACTCTGGGCCTCAGTTTCCCCAGCATGTACACTGGGGAGTTCCATTTCTTCCATTAGGCAGAATGGGTGCAGGCTGTGGCCCCCCAGGTATGACACGGAAGGTCTAAACAGAATGGCTCCAAAACTGCAAAATTAAATACATTTTAGAACGTATCTACAAAACACGCACGCACGCACGCACGCACGTTAAGATTAGGACGACTGGTCAACCATAGCTCAATTCAAAGCCAGCCATTTGTTCTCAAGGTAGAAAGCAGGGATATTTTAATCCTAAAGTGACCCATGCAACTCCTGTACTTTCACTGCTGTGAAGACAGAGAACTTTGGTGTCATTCCTGTTCCCCTCCCGCAACCAAAGGTAAGAGCAAGAGTGAGAGAAACTAGCCTCAACCACCAAGGATGGGATGGGAAGGGGGTGAGCTAGCCTGGCACAACCCTGGTCCTATGGCCTGTTCCCAGGGACAGCATCCCTGCAGTTTCTGCCCAGCTGTTAGTAACGCATAGCCTTGCAAGGCAGCCCTCCTGACCCATTTCCGTCTCCCCATCCACACGGCCCTGGGGCTGCACCTCTCAATCCTTTACCAGCAACTAAAAGGGGCCTGCGAACCTGTCACCCCATCAGGGGATGGAGGGCAGTGATACTCAGAACTGACCCCCCTTTGCTCCCCTTCTCTAGATCTTGGCAGAAGCAGCTCCAGAAAACATTTTTGCCAAGTGCTGCTCTGTCATCGAAAGTCTGCAGTGAGTCAGGAGAGGGTCAGGAGCTCCGACTTTCCCTTTGCCCCAGAGCTCCGAGCAGGTGCACTGGCCTGAGGTGAGACGCCTGGTGAGGGGAGCCTGGGGTTCCAATCTAAGCTGACTCCCCACGTGACCCCAGATCGACAACCTCCCCCTTTCCTGGGCCCGCTGCCCCACAAGTGGGCTGACTGGGGGCCACCAAGGGGCACTCCCGCTGGGGCAGGTCCCTAATTAACCTGGAAGGTCATGGGGGCCATGAACAGCCCCACCTGGAAGCGGCAGCTGTTGCTGCTCCTGCTACTGAAGCCTGTGGGCCCAGACATTCAGATTCTGAGTGTGACTGCCGAGTTTTTCAGTGCTGGGATTTCAACCCTAAATCCCGGAGGAACACCCTAGGCAAACAGCATGCCTCCACACGCTCACCCCTGGGCCCGACAGCTCAAGTGGCCTCTCAGACCACCGTCCCATCTCCTGCCCTCGTCCTTAGACTGCCACAAACCACTGGAACGGACGCCCTTCCTTTCAACAGGCCAGGTTTCCACCTCAGGGCTTGCTAGCAAAACAGGCCACAGCTAGGCATGCCATCAGGGCCAGGCCGAGTCCTCCAAGGCATGGCTGGCCGTGGGTTTGCTGTGGTGGCAGGCTGTATCCATGGGAACACCTGTCCCTGGGGACCCTCCTGGGGGCCTTGCTCCCCACGTTCCCAGAGGCGGGAACGCTGGGGGAGGACTGCACTGCTGGGGCTCTGCCTGCTTCTCCCTTCCTACAAGACCAGGTGGCCAGTCTTTGGGGGGGCCAACACCCCACTCTCATGGGCCAAGTTCCTCCAGCTTGTTTCCTCTGCAAACACAACTGCGGCCAGCACGCCGTTTTAGACAAAAAGCACTTTATTTAACCAAAAAAGGGGTGGGGGGCAGAGTTAGGAAAGCACAATGCGCCTGCAGAAAACTATCTTTTCTTATAATTCTGGTTAAAAAAAAAAAAAAACCAACACAACACAAAGCTTGTAATTTCCAATCACCGTCATCAGGCTTTTACAACATCTATAAAGAACAAACATCTGCTTCAAAAGTCTACGGGGAGAGAAAGAGAGAGACGGCACCCGGCAGACACGGGGAGGTTTTGTTATCATTTATTTGTGAAGTTAAAAACGAGCGATAAAAAGTAAAAACTGCCATACAATTTTTTGTTTTTGTTCTCAACTGTTTTCAGTTTCAATGTCCTCTTGAACCGATGAAACACGACAGACCAGTCCTGGGGGTGGGGGGGCGGGAGGGGTGGGCGGTGGGGGAGCTGGGCTGGGGCGGAAGGAAGAGCGAGAGGAGGAGCAGAGAGGCTGAGTGAGGGGCTGCCTGACGCGGGGCGGGGCGGGGTTCCTGCAATACCAATACCTGGTCCATGGAATGTTCCAACTCTAACTAAAAAAAAGAAATAGCAAGAGTGACTTTTTTTCCTTTTTAAAAGTTTATTTTAAAAACATGAAGAGGGCCAAGGGTGGTAGTAGGGAGTGAATGAATTGCTTTCTCCTGAAAGAGGCAGTGTCAGGAACGCTGGGGTGGGGCGGGGGGGGATGATAGAGATTTTTTAATATATATATATATAATTTTATAGGTTTTGTTTTGCTTTTTAATTTTTAATTTTTTTTTTTTTTTTTTTTTTGCAGAGATTTAGTTCTCGCTATCTTCTATGGCTGGCTCAACATGAAAGATTCCAATTTTGAAAGAAAAAAAGCATGTGAGACACACAGAATGAGCGAGAGAGCGAGAGAGCGAGAGCCGGGCACCGCCTGTGCTGCAATCTCCAAGCCACTCACAGTGAGGGCTCCCCAGGCACCCCCCCCTTGGCAGCCATCGCTCTCTCGACAAACAAACGGAAGAAAAACAAACAAAAAGCCCCCAAACAGAACAAAATGGAAAAAAAATAATAAAAGATTTTCACAGATGAAGAAGTTCACATTCATTCGATTCATTGAGCCTGCGGAGAGGGAAGAGATAGGAATTGGTCACTACGGGAGGGGAGGCGGGAGACTGGGGGACGGGGGCGAGGAGGGGGCCAGGAAGCCCCTCTCCTGAGCCTGTGGTGAGCGCAGGCCGAAGGATGTGTCTGTAGCTGTCTAGTCAGTGCTCCGGGGCTCGGCTGAAGTCAGACTGGCTCCCTGATGGAGGAGAGAGTGACACAAAGGAAGGAGAAGCAGCAGGGAGGGGGGGGGAGAGGGAGAGAGGGAGGGAGACAGAGAGAGAGGGAGACAGAGAGAGAGAGAGAGAGAGAGGGAGAGAGAGAGAGGGAGAGAGAGAGAGAGGGAGAGGGAGGGCGGGAAAGAAGCACTCAGGGCTGGGAGCGGGGGAGGGGAGGGGAGGGGAGGGGGGAGGGGCCCTGTCTTCAAGAAGGAGGGCGGGCGGCCCCGGCGCATCACAACATGACAGTCAGAGATCACGGTGTCCCCACAACACCCCTGTGAGGTAGGTTGGAAGGTGGCAGCGATCGTCATGCCCACTTCACAGACAAGACCAGGACACAAGGCGGGCACGGGAGCAGAGAGGCCGAGCCTGGGTGGAGCGGGAGGGCCCAGGCCCCTCAGCACCTCCCCACAGCCCACAGGAGGAGCCACGGGAGGAGCCACGGCCGAGCCGCACGGGGCCGCTTGCAGCACACACAGTCACTTGGACACGCGGGGAGAGATCGTGGTTTCAAAAAAAAAAAGAATCAAAAGAACAAAAACCATGAAAGTAATGCAGAGAGGGGAAAAAATATCCGTTTTCTTCCCAAGTGGCCAGATTTTGAGTGAGTGAGTTAGCAGCCAGGATGGCGACCAGCATCTGAGCGGACGGCCTGCCCCCCACCCCCAGGACTACCCACCAGTTCAACAGTTCTTCCTTTTATTTGTTTCGCGCGGTCTCCCCCAGCATCATGACAGCGTTACACAGGAACAAGCGGGCCGGCGGAGGGAGGCCTCTTCGTTTAACCTCTGGACCCAGCACACACTTCCCCCGGCGCGTGGGGACTCCCGGAGACCTCTGGCCACGCGGCCCCCGCTGCAGGCATCAAGGACACACCCCGCAGGGGAAGGGATTTCCGGCGCTACCCACTAAGGCAGGATGGACGGTAGCCGGGGGTTGGAAGGAGAAAGGAGGAGGAGGAGGGTGGCAATTCCCACTTGCCTGCTGCTGTCCCTGCTGTGTGGGTGGAGGCTGGGGGCCGCCAGGACCTGGAGTCTGTCCGTAGTAAGCGGCTTGCTGTCTGTAATATTCGGCCCAGGCGGCACTGTAGTCCGGCTGGGAGCCTGGGGGTGCTCCCGGACCCCCTCCCGTGGCCACTTGAGCTGTGGGGGGGGCAGAGGGCGGGTGAGTGTGGCCGGCACGAGGGCGAGCCCGGTCCTGCCCCCCGCGGCCCCGCCGGCTCACCCTGCTTCTTGTAGTACTCCTCCCAGGCCTTTGTGTAGTCCTGCTGCGGGGGTGCGCCGGGCTGCTGGGGCTGTTGGCCTGTGGACACAGGCTCCGAGGTCAGAGCCCAGCCTGGGGACACGGCCGCCCACCCACCCACCACGCACTGGCTGACCCGAGCACTCACCGATCTTCTTGTAGTACTCCTCCCAGGCCTTAGTGTAGTCCGACTGGCCGGCAGGTGGAGGCTGAGGGGGCTCGCCCTGGGTGGGCGGGGCCGCAGGGGCCGGTGCTGGGCCTGGCACGGGGCCTGGGGGCTGCTGGTAGTAGTGTGAGTAGTAGGCGGCCCAGGCGGCGTTGGGGTCTGCGGCGGCAGCCGCGGCTTTATCTGCGGGAGAAGGACATGTGGGCTGAGTGGTGGCCCAGAAAGCTGGCCCCCTCTCCGCCTGCCCGGGTCGGGTCCTTCCACTTACTCGGGTCGTGAGGAGCAGGCGGCTGCCACTGAGGGTAGGTATTGCCCCAGCCCTGGGGTGGGTACTGGTGAGGAGGGGGACCTCCAGCACTGCAGGACAAGAACGGGGAACACATGAGCCAGGCTGCTCCTGGGTCCCCACAGAGGATGGTTGCAGCTCGGATGGGGACCCAGAGCACCCCTTGAGTGGCGCTGCGGGTTCCTGGCCCAGGGAAGGGCATGAGATGACCGATGCAAACGCCACAGGCTGTGTTGACTCAAGGAAGTACAAGTCCCCGAGCACACCATGCACGGATCTACACGTGGGTGGAGACCAGGGGCAACACCTGTGGCATCTTTTAAGAATGTGTCTGTAAACAGGGGACTGGCTGGGATCACGTCTGGGGCCAAACGCTCAGCACTTTCACGAGGCAGGGCTGGCCATCTCAGCAGAGGAGACGGACACAGGGTCCACCAGTCTCCCTGACAGCACAGCCCCACCCCACCCCAAACCCCAGGGAGCCGGCAGGGATACTCACTGAGGGGGAGCCCCAGGTGGCCCCTGATTGAAGGGCCCGGGGTTGAAGGGTCCCATGGGGCCGGCAGGGCCTGGGCCCCCAGGGCCTGGTCCCACTGGGCAGAGGGGACCCTGGAGGAAAGAGAATCGGACAAGTCAGTGGAGGGGGAGAAGGAGCCAGGCCCAGGCTCCCAGAGCCCCTCCCCAGCCCACCTCGATCTTCTCCTCGATGAGCTGCTTGGCGTGGTCGATCTGCTGGGGCGAGCCCCGGATGATGAACAATTTGAAGTTGGGGTCCCCGTTGGGTGGCAGCTGCCGGGAGATCTCTACAAAGGCGCCTGTCTGCTGGTTTATGGCTTTCACGTTCTCGCCACCTGCGCGAGCCACAGGCCGTGAAGGGAGGGTGGGAGGAGAGCAGGGGAGGGATGGGGCCCGTGGAAGGGCTACTCACCTCGGCCGATGACCAGCCCACACTTGTGAGTGGGAATGGAGAAGGTCATCTCCCCACCGGGAGGGCCCCAGTTGCCTTGGCCTCTTCCTCGACCTCTGCCCCCTGGGGGCATGCCAGGACCCCCTGGAGGGCCCGGGGGACCACTCTGCAGGGCAGGGAGGAGATGGAGGGTTAACACAGGAACCCAGCCTGGCCCCTGTGTCCCCACCAGCCCTTCTCATCACAGCCGATGCCACCCACCCTGAGGCTCTGGAGGAGATCATTGATGATCCTCGCGGCGTGCTCACACCGGTCTGGGGGCCCCATTATGTGAGCTATCTTCTCAGGACCCGTCCCATCATCTGAGGCAGCACCCAGAGAACAAAAACGCAATTACAAGAGAAGCACAACTCCAAACCCCCGTAACACCGCCTCTTCAGGGTAGAAGCTGGGCCAGGCTAGGTGTCTGAAATATCTCAGCCTCAAAGTGCCGCTCGCCGCCCTCCACGTATTCAGGGGCCGAGAAAGGCCGGCGGGCCCACGTTGCCAGAGAAGGAAACCAACCAGCTAAGGCAGGGTGGCGGATGAGGCTTCTTTCTGCATCGGGTATACCCCAAAACTAACGGATGCACTTGACAGAACTAAGAACTGACAACAAATCTCTCAAAAGCACAGAGGAGACCCTCCTCCCCACAGACCGGCCACCAAGACACTCTCACTGTGGCTGGCAGGAGCCCAGAGCTGGGGCCATGCAAGCTAACCCAGCCCAGGGGCCCCGGCGGCTTGGTCAGGAGAGCCCTTGGGCAGGGGAGAGGAAAAAGAGAATTTGACAGGAGAGAAAAACACACTCCCCCCTTCGACTTGGAAAGCCTGCCTGTCACCCACTTTCTCACGTGGCTGTCCCGCCAGGGGGGAAGCGATGACGCATGTCCTGCTGGCCTAGGAGTAATGAGGCACTGCAGAGGCTCAACAAGCTAACCCTGATGCCAAGCTGCCCGCAGTGGACCCCAAGAGTGCTCCTCAGCGGACAGACCTGGTCAACATGTCCACGTGCCCAGCGGACGCCCGGCTGGCCCCTGACCTTGTTTAAACTGTATCCGAACACCTGCGTCATTCTGGATCTTCTTGATCATCTCTCCACTCCGGCCGATGACCACCCCCACAGAATGCCTGGGCACTGGAACCTGAGGGTGGGCGGGACGCAGGAGAGTCAGCTGGGCTCTGTCCCCAGCCTGCGGCCCTCTGCTGCCCGCTGGCCAACACCCCCCACCCCACCCACCCTGGCACTCCATCCACCTGTGGAAGCCTGCACTCACATCAATGCCCCCGCCGATCCGGGATCCATACTCATTCCGGTCCCCAAAGCCACCCTGGTCACGCTCCCGAAGGATGTCCATCACCATCTCGCAGGCTTGCTGCAAACACACGAAGCACAGCGCTCACATAAGCACCGCCACCCCACCACGTGCCCAGGAGTCACAGGCCTAAGCTAAGGACCAACGCACGTGTGCCGAGCTCATTATCCGAAGCCCTAAGAGGCAGATGTGGTGAGCACCCCCATTTTCTGGAGTTTAGGCCACCTGCTCATGTGCAAACGGCCAGGAGGCAGAGTTCAGCAGAGAACAAGTCCTGGGCTGACTTCAAAGCCAGCGCTCTTGAAAACCTCTCCACTTGCATATGAATCTCCAGCTCACCTGCCTGCCCTCTCTCTGCCCCAGAACCCCTCGCCAGCCCCCGGGGTGCGCTCACCTGTACTTTGTAAGGGTCTCCGATGATCCGGAGCGGTTTGTCCACGTTTGTGTTCTGGGATCCATCTTGGATTAAAATCATCTTCACTCCAGCCCGTTCCTTTACAGCCAAGGTTGAGAGTCAGTGCTGAGCTCTCAAAGGACTTTCTGGGGCGTGTGGGGGGCCGGGTGTGATCAAAGAGGATGAAGGACCCTGGCAAAGCAGCTGGGAGCAGTGGTGTGCAGACACACAGCCCCAGGGAGGAAACTTTCTTGGGAGGGGAGGGGCCCACTCCCTTACCTGCAGCTGCTTAATCGTCTCTCCACCTTTGCCGATGACCAGGCCGGCCTTCCCTGCAGGGATCATGATCTCCTGCACTGTGCCATTCTGGCCCCCGTTGGCATTGTCGTGGAACTGTCCTGGGGGGCCCCCACGACCCCGAGAGACGATGTCATCCAGCATCATCTTTGCTTTCCTGGGAAGGGGAAGAATGGATGTCATCACCTGAGAGAGGACTGGCCTGGCAGCTCCACCCAGGTCCCAGGGAAGGCGATTCCAACCCACATGGTCTGACAGATGACAAATGGTCCTGTCCTTGAGGCTGGGGCTATTCAGGCCCAGGTTCCCCAGATCTCAGGATTCATGGGAATCATAGTGTCAGGACAGCCCCCTGGAGAGGGCAAGGCTTGAGAAACATGGTGTGGGAGTCACCCTCAACTTCAAAGGGATCCAGAGGGCTTCTGCCCACTCTCCTCGTCACAGTGACAGGCCCAGCCAGGGACTTACTGCACAGACTCCGGGGCTCCTGTCAAGGACACGCTGCGCTCGGGTAGGCCACCGCTGTCTGGAGACAAAAGAAGACAGGGTCAATGCCTTCTTGGGTCTGCAGACACCAGGAGGACTTTCCATGGAGATGAGGAGACCTCCAGAACAATCAGTGGCTACTTCTGCCACCGTGCAGTGGCCTGACAGATCAATTTACCTCCCCAAACACTTGGGAGGCTGCTCTACACAAGGCCAAGGTCAGGAAGCTTACAATCCAGTAAGGGAGGCAAAACTTTTAGAAAAAAGATGAGATGGAAAGCAAGGCAGATTCCAGTAAGTCCCAAACCTGGGCCCTGTCCATCACCACTGATGACGAGCAGCTTCCAGTCAATGAACGGCACAGGTTAGGCAGGGCGAGCCCTCAGAAAGCCCTGCAAAGCAGGCACTTGCCAAGAAACAGGCAGAACTGGACTTGAACCCAGGGCTGACCTCAGCTCTTCTTCCTAATGAGCTCCCCTGCCTCACACATTCCCGCCTGTTTTCCACCAGGTGTTTAGCTCAGGTGGCAACATCGTCAGAACAGGGTCTGCGGTGCAGCTCCCTGTACTGGATTCCAGCCCTCCCCGCTCACCAGAAAACTGAAGAAAGTAAGAGTTGCAGCTACACCTCGAGGCGCCAGAGCCTAGCACATAAAACGTGCTCAATGAACACCAGCCCGTTTCACCTCTATCCAATCATGGCAGCCAGAGGATTATGACAGAAAGCCCAAGAGCACCCCCCACGCCCCACCCCAGCCCCCTCAGCTCAGCTCAGCTCAGCCCAGCCCAGCACCTGTTCTGGCCCAGATCTGGCTTCCCATACCTGGAGAGATCTGCACTTTGCAGCCCGAATCCTGCTGGATTTTGTTAATCTGTTCGCCTCCTCTGCCAATGACTAGGTGGAGAAAAAGAACAAAAGCAGAGATTGAGGAGGGGAGCCTGGCACTGAGAAGACTGTGTGGAGGGGGTCCCGGCCCTGCTGATGTTCGGGGGGTGAGGGTGGGGGGTGGAGCAGTCAAGTTGAGAGCTCTGCCGTCCCCCCAGCCAGAGAGGATGGGGACAGAGAGAGCATGAAATGGGCTCTTTCAGACCAGAGGTTCCCGGGCTGCCAGCGGCTCCTGGGAGACTGTCCCAGAGATGGGGAGATAACTGGCATCCCTGATCACGGCTGACCCACACTCACTTAGTCCCACCATGCCGTCTGGGACTCTGTACTCTTCTGTCATTGAAGTCCTGCAAAGAGAGACGACGAGAGTCAGCCTCAATTAGGAGCGAAGTAGGGGGGATGGAAGAGCCAGAGGGCCTCCTGGAGAAAGACCCCCAAAGCCACAGGCCCTGCCTTCTATGACATGGGGACCAAGCCCCCACAGGCCCAAGCAGAGTCTGACAATGGCTCGGGGGCTCCCTCGGCCCACAGAAGATCACCCAACCTCTCAGGGCCTCGGTTTCCCATTCTGAGCCACAAGAGGCTTGGTCTGGGGTGGTGTGAACCCTTGGACCAGTGCTGCTCCACCGACTCAAGGCAAGAAGGAGAACTTGGGACACTTTCACAGAAATCTGATGGTATCATCTGATGTCTATAGATTTTAATTAAAAAAAAAAAAGTGGCTTTGTATCTTTTTCATTTCATCCTCCTAATAAATTGTTTTTACTGCATTTCACAAAACTTTAGCCAATTGAAAAAAAAAAAGAACAACAGGGTCCCTTACAAAGAATTCTACATCAGATTCGCTGAGGTCATTCTGGGACAAAAAGGTAAGAAAGACCCTCCTCCCACCCCAACCCCCTGGCTCCTCCAGCTCTCAGGGAACAAGAATCTACGGAAGACAGACGAGAAGGCCAAGGTCAGTCCCCAGCCTTTTCTAGAAGGAGGGATAGCTGTGCTTCTGATTGTCCCCACTCCAAACAAAAGAAGCAAGAGGGTGCAGAGATGCCCCTTCCTCATTACAGCTAACAGCCACAGCCCTGTGCTCTCTACAGCCCCAGAGACAGTAAGTACAAGGGACAAATGAAGCTCCTTCTGCTTTTCATTCCTTTCCCTGGTTGGCCAGCAAGGGAGACAAAGCCCTAAATGATGTGGCCTCAGACAGAGCCCTCCCTCAAGTCAGTACAAAAGGCCAGAGATAGCGAGGAAAGAAATGACATGTTCTCCAAATCACAACTTACCTGGGGGGGGGATGGATGGGTCCGAGCTGAGAACTGATGGCTGCAGAGAGAAAATCCAAAGGAAAGATTGGCCTGGCTCCTCTCTGGGACCCCGAACACTGCCGGCCCCAGGCATTCCTGCCTGCACGAGCGGCAACTAGCACTTATCACAGTGCTTCTGAGCCTTCCCGAGTGAAAGCAATGGAGCCCGCCTCACAACCACACACGCTCTGAGGTTTCTGCCTCAATTCCCAGGCTCTGGGTTCTCTAAAGCTCATGGACCCCAGAGGAACACCCAGAGGCTCCATGAAGGAGAGGTGTTGTCTGCTCAGTACTTCCAGCTCCCCACTGCTAGAAACCTCCTAAGATCCTGAAGCTGCCCTCTGCCTGTGTCACCCAGTGGACTTACAGTCTCCCTGGGAAGCCAGTTTCTTGCTCTCCGGTTGGTCTGTGAAAAGAAGAGGATGTCAGATGCAGCACCCACCCACCCACCCACAGCTGCCTCAAATCTGATGCTGGTGCCGCATGTCCTGGCAGACAATCGTCCTGTCCCCCAGCCCCCACGTCAGAGCCAGGACAGGGGAGTAGCAGAGATCAACCCCTGAGGGGGGCCAGACTTCATCAATCCCCCGCACTGGCACTCAGCGATAAGAAGCCCTTTGCAACAGGGGGAAAATTACGGTGGCACCCGAGTCCTTCCAGCTTAGGACCAAACCTGCCTTGGGGAAGTCAGGCTGATCACTGAGTTGATACTCTGGGTTGCTCTGGATCACACTGCATGCCCCGGGGCCAGCCACACTGCACTGATGTGGGGCCTCGAGAGAACTGCCAACACTTCCCCAGCTTGGCAGGAGGGGAGGAACAGTCTTGAGAACTTACAACTTGGACCTGGTCACAATCAATCTGCCCTCCACTCAGCCACCTGATACCTCAGGATAGCAGCCCGAACAAAAAGAGACAACAAAGCTGGGATCGCTGAGGTTTTAAAAGACCAAAATGGCAGTGGGCTCCCCCCACTCTGAACCACATTCAAACAAAGGCACCTCACTCTCTCCCCACTGCCCCTCCAGCAAGTAGTTACCTCCATCTTCTAACTGCCTCTTTTGGCCTCCAAAACCAAAATCAGGAGTGCTGTTATTCACTGTTGTAGCGGCATCACCTCCAATTTTGGCTGCGATCTAGAAATAAAGTTGTAAGCAGAGAAAAATTACCACCCAAAACCTCCCTCCATGGTGCTTAGATCAACTTCTCTGGTTCATTAAACCCAACAGGTCTTCCTCTCTGGCCTGGGAGTGGCTTCCCCCAGATTTGGGTAAGAGCCTGTGGGTTAAGACCTTCTAGAAAAAGTTTTTAACCAAGGCCTCAGAGTTCAAGAGTTATTCAGGAATTTCAAAACTCCTTTTTCTCTATGAGATTTGTGCCTAAATTGTTCGTGGCCAGAGTGTAATCCACACTGACTTGTTCTAGGGGTGAAAGGAACAGAAGTTCAGGTGCCATGGAAGGTCCTCAGGGCCCCTCCTCCAGGGAGAACTTTCAGGCATTCACTTGTCCAAGCTCCTGGTCCTCTGGGATGCTGAAGAGCACAATTTTCCTTTATCTCCTTCACCCTCAAAATCTTTGCATTTGTTCAACAAACCTTAGGAAAGTTTTTGCTTCAAGGAATCTGAAACCCTCATTTTGACCAAAACAGAAGACCTTTCTCAGAACACATGTTACCTTTTAGACACACGAACAGCAACGTCAAATAAACTCCAACCCAACAAATTTAAGACCAGAGTCTGCTGGTAGAATCATTACAAGTTTTCCAAAGAAACACAGCCATGAGCTGAGAATCTATCTTTTTACCTCTAATACTTTTTTTTTTTTTTAAACACTTGGAGCCAAAGCTCTTGGGATGCCTAGATGGGGCCTTATCCCACCCCAAATGACAGCACCAACTCCCCTTGTTATAGTTGCTTCTCAGTCAAGACCGTTGGGGACAACCAGATCAAATGCAGCTTAGAACCTTATCCCACCCCAGGGGTGAAAGCCACAGACTACGCTGGGAGGAGAAGAGGGCATTCCCCTATCGGGACCTCCCACTGTGTCCTGGAGGTTTTGGGACAATCCTGAGTGAGAAAGCACTCAATGGCCTGAGCCGGGTCAGCTTCCTTTTGAAAGGGCAACAAAGTCCTCACTTTCTATGGGCCTCCTCCCCTCAGACCATGGGGAGGCCGAGAATGGAGCCGGGGAGGTCACACACCAGCATGTGACACCTCCATGTAGTCATCATGCCCCAAAACACAGTGGTGGGACCCTTCCCTTCTCTCCCCAAAAGAGACAGACCACGCTTTCAAGTCACAAGAAACATCAAAAAGAGCCAGTCCCTAGGCCCACCCTCCCCATTTCAACTAAGTGCTTGGCCACTGCCTGGCAGCCAAAGGGTCCCCTTTCCACTTTCCAGGCTCAAGAGGACTTTCCTGCCCCCCCCCCCCCACGAAGTTCCCCCTTCCTGCGGAGCACGCAGAAATGGGACCGGGTTGGGGGCAAACAGTGCTCTTTGCCCTGATGGGGAGGTGGGGGCACACAAGACCTCCCTGGGAAGGCGAGCCCCCTGCTTCCAGGAGTGGAGGACGTCCTAACGGGGGAGGGAAGTGAGTCCCCGCGCTCCAGGTACCCTGCACACCCAGGGGCCGCTCTTGGGTGAACCCCAGACGACCCTTCCCCCTGCAGGGGGTCACCCCCGGGGGGGGGCCCACTCCAGGTATCTGGGGAGGCCCAGGCCCCCGCCCCCCGCCCCACGTGACCCCGCGGCGGCCCCGCCCCCCCCGCGACCCCGCGCGCGCACGTGACCCCGCCCCCTCCCCCCCGCGCGCGCGCGCCCCTCAGGCCCGCGGCCTCCTCACCTGGCGGGCCCGCTGCACTGCGTCTGCGAAGGCGTCCTTGCGGATTCCCGGGCCACCCCCGCCGGGCGGCTGCGAGGGACCCCCGGCTGACCCTCCGCCCGGGCCGCCGCCGCCTGGACCGCCGCCGCCCCGGTCCCCCGCGCCCGGCGGGCCCGGCGGCGGGCCTCCCCCGGCACCCCCGGCTCCTCCGGAGCCCCCGCCCCCGCCGGCGGGTGGCGGCGGCCCGGGCGGGGGTCCTCCCGTGCTGTAGTCCGACATGGCGCGGCGGGGCCGGGCCTGGCGCGGAGGCTGAAGCTGAGGAGGCGGCGGCGGCAGCAGCGGCTCAACGCGGGAACAAGGCCTCGCTCCACACGGCCGCGGAGCACTCTGGGAACCCAGCGGCTGGAAAGACGACGAGGGGGGAGAGGGACGCCCCCTCCCGACGCCGGCTTGACGGACGGCGCGGCCGGGCCAATGGAAGGCGGCTGCTGCTCCCGGGACCCCCAATCACGGGCTCTGGAGGCGAGCGGCCAATTGGAGTGCCGCGAGGGGCAGTGGGCGGGAGGCGCCTCGAGATCGACAGCTTTCCGAGGCAGTGGGCTGTGGGCTGCCGGCGCTGGGAGGGCAAATCGAGGAGATCCGAGAAGACCCGAGGCCCAATGAAGCGGGAGTTCCAGAATCGGTGGGCGGCTTCAAAACCGGATTGATGGCTCCGAAGAGTCAAGTGGACAGGAAGGGATCTGGCGAAAGGCTTCTTTGAACGGCTGGGCGGGCGTCCGGCGAGATAGTCGTCTACGCAAGCCAATGAGTACACATGGAAGGAGGTTTTTATAGAGATTGGCAATCAACGTATCCAGTCTCTGACGAGATCTGTGTGATGCGCTTGCGTTTGGACTGAATTACTTTCGGTCTTAACCAGAATCCTTTTCTAGTCCTGTCTTCCAAGCCAATGGTTGAGTGGTGGGGGCGGGCGTAAGGTGACTGACACCTCTCCGGACAAATGGCAATGAAGGAAATAAAGGTGCTTCGTTTTGGTGGGAGCCAGTGGAAGCGCAGCTGCATTGGGGCGGAGCCGGCCACCAGAGGGCGGGAGGGGATTAGCCGTAGCTGGAGTGAATGGCAGCCGACGTGGGCATTGGCGACCGGCTGCCGGAATTCAGGCCTGACGTCTGGGTTAGCGCCCCAGGAACCTGGCTGGGTAGGCCATGCACGTGGCCTGCTTGAGGCCTTGGAGACGGGTGCTTCCGGGGGTGGGGTGGCCCCAAAGCAAGAGGAAACCGAGGGATCCTCTGTACCCCCTCTCCTCTCTCCACCCAGGGATCTAGAGCCCCCACTTCTCTTCCAGCACTCACGGAACCAGCTCTCCTCCCGAACTCAAGGGTCTAGGGCCTTTGGTTTCCTCCCAGGACCGAGGGATCCCAGACTCTAATTCCACACCCCACACCCGCTTCACACAAGATCTTTGGAATCCGAGCTCCAAGCTCTGATCCTAGGCCCTCAATTTCTCTCCTAGACCTAGGCGTCTTCCAGGCTTCCAATTCCCATTCAGGACTGAGGGGCCCAAGGTACCCATCCCCGCTCCAGGACCCAGGGATCCAGATACCCAGCTCCTTCTTAGACCCAGGGTATTCCAGGTTCCCAGCTTACCCACTGGACTCAGGTATTCCGGGTCCCAGCTCTTATCCTAGACCCAGGATTCCAGGTCCCTAGCTCACTAGCTGGAACCAAGGATTCCAGGTCCCTAGCTTTCTTGCTGGACCCAGGGAGTCCTAGTTCTGTCCTAGACCCGGAGATTCCAGATAAGCAGCTCCTCTCTTGGACCCAGGTGTAACAGATCCCCAGTTGCCCTCCTGGACCCACGTATCCCAGACACGTCCAGCAGAGACCATCACTTTATTCCTGGTTGTCTCCACATTCACCCTTTTGCCCTGGAACAAGGACAAGTCACAGCGAGTCAGACTGGAGTCCGAACTAGTCCCAGGCTGCACCCTGGGGAGGAGGCTCCAGGAATTTTTTTTTAAGTTATTTATTTAATTTTTTATTATTTTTGGCTGCGTCGGGTCTTTGTTGCTGCACACAGGCTTTCTCTAGTTGCGGCGGGTGGGGGCTACTCTTCATTATGGTGCACGGGCTTCTCATTGCGGTAGCTTCTCGTTGCAGAGCATGGGCTTTAGGCACGCGGGCTTCAGTAGTTGTGGCACACGGGCTCAGTAGTTGTGGTTCGCGGGTTCTAGAGCACAGGCTCAGTAGTTGTGGCACATGGGCTTAGTTGCTCCGTGGCATGTGGGATCTTCCTGGACCAGGGATTGAACCCATGTCCCCTGCACTGGCAGGTGGATTCTTAAACTCTGAGCCACCAGGTAAGTCCCTCCAGGAATCTTCTGACCCAGGCCCCCAGCCTGCTTCTGACAAAAACCACCTTGGGTCCCAAGCCTGGAGGGTTCTTTGGGGCCAGGGGACACTGGATCCTCCTGTCCATTTCTGCCCAGGGTATGCCTAGTTCACTGCTTATACGCCCAGGGTCTTCATGGCTTCGTACACCACGTAGCTGATGCCACCTGCTGGCAACACCTTCAGTAACGTGGGGGTCATGCCTCGGTACAGCCCTGGGCAGCCCTGCTGGGCCAGGATCCGCCGGAAGACTCCACGCATGGTGAGGTTCGAACCCTCCACGGTGTCTGCGGGGACAGAGGCAAGCTCAGAGCCTGAGCCAGAGATGACTGGGCATCCTGGAGCGGGGCGCGGGCTGGAAAGTTGGGGGGTGGGCAGTGAAGCCAGGAGCAGGGGGTCTGGGTGTCAGTTGGAAAGAAGTTTGGAAGACTTTTAGAGGAAATTGGTCAGTTTGGGGAGAGTGAGGGGCAGGAATTTTCAGGATTGTTGTAGAGAACATCTTAGAAAACATTCCAATTTCTAAGATCTGCTAGAGATTTGGGGATTGTGCTAAGGGGTAGTTTGGGGACATTTTCAAGATCAGGGAGGAGGGCTAAGGACCTGTTTGGATGTTTGAGGATTTGTTTAAGGGTTTGAGAGCCCCTTTAGGGGGTGGTCACATTTGGGGAGTTCCCAGGATAGTGCAGCAGGTGGTTATGAGTTTGGGGATGTCTTAGAGTCAGATATGGCAAATTTAGAAACGGTTTGGCTTATGGAGTCAGTTGAGGGCTGGGTCCGATGTGGAGAAGTTGGGAGGTCATTTGGGGAGTATATGTCTTGAGGTCAGTATGGGGGCCTGAGTCACATTCAAGGAGGTTTGTGGGAGTCATTTGGGAGCTGGATGTTCGTTTTTTTTTTTTTTTTTTGCGATACACGGGCCTCTCACTGTTTTGGCCTCTCCCACCGCGGAGCACAGGCTCCAGACGCGCAGGCTCAGCGGCCATGGCTCACGGGCCCAGCCTCTCCGCGGCATGTCGGATCTTCCCGGACCGGGGCACGAACCCGTGTCCCCTGCATCGGCAGGCGGACTTCCAACCACTGTGCCACCAGGGAAGCCCTGGATGTTTGTTTTAGTGATGTGCAGGGTTAATTGAAGGGCTGGGATCAGATTTCGGGGTGAGTGTAAGTTTTGGTGGGTTCAGGGGTCAGCAGAGGTGGCCAGGATCAGATATGGAGAGTTTAGGAGTCAGTTTGGGGGGGATGAGAAAGTTCAGAGAGCAGAGGCAAGGTGGGGAGGGGCATGCGAGGTCGCCTCTAGGGCCAGGCTGACCTTGGGCTTGCATCCTGATGCGCACCGAAGTCAGTGGGTAACTGGCCATCTGGCCACAGGTTGTGGACAATGTCACGGACGACAGACTGACCAGGCCACTGGGGTCCTCCATGTCCCTGCCTGACTTCAGCCAGAGGCACCTGAGCATCTACAAGAGAAAAAGGACAGGAGAGGGACTTCCCTGGTGGGCCAGTGGTTAGGACCCCATACTTCCACTGCAGGGGCACGGGTTCGATCCCTGGTCGGGGAACTAAGGTCCCACATGCCACGTGGCCAAAAAAAAGAAAAAAAGGCCAGGAGGAAGCTCTCTACAGGCCTGGGTTCACGCCGCCCCTGACACCTGCCTCTGCTGGACCCACACCTCGTAGACAGCCAGGTTGGTGCAGGCGTAAGGAATGTGCCAAGCATCAGGTAGCCACGGTAAAGGACGCGGGTGCCCTCCTGCGCCGTGATATGCCTGGCGCAGTCCAGCAGCCCCTTGTACTGGCCAGTCCGGCACAGGGTCAGCCGTGTCTTCAGCACCTGGGGAGGATGAGGAGTGAGGTGGCTTGTTTGATCTAATCCTCTCAGTGACCCCCAACCATGGCCACTCTCCCCATCTACACAGGAGGAAACTGCTCAGGAACGCACACAGCTGAGTTTCAAACTCGGATGCCTCGGCCTATATGTGCTCTCAGCCCAAGAGGGTGAGAGAGGGACTTCCCTGGCGGTCCAGTGGTTAAGCTTCCACACTTCCACTGCAGGGGACGCGGGTTCGATCCCTGGTCGGGGAACTAAGATCCTGCAGGCTGCGTGGCGTGGCCAAAAAATTTAAAAAAAAAAAAAAAAAAAAGGATGAAGGAAGAGATGTGAGCTGGGTGGGGTCTGCCGCAGCTCTGCCCTAACACCAGCCAGATGTACTGCCATCCGTGCAAGTGTGGACCCCAGGTAGCCAGATCTGCCAATTTTCTGAAAGAAGCCAGTTACTGTAGTTTTTATGAAATGCCCCAATATCAAAATATTGGCAGCTCTACAGATGTGCAAAAGACAGCACACCAAATGTGGTAGGCAAAATTCTAAGGTGGTCCCCAAGATTTCCATCCCCCTGATAGCATGATCTATTTAATACCCTCCCTCCTGCCCTTGAGCTACTGAATGCCTAGAGACCTGTGAATGTGATGGGCTGTCACTCCCCTCGGTCAGGTTACATGATGTGACAAAGCTGAAGGGATTTTGCAGATGTAATAAAGCCCCTAACCACCCTGACCCAATCAGGAGAGCCCTTTAAAAGAGAGTCTATTGCCAGAGACAGAAGGCGTCAGAGAGATTGGAAGCATCAGAAACACTCGGGTTGTTTCTTTTCTTTTTTTTTATGCCGTGCCACAGCTTGCAGGATCTTAGTTCCAGGGATCGAACCCGGCCCTCGGCAGTGGAAGTGCAGAGTTCTAACCACTGGACCATCAGGGAATTCCCTCAGGTTGGTCTCAAACATACAAACTGTTATGGAGAGGATCACATGGCAGGAAACAGTGGGTGGCTTCCAGGAGCTGAGGACCTCGGTCCTACAATCATAAGAAAATGAATCCTGCCAACAACCAGGGAGTTTCACAGAGGACTGCAAGCCTCAGATGGGTTCATTGGTAGCCCAATTGACACCTTGATTTCCACCTGATCAAACCCTGAGCAGAGGATCCGACTAGCCAGTGCCCAGACGTGACCCACAGAAACAATGAGATAATAAATCTGTATCTTTTTAAGCTACTGAGTGCAGTAATTTGTTATGCAACAATCAAAAACAGAAACACTTCACAGATGCAAACTACTCTATACAGAATGGATAAACAGTAAGGTCCTGCTGTATATAGCACAGGGCACTATTCAGTGTCCTGTGATAAACCATAATGGAAAAGAATATATATATAAAAAAGAATGGGGACTTCCCTGGTGGTGCAGTGGTTAAGAATCCGCCTGCCAATGCAGGGGACACGGGTTCGATCCCTGGTCCAGGAAGATCCCACATGCTGTGGAGCAACTAACCCCGTGCACCACAACTACTGAGCCTGCACACCACAACTACTGAAGCCCTCATGCCTAGATCCCATGCTCCGTAACAAGAGAAGCCACCGCAATGAGAAGCCCGTGCACCGCAACCAAGAGTAGCCCCCTCTCGCCACAACTAGAGAAAGCCCATGCTCAGCAATGAAGATCCAAAGCAGCCAAAAAAAAAAAAAAAAAAAACCAGACAAGGGCAAGAATTATGTGGAGAAAACTTTAAAAGACCATTAAAGGGCAAAAAAAGAGACTTGAACAAATGGAAATGTTCTTGGATATGTAGAACCGATATCATATGGATGGCAATAATCTCTAAACTCAACTATGAATTGAACATCATCCCAGTAAAAAAACAAACACAAGTAGGTGATTTCGTATTCTGAACGAGGTGCATTGCTCAATTGCAATTGCTCAAACCCCCTCCCAGGCATTCCATCCATGGGGTTGATGAGCGCCTGGGAAGTGGCCACAGCCAGGGAGCTGGCAAGGAGTCATTCCTGAAAGGGTGGGGACTCATGCACTCCGCAGAAGTAATTCTTACACTGGGACAGGAGAGAGGAAAGTGAGAGAATAACTAACCTTCCTTCCTTCCTGAAACTCATCCAGGGGAAGAGGTCTGGGACCCAGAGGATGAACATATGTCTTGGATAAGGATCTGGGCTTTGGGGGTCGTGGGTGCAGGAGAGGTGAGGGCTTGAGGGTGGGGCTGGGAAAAGCAGACCATCCCCCCACCTGTTCAAAGACAGAGAACTTGATGGCGTACTCCGGGGCGATCTTGAGCACGTTGATACCATTGCCCTGCCATAGCAAGCAGACACCGCCCCCCCCAGCTCCTAGACCGGGCTCCGTATACCTCCCAGCGAATTCATGAAATTTGTCTTGGAGGAGTGGACCTGGAGATATGGAGGCCCCTGGCCCTCTGAGGAGCCCTCCATCCCATCTCCATCCCCATCCCAGCCTGGAGCTCAACCTCTCCTGTCTCCAGCTGCCCAACTCCAGACCTACCCCCTCCCATCCCCATTCCTTCTTCAGTGCCTTCCTTCACTAGTCGTAGAATTCTCTAAAACGACCCAAACCCAAACCCAACACCTACTCCCATTCCCATCTCATCCGTCCTCTTCTCTCCAGTCCTATTTTGTCTTCAAAGACCCCATCCCCAGTTCTCTGATCCCCACCCCATCCTTGTCCCTGGTACCATCCTCTCAACTCCAACCCTTGTCCCCACCCCACCCTCGTACCTTTTTCCGGTTACACCCTCACCCCCATCCTGAACTCCATCAGCTCCACTTCCGCCCATCCCCATCCCAGCAGCTCCAGCGCCATGTTCCCCATACACCTGCATGTACACCTTGGCACAGTCCAGAGGGGCCGTGCCCGTGTGAGACACCGCCCCGGCCATGGCTCCCGAGAGGAGAAACTTCCACAAGGCTCCCTCATTATCTACCTCCACGATAGCCACAGGGACCACCAGCTGCTGTCCAGTGTCCAGCATCTGCAGGACAGACCCGGCTCTCATCCCCCACTCAGCCAGGCTGGAGCTCCTTCCCCAGACACATCTCCAGAACCTCCTCCCAGTCCAAGGCCTACCCGGTCCCCACTGCTTCAAGGTGGTATTCCATCCAGGTCTGCTGGGAGAGGAGCGGGCCATGCAGGGGGGTGGGCAGCGTAGCCTTCTCCCCCTGCAGTCCTGGCTGGAGGTGCTGGGAGGCCCACGGTGCCCAAACTCCGCTGCTGTGTTGGGAGATGCTCCAGTTTGCTTTCAGGCACATGCCCAAACACGTACCCATATCCATGGGTGCAGCCCAGGTTCAAGGAGGGGGGTGGGTTTTGGTGAGTAAGGACTTGACCCTCTTAAACAGGGTCTGGACCCTTGAGCAAGGCTTCTGACCTTCCTCAGGTTGGGCTCCCATGGCAGCTGGAGGGTCAGGACACTTAGGTTCAAATCCCTGGTGAGAAGTTTGCCCATCCAGCAACTATGTGGGAGGGGTGCCTTGTCAATTTGGGTCCCAGGGGATTATGAGGTCCCAGAGGCCCTTGTGAGCTCACTGCATATGAGACGAGTGAGTGTCTCCCCGACGACCAAAGGTCCACATCCCAATCCCTCTAAACATGTGAACGGGGCTTCCCTGGTGGCGCAGTGGTTGAGAGTCCACCTGCCGATGCAGGGGACACGGGTTCGTGCCCCGGTCCGGGAAGATCCCACATGCCGCGGAGCGGCTGGGCCCGTGAGCCATGGCCGCTGAGCCTGCACGTCCGGAGCCTGTGCTCCGCAACGGGAGAGGCCACAACGATGAGAGGCCCACGTACTGCAAAACAAAACAAAACAACAACAACAAAAAAAAACCCTGCCTGATAAACATGTGAACGTGTTACGTTACATGGCAAGGGGGAGGGGGTGGATTAAATTTGTAGAATTCAGGTTCCTAATCAGCTGATGGGGAGATGGAAAGATTGTTCTGGATTAACCACAGGGGCTCAATGTAATCTCACGAGTCCTTCAACAGGGAAGAGGGAGGCAGAACCATCAGTGTTAGAGGGACTGGTTGTGAGAAAGATTCCACTGGCCACTGCTGGCTTTGAGGATGGAGGAGGGGGCCACGAGCCATGGAATGCAGGTGTAGAGGCTGGAAAAGGCCAGTTAGCAGATTCTCCCCTGGAGCTTCCAGAAGGAGCCAGCCCTGCTGACAGCTAGATTGTAGCCCAGTGAGATCCGTGTCAGGCTTCTGACCTCCACAATAATATTTTAAGCCACCAAGTTTGTGGTCCTTTGTTACAGCAGCCATAGGAAACTAACACACTATGTTTCGTTGTCATGGCAAGAGGAGGTGGAAGTGGGGGAGAATGGGAAGGCTCTGGAGCTCTGGGAGAGAGAGACACAGTTAGTCCCGGAAGTAAGACAGGCATAGGTTTGGAGTCAGATGGACCTGAGTTTGAATCCCATCTCAGACACTTCTTGCTGTGTGACCTTGGGGTACCTGCTTTTTTTTTTTTTTTTTTAAAGAATCATCTTTTTTTTTTTTCTATGTTTGGCTGCGTTGGGTCTTTGTTGCTGCGCGCAGACTTTCTCTAGTTGCAGGGAGTGGGGGCTACTCTTCGTTGCGGTGTGCGGGCTTCTTATTGCGGCGGCTTCTCTTGTTGCGGAGCACGGGCTCTAGGGCACGTAGGCTTCAGTAGTTGTGGCGCACGGGCTTAGTTGCTCCGTGGCATGTGGGATCCTCCCGGCCCAGAGCTCGAACCCATGTCCCCCGCATTGGCAGGCGGATTCTTAACCACTGCGCCACGAGGGAAGTCCCGGGGTACCTGCTTTACTTCTTTGAGGTTCAGTTTCCCCAGCTGGAAATTGGAAGTAATGAGTAACTCTACCAAATAGCGTTGTCATAGGATCCAATGAGAGTCTTTGTTGGGAGCGTCTCCATCCTCAAAGTTGTTTGATCAAAACCCTTGATGTCATCCTTGATTCCTCCCTTTCTCTCTTACACACAGTCTGTCACTAAATCCTGTGGGCTTAACCTTCAAAGTATATCCAGAATTTGGCTGCTTCTTACCATGTACGTGGCCACCACCCTGGTCCAGCCCCATCATCGCTCACATGGACCAGTGCAGTGGCCATCACCCCAGTTCCCCCAGCTCCTGCCCTCGCCCTTCACAGTCTGTCCTCCTCTCAGCAGCCATCAGAGGGCGCCTGTGAGCACCTGAGTCAGGTCCCGCCCTTCTCTGCCCACGGCCCTGTAGGCTCCACCTCCCGTGGGTAAAAGCCCCAGTTCTCCCCTTGGTCCACAAGGCCCTGCAGGACCTGCCCTGTCCTCTCTCTGCCCTCACCTCCTCCCTCTCTCCCCATCACTCACGCTGGCCTCATGGGCCTCCTTGTTCCTCCAACACACCCAGGCATGGTACTACTCCAGGACCTTTACACTGGCTGTTTCCTGTGTCTTGCATGCTGTTTCCCTAGACATCCCCATGGCTCCTTTTTTTTTTTCTTTTTTCTTTTTGGCCATGCTGTGTGGATTGCGGGATCCTAGTTCCCCAACAAGGGATGGAACCCAGGCCACGGCAGTGAAAGCACCAAGTCCTAACCACTGGACCACCAGGGAATTACCAAATCTTTTTTTTTAAACCATCTTTAAATCTTTATTCAAGCATCACCTTCTCCCTGATGCCTTCTCTGACCACCCTAGTTAAAATTTAAACTCAGCCCTGCAGTATTTCTCATCCCCGTTCCCTCCTTTGTTTTTCTCCATAACACTTTTACTATCTACACTGCTACATATTCACTCGTGTTACTTCTTCTTCATCTCTCCCCACTGGAATATAGGGTCTATGAGAGCAGAGATCTTTGTTTGTTTCATTCACTTCTATATCCCATGTCCAGAACTGGGTCTGGCATAAAGTAAGTGTTCAACACATATATACATTAAGGGGGGCTTAGCACAGAGTGAGGGTACATAGTACTTGCTTAATAAATGTAAGTTCTTTTCTCTTTAAAGATGTCAGTGGACATCTTTAAAGTGTGGGTGGGGAAACTGAGGCTTAGAAAGGGGAAAGCAGCCTGTCTGATGTCGCATTGCATGTCAGCAGAGCCTCCTAAATCCCAAACACAGTGTAACGGTTTAAAAGAATGTGGCAACTAACAGCAACTAACATAATGTTTGGGTCAATTACACTGCAAAAACAAACAAATGCATAGAAAAAGAGATCAGATTCCTGGTTACCAGAGGCAGGGAGTGGGAAGAGTGGGAATTGGATGAATGTGGTCAAAAGGTACAAACTTCCGGCTTCCCTGGTGGTACAGTGGTTGAGGGTCCGCCTGCTGATGCAGGGGACACGGGTTCGTGCCCCGGTCTGGGAGGATCCTGCATGCTGCGGGGCGGCTGGGCCCGTGGGCCAGGGCCACTGAGCCTGCGCGTCCAGAGCCTGTGCTCAGCGGCGGGAGAGGCCACAGCAGTGAGAGGCCCGCGTACAGCAAAAAAAAAAAAAAAAAAAGGTACAAACTTCCAATTATAAGATAAATAAGTAGGAAGGATGTAATGTACACATGATAAATATAGTTACACAGCTGTATGCTATATATGAAAGAGAGTAAATCCTGAGTTCTCAAGAAACATTTTTTTCTATTTCATTTTTAATGAGATAATTTTTAGTATAAGATGATGGATATTCACTAAACTTACTGTGATAATCACTTCATTATGCATGTAAATCAAATCATTATGTTGTACACCTTAAACTTTTACAGTACTGTATGTCAATTATATCTCAACAAAACTGGAAGAAAAAAAAGAATGTGGACAAGAAAATGAATGTTAACAGGCACAATTAAATAAAATGAAGTGGTAATACTCAATGCTGGCATAGCTGCATTAAAACTGGTAATGCTAATTCCTTGTTGGTGGCTGTGTATATTGCATACAATTTTTCCAGTGACATGACCCTGAGATAGTCATATCCTTTGACCCAGAAATCCCACTTCTGGGCATTGATCATTAATTCAAAGGAAGTAAAAATACAAAATAGTTAGCAAGGCTTGATCCCTTATCTGGTTGTGTGAAAAATCATATCTATATATGTGTATATGTATCAGTTAGCTACTGCTGCATAACAAATCACGCCCCCTCCCCAAACATAGCAGCTTAAAACACGAACAAGATGGTAGCTTCAATGTCTTTTATAACCTAATTTTGGAAGTAATATACCATCACTTCTGCTGTATTCCCTTGGTCATACAGACCTGCCTTGGTACAATGACAGAGGAAATTACACAAGAATGTGAACACAAGAGTCAAAGATCATAGGGGGACATCTTAGAGAATGACTCTCACAGTCCACATAGGAAAAAGTTTGATCACGTGAAGACAGGCAGAAATTGGAGTGATGGGTCCACCAAGGGGTGTGGGCAGCCACCAGAAGCAAGGAACAGGCACGGACAGATCCTTGCCTGGAGTCTTCAGAGGGAAAATGGCCCTGCCAACACCTTGGTTTTTTACTTCAACCCCCCATAACTGTTAGGGAATAAATTTCTGTTGTCTTTTATTTATGATAGCCAAAAGGTGGAAACAACCCCAGTGTCCATCAACGGATGAACGGATAAACAAAATACGGTCCCTCCATAAAATAGAATATTATTCAGCCTTAAAAATGAAGGAGATTCTGACACCTGCTACAACATGGAGGAAACTTGGGGACGTGATGCTCAGTGAAATAAACCAGACACAAAAGGGCAAATACTGCATGATTCCAGTTCTAAGAGGTCCCTTGAGGAGTCACATCCATAGTGACAGCAGGTAGATGGTGGGGGCCAGGGGCTGGGGGAGGGGATGGGGAGTCAGTGTTTAATGGGGCAGAGTTTCAGTTTGGGGAGATGAGAAAGTCCTGGAGGTGGATGGTGGGGATGGTTGCACGACAATGTGAATCGACTTAATGCCACAAAACTGTACACTTAAAATTGGTTAAAATGGTAAATCTTATGTAACGTGTATTTTACCACAATAGAAAAATATTTTTAAAAATTTTGTTGTTTTAAGCGCCTCGTTTGTGGTAAATTTTTAAGCAGCCCAAGGTAAAGGACACACTTGTGTAATTACAAAAAATACAGGAAAAATTAGGAGTGCTCTTGAACGTGGACCTTCCCTCACACCCACTTTACAGATGTGGAAACTGAGGCTCACGGAGTCATTTCCTGGTCTCGCGCAACAATGTATGATGGAAGTCGGCCCATGTCCCTTCCCTGTGGGTGGTATGAGGTGGTCCTACATCCACCCACCCCCTTTCAGTAAAAACCACAATGAAAGAGCTTAGAAAATGTATTCCTTTGTTCTTTTCCTTTGAAATAACACACACAGGCAGGGAGGTGGGGAGTGGTGTAGGTGGGGGAGGTGGAAGCATTGGGGGGGGTCGTCCCATCCCCCCCAAATCCCAGTTCTTCTTTTACAGTCCTTTAATGGGGTTCCCCAAGGACTTGGAAGGAATGGAGAGAGGGGTCCCCCAATAAGCCTAAGCTCAGAATCCAAATATAAAGTGCAGAATATAGAGGGTGGGGGTACTGGGAATTAGGGCGGATGGGATGTCTGCTCCTCTCTGGTAGAAAAATAGACCTGGAATGAATTTGGGGGACTGGGGAGTTTGGGGTTTGTTTTGCATCCTTGGATGCTTGGGTTTGGGGAAGCTGCTTCTGGGTTCCAACTCTGAAGACTGGGGAGGGGCTGGCAGTGTTGGGGGATGTGTGCGGTCCCCTTAATGTGTCCCCAGCCTTGGATTGCCTCCTTGCCAGCCCCTAAGAAAGAGCGACTGGATCCTCCAGAGGGACCCAGGCTCTGGGGGTTGTTATCAGCCTAGACAGTGGGAAAGGGGTATGAGCCATGGCCTTGCTGGGGGAGTATTTGAGAGGGAAGTTTCCCTGCAGTCCACGCTTTGCTGGGGAGGTAGGGGGTCCAGTGTCTGTACAGGGCCTGGGAGAGGCATCTCCTCCCCTTGTGGCCGGCATGAGACGTGTCAGGACAGTGGACAAGTCCCGTGGGTTTTCAAGCTGGGAGGCCAGGACCTGGGTTTCCTGGAGGCTCCGTAGACTATGGGGTTTGTGACATGGGGGGGAGGTCTCCGGGCTCTGGTGTGTATCTGGGACGGGGGCGCATGGGATCCAGGATACTGATTGGCCTACTGGGAGCTAGACTGGGGGGTCTGAGCGTTCAGGATCTAGTGCTTGGGAGGACTCGGGTCAGAAACCAGGGGTTAAGGGGTTGGCATCCAGTGCCTGGAGGTGGTAGGGTCTGCCTCTTATGGATGAGGTTTTAGTACCCAGTGCCTGCGGTGAAGGGATTTGGAGTCCAACAGCTGCAGTCGCCAGCACCCGCTCCTCTGCCATTGGGCTCTCGCGACTGTGGTTTGAGGAGGGAGGATCTGGTGGGTCAGGGCTTGGAAATCTGGGATCTGGTGGTTGAGGGTATAATGATTGAAATGTGGGGATCCGGGAGCTGAAGCAGAGTGTCGAGGTAAAGGGATTCAGGAATCCAGTGGCTGGAGGGAGGGGGTCTGAGATCCAGTGGTTGGGGCCCCGGGACCTAGGCATTGCACTGTCAGGATCCGGTGTGCTGAGGTTTCTCGATATCCAGAATCCAGTGGCCGAGCTTGGAGATCCAGGACTTGAAGCATGGGGATCTAGGATCTGCCAGTGGATCTAGGATCCAGTATTGCCTGAGGACACTGGATCTGGTGCCTGAGGAAGCTGGGGGTCTGGGGGTTTAGATACAGGGTATGTGCTGCTGTGGTCGGGGTATCAGGATCCATTAGCTGGGTTGCAGGGGATCCAGTGGTTACGACGTGGAGGTCCAGGACTCAGTACGTGTTGGGGGAGAGGGAAACGTGGGATCCAGTGGCTGGGATGTGGGGATGCAGGACCCAGTGGATGAAGTATGGGGATCCTGTGGTCTGAATGCGTTGGGCGGGGGGACCTGGGATCCACTGGCTGGGCCCTCGGTCTCCAGTGGCCGAGGTGTGGGGGATGTCACGATGGAGGTGAGGGATCTGGGGGAGGGGTGGGCTCTGGGTCCCTCACCTGGACGTGACCCCCAGGGCCTGCTTCATGTTCTCGTAGACCACGTAGGAGATGCTCACGGCTGGGATAACCTTCATGAAGTTGGGGGCAATGCCCCGGTAGAGGCCCCGTACGCCCTCCTGGGACAGGATGTGACGGAGCAGACCCAGCATGGACAGCTGGGGGGCTCCCTCGACGGAGGCTGGTAGGGGGTGGGGAGGCCAAGTAAGGCCAAAGGCCCCCCTCTCGCTTCCCCCTCCCCCCGACTCCCCCTCAGGGCTGGGCCAGGTGGCCACTGCAGCAGGAGGGAGGAAGGTTAGACTAACAGTGGGACCTACCACTCAGAGTCGGGACTTCTACTGGCCTTGGAATTGGCTGCTCATCTCTTCACCCCAATCTGGAGGCCCCAAGTTTGGGGATGACTAGAAACAGAGCAGCTATGTGTGGAGGCGGAGGTGGAAGAGGGCACAGAAATTTCCTCTTCCTAGAACTCAATTCCTTCTCCTTTTTCCCAGCTAACTCTTACTCAACCTTCCAACCTCCATTCCAAAACAGCTCTTCAGGGGAGCCCTCCTTGGCACCCCAGTCTAAGTCCAGCTTTTCCTTCTCCCCTTTATTCAACCCTAAATCCATACTTCATTGTGGAATGATTTATTCACCATCTTCCCTCCTCTCCAGCTTGGGAGCTCTTTGAGGGTGGAGGACCACATCTGTCTTATGCACGGATGACCCCCGGCAAAAATCACAAAACACAAATGCTAAAATCCCCGAGGAAATTCTCAAAAAAGATTCAGGGATAGTCGCGGGAAAAGAAAAGAAAAAAGAACCTCAAAAGAGCAATACAGAGAAATACAGTAAAACAGTTGTAGCCTGGCCCTCCTCCTCCTTTTGACCTCACTATATCCCAGCCTTGCAAATTAGAACCCAAGTCACCAGCCCAGAAAGCTGCCTCCCAGCTGAGATGGCTAGGACGCTCTTCCGGCACTGGCTGTATCTGTTCTCCTACTTAGGGTAAAGGGCTCCCATCCCAATGTCACAAAAGGGTAAACTGAGGCCCAGAGAAAAGTAGGGACTTTAGTCAAGGCCATCAAAATCCAGGAGGATCCCAGCCCAGGACCCTGCCTTCTCACAGGGTGGAGCTGGGGATGGGAAGGTGGACCCAAGTCGTGAGACCTTCCCTACCTCCTCCTCCCACCCAGGCCTCACCTTGGGCCTGCATGCGGGTCCGGACCAGGGCCAGGGGGTAACTGGCTATCTGGCCACACGTGCTGGAAATGGTGCCGCAGGCCAGGAGCACGAGGATGCCCGGGTCAGCCGAGTCATGGCTATACTGCTGGAGCCACCGGTTCTTCAGGGTCTGGCAGGGGTGGAAAAGGGAGGAGGGTGGGTTGGAGGTGGGTGACACCAGGACCCTGGCTTCAGAGGTCCTGCTGGCTGGCTTCTGTATCCCATGATGGCTGGTGTTAGCCAAGCATTTTACCTGCATGCTCTCACTCAAACCTCACCTAAACCCTACTGTTCCTGCCTTAATCCCTGGAATCTGTGAATATGGTACCTTCCGTGGCAAAAGAGACTCTGCAGATGGGATTAAGTTAAGGATCTGGAGATGGGAGATTATCCCAGGATATCCAGGGGGGTCCAATGTCATCACAAGTCTCCTTGTAAGAGTCAGAGAAGGAGACGTGATGACAGAAACAGAGATCAGAGAGAGACAGAGAGAGAGATCTTGGGGTGGGGGGAGATGTTATGCTGTTGGCCTTGAAGATGGAGAAGGGGCCATTAGCCAAGGAACGTGGGCACCGCTAGAAACTGGAAAATGTAAGGAAACAGATTCTCCCATAGAGCCTCCAAAAGGAAAGCAGCCTGCTGACACCTTGACTTTAGCCCAGTAAGATGCATTTTGGATTTCTGACCTTCATAACTGTGAGATGATAAGTTTGTGATGTTTTAAACCACAGTTTGTGGTCATTTGTTACAGCAGCCATTGGAAACTCATAGAGTCTCCAAGGTGGCCACCCCGCCCCTTATCCCTTACCGCTTCAGCTCAAACCTGCCGACTCCAATGGCCAAGCATCCATGGCCCAGCCTGAGGATTTTATCTGGTCCCAGGCAAGGCTGCTCTGAGCACATAGGAACAGGTGGGCAGTGCTGGGAAATTAGCACCCCCAGAAGCAACCTTCAAATGATGACTGACTTGGTGTATCAATACCCCAACTCCCTTGCCTCTCTGATGGGGGCATGTTCTACACTTTCTCCCAGAGGTCCCCACCAGGATTGAGCTCCTCCTGTCTGCTGTGGTATCTTGTTTGATAATGCACTGTTATGGGTTTAAATGCATCCCCCACCAAAAAAAAAAAAATGTGTTGGGGTCTTAACCTTAGAATATGACCTTATTTGGAAATAGGGTCTTTGCAGACATAATGAATTAAGATGAGGTCATACTGGAGTAGGGTGGGCCTTTAACCCAATATGATTGGTGTCCGTAGAAGAAGAAGAGAAGAAAAAGGACCCATAGGGGAGAAGACAGTCATGGCAACAGAGGCAGAGACTGGAGTGATGCGTCCACAAGCCAAGGAACGCCAAGGACTGCTGGCAAAGGCCAGAAGCTGGGAAGAGGCAAGGAAGGATACCCCCTACAGATTTCAGAGGAAGCATGGCCCTGTTGACACCTTGATTTTGGACTTCTAGCCTCCAGAACTGTGACAATAAATTTCTGTTGTTTTAAGTCACCCAGCTTGTGGCACTTTGTGAGGGCTGCCCTAGGAAACTAATACTAAAGCATGATATTTTTGGTTGCCTTCCCTTCCCTGTCTTACTACTTCCCCCCAAAACCACTTGCCCCCCCATCCCTGCTTCTGGAAGACCTACAACTAAGACAAGTACCATTACGATTCCCATTTTATTGATGAGAAACTGAGGCTCAACAGAAGTTACTTGCCCAAAGCCACAAGATAAAGGTGAAAATCAACATTCAGAGCCACCCCCAAGTCCAGAGCTGTGCCCTTGGCCAGTCCCTTCTGAAGCCTTCTGTGAGGCCTCTGTAAATCCAGGATCTTCTTTTTGGCCTTGGGACTGGAATTGCTCATAGGTTTCATTTCCTAAGTCAATTCCAGTGCATTGGTAATGGCTGCCTGGAACTGTGTTGAGAGGGACTCAGTGCTGTGATGGATTGGTGATGTCTGGCCTGGGCATGGAAGGGGCAAATGAGAATCGTTTACCATTACTGCCTTTGTAATTTTAATAGCTGCCTTTTGGGGCTGGAGCTGCATTTGACAAATAGGTGTTTTTAAGACCAGTTCTGTTAAAAAGAGGCTTTGATGACTGGAAAAGTATGGCTAACACTGGGCTTAAAAAAAAAAAAAGGGTAAGTCACTTTTCTGCAGGACTTCTCAGAGCCTTTAAGGGACTAATTTAGATCTTGAAATGCCAAGAGGGCACAGGGCTTTTCAAACTTCTTAGGCCTCTGAAACCCCTTTTGGGGTGAAGAATGAATGAACTAAGGTTGCAGAATAAGGCCTTATTTCTGCTCATGACTCTGAATGGCTTCCTATCACATTTAGGAGAAACCTAAACTCATGATCAACTGAGTCCTTGCTGACTCTTCAGCTCCCTCCAGCCACTCAAGACTACCACTCCTCAACAACAAAACAATCTCATCAAAAAATGGGCAGAAGGGGCTTCCCTGGTGGCGCAGTGGTTGAGAGTCCGCCTGCCAATGCAGGGGACACGGGTTCGTGCCCCGGTCCGGGAAGATCCCACATGCTGCGGAGCGGCTGGGCCCGTGAGCCATGGCTGTTGAGCCTGCGCATCCGGAGCCTGTGCTCCACAACGGGAGAGGCCACAACGGTGAGAGGCCCACGTACCGCAAAAAAAAAAAAAAAAGGGCAGAAGACCTAAACAGACATTTCTCCAAAGAAGACATTTAAGATGGTCCACAGGCATGTAAAAAGATGCTCAGTGTCGCTAATTATTAGAGAAATGTAAATCAAAACTGCAATGAGGTATCACCTCACACTGGTCAGAATGGCCGTCATTAAAAAGTCTACAAATAATAAATGCTGGAGGGGGTGTGGAGAAAAGGGAACCCCCCTACAATGTTGAAGGGAATGTAAATTGGTGCAGCCACTATGGAAAACAGTATGGAGGTTCTTTAAAAAACTAAAAATAGAGTTGCCATATGATCCAGCAATCCCATTCCTGGGAATATATCTGGATAAAACTATAATTCAAAAAGATACATGCACCCTTATGTTCATAGCAGCACTATTTACAATAGCCAAGACATGGAAACAACCTAAATGTCCATTGCCAGATGAATGGATAAAGAAGATGTGGTACATGTATACAATGGAATATCAGCCATAAAAAAGCATGAAACATTGCCACTTACAGCAACATGGATGCAACTAGAATTATCATACTAAGTGAAGTAAGTCAGAGAAAGACAAATACCGTAAGATAGCACTTATATGTGGACTCTAAAAGATGGTACAAATGAACTTATCTACAAAACAGAAACAGACTCACAGACATAGAGAACAGACTTATGGTTACCAAAGGGGAAAGGTCGGGTTGGGGAGGGATAAACTGGGAGTTTGGTATCAGCTGATATATACCACTATATATAAAATAGATAAACAACAAGGTCCTACTGTATAGCACAGGAACTATACTCAATGTCTTGTAATTAACCATAATGAAAAAAAAAAAAGAATTCCACTCCTCCAATAGGCCATATTCATTCCTGCTTCTGGACCTTGGCATTGGCTGTGCCCTTGTTCACACTCCCTCCTGATACATATTCAACTGATCACTCCAACACCACCTCTCAGAGACATTCCTAGACACGCCCCCCTCCTGCCCATGGCTACTTTCGATTGCACGTCCTGTTTATTATCTTCTGAGAACATTTCAGGATCTGAAATTACTTATTTGCTGGTTGACTTGACTTCTTTGTTCACTGGAGGGGTGTCCCGGGAGGACAAGAATTATGTTGTGCTCCCTGAATGCAGCAGCCAGCACAGTACCCAGAACACATGGATGCTTAGGACATAGTTGCTAAGTGAACGGGTGAATGAGTGAATGAATGAATAAATGAACGAACGAATGAATGAAGCCTTGTCTCACTTGGCTCTGTAGACGCTGGGTGCTGGTAGGGCAGGTATGGATGGCAGGTACCGGGGATCTTAGATCAGGACCAGCTACGTCATTTGCGGGGCCCAGTGCGAAATAAAGATATGTGAGGTCCCTTGTTCAAAGATTATTAAGAATTTCAAGAGGGTGACAGCAAAGCATTCAACCAAGTGTGGAGCCCTTCTGAGTTGGTGACTCTACAGGTTGCCTGCCCATAAAGCTGGGCTGGATACAAAGATTGGGGGTGGGGGGATGCTTGGGAACTTCTGAGGCTGTGCTAATTGGGAAAACCTGGTGGCCCCACCAGGAGAAGGGAAAAGCAATGATGAGGTCCCTGGAAGAGAAACAGCAAAAACTCCCAGCTCCTGCTTCTCCTGATAAAGGCCGTGAGATGCTGGTCATGGGGTTTGGATTTTATGGTGGTGGCAATGACTGAAATGGCCTTGAAGAAGACAATGGCCTGGAGATGGAGGCGCGTCTAACCCAAGTTTTTTTGGGGATGGGCATCTTTGAAGCTCATCTTCGCCTGCTCCCACGTTTCTGTGAGCTAGAGTGGTCCCTGACTTTCACATGTCCTGAGACCCGGGAAGGCCAAAGGACAGATGGAAGGTTCTTGCGGTGGCAAGTGGAAGAGTGGCGGGGCAGGTGGGGAGGTCCAATGCCTGAAGGAGTTCCCCGGGATCCCAAGGCCCACGGTGCTTTGCTTTTCCACCCCTAGCTATGGAGGTCAACTGAGCCAGCCCCACAGGAAGGGCAGATCCCAGAGAAGGGAGGACCACAGACCTCGTAGATGGCCAGGTCGATGCCTGCATAGGGAATGATGCCCAGCACGTTAGGCAGGTAGCCGCGGTAGAAGGCTCGGGGCCCTTCTCGCTCCAGGATCCGCCACGCACAGTCCAGCAGCCCCTTATACTGGCCCGTCCGGCGAAGGGTCAGCCGTGTCTTCAGTACCTGGGGAGAAGTCGGTTATCCCTGGAAAAGCTGCCTTAGGAATCACTACATCCTGGAATGAAGACACTTCGAAATTGCACCTCCTAGATGGAGATACCCTGAGAATAACTGAATTAAAAGAACCACTTGTGGGACTTCCCTGGTGGTCCAGTAGTTGGGACCCTGCACTTCCCTTGCAGGGGGCACGGGTTCAATCACTGGTCGGGGAATTAAGATCCTGCATGCTGCTTGGTGTGGCCAAAAACATTTTAAAAAATAAAAATAAAAATAAATAAAAGAACCACTTGCTCTAGAATCTTCTTCTACCCCCAAACTCTATACCTACAAACTGGTTACGCCTATCAGACTTGCACATGGCACCCACTGCTGTCTCCCAATATCTTGTTACCTTCTCCCTTATCAATAGAAACTGCTCTTTTCAGTAAGAACACAGCCTCTAGAAATAAAGACTACATTTCTCAGCTTCCCTAGGCATGTAGCCATGTGACTGAGTCCTAGCTGATGAAACAGAAGATGCAGAGGTATGCAAGGCTGTCAGAAAGCATCCTTAAAGGCAGGGAGGTGTGCCTTCCTCTGTTCCTCCTTCTTGGCTGGAGCATGGATGCTGTGACTGGAGCACAAGCAGTCATTTTAGTCCATGAGGTGGGTGTCACATGCTGAGGTGGTAGAAAAAGATAGAGGGAATGAACCTGGGCCTCTAACACTCTGAAGCCACCAGACCATCCCTGAACTGCTCACCTCCGGATTTCATTTATGTGATTTGAGTTTTCTGTCACTCAGAATCCTAAGCGATGCCTGGCACAATCTGAAACTTGAAATGATTTCTCCAAAAGTGGTTTCACCTAGAAATGATTCCCTTGGGGACAAGCATCCTGGAAACCAGTATCCTTAGACGAGTCATATCCATAAAGGGCTGGACCCCACAACTGTTATCTAAACAGCTAAACCAACACTACTGTCCCCAGAGGTCACACCTCAAACTGTGATACCCAGACCAGCTACACATGAAAGAGCATCGCTCTAATGAGCTACAGTCTGAATCAAGAAGAAGCAAAGTTATAATCCCAATGCTTCTCCCACCTTGGAGTGAAATGGTTATTGCAGGCCCGCCCCCAGCCCTGCAATGGAGCGTCTGCTAGGGTCCCTCCTTCTCACCTCCATGGGGTAAATGATGGTTTGGGCTGTGGCACCAGCCAGGGAGCCAGCCACAAAGCGCTCCTGCACATGCAGTGTCTCCTGCTGCCCCCAGATGGCCCGCTTGATCTGAGAGGGAGACACAGAGGTGGTGGGACCTCAGGGGTTGGGCCTTCAGTGCACTTGGACCTTCCCTCTGCTGTCCTCCTCCTGGGCGCATCCCGAAGGGGAGCAGATGCCCACTCCTGGGGACCTGCAGACATACCCCACCCCCAGGCCAATCCTGCAAAACCTCATGTCTGTAGCCCACGCCTCCCCATGCCTGCCCCCACCTGCTCATAGGCCATGAACTTGATTGCCGACTCAGGTGCAATCTTGAGCACGTTAATCCCGTTGCCACGCCACAGGGAGCGCACGCCCCCCTCTTGGATCATGCTCCGTAGGCCTCCCAGGATGTTCAGCCGGTTGGTCTTGGAGGCGTGGACCTGGGTGGGAAGATCAGGGGGCTTTGGGGACCCCTCCAGGGGTCCAGGTCTAGGGAAGGGGGTGGGTCTCTCCAGGGCCCCTCACCTGCATGAAGACCTTGAGGCGGTCCAGGGGGGCTGTGCCCGTCCGGGACACGGCACCCGCCATCGCACCCGCCACCAGCTGTTTCCACCACATGCCAGTCAGCTTCTCCTGCTCCGAGAACTCATCCGGGACAGTCAGGCACTCGCCAATGTCCAGGACCTGGGGATGCAGAGGCTGGGGGTGTCATGCCCCAGTGGGGCTGGGGGGATGCAACTCTGCCCTAAACTGGGGCGTCTCCCCCATGAATCCCAGGGTACCCACCAATGAATCCCAGTCCACCAGTGAATCTCACTTGGAGAGCCCAAGAGATCTCTCTTGGATCCCTACCAGATCCAGCCCCACAGTCTCCACAAAAGATAACAACATCCTTCCTGGGAGTCTCCACCAAATCCCATCAGAGCATCCTATTCAAGTCTCTACCCACCAGGGGACCTCCCTGGTGGTCCAGTGGTTAAGACTCCATGCTTCCACTGCAGGGGGCGTGGGTTCGATCCCTGGTTGGGGAACTAAGATCCCACATGCCGCGTGGTGTGGCCAAAAATAAATAAATAAAAGAAAATATATAAGAGTATATATATGATGGGAATTCCCTGGCGGTCCAGTGGTGAGGGCTCTGCGCTTCCACTGCAGGGGGCACAGGTTCGATCCCTGATCGGGGAACTAAGATCCTGCATGCCGTGCAGCACGGCCAAAAAAACAAAACAAAACAACAAAAAACCCCAAACAACAACAACAAAACAAACAAGCCCCTGCCCCATAAAGACCCCTCCAGAGCCAATCAGATCCCTTTGAAGGATCCAACCCAAGGGTCTCCCACGTAAGATTTCCAGAAGATACCTCCAGGGCCACACAAGATCCTACCAGGGACTTCCTATATATGGAGCCCAGCAGATCCCTCCTGGGGGTCTCCCCCACAGAGATCATCCCCCCTCTAGCATCCTTCACCTGCAGACTTCTTAACCAAGCCCCTCATGGGTCCCCCAGGGTGGGAATCTCTGGATCTCCCAAGAGGATCTCAGCAGATCCCACGGATGGACCCCTCCAGCTGCCATCAGATCCTACCAGATGCATCACTCAAGGATTCCCACCCTGGAAATGGCAATCCAGAGCACTTCCTCCCTCCCAAGTTCCAGTAGATCCCGTGAGACCCTCTGAAGACAGCGGCTTCCTAACTTGTCTTTTCAGCAGCAGAATCCTTTATTGAGGGGAATAGAAACCAGCAGAAAGAGAGCCATGTGGTTGAGGGTGGGAGACCAGATGCCCCATCTGGTGAGCCCTTTCTTCCCTGAACCTCCAGAGGCCCCACAGTACGTCTGAAGGGTCCCCATCAGCTGGCAGAGACCTCCCCAAATGGGTCCCGGGAGCCCCAGATGGAGGAGGAGGAGAGCAGAGCCTCATCCCTCGGCTGCTCCCAGTGGCTCCTCCTTCTAGAGTCCTGAGCCAGCCCCTCCCCCCATGCCCTGGGGAAGAGGGCCCGACCACGAGGCTGGGACAGCCACCTGCCACCTCACCGTGGAATGCTTCCAGAAATACAGCACGTCTTCCACATTCTCCAGCGAGTGCAACAGGAAGTGGTCACGCCATTCCTGCCAGTCAATGGTCATGGTGCCATCACGGTCCATGCTGTGGGGGGAGGGGTACAGGTGGGACAGAATCAGTGCCTGGGTCCAGGGGTGAGTTGAGTGAGGTTCTTGTGGATTTGGGGGGGGTAGACTGAGCTCCTTGGCACTGGGAGCTCCCCATTTTACAGAGTGGGAAACTGAGGTTCAGAGAGGGGAAGCAACTGGGCCAAGATCTCAGCTCCACTGCCTTGGGATTGGGTCTGAGGCTCAGAGGCTCAAGGTGGCTGAGGGGTCTTGGGGACGTGAGTTACCTGGGATTCTGGACACCCCGCTACTCACCTGTGCAGGATTTTCTCTGCCTGCTCCAGTGAGATGGAAATGCCCAGAGCTCGGAAACTCTGCTGGATCTCAGAGACGTCGATATGACCTGGGGAGGGGGCCCGAGGTGGGGAAGTGTGTGTGTAGGGACCCTGAGATGGAGGACCAGGACAACTTGGAATGGGGATATTGAAGAAGACCAGCGGATCCAGGAACCCAAGGTGAGGTTTGTGGCAGGGTTGGGGGGGGGTCCTTGACCCACTGGGATCAGAGGGGTAGAACTGGGCCATATTGGGGGGGTCTTCTGTTTGATGAATGAATGAAGGATTGAATCCAGGGATAATTATGGGGGTCTCTATGCCACAGGGGGTTGAGAGGCAATATTGGACACCCAGAAAAAGCGATGGGGGTGTCTCTATCTCATAGGGAATCCAGGAGCAATGTGGGGGGACCTTTGTCCCACAGAAAAATAAGACTAATAAATAATAGTGTCCCACACCAGAAGGAAAAGGAGGCCGGCTGGGCCCCGAACCACCTAGCTGGGGGTGAGGAGAGCTCCCAAAATAGCCTGTGAGTCATCAGGGAGAAGCGGCCCTCCCTCCTCTTCCTAGCGCTGCCAGTTCTAACCCTGTTGGCATCTCCAGGGCCCCCACAGCCCCATCCCTGGGCCTTACCATCCTGATTCCGGTCCAGACTGTGGAACAGAAGTAGCAGGCGCTGTTCCCGCTCCTGCAGATAGAGGAAAAACTCCTCCAGGTCAAGGCCGCCATCTGAGTCAGCATCACCCTCAGGGGAGATGCCCTGGCAGGGGGGAAGGGACAGAAGGAGTTCTGGGAAGCTGCTCCCTCAATCTGGAGGAGGCAAGACAAGCTTATGCCCCAGGAACCCAGGTCCCCCCTCCCCCAGCCCTGCACCTAGAGGACCAGGGCGGGGAAGTCACCCCCTCCCTTGATCATCTCTTTCCTCAATAAGATGCCCAAGGCCAAGGTAGGTCTGTGAGGTGGACAGCGGTTGTCCAGTTTTCCTGGTGAGCAAAACGAGGCTCTCCAAGGTCAAGTCACATGTTCAAGGTTACAGAGCTGGGAAGTGAGTAGGTGGACTTGGGCTCTTGTCTCTGAAAGCCTGTCCTTCCAGCTGTCTCTTATATGAACTTGTCCACATGGCAGTTTCAAGAGCTCTCCTTGGAGACAGCACCGGGCAATGTGGGGCAATGACATCCACACTGAACATCTGCAGGGCCTCTGTTTTCCCATCTGTAAAGTGGGAGGTTGACTGGAGGTCTCAGGGTGCTATGGAGACAGTCCAGTGGCATCTGGGCCTCCAGGTGTGGGGGGACACATGCACGGGCTTGGGGTCAAGTTCCTGCTTTGATAGGTGCATCCCCAGCTGAGGGTGGCCTCGGATAGGATTGGGTCCTTGGTTGGGACAGCCTGGGGCATAGAGCCAAGCCCAGGAAAGGACAGGGAAGGGAATGTAAACACAGAGGCTGGGGAGGGTGTGTCTCCTGGAGGTGGGTGCAGGCCTTGTGTCTCGGGTTGTGCAAAGAGTTCAGAGGAGGGTGTGTCCCAGGCAGTGGGCAGGAAAGCTCACGCGGCCCCATTCCCAGGCAGACATCCCTCACCCCGAGGGAGGAGGGGGACGGGTTTGGCAGCCGAAACTGCAGGCCTGGGGCCTCGGTGGTCCTGTCTTGAGCGAGCCCGTTAGGCCCGGACACGGGTGGGCAGGGGGAAGGGGACAAGAACGCCCAAGCTAGGAACAGGTCCTGGAGTCCAGCCACAGGCAGTCCCGGGCTGCTCCCGGCGCTCCATTCAGCGGCTCGGGTTACCCTGCGCGGGCTGGGCTCCAGCGCCACGAACCAGGAGGGGGTCCCGGCGAGGGTACCTGTTGTGCTCCGCGGTCCGGGCTGCCCCCGCCCAGCCGGGCCAGTCCCTGGCGCAACTCGTGGACGTCCAAGCGACCATCCTTGTTACTGTCCAGCTCCTCGAAGAGGCGACCCCAGCGCTGACGCCGCTCCGCATCGCCCGGGCCCCCCCGCATGGCGCCCGCCCCGGGGGGAGGGGAGGCCCGGTAGCGGCGGCCTCAGCCGGGGCTTGACGGCTCCCCCTCCCCCCAGGGGCCCCGCAGGGCCAGCTCCGCGGCCACTGCCACCGCAGCCTCCGCGCTGTCTGCCCGGCTCTGGTACTTGCAGGAGGCGGTGACTGCTAGCCGTCGCCGCCCGCGCCAGAACTTGCGTCTCCTCCGCATTGGGGGGGAGGGGGATGGGGCGGAGCTGCGGGGGCGTGTCAGGGATGCTCTGGTATTAGCACAATCTAGGGAGCAACCACGTTCATTCTGGGAAGGGGGGTTCGAGAGATCAATGATCTCAGGTCTGGTTTCAGGGTTCCGTTTCTGCGTGCCTCAGTTTACCCTCTGCCCAAGGAGACGAGGTAGGGAGATGTCAGGGATTGGGTTACATAATCTCTTTGCACTTGACCTCCCTCCTCTACTAATCCTCCTCAGGAACTAAAGTTCTCGGTTTCCCTAGACGTACTCAGAACCAACTCTGTGCCATCTAGCCCTGCAACAGCCCGCCCACTCGTTTCACATTGCCTAAGCGGCCACAGAAGCAGAAAATCAAGTCGCCTTGCTCTCCCTCCGTGTTTTCTTCCCGCCCGCGCGCCTCCTTTCTCGGTCCCACTCAGACTGGGAAACAGAAGATCAACGCGTGGCGCGGCTGCAAAGTCAGTTTCCTATTGGCCAGAGCCGCAGGAGCTGTGCCCTGCTGTCCCGCCTTGCTCACCCACCTAGGCGGGGCCTCCCCACTGACCCCACACTGCCTTGGGCCCCGCGGCCCCCGGCTCGCCTCGCAGTCTTAAAGGGGCCTCTGCCGGATCCAGACGCCGAGCAGACTGCTTTCTCCGGACCGGCCTAGGGGGGGGGATCTCAGAGTCCCAGGAGCGGCTGCGGATAAGGACCGCGTAGCTGGAAGCGGGGCCCCAGCCTGTCGCGCTCACTGCACCTGCCAAATGCCCCTCCCACTAGTTTCGGGCGCAGTTTCTCGATTCGCCATTAGGGGGAGGGGCGCCCAGATCTTTTGACAGCGAATAATAATAATAGCTAACGTTGATTCATTGCTTTGCACAAGCCTTGACCTTTCACTCACCCCTCGCGTCGTCCTCGCTAAAACCCTATAAGGTAAGTGGGACTGGCTTTCCCACTTCACAGATGACGAAACAGGAGGTTAAGCCGCTCACCGCAGTCCACATGCCCAGGAAGGGGCAAAGCAGAGATTTAACTAGACCTGGGATTCTTACCCAACATCGCTCTATGCCCTAGAAGGGATTAATTTTCCCTTAACCATCACTCTTCTCTCTAGAGTCCCCAGGAGGGGGTCGTCTTATTATCATCGTCCTTTATCCAAAGGACGATCGTGAAGGCACACATGGTTCCCACTCAGCTTCTGCCCAGACAGGTGTGCTCAAACGAGCCTCTTGTAGAGGGTCCCCTCACAGACGTTTTCATTCACACGTCGCCCTTGCAGGTGCCGTACAGATATTTTCCCACGGAGATGCCCCAAACAAATGTTTTCTCACAGATGCATCCTTGACAGGTGGACCTCAATACACATGAGGCCCCCCCCCCCACGATGTGCTTCAATGTGAGTGTGCCCCGTGCAGGCGCGCTCAGGTCTTCCTCTCGTGTGAGCTCTATTCTATGCAGCTGTTTCCTTCACCTCACAGGTATGTTTCTCAACAGGTGTTCCTCCACCCAGGAATGCGTTATAGAGCCTCCCCCGCCATACGTGAGTTCCATTTAATCATTCACCCATACGGGGCTCTTTCCATATAACTGGGTCCCCTACAGGTGTACTTAAATGCAGGTATGTCTCGTACAGGTGTTTCCAATACCTTTACACACAGGAATTCCTTCTGCAAGTCTTGTTCATTTCATAGGTGAGCCATGCAGATGCATTCCCCAAACAGATGTACCCCACGCCAAAGTGCCTCAGCCAGGTGTTTGTAACCATGCAGGTGTGTTCTATACAGCTGTTTTCCACACAGGTAGGCTTCCATTCAGCTATACTCCAAAGAGATGTGATTCAAAGCAGATGTCTCCCATGGGTGTTCTTACACATCCTTGCAGATTTCTTTACATGTTTGTTCCCATGCAGGTGTGTCCCACACCAGTGTTTTTTCCTTAGAGGCTCCCCATCCCGGTCTACCCCAGACAGGAATGCCTCACACATCGGTGACTCGGTGCGCCGTGTGTCTTCACACCTGGACGATTCTACAGATGTACCTGCAGTGTAGGTGAGAGGCCCCTTTTACACTTGCGCGCTTCCGCTCCTTTTCACTACTCCCGATTATGGGATTGGGTTACCGTTACAGGTGCGTCCGCGGCGCGGAACCGCCCCCGCTTGGCCCCGCCCTTTCATCTAGGCTCAGGTGCACAAGCCGGAAGTGCGCTCACCTCCAAGGTGAGTGACTAAACTTTCCGGGTCACGTGAGCCGGCGGAGCTGGAAGAGTCCGACCGAGCCACTTACCGACGGATCGAGGGTTCGAGCGAGGGACCGGGATCGGGACCCTGAGCGGGGTCGAAGACGCCCGGGCCAGGTAGGGAGGCAGGTCACGCGGCTGGGCCTGCCACCCCTCCCCCCTTCCCTTCCCCTTTCCCCAGCCCAGGAACGCGCCGCCCCGAGTTAATCTTTAACTCTGACCTCTGGCGGCGGGGGGCGGGGCGGGACTCCTGGGTGGCCGGCGCGGGTCACCCCTCCCAGGGGCCTGCGCTCGGGTCTGGCCCCCTCCCCCACGCTCCGGCCTTTCTCCTTTCCAGCCCCCAGGTGCGGGGTCGAAGGTACCGCCCCCCCGCCCGAGATGCGGTAGGAGCGGCGCGCGCGACAAGCCCCGTCCCCGGTGCCACCAGCCCGTCACCCGGCCCATGGCGAGCCTCGGCCTGGGGCTGCTCTTGGCGCTCGGCCTGCCGCTGCTGCCGACCCGCTGGGGCCGGGTCTGGGGGCAAAGTAGGTACCGGTCGGGGGCACTGGGGGTCGGGGCTTAGAAGCGCTGGGTGCCTGGGACGCTGAGAGGGCAAGAACCCAGGAGCGGGCATGCGATGCCTTGGGAGCAGGAGTCTAGAGTCTGGGGTAGGGCTGGGGGCGTAGAATTTCTGTGTCCTTCCTTGGACGGTTGGAGTTGGTCTAGGAGAATTCCTGAGTTGGGCGGAATTGTGAGCTGCCGGGAGAAGAGGCCTGCGGGCCGGAGTCTCAGCAGGGTTGAGCAGTTTGGGGGAAATGGAAGCCAGGAGGAGGCCTGCCTGGGGCTCCAAGCCCAGGTGGAGCAGGCTGACCAGAGGTGGGGACTCAGCCTTTCAGCCCTCTTTTCCAGTTTCGGGAGCCTGGGGGGAGGTGTGAGTCAGACGCTCCAGGGAAATGCAGGATCCGCCCAGATCCTTAAGGGCAGAGGGAGGGCCGGAGAGGTGAGGCTGGGGTTGGGGGGAGGGTTGGGGTTCCCCACACCATGCATTATAATAGCCCCCAACTCTGCGCAAACTGCAGACCACTGTTGGCTGATTACTCAGCTCTGGGCTCCCCTGGGTAAGGGGTTCCCCGTGGAGCAAAATCAGCGGGGCCAGCCCCTGGGTGGAGGCCACTCACAGAATGCAAGACTCAAAAGGGCAGAGTTCTAATGAGGGGACATGACCCAGGAAGATGCAGATGCTTCCAGATGGGAAGGAATAGATGGGGATTCATTTATCTTCTCTACCACCGCCCTGCAGCACTGGACCCCACTGTAAGTGGGAACAGCACGATTACACCCTCTGGCCCCAGCCCTGGCTCCAATGGGGCCCTGGTGAGTTGGGGTATATGTGGGAGAAGAGCGGCAGGGCTTTTATTCGGGAGTCCCCCGTGTAGCAGATGGGAGGGCCTAGATTCCCAGAGGCGGCAGGCTGGACAGTGGGGGAGGCATTGGAGAACCCTAAGTGGGAGAGACCAGAATATCAACATGGCAAATGGGGAGACTGAGAACCCCAGGAAGGGGATGGGCAAGAACACCATGCCTGGCGGGACTTCCCTGGCGGTCCAGTGGTTAAGACTCCGCGCTTCCAATGTAGGGGGCACACGTTGGATCCCTGGTTGGGGAACTAAGACAAAAAAAAAAAAGAATACCATGCTTGGCAAGTGTAGGGGGTCCAGGAGCCCCCTATGCCGCTCAGGCAGGGGGAGGAGGGATCTAGGAGCCTAGATGCGGCAGGCGCTTGGGAGAAGGACCCCAGACATGGCAGGTGGGGGAGCCTGGGAACCCCAGATGTGATAAGATGGGCATCAGGAACCCTGAGTGGAGGAAGCCAGTCACCAAAAGTGGCGGGTGCGGGGTGGGGGGAGGGGATTAGCATTCCCAGATAATTCTCAGGCGGGGGTGGACGGGATGCCCAAGTTCAGGTGGGTCACACCTGTCCCCCCACCCCACCCCACCCCGCCAACAGTCGCAGGAGGCCACCATTGCCATCATCGTGGTCTTCTCCCTCCTGGCCGCCCTGCTCCTGGCCGTGGGCCTGGTACTTCTGGTGCGGAAGCTTCGGGAGAAGCGGCAGACGGAGGGCACCTACCGGCCCAGCAGCGAGGGGCAGGTGGGTGCCCGAGCTCCACTGCCTCCCAACCTCAAGCTGCCGCCTGAGGAGCGGCTCATCTGAATGCTGGGGCTGGCCACAGCTGCCTCCACGGCCCAGGACTGCCCGGCGCTCAGCTGCACACAGCAGCTGCCACCGACACACCAGCCTCTGATGGCTCCGGAGGACTTGGGGGGGCCACGGGGCACCTGCCGGGCGGGCTCTGCGAAGCATGCCGCCTCTGCTTGACTCTGCCTGCAGTTGGGGTGCCGGGGCTGTGGACCTGCCTCCCCGCTTGCTGCACCATCAGCCATCTGTCTGCCTGCCACACAGGCCCGACACCGCCCCCTCTCCTTTCCTTTCAGTTCTCCCATGCAGCCGAGGCCCAGGCTCCCCAGGACTCCAAGGAGACGGTGCGGGGCTGCCTGCCCATCTAGGTCCCCTTCCTCTACCCATCACCCTTCCTGGCTGTGTGACCTTGGGGGTAGGCAGAGCCCTCTCTGGGCAATCAAACACACCCAGCGCTTAAGAATAGAAGGAAAGAAGGTGCTTCGAAGACTCTGCCCTTGAAGGCAAGGGAGACTGAGGCTGCTTACTTTATATGTATCTATACAATGGGTAGAGCCATGTAATAAACCTTTCTGTGAGCTGGTGGGGGCAGGAGTTAGCCTAGATGGAGGAGACACATAGGCTGTTGAGAGATGAACTGTAAGGTCTCGAGGGTCCTAAGGGCTGGGGGGGGCTTCCTGGAAGGGAAAGGCTTTTAGCTGCACCTAAGAGCCAGCCGGAGGCTGCCTCGGGAGGGAAGGTGGGGAGTGGGGTGGGTGTCTGAGCAGAAACAGGGCTCCCAGGTAAACCCACCAGGAAAAACAAGCTTTGGGCCCTTGCAGCTTTATTGAGGGGCCAGAGTCTCCTCCAGACCCCTGATGCTTAACCTTCAAAACACTTTTTAAGCTCAGCAACCCTGGGCCGGCTCCTGGCCTGGAGCCCCCCCAAGTACCTAGCAGGAGGATCAGGGGACCTGGGCGCTCCCAGCTCCTCGTGGGGCTGGAGGTGCGTGTGCTCTGGGAGCAGGACCTCCGAAGGCTGGGCTTTGGGGTTCTCTGGGGAACCGGGATCCGAGAAAGAATCAAGGACTTGGGATGTCCAGGTAATATCCGAGTTGGGCTTTGTGGGGGTCAGAAGTCGGGGGCTTTCTCGAGGGCTGGGTTCTGTGGAGAGCTGGGAGCAGGGACTCTCCTGGGCTGTGGGATCCTCGGTTGCCTCGTGGGGAGGGGAGAGGCGTAGAGGCTGGGGCTCTGTGAGAGAGGAGCTGGGGTCCCCTTTGCTGCTTGGGTCTGCGGAAGCTGTCGAAGACTGGGACAGAGAAATGATTTCTGGGCTGGCCTCTGACGGCAGCTGGGAAGTGGGGTGCTTCGAGGAGCTCGTGGCCTCTGAAGGCTGGGGACTGTGCAGAGGCGGCAGGCCGACAGAAAGGGACAGGGGCTGGGGCCCTGGTGGTTTCTCATCATCTGCTTGCCATCTTGATCTTCCTGGTATGTCAGGCTGGGTGGGGATGGGGAGATGGGCACGTTGCTGGCCTTTAAATGAAGGAGGGGCTGGCAGGTTGGATGAGCAAATGGGGAAGGGCTGGGCGGGCTCTCACCAGGCTGAGGCAGCTGTCCAGGTCCCCTCTGTGGCAGCAGTCCAAACTCTGGCTTGGCCGCAGGCTGCTGTTCCGGGTGGCTCTCATGCTCAGACTATCCAGAATCTCGCTCAGCAAATCCAGTTCTTCTCCGGACCCAAGGAAGCTGCCATCCAGAGCTTCCTCTGCCAACGGTTCCTGGGCATCCTCAGGGCTCAGAGAGGGTGTCCTGGGTGAGGATGGGCAGCCTCAGATATCTGCCCCAGACCAGCTGCTCTGAAGGGTCTGGAGTTTTGGGGCCCACTTCCCCAGGAGTCCCAGCCCCCAACTTCCAACATTGCTCCCTCCCTCTGCCTTGGAGTCTTACCCCTCCCCCAGGGACTCAGAAGGTCTCTCTTCCCGCTGGAGTCTCCTGCTGGGGCGAAGGGGCCGGTTCTGCAAAGGACAGATTTGGGGGCTGGGGCCTCAGGAGCTACAGAATCAGGGGGTTCTGTGAAGGGGGAGTGGGCACCCCATTTTGGGGGTAGTTGAGATGTCTGGCTGGAGACGGGATGGGAGAAGGACTTGGTGATAAGTCCAGGTACGTGCGTGGGCACGGGGGCGGGGCTCTTACCTGTCCAAAGTGCTGGGTGATAGGCAAGCGCTGCTGCAGGCAATCTGAGCGGCTGGTGAGGGAAGGGGCCCTCAGGGACCCCCCCCTCTGCAGGCCAGAGTCCCCATCCTAGGAAGAGGGTGGGTGAGCCAGGAGCCCCTGCCCCCGCTGCCCCGAGGCGTTGGCTACTGGCTTTACCTTGTACATCAGAAGGCTCTGCACACCCTTCAAGCCACTCTTCGCCTACGGAGGAGCCGAAAGAGACAGAATCCAGAGCGATTTGACCCTGGACATTTGAGAACTCGGCCCTCCATCCCCGAGGACACTTTTGTCTTGCCATCTGCTCATGTGTGTCTCAATATATATTCAGGTTCCCCCGGTACCCCCTAAGAAGTCAATACCAACTTGCCCCTTTGACTAACACAGAAGGAATATTACTGGAGGAGATAACCCCCAGATGAAACAGGGAATGGCAAAACCAGAACATCGTAAAAATGAGTCAGTGTTCAAAAGCTGAGCAAAGAATAAAATCCAGCAGACAATTGCGAGCTGTGGAAGTTGGTCCCAGGAAAATTTGGGGCTTGGGAGAAAAACAAACCACAAGGGCAGAAGCTGGGATTGTGGTGTCTCAGAAGGACAAAAGATGTTTGCCAAAGAACCTTGGTTGTCATTTTTAAATAGGAAAGACCTGATGCGACAAAAATGAATGAACAGTCAATGGAAAATAAAAGTAGGAAACATGGTAAATGGTTTAACTGCTGGTTTAGTTCTGATAAATTGTGTGTACTCTAAACGTGGGGTTAAACCGTCCTCTGCCTTTGTCACCCTGGTAAGTGGCCTGTCTAGCCCAGCCTCACCGAGCGGTACATGTTTCTGACGGCTGGTTGGGTCTTGGCCTTGACGGAATGCAGGAGGGCACCACCACCTTTCTGGGGAGAGAAAGCCAAGGAAGAGAGGCTTGGGCACGTGGGGTTATCCCAGACCCCACCTGCCCACCCGGGCTGTGTATTACTGGAGGATCCCTTCTCCCTCTCTGAGTCTTGATTTCTTCACCTCTATCTATAAATGAGCATAGTGGGGACGGTTGTAGGTTTGATTTAATCCCACAATAAACACTAAAGTGTTTGGTGTTACTACCTTTAGGCTGTCTGCCCAGAGCTGGTAGGAGCGAAGGGTCCCTGGAGAGAGGAGAGAGGAGAGAGCATTGCCAGGGTGGGCAGGCTCAGACTAGGCCACAGGTGGGGAGGGGCGGCGCTCCGGGGCCAGGTGCAGAGCTCACCTGAGGAAGCCCCGCTACAGGTGATCTCCTGCTCAAAGAGGTCTGAGAAGCCTTCTCCCGTGTTCAGCTTCTCCAGTCGGCCTTCGATGAACTGGGGGCAGGGCAAAGGGTCAGAGAATCAGGCTGCCCCAAACATCTGAATGCGAGGACTGGAGATCCGCTCTCCCTCAAGATGTAGAAGCCATCCCCAGCCCCTCCAGAAACCCAACCTTAGGTCCCAGGAGTCTGGAGCCCACCTCAGGAAGCCAGAGGTCCACCGTCTCCCCGCCCGTCCCCACCCCAAGTCAGGATCTGTCTTCAGGGACCAGACCCCACTCCTCACAGGGTCAGAGGAGTAGGACTCTGCCACTCCAGACAGGCCCCCCTCCTCTCAGTGACCTTGGAGGAGGTCGACCCCACCTCCAGGGACCCTGGAAGCCAGCCCGCACTGAAGGACCCTGAAGTTCATCCCACGTTCTTCCAAGAACCCAGGAGTCCGGTTCCACCTCCCCCGCTACGTCCCTAGAATCCAAGAGTCCAGCCTCCTCTCCCTCCACCCTCGACCCAGGAGGTTCCCACCTTAGGGACTCAATAATTTCGTTCCATCCCAACCTCCTCAGAGGCCTAGAGGTAGATCTTATCCCTGGGAACTCAGGTCAGGGGCTCCCACTTTTAGGGACCCAAGAGTTCAGTCCTGTCTCTCCCACCCCGGAGACCCTGAAGTGGGGGATCCGGCCAGGCCAACTCTCACCCCGCCCATTGGGCCCAGGCGTCCACCCCTCCAGCCCCGCCTTCGGCCTCCGGGATCCGGGCGTCTGCACCCCTAGCCTCGTCCCTCCGGACTCTGGCGCACCTGTTTGAACAGCTGCAGGTGCACAGCCCGCCGGTGGAAGGCCTGCAGCGGCGCCCCGGGTTTCTGGGCCAGGAAGGCTTCTTCACTGAAGGTTACAGGCTGGCCCTGGAAGAAGGACTTGGATTCTAAGCTCCCCGCGGCTCTCCAGGATCCCTTATTCTGCTTCCCATATTCTACCTTACATCTGTGTAGCAAACATTGATGGAGCGCCTCTGTGCCCCTGATGTGCAGGGCCTCGTGGGCTGCAGGGAGGACTTGGGCTTTTACCCCGAGGGAGGTGGGAGCCCCGGGAAGGCGGTTGGCAGAGGGAGACGGGGCCTGACTCAGATGCTCCCAGGTGACCTCTGGCGGCTGCAGGGAGGTCAGACTGTGGAGCGTGGAGGGTGGGAGTCCGTGAGAGGGGACTCATGGTGACGGGTGAGCGCGCTGATCCAGGCAAACAACGATGGGGACCAGGCCGTGGTGGAGACAGACGAGGGGGAGAAATGGACAGCTTCTGGCTGTGTTCAGGGCAGAGTCGAAAGCAACGTCAGATTCTCAAATAATAGAACTCCCTGACCATGTTTTTATAGAATAGTTGTGAAAAACTGGGGAGGAGGGGATGTCAGGGTTGAAAGTCAGCAGATCAGAGTCCTGGCTTTGACACTCACCCGCTGTGGGGCTTCCAAGCCTTGGTTTCCTCATATGTAGAATGGGACCATAAGAATATCCGTCTCATGATACTGCTGTGAGCATTAAGTGAAATAATAATCGCAGTGGTAAAGCCTATCATATATCAATTGTGATGTGCCAGGCACTAACCGAGCATTTTGCTTATGTCCATTTACAGACTCACGTGACCCTTTTGGGTGGGTACTGTTGGGATCCCATTTTACAGATGAGCAAACGGAGGCACAGAGTAAGCACTCCATAAACGCTAGGTATTATTATTCTGAATCCTTTAGGGACCCACGGGGTCTCTCCCTCTGCGTCCCCGAAGCTCACCGGGCCGCAGACTAGCGCATCGCGGTACCCCCCGAAGAGCAGGGCCTGGGCTTTGAGGAAGAGATGGGACACCCCTTCCCCGGGGGTCAGCGCGACCTTCCTTAGCCGCAGCCTCAGCAGAGACACCTGGAGGACAAGGGGGCAGCGCTGAGCAGGCGGGTGCGTAGCCTCGCCTCCCGGATGCGGTAGGAGGGTGGAAGGGGGTGTCACTGACCACATCTGGGGGCAGTGCCTGCACGTCGTCGAAGGGCGTCTCCAAGGTATTGGAGTCCACGTTCATCATCACGACGTCCTCCAGGGCTTTCTCCCTTACTCTCTGTGTTAGGGAGTTGGAGTGGCAATGGCTGCTCAGAGCCCAAGGATCCCCGACAGGGGAGGATACCTGTGGGTGCAGGGGGGCACTCCACCCAACCCTGCTATCCAGGTCCGTTCCCACTTACCTCGGCGAGACTGGCGTGCACTCCGATGAGGTAGGGCATGGGCGCGCTGCGGAAGACCGAGGGGGCCGGTCATGCAGGCGCCGCCCCCGGGTCCCCAGGACCCTAGGCCTCTTCTCCAAGCCCTGCCCCTCTCCAGCCCCTGCCCCTCACCAGCAGTAGTCCAGCAGATGCGGCGGTAGCGTGGGGATCAGCACGTGCTCCCAGCGCATGGGGTACAGGAGAGCGCAGGACGCGTGGACGCATGACGTCAGCTGGGGACGGGTCGGGGACCGTGGAGTCAGGGCTTGGACCCCCAGCTTCAAGGACCCTCTCTGGACGGTGGCTCTCCCGGCTTCATATCCCGTGTCCCCAGTCTCCTGTCTCCCTCCACCTCCCTTCCCCACCCGCTAATGGGTAAGAGGTGAAAACTCAAACCCCTTTCTTGTGAAGGCCAAGAATTCCGCAAATTACAGTGCTTGGAACTGGTGGTGCCAGGACTCAGCACGTGCTAGTCTCTCTCTCTAGGGGTGGAAGCTAATATTCAACCCTCCGGAATCTCTCTCCTTAGGGATAGGACAGAGACTCAGCCCGCTGACCCCACCCCTAGAGAGGCGGAGCTAGAATTCGGTCCCCCCCACCCCCGAAGTCCCGCCCCTAGGGGTAGAGGCTGAATGCTAGCTCCACCCCTACCCCGTCCTTCTCCCCTAGGGGCGGAGCTAGAATTTAGCCCTCTCTGATCTCACCCTCCAGAGGGGCGGAGCCAGTCTTGTTCTGGACCATAGTGGGTGGAGCCTGGACTCAGCGCTCCTGAAGCCGGGGGAGGGGGTACAGTGCAGCCCGCTCTGATTTCCCCCATAAAGGTGGAGCCAGGATTCAACTCAACCCTGACCTTCAAAGGGGCTGAGCCAGGACATTGCCCTCGGGTCTCGCCCAGTGGGGTTAGAGCGAGGAATCCTCCCCGATTGTCCCGCCCCCAGGGGCCAAGCCAGGCCTCGGCCCCTCCCCGGCCCGGCGGTCCCGCCTCACGGTGCTCAGCTTTCTGGAGGTGAGCAGGACCCTTCGCTCTGCCAGGAGCGCAGCGAATAGCCCCACGATGTTGTCGTCGGTCACCGCCACCACCAGCTCCGTTAGGTTCCTCTGAAGACCAGAGAAGAACGCTGGACGCGAGGGGCCACAGGATCTGAGAGCCCTCTCCGGGTTTCCGGACCTCTTCCCCCCTCCCAGAGTGCCCTCTCAGGTCTCCACTCACGTTCTCAGGAATGGATGGCAGGCGGCCGGAGTCGGGGGCCACGAAGCAGGAAAGCTGGCGGGGGATTAGTAGGGGGACTGATGAGTCAAGCGGTTAGCCTCACGTGGGTGCCCAACCTTCCAGGGTCTCCAGCTCTGCTCACCGGCATGCTCTTCCCGGGGCCAGGGGGCGGGATGCCTTGCGCACTGGAGATCATCACTCCCCTGCCCTGGGGGAGATGTGGTGTGTGGTCCTCAGGGCCGGGGTGCAGCCTCTCCAGCCACCTGAGGTCCGACGCCCAGGGGGGAGGGGGTACTCACCAGCTCCAGCCCCACTGAGTCCTGCGTCCCGGGAAGGGGCTGCTGCAGCAGATGTAGAAGAAGTTCGTCGACCTCTGAGACCTGGGTAAGGGTGGGATGCCTGAGCCAGAATGCGGGTTGGGGACTCTGAGGGTCTTGACTCAGGCTGGGTGGTCTGGAGCCAAAGGGGCCCGGTCAGGCCTGGGAATTCAGAGCCAGGCTGGGGCCGTGGTGGGGGTGGGACTAGGACTCCTGCAGGAATGACAGGGAGAGCTGGTCTCACTTGATCCTGTGCCAGGAGGTCCCCCACTGTGTTCAGCAGTTTGTAGAACACTTCAAACCAAGGCAGGTGGCTGCGGAGAGTGGACACAGTTTTCATGCAGTGCCTGTAGGCAGAGGCCCTTCCCCCGGCCCAGACCCCCATATCCCACACCTGAGGATGCAGAGACAGCTGTGGGCACCAGCCCGGAGGCGGCAGAAACCAAATCTGCGGGTGCCGATCAGGTCCGTGAGGGCAAAGGTGAAATGCTGTACGGCGGTGCAGGGGGGCTCCCTGGGGGCAGGAAAAGCTCTCAGAGAGACCTGGGCATCCCACCCCCGTGAACCCCCCCTCCCCTTCATGCCCCTGACAATGCTCCTATTACTGCGTCCACCAGTCTGGGGCCCTGGGTGTATAGGTCCCTAGTTGTCAGCGTCTCCAGTTCTCTGCGGCCCTGGGTCCCTGAGACCCTGGGTAAATGAGTCCCTTTGTGTATAGGTCACTATTTGTCAGGGTCCCCGGGTTTCTGAGTCCCTGGGTCTCTGAATCTCAGGGGCCCTGGGTATATGGTCTCTGTTGTCTGAGTCTCTGGGTGTTTGAATCCTGGGGGTCCATGAGAGGTCTGGGTCCCTGGGTCCTTGGGTGTCTGCTTCCTTCCATACCTTTCCACATCAAAAGGGAAGCAGAATTTAGGCACCATCAGCATAGCCTCCTGGGGGTGGAGAGAAGCACACACTGCTTGGCCACTCAGGTTGGGCTCCACCCCTAAGATCCCAGTGGTCTGAGACATAGGGTCCCCTCCCCCAGGGGGACAGGCCCTGGCCCCTGGGGAGCAAGGAGCCAGCCTGCATACCTGGTCCCTGAAGTCTGGGGGGAACTGCCGCAGGATGGGGGGATCTGCACAGAGAGCAGGCTCTTAAGTTCAGGATCCCGGGCCCACCCTCCATCTCGACCCCCATCCCCAATGATGCCCCTGACTCACCCTCTTGCAGGGAGGGAGGGTAGGCCGCTTCGAAGAACCAGTCAAACAGTGCAGGGAGACCCCTTCTGCAGGACAGGAAAGGGTTCAGTGTGTCCAGGGATTTGCTTCTGTGTGTGTGTCTGCACCTGTGTGTGATTGTGTGTGTGTGTCTGCACCTGTGTGTGATTGTGTGTGTGTATGTGTGTGTGTGTCTGCAATTCTATTCTGTGTCTGCCTGAAAGGATGAGACTGTCCAGAGCATGTGTCAGGTAGGACCTTGCATATGTGTGGCTGAGCCAGTGTGAGGGTGAATAACATCCCCGTTTTCTTGGGTGGGCCTGAGGGTCCCTGAGTATATGTGTGAGGCCCTGCCCAAGTGTCTCTGTGTACGTGACTTCATGGGGTCCCGGGGCTTCAAGGGGCCCTCAGATTTTTTATCAGAGGAAAGAGGGCAGCGTGCCCTGGTCCTTCTGGGAACCCTGCAATCTCTGCCTTCCTCCCCTGGCCCCCAACCCTCTATCCACCTTGCAGAGCATGTCGGGACTTGGGCTCAGGGAGAGAGACAGAGGAAGAGAGCGGGGAGTGAGTGCACACGCATTGTCCCTGAGATTGGGACCCCCTCACACTGAGCTTCATCCTCGCGCTGACACAAGTCCCACACAGTCAATCACTCCTGCACATGGACACACAGAGCCCGCCCCTCCCCCCCGCTGACCCCGGAAGCCAGGCTCCCCATCACTGAGATACATCAAAAGGCACAGGCTCAAGAGTTACAAACTTAGTCATACAGAGCCGGCGGAGAGCAGGGGAGAGAGAGAGAGAGAAAGAGAGAGAGAGAGAGAGAGAGATTGGAAGGTCCCAGAGTGGCCTGAGTGTGCCTGAGAGCGGAGTCCATACTGTAGGCCAGCTGAGTGTCCTGCCCTAATTCCAGCCACCTGCTCCTGTGGCTCGCGGTCCCTCCCGGGCCTGCCCCAGCCTCGTTCTCCTTGGCCCCAGCCCAGGCCCGGTCTGGGAATCTTGGTCCAGAAGATGGGAGAGGGGGCAGCTCTTACTCAGCTGTGGATCCCATGGTCCCTGCAGGGCTGGCCCGGCGGGGCCCTTTCCTCAGGGGTGCTGGGGGGGCCTGTGCTTTCTCAGGGCTGGGCCCTGAGCCGGCTCAGCTTCCTGTGTGGCTGAGAGAGGAAGTTTAACGGGTGACGTCCCCAGAGGAAGGCCCCTGCCCCCACCCACTGTGAGAGACCCAGGCGTCCTGCCTTCTAGACTTCTACAGGATGGGTGGGTAAGAGGTGTGCAAGCTCAGAGGCCAGACCCCCAGCCCCATCCTGCCAGGAGGGTTGCATCTGGTTTCTGCCATCACACCCAAGCCTTCCCTTCTCCGTGGCAGCCAAGGACTCACAGTTTGCCTAAAATGCTTCCTCTTCCCTCAACTCTTTTTTCCTTTGATCTCTCTGCGCTGGCCATTCCCCGCAGGACCACCAGAGGGAGCCAGGCTGGAGAGTGGACACGGAGGCACGAGGAAGGTAGACAGACAGCAGACAGAACACAGACACAGACAAACAGACAGCACACACATGGCCAGGGAGTGACCAACACAAACAGGCCAGAACAGTCACAGACAGCAGACAGACACGGAGAGATACCAAGTTATACAGGCAGCACAAAGTCACAGACACAAACCAACAAGTACAGCGGAACAGCACACACATAAAGAAGTCCTTGTCCATACAGATGATAGGTGCAGGGAGATAACACACAGACACAGCCAGCAAACAGTTCCAGACAGAGACAGCAGATACACTTGCAGGGACCACAGCTGTCAATGCAAACGGAATAACAGAGAAGCAGACCCAGACAACAGACAGAAACGCATAGAGCACAGACGTAGAGCAGCAACAAAGGGACAGACGCAGTCAGGGCCCAGCCACAAGTCAGATTCATAGCCAGACATAGTCACAACACAGAGAGAGATACAGCCAGACAAACCCAAGCAATGTTGCAGGCCTAGAAACAGACAGACACCCAGGCAGACTGATGTCATGTTGAAAAACAAAGATATATAGACACACAGGCACAAAGGCAGGACACAACACAGGTACTCATGGTCATGTACATACACGTAAAATCCCACAGACAGACTCAGAGAGTCAAAATGCAGAGGAGTCTGCAAGACTCCTCGGTCTCCTGCAAGATACTGAGAATATCTCTGTGGATATAGGCATGCATCTGCATGAGTCCACATGTGGCCTGCCATGTCCTGGGGTATCTGGGGGTGAATGCCGTGTCTGTGTGCCTAGGAATTTGTGTCTAGTCCATCAGGCTGAGTGAGGATGTGGATGACTGGGGATTCTCATTCTGTGCATGTCCACATGACTGTGGGTGCAAGGGTATTTTCATTCTGAGGAGGAGGAGGTGAGCAGATGCACCAGCATGTGAACACACACACACACACACACACACACACACCTCCAAACCCTCCAGCCAAGACATAGGTGGATGAGGCTGAACACAGCTCAGTGCCACCTTTCTCTCCAAGGGGAGCTGGATCTCAGCCAGGGCTGGGGATCATGGGTGCAAAGTACCCAGGGCATCCTTCTCCCTTTCTCATACTCTCAGGCCTTGCTATAGATGAATGTTTGTGTTCCTTCCCTGCCCCCAAATTTACATGCTAAGTCTTTTTAAAAATTTTTTTTATTTTGGGGGCTGCACTGAGGAGCTTGCAGGATCTTAGTTCCCCAACCAATGATTGAACCCGGGACTATGGCAGTGAAAGTGCAGAGTCCTAACCACTGGACCACCAGGGAACTCCTGGTGCTAAATCTTAACCCCCAAGGTCATGGTATTAGGAGGTGGGGGTCTTTGGAACATGATTACATCATGAGGGTGAAGGCCATGAATGGGATTAGTGTCCTCATAAAGGAGACGTCAGAGAGATTCCCTCATCTTTCCACCATGTGAGGACACAGCAAGAAGACAGCCATCTATGAACCAGGAGGCAGGCTCTCACCAGGTACCAAATCTTCTGGTGCCTTGATCTTGAAATTCCAGCTTCCAGAACTGTGAGAAATAAATGTCTGGTTTTTTTTTGTTTTTTTGGGTTTTTTTTTTTGCGGTACGCGGGCCTCTCACGGTTGTGGCCTCTCCCGTTGCGGAGCACAGGCTCCGGATGCGCAGGCTCAGCGGCCATGGCTCACGGGCCCAGCCGCTCTGCGGCATGTGGGACGAACCTGCGTCCCCTGCATCGGCAGGCGGACTCTCAACCACTGCGCCACCAGGGAAGCCCCAAACGTCTGTTGTTTATAAGCCACCCAGTCTATGGTATTCTGTTAGCAGCCTGAATGGACTAAGACAGGTATAGCATTTGCGGAGATATCCCTAATCCTTCTTCATTTTTTTTTTTTTTTTTTTTTTTTGCGGTACGCGGGCCTCTCACTGTTGTGGCCTCTCCCATTGCGGCGCATAGGCTCCGGACGCGCAGGCTCAGCGGCCATGACTCACGGGCCTAGCCGCTCCGCGTCATGTGGGATCTTCCCAGACCGGGGCACAAACCCGTGTCCCCTGCATCGGCAGGCGGACTCTCAACCACTGCGCCACCAGGGAAGCCCCCTTCTTCATTTCTGAAATTTACTCCAATTCAATCCGATGGCAAACCCATGGGATGATGATAAAGGAAGAGTTCACATCCCTAAGTGAAAGTGGGACCCTCTCTGTCCCTGTTTCTGCATCTTTTTTTTTCTTTTTGGCTGTGCTGTGCAGCATGCGGGATCTTAGTTCCCCAACCAGGGATTGAACCTGAGCCCCCTGCCGTGGAAGAGTGGAGTCTTGACCACTGGACCACCAGGGAAGTCCCCCTGTTTCTGCATCTGTAACAAGTAAGTATGTTGCCTGCCTCAGAGATCCTGTGAAGGTTCAATGAGAGAATTCACATGAAATATTTAGTATGTGGTCAAGCCTGAACCGAGCTTTTGATATGTTCTTTCTATGATTATGGGAGATGGGTCAGTGAAGTGGTTAGAGAATGATTTTGGAGTCAGAGAGACTTGGGTTCAAGACCTGACTTAGTTCTTTAATGTCTGTGTGACCTTAGGCAAGTCATTTGACCTCTCTGTATTAGTTATCTATTGCTGTGTGACCTATCACCCTAAAGTTAGTGGCTTAAAAGAACACACATTTATTATCTGACAGTTTCTCTGGGGGCTGGGATTCTGGACACAGCTTATTTGAGTCCTGTGCTGCACGGTCTCTCAGCTGTAATAAGGTGTCCATTGGGCTGTGGTCTCATCTGATGGCTCAACTGAAAAAGGATTTACTTCCAAGCTCACGATGTGGCCGTTGGCAGGATTCATTTTATTGTGGACAGAGGACCTCAGCTCCTTGCTGGCTGTTGGTCAGAGGCTACCCTCAGTTTTTGCCACGTGGACCTTACCAACCTGCTTCTTGCCTCCCCCTAGCAAGCAAGCTGAGAAGTCAATAGAGAGCTCACCAAGACAGAAGTCACAGGTTTTTGTAACACAGGCTTGGAAGTAGCATCCCATCGCCTTTGCCATATTGGTGCCATATTACATCTGTTGGTCAGAAGCAATCTTCAGGTCCAGCCCATGTTCAAGGGGAGGGAATCACACAATCACATGAATGGGGAAGACGGGCATCACTGAGGGCCGTCTTAGAAACCACCTTCCACCTCACTGTGTCTTTGTTTTCTTGCTTTAGATTAAAAAATTTTTTTTTTTAAATTTTTTGACCACACCGTGTGGCTTGTGGGATCTTAGTTCCCCAACCAAGGATCGAACCCGGGCCCTCAGCAGTGAAAACTAGGAGTCCTAATCACTGGACCGCCAGGGAATTCCCATGTTTTCTCACTTTAAGAGGGAAAACAGGGACTTCCCTGGCGGTCCAGTGGTTGGGACTCCACACTTTCACTGCCAAGGGCCTGGGTTCGATCCCTGGTCAGGGAGCTAAGATCCCACAAGCTTCGCCACACAGACGATAAACAAACAAACAAACAAACAAACAAACAAACAAATAAACTTCATACATCTTTATTTTAAAAAAAGGGGGAAAACAATACACCTCACAACATGTGGATTCACTAGCTCATTCATTCAGCAAAGAATTACTGAGTATCTGTGTGGTATAAACTGTTCTACACACGTGGTGAGCAAGGTAGTTAAGTTTCCTTGAAGCTTACATTCCGGTGGGTAGGGCAGGGGACAGATAAAAGAAATAAGTCTACAAATAGACAAGATAATTTGAGTTACTGGTAGGTGCTCTCAGGGAAACGGAACAAGATAAAAGAGGCAGAGTGACCGGATACAATTTAGAGTTGCCAGGGAAGGCTGCTCTGAGGCGGTGTCCTTTGAACTGAAACCTGTGGATGAGAAGGGGCCGGTCATGTGCACCTCGGGGGAAAGAAGGAGCAGGAACGGCATGTGCAAAGGCCCTCAGGTTGGATTGAACTTGGTATGGTCAAGCGCATAAAGGCCACTGTAGTTTCAGCTTAGGGAGGGAGGGGGAGGGGGATGAGGTTGTCATCATCAGTCATCAGCGAGTGGAGAACAAGGTGAGAAGTTTAGGTTTCAGTCTGAGCAGCATGGGAGCTGCGGGAGGGAGGGTTGTGATTTACATATAAAGGTTCCTCTCTGGCTGCTGTAGAAGGAGGAGGCTGCACACTGCAGAGGGCAGGGGTTGCAGCAGGGAGCCCAGGGAAGTGATGAGGGGGAATTCCCTGGGTGAACAACAATGGTGGCTTAGACCAGAATATAGATGGCTGGAGAGGAGGGGGTCAAATTCAGGATAGATTTTTTTTTAAAGATTTATTTTATTATTTATTTATTTATTTAATTTATTTTTGGCTGCATAGGGTCTTAGTTGCGGGCACGTGGGATCTTTCGTTGCGGTGCGCAGGCTCTTCCTTGTGGCACACGAGCTTCTCTCTAGTTGTGGCACACAGGCTCCAGGGCACGTGGGCTCTGCAGTTTGCGGCACGCAGGGTCTCTAGTTGAGGCGCGTGAGCTCAATTGTTGTGGCATGAGGGCTTAGCTGCCCTGTGGTATGTGGGATCTTAGTTCCCTAACGAGGGATTGATCCCGCGTCCCCTGCATTGGAAAGCGGATTCTTTACCACTGGACCACCAGGGAAGTCCCCAGGATACATTTTGGAGACAGAGACAACTCAACTTGAGACAGGCTGGGACCTGGGACCCTTTGCTGCAATGCTTGCCCCTGGATACACCTCTCTTTGAGCAACAAAATACAAGGAAACTATATGGGACTAAAAATAACTGAGTGCATGTGCAGTTGGGGCAAATTCTGGACCCAAAATATGCAAAGGGACCAAGAAAACCCAACTGCCACTTTTGAAAAGCCTGGAGCAAAAACAGGGTGTTGGGAGCAAAAGCAGGGTACTGGGCATGCCCCCTGCACTCAACACCACCAGAGGAGTGGGCAAGCCACCTAAGCCATCCCTCCGGCCCGACCCCCTGGACACACCCTGCTACCCTCACCCTATATAGAGAACCAGCTTGCCCCCCCACCCCCGCACCCCTGCTCAGCAAGTGAGCAAGCAAAGGAAACTGATGTTTGTTCTCGCTCCCTCCTGCTGCTGCAGGTGTCCCAATAAAGCCTTGCCTGAATTTCTTGTCTGGGCTCTAGTCAGTTTCTATTGATTGGGGAAGGCCAAGAACCCTGGTCGGTATGATTCAGCAAAAGATAAGAAGAATGTGTTGGGTCTAGAAAACAATGAGTCAAGGCTGACTTCCAGACGCAGGATTTGAGCACACAGGTGGTGCCATTTCTTGGCGAAGGGGATTTAGTTGGGCAGAATAGGGAGTTCTTCTGGGGCCACATTAGGTTTGGGATAATAAAGACAGCCAAGCTCACTGCCTAGTTCGTCATCTTTCTGCCCCAACGCCCAGTGCTGGGCTGGGCCTGCTGAGATGAAGGTGGCTGCAGGCTGGATTTCGCAGGTTGCCTTCCCCATGTTTCTCCTTCCTCCTGGCTGAAGTGGGACCCAGGGAGGGGGCTGGTGGTCCAGCAAAGAGCCTGGTGGAAAAAGTTAATTGGCTCTCAGCATCCCTCCTTCCCTCTCGGTCTCGCTCCTTGTTGGCCTTTCTCTGTACCAGAAACTGGGGGAGGGGAGAACTACATTTCCCAGACTTCTTTGCAGCTCTGGTTCTGGATACAGATTAGGTTCTACCAATGAGAAACGCTCATGAGAGATTTGGAAGGTAGAAGTGAGGCAGAACTCTGTGTGTGTGTTTAATTATTTAAAATTATTTAAAATTCATTTTAATTACTTTTTGTTCAGCACTCTAGCTGACCTATCTCTGTAGCTTTGTGGGTGTTGGGCAGTGTTTCCGAGCTCAACAGTTCTGGTGGCAGCCTCCTGATTCTCCACTGTGGAGAGAAGCAGCTCCCAGGGTGGTGTTCCGACTTATTCCAGGGCTACTCAAAAGGTGGTCCCATAGGCAGCATTATCAGCCTCACCTGGGAGCTTGTTAAAAATGCTAAGTCTCCCCCCCTCCCCCCCACCATTGAATCAGAAACTGTACGGTGGAACTCAGGAAGCTGTGTTCTTGCAAAGCTGCCCTGGTGACTCTTTTGCATACTAAAGTTTAAGCACTGACCTATAGCCCCCTCTCTCAGCCCCTCCAACGATGTTGTAAGCTCCTAAATCCTTGTATCCAATCCCTTTCTGCTTGATATGTCTAGAATGGTCCCTGCACTGAACCCTGGCTGATAAAATGCAATCAGAGTTCTAGACTTAAACTGTCAGCATTTGAATACCAGGTCACCACTTCATAGCCATGGGACCATGGACAAGATACTTTGTGGGGCAAATTTTAATTTCCGTAGCTGGCCATAGCTGTATCTTCCATCCCACATGCTCTTCTAGAATCTTGCCACTCTACCCTCAAGAGGTGCAGTCTGTAGTCCTTCCCCTTGAACCTAAACAGGGCTTTGTGAACACCTCAATTAGGAGTCCTCAGGACACCAAGCAACTTCTAAAGTTAAGTCAGAAAAATGCAATGAATTCTGCCTTGCTCTCTTAGGATGTTTGCTCCTGGAGAACCCAGCCACCATGCTGTGAGGAAGCCCAAGCAGACTATGGAGAGGTACTGACACCCTCCTTCTACCTGCCCCTGCTGAGCCCAGAGGCATCAACTTGGCAGTCATGTGAGTGAGCCACCTTGAAAGGAGATCCCTCAGCCTCCAGCAGGATTCTCTAGCTGATGCCACAGGGAGCACCGATGAGCTGCCTCGCCAAGCCCTGCCCAAATTGCAGAGTTGGGAGCAAAAATAAATAACTGCTGTTGTTTTAAGCCCCTACATTGTTTGGGGGGTGACTAATTTGTTACTCAGCAAGAGCTAACTTATATACTTTGTCTCTCTAAAAGCTCAGATCTTTGTTTTTTGGTTGTGCTGTGCAGATTGTGGGACCTTAGCTCCCCAACAGGGGATCGAACCTGCGCCCTCTGCAGTGAAAGCGAGGAGTCCTAACCACTGGATCGCCAGGGAATTCCCTAAAAGTTCAGATCTTACAGGGTTGGTGTGAGGTTTATGAGATAAGGGATGAGCCAGGCCATCAAAGTGCTCCACACGTCAGTGACTCTGGCAGGACTGCCCCTCGGGCACTACCCCTGGCTGCCATCTCCCCAGCTTCCTTCCCTAGAGACTCCCCGCTCCAGCTTTCCATTCTCGCAAGATGCCCCACAGAGAGTGGCAGCATCTCCATCACTAAGAACCCACCCAGTGCCAGGTACTGTGCCCTTGAGTCCTTACAAACATCCCTGAGGTGGAGCATGGGGGGAAAACATGTAAGCCCATTTTACAGGTGAGCCAATCGAGGCTCAGAGTGGGCCAGCATCTTGCTCAACACCAGAGGGTGAGTTAGTGGCGTAGCCTGGTCTGTCTGACTCTGAAATCTCTGCCCTCTCCCCACCCCCAGACTAGAAATTCCTTCAGCACCCACCTCCATCCCATAGGGAGGAGCCCTCACGTGACCTTCCCACAGGATGATGAAAAGTACACACGGCAGAAACACGGCAGGGCAACAATTAATTTATTGAGGGTGAGGCGGGGGGAGGGTCGGGGAGCAGCCTCTCTTGCCCACATGCTCCAGGGCTTCTTTCTCCCCCAGCAGCACCCCTGGAAAACCAAGGTCGGCGGGAGCTGACCGGAGTGAATTCAGGAAGGAAATAGGGGGTCACGGAAGCCAGAAAGGTGGTCAGTTCAGAGGGCGGGTGGGACTTGTGGGGTCAAAGGTGAGGCAAGTTCAGAGATGAAGGGAGAGACTCAGAAGGAGGGGTTGAAGTAAACCAGGGCTTCTAGGTCTGAGGGGTGCAATGGGGCTCGTGGGGAGGTCAAGGGTGGAGAGGTCAGGGGTGAAGGAGGGATCATGGAGTTAAAGATGGGGCTTGTAGGGTCAGAAGTGAAGCAGGGCTCATGGGGGTGTCCAAGGTGGGAGAGTTCAAGGGGGGTCAGAGATAAAGTGGGGCTCAGGGGTCAAAGTTTGGCCGGGGAAGAGGTGCAAGGTTGTAGGGTCAGAGGGGAGTCAGGCTGGGAGGTGAAGCACGGGGTTCTTGGGGGGTCAAAGGTCAGCCTCCTAGCAGGGCGCTGATGTGAAGTGATGGAGGCGGCCCTAGGCCACCTCCTCCTCGGCCTCCTCCTCAAACTCCCCCTCCTCGGCCGTGGCGTCCTGGTACTGCTGGTACTCGGACACCAGGTCGTTCATGTTGCTCTCGGCCTCGGTGAACTCCATCTCGTCCATGCCCTCGCCCGTGTACCAGTGCAGGAAGGCCTTGCGCCGGAACATGGCCGTGAACTGCTCCGAGATGCGCTTGAACAGCTCCTGGATGGCCGTGCTGTTGCCGATGAAGGTGGCGGCCATCTTCAGGCCGCGGGGTGGGATGTCGCACACGGCCGTCTTCACGTTGTTGGGGATCCACTCCACGAAGTAGCTGCTGTTTTTGCTCTGCACGCTGAGCATCTGCTCATCCACCTCCTTCATGGACATGCGGCCCCGGAACACAGCGGCCACGGTCAAGTAGCGGCCGTGGCGGGGGTCACAGGCTGCCATCATGTTCTTGGCGTCGAACATCTGCTGGGTGAGCTCGGGCACCGTCAGCGCACGGTACTGCTGGCTGCCCCGGCTGGTCAGCGGCGCGAAGCCGGGCATGAAGAAGTGCAGGCGCGGGAAGGGCACCATGTTCACGGCCAGCTTGCGCAGGTCGGCGTTGAGCTGGCCCGGGAAGCGCAGGCACGTGGTGACCCCGCTCATGGTGGCCGACACCAGGTGGTTGAGGTCCCCGTAGGTGGGCGTGGTCAGCTTCAGGGTGCGGAAGCAGATGTCATACAGCGCCTCGTTGTCGATGCAGTAGGTTTCGTCCGTGTTCTCCACCAGCTGGTGCACGGACAGGGTGGCGTTGTAGGGCTCCACCACCGTGTCCGACACCTTGGGTGACGGCACCACGCTGAAGGTGTTCATGATACGGTCTGGGAACTCCTCGCGGATCTTGCTGATGAGGAGGGTGCCCATCCCAGACCCCGTGCCCCCGCCCAGCGAGTGGGTCAGCTGGAAGCCCTGTAGGCAGTCACAGCTCTCGGCTTCCTTCCGGACCACGTCCAGGACCGCGTCCACCAGCTCGGCACCCTCTGTGTAGTGGCCCTTGGCCCAGTTGTTGCCGGCTCCAGACTGGCCTGAAGAGGGAAGGGGAGGGGACACCCAGGCTGATATGGGGAAAGCCCACCCTCCACCCCACTCCCAGCCATCCTATAGTTGAATAATAATAACAAAATCATTATTATTATTGTTATTATTATTATTATGAATTGTTCTCTCGGGTTCCATCCTTGCTTCCCTTCACCCAGCAGCCAGAAGGATTCTGATAAAACCTAAATCATGTTCTGCCTTAGCTCAAAATCACCCCAGTTCTTTCATCTTTCAGTAAAACCCTAAGTCCTCCCTTCGGCCCACAAGGCCCTGAATGACCTGCCCTGTGCCCTCCCTGCCCTCCCCTCCTCCCTCTCTCCCCCTCGTTCACTCTGCCCCAAGCACACAGGCCTCCTTCCTGTCCCTGCCACACACCGGCGCACAGTCCTGCCTCAGGGCCTTTGCATATGCTGTTCCCTCTGCCTGGAATGCTGTTCCTTCAGATACCTACATGGTTGCCTCTTTCCCCTTCCTTAGGACTTTGTTACCCTCTGCAGAAGTGATAAACCTGTTTTTTTAAAATTAATCATGTTTATTGTCTGTAATTTCACTGGGGAATGCAAACTCGAGAGGACAAGGATTAGGATTAGAATATTGGCTGGTATTTTTGTGAGCAGGTAACATTTCTTCTTACCCCCTCCTCTGCTTCCATCCTGGTCTGGCCCCCTCATTGCCCATCTGGATCAGTACAGTCGCTTCTGCCTTGGTCCTCCCACAGCCTCCCCCTAGTCTGTTCTCCTTGCAGCAGCCAGAGGGCACCAGTGAGCACCTGAGTCAGGCCCCGCCCCTCCTCTGCCCACAGCCCTCCAGGGCTCCCACCTCCCTCCCAGTAAAGATCCAAGTCCTCCTGGGACACACAAGGCCCTGCACGACCTGCCCCGTCCCCTCCCTGCCCTCCCCTCCTCCCTCTCTCCCCCTCGCTCACTCTGCTCCAGCCACATGGGCCTCCTCACTGTTCCTCCAACACACCAGGCCTGGTCCTGCCCCAGGGCCTTTGCCTGTGCTGTGCCCTCTGCCTGGAATGCTCTACCCCCAGGTACTCCCCTGACTGACTCTTCAGGTCTCTGTTCAATGTCACCTCCTCTGAGAGAATAGGATTTGAACTGGGTGGTCTGGCTCCTGAGTCCACACTTTTCTACCACTCCCCTGCCTCACCTACCAGAGGCCACAGAATCTTTTGGCCCGACTGGAGCCACCCATAATCATCCTAGAATCCCTCACATCTTTTGAATCTTTGCACAGACCAGAGAGGGGAAGTCACTCCTCCAAGGTCACATAGCTTGTCCCGTCAATCCCTAAACTCCAGACTAAACTACTGTGTACTAGGAGGAGAGGCGCTCGGGGAGGGGGAGGCTGGGGCCTGAGGTCAGGTGGGGATGTGCACTTAGCTTGACCTAGATGTACCAGGAAATGTTTCCTACACAGTTGTTCAGAGTGTGCAGGCCCCTTCAATCTGAGGACTGCAAATGTGCCCACTGTCTTCACATATGCTGATCCCTGTCTTACACAGCTTTCCTCCCTTCATTGCCCTTTGGTCAGCCCTAATCCTATTCACATTTCAGGCTGCAGACATTAATAGTGATAAAGATAATAAAAATGACAACAAAACATCAAATGCTTAGTTATCTTTTCCTCTGTGCTAGGCATTGTTCTAAGTTCTTTATATGTGTTAGTGGCTTTAAGTCTCACAGTCCTGAAAAGTAAGTTTTTGTATAATCCCTGTTTTAAAGATGAGGAGACAGGCACAGAGAGACTGAAGGGCCTGTCCAAAATCACCAAGATGACTCAATCAGTGGCTGAGTTTGATTTATTTCTCTTCTCTTCCCATTTATTTATCTTCCCAGCTCCCTCCACCAGGATGTCAGCTTGGGGGTGGGGGCAGAGAGCTTTATCTGTTTTATTCTTGGCTATATTCCCAGGGGGTACAGTAGGGCCTGGTATGCAGTAGGTTCTAATAAGTATTTGTCGACTGCATGAAGTGGGAGAACAGGGATTTGAACACCGCAGTCTGGCTCAGGTTCATACTGTTAAATTAAAATGCTACTTTCTCCGGGAAGCCTTCCCTACCCTGCACCTCCCCTGGTTGTATCAGATGCCTCCCCTGGATTCCCACAGTGGCCTGTGTATCCTCTTTCCCCGCTGGCCTCTGGGTTCCTGAGTTTAGATGCTAGGTGAAGAATTTTAAAAAGAATTTTCACCAAGCATGTGGAAGTGAAAGAATCTGGGGAGTGGGGGCTTCCCTGCCTGTGTCTCATGATGGTGACTCACCAAACACAAAGTTGTCAGGACGAAAGATCTGGCCGAAGGGACCTGAGCGGACAGAGTCCATGGTGCCCGGCTCGAGGTCCACCAGCACAGCTCTGGGGACGTAATTTCCTCCTGCAGAGAAGCAGATGGAGAGCAGCTTGGTCAGCCCCAGGAACCAGTATCCTGTCCCCTCCCAGGCCCTCCCCACCCCCACTCTGGCAGGTGCCCCCTGCCCCTTACCTGTGGCCTCATTGTAGTACACGTTGATTCTCTCCAGCTGCAGGTCACTATCCCCATGGTATGTGCCAGTGGGATCGATGCCATGCTCATCACTGATCACCTCCCAAAACTGGGGGGGGGGGGGCGGTAGTAAGGACCAAGAAGGTGGAGCCGGTGGCCAGGTCTGCCCCACCTCCATCTTCTGGGCTCAGGACCCCCACTCACCTCCCTAGCTGCCACCTGTCCCCCAGGCAAGGTGAGTGTGGAACCTAGAGGCAGAGTGGGCGGACGAGGATGAGGCAGCAAGAAGGGAGCGGTGGGGGCGGGGTGGAGCCGACTCACCACCGCAGCCCAGCGGGCTGGGGTCAGCGCTCCCTGGCTGCTGCCGTGGGGAGGGGCGGGTCTCTTTGTGCGTGTGGAGGGCACAGTGGGCCAGCTGTGAGGCCAGCTGTGGCAAGCGGACAGAAGCCTGGGCCCCACCCCCATGGGCCTCTTTGTTCCCAGCTTGGCCCTGCCCCCCGCGCCCTCCCCCACCGTCCCTGGGGTGCTGGCCTCCTGGGGGGGCCCGTCCCCCAAAAGGCCCATGGTGGAGGAGCTCTGCGGAGCTCGGTGGACCGCGCTCCGCATCTCTCGACCGCCTCCCCAGGGCCGGTCCCTCGCGTACCTTGGCTCCGATCTGGTTGCCGCACTGGCCGGCCTGCAGGTGCACGATCTCCCGCATGGCGGCGGCGCTGATGGTGGACGCGGCGGCGCTGGTGCTGATGCTGGGAACTGCGGCAGCGGGTCGGGTGGTGGACGCGGCGGCGGCGGCGAAGCACGGTCCCTGCGCTCCCGGGGCGCCTCTATATGAGCGGGCGGGGCTCGCGTCACTGCAGGTCACCGGCCCGCTCCGCCCCCCGGTCCCGCCCCAGGACGGAGGGTGCGGGGATGGACGGATACCCCTCCCCTGCCGCCTGGAGACCTCTGGGGGCAGGAGCTGGGGCGAGCCGGGCTCCGTGCGCCCCCCACCCCGGGCCGTGGGTGGGTGGGGGGTGAGGCCTCTCAGGCACCAACAGTACCATCTTCCTCCATCCCAACCCTCCCGCCCCCAGCCAGGCCTGGCGACCCGGGTTTTGCAGGGATTGGGCGGGGGGAGGGAGAGCGCCCAGTAAACAAGCAGCCGGGAGATTCTGCCTCTCCCCGCTCTCACCCCGAACGACCCTGCCTCAGTTTCTCCGTCCCAAGCCTCCCTCCCCGTTCCGTTTAGTTCTCGTTCGCCAGAACCCTCGCATTAACCGGGAGGGCACCTAGTGGGGCCGAGCTGGCCGCTCCGAGGTAGCCGACAGTTTTGGGAGGAGGGGGCGGTCGGTTTCTGCAGAACTTGTCTTGAAGCTGCGTAGTAAGTAAAACCACGATTTCCCTTCCATGTTTGACTGCGGATGCTTTTGGAAGCTGATGGAGGTTTGGGGGGGACTGTGCGCTCCCCCTGGACACCTCGGTTGGGCTTTGGGTCTATCGCAGGTGGGGTCACCCTCAGCCTTGCCTGGGGTCAACATCAAAGATTAAGACTTATAGCTGGATTACATACTGCGGGGATAGAGGGCTTCCGGCGGGCTGCCTTGCTCCCCCCAGATGGGCACCTCTCTGCTCCATTGTTATAATTTATTCCAATCCATCGCCCTGCCTTTGCATTTATTACTATATGACCTTGCACAGGCCACTTGGCTTCCCTCTGGCTGAATTTCCTGCAAGATGGGGCTGTCAGGAACCCTCTAGGCGGTTGGGAGGGTCCAAAGATGGCCCAGTTAACAAGATGGCCCCGGTTTCCCCTTGCAGAGTAAACGATAAATTGTAGCTCTTAGTATTACAATTATTATTGTAATACTGGGCAAGACTTCCTGTGCTGCCCCACAAGCGAAGGCCAGACTTCTTGGGGCCACTTTCTGCTGGCAGCCTCCAGCTCTGCCATCCCTGGAAGCCTCTCCCTCCTCCTCCATGGCTTCTGGCTACTGCGGGGTGGGGGTGGGATTAGTCAGTCAGGCCGGCTGAAGGGCTGGGACCTCACGCTCTCACCAGTGGCTTCCAATTTTGTGGTTCTCAACAGGGAGAGATTCTGCCCCGCAGGGACACTTGGCAATGTCTGGAGATGTTTTTGGTTGTTATGCCTGGATGGGTGTGTGTGTGTGTGTTACTGGCATCTAGTGAGTGGATGTTGCTAAACATTCTAGGGTGCACAGGACAGTCTCCCCCTCCCCCCAAAGAATTATCTGGTCCAAATGTCCATAGTGCTCAAGGTTGAGAAACCCTGTTAATTATTTGAGAAAAACAAACAAACAAACAAAAAACAACCGAGTTAGATCTTTAGGTCACACGAGACACCAGAATAAACTCCTGATGGATCAGACAGTACAAAGGAGGGTGATCCCCTCCCCCTCCCCCCAGCATCTGTGAATTACTTCCTCTCTCTGTGATTTAAACGTGTACAGCATCCTGGGACTTCAGTAGGTCAGATGATTATGGAGCACAGTCTCCTGGGGGTCAGCAGAATCCCCTAAGGCAGAAGTTCTCGGCTGGGGGTGATTCTCCCTCCCACCCCCCCAACACACAGGGGAAACTTGACAATGTCTGGAGTCATTTTTGATCTTTACAGCTTGGGGCTGTTATTGGCATCCAGTGGGTGGAGCCTAGGGAGGCTGCTCAGTGTCCTACAGTGCACACGGCTGGCCTCTGCAGCAAAGGATAATCTGGCCCCAAATGCCAATGGCAATAGCCAAGGTCGAGAAACCTGATTGAGACTTCTGTGGTTATCAAATGTTGTTATGGTTGATCCCCGAGACCCGGTTCCCGGATTGAAATAGGAAGTCCATCAACCCACGTTAATATCTGTCAAAAATTCATAAACCCTGTGTTGGCATTTTATTATTTAATATATCAAGAATCATCAAAACATAAAAGTGGAAGTGGCCCTGCTGGGAGGGGCTGATTTGGGGTTCAGCCCCAGAAAAATGGGGCCTCCTGTGTCACCCCACCATGGCAGGGCTGATTTGGGGTCAGGGCTGAGCTCCAGGGAGGTGGGGCTCCCTGGATTAGCCCACCTTGGAAGGGATAGCCCCCTGGAGAGCACAGGCTCTGGTGAGCAATGGGTGCCCTCTATCTTTCTCTGCATCGGGGCATCCCTTGGGTTCCCTGAGGGCCCTCAGGGGAGGAATACAGAGAGGGGAAATGAGGAGGAAAGTGGCGAGCAGGGGATGGGTGGTCTTCTAGCACCTGGAGCTTCTGGGACTTGGCATTGCCCAAGATGTAGAAAGCCCGCAGGGATGAAGTGGGGAGGGGTTGGGGTGGGCTGAGATCACCTACACCCCAAGGCTGCTCCCTCTTCAGTCTGGCCTCTCCTGGGCTCCCTTCCTGGGAGATGAGGAGTGCCAGCTGTACCCAATGGCTCTCAGGCAACAGAGCCTCCCTGGTACCCAGGTGTCCCACGGCATCACTTACCACCCAGAAAGCCATCAAAGCTCCCTGCAAGAATCCGAAGATGGCATCATAGGGGTGGTGCCATGGTTCAAGACCCGGATGTAGCCAGTGAACAGAGCCAGGGACAAGAAAAGGAGCTGGATGGTGGGCCGTAAGAGCCAGATTTTCTGTCCCCAGGAACTGGCCTGTACATAGAGCTGGAAGGCGGGTGGGCAGCGCCTTGAAACCCTGGGAACAGGTATCCAGAGGGACTCCATCCTGCGGATGCGTTTTTGTGCCCACCGGCCTGTCTGAGCCTGTCAGTTTTATATGGAAATGGATTTCAGCCTCTAAAGAGGGTAGGGGCTGTGGCCCCCGAAACCATCATTGTAAGATGGTTTATCATGCTATTAATATTGGGAGAATTGTTAGATAGTGAATGATTTCCCAAGAGTCAGGCGAGACCCTCTGGATACGCTCATACTGTGACCCGGCACTGCCACTTTCTGATCTCTAATCGAAGCAGGTCGGCCTCATCAGGGGGCCCTCAAAAAGCAGAGTTTGGGCTCTTGATTTTGAAATGGAAAACAGAAAAAAAAAAAATCCCATCTTTAAACATCAGGTGAAATTGATGAGCAGGAAGAACGGGACAGTGGCTGATGTGTGTTTTGGGGAGAAATCAGACATGCGCACGTGAGGTGGGGGAATTCCCCGAGACCCAGAACATTCTGTTCACAAAATTGACCATTCGGTCCATAAAATCAGGGGAAGCCCTGACTCCTAGCTGTGTGGTCAGTCTGTGCACCGCCTGGCATTGTTGGCGTGCACCCAGCCCCCAAACCACCCCCCCTCCCCCGGGACGGAGGGAGTCTGTTTTGCCTGTTATTCATGATAATAGTGACCTTTAGGGCAGATCCTGTTCTAAATACTTTGAGCGTATCAGCTCATTTATGTGTTAACTCATGAAACCACAACCCTAGGAGGCAAGTGCTATTTCCACAACCATTTTACAGATGAGGAAATGGAGGCCCAAGGACATTGAGTGTCTCACCCAATGTCACACACAGTTGAGGCTGGGAATAGAGCATGTACATTCCAGCTCCAAAGCCCTGCTATCACTACAGGAGGCTGTAGTTACTTTGTTACTTTGTCTTTAAAAAAGGGGGGGGCCTGCTGGCAGTCAAATGGGCTGCCTTTCAGGAAGAAAACGTTGCTGGTGTGAAGGCAGCCATGTAGCATCACGTGCACTGTGGCCAGGGCTTCTGTGTCGTTGTGTCTGCTCACCACGGTGCCCGGGTGCTCTGGGCTGGCTCCGATGTGTGTGATCCGCTTCTGCCAGCCGAGTCTATGCCTGTGGGTCATCAGCTCCTTCCCAGGGCTTCCCCCACCCCCTGCCCTGCTCCTCCTGCCACTTTATCACCCAAAACTTAGAGCTACACCTCAGCTGGGCCTGATTTCCCTTCCCCCTGCCCTTGGTGGAGCCCAGCCCTGGGCATGGACCCAGCCTGGCATGGGCCCTCTCCAGCTGCAGGGAGGGGGAGACAGAGGGTTCTGGAAGTTGCTGTTCTGGGACAGGGATGCTGAATGAGTCTTAAGAGAAGATGGGCCCTCCCCGTTCTTGCCCTCCTGACTCTGGGGGAACACACAAGCTCTATGGAAGCTGTGCCTGGCACTGCTGGCACCAAGCATGGGGTGGGGGCGGGTGGGGGGACAATGGAGTATTTTCTGGCCTTGCCGGGTGTGCAGCCCACCTCCGGCCAACACTCACCACCAAATACACCATGGAGTACATCCCGATGGAGGCGTCCACAGAATAGAAGGATTTCCTGGGGGACGGGCAGGGGCCGGGTGGACATCAGCTGGGGCTGGGGTGGGGTGAGGATGCTTCCTGGGTTCCCCTCCCTGACCGCCCACTTGCCTGGCATTGAGGACATCTTCGGGGTGCCCTGTGCAGGTGTAGTTGGTGACGTAGCCGCTCTCGCAGTCAAAGGAGGCTGGGTCGGGCAGGCATGCGGCCAGGAAGTGGGGCCGCAGGGGACCTGTGGTCATCTTGGCAATGCTGGTCGGGGAGCAGCTGGCCAGGCCGCCAAAAATGAAGGTGCCCAGCTGCTTGTAGATCATGACCGTGTAAGTGCTGCTCATGAAGGCTGGCGAGCTCAGCTGCAGGAGCTTGACACAAATCAACTCTCCAAGGCTGATCTGTGGGGCCGTGTCAGAGGGGTGAGGGGTCACTGCTGAGGGCGGAGGGCGCAACAAGAGTAGAAAAACCCCAACCCTTTGTCTCAGACAGGTTCATATGGAAGGGAGGCTGTTCTTTCCCACTAAACCAGGCAAAGGGGTGGGGCTTTTCATTCCGTCCCACACACACACAAATGGGTGACTTCTCCCACCCTTGTGCCTGAAATGGGCAGGACTTCCTAAGCCAAGGGATAAGGCTTCCCATATCATCAAGAAAAGGGGGGGGGGGTCCCATAACTGAAAGGGGCGGGACTGCCTGTTATACCAGGAAAAGAGGCGGGGCATCTCCCTAGTTTATGTCAGACATAGGTAGGATTTCCTGTCCCATATCTGAAAGGGGCGGGACTTCCTGTTATACCAGGAAAAGAGGTGGGTCATCTCCCTAGTTTATGTCAGACATAGGCAGGATTTCCTGTCTCATATATGAAAGGGGTGGGGCTTCCTGTTATACCAGGAAAAAAGGATAGACTTCCTCCCAAATGCCTGAAAATGATGGAACTTCCCTTGACACTGGGAGAAAGAGGCAGGATGTTCCATGTTTGAAAGGGGGAGATTTCCCAGATCCCCAGAAAAGGGGCAGGACTGCTTCCTGCCTTCTGCATATAAGGGATGGGGCTTCCCTGTCCACTGGGGGGCAGGGGCTGAACTTCTTGTTCCATACCTAAGGCAGAGAGATAGGTGTTTCCTCTATATTATGTCAAAAGTGGGGGGCTAACCTTTTCCTCAAGGAAAGGAGTTTTATGCCATCGAGCAGTGAGATTTCCCATTTCAGTAGGAAAAGAGGTGGTACTTCCTCCTGCCTTAGATCTATAATGGGTGGGGGTTTCCACTTTGCCAGAAAAACAGTTGAACTTGCCCATGGTGTGTCACCATGGCCTGAGGTGAAAGTGGCCACCCTCTTATCGTGAAGATGGAGACGAAGAAGCCCATCTTTATGAGTGCCGAGTCTTCGATGATGTAATGGGCCACTCGGGGGTATTGGATGGTGGTGTCATTGCAAAAGAAGCCCTGGATGTGGGGTACCAGCAAACCGGTCTCACTCAGCACGATGGGGAGACTGACTGCAGGGGGTGGAGATGACCCCACTCATGGATGGGTCAACTGAGGTTTACCCTCCTTAGGCCTTCCGGCCAGTCTGTCCTCCCGGCATCTCCACAGCCTGGACATGGGGACATGCGCAGAGAGGACAGTATGGCCAAGAGGCCAGAGGAGGCCAGAGCCCCAGGGACCCATTCACGGGCGGGGTCCTGTGAATGAGGTGGGTGAGGGGTTAAGATAAGGAGGGGATAAGCGTGGAAGGGCTTGCTCTTTCTGTGTGTGTGTGTGTCCTGATGTATGTGTGTATGATTGTGGCTCTGCGTGTCTTTGTGTGTGAATGTGTGTGTGTGTGCTGATGGGTATCTATGTCTATGACATGCGTATGTAGTGTGAATAGGTGTTTGTGGTACACATGGGTACATGTCTGAGTGTGTGTGTTCCTCTCTGCGATGTGTGTGTGTGTGTGTGAGAGAGAGAGAGAGAGAGCGGGAGCGAGAGAGAGAGAGAGCAATTATGCATTGTGTCCATGGATGTGTGGGTTGTGTTGGTGTGTGTGTGTGCTTGTATCTGGGATCTGTGTATGTGTTCATGTCTATATCCATGACTCTGTGGTTGATTGAGCTGGGAGGGGAGATACTGGTGGCAAAGTTGTGTGTGAGCAGCGTCCAGGGCCCCTCACATGACACCGCCATCCTGAAGTCAGACAGACCAAGGGGCTTGTCCCCAGCAGGTGCAGGCTCTCTGTCTGGCCCACTCATCCTCAAAGCCTACACCCAGGCCTCCCTCCCCTGTCTTGACCCTGTCATTCTGTCACCCACTGAAGTTTAGTGGAGCCAGGCAGCTGGAACCCAGCCTCCCACAGTCCCCAGCTCCCTTACTGGGCTGGGAGGGCAAAGCTAGTATCCCAGCCTGGCCTCTCCTCCCCAGTGAGGAGGTTTTGGTCACTAGCTCTGCCCACTGGTGAATGGGGGGGCAGCCCTCGTATATGCCAGCCACACATCTAGACCCCAAGCAAGCTCAGGCCACGCAGATTCCCAAACACACAGGGTCTGACATGCACAATTATACAATACAACCACACAGTCTGACCCAGACACCCAGATTCAGATGTACACACACAGACATATAATGCAACAATATACCCACAATACACATAGGCCCATATAGACCCCCCCACACACCTGGCTACACAAATACCATTGGATCCACCCCCAGCCCAGATGCATAGTCACGGGCTCCCATAGCTCAAGTGCATGCATAGGAGTCACCCACAATGAACACCCCCCCAAAAAAAACCAATACAATGCACAACACAGCAACACAACATGCAACCCAGAGACCCGAAGGGACACACACATACACACGCACACACACGTGTGCATGAGCATACACACACAGAATCATACTCATTCACATGGATATAAATTCAACACAGACCAGCCCCAGACATACGGATAGACCCAGGGGCTTGCACACAACATACACACAGTCAAACATGCACAGAGATACACAATACAAACATACCTCCCCCACTATAGACACATAGACTCAGATCCACAACTCAAAGAGACATGCAGCGAATAAAATCATGTGAAAGACTGAAAAAAAAAAAAAAAAGATGCACAGCCAGATGCTCACCCAGCACCCAGACCCAGGAAGACAGGAAAACACACAAAGTCACACTTGTGGAGAGTCCCTATCTTCCCCATTCACACGGATACACATTGACCCAGACATCCCAGAAATATGTTGATGAACACACCGATGTGAAGACACACAGCCCAAGTACACACACCAGGGCAGGCAGCCAGCCCCCAATCTAGAGACCCTCAGATAAAGACAGGAAGACAGACCCCTCCACGGCCCCTTGGGTGTCCGCATGGTGGTGGTGCGGGGCGCTCAAGGACGCTGGGGAGGGGGCTCACCCAGCAGCAGACAGAACAAATCCAAAGCCACCAACAGCTTGGCGGTCCAGCAGTGTGGCAGCAGATGGGACGGGGGTGTTCTCCGCGGGTCCCCCGGCCACAGGCACTGGTACCAGACCACCAGCTCGGGCAAGTCCAAGACAGTATGTGGTAAGCTTATCGACTGTGGGGGGCAAAGGGGTGGGCACGCCCACCCAGACTGGGATTAGAGCTCGAGAGTCGGGCCGGACACAGCGGGGAGAGGCTGGCCCGAATGGTGAAGACCAAGGTGGGCAGGGGCGGGGTCCCATTGTAGGGCAGTAATTAGATGGCCAAGGGGTCGTGGCCTTCCCGAGGACGGCCCCGGGGCCGGGGAAACTGAGGCCTCTCTGACTCCGTTAGCTAGGAGCCCCCATCCCATAAAGGGACTTGACTGATTTGGGGTAAGGTCTTGAAAGCGTGGGTGAGGTCTGGAAGAAGGTAGAGAGAGGAACAAAATGGGCGTGGCCTAAATGCTCAGACAAAATGCTCAGAGACCCTCAGGCTGTGGTGTCCCCAGGGAAGTTCAGACTAAGGATGGGGATGGTTCGAAGGCCTGGACTGGGAAGGGGGCAGGGAGTTCTGGAAAAGTGTAACCCAGGGCAGGGCCGAGGATTTCAGATAGGAGACAATAGAAGGGCAGAGCCGGGGGAGAGGATGGTGCAGGACGAAGAAAAGTAGAAAAGTGGGTGGGGTAGGGAAGTGGGCAAGGCCTGGAAGGTTGCTGTCTGAGAAGTGGGCGGAGCCTAGGGAGAATGATGGGAAAGTGGGCGAGACTGGGGGTGGGCAGGGCTTGAGACAATGATGGCTAGGCAGTGGGCGGGGCCTGGGAGAATGACATGAAAGTGGGAGGGGCTGATGAGAGGGCAGGGCTTGGGAGATTGGGATCAACTCTGGGAGGGGCAAGCCCACCTTTTTCAGGGTTCCGCGGGTCAAAGTCATATCGGAGTTGACGAGAGTCCTCCTGGGCCAGCGGTCTCCGTGCTGGGCATTGCAGACCTTGGGCGATCCCCTCCCTGGTGGTCATTTTCGGCCTGAGAACCAGGCTGGGTAGGCGGGTCCCTTCCATCTCTATCAACGGTTGCCCTGTCTCGCCCCGCCCCGCCGGGAGTCCTAGCCGTTCCTCATTGGTCGGCCGCGGACCAATGGGAATTCGCCGCCGGGCTTATCGCGTCTTCCACTGTCCCCGGAGCAGCACCCTCCCCTCGGGGACCCGGGATCGCACCGAGTGGGGACGGGTGAGGGTCTTCCATCCCACTCCTGCTTCCCACGCTCTGTTCCCGTGTCCAAGGCCGTTTGATCCCGCTCCGGCCGCCCGTGTCCCCGCTCCCCTGTTGCCACGCACCTTCCTCCGGGCTTTGCAGTCGATACCGAAGCACCTTTCCTTCCTTTCAGCCTAGACGCCCCCCTCCCACCGACCCATTCAGTGCAGCCCTGGACTGAGGCGCCCGGTCCACCAGGGGTCGCCCGCGGCCTACACTGGGTGTCGCTTCCAAGGAAAGGGACCCGGAGGTTCCTTAATGGAGGGAGGGATAGGCCCCCAAAAGGAGGGCCTGGGTCCCCTCTGTGGGGGGTGGATCTTGGGTGGCTCGAAGGGTGGGACCTGGATCTTCAATGGGGGCGGGACCTGGGTTTCTTGTACTTTGTGTCTCTGCCAGTCTCTCCAGGTCAGCCTGTGTCAGTGTGTGACTTGAGTGCCTTTGGTGGTCTCTGGGCATCTGATATTGTCTGTCTCTGAATGCATATCCCAGAGCCTTTGAGACTCTTTCAGGCTATGTGTTAGTGGGTATGTGTGATCATGGGCACGGATGTGTCCTTTTGTGTGCTTGTGGCTAGGTTGGGCAGCTGATCTTGTGTATCTATGATTGCACCTCTGGGCATATCTTAGCATGTGCCTGTGTGGTGTATCTCCACCACTGTTTTGGTATGTGTGTGATTGTGGGTCTGCGATTGTGTGTCCTTCTATTCTTGGTGTGTATGCTCTGAATATGTATCTCTTGTGTCTCTGTGTGTGTCTGTGGCCAGCTTTGGTGGCTACTCTTGCGTATCTATGATTATGTGTCTCAGTGTGTGAGTGTGTGTATGTCTGTGTGGTGTACTTGTGTGTCTGTCTTGGTTTGTGTGATTGTGTACCGCCTGAACGGGGGTGTCTTTTGTACACCGTTGTCTGTCTGGTGGCTGCCCCTCTGGGCCAGTTGGAGAGTCCCTTCCAGGTGGTAGCCCTGCTGGGGCTTCCTTCCTGGGGCAGCCTGGCTAGTTTCCCAGCAGAATGAGCTGGTTTTTCACAGACGGGGCCCCTCTGAGGGGTACCCAGGGCCCGCCTTGGTTTGCCTGGGTCTTCCCCATCCCTGTGTCCTTCCACTGCCATTAGCAGGGAAACACCATTTCCTGCCTTTGATGTCACTGATGTTAAATTTTCCCTTCCTCCAAACAGCTAAGGCCACCGGTTTCTTTCTTTCTCTGCTTATTTTTTTCGCTTAAAAATTTTTTTGTGTGTGTGGCCACTGGTTTTTTTCTTTGTGTGCTCACACCTGACCACCATTCTGTATGTAACACACACACAAAAACCAAAACAAAGCAAACATGGAAAATGCAAGTGGGTGGAAGCTTGAATGAAAGGTCCACAATCTCTTTTTCAGATCATTCTCCTAAGTCCCCCTAGCTTTTTAATATACCTTCCAGATATGTGCTATGCAAATGTATCTTTGCTCTGAAACCAAATCCGCATTGTTTTCTTAGCCCTTAGAGATCTCTAATGAGCCCCAAAGAGATGACTCAACCTCCTCCACAGCTTGATTCCTGAACTGATTCTATGAGTGATAATCTGACCATTTCTCTTTCAATGACTCTTTCGGCTATTTCCGTTCAGAATATTTCCTGCCTGTTTTTGGTTCAGATGTCCGCACTTGTATCTGGACCCTGGTGCTTCATCCACAAGATCAGACCCCTGCCTGCAGTCACACAGAGGCACCAGATGGTCAGCCCCACTGGCAGCAGTGATGACTAGTCCTGGAGAGCACCTACTGTATGCCAGGTGCTGTTCTGCCTCCCGATTCTGGACAGTAATCCTAGGAGGTGGTCCCTGTGTTAGCTCTACTTCTCAGCTGAGAACCTCAAGGCAGAGAGGTGAAGGCATTTGTTCAAGATCATACAACTAGCAAGAGGTAGAGCTGGGATTTGAAGTTAAATGGTTTGGATCTTGTGCTATTGTTGTTCCTCAACCAGAAGCACACTGGTGCACGCATGGGACCCCCCCATCCCCTTTCCTGATCCCTGAACACGCATCGCACTGGAAACACACAATTCCAGAGTAGCTGGATAGGCACCCCAACTCCACAAAGCCTAATTATGCCATCATGCCTTGTCGTGTTTACACAATATCACAGGTGCACTCCTGTGTCAGGTCTGTGTTTCCCTGGCCTATCCAGGGCTGAGGAGACTTGGACCCAGCTTTTCCAGAGACCTGACTAACTTGGAGAACACAGTTCCCCTCTCTGCATCAATTTCCTCCTTCAGCACACGTGGATACCCCCTCAGCTGGAGACCAACCTCACTCAACCCTTCCCTTCTCTTTTTTCTTCTTTTCTTGGTTCACAGCGCCCCATGGGGTCCCATGCCCTCTCACTGTGCACTTACCCGGCAATCACTAAGGGTCTCTTTCAGGCTTTGCCTTTCCCCTGGGGAACGTGGAAGATCCACGCCAGTGGAAAGTTGATCCTGGGGGAGTCCACATACGGGATGGGGGGCAGTCGGGAACCCAGAGAGAAGGAGGTGAATTTGCTAGGAAAAATCAAGGCATACTTCCTGGAGGAGGTGCCTGTTCACTGGGCCTCCGAGGGGGAAGAAGGGTGCTGCCCCCTCCAACTGCTTCCTGCCCAATCCCTCCTTTGAGCCCTATGATGGCGACAGTGAGAATTCAGGCCTTTCCCCTAGAGGTGAGGAAAACTAGGGCCCACGCTCACCTCAGGGAGACAGCTGAGCACAGAGGTGCAACTGTACTAAACCAGGTGCTAGGCAGCTGGTGCTGAGAGCTCCATAGTGGGCGGGGCTGCCTATCTCAGATGTCCCGACCACAACAATACGTCATGGCGCTCCCTGGCTGCGGCCTGAGCCTTCCCCAGGCTGTGGCCTGAGCCTTCCCCTGCCAGGCATTTTTTCCCCCCTGCTCTGGAGGGGGTGTATAGAACTCTGCTAAGCCCCTTGGCATTGAGAGAGTTCAGAACAGTCACTGTCAGTCCTTGGCTCGATGACTTCACTTTTGGAGTCTTAGTTTTTTTACATCCGCGTATTGGAATTGTGGAAAAGAGTCAGTGACCCAGCTCACCTGGAATGAGCATTTGCCATGTGCCTGGCACTGCTCACAGCAAGCTCTCAGCTACTCTCTGAGACCTACTCTTATTCCCATTTAGCAGATGTGAAAAGTGAGGCTCAGAGAGGTGAAGCAGCTTGCCCAAAATCACACAGCAAGAAATTTGAGGGCTAAAATTCAAGACTCTAGACAGGGGCAGCAAATTTTCCTCTGAAAGGGACCAGAGAGAGTAAATATTTGGGGCTTTGTGGGCCAGACAATCTCTGTTGTAACTACTCCACTCTGCCATAATATTGCAAAAATTGCCACAGACAATATGGAAACAAATGAGGGTGGCTGTGTATCAATACAATTTTATTTGTAGACACTGAAATTTGAATTTCACATGATTTGCACATCAGGAAAGAGTCTTCTTTTGACTTTTCCCAGCTGCTTCAAAATGAAAATAATCAAAACGTTCGGTGTCGGGCTGCAGTTTGTCCACCTCTAGAGCGCATGCTGGTAACTGTTATGCTATACTGCATTCATTTATTCATTAAATCAATCAGTCAATATGATCGAGGCCTGCAATTTTCTAGGTTGGAAACAAGGCAGGTGGAGATGCTCCTCTTTGGGAGATAACAGTTTCATGGGGGAAATAGCCATGAGTGAGCAAACAAATGAACAAGAATATCTCACGTGGTGGAAACTGCTAGTAAGGTAATGTCACGGGGTGATGTAACCAGGGCCCGAGAGAGAGATACTTTCATTTGGGTTGTCCGAGATGTTGACTGGGAGTCCTCTGAATTCCTCTTTTTGTCACCTCAGACAACCTTGTCTGTGACATTGCTGTGGGGGAGGGCTTAATAATAAACAGATTGGCCTGTGGCCTGTGAGCTTCTTGACAGAGCAATGGTATATGGGGAGGGCTTTTTGGCCTCAGTATCTTTATATCTATCTTCCTGGTTGGTCAGATTCCTCAGAGAAAGGATCCCACCGTCCCCATCTTTCAGATCCTGGCTGCTGAGTGGGGGGTGAGGGTCAAGGTGGGAAAGTTTCAAATCCTGCCGTCAAGTTCACACGTTTGTTTAACACATGCTTTTGGCGTGATTCTTCTACCACCAACTGCGTTCCTCCCACCAGAAATGCTGCCATTTCCGCTGTCTGGAGGGAAAAAAAAAACACAAAAAACCCAAAACGGCTGCAGTTGCACCCTGATGGGGAGCAGAGCTGGTATCTCTTTTGGGAATTTACTTTAGACCAATGCTTCTAGTTTAGCTGTCACCCACCACACTCTCTTTCGGAGTTGGGGGGCAGTCACCAATAACTGAGGCTTGAGACACGGTGGTGATTGTGGCATTTGGCTAGGGAAATTATATTTGGCATTCCATCCCGATGGCTTACAATTTTTCGTGTAGCTTTTAAAACAGTCGCTTATACTATCACTGCAGTGGGGTTTTGGGAGAGAGTGAAAGTAGGGGCTGGAGCTTAATTCATCCTCTTTACTCAGAAGGACAGCTGGCCGCAGATCTGGGGAAAGAACATTCCAGGCAGGGGGACAGCAGGTGCGAAGGAACAACCTTGGTACCATGCAGTGGATTCTCCAACTTGGGCAAGTGTCAGAATCTTCTGGAAGGCTCCTTCAGACACTGATTGCAGGGCTTCCACTCCCAGAATGTCAGTAGGTCTCGGGTGAGGTGCTAGAATTTGCAGAGCTAGCAAGTTCCCAGGTGATGCTGGTCTGGGCCTTGTGCTTTATAAACCGCTGGTAAAACGGAAGCGTTCAGCACCTGTGAGTCAACACGAGCCAGTATCATCACAGTGATCTCCTCTTAATTCCCCAGAGAGGCCTAATACAAGATTGAATACAGGGCCGGCATCCGATCCTTGTTCAGTTGAACCAACCCCCCTGCCCCCATTTCCCGGACGGCTGATGGATGGCTGAGATCAATTGCCCGGTCCACCCTTCCATTTTCTATAGGGAAAGTGAATCCTGGAGCGGGTTAGGGAGTTGGCCGGCTGGTCTGGGCAGAGCAGGGCTTCTATGGGAGCCCAGGGCTTTTCTAGGGCTGGCCATCTCTCAGTCCAGGGTTGCTTCCTCTTTTGGGGCCGAGTTTTGACCGCTTCTCTGGTCCTCCTCCCGCCCCCGCCCCCGCCCCCGCCCACACCACCACCGGAGAGCAAACGGGAAATTTGAGTTTCCTCCGCCTCACTCAAGGCTGTCCCTTTCCTACAAGGGGAATTTCTCCACCTGGACTCTCCAGCCTTCTGCTTGTGGGGTCCAGGGGGCCCCTGATGGGAAGCGTCTAGGTGGGTGGGCGGGGGCAGGCCAGGGAAGGTCCAGGGGTCCTGGGGCAAGAGAGGGAGGGGAGGGGGAGGGCTGAGCAGGGCACTTAGGGTTCCACTGGGAGGACTTATGCTCCACAGGAGAAGGGGGCTGAGGCCTGGCTATCTTCTGACCCCTCTGGAGAAGTGCCGGGTTTAGGAGAGCCCTGGAGGGGCCCCAGTGCCGGGGGGCTAGGGAGTGATAAGAAATTGGTTAAAGAGGCAAAGAAGCAGAGAGGCGCAGAGATGGATAAGCAGGGAGACACAAGAGAGATAATTAGGAAGAAAGAGGGTCGGTGGGGCAGAGCTTGGAGGGCGAGAGAGAGAGAGAGAGAGAGAGAGAGAGAGAGAGAGAGAGAGAAGGAAATGGAGAGAGGGAGAGATCCGGGGAAGAGAAAGTTAGGGAAAGTTCGGACAGAAGGTGGAGGAGGCGGGGAGGGCGGGCGGGAACCAACCTACAAGGCGGATCTCTGGGATCCCCACGGGCCACTCCCCGGAAAGCGGGGCTTCCGGATTGGGTATAAAGTGCGGTGCAGCAGCCTCGGACCGCAGCCGCCCGCAGCCGGCCATGCACTCCAGCACCCACGCCGCCCCGGACCCCGAGGCTCAGCGGCCGCTCGCGCCCTCGGGCCGCTCCTGCCACCCGCTGCCCTGGGCCCTGAGCGCCGCGCTGCTGCTGCTCGCCGCCGCCTGCGCCGCCTGCCTGGTGCGTGCCTGGGCCGCGCCCGGGGCTCCTGCATCGCAGGTCCCCGGCTCCGCGCGCAGCCCGAGACTCCCGGAGGGCCTGGAGTTCACGCCCGACGCCCGCACACGCCTCCCCGACTCTCCGCAGGTGAGATGCGGCCCGATCTGGACCCCGGGAGAGACCCCTACCCAGTTCCGGGACCCCTTCTCCATCCGCTCCCCCCCCACCCCGAGGTCCTTTCTGCATCCCAGGCCGAGGGTGGAGGGACCCCCATCGTCCCTCTTGGACCTCCGAGGGCACCGCTTCTTCATCCAGGACTTCGGGGGGCACCCTTCTCATCCCGCACCCCCGTGAGACCCCACCTCATCCCGGGACCCCAGAGGGGAGCACTTTCTCCATCGCGGACCCCGAGGGACATTTTATCTCGAATCACTGAGGGAACTCCCTCTTTCTTTCGTAACTCGCGGATAACCTAGGTTTTCTCCCGGATCCTTGGGGTACCCCCCTTTCTCTCTCAAGACTCCCCAGTGCCAAGCCCCCTGGAGGGACTCTCTCCTCTTTTCCCCCCTGAGTCCTCGGGGTTCTGTCCTTGCACACGGCAGGGCTGGGGCAGCGCGCGCGCTCTCTTGCAGCGGGAAGGGAAGGGAGCGTAGGCTCAAGATTTGCGCAGATCCCGGGCACCCCACTTTCCAGAGGGCTGCGGGTGCGGGAGGGGGGACCTCCACCCACTTTCCGCTTGTCCTCTCTCGGCAGGGCGTGTTCGCGCAGCTGGTGGTGGCCGATGGTGGTGAGTGATTCCCCCAGACAGGGGGGAGGGTGCACTAAGCGGGAGAGCCCCAGGAGAGGGAGGCCTCCTCTGTGACCCAATCTGACCCTCTTCCTCTCCCTTCTGTGGAAAGTGTCCCCTCACTTCTTAGAACCGCGTCAGCCCCTCTCTGGGTCTCCTCCTCCTCTGACCCCCCATCTGTGTTCACTTCAGACCCCGCCCTCTCAGAGCTGGGGCTGGATGCCGCAAATCTCAGCTTGGTAGGGTGTCTCCCACTGGGCTCTGGGACAGACGGACCCCTCCTCCCCAGCCCTGTCTCCCTTCTTCCCTGCTGGAAACCCTCTTTCCCGTTCACTTCCGCTCCCTCTTCCCGAGACTCTCCTCTCTACCTCCTTCCTCTGCCCCTCCCCCTTCCAGACTCCCCTCCTCGTCCTCCCTTCGGAGACCCTCCCCCGCTCCCCTCCCCTTTCTGGGGACTCTTCTTCCCACCCCTTTCCCTCCCCCTTCTGGACTCTCCTGCCACCTTCTTCCCTTCTCTCTTAAGGAGACCTTCTCCCCATCCTGTCCTCTCCTTGGAGTCCCTCCTCCTTCACCCTCCACCCCCTCCTCCCTCCCTTTTTCTTTCCTCTAGGATTTTTCCTTCTTCCCCCACAACCTCCCCCTCCCTCCCCCCCTTCCCCTTCTCCCTCCCCCCTCCTCTTTCCCCCCTCCCACTCTGAGTCCCTTCCTTCATTCTATCCTAACTCTGCCCCCCATCCCCTTCTCCTCCCTCTCCAAACCCCATCCTTCCATCCCTAGTAGCCCCCTTTCCCCCTCCATCATCCTTTTTTTTTTTTTTTTTTTGCGGTACGCGGGCCTCTCACTGTTGTGGCCTTTCCCGTTGTGGAGCACAGGCTCCGGACTCGCAGGCTCAGCGGCCATGGCTCACGGGCCCAGCCACTCCGCGGCATGTGGGATCTTCCCGGACCAGGGCACGAACCCGTGTCCCCTGCATCGGCAGGCGGACTCCCAACCACTGCGCCACCAGGAAAGCCCCCCTCTTCCTTTTTGGCATTACATTTCCTCCTCCTCCTGGTTCCTGGAAGTCTGTCCCCCTCCACTTCCTCAATCTCCCTCTTCCAGAGAGGCTTCCCCCTCCCTCGGAATCCTTTCCTTCCTTCTATCCCCGCTTCCCCTCCCCCAGCCCCCCTCTTTCTGAGACCCTCTCCGAGTCCCCTTACCTTTCTCATACCCCCCTCCCCACTTTTCCCTCTTGTCCTCTCTCCCTCAGAGCCCCTCCTCCCCTCCCCAGGGCTGCGACCTCAACCCTCAGCGATGCTCCCATGCTAAGCGTGCCCTGCGTCTTCCTCCCACAGTACAGCTGACCGAAGGGCCCCTGCATTGGTGCAGCGAGCGGGGGATGACAGGTGTGACCCTGGCGCCCGGTGTGAGCTATGACAAGCACACACACGAGGTGGTGGTGGCCCAGGCCGGAGTCTACTATGTTTTCTTGCACTTGGCGCTGAAGCGTGTGATGGCCAGCAACGGCAACAGCTCCGGCTCCGTCTCCGTGGCCCTTCACCTGCGGCCTCTCCAAGCTGGGGCCGCTGCCCTAGCCCTGACCTTGGACCTGCCACCCCCATCCTTGGGGAACTCAGCGACTGGTTTCCGGAGCGGCCTGCTGCACCTGGATGCCGGACAGCGCCTGAGCATCCACCTGCGCCTCGCAGTCCGGGAGCCTCGTGCCTGGCAGCTCTCGGCGGATGCCACGGTCTTGGGCCTCTTCCATGTGGCCACCCAAGTCCCCACTGGACTCCCCTTGATACAGCTGACGTGACCCCCAGGCCTAGGTGCCACCCTCTGGACCAAGACTGAATCTTGCCTTCCTTTCTTGGGGCCCCTGGTGATGGGGTCTAGCTACTCTACCTCACTGGGCTGGGCCGGGGTCCTTGCTGCTGACCCCCTCTTCCAGGACTCTCCGGGTCCCTCTGTCACTTGGTATTTATTCTGAGCCTGAGCTCAGACAGTGTACATTATATTAATCCATTCAACTTATATTTATTGAGCTTCTGCTCCGTGCCAGGCACTGTGCAGGGCTAGAGAAACATCAGCAAATAAAAAAGACCCCCCCATCCTTATTTATGTTAGTATGTGAGAAATAGATACTCATTCCCAGTACCCTCCCCCCCCACCCCGTGGTACTCAGGGGGCTAGCTTGTGGGAGTCCAAGTAACTATGCTGTGTGAGCTTTACTCATTCATGCAAATTTTATCAGGCACTGTTTTAGGTGTTGGGGACACAGCCATGAACCTGACAAGAAAAAATCCCCAGCTTTTGCCAAGCTGACGGTCTAATACGCTGGCTTGACATTGTGATTGTGTGTGACCCTGTGTAACTGGGGCATATGGGAAGGTGTGAGGTGGTACATGATGTTAGATAATAAAGTATTTATATATGTTATGACTTCTATATATTGAGCATTTACTATATGCCAGACAATGTGAGTTACCTTGAGATTTATATAGCTCCCCTGTGCCTTAGGGGTTTTATTATTCCCATGTTACTATTACCTGTGCTCTTGAGATATTTTACCTATACTGTATCTGGTGGTGGAAATACTGGATAATGCCATTTTGCAGGACACTGCTTGCTAACTCTGTATTCTGTGTCACCACACTAGTAACTTAACACATTATTGACTGGGGGATTTTTGCAGAAACTAACGCCTGTGGCATTAATACATCCCCAGTCAATAATGGGTTAAAATCGGCCATGGTGAGAGCATTTACACTACAGGAAGTGGCAAATGTTACAAGTCAGGGCTTGATTTGTTGTTTGTTGATTGTCTATACAGGTGCAGGTGAAAAGGATGTTCAACATGTAGATTACACTTAAGTGGTTCTTTTTTTAAAAAATTATTTTCTTTTATTTATTTATTTTAAAATTTATCTTTGGCTGCGTTGGGTCTTCGTTGCTGTGCGCGGGCTTTCTCTAGTTGCGGTGAGCGGTGGCTGCTCTTTGTTACACTGCGTGGCCTTCTCATTGCAGTGGCTTCTCTTGTTGCGGAGCGCGGGCTCTAGGCACGCAGGCTTCAGTAGTTGTGGCACACAGGCTCAGTAGTTGCGGCTCACGGGCTTAGTTGCTCGGCGACATGTGGGATCTTCCCGGACCAGGGCTCGAACCTGTGTCCCCTGCAATGGCAGGCGGATTCTTAACCACTGCACCACCAGGGAAGTCCCTACACTTAAGTGGTTCTTATCTGTAACTGTTACATAGTGAATAGCACCCAAAAAAATCAAGGAAGTCTTTCTCTAGTGTTTTCAAACCACTATCTGATTTAGCAAAGAAGTTGCTCACATCATCACAAAGCAAGTGAAGGGTGAACACGCATCTTTATAGTTTTGTTCCATCTCAGTCTCTAAAGGAAAATATCAACCTCCATTCACTTGTTTCTCACTTGGAAGCATAGATTGGCTCTGGGTACAAGAGTGGAAAAAATCAAGGAAGGCATTCTGTGAGAATCAGTTTTGGCTGTATGGAATTTGTAACGCATAGTCTCATATTTTATTGTTGGAGGTTGTGTGCTACACATTTAGGCCAGTAAAATTGATAATAAACACAGATATTCATTTCACTCCTTGAGAGCTGGTTGTTAAACATTTACCAGCGTACCATGGTCCTGGCCAGTTCTCCCAAATCCCCTAATTTCCCCACCATGCAGATCTTCTGCCCACTGGCCCATATAAACCAGCTGGACCTTGGCTTCTGGGGCTGGGGTGGACAGGGAGGTCTCCACAAAGCAGGTGACCTTGATGGGGACTTAGGAGGGATGGGGGTGAGGCAGAAGTGGGAGAGCTTTGCCTGTGCTGGCCAGACAGGAGGGTGTGAGATGGGCAATGAAGATGGGGATGTGGAGGTGAATGTCATTTGCCCGACCCATCTCTACCTCTTCTCGCAGAGTTCCATTCCCCACATCCCTTCTGAGAGAGCAGAACTGACATTGAGCTGACATCCATGAATGTGGCCATACTGGTCATTAGATTATTAAACTAGCCTCTATGCTAATTGGCAAATGCCTGTTACTCCCCGCCCCTTTTGCTGCATGCTTCCTCTGGACCCCTAGGATGGCCCTGGTGATCTAGCATCCAAAGTGTTAACTCTGGGTGCACCCCTGGGATTGGTGGGGGAAGGGTGTGGTCCAGGGGCCAGCTTCAAATCTGACTGGTCAACGTCTGGCTACACTGGTTGTTTCCAATTTTGATGATCATCCCTGGCGCCAAGTGGTGCCACTTCTCTAGCACAGCTGATTGGGTCAGGGTGGATACATGACTCAAGCTGGGCCAATCAGATCTCCTCGGTAGGAATGTGGGCGGGCCTGGCATTCCTGAACTTATTAGTCAGGAATTGGAAGGTGTATGGGAGGGAGAAGCATGGAAGGGCCCATGGGCAGAGAGAGACGGGAGGAGGAAATGGGTGGGGATGCATGGATGAGACCACACAGCCCTAGAGAGACGGAGGAACCACCTAGACTTCCCATTTGCCTCTTCCTGTTACATGGGATACCCTATGCATTAGTTTCCTAGGGCTGCCCTCACAAAGTGTCACAAACTGGAGGACTTAAAACAACACACTTTTTTTTTTTTTTTTTTTTGCGGTACGTGGGCCTCTCACTGTTGTGGCCTCTCCCGTTGCGGAGCACAGGCTCCGGATGTGCAGGCTCAGCGGTCATGGCTCACGGACCCAGCCACTCCGCGGCACGTGGGATCCTCCCGGATCGGGGCACGAACCTGCGTCCCCTCCATCGGCAGGTGGACTCTCAACTACTGCATCACCAGGGAAGCCCAAAACAACACACTTTTATTGTCTCCTAGTTCTGGAGGCCAGAAGTCCAAAATCAAGGTCTCAGCAGGGCCAGGCTCCCTCCACATGCCCTAGGGAAGAATCCTTCCTTGCTTCTTCCAGCTTCTGGGGGTTGCCAGCCATCCTTGGGGTTCCTCGCCTTACAGCTGGGCTACTCCCAGGAAGGACATGAATTTTGTGGGGGACACTATTTAACCCAGTACATCTAGCATCTACCCTTGTGGGGGCATGAGAAACTTGAGTGTCCTCCCAGGAATTTCCTGCTGGGATGGGTTCTGTTCTGTGCTGCTGTTAGGGGAACCACTGACTGAAACCGCCTGCCCTAGCCAGGAACCCCAGTCACCACTTGCATGAGTTATCTTACAACAGGAGGTCCTGGTAAGGAATGCAGAACTAACAAGCTACCACCAACCAGAATTCAAGAAAGGTCAAGAGAGGAGACGCCAGTCCATATGTCCTACCAACCTCCCAGAATCCTTCTCGCTGGAATCCATCTTGGCTTAGTGACGCATGCGCCTCTAGGGAGGACCCTGAGTCAGAATGATTGGCCAGAGACAACCCGGAAACGAATCCCATTACCGTAAAACCCAAGACTGTGAGCCACGTGGCAGAGCAGTTCTCCTGGGTTCCTTAACCCTGCTGCTCTCCACCCGGGCGCCCTTTCCCAATAAAGTCTCTTGCTCTGTCAGCACGTGTGTCTCCTCGGACAATTCATTTCTGAGTGTCAGGCGAGAGCCCACTCTCGGGCCCTGGAAAGGGTCCCCCTTCCTGCAACACTGCCAAATGAACTGTGAGACATCCTGGTCCCCGAGGATGCAGTCCCTCAAGGCTGTCAGTGTCTTTCCTAGTGGCTTAGGGATCCCAGAGACTGTCATACTTCCTGTGTTAAGTTGGGGATGGGTCTAAGACCCGTAAACAGAAACGCTTAGCCCCTCCCACCACAGCAGCCCAGCAGGATGCATCTCCAACGACGGAGGCAAAGTGGAGAAGCCCAAAGACTTGCACCAGCTTCACATGTGAGTGGATGCATGGTGGGAGCGGTATGGTGAGGCAAGAGCAGGGATGGGTCTGCAGAGTGTGCTTTCTTTAAGAAAAAAAATGTGTTAAGGACACTTAACACGCGATCTACCCTCTTAACAAGATTTTAGGCGCACAATACAGTAACATATAGGCACAATATTAACAGCAAATCTCCAAAACATATTCATCTTGTGTAACTGAAACTTTATACCGATTGAACAACAACACCCTATTTCCCCCTCTTGCTAGCCTCTGGAAACCATCATTCTACTTTCTGTTTCTATGAATGGACTTTTTTTAGATACCTCAGAGAAGTGGAATCACGCAGCACGTGTCCCTCTGGGTCTGGCTTATTTCACTGAGCATAATGTCCTTCATGTCCATCCATGTTGTTGCATAAGGCAGAGTTTCCTTCTTTTTTAAGGCTGAGTCATATTCCATCGTATGGATGGACCACATCTTCTTTAACCATCTGTCCATGGACATTTAGGTTGTTTCAATATCTTGGCTATTGTGAATAATGCTACAGTGAACATGAGAGTACAAATTATTTCTCTGGGATTCTGATTTCAATTATTTTTTTTAAGAATATCAATTTATTTTACTTATTTATTTTTATTTTGGCTGCGCTGGGTCTTAGTGGTGGCACATGGGATCTTCGTTGTGGCATGTTTAGTTGAGGCATGTGGGATCTTTAGTTGTGGCATGTGGGATCTCTTAGTTGCAGCATGCAGACTCTTAGTTGCAGCATGCATGAGGGATCTAGTTCCCCAACCAGGGATCGAACCTGGACCCCCTACATTGGGAGCATGGAGTCTTACCCACTGGATCACTAGGGAAGTCCCCTGATTTCAATTCTTTGGGATAGGTACCCAGAAGTGGGATTGCTGGATCATACTGAACATCCATTTTAGTGTCACACAGAGCCGAGTTCAAGCCCTGATTCAGGCAATGCTAGCTAAGCTGTGCATCCTTGGGCAAGTGCCATCACCTCTCTGGGCTCAGTGTCTTCAGTTGTAAAACTGGACAAAGTTTTGTATCTCATGGGCTCCTAGGAGTATTAAGTCAGCTCATAGGTTTAATAGCACAGTGCCTGGCATTTGACTCAATATGTAGAAGCTGTTGTTATTATTACAACAGTCGGGTCATGGAGAGATGGCATCTAAGGTTCCAAGCACATCAGGTGAAGTGAGTTCCAGGTAGGGAGAGCAGCATGTATAAAGGGCCAGAAGTAGGAGAGTGGATATAGTAGTGTGAGATGGGGTTGAGGGGGTTGGACCATGCAAGCTTGTGGATGACAGCCCAAAGCTTTATCCTGAGGGCAAGGGAGAATTACGAAGACAGAGGTCAGATTAGCTCATTAGGTCCTGGAACTGAACAGGACCCTGTGGGGCTCCTGGGCACAAAAGCCTTTCTGTGTCCCCCATTTCTTTTTAAAAAAATATTTATGGGCTTCCCTGGTGGCGCAGTGGTTGAGAGTCCGCCTGCCGATGCAGGGGACACGGATCTGTGCCCCGGTCCGGGAAGATCCCACATGCTGCGGAGCAGCTGGGCCCGTGAGCCACGGCCGCTGAGCCTGCACGTCCGGAGTCTGTGCTCTGCAACGGGAGAGGCCACAACAGTAAGAGGCCCGTGTACCCCGCCCCCCCCAAAATTTATTTATTTGGCTGCACCAGGTCTTAGTTGTGGCATGCAGGATCTTTAGTTGCAGCATGAGGGATCTTTAGTTGTGGCGTGCGAACTCTTAGTGGCAGCATGTGGGGTCTAGTTCCCTAACCAGGGAGCGAACCCAGGCCCCCTGCATTGGGAGTGTGCAGTCTTAGCCACTGGACCACCAAGGAAGTCCCTGTCCCCCATTTCTTGATTACAGGAAATAGGCTTCATTTAGCCTCTGTGACGTTCCCTGGGTTCCAACGGGCAGGTTCAAACAGTTGCTAATTAGGGAAGGGAGGGGATGCAGAGACAAGGGAGGAATAGTCAAGAAAGAATACTGCAGCCTTGGGGCAGGGTCCTGGTTCCCCCCCTGGATACACATAACAGTCTCTTTCAGCTGTTTTGCAGATACTGAAACCCCCACCAGGTGAAAGAAGCTAACTGCATGCTGCCCACAAGCACGTAGACCCCGGAGATTGGGACCAGAAGGTTGATGATGCTGATTCCCACTTACTGTCACCACCAACCACTCAGAAGAATGTCCAGGAGCTGATCACGCCCTCATTGAACCATTATCGTACAACTCGTCACTATCCCCTCCAGGTCGGGACACACAGTTTTGAGGGCATTAGCCTACTGTGGCCCCTTTGCCTGGCAAAGCAATAAAGCGATTCTTTTCTGCTTCACCCAAAACTCTGTCTCTGAGATTGAATTTGGTGTCAGGGTGCAGAGGCTTGCATCTGGCATTAATCCATCTGGCAGGGATGCAGAGTTTGGATGGGGTGTAAAGAGGGGAGACAGGGAGGCTCATTCAATCACCCAAACGAGAGGTAATGGGAGGCTTGGCATAAAGTGCTGGCTTTGAAGATGGAGAGGCAATGAATGCACATCTCAGACAATAAGAGGAATAGGAGTTGGCGAGACTTTGAACATGAGTGAGATGGAGGAGATGGAGGAGTGAAGACTTCTGGCTCAAAACTGGACAGATGGTGGAGGCATTTATGGATCTGGGGATGCTGTATGATCATAGGTCACTTGGAGACGTGGAATTTCCTTATGCCTTTGAGGTGACCATGTGGGGATGCTGAGTCAGTCTTGTGGCTATGCTAGCTCTTTGGCTGAGATGGAAATGCAAAAGTTGGTGTATTTATGTACTGGGCGTTTGGGGCAAGGGTGAGATCTCTTAGAAAAACGAGGAGAGAAGTAGCAGAAGAGAAGTTCTAAGATGAAGGGCTGAGGAACCCCAATAGACAGTGTTTCAGTGGGAAGCCAGGTTGCACAGAAGCCTGAAAAGGAGCAGCCAGAGAGCAAAGAGGAAAATCAAGATTCCAAGAAATCTGTTTCTAGAAGGAAGTAGTGGTCAATGGTGCTCGATACTGCTGAGCATCAGATGAGATGAGAACTGAAAATATCTACCGGATTTTTAATCATCAGAATCACGGGTGGCTATATGCAGGGGTGTGGATGGATCAAGTTGCATCAGAATGGCTTGAGAAATTAATAAAAGTGAAGAATCTGAGGCTGCCTCTATAGATATTTTCTTGAAAAGAATATTTAGAAATAATTTCAAATTTAAAGAAAAGTCACACAAATTACAAAAGGACAAAGAATCCGTGTATATCCTTTACCCAGATTCACTAACTGTTAACATTTTGCCCCATTTGATTTATCATTTGCTCTCTCTCCTCTCTTGCCCCTGCTGTGTTGTGAATATAAGTTGGAAGTATTCTTTTAAGGTGAGTCAGATGAGATCAGGATTATTAAGAAACAGAACCAGAGGAAACCACATCCCCAGAGGTTGGGGCAGTTCTAGGAAATTCCCAAAGGTAGTGTGCGTGGATTCAAGAAATGGCAGGAAGTTTGGGGGGCATTTATCAAGGTGATTACATAGAAAGAAACATGGGAGCTAGCTGCATTAGCTTTACCTGTTCTTCTGGCTCGAGTACTAAGCAGATCCAGTGATATAATTTGCCCTTTGGCTAAATCAGTGGATAAAATATGTCCAAGTTACCAGCACTACTTTTCTGAGTCAAGTTATAGCAAATAGAACAGGCAGGGCACTGGAATTTTCAAACAGAAGGTGAGCAGACAACTATTAAGAAGCACCAGGCATGTGACCAAAATCAACACCATGAAAGAGACATTTCAAACTCCACAAAAGCAGAAAAAAATCAACACCTGAAAAAAAAAGAGCTAATAGAACAATCAAAAGACTCCAGAAAAAGTTTAAATTATTTCCCTAGAAAGGCTTTATTTTATTTCAGATTAAATGATATTTAAATACTTCAATAATAAAATCTGTAAGGATACTCCCTCAAATTTGAGTCAATTCCAGAGAGATATGAAAGTTTAAAGATTAAATACCATTGCTCGTTAAAGTTCAAAGATATTAAAGTGCAGAGGAATTGACTTACCGTTGTGAGATTAGAGAATACCTTTTCATTCACTCATTTATTTGTTCAACAAATACTTACTGAAGGTTTTTAATGTACCAGTGATTTTTCTAGGTGTTGGGGACAGAGGGGAAAGAAGAGAGACTTGGGTTCTGCTCTCAGGCAGCTTATATTCTAGGTCAGGAGTCAGCAAAAACCATTAATTGTTTTTGTAAGCGAAGTTTTATTGGAACATGGCCATGATCATTTTTAATGTATTGTTTATAATTGTTTTCATGCTTCAAAGGCAGAGCTGAGTAGCTGTGGCAGAGACTGTATGACCTGTGAAGACTAAAATATTTATTTAGTAGCTGGACCTTTACAGAAAATGTTGCTGATCTCTGTTCTAGATAACCCCCAATACAATAATTTTATATTGTATGAATACCGTATTAATCAGAGTTCTCCAGAGAAACAGAACCAATAGGATATGTATATATGTACAGAGAGATTTCTTTTAAGGAACTGGCTCACACTATTGTGGGATCTTGCAAGTCTGAAATCTACAGGGAAATCTGGCAGGCTGGAGACCCAGGGAAGAATGAATGTAGTCTCAAATCCAAAGGCAGTCTGGAGGCAGAATTACTTCTTCCTCTGGGGGACCTCAGTCTTTTTCTCTTAAGGCCTCCACTGATTGAACAAGGCTCACCCACATTATGGAGGGCAATTTGCTTTATTCAAAGTCTAATGATTTAAATATTAATTGCATATAAAAAAACACCTTTGCAGCAACATTTAGATTGATGTTTGGCCAAATATATGGGTACTGTGACCTAGCTAATTTGACACAAAATTAACCATCACAAATGTTATGAAAGAAATATACAGGGGGATGTCTTATACAGGGGGATGTCATTGAAAGGAGGTCTACTTTCAAATGATGGCCAGGGATATATATATATATTTTTTGCGGTACGCGGGCCTCTCAATGTCGTGGCCTCTCCCGTTGCGGAGCACAGGCTCCAGACATGCAGGCTCAGCGGCCATGTCCCACGGGCCCAGCCGCTCCGTGACATGTGGGATCTTCCCGGACCAGGGCATGAACCCGTGTCCCCTGCATCGGCAGGCGGATTCTCAACCACTGCGCCACCAGGGAAGCCCCAGGGCTATTTTTAAATCTTTATTTATTTTATAACGTTTATTTATTTATTTGGCTGTGCCGGGTCTTAGTTGCGGCACACGGAATCTTTGATCTTCACTGTGGCGTGTAGGATCTTTAGTTGCGGCATGTGAACTCTTAGTTGAGGCATGTGGGATCTAGTTCCCTGACCAGGGATCAAACTTGGGCCCCCTGCATTTGGAGCGCAGAGTCTTAGCCACTGGACCACCAGGAAAGTCCTGGCCAGGACTATTTACTATTATAAATTTATTTATTTTATTTATTTTTATTTTTGGATGCACTGAGTCTTTGTTGCTGTGCACAGGCTTTCTCTAGTTGCGGTGAGTGGGGGCTACTCTTTGTTGCAGTGTACGGGCTTCTCATTGTGGTGGCTTTTCTTGCTTCAGAGCACAGGCTCTAGGCTCAGCAGTTGTGGCTCATGGGCTCTAGAGTGCAGGCTCAGTAGTTGTAGCACACGGGCTTAGTTGCTCAGCTGTGTGTGGGATCCTCCCAGACCAGGGCTTGAACCCGTGTTCTCTGCATTGGCAGGTGGATTCTTAACCACTGCGCCAGCAGGGAAGCCCAGGCTATTTACTTTTAGAAGGCAGCAGATAAGCTGGGATTCAAGAGATGACAAACATCCAGCTATGGGAATATCTGGGGGAAAATCATTCCAGGTAGAGGGGACAGTACGTGCAAATGTCCTGAGGTGGAAAAAAGCCAGATGCATTTGAGGTCCAGGAAGAGCAGTGTGGTGGACAGTGGTAGGGAATGATATTGGTGATATTATGAGGGCATCGTGTGTAGATTTAGGGGTTTGGACATTTTTCTACCTTCAGTATAAAGCCAGTGGAGGGTTTTAAGCTAGGATCATGTGGGAAAATTGTAAACAGGAACATGATTGAGAGGTCGGTGGAGGTCCCTAGGTGAAAGATCTTGTTTGCCTGGGTAGTGGTTGTGGAACTAGATAGAAGTGGGGAGATGTGGCTTTACTAACTGAGATTTGGTGCATTTTCAATGACCTTAAGCAGCTTTCCTTCACCCCAAGAGAGAAACACCAGCTCCTCACTGCAGTCCATAAGATCCTGCACAATTTCCCCCATCACCTCCGTGACCTCATCTTCTCCCATTCACCCCCTCACTCTGTTTCAGGTACAGTTGGCTTCCTAGCTATTCCTGTATATGCCAGATACAGTCCTGTCTCAGGACCTTTGCTCTGGCTGTTCCTTCTACCTGGAAATCTCCTCTCCCAGATCTCCCCATGTAGGTTCCTTTGCATCATTCAATGCTCAGCTCCAAAGCCGTCTCCTTACCTGATACCCCATTTAAAAAAGCTCCCTCCATCAATTCACTGTTTATTACCGACCCTCTTTTTTTAAAAAAAATATTTATCTATCTACTTACTTATTTATTTGGCTGCACTGGGTATTTATTGCAGCATGTGGGCATCTCTCTAGTTGTGGGGTGCAGGCTCTAGAGTGTGTGGGCTTAGTTTCCCTGCGGCATGTGGGACCTTAGTTCCCCGACCAGGGATCAAACCCATGTACCCTGCATTGGAAGGAGGATTCTTAACCAGTGGACCACCAGGGAAGACCCAACTAACCCTCTTTTATTTTCTTTGTAGTGTGTACCAGTTATCCAATGCTGCATAACAAATTCCCCCAAACTTAGTGGCACAAAACAGCAACGATTTTCTTATGATCATGAATTCAGTGGATCAGGGATCAGGGCAGGGTACAGTGGGAATGATTTATTTTATTCTCCACAATGCCTAGGGTCCAGCTGGGAAGATTCAAGTAGTTGGAGGTGGAGGTGACTTGAATAACTGGGAGCTGGAATCATCTGGAAGCTTGCTCACTCACAGGTGTTTCACCTGAGATGGATGGTGTGAAAGCTCAGCTCGGCTGGGACTATCAAATGATGTACCTACCCTTGTCTTCTCTATGTTGTTTGGGCTTCTCACTGCATGGCAGGCTCACACGGCAGCTGGATTCCAAGAGGCAGGAAGTAGAGGCTTCCAGGACAGTTCAACTCTATATCCGGGAGTCACTTTGTCACCTGCAATTGGGGTAACCTTTCTGAGGGCCCACCCAGATCCAAAGAGGTAGAGAAATTGAATTTGGAGGGGCAAGTTCCACTTGCAGAAAGGCCCATTGGGATGGGAGACGTTATGGCAGTCATCTTTGGAACATACCATCTGCCATGCTACCTTGAAGGCTTATTAGGAAGATTTAATGATATGATGCTTCTTAAGTACCTAGAGAAGCTTTCTTGTTCCTGGAAAGGGTGTGTAGTATGAAGTTCCAATATGCAGGATGAGGTTCAGACCAGAAAGACCCACTTTTGACTTGCTAGATTCTAAGCTCCATGAAGGCAAGAGTTTCTGTTCATTGAAGTTCACTGATAAATCCCAGGCATCAAGAACAGTGCCTGATGCATGTAGGTGCTCAATAAATATGGGTGAGTAAGGAGAAAACACACAGACTTGGGCATTTCAGGGAACAACCCTAGAGAAAGCAAATTAGAGACCTTCAGCACCCAGGCTAGACTTACAGGATTGAGAGAAGGTATACAATCTTAAAAATTCCCTATAAGAGGGAACAAGAAGTGTGGAGTGGGTGCATCTATGGAAAAGGTCTGAGATAGCCCCAGAATCCCTAACTGGACTGACTGGTGAGGGTATTTCTCTCCCAAAGCCAGTCAGTAAAGACTGGAGGAAGTGACTACTCCTTCAAATGTGAAGACAGAAATGCAAGACTTCAAGGAACATGAAAATTCAAGGCAACTAGACATCACAAAAGGGATACAATAATTTTTCAGTAACTGACCCGAAGGAGATCTATGAATTGCCTAACAGATAATTTAAAGAAATGTTTTTAGGAAGCTCAGTGAGTCTCAAGAGCACACAGATAGACAACTCGATGAAATCAGGAAAACAATATGTGAACAAAAGGAGAAGTTCAACAGAGGTAAAAATCATAAAAAACAAACAAAAAACCCCCAGAAATTCTGGGGCTGCAGAGTACAATGAATGGAATTTAAAAAAATGAAGTAGAGATCAGCAGCATCAGACTTGATCAAGCAGAAGAAAGATTCTGTGAACTAGAATACAGGCCATTTGAAATTATCCAGTCAGAGGAGAAAAAAGAAAAAAATAATAAAAAAGAATGAAGAAACCCTACCTGAAGTACAGGATACCATCAAGCAAAACAGTTTATGCATTATGGCATTTCCTGAAGGAGGAGAGAGGAAAAATAGGGCAGAAAGATTATTTAAAGAAATAATGGCTGAAAACTTCCCAAATCTGGAGATGGATATAGACATCCAGGTACATGAAGCTCAAGGATTCTCAAACAGATTTGACCCAAAGAGGTTTTCATGAGACATATTATAATCAAACTCTCAAAAATCAAAGACAAAGAGAGAATTTTGAAAGCAGCAAGAGAGAAGAAACTCATCACATACAAGGGAAACCCCATAAGGCTATCAGAAGATTTTTCAGTAGAAACCTTGCAGTCCAGGAGACAATGGGATGATATAGTCAACGTGCTGAAAGAAAAGACCTGCCAAACAAGAATACTTCACCTAGCAAAGCTGCCATTCAGTAATAAGAGATAAAGACTTTCCCAGACAAGCAAAAACTGAGGGAGTTCATCACCACTATACCTGCCTTACCAGAAATACTAAAAGGAGTTTTCCAAGCTGAAGTGAAAGGGTACTAATCAGTAACATGAAAACATGGAAGTATAAAACTCACTGGCAAAGTAGACAGTCAAATTATCTTCGGACACATCTTGCTCACAAAAACACAAAATAAATCAAGGTAAAGCACAAATGCTCACAGACACAGTTCAAAGCTATGGTGGCTTGATGCTGAGCTGCTCAGTGTAGTTCCTGGAGAAGGAGCTTGGTGGTAATATTCTCACAGCTCAGGATGTACACTGTCTCTATAACTGCTCTCTGCAAAATAAATGCTGAGTACTATTTTCGCTTTTTTTTTTTCTGTACAAGTAAAAATCCTCTTTGAATTTCTTTCAGTTAGTGAAAGCAGGTCTAATGTAGGTTTTTCATAAAGGTGAAGTGGCATAAAGTGAACTTTCAAAAAGCAAGGGATACCTGTGTTCTGAGTTTGACTGTCTACTTTACAGTTTACTTACTAGATTACCAGATTAGTATAAGATGATACAACTCAGGAACAATCTGATGGAAGAGATGTACAGGGCAAGATATGAAGGGGGGCTGAGCTAAGCTGTCTCCAGGCCTGCCACCCTCCCAGCACATTCCTGTGTTCACCAATCTGCAAGTTCTCCAAATCCCTTCCATCAGAGTTTTTTATTTTTTATTTAAAAATATAAATAAATAAATAAACAAACAAACAAATAAGTAAATTTATTTTTGGCTGCATTGGGGCTTTCTCTAGTTGTGGCAAGTGGGGGCTACTCTTCATTGCAGTGCACGGGTTTCTCATTGTGGTGGCTTCTCTTGTTGTGGAGCACAGGCTCTAGGCACACGGGCTTCAGTAGTTGTGGCACGTGGGCTCAGTAGTTGTGGCTCACGGGCTCTAGGGCGCAGGCTCAGTAGTTGTGGTGCATGGGCTTAGTTGCTCCACGGCATGTGGAATCTTCCTGGACCACGGCTCGAACCCATGTCCCCTGCATTGGCAGGCGGATTCTTAGCCACTGCGCCACCAGGGAAGCCCCCATCAGAGTTTTTAAAATGGAGGCTTCATTATATAGGCATGATTGATTAAGTCATTGGCCAATAGTGATTAACTCAATCTACAGCTCCTCTCCCCTCCCCAAAGGTTGGAAGAGGTGTGAGGCTGAAACTTCCAAGCCTCTAATCATGTGGTTGGGTCCCCTGGCAACCAGTACCGCATCCTTAGGGACTTTCCAAAAGTCACCTCATTACTATAAATTCAAGTCACCTCATTACTATAAATTCAGGTGTGGTTGAGTTTAAAAAGGGGCTTATTCTGAATATCAAAAGATGCTTCTCTCAACCCAATCACTCAGGAAATCACAAGGATTTTAGGAGCTCTGTGTCAGGGACTGGGGACCAAGACCAAATATATATTTCTTTATATTGTTGCAGGAAGGGGTACCCCTTCCAGGGCCTGAGAGTGGACTCTTGTCTAACACTCAGAAATGAATTGTCTGAGGAGATACACGTGCTGACAAAGCAAGAGACTTTATTGGGAAAGGGCAGCCAGGTGGAGAGCAGCAGGGTTAGGGGAACCAGGAGAACTGCTCTGCCACATGGCTCGCAGTCTCTGGTTTTATAGTAATTGGGTTAGTTTCCAGGTTGTCTCTGGCCAATCATTCTGACCCAGGGTCCTTCCTGGTGACGCTCAGCCAAGATGGATTCCAGCGAGGATTCTGGGAGGTTGGTAGGACATATGGACTAGTGTCTCCTCTCTCCTTTTGACCTTTCTTGAATTCTTCCAGTTGGTGGTAGCTTGTTAGTTCCACGTCCTTACCAGGACCTTCTGTTGTAAAATAACTCATGCAAGTGGCTACTATCTTTCCTCACCAGGGCAGGCAGTTTTGGTCAGTGTTTCCCCTAACAACTCCCCCCGAGAGACTTTATACTGAAGATACGTCTTGGGAATTGGGACGCAAGTCTTTCTTCTGTAACTACCTCCTGCTGAGTGTGGGTGTAGTCCTGCCTAGTAGAGTAGAAATCTCTCTCCACCTCGATCTAAATCGAGGTATTCTGTGCCTGAAACCGGCATTCACCCTCATAGTAATAACAATTTGGCCGGAAACTGTGGGACCCTGTCAGAGATGAAATAGACAGGGGCCAAACAGGGGGCCTAACAGTGTGTTCATCACCGGGCCCAGAAAAGGAAGGCAAAATTTGTGGTGAGAGCTGCAGGATGTGTGACTTTCTTCTGATTGGTTGGTGGTGAGGTGACAGGGTGGTGCTCCAGGAATCTTGCCCTCAGCCTGAAGTTACCATCCTCCACCTGGGTGGGGGCCCCAGTTCTGCAGAAGAACTCAAAGGTACTGTTATGCATACTCTTGCTCCAAGGCTGCACTACCATTTGACTGTTCCTCCCCTGTTTTTGCATCCCTTCCCTTCTCTGATTAGCAACTGTTTGAATCTGCCCTTTGGAGCTCAGGGAAGGGCAAGGGGGCTGAATGAAGTCTGTATCCTACAAACAAGAAACAGGGGACAAAGAAAGGATTTATATTCTGGAGCCTCACAGAGTCCTGCTCAGTTTTAATTCAGGAAACTGGGTGACGATGGCTCTGGCAACTTCTTGCTAAAATAGGGCATAGTCCTGTCTCAATTTGGAGAATAGACACTGAATTGGACATATTTCTGCCTAGATCTGAGTTTAGTGTGATTAAAATCTCAATCCCTTGGTCCACCATTTTGGTGTAAGAATAAGCCTGAAACCCAGTCTGGACCTTGCACCTTGGGGAGACTTGTACCCAGGTAGCCAGTTGTTTACTTTAAGTAGATTTTAACTTCCAATGTGGTATTAACATATACGTAACAGGAGCTTCTGACCACTATATGTCTCCTCCTTCTGTTAATATCTGATCTAAAGCAATTTCATTTTCTAAAAATTTAATAGTTACAAGAGGACACCCTGAAACCATAAAGTTGCAGCCACCAGCTGCCAGCAGACATTGTTTTGAGAATGGCTGGTGGCATCTCAAGTCTGACACAGCTCAGAAAACTCAAGTTCTTAGCAATACAAGACTTGTTGGAAATCACGTCCATAATGCCACCTAGTATTAAACCTTGGATGTCTGAACCACAGCTACTCCATTTGTCTTTCAATTACATTTCTCTCCTTAATGGCCAAAGCAGATGTCACTGTTAATGATTTTAGTGCTTCTCTAGATATGAGAAGATGCAAGAATTTGGGCTCATAAAATCTTCTCCTGAAAGTATCTAACTATCTGAAGGCCTGTCCTGCCAGTTTTTTTCCCCCAGAGCACAGAGCGCCTCATTCCTGATCTCCACACAGAATTCCTTTCAGGGGGTGTTGAAGGTCAGTGGCCGCTGACCTAATCCTTGCAGAGACAGATGGCAAGTGCCAATTTTCAGTTGGCAGGGGCCCTTCAGGGTCATAAATTCGACCATGGTTTGGGGTTATTTCATGACCTTTTCATCTCACGGTGCTAGGAATTCTCATTTCCAGGTCTGGTGAAGATTTCACTGATAGGCCACTATTACAGGACTAGGCATTACGAGTAGCAAAAAGTCTCTGGACCACTTGTCTTACTATTCTCTTATGGTCCAGGAAAATATTCCCTCTTGCTTCTTCCCATATCTAGAGTTACACTATTACTATCATTGATCTTATATGGAACTATGTATCATCACTTTATCAGAGACTCGGTTACACGTTTGGTAATGCAAGAAACAACAATTTTGTAAAACAGACAATATAAAAAATAATAGAGCTAGCAGTATTAGTAAAGTCACAAGTAAGAATTTAAGTCAAGAACTTCCATCAGGTGAAGCCCAGTATACCCCAGGTCATCTGACTTCATCTGTTCTGTACCAGTCCTGATCTTTCAGGGAAATTATACATTGGCACTGTCCATAAGGCACCCAGCCCAGTTTCCTAGTGTTACTAGACTGATTATCCTTAGTATGATTTACTTGTTCCCAACATAGAGGAGTCTTTAAACTTAAATGACCATAGCCTGGTGTTAACTACATAAATCCAACCCATAATTGTGGGAGGTTTTATTCCTTGGCTGAAATTGTGCTTGTTGCTCTGATTGAACTTGAGAAATAGAGGAGAATTCATATTTATGTCCAGGGTCAGAGCAGGCATTAGTAATTGGCCAGGTGAGGGGATGCCAACTAAAATCAACAGTGGCCTAAACATAGTTATAATTTTTCTTTTAAAATAAATTTCCTAAGGGCCAACCAATGAGAGCCTTGGAGTGGAGAAATCCACTCAGGTAAACAAGAAGTCCTAGCCACAGGTAATTGGCCACAGACCCAACAATTGGATTGATTTTTTTTTTTCTTTTTTGCTGTGGGTTTGTCGTATATGGCCTTTATTATGTTGAGGTAGGTTCCCTCTATGCCCACTTTCTGGAGAGTTTTTATCATAAATGGGTGTTGAATTTTGTCAAAAGCTTTTTCTGCATCTATTGAGATGATCATATGGTTTTTATTCATCAGTTTGATAATATGGTGTATCACATTGATTGATTTGTGTATATTGAAGAACCCTTGCATCCCGGGGATAAATCCCACTGGATCATCCTGTATGATCCTTTAAATGTGTTGTTGGATTTTGTTTGCTAGTATTTTGTTGAGGATTTTTGCATCTATATTCATCAATGATATTGGTCTGTAATTTTCTTTTTTTGTAGTATCTTTGTCTGGTTTTGGTATCAGGATGATGGTGGCCTCATAGAATGAGTTTGGGAGTGTTCCTTCCTCTGCAATTTTTTGGAAGAGTTTGAGAAGGATGGGTATTAGCTCTTCTCTAAATGTTTGATAGAATTCACCTGTGAAGCCATCTGGTCTTGGACTTCTGTTTATTGGAAGATTTTTAATCACAGTTTCAATTTCAGTGCTTGTGATTGGTCTGTTCATATTTTCTATTTCTTCCTGGTTCAGTCTTGGAAGGTTATACCTTTCTAAGAATTTGTCCATTTCTTCTAGGTTGTCCATTTTATTGGCATAGAGTTGCTTGCAGTAGTCTCTTAGGATGCTTTGTATTTCTGCGGTGTCTGTTGTAACTTCTCCTTTTTCATTTCTAATTTTATTGATTTGAGTCCTCTCCCTCTTTTTCTTGATGAGTCTGGCTAATGGTTTATCAATTTTGTTTATCCTCTTAAAGAACCAGCTTTTAGTTTTATTGATCTTTGCTATTGTTTTCTTTGTTTCTACTTCATTTATTTCTGCTCTGATCTTTATGATTTCTTTCCTTCTGCTAACTTTGGGTTTTGCTTGTTCTTCTCTCTCTAGTTCCTTTAGGTGTAAGGTTAGATTGTTTATTTGAGATTTTTCTTGAGGTAGGCTTGTATAGCTATAAACTTCCCTCTTAGAACTGCTTATGCTGCATCCCATAGGTTTTGGATCATCGTGTTTTCATTGTCATATGTCTCTAAGTATTTTTTGATTTCCTCTTTGATTTCTTCAGTGATCTCTTGGTTATTTAGTAACGTACTGTTTAGCCTCCATGTGTTTGTGTTTTTTACATTTTTTTCCCTGTAATTCATTTCTAATCTCATAGCATTGTGGTCAGAAAAGATGCTTGATATGATTTCAATTTTCTTAAATTTACTGAGGCTTGATTTGTGACCCAAGATGTGATCTATCCTGGAGAATATTCCGTGCACACTTGAGAAGAAAGTGTAATCTGCTGTTTTTGGATGGAATATCCTATAAATATCAATTAAATCTATCCGGTCTATTGTGTCATTTAAAGCTTCTGTTTCCTTATTTATTTTCATTTTGGATGATCTGTACATTGGTGTAAGTGAGGTGTTAAAGTCCCACAGTATTACTGTGTTACTGTCGATATCCTTTTTTATAGCTGTCAGTAGTTGCCTTATGTATTGAGGTGCTCCTATGTTGGGTGCATATATATTTATAATTGTTATATCTTCTTCTTGGATTGATCCCTTGATCATTATGTAGTGTCCTTCCTTGTCTCTTGTAACATTCTTTATTTTAAAGTCCATTTTACCCGATATGAGTATTGCTACTCCAGCTTTCTTTTGATTTCCATTTGCATGGAATATCTTTTTCCATCCCCTCACTTTCAGTCTGTATGTGTCCCTAGGTCTGAAGTGGGTCCCTTGTTGATAGCATATATATTGTATCCATTCAGCCAGCCTGTGTCTTTTGATTGGAGCATTTAATCCATTCATGTTTAAGGTAATTATCAATATGTATGTTCCTATGACCATTTTCTTAATTGTTTTGGGTTTGTTTTTGTAGGTCCTTTTCTTCTCTTGTGTTTCCCACTTAGAGAAGTTCCTCTAGCATTTGTTGTAGAGCTGGTTTGGTGGTGCTGAATTCTCTTAGCTTTTGCTTGTCTGTAAAGCTTTTGATTTCTTCATTGAATCTGAATGAGATCCTTGCTGGATAGAGTAATCTTGGTTGTAGGTTCTTCTCTTTGATCAATTTAAGTATATCAGGCCACTCCCTTCTGGCTTACAGAGTTTCTGCTGAGAAATCAGCTGTTAACCTTATGGGAGTTCCCTTGTATGTTATTTGTCGTTTTTTCCCCTTGCTGCTTTTGATAATTCATTTTTGTCTTAATTTTTGCCAATTTGATTACTATGTGTCTCGGTGTGTTTCTCCTTGGGTTTATCCTGTATGGGACTTGCTGCGCCTCCTGAACTTGGGTGGCTATTTCCTTTCCCATGTTAGGGAAGTTTTCTTCTATAATCTCTTCAAATATTTTCTCGGGTCCTTTCTCTCTCTCTTCTCCTTCTGGGACCCCTATAATGCGAATGGTGTTGTGTTTAATGTTGTCCCAGCGTTCTCTTAAGCTGTCTTCATTTCTTTTCATTCTTTTTTCTTTATTCTGTTCCGCAGCAGTGAATTCCACCATTCTGTCTTCCAGGTCACTTATCTGTTCTTCTCCCTCGGTTATTCTGATATTGATTCCTTCTAGTGTAGTTTTCATTTCAGTTATTGTATTGTTCATCTCTTTGTTTGTTCTTTAATTCTTCTAGATCTTTGTTAAACATTTCTTGCATCTTCTTGATCTTTGCCTCTATTCTTTTTCCGAGGTCCTGGATCATCTTCACTATCATTATTCTGAATTCTTTTTCTGGAAGGTTGCCTATCTCCACTTCATTTAGTTGTTTTTCTGGGGTTTTATCTTGTTCCTTCATCTGGTACATAGCACTCTGCCTTTTCATCTTGTCTATCTTTCTGTGAATGTGGTTTTTGTTCCACAGGCTGCAGGATTGTGATTCTTCTTGCTTCTGCTGTCTGCCCTCTGGTGGATGAGGCTCTCTAGTGGATTGATTTTTTAAATTAGCATAGGATTGAGCCCATTATAGAAAAACATTTAACTCATATTCAAAGGTCCAAGAAGTCAAGAAAGCATTATCAATGATCATACAAGTCAGGTCCAGCATCTTATGTAAACTGTCTACTTCTGATATTGTCTTCCTTTCGTCTTGGTGTGAGTGTAGTTTCTCCTCTGTTTGAACATTGTTTTAAGGTAATTTTGAGGTCAGCCATCCTCTCTATAGGCCAGGCCAGTGCAGAGGTCCTCTGTGAGTGGAAATTAATCCAAGAGTCAATTCCCTTCAGTTTCACTGTGCATAACCTAGTTAAGAGTACCTGATAAGGGTCCTTCCATCTAGGTTGGAGATAATCTTTTAAATTATGTCTTTTCCAGTATACATAATCCCTGGTTGAAGGTCGTGAGGCATCTGATCTTCATCCAAAGAAAGATTACTGAGATAAGCTTCAGAAACAAACTTAGAGTGTCCTTTTAACAATTCAACTAAACTTTACATTAATATAATGTATCAGCAAGGAACTATTTGGGAGATGAGTCTTAGTAAATACAGACTTCCGTTAACAAAACTTGAATTTAATGTTCACTGAAACAGAATTTTTTTCTCTCTAAAATTACCCTGATTTTTACCAAATATAACCAGATCAAGACTAGTTTGTTTGCAAAATAAATTTGGTCTCAATAAGCTGGGCCTGATGATTTATATAACTGTAATTGATCATACAGACTTTTTTGTTTTCTGAGATTTTTATAAGGTGTCTTAGACTGAACTTTCAAAAGACCTTTCAGGGCCAGGAAAGTCACACCAAGGGCTTATCACAGATTTTGCAGATTTAGGTGAATTCCTCCCTTTTCAAGGTCCCCAAAATACCTTGAGATTTCTGTTCCAGTTAGTGAGGTAACCTTCCTAATTTATCTGATAAAGTTGCTGGGAACTTAAGAGCTTCCAATCTCTGGAGGGAGCAGATAGAGAGAAATGATAAATGTTTCAATTCTGCTTACAAAGATGTAATTAACCAAATTACTGTAAGTCATAATTAGTTTGAGGGGAAGGTTTCCCTTACATCTGGAAAACACAGATTTAAACCAGTAAAATTTCAGATAGAAACCATAAAAATTATAACCATATTCACCAGTTCACTCAGTCCCATGTAATCAATCCTTTTTGATAACTTTTCATGAAGCCATCAGGTTTTTCTTTAAGATTTTTAAATTTCTTACCCAATTCAGCATTATGGTCTGAAAGTCAGAAAGTTGTATTTATCCAAAAGTCCTTTCTATAAATCTTGAAGAGGAAGCATTTTTGCAAAGGCATCAGAATAAAACTATAACTGTCTATAATGACAAGAGACTTAAGAAGGCATGTTTAAAATATGACTACAATGTAATTTACAAAGAAACTTTGTTACTGCTGTGTCATACAGATAATAACTAGAATTATGACTAATAACATTTTACCAGGACATGTCAGATTTTTAGGAATTCCATATAATTTCTAGAATATCTATATTAGTTAACATTTACCATACAATATAACCTAAGAAGATTTAGTACTCATTTGATAATACTTCCCATGTAATTTAACATACCAATTGAACCTAATTAGTTTAATTATTTCCCTTTGGGTTGTTTCAGGGGCCCTTTGAAGCATCCCAAATTTAGGTAGAGGTGAAAGAAACTTCATTACAATTTGATATGGGAAGTTTTGTCAAAAAATATCAAAAGGGGGCTTCCCTGGTGGCGCAGTGGTTGGGGGTCCGCCTGCCGATGCAGGGGACACGGGTTCGTGCCCCGGTCTGGGAGGATCCCACATGCCGCAGAGTGGCTGGGCCTGTGAGCCATGGCCGCTGAGCCTGCGCGTCCGGAGCCTGTGCTCCACAACGGGAGAGGCCACAGCAGTGAGAGGCCCGCGTACCGCAAAACAAACAAACAAACAACCAAACAAAAAACCCTTCTACAGAGATACAACCAAGTACTAACAAACAGAGTAAATGGAGCTATCTTGGGTCTTCAAAGATTTCTAAGGAAGGAAAGGAGGCCAAGATGAAAGAGGAGGGGAAGGATGGGGGACGTAAGGGGTGGCCTTACAAACGTCTCCTGCCACCTGCAGACGCCCAGGCGTTACGGAACTTTTCCCTGGGCTTCTAGGAAAGGAGGATAGGAACTCAGCTCTACCAGAAAGCAGAAACCAGAAACTGGATACCAGATACAGTACCAGATACCAGATCAGATTTTGAGTTTTTTGCCCACGAGGTGATCAGGCTCTGACTCTCAGATCAGGCTGAGGCCCTCCAACCAGACTCCAGCATCCAGGACCAGGACAGAAGAAACAAAGTGTAGGATAGGAGAGGTTGAAAAGAAGAAAGAGAGAGGAAAAGGGAAAGAGAGTCTTCTGTCACTGAAAATAATGTTTCTGAGGTTCATCCAAGTTCTGTGTAGCTGTAGTTCATTCTTTTTTTTTAAATTGTCAAATAACATTTCATTATATGAATGGAGCACAGTCTGTTTATGCACTCCCCAGTTGATGGACATTTGCATTGTTTCCCATTTTTGCATATTATAAGTAAAGCTGCTACAAAAATTGTTGAGCAAGTGTCTGCGAACACATGTTCATTTCTTTCAGGGAAATACCTAGAAGTGGAATTATCGGTTATAGGGTTAAGGCAAATTAATTTTATGAGACCAAAATAGAAACAAAAACTTGAAAACGCATACATACATTTGCATGTCAGTTAAAAAAATGTTGGCATGCATGTGTTACTATTTTTATGCAACCATGTGATGATTTGTGACATCCCTTCTCATTTAATAAAAAGAGTTTCATTCTGGTAAAATACACATAATATTTATCATCTTAACCATTTTAAAGTGTACAATTCAGTGGTGTTAAGTTCATTCATCTTGTTGTACAACCATTACCATCACCCATCTCCAGAACGCTTTTCATCTCCTATCCTTCCTGCTTTGCAGTCACATCTTCTTTCCCTGGGTAGCTTGAACTTTCTGGGGGTGACTTAGAAACCGTGAAAATCTAAAAATTCTTTGCAATGACAGTTTTCCTTTTTCAGTATTTTCCTGCATCTCTCTTTTTTCCTTTTGAGTGGTTCCCCATAACTCTCTTTCTCATAATATATTCTGTTCATTTGTTTCTTTTTCTCTTATTACCTCCTGCCCCATCCCCTGATTCAGATCTTCTGCTAAAAATTGAACACGTGTTATAACTATTCCAGGCTTAAGAGACACAACCATGAGGGAGTTTCTATGCCTGGCTAACTACAAGTATAATCTGGAGAGCTTTAAATAACACAGAGACTTGGGGGTCACCTGAGACCTGACCTATTGATTTGGAATTTTTGGGTGTGAGACTCAGGAATATGTATTTTGACAATTTGCTGAATGTGGTAGGCAGAATTTTAAGACCACCCCCTGTTGACCCTGGACTTTGTATAATTCCCTCTCCTGTGAATATGTTGGGATATCACTCTCCCATGATTATATTATGTGGTAAAAGGGGTTTTGCAGATTTTGCTCAGTTGACTTTGAGTGAATCAAAAGAGAGATTGTCCAAGGGGGCCTGAACTAATCACACAAGTTCTCCCTCCCTCCCTCCCCCCCCCTTCCTTCCTTCCTTCCTCCCTTCCTTCCTTTTAAAGCTTCAAAATTTTTTTTATTGTGAAAAGTACAGTAAGCCATTTACAAGCCCCAAAGCACCAGAATTAAGGAGAACACATAATTTTTTTAAAATTTATTTTATTTATTTTATTTTTGGCTGCATTGGGTCTTCGTTGCTGCGTGTGGGCTTTCTTTAGTTGTGGCGAGCAGGGGCTACTCTTCGTTGCGGTGTGCAGGCTTCTCATTGCGGTGGCTTCTCTTGTTGTAGAGCACAGGCTCTAGGCATGCGGGCTTCAGTAGTTGTGGCTCATGGGCTCAATAGTTGTGGCTCGCAGGCTCTAGAGCACGGGCTCAGTAGTCGTGGCTATGTTTGTTGCTTTGCTGCTCCACAGCATGTGGGATCTTCCCGGACCAGGGATTGAACCCATGTCCCCTGCATTGGCAGGCAGATTCTTAACCACTGCACTACCATGGAAGTCTCAGGAGAACATATAATTTTTATACACACATTTTTCATACAAAAGGTTGATCTTTATAGGAATTTAAAATAAATAATCTGAAAATCAGTGTCACTGATTGCAAAATAGGTATCTTGCTCTTTGACTATCTAAAGGTGACCAGCCTCCTATGTAGCTAAAAGATGAGCCATTTGACATCTGTTCTGAGACTGGATGGCGTGTCTCTGGTGGAGATTTCTCACTCTCTCCATAAGATACCGTTCCATGGTGTCCCAATGTGTTTTTCTTTGGTTTAATGAAATCTGTGTCAAGGACTCCATTTCAGAAATGTCATTTAATTGTGAGGTTCTAGGCAAACAGCTTGAGGTGACCCATTCATTTTGGCACCTGGACACTACTTTATTATATGGATGTTGAGCATGTTCTAAATCATCATGTATCTCCTTCTCTAGGAACCACCTTCTAGATGCATCTTTATTTTTTTAAAATTTTTACTTATTTATTTATTTGGCTGCATTGGGTCCCAGTTGTGGTGTTCAGGCTTCTGTAGATGTGGCGTGCAGGCTCCAGAGCAGGTGGGGCTCAGTAGTTGTGGCATGCGGGCTTAGTTGCCCCATGGCATGTGGGATCTTAGTTCCCTGACCAGGGGTTGAACCTGTGTCCCCTGCACTGCAAGGTGGATTCTTAACCACTGGGGGAAGTCCCTAGGCATCTACAGACTTTAAATCTAGATCTAGAAGTCAGAGATGGAGAAAGTTGGAAGCCAGAGAGATTCAGCACTTGAGAAGGTTTCAGCCTGTCCTGGCTGGCTTTGAAGATGAAGGGGGTCATGTGGAAAAAAACCTGAGAACATCTTCAAGCTGAGGGTCACACCTGGCCAACCATGAGGTTACTGTGGGCTGGGCATTGATTCCCCTTAGCTCCCTTTCTACCAGGTCACCTTATGTTAAGAAAATTTTATCTAAAACTTGGGAAAAAAGCAGGTACATGGCTGTAATGTCCTCTCAGTATCATTGCTTCACATGTGTGTCAGTGGGGTTCCCTAGGAAGTGGAGGCTGAGACTGAGTCAGGATCATTATTGAGAGAGAATGACTCACAAATGTACATGAGAAGGAAGCAGGGTTGGGCAGAAAGAACCTCAGACTGCAATCCGGAACTGACCAAGTTCCAGCCAAGCCAATATAGAACTTGGAAGTGAAGATGACTTACTAAGGAGTCCCACATTGGTCAGAAGACCTAGTGCCCTTGCCGTATCATCATGGCTGGGCTGCCGAGGAAGAATGACATCTGGGGCAGATCCTGAAGGTGTTGACAGCTGGAAGCTCTCGGGGAACTGCATTTCTTGCAGCTGAATAGCAGATTCTTTAGAGAGATCTCAGAGGTATATCTTGACAGGCTTATTCAAAATCTATGTAATCATCTAGAAAAATGCATCTTTAAAACCATGGATTGAGCTTTAATTTACATAGAGTAAAATTCATGCTTTTTAGGTGTACTTTTTTTTTAAATAGACTTTTTTGACTAAATATTTTTTAAAATTAATTTTTATTGGAGTATAGTTGATTTATTATGTGGTGTTAGTTTCTGCTGTACAGCAAGGGGAGTCAGTTATACATATACATATGTATACATACATATACCTATATCCACTCTTTTTTAGATTCTTCTCCCATCTAGGTCATTACAGAGTACTGAGTAGACTTCCCTGTGTTATACAGTAAGTTCTTATTAGTTATCTATTTTGTTATATATAGTAGTTTGTATATGTCAATCCCAATCTCCCAATTTAACCCTCCCCCATCCCCCTTGGTAACGATAAGTTTGTTTTCTACATCTGTGACTCTATTTCTGTTTTGTAAATAGGTTCATTTGTACCATGTTTTTTAGATTCCACATGTAAGCGATATCATATGATATTTGTCTTTCTCTGTCTTAACTTCACTCAGTCTGACAATGTCTAGGTCCATCCATGGTGCTGCAAATGGCATTAGTTTGTTCCTTTTTATGGCTGAGTAATATATATATATATATATATATATATATATATATATATATATATATACCACATCTTCTTTATCCATTCATCCGTTGATGGACCTTTAGGTTGTTTCCATGTCCTGGCTATTGTAAATAGTGCTGCAATGAACATTGGGGTGCATGTGTCTTTTTGAATTATGGTTTTCTCCAGATATACGCCTAGGAGTGGGATTGCTGGATCATATGGTAGCTCTATTTTTAGTTTTTCCAGGAACCTCCATACCATTCTCCATAGTGGCTGTACCAATTTATATTCCCACCTAAAAAAATAGACTTTATTTATTTATTTTATTTATTTATTATTGCGGTATGTGGGCCTCTCACTGTTGTGGCCTCTCCCGGTACAGAACACAGGCTCCGGACGCGCAGACTCAACGGCCATGGCTCACGGGCCCAGCCGCTCCACGGCACGTGGGATCTTCCCAGACCGGGGCACGAACCCGTGTCCCCTGCATCGGCAGGCGGACTCTCAACCACTGCGCCACCAGGGAAGCCCTAGACTTTATTTTTTTAGAGCAATTTTAGGTTCACAGCAAAACTGAGCAGAAAGTAGAGAGTTTCCATATACTCCTGGCCCTCACACATGCACAGCCACCTCCACTAATGACATTCCCCACAGCTGGACTCCAGTGTTGTACAAATGGTATATAATAACACATACACACCATCACAGTATCATGCAGAATAGTTTCATTTCCCTAAGAATCCTCTGTGCTTCACCTATGCATTCTTTCCTCTCCGGTGGTATTTGTAATATGAAAATATATAGTTGTGTAACTACTACCATGATCAATGTAGGCAGACCCTTGGTCCTAGAGCCTAGTTATACTTTATTGTTTTTTATTTTTTATTTTATTTTATTTTATTTTTTGGCTGTACGCGGGCCTCTCACTGCTGTGGCCTCTCCCGCTGCGAAGCACAGGCTCCGGATGCACAGGCTCAACGACCATGGCTCACGGGCCCAGCCTCTCCGTGGCATGTGGGATCTTCCCGGACTGTGGCACGAACCCACGTCCCCTGCATCGGCAGGTGGACTCTCAACCACTGCGCCACCAGGGAAGCCCCATCGCAGGTTTTCATTAAATATTCGTAGAATGAATAAATCAAAGGGCACAATAAGACACACAATTTGAAGGTTCTTGAAGGCTCCTTAACTATTCACTGCTATGAGTTGGCAGTATTGAATTTTATCTGAAGGTTAGAAAATCCTCTTACCCTTTGTGTTATGGAAAACTACTAACTGCAAGGACCACCCTTTCTCACATGACTTAGATAAGACCCACAGATGTCCCCTTTGTTTATCTGTAACAAGGCCAGACGTGGACCCTTCAAGTTCCCATTCTTTGCCTCATAAGTGATTAGCTGAACTGCATGTCCCCACTGATCAATTGGAAAAAGCTGCTCTTAAACCAAATTTTGGTTAAGCTCCTTTCCTTCCTGCAGGTCCCTGAACTTTGGCCACAATCTCACCTGAGCCAGTAGACAGCCTCTCCTGAGAACAGGAAGACCTCTGATCTGCCATCTCATTACACCATCTTTTCATCCCTTTTCCCTAATTCTAGAAAGCTCAGTTCCTTCTAGTATTCCTATAGAAGAAAATCTTTCGGAAAAACTCTTGAGACGCTTGAAGACTTTATGGTCAGGGTGTTCTTCACTGCAGTAGGTCCCCCTGCACTATTTCAATATCTTCCCCTTTTCCCTTGAAGAATCCTTCTGAATAAAGTCTCTCCTTACTAAGTCTGGATTTGTTTTTTATTTGACAGAAGAATGGTCTGTGTGCTTAGCCAGATATATATGGTGTAGGGGAGGAAAAATTCTCCACCTTCTTTGGGGTATTATTTCTAGCAGTTTTAATTACATATATTAATTAAAAATCTTAACTCTTAGAAACCTTAATTTCTAGTGAAAACTAGGAAGAAAGCAATTATGAACTGTCTGTTATATACCAACCATTCTGTAGATTAACAAATTTATGAATATACTATTTCATATTTCTAGAAGCATATGCTTCCTCAGTGTACAGTTTTTCAATGTGGCACAACACGTGTTTACTAAAAGACCTCCAAAATCTTTAGTTCAAATGGGAAGCCCAAAGCAGGTAAACTTAAATTTAGCAATTAATGTTTTAGTACATTACCTTATTTGTTTTATAAAATTTTTATTTATTTTTATTTTATTTAATTTTATTTTTTGGCTGCACCACATGGCTTGTGGGATCTTAGTTCCCCAACCAGGGATTGAACCCAGGCCCTTGGCAGTGCAAGTGAAGAGTCCTAACCACTGGATCGCCAGGGAATTCCCACATTATCTCATTTGGAAATGATCTGGATATTCAATGAATAACCATCATTTAACTTAACTTAGTAGAACTTTAAAGTTACCAAAAAGATTTTGGAAACTATTTTAAATTAGACCTATTTTATAAAACATCATCCTTGTTGAAAAGTTTATTTATAAATTTCATGTCACGTTTATCCAGTTTGCTCATTCTCAACAGCTATGTTTACATTACTCAGGAAAATTTCAGACAACATTAGACAAAGTTAGCCATCATTCTATTTTTCTTGCTGACACATTTAGTAATATATATATATATATATATTAGGCAAACATTCCATACGATAATGCTGGGAATCTCCCAGAGCTTTCTAAAAGTCTGTTTGCACATGAGGAGAGAATGTGCAAGTTTTCTGTCTGTTTTCAGCTTGTATTTGAGCCTGAGAGTCCACATGGCATTTCAATCTAAAGAAAGCACGGGCATGTCTGAACTTGCCTACTTTCGGGGAGGCGGGGGTGGGCCCAACCTCTCTGAGTCTATTTGCATAACGACAATGAACAGTCCTTACAATACAGAGTTCATTGTAAGGGAGGAAAGAGCAATGCAACTGTAATATCATCCTGTGATAAGGGGAGAGAAGAGAGTCTGTCCCAGATATGCCAGCATGGATTTTTTGCTTTCTCTGGGTCTTGTGTGACCCCCATGGGAACGGATGGAATATGAGGAAGAATTCATAGATCAGTTTTTCGAAGACCGAACAACCCTGCTAACCTCTCTTAGAATGCCATGTTGGGGGAAATCCCAACTTCCAGTAGTTTTAAGTCTCACAGATTTTAACTCCTCCAGGGCTGTGCCTCTGCACATTTATGGGTTCACCAAGAAAGTGACCCTGTTCATAGGTGCATCCCATACAAGTTCACAGAAATGCAGAGTGTGGAGACCCTCTGGGATCTTGCATCATACTGGGGGATGTGGTTACCCCAACTGGGGAAATTTGAGCTATTTTTCTTCAAATGATTTCATTTGGTTTCAAGGGCTGGAGAGGTTTACAGGAAATGCAGTTTATATACCTATGCCAGCATGGTCTTTGAGTCATGTATATGGTGAATTTTAAAGACATATATGTTTTCTTCCTCAGCTTAACAAACTTTCAGGCTTTTATTATCATCAAAAGAACATGCAGAGAATGTTAAAATCATGAAACACAGAGTCAAATAATTTGGGTTTAAATCCTGACACTGTCAGTTACTAGCTGGTGACTGTGGACAAATCTTTTTTTTTTTTTTTTTTTGGCAGTACGCAGGCCCCTCACTGTTGTGGCCTCTCCCATTGTGGAGCACAGGCTCCGGACGCACAGGCTCAGCGGCCGTGGCTCACGGGCCCAGCCGCTCTGCGGCATGTGGGATCTTCCCGGACTGGGGCACGAACCCATGTCTCCTGCATCGGCAGGCGGACTCTCAACCACTGCGCCACCAGGGAAGCCCTGGACAAGTCTTTAAACCTCTCTGAACCTGTTGCCTTGTCTGTAAAGTTGGAAAATAAGGGCATCAGAATAACTAAGGTGTTGTAAGCAGTGGGGTATGCGCCATGGAGCCAGACTGCCTGAGTTTGAATCCCAGCTCTGCCTCTTCCTAGCTGTGTGATTTCTGGCAAGTTACTTAACTTCTCTGTGCCACAGTTTGTTATCTGCAAAATGGCAGTGACAATACAAGTACATACATCACTGGATTGTTGTAAGTGTTAAAGACGGTAATGTACGTAAAATGTTAAACAGTAGCATAATGCTGTATAAGTTTTACTGTTATTATCATAAGGCATGTAACATTTTTCCACAGTAGTACTTCAGTAAATGTTTGAGCCAGGCTAAGGTGTGGGCTGAAAGGGCAAGGGCTGAGAGAGAAAAGGGAACTGGTACAGGAGGGTAATGACATCATTCCAGGAGGAAGTGGGCCAGAGCAGTCATTCACAGACAACTTTCAGAAGTTGTGGAGTTTCATGAGAATTTCAGGCTGGGAATGATTTCCCTCAAGGTCCTAAGTTCTAAATCTCTCTGAAGAGAGCTATTCTGCCCATTGCTTCTTTTTTTCTTTCTTAAAAAAAAAAAAAAGCTTTATTCTTTTTATCTTTATGGGGAATTAATAGCTGACAACAACATCTAATCAATACTATCTCTAATGGTTAATTTTAAAAAAATATTTATTTAATTGGCTGCACCAGATCTTAGTTGTGGTATGCAGGATCTTCGTTGCCCTGTGTGGATCTTTAGTTGCAGCATGTGGGCTCTAGTTCCCTGACCAGGGATTGAACCTGGGCCTCCTTCAGTGGGAGTGCAGAGTCTTAGCCACTGGACCAGCAGGGAAGTCCCTATCAAGGGCACTTTTTAGCTAAGAAGTTCTCCTTAGCTTTGTAATTTTAACTGAACTTTGGTTGAACCTTAAGAAACGTTAACCATACATGTGTAATAACTGTTCTGCTACAAAATTTATGTCACATTTCCCATGTTCCTCTTGCCTCGATGAAAATTACTGAAGGTCTTCCTTTATCATCAAAGCTCCAAGAGATGTATGCCATGGCATATGGTAGGTACATATGAAAACTGTTTATCATCACTTACTAAGTTACACAAGATTCCAGTTCAAGTTGACAGACAAAACATAAACTAGATTTAAAGTGCTGTGTTAAAAAACAAAAACACCCTTTGCATTTTGGGGTAATTAACACATAGAGACGTAAGCATGTAGCCTTATTCAGAGAACGACAGCTGCTCAAATTTATGCTTAAGGCATTTTTATCCATACCTAACCAGAGGTTTTATCCATACCTAACCAGAGGTTTCAGAGACGATAACACCAGTCAGGTATTCTGAATTCTTTCATGTTAAATAGGAACATCTTCTCAATAGTACCCTTAAAGTCACATCTCATTTTTCTTTCTTCTTAAGAACTGCATAGGCTTATTTTAAACAGTTTAAACACCTGTAATAAACGACAGTTGGCTAAAAGTAGAGGTACTCTGGTTAATGCTCAAAATGATGTGGCCAGAGGAAAAGCCAGCATTATTAAATATGAATGCAAGCCTTACCAACACATATTGAACCTTTCTTTTTTCAGTAAAAAAGCTAGCCCAAAAAAGGTCTCATTCCATAGAGATTTCTTGTTTCCAAATCACAGTGAAAGGAACTTGAGTAATTTACCAATTTTGTTTTCTACCATGTGTCTTAAAGATACCTCACTAAAAACTGGTACCTGATACAACAGAATGACATATGCAGAATGTAATATTGTAGTACAGGACTGAGGTTGATTGTTACAGACATATTTCCACTCTGATTATTAAATGGTTACATCCTAATTATTTATATAGTTGTAATTGGTTTTTGTCTTTTGTTTTTTCCTGGCTGTGCAGCTTGGCATACGGAATCTTAGCTCCCTGACCAGGGATAGAACCCGTGCCCCCTGCAGTGGGAGCATGGCGTCTTAACCACTGGACCTCCAGGGAAGTCCCCCTAATTATTTATATAGAACATTGGTCCAATAACAAAAACAGAGAACAGCAGCTAGAACTTTATCTCATTCAATGTTCAGTGATAAAAGGGTTAACCATTCCTTCCATTATTTTCTGCTGATAACTCCTTTTTTTTTTCTTATTTAAATCTGATGGCAACTGAATTCTGGCATTTTTCCAAGCTACTGTACGAAGAGGATGCTGAAGGCCATCACAATACAGCATACTGCAACGTAAGGCTTCTTCTGTTCACCAATTCTGTCACACTTCCAAAATATACCCAACAACCCAGTTTTATTTCTGTCCAGGAGACTGGGTGCCAAGGATCGGATATAAGCACAGGTACATATAAGCAGCAAGATTACAGTCAACAGGCTCTAAAAATTGAAAATGGCAGACATAGGGCTTCCCTGGAGGCGCAGTGGTTGAGACTCCGCCTGCCGATGTAGGGGACGCAGGTTCGTGCCCCGATCCGGGAAGACCCCACATGCCGCGGAGCGGCTGGGCCCATGAGCCATGGCTGCTGAGCCTGCGCGTCCGGAGCCTGTGCTCCGCAATGGGAGAGGCCACAACAGTGAGAGGCCCGCGTACCGCAAAAAAAAAAAAAAAGAAAAGAAAAAAAAAAAGAAAATGGCAGACATAGTGAGGCCGGCGAAGCCTCAGCCACATCCTTCCGTTGCTTCTTAATGCTCTATTTCTCTTGCATGGGCTTTTCCGACTTAAAGGAAGACACACCACATAAGAGTTGTGAATTTAAATTTTCTTCGGGGTCTTACTGAGGACTATAGCCCAGGAGACAGTTACTCAGTTAGCTCTGAGGAAAATGCTCTGAAGAGGCGGGGGGAATGCCAGTTTATACGTGATTTTTGGCTAGGGAATACATTCGGTCAAGCATACATCTTGGTAAAAGATTATTGCTGGTCACAAAGAACAAATATCTCAAGTTAATGCATTTAGTGCTTTTCTGTGTATGGGAAGATGCAAGAATCTGGAATCATTTAAATTCTTCCTGAGATATATATCTAAATATCTAAGGCCTGCTTGTCCAAAGCATGGAATGCCTCATACTGTTCTCCATTCTGAATTCCTCTCAGGGTGTACACTTGGTCAGCAACTGCGGTAGGTTATGACTTTATCCTTGTAGAAATGGGAGGCGAGCAAACTCTTTGTTCTTTATTTACATACTTCCCTGCTTTAATCTCTTTTCCTTCTTTCCTTCCTTCCCTCTTTTTAAAAATATTTATTTATTTTTCCATTACACTTGAATTAAGAGCAATTTATTAACTCCATAAACATTTCTCATAATCCAGAAGTTCTCTTTGTAATTTCTAGATGATTTTATTTTCACTAAAAGCATATATTTGGAATACCTCATTACAGGATGGGGTTGCTGGATAAAGAATAATTTTTTAGATCATGCTCTAAAATTAACTTTATTACAGCCAGCTATACTTTGTGTGTAAATCACTGGAATTTGTGGTGATTCATCTCCCCCCTGTCCAGGTCCAGAGTCACTGACTACTAAAACTGGAGGTCATCTGGTCCAGTCTTTTTATTTAGTAAAAACTGAGACCAGAGATAAAGGGATTTTCCTTGGAGTAAAAATTGCTTCAGGGACTTCCCTGGTGGTGCAGTGGTTAAGAATCCGCCTGCCAGTGCAAGGGACACGGGTTCAAGCCCTGGTCCGGGAAGTTCCCACATGCCGCAGAGCAACAAAGTACGTGTGCCGCAACTACTGAGCCTGCGCTCTAGAGCTCGCGAGCCACAACTACGGACGCCCGCGTGCCTAGAGCCTGTGCTCCGCAACAAGAGAAGGCACGACAATGAGAAGCCCGTGCACCACAATGAAAAATTGCCCCCATTTGCTGCAACTAGAGAAAGCCCACACAGCAGCGAAGACCCAATGCAGCCAAAATAAATAAATTTATTTTAAAAAATTGCTTCGATATTTCCCAACAGGGAACATTATAAAATGAAACAGTAATAGAAGAGGCTAACAAACAGCAAAAGAGTCCAATTTTTGTTTTATCTTCCTCCCTAATTTCTCTGCCTCCTTTCAACTCCCTTGCTGTGGCGAAATTCTCAAAAGATGAGGAAAAAGAGGAAAGAAAGGGCAAAATAGAAACTGGGTTTTTATTTTTATTTTTGAATTTCCTTTTAAAACTGCGTTTTTGATTCCTGAAAAATTGAAACTTGTATATGGTAGATAATTTTCAGAACCCACACTTCTGAAACATCATGCTTATAGCATATGGCAGAACACTTTATGCTTGTTTTTATTTATTTATCTTTATTTTTTCATGCTCTCTGAATTTTATTCTTTTTTTTTGAACATTTTATTGGAGTATAGTTGATTTACAATGTTCTGTCCCCTCTTTTATTTTTGTGACAGCTTTATTGAGGTATAACTCACATACCATACCAAAAAATTCATCCATTTAAAGTGTATAACTCACTGCCTTTTAGTACATTCACAGAATTGTGCATCTATTACCATAATGAATTTTAGAACACATTCATCATCCCCCACCCCCAAAACCCTGTACCTATCAGCAGTTAGTCCCTGGTACCCCCTCCCTCAGCCCTAGACAACCACTGTGCTGGTTACTTTTATGTGTTAACTTGATGGCCCACAGAGTGCCTGGATATTTGGCCAAACATTATTGTAGGTATGTCTGCGAGGGTGTTTCTGGATAATGTTGACATCTGAATCAGTGAACTGAGTAAAGCAGATTGCCCCCCCTAATGGGAGTGGGCCTCATCTAATCAGTTGAAGGCCTGAAGAGAGAAAAATAAAAGCTGATTAAGAGGAAACTCCTCCTGCCTGACTCCTTTGAGTTGGGATATTGGTTTTCTTCTTGCATTTATTTTATTTTTTAAAATTTATTTATTTTATTTTTAGCTGCATTGGGTCTTCATTGATGCACATGGGCTTTCTCTAGTTGCTGCAAGCGGGGGCTACTCTTCGTTGTGGTGCATGGGCTTCTCATTGTGGTGGCTTCTCTTGTTGCAGAGCACAGGCTCTAGGCACACAGGCTTCAGTAGCTGTGGCACGCAGGCTCAGTAGTTGTGGCTCATGGGCTCTAGAGTGCAGGCTCAGTAGTTGTGGCACATGGGCTTAGTTGCTCCACGGCATGTGGGATCTTCCTGGACCAGGGCTCAAACCTGTGTCCCTTGCATTGGCAGACAGATTCTTAACCACTGTGCCACCAGGGAAGCCCTCTTACATTTGTTTTTATTTTTATTTCCTTCTTTTATACTCAAACTGAAACATTGGTTATTTCTGTCTTCATACTCAAACTGAAATATCAGCTCCCCCCATTGGCTGGAGCCTGTGGACCTTTGGACTGAACTACACTATCATCTCTCCTGGGTCTCCAGCTGGCCAATTGCAGGTTTGGGGGCTTGTTCTGCTCCATAATCGTGTAAGCCAATTCCTTATAATAAATCTCTCTATATATATTTTTGTGCATCCTATTGATTCTGTTTGGAGAACTCTGACTAATACAACCAATAATCCACTTTCTGTCTCTATGGATTTGTCTGTTGGGGACATTTCACAAAAATGGAATCATGTATCTGATCTTGTATCTGACTTCTTTCTCTTAGCATTGTATTTTCAAGATTCATTAATGTGGTAACATGTGTCAGTACTTCATCCCTTTAACTGCCAGATGATCTTCCATCATATTGATATATCACATTTTGTTTATCATTCATTGACAGACATTTGGGTCATTTCAATTTGGGGCTATTGTTAATAATGTTGGGGTGGACATTTGTGTCCAAGGGTTTGTATGGACATAAGTTTTCATTTCTCTTGGATACATACCCGGGAGTGGAATTGCTGCATCACGTGGTAACTCTATGTTTAACTTCTGAGGCACTGCAGGACCATTTTCCACAGATGCTACACCATTTTAGAATCCCACCAGAAATGTGTGAGGGTTCCTGTATTAGTTGGGGTGCTCCAGAGAAACAGAACCAGTAAGAGATGCATATTTAGAGAGACTTATGAAGAATTTGCTCATGTGAATTTGCCCCATGACCTGCCATCAGCAAGCTGGAGTTCTAGGAAAGTTGTTGATGTAATTCCAGTCCAAGTCCAAAGGCCTGAGAACTAGCCCATATTGGGGAGGGCAGCGCTCTCCACTCTGTCTGCCGATTCCAATGATAGTTTCTTCCAGAAACACCCAGCAATATTGCCTAACCAGACATCTGAACATCCCATCAAGGTGTTGACACATCCAGTCAAGTTGACACATAAAATTAACCACCACTGTTCCAATTTGTCTCCATCCTTGACAGCATTTTTTATTTTCTGTCTTTTTCGAATATAGCCATCCTAGGGGGAGTGCAATGGTATCTCATGATGGTCTTGATTTGCATTTCTTTGATGACTAATGATGTTGAGCCTTACTTCCTTCTTTCCTTTCACAAGTACTTCTCCTTTCTTCTCTGTCATTATTACACTCATTCCCATGCGATACTGTAGATACTCTAATGCCTGAAGAAAACAAGGCCAGCCTGGCCTTGATAGACAGTTAGCAAATATTTCCATGTATAGCTGTCTAATTGTAAACAGTACTATGAAGGAAAGTTCCAGTAATAATAGAAGCACAGGAGGAGAGAATTTGATCTAGTCCTGAGGTTAGGGAGAATGATGTAGAAGGTTCCTTGTAAAACTATAAATCCAATTGGGGCCCTCCTCAGTCTAACACCTTCAATGGCTCCCTCTTGCCTAGGCAACAAATACTCAGTTCTTAGCCTAGCATTTTAGCTCTGCGTAACCTGGTTGTAGCCTCATTTTCTACTTTATTATTATTATTATTATTATTTTGGCTGTGTGGCATGTAGGATCTTAGTTCCCTGACCAGAGACCAAACCTGTGCCCCCTGCAGTGGAAGCATGGAGTCTTAACCACTGGACTGCCAGGGAAGTCCTCATTTTCTATTTTACAATACACCCACGGGCATCCCCCCACTTCTGCCATAGTGGGGCTCATGATCTTGACAGTGGTCCTTGGCTTTCAAGCGGGGTGGCACAATTCATTTCTGGAAGTGGATGATGGTCCTTTTTTTAAAAAAAAATCTCTCGATGGGTTCTGGTATATAACTTCGGTAGGATTGTTGAAACATGTGAAGTTCCTTGCGCATCAGTAAAAGCAGATCTCAGGTGTTCTGTGAGAGAAGGGAGTCAGATCTATGAAGAGAGAGGTGAGAGGGGGAGAGATGCAGGGGCTAGTGAGAAAATGGAACCCCAACCACTACGGCAAAGAGGAGGGCCTGCATGAGTTTCCTGTGGCTGCTGTGAAAAATGACCACCAACTTTGTGTCTTAACACTACAGAAGTTCATATTCTTTTTTTTTTTTTTTTTTTTTTTTTGCGGTACGCGGGCCTCTCACTGTTGTGGCCTCTCCCGTTGTGGAGCACAGGCTCCGGATGCAGGCTCAGCGGCCATGGCTCACGGACCCAGCCGCTCCACGGCATGTGGGATCTTCCCGGACCGGGGCATGAACCCGTGTCCCCTACATCGGCAGGTGGACTCTCAACCACTGCTCCACCAGGGAAGCCCAAATTTCTGTTTTTTAAATCATCTGGTTTGTTGTTCTTTGTTATGAGCGCCCTAGCTAACTCATAGACCAACACATGGAAAGCTCTCTATACAAAGTAGCCATCCTTTCAGTTATTAGGAGATGGCTCCACTGGGGGTTTTTATTTTTAATTGTAGTGAAACCCACACAGTACAAAATTTACCATTTTAACCATTGTAAGTGTACAGTTCAGAGGTGTTAAGTACATTCACATTTTTGTGCAATCATCCCCGTCATCCATCTCCAGAACTTTCTCATCTTCCCGAACAGAAACTCTGTCTCCATTAAACACTAACTCCCCCTCCCCCTCCCCCAGCCCCTGACCCCACCATCCTACTTTCTGTCCCTATGGATTTGACTCCTCTAGGGACCTCTTATGAGTGGAATGACACAGTATTTTGCGATTGGCTTATTTCACTCAGCATAATGTCCTCAAGGTCCATCCATGTAGCATGTGTTAGATTTCTTTCCTTTTTCAACTTGAATAATATTCTATTGTATGTATATATCACATTTTGTTTATCCATTCACCAATTGATGGACCCTCTGGTTGCTTCCACCTCTTGGCTATTGTGAATAAATAGTGCTGTTATGAACATGGTTGTAGAAATATCTCTTTGAGTTCCTGCTTTCAATTTGTTCAGGTCGATACCCAGAAGTGGGATAGCTGTATCTTACTCTTAATTTTTTTGAGGAGTCTCCATACTTTTTTCTATAGTGGCTGTATCAATTCATATTTCCACCAACGGTGCACAATGATTCCCTTTGCACCACATCCTTGCCAATATTTGTTATCTCTTGTCTTTTTGATGATAACCATTCTAACAGGTGTGAGGGGATATCTCATTGTGGTTTTTTTTTCTTCTTCTAGTTTTCTTGAGATATAATTGACATACAGCACTGTAAAAACTTAAGGTGTACAGCATAATGACTTGACTTACATACACCATGAAATGATTATCACAATAAATTTAGCAGACATCCATCATTTCATACAGATACAAATTTTAAAAAATAGAAAAAAAAATTTTTGGTATGAGAACTCAGAATTTACTTTCTTAACAACTATCATATAGAACATACAGCAGTGTTAACTATATTTATCATGTTGTACATTACATCCTTAGTATTTATTTATCTCATAACTGGAAGTTTGTATCTTTTGACTGCCTTCATCCAGTTCCTGCTCTCCCCTCCCCCCCACAATCTCTGGTAGCCACAAATCTGATCTCTTTTTCTATGAATTTGTTTGTTTGTTTTTGAAGTATAGTTGACCTACAACACTGTCTTAGTTCCTGGTACACAACATAGTGATTCAATATTTCTATATATTTCAAAGTGATCACCGCTATAAGTCTAGTTATGATATGTCACCATACAAAAATATTACATAGTTATGACTATATTCTCCACACTGTATTTCATAACCATGACTCACTTATTTTGCAACTGGAAATTTGTACCTCTTAATCTCCCTCACCAAATTTCTTTCCTTCCTCCACCTTACTCCCCTCTGGCAACCACCTGTTTGCTCTCTGTACCTGTAACTCTGTTTATGTTCTGTTCTGTTTGTTTATTTGTTTTGTTTTTTAGGTTCCACATGTAAGTGAAATCACACAGCATTTGCCTTTCTCTGTCTGACTTATTTCACTTAGCATAATACCTTCTAGGTCTATCCATGTTATCTCAAATGGCAAGGTTTGATTCTTTTTTTATGGCTGAGTAATAGTGATTCTTTTTTTTATGGCTGAGTAATATTCTGTCTATCTATCTGTCTATCTATCTATCTATCTATCTATCATCTATCTATCACATCTTCTTTATCCATTTATCTATTTTTGGGCACTTAGGTTGTTTCTATATCTTGGCTATTGTAAATAATGCTGCAATGAACAGATGGGTGCATATATCTTTTCTAATTAGTGTTTTTAAATCTTTGGATAAATACCCAGGAGAGGAATTGCTGGATCATATGGTAGTCCTATTTTTAATTTTTTGAGGAATCTCCATACTGTTTTCCATAGCAGCTGCACCAATTTGCATTCCCACCAACAGTGTACTAGGGTTTCATTTCTCCACATCATCACCGACACTTGTTATTTGTTGTCTTTTCCATAATAGCCATCTGACAGGTGTGATCATTGTGGTTTTGATTATATTTTCCTGATAATTAGTGATGTTGAGCACCTTTTCATGTACCTGTTGGCCATTTGTATGTCTTCTTTGGAAAAATGTCTATTCAGTCTCTCTGCCCATTTTTAAAATTGGATTCTTTTTTTCTTTTTCTTTCTTTTTTTTTTTGTTGCTGTTGAGTTGTATGAGTTCTTTATACATTTTCCGTATCAATCCATTGTCAGGTATATGGTTTGCAAATATTTTCTCCCATTCCCTAGGATGCCTTTTCATTTTGTTGATGGTTTCTTTTGCTGTGCAGAAGCTTTTTAGTTTGATATAGTCCCACTTGTTTATTTTTGCTTTTGTTGCCTTTGCTTTTGATGTCAAATCCAAAAAATCATTGCCAAGACCAATGTTAAGGAATTTACCATTATGTTCAGGTTTTTAATCCATTTTGCATTTATTTTTGTGTATGGTGTAAGATAGGGATCCAGTTTGATTCTTCCACATGTGACTGTCTAGCTTTCCCAGCACTATTTATTGAAGAAGCTATCCTTTCCCCATTGTATATTCTTAGCTACTTTTTCATAAATTAATTGATCATATATGCATATATTTATTTCTGGTCTCTCTATGTGTCTGTTTTTATGCCAACACTATGCTGTTTTGACTACTATAACTTTGTAATATAGTTTGAAATCAAGAACTATGGTGCCTGCAGCTTTGTTTTCTTTCCTAAGATTGCTTTGGCTAATTGGGGTCTTTTGTGGCTCCATACAATTCTGGGATTACTTTTCTACTTCTGTGAAAAGTGCCATTGAAATTTTGATAGGGATTGAATTAACCCTTTAGATTGCTTTGAGTAATACAGACATTTTGACAATATTAATTCTTCCAATCCATGACTATGATATATCTTTCCATCTGTTTATGTCCTCTTCAATTTCATCAATGTCTTGTAGTTTTCAGTGCACTGATCTTTCACCTCTTAGGCTAAATTTTTGAATTATAAATGGGATTGTTTTCTTAATTTCTCTTTCTGATAGTTCACTGTTAATGCATAGAAATGGAACTCATTTTTGTATATTGATTTTGTATCTTGCAACTTTATTGAATTTATTAATTCTAACAGTTTTTTTGTGGGGTATTTAGGGTTTTCTATATATAAAATCACATCATCTACAAATAGAGACAGTTTTTCCTCTTTCTTCCTGATTTGGATGCCTTTATTTCTTTTTCTGCCTAATTGCTCTGGCTAGGACCTCCAGTACTATGTTGAATAAAAATGGTGAGAGTGGGCATCCTTGTCTTGTTCCTGATCTTACAAGAAAGGCTTTCAGCTTTTCACCATTGAATGTGATGTTAGCTGTGGTCTTGTCATACATGGCCTTTTTAATCTTGAGGTACCTTCTCTCTATACCCAGTTTGTTGAAAGTTTTTTCATGAATGAATGTCGAATTTTGTGAAACGATTTTCCTGCATCTATTGAGATGATCATATGGTTTTTATCCTTCATTTTGTTAATGTGATGTAGTACACTGATTATTTGCATATGTTGAACCATTCTTGCATCCCTGGAATAAACCCCACTTGATCATGGTGTATGATCCTTTAAATGTATTGTTGAATTTGGTTTGCTAATATTTTGTTCCTTCTTAACCCAAAGGAAAATGAAGATGGCAGTTTTAATAATTCAAGATGATTAAATCTTGAATAATCAAAGTCAGGATAAGGTCCTAGGATAAGACATTCATTGGTTAGGTAGTTGCCATGGTGATGGGAGGAGAGTAGGGAAATGATTGATACCTTTTACCCCATTAAGTTGCATAAGCTGATGACAATTTCCAAAGAACTTCCAGCTACAAGGCCTCTGCCTCCTACTGGGGAAGAGAGGTTACTCTAAGATCTCCGAGGGTTTTGTGATCAGGAAAGGGGTGGGTGCGAGGTTGGTTTCTGGTGGCTATAGCAGAGGCAACAAAGAAGTGATTGTTTTGAAGGAGAGAAGAAGGAAGAAAACAAATAAATGCGGGAAGGAAGGGTTGGGAGAAGTTTGGCAATATCTGAGAAACCAGAGCTCTGTAAGCCTAGGTGGTTTTTTAAAAATCAAATTAATTGGGCTTCCCTGGTGACGCAGTGGTTGAGGGTCTGCCTGCCGATGCAGGGGAAACGGGTTCGTGTCCGGGAAGATCCCACATGCCGCGGAGCGGCTGGGCCCGTGAGCCATGGCCGCTGAGCCTGCACGTCCGGAGCCTGTGCTCCGCAATGGGAGAGGCCACAACAGTGAGAGGCCCGCGTACCGCAAAAAAAAAAAAAAATTAAATTAATTAAGTAAATTATTTTGCAGGGAGGTGTTGGGGAGGGGGGACTGTGAAAATGCCAGGATAGAGATGAGGTCTCAGCCTGTGAGTTTCAAGCCAGGTAAAGTGAGAACAATTTTTGAGCAGTGTGGAATTTTGGAGAGTGTTGGATTAGGAAATCCACAAGCCATTAAAGAAGAAACAGATATTTACATCCAAGGATGTAAAAATAAAAAGAATGCACAGCAAAAAAAAAGAAAAATCATAGGCAACGTCAAAAGTTAAAAGACAAACTGAGAAGATATTTGCAACTCATATTACAGTTAAAGGGCTAAATTCCTTAACATATAAAAACTTTGTACAAAACAGAAAGCAAGAGGTTGATGACTCAGTTAAGAAAAATCCAAATCGGAAAAGAAGAAGTAAAGCTGTCACTGTTTGCAGATGACATGATACTATACATAGAGAATCCTAAAGATGCTACCAGAAAACTACTAGAGCTAATCAATGAATTTGGTAAAGTTGCAGGATACAAAATTAATGCACAGAAATCTCTGGCATTCCTATATACTAATGATGAAAAATCTGAAAGTGAAATCAAGGAAACACTCCCATTTACCATTGCAACAAAAAGAATAAAATATCTAGGAATAAACCTACCTAAGGAGACAAAAGACCTGTATGCAGAAAATTATAAGACACTGATGAAAGAAATTAAAGATGATACAAATAGATGGAGAGATGTACCATGTTCTTGGATTGGAAGAATCAATATTGTGAAAATGACTCTACTACCCAAAGCAATCTACAGATTCAATGCAATCCCTATCAAACTACCACTGGCATTTTTCACAGAACTAGAGCAAAAAATTTCACAATTTGTATGGAAACACAAAAGACCCCGAATAGCCAAAGCAATCTTGAGAACGAAAAATGGAGCTGGAGGAATCAGGCTCCCTGACTTCAGACTATACTACAAAGCTACAGTAATCAAGACAGTATGGTACTGGCACAAAAACAGAAAGATAGATCAATGGAACAGGATAGAAAGCCCAGAGATAAACCCACGGACATATGGTCACCTTATCTTTGATAAAGGAGGCAGGAATGTACAGTGGAGAAAGGACAGTCTCTTCAATAAGTGGTGCTGGGAAAACTGGATAGGGACATGTAAAAGTATGAGATTAGATCACTCCCTAACACCATACACAAAAATAAGCTCAAAATGGATTAAAGACCTAAATGTAAGGCCAGACACTATCAAACTCTTAGAGGAAAACATAGGCAGAACACTCTATGACATAAATCACAGCAAGATCCTTTTTGACCCACCTCCTAGAGAAATGGAAATAAAGACAAAAATAAACACATGGGACCTAATGAAACTTCAAAGCTTTTGCACAGCAAAGGAAACCATAAACAAGACCAAAAGGCAACCCTCAGAATGGGAGAAAATATTTGCAAATGAAGCAACTGACAAAGGATTAATCTCCAAAATTTATAAACAGCTCATGCAGCTCAATAACAAAAAAACAAACAGCCCAATCCAAAAATGGGCAGAAGACCTAAATAGACATTTCTCCACAGAAGATATACAGACTGTCAACAAACACATGAAAGGATGCTCAACATCTTTACTCATTAGAGAAATGCAAATCAAAACTACAATGAGATATCATCTCACACCAGTCAGAATGGCCATCATCAAAAAATCTAGAAACAATAAATGCTGGAGAGGGTGTGGAAAAAAGGGAACACTCTTGCACTGCTGGTGGGAATGTGAATTGGTACAGCCACTGTGGAGAACGGTATGGAGGTTCCTTAAGAAACTACAAATAGAACTACCATATGACCCAGCAATCCCACTACTGGGCATATACCCTGAGAAAACCATAATTCAAAAAGAGACATGTACCAAAATGTTCATTGCAGCTCTATTCACAATAGCCCGGAGATGGAAACAACCTAAGTGTCCATCATCGGATGAATGGATAAAGAAGATGTGGCACATATATACAATGGAATATTACTCAGCCATAAAAAGAAATGAAACTGAGCTATTTGTAATGAGGTGGATAGACCTAGAGTCTGTCATACAGAGTGAAGTAAGTCAGAAAGAGAAAGACAAATACCGTATGCTAACACATATATATGGAATTAAAAAAAAAAATATGTCATGAAGAACCTAGGGGTAAAACGGGAATAAAGACACAGACCTACTTGAGAATGGACTTGAGGATATGGGGAGGGGGAAGGGTAAGCTGTGACAAAGTGAAAGAGTGGCATGGACATATATACACTACCAAACGTAAGGTAGATAGCTAGTGGGAAGCAGCCGCATAGCACAGGGAGATCAGCTCGGTGCTTTGTGACCGCCTGGAGGGGTGGGATAGGGAGGGTGGGAGGGAGACGCAAAAGGGAGGGGATATGGGAACATATGTATATGTATAACTGATTAAATTTGTTATAAAGCAAAAAAAATAAATAAATAAAATAAATTAAAAAAAATAAAAAAAATAAAAAAAAAAAGAAAAATTGGGCAAGGAGTGAACACATTGAAAAACTATTTGGTGGTTTCTCCAAAAAAAAAAATATATATATACATATGTATTTCATATTATTTCATATTCTTTTCCATTATGGTTTATTACCAGATATTGAATATAGTTATGTGAATGCATTAATGCCACTTTAACAGAGTTAATTTTATTTTATGTGAATTTCACCTCAATTAAAAAAAAAGAGTGTCTACACATGATTTTACAGAAAAGAAAATACAAATGATTCAAATGACACTGAAGTATGGGGGCAGGGAATAGGCTCCCTTTTTATTAGAAATAAGACAAATGAAAAGCTTCTTTTCACATCTCACAGAGCAGCCATGCTCACATGGTGCAGATTAAAAATCTGGTTCAACACCTGTGGAGGTCAATTTTTTAATAGATATCAAAATTATAAACACACCCTCTTGGACCCAGCCATTCCACTTCTAGGAATTTATCCTACAGATATAGGTGCGAAATGACCTAGGTATTGTAGAAGATAAAGAAAGGTATCAGACGTGGAAAGGAAGAAATAAAATTGTTTTTATTTTTAGAAGAGTTTAAAAATACTTTAACCAAAAACTGTTGGATCTGATAAACAGATTCTGTAAAGTAAAACAAAGAAACAAACAAAAAGCCAGCACACACCCCCAAATCAATATAGAAACATCAATTATGTTTCTGTGCATTAAAAATGTAATCTCACGGTGGTCCAGTGGTTAGGACTCTGTCCTTCAGATGCCCTTCAGGTGGGTGTGGGTTCATTACCTGCCTGGGAAACTAAGAGCCCACATGCCACACGGTGCAGTCCCCCCCCAAAAAAAAACGAAAAAAGGAAAAAATAATAAGAAGTTTTAAAAAAAGCCAACACATTCTCAGGAAGAGAAATACAACCTTTGGATACAATACAATGAATACAAAATAATAAAATACTTACGAATAAATTGACGATAAAACAAAGAAAAAAATCCCTATCAACAAATCTGGGCCAGGAAGTGCAATGGTCAAGGGCACACCCACTGAATCCCAAAAAATGTCTCATCAGCGTTTCTGGAGGGCAGCAGAGGCAGAGTAAGGTTGGTGCAGAGAATGTCCCCGTGGGCTAAGAACGTAAGGCGCTGGGAGGCGACTGAGCAGCTGTGGTGAAAGTTGAGGCGTAGCAGGCTGATGCTGTGGGCTGTGGGGAAGCAGATGGCCACGGTCAGGGTGGTGCTATGGGGCTTGGCGGTCCATGTGGAGGAAGAGCAGTTGGCTAAGGTCACCTGGATGTGCAGCCTATAAATGCCATCACGTTGGATACGCAGCTGCCCGTTGTCCAGCTCTGGCCCATGCACGAAGGAGCGGCCCAGGGCTGGGCTTCCCTGCCAGCGCAGCCTGGGGTCCTGCCGCGATCCTGAGAGGGTTGTGGGAGAAGGGATGGAAGGATGGAGGTTTAGGGAAACTGAGTGCTATAGAGGGAACGCCCCAAACTCCCATGTTGAAACCTAACCCCCAAGGGAATGGTATTAGAAGGTGGGGCATTGGGAAGTGATTAGATCATGAAGGTGGAGCCCTTATAAAAGAGACCCCATGGGCTTCCCTGGTGGCGCAGTGGTTGAGAGTCCGCCTGCTGATGCAGAGGACACAGGTTTGTGTCCCGGTCCGGGAAGATCCCACATGCCGCAGAGCGGCTGGACCTGTGAGCCGTGGCCGCTGAGCCTGCACGTCCGGAGCCTGTGCTCCGCAACGGGAGAGTCCACAGCAGTGAGAGGCCCACGTATCACAAAAAACAAAAACAAAAACAAACAAACAAGCAAAAAAAAAAAAAAAAAAAAAAAGAGACCCCATATCCACTGATGGATGAATGGAGAAAGAAGATGTGATATCTATATATCTATATATATACACATACACACACACATATATGTATGTATGGATTGTGTGTGTATATATATACACACACCAAACACACACATATATATAATGGATAAAGATGTGATATTATATATATTATTATATATTATATATATATATATATATAATTCAACCATAAAATAAGAAGGAAATTCTGCCACTGTGACAACATGGGTGGACCTAGGGGTAAGTCAGACAGAGAAAGACAAATACTGTATGACTTCCCTTATACGTGCAATCTAAAAGAAAACAAAACCCAAACTCATAGATACAGAGAACAGACTGTTGGCTGCCACAGGTGGGAGATGGGGTGGGCAAAATAGGTGAAGGTGGTCGAAAGGTAAAACTTATAAAATAAGTTATAAACTAAGTCCTGGCAGTGTAATATGCAGCATGGTGACTAGAGTTAATGATACTGTATTGTATATTCGAAAGTTGCTAAGAGAGAAGATTTCACAAGTTCCCATGGCAAGAAAAAAAAATTGTAACTATGTTCGCTAGACACTGTGTTGATCGTTTTGTAATATATACAAATAGAGAATCATGTTGTACACCGGAAACTAATACAAGGTTGTATGTCAACTATATCTCAATTTAAAAACAGAAAGAGGGACTTCCCTGGTGGGTCCAGTGGTTAAGACTCCACACTTCCAATGCAGGGGTACGGGTTCCATCCCTGGTTGGGGAACTAAGATCCCGCATGCCCCGTGGGGCGGGGTGGGGTGATGTGGGGTGGCCAAAGAATAGAAAAAAAAGGGGGGGGTGGGGAGAGAAAGAAAAGAGCCCGGAGAGCTCTCTCCCTCCCTTTTCGCCACGTGAAGACCCAGCAAAAAGATGAGAAGATGGCTGGCTGGGGACTTCCCTGATGGTCCAGTGGTTAAGACTCCATGTTCCCAACGCATGGGGCGTGGGTTCCATCCCTAAGTCGGGGGAGCTAAAATCCCACATGCCTCGCGGCTAAAGAACAGAAGCAAGATTGTAAAAAAATCAATAAAGACGTTAAAAATGGTCCACATCAAAAAAAAAAAACTTAAAAAAAAAAAAAAAAGAAGATGGCTGGCTGTTTATGAACCAGGAAGCGGGCTCTCACCAGACACCAGATCTGCTGGTGCCTTGACCTTGGACTTCACAGCCCCCAGAACCATGAGAAAGAAATGTCTTGTTTATAAGCCACCTGGTCTGTTATTCTGTCGTAGCAGCCCTAGCAGAAAGCACCCAGAGAAAAAAGATGAAGAGCATTTCCCTCCATTACAAAATGGAATGAACACATGCCCAGCCCTCTGGGGATGAGTGGTGGGGAGAGAGGCCCAAAGAGGAAGAGGGTTAGAGAGAGGCTGGGAGAACACTACCAAATGGCACCCGCCCTCACGTTCCTTCACGTCCTTGCTCTAAAGCCCCCTTCTCAGGGATGCCTTCCCCATGACTGCATCTTCAAGGGCAAACCCAACGCTGGTCTGCCTGGTCCCCCTCCCTTACTTAATATTCCTCCCAGAAATACCAGATGCGTGTTTTACTCTCTTGGCGTGCTGCATATTTTCCTTGTTTATTTATTTATTTTCTGATCCCCTTGGTAGAAGGGAAGCACCGACAGGGCAGGGATTTCTGTCGGTTCTGTGGGCTCTCGGGACATCCAGTACAGGGTTTGCCTCACAGTAGCCGCTTAATTAGTGTTTGTGGCCTCAATGAGGGCAGGTTAGTGATGGCTATTAGCTTGGTTTAGTTGGTTTGGAATCTCCCAAGGGAGAAAACAAAAGGCTGCGCAAGGAAGCAGGCACTCAACAGAACGCCGCCGTATCTCCCTCTCTTTGTTTCTTTTTCCATCCTTTCTCAATTTCTCTTTCTCTCTCTCTCCCTCCCCCACCCTCCTTCTTTTCTCTTCCTCCAACACACATATGCATCTGGTTTTACCTGTGTGATTCAGCTGCAGCTCCGCTAAGTCCCACTGGAAGAAAAGAAAAGAGGGCTGAACACCTAAGCGCCAGAGGTCTTGAGTGCCCCCGAGGGAAGAGCTCTCTTTTCTCGACCTATCCTTCTATCCACCCGTCATCCCACCGGACTGAGTTGGGACCTTTGTGAAGAACTCTTAAAGAGGAAGTAGGTATGAACTAGCCGTGAGCATGAAGAGAAGACCTTCTGAAGAACTTCTTAGTTTCCAGGATATAACACAGGGCGCCTTGGCACACCTGCCTCTCTCCCCTGCAAAGCTCTCCCACCCCCGTAATGCAGCCCCCAAAGCCGGACCCTGTGGTAGGTGACCAGGGTTCCTCCTGTCCTTGGAGGTCCCGGAACCGCCCCTTCCCAGCTTCGAGAAGCCCCCAGCAGCCTCTGAGTCAGCCTGCTGGGGGAACACCAAAGACGAGTCATTTTCCAGGCCCCCATATGGTACGTATCTTTCTCAGATGCATCCTCCACCCCGGGATCTCCACCCGGGATTTACCTCTTGGTGTCGGCAGAACTGACTATCCTGAGCCGGAGACCCCCGGGGGCAGCCTTGCCCCCGCCTCCCCTCCCTGCTCTGGTCTCTCTCGCTTTGTTCTTTTCCACCAGATCTTTCTTCCTGGCAGTTGTTTCTATTGTTTGGCCACGCCGCGTGCTATGCGGGCTGTTAATTCCCCAGACCAGGGATCGAACCCCCCGCCCCCCTGCGTTGGAAACGAGGGGTTTTAACCACTGGACGGTCAGGGAAGTCCCCCTGGCAGATTTTTATTCATCTCATTCTGATCTTTTCTTTTTTTTCTTTTTTGGTCGCGAGTCTGTTAGTCTGCGCTCTAGCTCACCAGCCCTCAGCCCTGAGCTGATTCTTTCCTCAGTTGCTTACCTGCCCTTGGCGCTGCACCCCCTCCCCAGGGCCCGGCCCCAGCTAGAGGTCCCCATGCTCCTGAGCTTGCAGAAGGCAGATGTACATCTGTCTCTCTCATCCTCCCTTCTGGACTTACCCCAGTTGAATCCAGCTGCTGCTTTCGGGTGAGGCGCACACTGCAGATGAGGCAGCCTATCACCATGCCAAGGAGAAACAGCAACAAAGCCACCCACCAGATGGACACCCAGGGCCGCTGGGGCACTTGGCAGCCCGAGGACTCCTCTGCCATCATGATCCTCTGCAAGCACTTCATCAGCTGTGTGGCAGGGTGGAGCGTGTGTAGAGGGCAGGCAGGAAGAGGGAAGGAACCTTAGCTCTCATGCAGCTACGGGGCCCTCTCTGCCTGCCTGAACCTGCCAGGGACCAACCAATCCCCACCCTGGGGATGTCCAGCAAAGGGAGGGACCAGACTCAGTTCTACAGTGCAGGGAATTCCCCTCCAGCTTCTGCCGGTCCCCAGTCTGCAGACTAGGTGGGCCAGGGTGTCCCTCAATTTTTCTATTTGACTTTCCACACTCACCTTCCTGGTACTCATTCAACAAATCTTCATTGAACATCCACTATGGACCAGATGCTCTGCTGGGCCTCAGGGCTACAGCCACAGCACTCAGGGATGGAGGAAGGGTCCCCAAATATCCATGTGTTCCTCTCCATTTTCCCAGCCTCCTTGATGCCCCCGTGGTGGGACCACCCTTGATGCGGTCACATGACTGACCTGCCTAATAGGAAGAGAGTAGAAGCTGACCAAGGGTCACTTCCATAGCCTGATCTAGTATACATGCCATACTGCCTTTCAATTCTGTTGCCCTGTGGTCTTGGAGGACACCCGTTTTTGATGACTGTAGTGGCTTGAATGTGTCACCCCCAAATTCATGTCCACCCAGAACTTCAGCACATGACCTCATCTGGCAACAGGGTCTTTGCAGAAGTAAGGATGAGGGTGGACCCTACATCCCATGATGTCTTCATAGGAAAAGGAGAAGACACACAGAGACACAGAGGAAAGTTGGAGGTAGACACTGGAGTGATGCAAAATACACCAAAGAACCCCAAGGATTGCTGGCAAACCCCAGAAGCCAGAAAGAGGCAAAGAAGGAATCTCCCCTAAAGCCTTTGAAAGGAGCGCAGCCCTTCAGACACCTTGATTTCAGATCTCTGGCCTCCAGAATGGTGAAAGAGTAAATTTCTGTTGTTTCAAGCCACTAGTGGGTGGTGCTCTGTTATGGCAGCCTCAGGAAAGGAGTAACAACGGCGTAGCTACAAGATGAAGAGACACTACCTGGGCTTTGTAGAGTTGGGACAGTACTTTGTTAGTATCAGTGAATCAAACCACACACTAGTAGCAAAGAAGCTGTCACAGACTGTATATGCCAAGTGCACGTGGCTGTGGTCTAAGAAGCTTTACTTGTAGACACTGAGACTTGAAAATTTCATTCCAGAGTGAGGAGTTACAGTGGCCTGGCCTGGGCTGGGAGTGGGGTGGGGGAGAGAAGAAGGAGGTGAATAGGAGGTGAATAGATGTCAGAGCTGGAGCCAGCAGCGTTTGCTGATGTGGGAGGGCAGGTAGAAGAAAGAGGGGAGACAAAACTGTCCAGAATTCCTGGGATCCAGGTGATCGTATACTCCCTGAGACCCCCAACTACAAAAGGAATTTCCTTTATGAAAACCCTAGGATTCCAGGCCTGAGGGTTTAGCCAGCAGCACCCTCAAAGGGACATTAAGCTCTCCTGAGCCTGTGGGCGTGATCCTCGGAACTGTCCCCGACCTTCTTTCATACTGTATGAAACTCCCGCTGGGTTCTAAAGTCTAGCTCTGTTGGCTAACTTCATCTGCAAGACATTCCAATCTCTGTCTTGTCATGGTCCCCACTCTGGACCTTTGATGGTTCTTTGCAGCCCACCTGGTGTCCTTTCCCTACCTCCATCTAGCTGAAAGCCATTCACAGTCAAAAATAATTGCTACCGAGCATGGTTAAGTATGTAGAATCTGGAGTTTCTCAACCCACCTGGATTCCAATCTCTGGAATGTCACATGTTAGCCTTTGGGAAACTCACACCCCCATCAGCTTAAGTTCAATGTTTCCATCTATAAAATGGGCTGTGAAATACAAGGAACTGGTGAATATAACATAAAAAAAGCAGAGTCACAGACAGAACAAACTGGTGGTTACCAGTGTGTGTGCGGACAATATAGGAGTGGGGGAGTGAGAGGTTCAAACTACTGGCTGTAAGACAGATTCAAGGATGTATCGTACAACACGGAAAATGTAGCTGATATTTTGTAATAACTGCAAATGGAAAGCAACCTTTAAAAATTGTATTAAAATAAAAAATTTAAATAATAATAAAATGGGCTGTGATGAGATTTTAAGGAGAGACACATGCAAGGCCCTTAGCATAGCACAGGCACACAGCAAGTGGTCAATAAAGGCTAGCTTTTAATGTTGCTATTTCCCCCCAGGAAATGCTCATTAGAATAACGGGAATGGGTACAAGCAGACAATTCACAAAGAAGTTCAGGTGGCTGATCAACACAGAAAGATGAGGCCAGCCCTCTTGGCAATAAAATGCAAATTCCCTCATTTTCACAAGGGAGGTTAAAAGATGGCTATTTAGGTCTTCTGCCCATTTTTGGATTGGGTTGTTTGTTTTTTTGTTATTGAGCTGCATGAGCTGCTTATAAATTTTGGAGATTAATCCTTTGTCAGTTGCTTCATTTGCAAATACTTTCTCCCATTCTGAGGGTTGTCTTTTGGTCTTCTTTATGGTTTCCTTTGCTGTGCAAAAGCTTTGAAGTTTCATTAGGTCCCATTTGTTTATTTTTGTTTTAATTTCCATTGGAACGGAGGGAGACGCAAGAGGGAAGAGATATGGGAACATATGTATATGTATAACTGATTCACTTTGTTATAAAGCAGAAACTAACACATCATTGTAAAGCAATTATATTCCAATAAAGATGAAAAAAAAAAAGCTGGCTAAACCCAAAGTAAATTCCAGCTGGATCACAGATTTAAGTAAAAAAAAAAAAGAAAACAAACAAACAAAAAAGAAGCCATGAAAGTGAAACGGAGCAGGGCCCTGTGGTCCTTCCTCCCGACGTCCTCTGCCTGCCTTTTGTCTGTAGAAAAATTTCAGCCAAAGAATAAGTTTAATCAGAGAAGGGAGAATGCAGAAACAAAGGAAACAAAGGAAAACAGTCCAATAAGACTAAATAATAATAGTTTAGTCATTAAGCAAAGTCAAGGACCTTTAGTTCCTTCTCGAGGGCTCTAGATAATATTCTGACCCCTATCCTGTGAGCTGTCTTGTAGATACTGAAACCTCCACCAGGTGGAAGAAGTTAACTACACGATGACCAGAATGTAGCCATGACATAAGTTGCCACAATTCCAAGAATTGGCCTTAAGGAAATGGGAACAACCCGACCCTGGAACTGAAGACTTGAACTGTACTTGAAACAATCAAGATGACACTGGTCAGACCACTGCTGACCAATTTCAAAATGACTGTTTCTGCATGTAGTCCCCTCCCCCCATCTATAAAAGCTCTTGTCCACTGATTATGGGGGGCAGAGAGTTGGCCTTTGGACAGAAGTCTGCCCTCTGCCCCCCGCCATCCCCCACCCCCGTTGCCGGCATCCGAAATAAAGCAAACTTTCCTTTCCAACGACCTTGCCTCTTTATTGGCTTTTGAACGGTGAACAGCCAGACCCCACTTTCAGTAATGAAAGTACTGAAAGTATGATGCATTCATAAAAATTCATCTGGGTGTAGTGCAGACTTTTTAAGTATGTTAGAAAAAAATGAAGAAAACATAAAAGAGAATGTTGTTATGTTTCACATATAAATTATTAATGTCTGCATTAAAAATACCTTCCAAGTTAAAGGCACACACACACACACACACACACACAAGCAGCAAGACAGAAAAAAGAAAGGTTTGCAAGGCCCAAAATAGACAAAACTGTTCTCCTGATATATATAACTCAGAAGTTAAGTCATTAAGAAGTGACTAATACTTTCTAGAAAATGAAATGAATATGAAGTCAGGTTCTAAAAAGTACACAATCGAATGTGAAACGCAATATTCTCTCCGTTCTGAATAAGATAACTAAAAATTAAAAGCACACGGAATACACCTTTTCTTTTGCACCTATCGTAATTTGGTAAATGATCAGAGCGTTGGTTGAATCTGAAGATTCACGGTGTTGCAAGCATGTAGGTGAAAAGCATCCCTAATACCCGGATGCTGGGATTTGAAATGGATCCAGCCTTTTGAAAGGACGGTTTGGCAAATCTATCAAGATCCCAAAATGCACCTCCCCTAATGTCCATCAGTTTCATTTCAAGGATTTCATTTCGTAAGCACACTCACACGCACGTGTCACAAACAGAGATGTACACACACAAATTCAATGTGGCACCTGTCGTGGTAACAAAGAAGCAGAAAGCAATCCAAAGAGTCATTCATATTGAGGGCTTATTCCCATGCTAAGAACTCGGCAGGTATCACCTTTTGGAACCTTCACCCGAGCCCTAGGAACTGGGTGATGCTCTGATTCCCATTTTCCACCGAAAGCAGTCTCAGAGACATATCAGCTTAATCCACACAGCAAAGAACTTGAAGGCAGGAAGTGCCTGGCTTTCATTGCACATTTGCATCACTTGCCTGGGTTTTCCCACTGCTCTGGATTACTGGGCTGGGGACACTGAGGGGGCTCCATCGATCGATTGCTCTCTAGATGATGCAATTCTGCTTGGGGTGGTTTGCTGGTGTTTCAGGAAGTATTGAAAGCAGAGCTTCCTCCACCTGCAAGCAAGATGAGGCTGCAGGGAGGGGATATGATGGGCTCCCTTCCCCTTGCAAGGTGATTTTCCCCCTTCCTCAGGACTTCTGAGAAGCCAGGGGAGTCCGGGCACAGTGCAGGGGAGGGGGTGGAGGGGAGCGGCCCCGGGTGCGGAAATCTGGGTGCAGGAAGTAAGATTGCCCCTGGGAACCAGGGGCGGCTTGAAGATGCCAACTCAGGTGTCCCTTTGCTGTGAACGTCCCCAAGTTGCCCTAGGGCTGTGCCACTTGGTGTTGTCCTTGCCAGAGTGCTAGCAGGAAGGAAGGAGACCAAAGCCTTTCAGTGTACAGCTCCCCTTTAACTGCATAATCTTCCCACTTCTGAGATTTCATGGGGACATCAGGTCACCTCTGTCTTAGCCACCTGTTTCCCCTACTCTATCCCTGTCCCCTTCTCCATCCTATGAACTGATCTTGGGTGAGCTCCACCTGCAGCGGCTTGAAGCAGGATTTTGGTTTTCGGCCAGAGATTGAAGTCAGGCTGCGGCAGTGATGGCGCTGAATCCTATCCACCAGACCTCCAGGGACCAGTGGCCAGCGACAAGGCCCTGGCCCATCAGCTGTGTAGAAAGGAATTGCCATGGAGAGACGGAAAGTAGTGAAACAAGTAAAGTGTTTATTAGGAGGAAAAAGAGTACAAGATGTGTGGATAGACACATGGGCGGGCTCAGAGAGAGAGTCGCACCCTCGTGGTAGTTTGAATCACTTTTATGGGGCATTTCTTCCGGGTTTCCTTTGGCCAATCTTCCCCCCCACCCGCCCCGCCTGTGTGGCTTGTGGGATTTTAGTTCCCCAACCAGGGATCAAACCCGAGGACCCTGCAATGGAAGCTTGGAGTCCACTGGACCACCAGGGAAGTCCCTGGCCAATCATTTTGATTTGCCTGGTTCTGAGTCCATATTTGGTGTATCTCAGGGTCCTCCCATGTGTGAGCGTGCATCTCTTAGCCAAGATGGATGCTAGCGAAGAGGCCTATGGGTAGGTTGGCATCACTTACTATGAGGTGACGTCCCCTTCCTTTTGACCTTCGGGGAGCCTTTCTGTGCATGTGTAGTCGGGAAGATCTCCTTGACTTCAAGAATGAGGAATATGTGGTCTTTTCTCTGGGCAGGGCTCAGCTTCCTCACTGGCTCCTGCTGTTATGGAGTTTCTGTCCCCAGGGAACAAACTCTAGCTGCTCACCATGGGGCCCATCTATCTCCTGCATCAAATCCCACCTGAGAGACCTGAACCCCAAGAAATCTTTATTGGGAGGATGAAGGGTGAAAGTCTATCTTCTGTAGCTTCTTCAGGCTGGCAACGGGCTAGTAGACCCTACCTAGTTGGGGTCACAGAGCTCTCACTCTGTCTCGTTAAGGGATCCAGGGTGACTTTCGTTGTTATTCTGGCAGGATCTGTTCCGAGGAGTGGCTGGAACCTCTGCATCACCTTCATCTTGTCTGGGAAACCGTTGTGTCTTTAGAAAGAACAAACTAGACAAGCAGATAAAGAAGGCAGGGAACAAAGATCAGTAAAAGAATGACTGTAACCAGGGGCTCAAGCAGGAGTAATAACCAGGTTATATTTGGTAGCAATTTTAATCCTGGTGCAGATGAGAGACAGCGTTTGGGTTACCCTGTCCAAAGGAATGGAGCCATTTGGCATGGTCATATACATTTTTTTTGCGGTACGCGGGCCTCTCACCGTTGTGGCCTCTCCCGTTGCGGAGCACAGGCTCCGGATGCGCAGGCTCAGTGGCCATGGCTCACGGGTCCAGCCGCTCCGCAGCATGTGGGATCTTCCCGGACCAGGGCATGAACCCGTGTCCCCTGAATCGGCAGGCGGACTCTCAACCACTGCACCACCAGGGAAGCCCTTAAGGTGATTTTGAGGTCAGCAGTCCTCCCAGAGGCCAGTCCAGTGCAGGGGCCCTTTGTAAGTGGGAATTAATCCAAGAGTCAGTTCCCTTCAGACTCAGTGTGCATGAGCTAGTTAAGAGTACCTGATAAGGGTCTTTCCATCTAGGTTAGAGATAGTCCTTTAAATTATGTCTTTTCCAGTATGCTTAATCCCCTGACTACAGGTCGTGGGGCATCTGACCTTCATCCAAAGGTATATTACTGAGATAAACTTCAGAAACAAACTTAGAGTGTCCTTTAATAATTCAATTAATCTTTACATTAAAATAACGTAACAGCAAAGAATTGTCCAGGAAGTGAGTCTTAGTAAATACAGACCTCCATTAGCAAAACTGGCATTTAACATTCACTGAAATAATCTTTTTCTCTCTAAAATTACCCTCATTTCTACCAAATATAGCCAAATTAAGACTAATTTATTTGCAAAATAAGTCTGGTCTGATAAACTTGGCCTGATGATTTATATAACTATAATTGATCATATAGGCTTTTGCTTGCTGAAAATTTTATAAAGAGTCTCAGATTGAACTTAAAAAAATTTTTTTTAATTTTATTTATTTTTTTATACAGCAGGTTCTTATTAGTCATCAATTTTATACACATCAGTGTATACATGTTAATCCCAATCGCTCAATTCATCACACCACCATCCCCACCCCCCCACCACTTTCCCCCCTTGGTGTCCATAACGTTTGTTCTCTACATCTGTGTCTCAACTTCTGGCCTGCAAACCGGTTCACCTGTACCATTTTTCTAGGTTCCACATATATGCGTTAATATATGATATTTGTTTTTCTCTTTCTGACTTACTTCACTCTGTATGACAGTCTCTAGATCCATCCACATCTCAACAAATGACTCAATTTCGTTCCTTTTTATGGCTGAGTAATATTCCGTTGTATATATGTACCACAACTTCTTTATCCACTTGTCTGTCAATGGGCATTTAGGTTGCTTCCATGACCTGGCTATTGTAAATAGTGCTGCAATGAACATTGGGGTACATGTGTCTTTTTGAATTATGGTTTTCTCTGGGTATATGCCCAGTAGTGGGATTGCTGGATCATATGGTAATTCTATTTTTAGTTTTTTAAGGAACCTCCATACTGTTCTCCATAGTGGCTGTATCAATTTACATTCCCACCAACAGTGCAAGAGGGTTCCCTTTTCTCCACACCCTCTCCAGCATTTGTTGTTTGTAGATTTTCTGATCATGCCCAATCTAACTGGTATGAGGTAATACCTCATTGTAGTTTTGATTTGCATTTCTCTAATAATTAGTGATGTTGAACAGCTTTTCATGTGCTTCTTGGCCATCTGTATGTCTTCTTTGGAGAAATGTCTATTTAGGTCTTCTGCCCATTTTTTGATTGGGTTGTCTGTTTCTTTTATATTGAGCTGCATGAGCTGTTTATATATTTTAGAGATTAATCCTTTGTCTGTTGATTTGTTTGCAAATATTTTCTTCCATTCTGAGGGTTGTCTTTTTGTCTTGTTTATGGTTTCCTTTGTTGTGCAAAAGCTTTGAAGTTTCATTAGGTCCCATTTGTTTATTTTTGTTTTTATTTCCATTACTCTAAGAGGTGGATCAAAAAAGATCTTGCTGTGATTTTTGTCAAAGAGTGTTCTTCCTATGTTTTCCTCTAAGAGTTTTATAGTGTCCAGTCTTACATTTAGGTCTCTAATCCATTTTGAGTTTATTTTTGTGTATGGTGTTAGGGAGTGTTCTAATTTCATTCTTTTACATGTAGCTGTCCAGTTTTCCCAGCACCACTTATTGAAGAGACTGTCTTTTCTGCATTGTATATCCTTGCCTCCTTTGTCATAGATTAGTTGACCATAGGTGCGTGGGTTTATCTCTGGGCTTTCTATCTTGTTCCATTGATCTATGTTTCTGTTTTTGTGCCATATTGTCTTGATTACTGTAGCTTTGTAGTATAGTCTGAAGTCAAGAAGTCTGATTCCTCCAGCTCAGTTTTTTTTCCCCTCAAGACTGCTTTGGCTATTCAGGGTCTTTTGTGTCTCCATACAAATTTTAAGATTTTTTGCTCTAGTTCCGTAAAAAATGCCATTGGTAATTTGATAGGGATTGCATTGAATCTGTAGATTTCTTTGGGTAGTATAGTCATTTTCACAATATTGATTCTTCCAATCCAAGGACATGGTATATCTCTCCATCTGTTGGTATCATCTTTAATTTCTTTCATCAGTGTCTTATAGTTTTCTGCATACAGGTATTTTGTCTCTCTAGGTAGGTGTATTCCTAGGTATTTTATTCTTTTTGTTGCAAAGTTAATGGGAGTGTTTCCTTAATTTCTCTTTCAGACTTTTCATCATTAGTGTATAGGAATGCAAGAGATTTCTGTGCATTAATTTTGTATCCTGCAACTTTACCAAATTCATTGATTAGCTCTAGTAGTTTTCTGGTGGCATTTTTAGGATTCTCTATGTATAGTGTCATGTCATCTGCAAACAGTGACAGTTTTACTTCTTCTTTTCCAATCTGTATTCCTTTTATTTCTTTTTCTTCTCTGATTGCCATGGCTAGGACTTCCAAAACTATGTTGAATAATAGTGGTGAGAGTGGACATCCTTGTTTTGTTCCTGATCTTAGAAGAAATGCTTTCAGTTTTTCACCATTGAGAATGGTGTTTGCTGTGGGTTTGTCTTATATGGGCTTTATTATGTTGAGGTACGTTCCCTCTATGCCCATTTTCTGGAGAGTTTTTATCATAAATCAGTGTTGAATTTTGTCAAAAGCTTTTTCTGCATCTATTGAGATGATCATATGGTTTTTATTCATCAGTTTAATAATATGGTGTATCACATTGGTTGATTTGCATATATTGAAGAATCCTTACATCCCTGGGATAAATCCCACTTGATCATGGTGTATGATCCTTTTAATGTGTTGTTGGATTCTGTTTGCTAGTATTTTGTTGAGGATTTTTGCATCTATATTCATCAATGATATTGGTCTGTAATTTTCTTTTTTTTTGTAGTATCTTTGTCTGGTTTTGGTATCAGGGTGATGGTGGCCTCATAGAATGAGTTTGGGAGTGTTCCTTCCTCTGCAATTTTTTGGAAGAGTTTGAGAAGGATGGGTGTTAGCTCTTCTCTAAATGTTTGATAGAATTTACCTGTGAAGCCATCTGGTCCTGGACTTTTGTTTGTTGGAAGATTTTTAATCACAGTTTCAATTTCATTCCTTGTGATTGGTCTGTTCATGTTTTCTATTTCTTCCTGGTTCAGTCTTGGAAGGTTATACCTTTCTAAGAATTTGTCCATTTCTTCTAGGTTGTCCATTTTATTGGCATAGAGTTGCTTATAGTAGTCTCTTAGGATGCTTTGTTTTTCTGTGGTGTCTGTTGTAACTTCTCCTTTTTCATTTCTAATTTTATTAATTTGAGTCCTCTCCCTCTTTTTCTTGATGAGTCTGGCTAATGGTTTATCAATTTTGTTTATCCTCTTAAAGAACCAGCCTTTAGTTTTATTGACCTTTGCTATTGTTTTCTTTGTTTCTATTTCATTTATTTCTGCTCTGATCTTTATGATCTCTTTCCTTCTGCTAACTTTGGGCTTTGTTTGTTCTTCTCTCTCTAGTTCCTTTAGGTGTAAGATTAGATTGTTTATTTGAGGTTTTTCTTGTTTCTTGAGGTAGGCTTGTACAGCTATACACTTCCCTCTTAGAACTGCTTATGCTGCATCCCATAGGTTTTGGATCATCGTGTTTTCATTGTCATTTGTGTCTAGGTATTTTTTGATTTCCTCTTTGATTTCTTCAGTGATCTCTTGGTTATTTAGTAACGTATCGTTTAGCCTCCATGTGTTTGTGTTTTTTATGTTTTTTCCCTGTAATTCATTTCTAATCTCATACTATTGTGGTCAGAAAAGATGCTTGATATGATTTCAATTTTCTTAAATTTACTGAGGCTTGATTTGTGACCCAGAATGTGATCTATCCTGGAGAATGTTCCATGTGCACTTGAGAAGAAAGTGTAACCTGCTGTTTTTGGATGGAATGTCGTATAAATATCAATTAAATCTATCTGGTCTATTGTGTCATTTTGGATGACCTGTCCATTGGTGTAAGTGAGGTGTTAAAGTCCCACACTATTATTGTGTTACTGTCGATTTCCTCTTTTATAGCTGTTAACAGTTTCCTTATGTATTGAGGTGCTCCTATGTTGGGTGCATATATATTTATAATTGTTATATCTTCTTCTTGGATTGATCCCTTGATCATTATGTAGTGTCCTTCCTTGTCTCGTGTAACATTCTTTATTTTAACGTCTATTTTATCTGATATGAGTATTGCTACTCCAGCTTTCTTTTGATTTCCATTTGCATGGAATATCTTTTTCCATCCCCTCACTTTCAGTCTGTATGTGTCCCTAGGTCTGAAGTGGGTCCCTTGTTGATAGCATATATATTGTATCCATTCAGCCAGCCTGTGTCTTTTGGTTGGAGCATTTAATCCATTCATGTTTAAGGTAATTATTGACATGTATGTTCCTATGACCATTTTCTTAATTGTTTTGGGTTTGTTTTTGTAGGTCCTTTTCTTCTCTTGTGTTTCCCACTTAGAGAAGTTCCTCTAGCATTTGTTGTAGAGCTGGTTTGGTGGTGCTGAATTCTCTTAGCTTTTGCTTGTCTGTAAAGCTTTTGATCTCTCCATTGAATCTGAATGAGATCCTTGCCCGGTAGAGTAATCTTGGTTGTAGGTTCTTCCCTTTCATCACTTTAAGTATATCATGCCACTCCCTTCTGGCTTATAGAGTTTCTGCTGAGAAATCAGCTGTTAACTTTATAGGAGTTCCCTTGTATGTTTTTTGTCATTTTTCCCTTTGCTGCTTTCAATATTTTTTCTGTGTCTTTAATTTTTGCCAATTTGATTACTATGTGTCTCGGTGTGTTTCTCCTTGGGTGTATCCTGTATGGGACTCGCTGCACTTCCTGGGCTTAGGTGGCTATTTCCTTTCCCATGTTAGGGAAGTTTTCAACTATAATCTCTTCAAATATTTTCTTGGGTCCTTTCTCTCTCTCTCCTCCTTCTGGGACCCTTATAATGCGAATGTTGTTGCATTTAATGTTGCCCCAGAGTTCTCTTATGCTGTCTTCATTTCTTTTTTTTTTTTTTTATTAGTTTCTGCTTTATAACAAAGTGAATCAGTCATACATATACATCTGTTCCCACATCCCTTCCCTCTTGCATCTCCCTCCCTCCCATCCTCCCTATGCCACCCCTCCAGGCGGTCACAAAGCACCGAACTGATCTCCCTGTGCTATGCGGCTGCTTCCCACTATCTATCTACCTTACGTTTGGTACTGTATATATGTCCATGCCTCTCTTTTGCTTTGTCACAGCTTACCCTTCCCCCTCCCCATATCCTCAAGTCCATTCTCAAGTAGGTCTGTGTCTTTATTCCTGTTTTACCCCTAGGTTCTTCATGACATTTTTTTTCTTAAATTCCACATATATGTGTTAGCATACGGTATTTGTCTTTCTCTTTCTGACTTACTTCACTCTGTATGACAGACTCTATGTCTTCATTTCTTTTCATTCTTTTTTCTTTATTCTGTTCCGCAGCCGTGAATTCCACCATTCTGTCTTCCAGGTCACTTATCCGTTCTTCTGCCTCAGTTATTCTGCTATTGATTCCTTCTAGTGTAGTTTTCATTTCAGTTATTGTATTGTTCATCTCTGTTTGTTCTTTAATTCTTCTAGATCTTTGTTAAACATTTCTTGCATCTTCTCGATCTTTGCCTCTATTCTTTTTCCGAGGTCCTGGATCATCTTCACTAACATTATTTTGAATTTTTTTTCTGGAAGGTTGCCTACCTCCACTTCATTTAGTTGTTTTTCTGGGGTTTTATCTTGTTCCTTCATCTGGTACATAGCTCTCTGCCTTTTCATCTTGTTTATCTTTCTGTGAATGTGGTTTTTGTTCCACAGGCTGAAGAACTGTAGTTTTTCTTGCTTCTGCTGTCTGCCCTCTGGTGGATGAGGTTATCTAAGAGGCTTGTGGAAGTTTCCTGATGGGAGGGACTGGTGGTGGGTAGAGCTGGCTGTTGCTGTGGTGGGCAGAGCTCAGTAAAACTTTAATCCCCTTGTCTGCTGATGGGTGAGGCTGGGTTCCCTCCCTGTTGGTTGTTTGGCCTGAGGCAACCTAACACTGGAGTCTACCTGGGCTCTATGGTGGGGCTAATGACAGACTCTGGGAGGGCTCATGCCAAAGAGTACTTCCCAGAACTTCTGCTGCCAGAGTCCTTGTCCCCAAGGTGAGCCACAGCCACCCCCCGCCTCTGCAGAGACCCTCCAACACTAGCAGGTAGGTCTTGTTCAGTCTCCTATGGGGTCACTGCTCCTTCCCCTGTGTCCTCATGCACACACTACTTTGTGTGTGCCCTCCAAGAGTGGAGTCTCTGTTTCCCCTAGTCCTGTCGAAGTCCTGCAATCAATTCCCACTAGGCTTCAAAGTCTGATTCTTTAGGAATTCCTCCTCCCGTTGCCGGACTCCCAGGTTGGGAAGCCTGACGTGGGGCTCAGAACCTTCACTCCAGTGGGTGGACTTCTGTGGTATAAGTGTTCTCCAGTCTGTGAGTCACCCACCCAGCAGTTATGGGATTTGATTTTACTGTGATTGCATCCCTCCTACCGTCTCATTGTGCCTTCTCCTTTGTCTTTGGATGTGGGGTATCTTTTCTGGTGAGTTCCAGTGTCTTCCTGTCGATGATTGTCCAGCAGCTATTTGTGATTCTGGTGTTCTCACAAGAGGGAGTGAGAGCATGTCCTTCTATTCCGCTATACATTTATCCAGATTGAACTTTTAAAAGACCTCTCAGGGCTAGGAAACTTATGCCAAGGGCTTGTCACAGATTTTGCCTAACAGATGTAGGTAAATTCCTCCTTTTTCAAGGTCCCCAAAATACCTTGAGATTTCTGTATCTGTTAGTAAGGTAGCCTTCCAAATTTATCTGATAAAGCTGCTGGGAAACTAATAGTTTCTCATCTCTGGAGGGAGCAGTCAGAGAGAAGAGATAAATGTTTCAGTTCTGCTTACAAATGTATAGCTTACCAAATTACTGTAAGTCATAATGAGTTTGAGGGGAATGTTTTACTATATGTGGAAAACACAGATTTAAACTAGTAATTTTTCAGAAAGAAACCATAAAAAATTATAACCATATTCATCAGTTCACTCAGTCTTTTTGTTAACTTTTTATGAAGCCATCAGGATTTTCATTAAAATTCTTCAATTTCTTACCCAGTTCGGCATTATGGTCTGAAAGTCAGGAACTTGTATTTATCCAAAAGTCCTTACTATAAATCTTCTTGAAAAGGAAGCACTTTTGAAAAGACATTAGAGTGAAACCATAAGTGTCTATAATGTCAAAAGACTTGAGGCATATTTAAAATCTGATCACATTGCAGTTGACAAAGTAACTTAGTTACTGCTGTGACACAAAACACTTTCAGATAATAACTAGAATTATGACAGGCAACATTTTGCCAGGACATGTCAGAATTTCAGGAACTGTATATAATTTCTAGAATATCTACATTAATTACATTTACCATACAATATAACCTAGGAAGATTTATTACTCATTTGACAATACCTCCCATGTAATTTAACATACCAATGAACCTAATTAGTTTAATATTTCTCTTTGCAGTGTTTCAGGGGTCCTTTGAAGCATCTCAAAGTTAGCTAGAGGTCAAAAGGAATTCAATAGAATTTGATTTAGGAAGTTTTGTCAAAAAATATCAAAAGGGTCTAGAACAGTCAGATAGGATCATAGGTCACTGTGAAAGAATAGTTATTCACTTAGCAAAGGTAACAATAAAAGATTTCAAAGGCCAGGACATGGAAGCAACCTAAGTGTCCATAGACAGATGAATGGATAAAAAAGATGTGGCATATATATACAATGGAATATTTCTCAGCCATAAAAAGAAATGAAATTGAGTTATTTGTAGTGAGGTGGATGGACCTAGAGACTGTCATACAGAGTGAAGTAAGTCAGAAAGAGAAAAACAAATACAGTATGCTAACACATATATATGGAATCTAAAAAAAAAAAAAGGTTCTGAAGAACCTAGGGGCAGGACAGGGATAAAGACCCAGATGTAGAGAATGGACTTGAGGACCCGGGGAGGGGGAAAGGTAAGCTGGGACAAAGTGAGAGAGTACCATGGACATATATACACTACCAACTGTAAAATAGCTAGTGGGAAGCAGCCGCATAGCACAGGGAGATCAGCTGGGTGCTTTGTGTCCAACTAGAGGGGTGGGATAGGGAGGGTGGGAGGGAGACGCAAGAAGGAGGAGATATGGGGCTATATGTATATGTATAGCTGATTCACTTTGTTATACAGCAGAAACTAACACACCATTGTAAAGCAATTATACTCCAATAAAGATGTTTAAAAAATGAACAAAAGTTGATTGCTTACTATAAAAGGTTAAGTGATAAAAGTGTGATATAAAAGCATGCATATCTAGTATTATCTCAATATATATTATATATATATATATGCAAAGAAAAGTATGTAGGAAAAAGCAAAAATATTAATAGTCATGCTTATTTTTGAGTTGTGGAATTATGAGTGTATTATTTTCTTTAAATTCCTGTATTTTTCAATCTTCATATGAGCTTGTGACTTTTACAATTCAAAAATAAATTTTCCTTAAAAAAAAGATTTCAAAGGCAAATACAGAACTGATCACTTAAAGGGTAAAGAAACTTAAAATCTGTTATCAAAGGCAGTTCAACTTCTTAAGAAAACTTGTCCTCTTAACAGAGAGAAAAGCCAAATTCAAATTTTGCACCAGCTTATTTTAAAACTCATTTACTCAATTAAATTTATTCTAAACTTAGTCAATCCTGACTATCCACAAAACTCTTTTCTCGGGGTCCACTGTCCACAAATCTTTCATCACTTTCTGTATTCATCACATTAGTTTCCCATCCAGAAACAGCCAGCTCTAAGTCAGTCCTACTTCCTTTTCCATTAATAAAATGCAATTCCATTCTTCATACCTTCTTTACTGAAAACACATATCCTTCTTTCCTTAAGCAGCCATGAACTGTCCTTTATATCAGCATTCTGTAGATTGGAGAACATAAATCCAAATAATAATTTCTTGAAAAATGGGATTTCTTATAGAAAATAGTGTGGCACCAAACATATTTATTAATAGTTCTAAACTTTTCCTTTCTCTGTAAAAGGAAGCCAGTATTCAGTACTTAATGTTTCAATACCTTATTTTATTTGGAAATGACCTAGCTATTCAATAAACTTCCATTATTTAACTTAATTTAGCATAACTCTAACTTTTAAGTTGTCAAATATCAGAAGGGATTATTCCTAAGTAGACAATCCAAAAAAGTAATTATTCCTAAAAATTTACCCAAAGCTCATATCTTGCTTGCATTTCCTTAAAAGTTTCTTCACATTGAGTTATTTTCCTTGCTGACAAATTTATAATAGATGTAACAAGATTTTATCTAGCTTATGTTAAACTGAGGCACAATGAAAGTATACTTAAAAGTTGATGACTCTAAAGACATGTCTATATTAATTAGATCAACAAACAAGCATTAATACCAGGTCTTAATTTAATACTGAATATTTTCCAGTTCATGTGAACCTGAAATTCATTTAGCTTAATTTCTCTTGTATTTAGAATTGTTTGATTTGTAAGTGCTTACTTTTATTTAAGCCAATTAAATAGAGCTCATTTACAAATTAACCTCAGCAATATTATCCAAAGACAAAGACACATACTGAGTCATACATCTACCCAGACAGACACAATGAGAGATCTAGCTTCATTTTCTAAACTTAGTCATGAATCAGATATCACAATATAAAACTCACTAGTTAAGAAATAACAGTTAGAATAAGTAAAATTTTAAAAGACTTCTTCCCATTTTTTTTTCTTCTCAGTCTCAGGAAATTAGAGATGGTCCAGATAAGATAAATATTTCTGAGAGCCACAGTCTCAAGGCACAGGGAGAGAAAAGCAAGTTCTCCTAGTAGGACTTGTTCCTCAGGGTCAGAATTCTGGAAAAAAAAAAAAGTATTTTAACAAGCTACACGTACCACTACTGAAGCCAGTGTACCTGGAGCCCGTGTTCCGCAACAAGAGAAGCCACTGCAAAGAGAAGCCCAATCACCGCAACGAAGAGTATCTCCCGCTTACGGCAACTAGAGAGAAGCCCATGAACAGCAACAAAGACCCAATGCAGCCAAAAATAAATTTAAAAAAAGAAAGAAAGAAAACAGAACAAAATAACAAGCTAGCTTTCTCTAATTGCACATGCAAAAAAGAACCGGTTTTGCAATTTCAAAAAAAGTTTTACCTTAACCAATTTTCTCCAGAGTCTAAAGAATATTGTGGCCACACTGTCAAAAATCATCTTTATTTTTCTGTAGTCATAGTTTCATAGCTAAAATTTAGACCAGATAGTGCTCAAATTGGCCCTGATAACAGGGGCAGACTGGCTGATAAAATGTTGTCCCAGCAGGGATTGTCCCTCTAGGGATATGGGATCTTAGTTTGCTCAGAAGAATCTGAAGGAATAAGGGAACTTGCAGGAGTGGGGGAAGCTTCATTTCCTCTGAGAGTTGGGAGAAGTTAGACGGGGATCATTCAGAATGTCAGGAAATTTTCCTCAGTCCATTTTCCCATCCTATGGCAGTAAAGATCTAATTGTAAGAGACCCATTTTCAGGCCATTTTTCCATTCCCCAACTTAAATAAAGGCCAGGCAATGTTACAGTAGGACCTAAGCTTTCCTTTTCTCAGCCCGTCTGGCTTAACCATGCTCTAGAAATGAAGTCCAGTGTCCTGGAAATGTTACTAGGAGGTACCTGAAGGAGATTCAGAGCGTCCTCTGAATTTCCTTTGAATCCTGTGCTTGATGGGATTTTCAGCATCCTCTACTCTCCCGTCAATCCCTGACCAGACGTCTCTGGTTGACCTGGTCCCTGGTGCAAGGGGTCCTCGATAGGGGATGCTTGCCTTGCCAGGGCTCTTCTTGAAGGAGAGCATTGTGGTTTGCTTGAAAGTGGCCCACCCAATAGGATGGCCAAGGCCTGGAGTGAAGGGGGAACTCCTGGAGGATTTGGAGTTGGCCGCAATGGCTGCTTCTCATTGCGGTGGCTTCTCTTGTCGGAACATGGGCTCTAGGCACGCAGGCTTCAGTAGTTGCAGCGCGTGGGCTCAGTAGATGTGGCTCGCGGGCTCTAGAGCACAGGCTCAGTAGTTGTGGTGCACGGGGTTATTTGTTTCGCGGCATGTGGGATCTTCCTGCACCAGGGCTCGAACCCGTGTCCCCTGCATTGGCAGGCGGATTCTTAACCAGATTTTTATGTGCCACCAGGGAAGTCCCATGGGTGCAGATTTTTTTCAGTCCTAAATACTACAGTACTGAAGTGAGATGGGCTCCAGGCTGGGCATTTACACCCAGCCTCCTGTTTGCACTTTGAAATGGAAATAACAACAAAAACAGGGTAAATAGCCAGGCTTTGTCTCCTGAGGACACTTTAAGATAACAGTCATGGCAGGAACACAGAGGGGCTAAACCCTGTTTGAAGAAAAGATCAAGTGGTCACATAATTCCCATCCTTGGGGCAAGGGAGACACTGCACCTGTGCAGAAAGGCTCCTTGGGGGGTCAATAAAAAGGAGGCACCACTCCATAATAGGTGATGCCAAGGCCCCCCATAGGCCTCTGGGCTGGAATCCATCTTGGAAAAAAGTTGTGCACGCATGTTGGGGAGGGCCCTAGGGCAGGTCAGGTGTGGAAAAAGAAACCAGGTAATTGGCCAAAGGTAAACAAAGACCAGGAAGAACTGCCCTATATGAATGATGGAACAGCCTCTTAACTGCACTTCTCCTCATTTGGGAGGACGCCCACACCCTTTTCTCCACAGGTGTGTATCTCTGTCTTGCTTCTGTCTTAACTAAACAAACTGTCTCTCTGTATGCTCTCCCACTTGTGCTGTGCCATGCCTCTAATAATAAAACTTGCACCTGTTTTTACAGTTTTTATCTCCTTGAAACATTCTTGCTTTGAAATGGAGGCAAGAGCCAGGGAAAATTTGCTTCTAGCTGCTAGCCCGGCAAGTGGCTAGGATTCCTGGTTTTCATCCAGGCTACCCAGGTTCAATTCCTAGGCAGGGAACTAAGATCTCGCTTCAAGCCACCGCTCACCGCTGCCTGTCTGGAATGAGTACAACATGGTCAGAAAGAAGTTGGTTGAATCTGCGGATGCGGAATCTCGGTTATGGAGGAACCACCTGTAGCGAAGGCTGACTATAAGTTACATTCAGAGTTTTGAATGAGTGGAGGGTCAGCGCCCCTAACCTCCAGGTTGTTCCAAGGTCAACTGTATAGTAATTTCCTCAAAGAATAAGACATTGCTGACATGGTTTAGCTGCGCAGTGTACTCATCAGTACTCTTTATTTTCAATTTTTGCCACCATCAGTGTGAAGCTTTATTTTTAATTGAGGTATAATTTATAAATTAATACAATAAAATTCATTTTAATTGTACAGCATAATGAGTTCTATCAAATGTGTAAGGTCATATAACACCACCACGATCATGTTCTAGAACATTTCTGTCGCCCCTAGAAGTTATCTCATGACCCTTTTGCGGTTATTCTCTCTAATCCATCCCTAGGCAACCACTGATCTACCTTCTGCCCCCATAGTCTTGCCTCTCCTAGAATTTTGCATAAGTGGAATCACACAGTACATAATCTTTCATGCGTGACACAGTCTTCTTAGCATAATGTTTCTGATTTGTCTGTCATGTTAGGTGTTCAGTATTCTGTGTCTTTTTATTGCTAGTATTCCAAAGTGTCCATGTGCCTCCCTTTTTTTGTGCATTCATCAGCTGATGGGCATTTGTGTTGTTTCCAGTTTGGGGCCATTATGAATAATGATGCTATGAGCATGGTGTATAGGTCTTTACGTGGACATTTGTTATCATTTCTCTTGGGCAAATTCCTAGGAGTGGGATTGCAGGTCATATGGTAGGGGTATGTTTAACTTTGTAAGAAACTACCAACTGTTTCCCCAAGTGTCCATCCCATATTTCAAGCAATCTTCGCAATAGTGTATGAGAGTTCCAGTTCTTCCACACCCTCAGCGATCCTTGGTATGGTTTGTAACGTTAGTTTTAGTCATTATTGTGGTAAGTTATTGTATTTTAATTTGTAATTCCCTGATGACTAGCGATGTTGAACATCTTTTCATGTGTTCATTTACCATCTGTATATCTCTTTTTGGGACATATCTATCCAATTTTTGGACAGTTTTTTTCACTGAGGTTTTGTCATCTAATTACTGAGTTGTAAGAATTTGTAAAATATATTCTGGGTACAAATCCATCTCTAGATGCGTGACATAAAAATACATAAGTATTTTCTCCCTCTCTATGATTGAGTTTTCATTTTCTAATTGTGTATTTAGAAGAGCAAACAATTTTAATTGTTGTGAAGTCTGTTATATCACTCTTTTATGGTTCATGTTTTTAGTGTCCTGGTTAAGAAGTCTTTTTTTTTTTTTTTTTGGCCACACCGCGCAGCTTGTGGGATCTTAGTTCCCTGAGCAGGGATTGAACCTGGGACCTCGGCAGTGAAAGTGCGGGAGTCCTAACCACTGGACCGCCAGGGAATCCCTGTGGTTAAGAAGTCTTTACTTAATCCCCCTTTGTTTATCTCTTCTCAGGGATCATTGTCCTGTGATGCCTGTTGTTCAATGTCTTAAAATAATCTTTTCATATATTTTGGACAGTGTTTTAGTTGTTTAAGGCAAGAGGGTAAATCGGATCCCTGTTACTCTATCATGGCCAAAAAGTTCCAACTTTTAGCCATCTAAACTAATCAAACTCAGAAACAGAGAGTAGAATGGAAGTTGCCAGGGGCTGAGAGGTGGGGGAAATGAAAAGATGTTGGTCAAACGAAACAAACATCCGGTTATGAGTAAGTGGTGGGGATCTAATGTACAGTGTGGTGACAGTTGTTAACAATACTATAATTATATACTTGAAAGTTGCTCACTGAGTAAATCTTAGATATTCTCCACACACAGACAAAAATTGTAATTATGTGAGGTGATAGATGTGTTAACTAACCTTATTGCAATATATATGTGTATCAAATCATCACCTTGTCCACCTTAAGCTTATGCAGTGTTATATGCCAATTATATCTCAATGAAGTTGGAAAAAGCTTTTATTGAAGCATAACACACATACAGAAAAGTGCATCTATCATAAGTATGCAGATTTGATTAATTTTCACAAACTGAGCACACTTATGACACCAACACCTAGGGCAAGAAGCTGAAGATCATCAGCACCTCAGAAGACTCCTCATAACCCCTTTCCATTGCTTCCAAACCTTGGACAACTCCCATGGATTCACAAATATAATTTCAAGTCAGCTCTGTACTGATCTGTGAACAAGAAGCCACAACTGTATCAAAATTGTCCCTAAATGTGTGGAATCTCACTCTGCCAGAAGTCACAGATACTGCTGAAGATTTGGAAAGTCTTGAGCTGTAAACTGCCATTTAGAAGGGAAAAAGGGGGTTACCCTGTGGCGTTGAAGACTAACCAAGGAAAGAACCTGACAGGGAAACAAATAACCTCAGCCACGGTGAATTAGAATACCACTGGCCCAATCTGATGGTGAGATGCATAACCCTCTTCTTTTTTTTCTCTTTTGGTTGCACTGCGCGGCTTGTGGGATCTTAGTTGTCCAACCAGGGATTGAACCCGGGCCCTTGGCAGTGAAATCACGGAATTCCCCATAACCATCTGTATAGTGCTCACTATGATTCATCATTCCTCACCTTGTCTACCTCCTTCAAGAGTCTCCTAAATTGATGGTGACTATAATAGATTGAATTATGTCCCTTTAAAAGATATGTTCAAGTCTTAACTCCTGGTACTTGTGAATATGACTTTACTTGGAAATAGAGTCCTTGTAGATATAATAAAAATGTAAGATAAGGTCATTAGAATGGGCTCTCAATCCAACCAGGATGCTATTCTTATAAGAAGAGAAGAGAAACAGATTGTGATTCATAATAAAAATATATATAATTTGGTTTTCATCCCCGTTCCTGGCGCAAAACTCCTAAAATCCCTTGGAGTTTCCTAAGTGAGGTGTGCGATGTAGGTGTCCTTAGTTATTAATGAGGTGACTTTTGGAAAGCACCAAGTGAAGGGGGCTTGTTGCCAGGGAATCCAACTATGTAATTAGAATGTTGGAATTTTCAATCCCACCTCCTGATCTTTGGGAAGGAGAGAGGGACTGGAGGTTGAATCAGTCACCAATGGCCAGTGATTTAATCAATCATGCTTACTTATTTATCTGGCTGTGTCGCGTCTCAGTCATGGCATGAGAGATCTTTGTTGCGGCATGTGGGATCTTTTGTTGCAGCACGTGGACTCTTTGTTGCGGTGCGTGGGCCTCTCTCTAGTTGTGGTGCGCAGGCTCTAGAGCACGCGGGCTCAGTAGTTGCAGTGCGTGGGCTTAGTTGCCCTGCAGCATGTTGGATCTTAGTTCCCCGACCAGGGATAGAACCCATGTCCCCTGCGTCGAAAGGCGGATTCTTAACCACTGGACCACCAGGGAAGTCTCTAGTCAGTCATGCTTGGTTAACGCAGCCCCCATAAAACCCAAAAGGCTGGAGTTCAAAGAGCTTCTGGGTTGGTGAACACGTGGAGATTTGGGGAGAGTGGCGTGCATGGAGAGGGCTCCATGCTCTTTCCCCATACCTTGCCCTGTGCATCCCTTCCTTCTGGCTCTTCCTGAGTTATATCACTTTATAATAAACTGATAATCTGGTAAGTAAAATATTCTTCCAAGTTCTGTGAGCCACTCTAGCAAATTAATCAAAACCAAGGAGGAGGCTGTCGGGATGTCTGATCTATAGCCATGCAGTCAGAAGCACAAATGACAACCTGGACTTAAGACTGGCACCTGAAATTGGGGGTGGGGTTCTTGTGGGCTGAGCCCTTAACCTGTGGGGTCTGACCCTATCTCTGGGTAGAGAGTGTCAGAATTGAGTTGAATTGTAGGACAGCCAGCTGGTGTCTGAGAATCTCTTGGTGTGGGGAAAACCCACACATCCGGCATCAGAAATGTTGTTGAGTGTGATAGTAGTGTGAGAGTACAGGAGCAACACAGAAGGAAGGCTGAGTTTTCCCCAAATACACACACACACACACACACACACAGACACACACACACACACACACAGGTAAAGAAAGCCAGAGATTGGAGTGATACAGCTACAAGTGAAAGAATGCCAACGAAGACCACCAGAGGCTAGAACAAACTAGAAAACAACGTCTTCTACAGTCTTTACAGGCCCTGCCAACATGTTGATCTTGGACTTCTGGACCATAGAACTGTGAGAGGACAAATCTCTGTTGTTTTAAGCCACTGAGTTTGTGGTACTTTGTGACAACAGCCCTGGGAAACAATACAGTAACCAACGGTTGCAAAGGCATATTTACAGCCCAGTCAGTATGCAGCTATGATCGTATGAATTTCCATAACCACAGGGTGGGTACAATGACATAATTAGTCTTTCCACGATCAATAAAATTTCATGTTACAAGTCTCAAACTTAAAAGTTTCAAGTCACAGAGGTATCGTTAATATGTTACTCTGTTGATATAATATAATTTCACGACCCATCATTGCATCTTCCTTGTCACATACCCCTTGGTTTTTCTGAATGGACACTGAGCCTTCCCTTCTTGCCCCCAAAATGTAAACTTCAATCCTTTTCAAATGTAATAGTCTTTTGAAGTTGACTTGTGAGTATAAGGCTCTCCCCTCCCTGTGGACCCCAAAGCAAATATGAAAAAGAATTTTGAGGCGGAATATTGAGCCTCTAGTTTTCGGAATTAAAATACTGAGGTATGGGGTTCCCTCCTTTCTTCCTGTGGCTCTTTTATATTTTTTAAAATTTATTTTGTTGAAGTATAATTGATTTATAATGTTGTGTTCCTGTGGCTCTTTTAAATGGCACATTCTGGTTTCAAAGTTTGGAGCCTGTGGTCTTTTTTTCCCCCCATCAGAGCAGCTAGAAAATCTGGACAACATATATCAAAATAATCTGTTTGGAGACATTGGGAGGACTAGCAAGACTGGGAAAATTTGCAGAATCAGGATGTGGCACGAGGTTCAGAGGTCTGCAGCTGCTTTTCACACAGGGGTCAATCGATAAGTTCTGCCAGGGATGACTCAGAGGTGGAGGAAGCAAGCAGAATTTTCAACATTCTTATGAAGCTGGAGGGACGAAAAATGGAGTTGAGGTCCACCGAGGAGAAGGGGGCCTGGGGAACACCCGCGGCATTTGGTAGAATGAGCAAAACCCAGAAATAGACTAGTTCTCACAGAGTTTAACGCCCAGTGTCAGATCATCTCAATCCCAGGGTGAATTAAAGAGATCTGGGGCTTCCCTGGTGGCACAGTGGTTGAGGATCCGCCTGCCGATGCAGGGGACACGGGTTCGTGCCCCGGTCCGGGAAATTCCCACATGCCGCGGAGCGGCTGGGCCCGTGAGCCATGGCCGCTGGGCCTGCGCGTCCGGAGCCTGTGCTCTGCAACAGGAGAGACCACAGCAGTGAGAGGCCCGCGTACCGCAAAAAAGAATTCCCATAAAGACGAAAAGTAGTGAAACAGGTAAAGTGTTTATTAGGAGGAAAAAAGAGTACAGTATGTGTGGATAGACACGTGGGCGGGCTCAGAGAGAGAGCTGCACCCTCGTGGTAGTTTGAATCACTTTTATGGGGCATTTCTTCCGGGTTTCCTTTGGCTAATCATTTTGATTTGTCTGGTTCAGAGTCCATAGTTGGTATATCTCAGTATCCTCCCATGTGTGCGTGTGCATCCTTTAGCCAATATGGATTCTAACGAAGAGGCCTATGGGTAGTTGGCATCACTTACTATGGGGTGGTGCCCCCTCCCTTTTTGACCTCCAAGGAGCTTTTCTGTGCATGTATAGTCATGGAGGTGCCCTGACTTTAAGAATGAGAAATATGTGGTCTCTTATCTTCTATCTGGGAAGGGCCCAGCCTCCTCCCTCGATTGTCCTACTATTTTCTTTTCTTTTCTTTTTTTTAATATTTATTTTTTAATATATATATATATATATATATATATATATATATATATATATATATTTTTTTTTTTTTTTTTTTTGCAGTACAAGGGCCTCTCACTGTTGTGGCCTCTCCCGTTGCAGAGCACAGGCTCCGGACGCGCAGGCTCAGTGGCCATGGCTCACAGGCCCAGCCGCTCTGCAGCATGTGGGATCTTCCCGGACCGGGGCACAAACCCGTGTCCCCTGCATCGGCAGGCGGACTCTCAACCACTGCACCGCCAGGGAAGCCCTAATATATATATTTTAATATTCATTTATTTGGCTGTGTCGGGTCTTTTTTGTGGTGCACGGGCTCAGTAGTTGCAGCGCATGGGCTCAGTCACCCCACGGCATGTGGGATCTCAGTTCCCCAACCAGTGATTGAACCCACGTCCCCTGCATTGGAAGGCATATTGTTAACCACTGGACCACCAGGGAAGTCCCTGTCCTGCTATTTTCATCTTGGAGTATCGGTCCACAGAGAACAAACTCCAACTGTTTGCCCCGGGGACCCATCTATCTCCTGCCTTAAATTCCCCCTGTGAGATGTGAGCCCCAAGAAATCTTTATTGGGAAGATGAAGGGCGAAGGTCTGTCTTCTGTAGCTTTTTCAGGCTGGCAAAGGGCTCTACCTAGTTAGGGTCACGAAGCTCTCACCCTGTCTCATAAAGGGGCCCCAGGGTGGCTTCTGTTGTTATTTTAGCAGGATCTGCTGTGGGGAGTGGCTACAGTTCCTGCATCACCATTGTCCTGTCATGCCCTAGAGAAAACAAACTAAATAATTCAATTAGAGAAGCAGGGACTAAAGATTAGTAAAAGACTATTAGAATCAGAGATTCAAGCAAGGATAGGAATCTGGTTATACAAGGTTGGCAGACCAGGGATCAAACTCGTGTCCCCTGCACTGGCAGGTGGATTCTTAACCACTGTGCCACCAGGGAAGTCCCAAGACTTCTGTAAATTAGTGAGAGAGTTAGCGGTACTGTTAGCTATGGCAGTAAGAGTATGAGACAAGTTTCTAAGGACATGATGGTGGCCAGCTACTCCCCACCATGGTTACAAGGTGTACCTAAAGAAATAGGTATCTCCGTCTGGGATGCCACCAGGTAAATCTTGAGTTAATTGAGCAAACAGTTTTAATGAACTAGCCCAGTGCTTGAATTCATTTAAGGAGTGGATCGAGAAAGGAGTAATCAAGATTCCCAGCATACACTGTGTGGGCATGGAGTTACTGCATAGGCAATTAGTGGCCCATGGTTTCTTATCTACCTGGCATATGAAAATGTATCCTGGTGGGGCACAGTAGACTAGCAGGCTTAAGGTTTTAAGGCCCAGCCATTCAATTCTATTGTTATGAAAATGTTCTCCAACCTTATACCCAACATGTTCCATCCACGTCAGTCCTGATACTTGTTCCTTTAATGTGGATCCTTCTTCCTTTGGGTAGTGAATTAGAGTTTGAGCACAGATAGGTAACTGGAATTCTGGCTTAGGAGGGTCCACTATAAAGTGCTGGGGTGCTTTATGCCAATTCTTCATCCTCCCAGCTTGACTTCATTTTCTCCTTTTGTTGCTAAGGGGAGGGTTAAGCAAGAGACGTTAGAATTTTCTTCAGAGGAAAATGAGCAATTCTGACTTTGTACATTACAGTTCTGAGCCTTGGGTCTCTGGTAGAAGACCATTTTCCATTAGGAACTTGGCTAAAATTCCTTACGGGATGGACAAGGGGGTCACTCTGGTCCATGATAGACTTAGCTCGGGGTAAAGAAATCCAGCCTTCTGTCAACTGAGAGAAGGAAGCAAGAGTTTGTGCAGTGCAAACTAGAGAGTTGTCTGTCCATCCTGTGGATAAGTAAAAGAGGCATAGAAAAGCTAAGGCAACTAGTCGCTTCATAGGGGCACCAGTCAGGGTTATATTTAAATCACCCAGTACGGGCAGAGAAGTTCAGTGAATTCTGAAAGCAAGGGTGAGGAAGACAATAGTTATGTAAATCTACCAGAGCATATCAATTATGCTGCAAGTGGATTGGAGTGCCGGAAGGGAAAAAGGAAGATAGTGACTCTGGGTACTTAGCCTGGGGTCTAAGAAATCTTTTGTCCTTTTTTGAATAAAAGCTTCAGGTCTTCGAATGGCTCACTCATCCACCTGGAATTTTCAGGCTCTCTTGGGTCCTCTGGATCTTGTATAGACTCGGAGGATGGGGTGGATTCACAGGGATGGTTGGAATGTGGATCTTCAGGTTCCTGTAACATATCAGTGGAGACGAGTTTAATCCTGGACAGATGAACCCAGCTGGTGACCCCCTGGAGTTTAACTGACATAGGAGTGCTCAGCAGGACCCTTCCATTTTGGGAGTAGTTGGTCACCAGGGGACTCATTTTTCCAGGTCTTTAAAAGTACCCAGTCTCGGGCTTCCCTGGTGGCGCAGTGGTTGAGAGTCCGCCTGCCGATGCAGGGGACAGGGGTTCGTGCCCCGGTCCGGGAGGATCCACATGCTGCGGAGCAACTAAGCCCGTGAGCAATGGCCGCTGAGCCTGCGCGTCCGGAGCCTGTGCTCCGCAGCAAGAGAGGCCGCGATAGTGAGAGGACCGCGCACCGCGATGAAGAGTGGCCCCCGCCTGCTGCAACTGGAGAAAGCCCTTGCGCGGAAACGAGGACCCAATGCAGCCATAAATAAATTAAAAAAAAAAAAAAAGTACCCAGTCTCCAGGGTTTACAACAGGGTGTCTGTGATTGTCATCTGGAAAGGGCTATACTCTGTTACCGTGCTGTTGGGTAGCCTTCTGGACCTGGCCTAGGTTTATAATGTATCTAAGATGAGCCCGGGTTTCTGGGTCAGTTAGCATGTCCAGAGGAAGGAATGGCCTTCGTATGTCATTTCGACAGGACTTAACTTAGTGGTTGTTTTAGGACTTGCTCTGACCCGTAAAAGGGCTATTCACAGAGTTTGCCCAAGGTTTTCTTTAGAGTATGATTAGCCTGTTCTACTTTTCCTGAGGACTGAGGTCTTCAGGACGAATGGAGGTGGTATTTACTTCCTAAATCCTGCGAAATCGGTAGCGTGCCCTTTGCTACCAATGAAGGTCCACTGTCACCCTGAAGGTGACGGAGCAACCCGAATCTAGGAATAATTTCCTTTAGGAGAGGTTTAGCCACTTTGGTTGCCTTCTCTGTTCTAGTAAGGAAGGCCTCTATCCATCCAGTAAAAGTATCTATAAAGACTAAGTAAGTATTGGAAGCCCTGGAAAGAGGGCCTCTGAGTGAAATCTATTTGCCAGTCCTCTCCTGGGTAAGTTCCACATCGCTGGACTAACGAGAGGGGGAGGCTTGAGATTGTCCCCTGGATTATGTATGGTGCAAAGGGCACAGGCTCGAGCAACTCTTTTAATTGTCTCCAGGGGCCCTTTCCCTGTAAAAAGTCAGAAAACACTTGTAGACATTGCATCTCTCCCCAGATGCAGAGAATCATGTAGCTCTTTAATAATTTTCCATTGGTCAGAGAAAGGTATGAGCAATTTCTGATCTATGTGCCACCAGCATCTGCTCCCTTAGTTCCCCCTCTGTCTCATGCCCAGTTCTCTTCGGAAGCTGAGTACATTAAAAGGGGTAAGGGATGGGATTAATGCCATTTCAGTTATGGGCATCAGGGCTGCTCTCTTTGCTTCCTGATCTGCCCTGTTGTTTCCTTGGGACATTTGAGAAGTTCCCTTTTGGTGCCCACGGCAGTGTATGACTGCTGCCTGTTTTTTTTTTTTTTTTTGCGGTACGTGGGCCTCTCACCGCTGTGGCCTCTCCTGTTGCGGAGCACAGGCTCCAGACACGCAAGCCCAGCGGCCATGGCTCACGGGCCCAGCCGCTCCACGGCACGTGGGATCCTCCTGGACCGGGGCACGAACCCGCGTCCCCTGCCTCGGCAGGCGGACTCTCAACCACTGCGCCACCAGGGAAGCCCCTGTTTTGGTTTTTGAACCACTTCTATGAGATGTGAAATCCCAGCCCCATATTTTATAGGGGAATTTCTTGCATTTAGAAGTCCTCTCTCTTTCCAGATAGCTGCATGGGCATGTAAAACAAGGGAGGCATATTTTGAGTCGTTGCATATATTTACAATCTTTCCTTCCCCTAGGGTTAAGGGTTGGGTTAGAGCTATCAGTTCAGCCTTTTGGCTGAAAGGTTTTGCTTCTATGATGCTATGAGCAGTCATGATAGCATATCCTGCCCTCCTGGCTCCATCTTTAATGAAACTAACGTTATCAGTAAATGACTCTTCCTCAGAGTTTTCTATGGCCTGGTCTGTCAGGTCAGACCTACAGGCATAGACCTGGTCAAGGGTTTTGAGGCAAGAATGTTAGCTCTGGGCTTTTGGTGGGCATTAATGTAGCGGGGTTAAGAGTGTGACAAGTTTTGAGGGTTAGCTCTGGGAAGTTGAGGAACAAAGCCTGGTTCTTAATAAGGCAGCCGCCTCTAGTTAGCCAATGATGGCCTTTTATCTCTAGAATCCCCTGCACTTGATGAGGGGTCTGGACTTCCAGTGGCCGTCCAAACGTGAGCTGTTAGCTTCTTCTACTAATAAAGCGGTGGCAGTTACTGCCTAGAGACAGCCAGGCCAGCCTCGGGCCATAGAGTCTAGCTGCTTGGAAAAGTAGCCTATAGGCTGAGGAACTTCTCCTAGCTTATGTATAAGGGCCCCCAGTGATGTCCCCTGCTTTTCAGCCATGTACAAATGAATGGGTTTTTCAAACCGTGGAGACCCAGAGCAGGGGCTCTGGTGAGGGTTTGATTGACATCATTAAAAGCCTTTTCCTGTTCCAAAATAATGGTTCTGTGTCTGGGTCTTTACTGGCTTCATGTAAGGGCTTAGCCATTAGCCTGAATCCTGGAATCCAAATTCTTCAAAACCCTGCCATGCCCAAAAAGGTATGTTTCTTCATCTTTGGAGGGTTTAGGCCTAATATAGCTTGCTTTCTATCTGGAGATAACTGTCTACTTCTGGGGTTTATAATATATCCCAGATATTTAACTTGTTGCTTTGAGATTTGTGCCTTTGTCTGAGAGACCTGTAACCCAGGGCTCCAAGAAAATTAAGGACTTCAACAATATTTTGATCTGAGGCCTCCATGGTGGGACTGCATATTAAAACATCATCTATGTACTGTAGAATAGCACTTTCTTTTAGGTGTATTTCCCTTAGTTCCCTTCCTAGGGCCTGGATGAACAAGTGTGGGCTGTCCGAAACCCCTGAGGCAATACCGTCCAGGTATATTGTTGAATTTGGCCTGAGTCGGGGTTAGTCCACTCGAAGGCAAATAGATATTGTGATGAGGAATGAACTGGGATGCAAAAAAAGGCATCACTGAGATCGAATATAGTAAACCATTTGGCGTCCTCAGGGATTAGGGTTAAAATAGTATAAGGACTGGCCACGAGGGGATGTATGGGGACCACTATGTCAATTACTGCTCTAAGGTCTTGTACCATCCTGTATGCCCCGTTTGGCTTAACAACTGGTAGAATAGGAGCATTGCATGGAGACTGGCAGGGCACCAAGAGGCCATGCCTTAAACATTTATCTACGAGGGGTTGTAAACCCTTCTTCACTTCCAGCTTTATGGGATATTGTCTCGTTAGGGTAGGCAGCTTCTGGCCTAAGGCTAATTCTTACAGGTTGGGCTTTTATGGCCCTTCCAGGGATTCCTTTGTCCCATACTGAAGGGTCCACTGCCTGTAGAATATGACTAGGAATAGGACCTTGCTCTTCTGGCTAGTCCGTCTTAGTCAGAGTCAAGATAAGGGGCTGCTCGGGGCCTCCTAACTGTAGTATGTCCCCAAGGGAGTTCAGAAGGTCTCTCCCCAGTAGTGGGGTGGGACATTCAGGTACAACTAAAAAGGCATGCGTAATCAACCGTTGCTCAAATTGGCAAGTGAGAGGCCCAGTAAAGCAATGGGTGCGAGGCTTTCCATCAACATCAATCACAGTACAGCTTTTGGAGGAAAGAGGTCCAGCGTGAGAAATTAAGACAGAGTAAGTGGCTCCCGCATCAATTTAAAAATCGATTTTCTTACCTGCTAAGTCAAGGTCTACCCGGGGCTCCTCAAGGGAGATAGACATCTCATTGTGGGGAGCCGCCAGAATCCCCGGGCTGCCTCAGTCGTCCAGCATGGCCATCTCGGGAGCAGGCATCCCCCATTCCCCTTCGGGACAGAGGGCAGTCTCTCTTCCAATGACCTGTTTGTCTGCAGGCTGGGCATGGCCTGGGAGGCCTTTTCCGGCAGTCTAGGGCCCAGTGGCCAGTTGACTTGCATATGTAGCATTCCCTCTTGTTGGTCTTACCTCCAGATGGAGAGTTCAACTTTCTTGGCCCCTTTGGGTTGTCCTGAGGTCGCAAGGCATGGCTGACAGCAACGGCTATCAGTTTTGTATGAGCCCTGGCCTGTCTTTTCTCATGTTGGGTTCTTTCTTCCTCCTCAGCTTGATCTCGATTATTAAATATTCCAAAGGCCACATCTAGTAGTTGGGGCATGGGGTTTGTGGGCCAAATAGTAATTTTGGGGGTTTCTGACTCATATCAGGGGTGGGCTGGCTGATGGAGTGCTGTCCCAGCAGAGACTGACCTTCAGAAGTGGAGAGATCTATGTTGGTATACTTTCTAAAATCCTCCACAAGCTGCCCGTGAAAGAGGGCTGGATTTTCTTTTACTTCTTGGGTCACTCCTTTAACCTTTTCATAGTTAACTGACTTTTTGAGACACTTTCTCATCCCTTCTAATACACATTGGATCGTGTGCTTCCTGGCTTCTGTTCCTGCCTGGGAATTATAATTCCAAGGGGGTTCCTGATTCAGGACTGCATCTCCACCCGTAGCAAAATGTTTGGGTTGGTCTCTGGCCAGCTGGTCAGCATGCTCCTGGGCTGCTGTCCAGAATCTCTGTTTTTCCTCAGGGTTACAGCAGGTAGATAGAACTACTTGGACATCCTTCCAAGTTAAATCATAGATCAGAGTTAGGGCATGAAACACTTCAACAAACTTACTAGGGTCTTCAGAAAATCTGCCCAGTTTCTGTCTGCCTTGGGGTAAGTTGGTTAAAGAGAAGGGCACATGTACTCTGATTGTGCCTTTGCCATTTGCCACTTCCCTAAGAGGGCATAATTTCCCTGATTCTGGGTGATAGGAAGCTCCACTGAGAGGTACCCCAGAGGGACTAGCCTCTCTTTCTTGGGGTAATGGAGGGTACGGAGGGACATAGTGAGGTAGAGTTTGGGATCGGTCGCAGGGACCAGGAGAAGTAGGTGGCTCTGGAGATGTAGTGATACTGGCAGGAATTGGAGGAACTGGGTTTCCCTGCTGACAGATGGGAGAGCTGAGAAGGGGATCATCTAAAATGTCGGAAGAGTCTTCTGGTTCCCCAAGTTTTCCATTACAAGAGCCGTATAGGGCGTGATTTTCGTAAGGGACCATGAAAGCCTGAATATAGGGAACCTCGCTCCGCTTTCCCATCCTGCGGCAATAAAGATCCAATTGCAGAATGGTATTGTAATTTAGAGACCCGTTTTCAGGCCATTTCTCTCCATTCCCCAACTTACACAAAGGCCAGGCACTGCTACAGTAAAACTCGAGTTCTTCCTTCTCTAGCCCTTCTATTTAAAAAAATGTCCAGTTCTTAAGGATAAACTCCAGAGGTGTCTCTTCTGGCTTGGAGGGGGACCCTCCCGTGTTAAGTAAACTGTAACCGAGAATGAGGGAGCTCTGCTAGAATGGAATCCAGTGTCCCAGAAACATTTACCAGGAGGCTTTAACTTGAAGGGGTTCAGGGCGTCCCCCCAATTCCCTTCAAACCTGATGGGGTTTCAAGCGTCCTCTACTCTCCCATCGATTTCTGACCAGAGGCCTTTGGCTTTCCTTGGAAACTTGCGCAAGGTGTCTCCCCCGACACGGCCAGCGGAGGACATTTGAACCAGTGCAGACCAGTTGCCAGGACTTTCCTTAGGAGGGACCACTTGTCTACAGAGCTTATGTCCTTTGATAAGTCTTCCTATGCTGGGGTGTATTCCTCACGACTGAGCACCTACAAAGTTCATAATTCGAGCTTCTGGGTAGCGGCCAGCCTGATAGGCTGTCTGTCGCAGTGTGTAGGCTGCCAAGGCCAGGAGTGAAGGGGGTCCTATAGATGCAAAGACAAATCCTTGGGGGAATTGGAGTTGGATGCTATGGAAGATGACATGGGGTTCAAGGCTCAAGGGCTGGGAGGCAGAGAAATTTGCATAGTAAATCTCTGGCCATTGAGTGAAGTGAGAGACTAGACAACAGAAGAACCCCAAATCCTTTGCCCTATCTGTCTCACAGCTAAGAGAGAATTAGGAATCGTCTGATGATTGTCTGAAACAGGCAGCACCGGGTTTGGGAGCGGCGGGGATGCGGTTTAGGAAAGATGTCCAGGAGATCCTTCCCTAAGGTGGGAAAGAAAGGCGTTGTGGAGGGTTCCACGTGGGACAGTGAGAGTCAGAGCGGGAGCGAGAGACCCCCTGGGCTCCTGCACCGTCGGAAATCATGTTTTCACCATGTCACAAAGGACAGCGTCAGCTGTCACCCAAACGTTCTTTGAATATTCACGGCCTGGGGAATTCCCCCTGCCACCCCCAGTGTTGTTGGCAGGAGCCATAACGCTGTGAGCGGACAGAGCTTATGCCCTGTGGGTCCTGAAAAGAAAGCAAAGCGAGAGAAAGAAAGCAAGAGCGAAAGTCAGGGGCCTCAAACTGCAGCTTGGTGAAGCCCGCGGTTTATCTTGGCTTCCCAAATTCCTGGGTTTTGGCACCAAATATGATCTCGGTGGCCTTGGCCTTACAGTAGCTTGAAGCAGGGTTTCAGCTCCCGGCCAGTGATTGAAGTGGGGTCTCGGCGGTGAGAACAGCAAATCCTAGCCACTAACCACTGGTCAGGGACGAGGCCCTGGCTCTTCGGCTTTGCAGAAAAAGAATTCCCGCAAAGACAGAAAGTAGGAAAACAGGTAAAGTGTTTATGAGGAAGAAAAAAGAGCACAGTACATGTGGACAGACACACGGGCAGGCTCAGAGAGAGAGAGTTGTGCCCTCGTGGCAGTTTAAATCACTTATATGGGGCGTTTCTTCCAGGTTTCCTTTGGCCAATCATTTTGACTAGCCTGGTGCAGAGTCCGTGTTTGGTGTATCTCAGGGTCCTCCCATGTGTGAGCATGCATCTCTTAGCCAAGATGGATTCTAATGAAGAGGCCTATGGGTAGTTAGCATAACTTATTATGGGGCGGTGCCCCCTCCCTTTTTGACCTCCAAGGAGCTTTTCTGTGCATGCTCAGTCATGGAGGGTTCCTGACTTCGAGAATGAGAAATATGTGGTCTCTTATCCTCTATCTGGGCAGGGCCCAGCCTCCTCCCTCAACAGTCCTGCTATGTTTGTCTTGGAGTATTGGTCCACAGAGAATGAAATCCAACTGTCTGCCGCAGGGACCCATCTATTTCCTGTCTCAGAATCACACTACTACAGTTACTCTATGGAGTCATAAATGTGATCTATTTTCTCCAGATGTTTAGCCATCAATTTTGTCGGAGGCCTGGTTACACATTGAGTACTCTAAGAGACAAAATCTTATTAAATAGAAGGGATATAAGTAATGTCAGTAGTAATATTGACAAAGTCATAGTGCAGCAGGAAGACACAAATCATAAACAATTTGGAAACAAAGAACAAATTAAAACGATGATTAGCACTTCCCTGGTGGTGCAGTGGTTAAGAATCTGCCGGCCAGGGCTTCCCTGGTGGTGTAGAGGTTGAGAGTCCACCTGCCAGTGCAGGGGATGCAGATTTGAGCCCTGGTCCAGGAAAATCCCACATGCCATGGGGCACCTGGGCCCGTGCACCACAACTACTGAGCTCGCATGCCACAACTACTGGAGCCCATGCGCCTAGAGCCCGTGCTCCTCAACAAGAGAAGCCATCACAATGAGAAGCCCGTGCACGGCACTGAAGAGTAGCCCCCGCTCGCTGCAATTAGAGAAAGCCCACGTGCAGCAATGGAGACCCAAAGTAGCTTAAAATAAATAAACAAACAAACAAACAAATAAATTTATTAAAATAAAAGAATCCACCTGCCAATACAGGGGATCACGGGTTCAATCCCTGGTCCGGAAAGATCCCACTTGCTGCGGAGCAACTAAGCCCGTGCGCCACAACTACTGAGCCTGTGCTCTAGAGCCTGAGAGCCACCACTACTGGAGCCTTCACACCTAGAGCCTATGCTCCGCAACAAGATAAGCCACCGCACTGAGAAGCCTGTGCACTGTAACGAAGAGTAGCCCCCGCTTACTGCGGCTAGAGAAAGCCTGCGTGCAGCAAACAAGACACAATGCAGCCAAAAATAAATAAATAAATTTATAAAAAATAAATAAAACGGTGATTAGTATAACTGCCACCGAGTCCAAGCTTGGTCTGCTCACTGAATGACAGGCCAATAAATTGGGAGGCCAGGTGTTGAGGCAAAGAATAGCAACTTTATTTAGAAACGCAGGTGTCCAAGAAGATGGCGGACTAGTGTCCTAGAGTTCCATCTTGTTGGGGTCTGGATGCTAATGTCTTTCATAGAACAGAGAAGGAGAAGAGGTGAGGAAGTAAAGTAAAAAGGCCATAAGTCTTGCAAAATATCTCCTGGTTTGGCCAGCCTCAGAGAGGGGATGTGTTAATTTCTTAAAAAAGGCACTTTGGTTTAACATTCAGGCTGGTGGCAGTGTTCCCTGAGGGAGGCCATTATGTATTCTTATAGCTATAGACAGCATCCTTTTAGTGATTATAGTAAAAAAAGAAACGGGAAGCAAAGGTTAAAGTAAAAGAAACAGATCCAACATAGAGTCAGATTTTGATCTTCCCTGTTACATAACTAGTTGTAATCCAGTTGCAATAAACCATAAAGTCTACAGGAGAGCCAGCTGGAAAAGCCAAATTCTAGCAGGATCAGGTAGAGATAAATGCTTCAGCTTCGTTTACAAAGGTATGCTTTATCAACTTGTTGGAGGTCATAGCATGAGAAAAGGTTGTTTTTGGAAAACAAAGATTAAGCCTAGTATATTTCCCAAAGTCATAAAGTTATAAATCATATTCATCAGTTCATTGAGTCCCATGTAATTAATTCCTGTTGATCTGGATGAAGTAATCAGGTTTTCCACTAGAGTTTTGTCATTTATCATTACCCAGTTCAGTAGTATTATCTGAAGGCTATCAGAAATTTATATTTGTTTTAAAAAAAGTTATTTTTATGAGTCTTTTTGAAAATCTTCATTTTTTAAAAGCATCAGTGTAAGATAATGATTGTCTATAAAAGACAAAACTTAAAATAGCATCGTTAAAGATTCGGGTACAATGCAATTAGCAGGAAACTTGGATATTTCTGTGACATATAACATTTTAGGATAATAACTAGAATTATGACTGATAAGATTATATCAAGACATATCAGATGTTAAGGATTCCATATAAATTTTGGAATATCTATATTAATGACATTCATCCATACACTATAATTTAAAATTCATCTCCAATCACTTGACAATATTTCTGAAGTAATTTAACATACCAAATAAACTTAATTAGTTTAACATTCCTCTCTGAGATGTCTCAGAGATGTTCCTTCAAAGCATCTCAGAGTCAGCTGGAGGCTAAAAGAGTTTTAGTTAGATTTTGATATTTGGGGACTTTGTTAAAAATATCAAAGCTTTAAAACACAACAGGATTATAGGTCATTGTGAAACGATACTTATTCATTTAACCAAAGTCACAAAACGATTAAAGGAAAAAAACAAATACAGATCACTTGAGGGCACAGAAACTCACACAGTCTGTTATCAAAAAGGAGTACTCTAACAGAGAGAGAAATTTCAGTCTTGTATTAGCTTACTTAACAAAATCCATTTACTTAGTTAACTTCAGTCTAAATTTAGTTAATCCTGACCATGCATAAAACATTTTTCTCAGGGTTCCTTTCCACAGTCTTTTTCATCATTTTTTGTATCCAGATCAGCCTGTCCCTTATTTATTCATCCAAGTAAAACCAACCAGCTCTAAGACATACTGTCTTTCTTTTTCCTCAATAAAATGTAATTTCATTCCTCTTATCTTCTTTATTGAAAACACACTGTACACTGAGATGCTTACTATTTCTATTAGCTTTAATTACATGTTTAAATTAGAATTCTCAACTCTTAAGAACCTTAATTTCTAGTGAAAACTAAGAAGTAAGCAATTATGAATTGTCTTTGACATCAGCATTCTGTAAATTGATGAACATAAATATCAGTGATAATTTCTAAAAACATTTGTTTTCTTACAGAGAACATCTCAGTGTGGCACCAAACATTTTCATTAATAGTCCTTAATGCCTTTAGTTTCTCTATTTAGTAATTCATGTCTCAGTATCTTTTTTTTTGAAATTATCTATCTATTTAATAAGCTTCCATCACTTTAATTAGCACAACTCTAGAACTTTAAGTTACCAAATATCTGGAAAGATCATTTTAAGTAGACATTTCTAAAATATAATTATTTTTAAAGAGTTTACCCAAAAGCTCTTATCTCATTTACATTTAAAGTCTCATCATATCAAGTTATTTTCCTTGTAACAGATATTATAAGGTCTTATTTGACTTCTATTAAACCTAGGTATAATTCAGTATTAGACTTAATGTTGATGACTCTAAAGACATGTCCATATTAATTAGATCAACAAACTTTAATACCAGGTATCAACTAAATATTTAATATTTCCCAGTTCATGTGAACCTGAAAGTCATTTTGGCTGGTTTCTTTTCTATTTAATTTGTAAGTGCTTACTTTTAAACTAAATAGACCTCTTTATAAATTTAACTTTGATAATACTTTCCAGAGGCAGAGATATCTCATATGTATAATGTATAGACAGACATATAATATAAATGGGCAAAACTAGAGGTCTCATGGCTTCACTCAAAAAAAACTTAGCTATGAATCAGGTATTACAACATGAACTTACTAGTTTACAAAAAAGACTTGGTTATGAATCAGGCATTACAACATGAACTTACTAGTTTACAAAAGCAGTTGGAATACATTAAAGTTGCTCGCTCAGATGACTAAAGCTTTACTATTTGTAAAGTTTTGCTGAAGGAGCATTCCCAGTGGTTGGAATTGTAAAACTGTCACTTTGTCTCTCTTTTTGTTTTCTTGGTTTCAGGTCTTGCCTGATTTAGCTAATTAGGCTCAGTCCCAGGTCCTTGTGGCCTATATTTACATTTCTGGTTTGTAGAGATTTGCAAGAGAAAGACAGTTGCCTTTAGTTCCCCAAAGATCACATCTGTCACCTGAAGGATACTAAAAGATTGATTTGTCCAACTATATATCAGTGAGAAGATTTTTAACTAAACTGAAATTTATGAGTTCTATGTTCTAGAACTTTAGAGTTTAATTTATCATGACTTCAAAAGCTTGTATAAGGCATTAGCAAAGATCTTCGTTCTGAGTTTACAAGTTAAACCCAGAGCAAAACGACTATTTTTATTTTTATTAGCCCTTGAATGTTAGTTTCCAGTTTTTATTTATTTGTATGGCTCAGGTAACCCCATTGGTTTTCTTTAGTATGTTCAATTAATATTTCCTGAGGCACAGATTTATATGCCATGCAGGGGAAGCATTCCCCAGTGAAACATGCCTACCCCACATTATAATTAAACAAAAGAGATGTAACCATCTGGTATAAAGCCCATTTAAATATACCAATCTTATACACTTTCATCTCAATTCTGTCAACTTTTATACCTTTTAACTTTAGTTTTCATTAGGATCCAATCAAGCTTTGATCTTACAGGAGGAGTTTTAGATTTTCTTTCCTTTTTTTACTCCCTGTCCATTTGTTCTCAGGTGGCCTTGGCCTGCAGCAGCTTGAAGCAGGGTTTCAGTTCCCGGCCAGAGGTTGAAGTCAGGCCGTGGCAGTGAGAGGGCTGAATCCTAGACACTAGACCACCAGGGACCAGTGCCCAGTGACAAGGCCCTGGCCCATCAGCTGTGTAAGAATGAATTTCCACATAGAGACGGAAAGTAGTGAAGCAAGTAAAGTGTTTATTGGGAGGAAAAGAGTACATGTGGATAGACACACAGGTGGGCTCAGAGAGAGAGCTGAGCCCTCGTGGTAGTTTGAATCACTTATGTGAAACATTTCTTCCAGGTTTCCTTTGGCCAATCCTCTTGCTTTGCCTGGTTCTGAGTCTGAATTTGGTTTATCTCAGGGTCCTCCCATGTGTGTGGGAGCCAAGATGGATTCTACTGAAGAGGCCTATGGGTAGGTCGACATCAACTACTATGGGGTGGCGCCCCCTCCCTTTTTGACCTTCAAGGAGCCTTTCTGTGCATGTGTAGTCAGAGAGGTCTCTTTGACTTTGAGAATGAGGAATATGTGGTCTTTTATCTCTTATCTGGGCAGGGCTCAGCCTCCTCTCTCCTGCTATTTTGGAGTATCTGTCCATAGGGGAGAAATTTTTCAGTCTGGGGCCCATCTATCTCCTACCTCACATTTATCTATTTTTATATAAAAGACTCTGGGATCCCCAGAGGGGCATTGAGCCAAGGAACTCAGACCCTTTGGCCTAACTCTTGTTCCAAATAATTGCTGGTCAGGTATCTCAGAGTAAATGTTTTTCTAGCTCCTTAGATATACTTTTTTAAACTGGGGTAAATGGAACAGACTTGTTTGGCTTTTAATGCTGGGGACCAGTAGGGGTCCCTTTTGGCCCATTTAACCTAAGGTAGTGTAGTAATATCAAAACCTTGTGTTTTAATCACATAAATGTCCATTTTATTTATCCCATTTTAAATAATCATCTAAAGATTTCTTTATTCATTTGAGATAATTCCTTTAAAAATTTTTACCTTGTTGGAAATAGTATCTAGACTTTCCTTACAGGATTTTTCCTGTTAACATTAATTATTCTACTGCTTTTATTAGCATCTGAAAGACACATTGAGGGGAAGCCAAGACCACAAATGAAGCTTCCCAAGCCAGGTTTTCTTTGTCTTAAACTAAAGAAGTTCTTAGGTTAATCTTTAGATATATTTCTTTCCACCTATAATTTGATTTTTGTTTTTATAGGTACTAATAAAACAGCTGTTTATAATGAGAGTGCTCTGGAGTCACCAATTTGTTAGTTTCTCCAATTTTAAAACAATCCATCATTTGGCTATTAATAATATATATATATATATATTATAGTAATTCAAACCGATAAGATTCAAGAGGCTTCTCCATAAGAGAGTGGGGGAGGATGTCACCTAGGTAAAACCCGGAGAGTTTACTCTCAAATATAGCATGGCAGAGGTCAAGTTTTCAAAACACGTACATACACATTTACACACAGATAATGTCCTAGGGAAGATCAGGTAGAACATTTACATCTGAAAGACACAGGAAGAGAAATGTATGTTCCCCCTAGAAGGCCTTTGTTTAAAGTCAGAATTCTGAAAAGATATTTTTACCGAGCCAGATTTTTAAACTTAATTTAACTTAGCTGCATACTCAATAAAAGAGCCCCCTCATTTTTAGGGCAAGATTTCCTTTACTTTCCATTTAAGTAAGTACTTTTATGGCTGGGGTATTAGTTGGAGCCTGGCAATCTATTGTTCCTTTTTCTTTTGTTTTCAAAGCTTTATTTCCCATTCCGAGGTCAGTTTGTCGAAATAAAATTGTTAGTGAGGATCATGAGGTGGGCCAATGTGCTACTTGAGAGCTTAACTCCTCTAAGTTTTGCCCCAGAGTTGTTTCGGCCCCTTCTTACGTGTCTTGGGTTCTCCTAGTGGCCCATAAGACTACCACGTGTGCTCAGGTTGAGGAATGGCCAGTTCTTATTCACGTCCCTGCTCTGTGGTGACCTAAATGGGAAGGAAATCCAAAAAAGAGGGGATATATGTATACTTACAGCTGATTCACTTTGCTGTACAGCAGAAACTAACAGAACATTGTAAAGCAACTATACTCCAATAAAAATGAAAAAAAACAAAAACAAAAAACTTAGGGCTATCTGAAAAAAAAATGTTTGGTAGAATTCACCATTGAAACCATCCTGTCCTGGGCTTTTCTTTGTTGGGAGGTTTTTGATTAATGGTCAGATCTCCTTACTACTTATAGGTTTATTCAGATTTTCTATTTCATCTTGAGTCAGTTTTGGTAGATTATGTATTTCTGAGCATCTGTTCATTTCATCTAGGCTACAAAATTTGAGGGCATAGAACTATTCATAGTATTCTCTTATAATCCTTTTTATTTTTGTAAAATCAATAGTAATGTCCCCAAATCATTTCTGATTTTGGTAATTTGAGTCCCCCCACCCCACCTCTCCCCCAACTTTTATCACCGAATCTAGCTAAATGTCAGTTTTGCTGATATTTTTAAATAATCACTTTTGGTTTTATTAATTTTCTCTGTCATTTTTCTCTTCTCTAGTTTATTTATCTCTGCTCTAACCTTTATTATTTCCTTTCTTTTGATAGCTCTGGTTTTAATTTGCCATTCTTTTTCTAGTTCCTTTAGGTGTGCACTTAGGTTATTGATTTGAGATTTGTTTTTAATGGATGCATATATAGCTATAAATTTCCCTCTCAGGACTTCTGTTGCTGCACCCTATAAGTTTTGGTATGCTGTGTTTTCATTTTCATTATTTCGAGGTATTTTCTAAATTCCCTATTTCTTCTTTGACACATTTGTTGTTTAAGATTTTGTTGCTTAATTTCTACATATTTGTGAAATTTCCAATTTTTCTTCTCTTACTGATTTCTAGTTTCATTCCACTATGATTGAAAAAAATACTCTATAATTTCAATCTTTTAAAATTTATTAAGCTAAATGAAATAAGTCAGACAGAGAAAGACAAATACTGTATGACATCACTTATGTGTGGAATCTTAAAAATACAACAAACTAGTGAATATAACAAGAAAGAAGCAGGATCACAGATACAGAGAAAAACTTGTGTCTACCAGTGGGGGGGGGGAGGGGCAATATAGGTGTGGGGGAGTGGTAGGTACAAACTATCATGTGTAAGATAGGCTTAAGAGAGCCTCCTAGCTCTCCTCTGGTATTGTACAACATGGGAATATAGCCAATATTTTATATTAACTGTAAATGGGAATTAATCTTTTAAAATTGTATAAAACTTAAAAAAATTATTAAGTTTTGTTTCTATCTTAACATATGGTCAATCCTGGATAATGTTTCACATGTACTTGAGAAGAATGTGTATTCTGCTGATGATAAGTTGGAGTGTTCTGTATATGTGTTAGGTCTAATTGGTTTATATTGTTGTTCAAGTCTTCTACTTTCTTTTTTTTTTTAAATGAGGATTAAATATATTTATTTATTTATTTATTTATTTATTTTTAAAATTATTATTATTTTTTTTTTATTAGTTTCTGCTTTATAACAAAGTGAATCAGTCACACATACACATCTGTTCCCACATCCCTTCCCTATTGCATCTCCCTCCCTCCCACCCTCCCTATCCCACCCCTCCAGGCGGTCACAAAGCACCGAGCTGATCTCCCTGTGCTCTGCGGCTGCTTCCCACTATCTATCTACCTTACGTTTGGTAGTGTATATATGTCCATGCCTCTCTTTCTCTTTGTCACAGCTTACCCTTCACCCTCCCCATATCCTCAAGTCCGTTCTCAAGTAGGTCTGTGTCTTTATTCCCGTTTTACCCCTAGGTTCTTCATGACATTTTTTTTTTAAATTCCATATATATGTGTTAGCATACGGTATTTGTCTTTCTCTTTCTGACTTACTTCACTCTGTATGACAGACTCTAGGTCTATCCACCTCATTACAAATAGCTCAGTTTCGTTCCTTTTTATGGCTGAGTAATATTCCATTGTATATATGTGCCACATCTTCTTTATCCATTCATCCGATGATGGACACTTAGGTTGTTTCCAGCTCCGGGCTATTGTGAATAGAGCTGCAATGAACATTTTGGTACATGTCTCTTTTTGAATTATGGTTTTCTCAGGGTATATGCCTAGTAGTGGGATTGCTGGGTCATATGGTAGTTCTATTTGTAGTTTTTTAAGGAACCTCCATACTGTTCTCCATAGTGGCTGTACCAATTCACATTCCCACCAGCAGTGCAAGAGTGTTCCCTTTTCTCCACACCCTCTTCAGCATTTATTGTTTCTAGATTTCTTGATGATGGCCATTCTGACTGGTGTCAGATGATATCTCATTGTAGTTTTGATTTGCATTTCTCTAATGATTAATGATGTTGAGCATTCTTTCATGTGTTTGTTGGCAGTCTGTATATCTTCTTTGGAGAAATGCCTATTTAAGTCTTCTGCCCATTTTTGGATTGGGTTGTTTGTTTTTTTGCTATTGAGCTGCATGAGCTGTTTATAAATTTTGGAGATTAATCCTTTGTCAGTTGCTTCATTTGCAAATATTTTCTCCCATTCTGAGGGTTGTCTTTTGGTCTTGTTTATGGTTTCCTTTGCTGTGCAAAAGCTTTGAAGTTTCATTAGGTCCCATTTGTTTATCTTTGTTTTTAGTTCCATTTCTCTAGGAGGTGGGTCCAAAAGGATCTTGCTGTGATTTATGTCATAGAGTGTTCTACCTATGTTTTCCTCTAAGAGTTTGATAGTTTCTGGCCTTACATTTAGGTCTTTAATCCATTTTGAGCTTATTTTTGTGTATGGTGTTAGGGAATGATCTAATCTCATACTTTTACATGTCCCTGTCCAGTTTACCCAGCACCACTTATTGAAGAGGCTGTCCTTTCTCCACTGTACATTCCTGCCTCCTTTATCAAAGATAAGTTGGCCATACGTGCGTGGGTTTATCTCTGGGCTTTCTATCCTGATCCACTGATCTATCTTTCTGTTTTTATGCCAGTACCACACTGTCTTAATTACTGTAGCTTTGTAGTATAGTCTGAAGTCAGGGAGCCTGATTCCTCCAGCTCCGTTTTTCGTTCTCAAGATTGCTTTGGCTATTCGGGGTCTTTTGTTTTTCCATACAAATTGTGAAATTTTTTGTTCTAGTTCTGTGAAAAATGCCAGTGGTAGTTTGATAGGGATTGCATTGAATGTGTAGATTGCTTTGGGTAGTAGAGTCATTTTCACAATATTGATTCTTCCAATCCAGGAGCATGGTATATCTCTCCATCTATTTGTATCATCTTTAATTTCTTTCATCAGTGTCTTATAATTTTCTGCATACAGGTCTTTTGTCTCCTTAGGTAGGTTTATTCCTAGATATTTTATTCTTTTTGTTGCAATGGTAAATGGGAGTGTTTTCTTGATTTCATTTTCAGATTTTTCATCATTAGTGTACAGGAATGCCAGAGATTTCTGTGCATTAATTTTGTATCCTGCTACTTTACCAAATTCATTGATTAGCTCTAGTAGTTTTTCGGTAGCATCTTTAGGATTCTCTATGTATAGTATCATGTCATCTGCAAACAGTGACAGCTTTACTTCTTCTTTTCCAATTTGGATTCCTTTTATTTCCTTTTCTTCTCTGATTGCTGTGGCTAAAACTTCCAAAACTATGTTGAATAAGAGTGGTGAGAGTGGGCAGCCTTGTCTTGTTCCTGATCTTAGTGGAAATGGTTTCAGTTTTTCACCATTGAGGACAATGTTGGCTGTGGGTTTGTCATATATGGCCTTTATTATGTTGAGGAAAGTTCCCTCTATGCCTACTTTCTGCAGGGTTTTTATCATAAATGGGTGTTGAATTTTGTCGAAAGCTTTCTCTGCATCTATTGAGATGATCATATGGTTTTTCTCCTTCAACTTGTTAATATGGTGTATCACATTGATTGATTTGCGTATATTGAAGAATCCTTGCATTCCTGGAATAAACCCCACTTGATCATGGTGTATGATCCTTTTAATGTGCTGTTGGATTCTGTTTGCTAGTATTTTGTTGAGGATTTTTGCATCTATGTTCATCAGTGATATTGGCCTGTAGTTTTCTTTCTTTGTGACATCCTTGCCTGGTTTTGGTATCAAGGTGATGGTGGCCTCGTAGAATGAGTTTGGGAGTGTTCCTTCCTCTGATATTGTTTGGAAGAGTTTGAGAAGGATGGGTGTTAGCTCTTCTCTAAATGTTTGATAGAATTCGCCTGTGAAGCCATCTGGTCCTGGGCTTTTGTTTGATGGAAGATTTTTAATCACAGTTTCAATTTCAGTGCTTGTGATTGGTCTATTCATATTTTCTATTTCTTCCTGAGTCAGTCTTGGTAGGTTGTGCATTTCTAAGAATTTGTCCATTTCTTCCAGGTTGTCCATTTTATTGGCATAGAGTTGCTTATAGTAATCTCTCATGATCTTTTGTATTTCTGCAGTGTCAGTTGTTACTTCTCCTTTTTCATTTCTAATTCTATTGATTTGAGTCTTCTCCCTTCTTTTCTTGATGAGTCTGGCTAATGGTTTGTCAATTTTGTTTATCTTCTCAAAGAACCAGCTTTTAGTTTGGTTGATCTTTGCTATTGTTTCCTTCATTTCTTTTTCATTTATTTCTGATCTGATCTTTATGATTTCTTTCCTTCTGCTAACTTTGGGGGTTTTTTGTTCTTCTTTCTCTAATTGCTTTAGGTGCAGGGTCAGGTTGTTTACTCGAAATGTTTCCTGTTTCTTGAGGTGGGATTGTATTGCTATAAACTTCCCCCTTAGAACTGCTTTTGCTGCGTCCCATAGGTTTTGGGTCATCGTGTCTCCATTGTCATTTGTTTCTAGGTATTTTTTAATTTCCTCTTTGATTTCTTCAGTGATCACTTCGTTATTGAGTAGTGTATTGTTTAGCCTCCATGTGTTTGTATTTTTTACAGATCTTTTCCTGTAATTGATGTCTAGTCTCATAGCATTGTGGTCGGAAAAGATACTTGATACAATTTCAATTTTCTTAAATTTACCAAGGCTTGATTTGTGACCCAAGATATGATCTATCCTGGAGAATGTTCCATGAGCACTTGAGAAAAATGTGTATTCTGTTGTTTTTGGATGGAATGTCCTATAAATATCAACTAAGTCCATCTTGTTTAATGTATCATTTAAAGCTTGTGTTTCCTTATTTATTTTCATTTTGGATGATCTGTCCATTGGTGAAAGTGGGGTGTTAAAGTCCCCTACTATGATTGTGTTACTGTCGATTTCCCCTTTTATGGCTGTTAGTATTTGCCTTATGTATTGAGGTGCTCCTACGTTGGGTGCATAAATATTTACAATTGTTATATCTTCTTCTTGGATCGATCCCTTTATCGTTATGTAGTGTCCTTCTTTGTCTCTTCTAATAGTCTTTATTTTAAAGTCTATTTTGTCTGATATAAGAATTGCTACTCCAGCTTTCTTTTGATTTCCATTTGCATGGAATATCTTTTTCCATCCCCTTACTTTCAATCTGTATGTGTCTCTAGGTCTGAAGTGGGTCTCTTGTAGACAGCATATGTATGGGTCTTGTTTTTGTATCCATTCAGCCACTCTGTGTCTTTTGGTGGGAGCATTTAGTCCATTTACATTTAAGGTAATTATTGATATGTATGTTTCTATTCCCATTTCCTTAATTGCTTTGGGTTCGTTATTGTAGGTATATTCCTTCTGTTGTGTTTCTTGCCTAGAGAAGTTCCTTTAGCATTTGTTGTAAAGCTGGTTTGGTGGTGCTGAACTCTCTCAGCTTTTGCTTGTCTGTAAACGTTTTAATTTCTCCATCAAATTTGAATGAGATCCTTGCTGGGTAGAGTAATCTTGGTTGCAGGTTTCTCTCCTTCATCACTTTAATTATGTCCTGCCACTCCCTTCTGGCTTGTAGAGTTTCTGCTGAGAGATCAGCTGTTAACCTGATGGGGATTCCCTTGTGTGTTATTTGTTGTTTTTCCCTTGCTGCTTTTAATATGATTTCTTTGTGTTTAATTTTTGACAGTTTGATTAATATGTGTCTTGGCGTATTTCTCCTTGGATTTATTCTGTATGGGACTCTCTGTGCCTCCTGGACTTGATTAACTATTTCCTTTCCCATATTAGGGAAGTTTTCAACTATAATCTCTTCAAATATTTTCTCAGTCCCTTTCTTTTTCTCTTCTTCTTCTGGAACCCCTATAATTCGAATGTTGGTGCGTTTAATGTTGTCCCAGAGGTCTCTGAGACTGTCCTCTATTCTTTTCATTCTTTTTTCTTTATTTTGCTCTGCATCAGTTATTTCCACTATTTTATCTTCCACCTCACTTATCCGTTCTTCTGCCTCAGTTATTCTGCTATTGATCCCATCTAGAGTATTTTTCATTTCATTTATTGTGTTTTTAATCGATGCTTGATTCATCTTTAGTTCTTCTAGGTCCTTGTTAACTGTTTCTTGCATTTTGTCTATCCTATTTCCAAGATTTTGGATCATCTTTACTATCATTATTCTGAATTCTTTTTCAGGTAGACTGCCTATTACCTCTTCATTTGTTAGGTCTGGTAGGTTTTTATCTTGCTCCTTCACCTGCTGTGTGTTTTTCTGCTTTCTCATTTTGCTTATGTTACTGTGTTTGGGGTCTCCTTTTTGCAGGCTGCAGGTTCGTAGTTCCCGTTGTTTTTGGTATCTGTCCCCCGTGGCTAAGGTTGTTTCAGTAGGTTGTGTAGGCTTCCTGGTGGGGGGGACTAATGCCTGTGTTCTGGTGGTTGAGGCTCGATCTTGTCTTTCTGGTGGACAGGTCCCCGTCTGGTGGTGTGTTTTGGGGTGCCTGTGGCCTTATTATGTTTTTAGGTAGCCTCTCTGCTAATGGGTGGGGTTGTGTTCCTGCCTTGCTAGTTGCTTGGCATAGGGTGACCAGCACTGTAGCTTGCTGGTCGTTGACTGAAGCTGGGTGCTGGTGTTGAGATGGAGATCCCTGGGAGATTTTCGCTGCTTGATATTATGTGGAGCTGGGAGGTCTCTTGTGGACCCGTGTCCTGAAGTTGGCTCTCCCACTTCAGAGGCACAGCACTGACTCCTGGCTGCAGCACCACGAGCCTTTCATCCACCCGGCTCAGAATAACAGTGAGAAAAAGTAGAAAGAAAGAATTAGTAGAAGAAAGAAAGAGAGAGGGAAAGAAAGGAAGAAGGGAAGAAAGGAAGGAAGGAAGGAAGAAAGAAAGAAAGGAGGGAGGGAGGGAGGATGGAAAGAAAGAAGGAAAGAAAGGAGGGAGGGAGGGAGGAATGAAAGCAAAAGGAAGAGTGAATGGAAGAAGGGAGGGACGGAGGGAGGAAGGGAAGAAAGAAAGAAAGACAGGAGGGAGGGAGGGAGGAAGGAAAGAAAAAGAAAGTGGAAAGAAGAAGGGTGGGAGGGAGGGAGGGAGGAAAGAAAAAGAAAGAAGGAAAGGAGGAGCGGAGGGAGGGAGGGAGGAAGGGAAGGGAGGAAAAAAAGAAAGAGCAGGTAAAGTAAAATAGAATAAAGTATGAAATATAGTAGCGTTATTAAAATTAAAAAGTAATTATTGAAAAAAAAAAAAAAACATGGACCGATAGAACCCTGGGACATATGGTGGAAGCAAAGCTATACAGAGAGAATCTTACACAGAAGATTACACATACACATTCACAAAAAGAGAGCAGGGGGAAAAATCAAAAATCTTGCTCTCCAAGTCCACCTCCTCGATTTGGGATAATTCGTTGTAAAAAGAGGAAAAGGGCGAGAAGTCTGAAATCTTGCTAAGTCCACCTCCTTAATTTGGGATAATTCGTTGTAAAAAGGGGGGAAAGTCTTAAATCTTGTCCTCAAAGTCCACTTCCTCAATTTGGGATGATTCGCTGTCCATTCATACACTCCACAGACGCAGGGCACATCAAATGGACCGTGGAGCTTTAATCCGCTGCCTCCGAGGCTGCACAGAGAGATTTCCCTGTCTCTGCTCTCACAACTCCCGGGTCTCAGCCTTGGACCTGGCCCCGCCTCTGCGCGTAGGTCGCCGGAGGGCGTCCGTTCTTCGCTCAGACAGGACGGGTTTAAAGGAGCCGCTGATTCGGGGGCTCTGGCTCACTCAGGCAGAGGGGAGGGAGGGGAATGCCCTCTCCTCGTGCACCAGGCAACAAAAGGGAAAAAAATCTCTTGCCTCTCCGGTAGCTCCAGACCCTTTCCCCGGACTCCCTCTGGGCTAGCACTAACCCCTTCAGGCTCTCTTCCTGCCGCCTGCCCCAGTCCTCTCCCTGCGCTCCGACTGAAAGCCGATACCCGAGCCTCAGCTCCCAGCCCCGCCCGCCCCGTGGGCCGAGCAGACAAGCCTCTCGGGCTGGTGTGTGCCTGAGGGCACCGATCCTCTGTGCCAAAATCTCTCGCTTTGCCCTCCGCACCCCTGTTGCTGTGCTCTCCTCCGCTACTCCGAAGCTTTCCCCCTCCGCCACCTGCAGTCTCCGCCCGCGAAGGGGCTTGTAGTGTGTAGGAACCTTCCCTCCTTCACGGCTCCCTCCCACTGGTGCAGGTCCCGTCCATATCCTATTGTCTCTGTTTATTCTTTTTTTCTTTTGACCTACCCAGGTATGTGGGGAGTTTCTTGCCTTTTGGGGGGTCTGAGGTCTTCTGTCAGCGTTCAGTAGGTGTTCTGTTGGAGTTGTTCCACGTGTAGATGAATTTCTGATGTATCTGTGGGGAGGAAGGTGATCTCCGCGTCTTACTCTTCCGCCATCTTCCTCTGTACCCTCTCTACTTTCTTATTGATCTTCTATCTGGTTGTTGTATTATTGAAAGTGGTGTGTTAAAAATCTCCAAATATTATTGTAGAACTGTTTATTCTTTTTTCAATTCCATTTTTGCTTCATATATTTTGGAGCTCCTTTGTTAGGTGTGTATATGTTTATAATTGTTATATCTTCTTGCTGCATTGAAACTTTACCAATATATAATATTCTTCTTTGTGCTTTGTAATTTTTTTAAATTTAAAGTTTATTTTGTCTGACAATAATATAGTCTCCTAGCTCTCCTCTGGTACTATTTAGATGAAATATCTTTTTCCATCCTTTTACTTTCAACCTCTGTGTGTCTTTGTCGCTAAAGTGAGTCTTCTGTGGACAGATGAACCATGTTTTTTGTATCCAATATCCCAACCTCTGCCTTTTCGGAAAGTTTAATCCATTTACTTTTAAAGCAATTACAGTAAGTTCCCTACATTTGAATGAGTTCCGAGAGCCTGTTCTTAAGTCCAATTTGTTCATAAGTCCAACAAAGTTAGCCTAGGTACCCAACTAACACAATCGGCTATATAGTACTGTACTGTAATAGGTTTATAATACTTTTTACACAAATAATACATAACAAACAAACAAACACAAAAAATAAGGAAAACATTTTTAATCTTACAGTACAGTACCTTGAAAAGTACAGTAGCACAGTACAATAGCTGGCATACAGGGACTGGCATCAGGTGAACAGGCAAGAAGAGTTACTGGCTGGCGGAGGAAGAGGAGGTGGGAGATGGTAGAGCTGAAGGATCGTCAGCAATAGGAGACGGAGGGCAAGCTGCAGTTTCACTCATGACTGACGTTGATGGAATACACATTCACATCTTTGAATTTCACAACTTGAAGGTTCTTATGTAGGGGACTTACTGTATTGATATGGAAGGATTTCCTTCTGCAGTTTGGCTATTTGTTTTCTGTATATGTTTTGTTCCTCGTTTCCTCTATTACTGCCTTTTTTTTTTTTTGGTATTTAATGGACTTTTTGTAGTGTACCATTTTGGTTGCCCTTCTTCTTCCTCTTTCATTTCCCTTCAAAAATTATTCTCTTAGTCGTTGTCTTGGAGATTACAACCCAACCCCTTAGCAACCTTATAACAACTTAGTTTTAATAATACTAACATTTTCAATAGTATACAAACACTTTGCTCCTATACATCCCTGTCACTCCCCCCAGTTTTTGTTAATATGGAAAGATGTGTATTATTATTAAGTGAAAGTAATATACAAAATTACATTTTTGTATAAAATATATATATATACACCTGTATATATTTTAAAACATATTGGATGCTAATACACCCAAATGGTAAAAGTGGATAGACATCTCTGAGTGATTTTTACCATTTTTTTCTTATTCTAGATTTCCTTTTCTAAATTTTCTACAATGAACCTACATTTCTTTTGTGAAAAATATAGTAATATATCTTATAAGTTTTACATTATTTTATAATGTTATTAAAGTATAATAAATAAAAATTGTAATAAAAGAAAGGGCAATTTTACTGGCTGTCCCTGTCCCTCTTTGCAACCTTATCTCTCGTCTCAATTCTTGATCACTCCCAATAAACATGGGCTCAGCATTGCTACTCTTCATTTCAGTATTTGCTAGTATTTACTAGCTTCAGAGAACCATACTAGGTAAAGCGATGTAAAGATGAACACTTACATTCTCCAGTTTGTTTGCGTGCACACCAGAATTTGAGGTGGGTGGAAACAGGGAGTTCTTTACCTCTCTCTTTCATTTATTTTTTTCTCTTTTAATTCATCCATTCATTCCTAGCTTGGGGTCGTTTTTTTACTTGATCTACGCCTGTGCACTCCTGGGGTATTCCAGTCGGCCCCACCTCCTGAAGCCAACCATCTATCTGCCACCTCCACCAGCTTGCCCCTGATTGGTGGCTGAGGACAGGGCCTCACCGTCCATCAATGTTGGCAGGAAAGTGGCCACGGGGCAAAAGAATATACTGTGATCATGGATTGGAAGACAATATTGTGAAAACATTAATTCTACGTCAACATCTATTGATCTATAGGTCCAGTGCAATCCCAATCAGTACCTTAGTAGGGTGTGTGTGTGTGTGTGTGTGTGTGTGTGTGTGTGTGTGTGTGTTGGTGGGAATACAGAATGGTGCAGCCCCTATGGAAAACAGTATGGAAGCTCCTCAAATAGAACTACCTTACCATCTAGCAATTCTATTTCTGGATATAAACTCAAAATAGCTGGAGTCAGGATCTCAAAGAGATACCTGCACTTTTATGTTCATTGAAGTGTTATTTACAATAGCAAAGGTATAGAAACAACCTAAGTGATCACCAATGAATAAATGGACAAAGGAAATATGACATATGCATACAATAGAATATTTTTCAGCCTTAAGAAAGAAGGAAATTCTGCCATTTGCTACAACATGGATGAACTTGGATGCCATCAGGGTACTTGAAACAAGCCAGACACAAAAGGATACTGTATGATTCCATTCATATGAGGGACTTGCAGTCAAACTTATAGAGAAAGGATGTAGAATGGTGGGTGCCAGGGGCTCGAGGAGGGGGAATGGGGAGTTACTGTTTAACAGGTACACAGTTTCAGTTATGGAAGATGAATAAGTCCTAAGACCTACTACACAGCATAATGCATATAGTTAAAAATACTGTATTGTATGCTTCAAAAATTTTGAAGTGGGCGGATCTTATGTTAAATGTTCTTGTCACAAAAAAAATAGAAAAGAAGCTTTTAGAGGTGATGTTTAAGTTTATAGCATTGTTGATGGTGATGGTTTTAAGGGTGTTTATCTTCAAGCTCATAGAGATATGTACATTAAATATGTACAGCTTTTTTGTATGTCAATCATATCTCAATTAAAAAGTAAATGTAAGTTGTTTACGTTTTTTTAAACTTTTTATTTTATATTGGAATATAGTTGATTAACAATGTTGTGTTAGTTTCAGGTGTACAGCAAAATGATTCAGTTATACATATATGTGCATCTATTCTTTTTCAAATTCCTTTCTGAATTAGGTTGTTACAGAATACTGAGCAGAGTTCGCTGTGCTATACAGTAGGTCCTTGTTGGTTACCCATTCTAAATATAGCAGTGTGTACATGTCAATCCCAAACTCCCAGTCTATCCCTCCCTCCAACCCTCCCCCTGGTAACCATAAGTTCCTTCTCTAAGTCTGTGAGTCTGTTTCTGTTTTGTAAATAAATTCATTTGTATCACTTTTTTTTAGATTCTGCATATAAGCAATATCATATGATATTTTTCTTTCTCTGTCTGACTTACTTCACTCAGTATGACAATCTCTAGGTCCATCCATGTTGTTGCAGATGGCATTATTTCATTCTTTTTAATGGCTGAATGATATTCCATTGTATATGTACCACATCTTCTCTATCCATTCTTCTGTTGATGGACATTTGTTTAAATTTTTGTTTTGTTTTTTTTTTTTTTTGTTTTTTTTTTTTTTGTTTTTTTTTTTTTGCGGTATGCGGGCCTCTCACTGTTGTGGCCCCTCCCATTGCGGAGCACAGGCTCTGGACGCGCAGGCTCAGTGGCCATGGCTCACGGGCCCAGCCACTCCGCGGCATGTGGGATCTTCCCAGACCGGGGCACGAACCCGTGTCCCCTGCATCGGCAGGCAGACTCTCAACCACTGCGCCACCAGGGAAGCCCCATTTGTTTAAATTTTTAACGACTTTTTAAAAAGTTTAAACAACTTTTTAAAAAAGTGAATTTACAATCCTTGGTTACTCTTTGCTTCTCTGTGATACTTGAATTGGATTTTGTTCCTTTTGATTAGAAATTTTCATTTTTTAAATAGAATAAAAATATTTTTTTATCCTAAAATGTTTTTGGTCAAACAGATGTCTTTACGTGAGATGATGCCTGATTTTGCACATTTTACACATTAAAAAAAAAAGTTTACCAAAAATCTCACTTTAACCGCTGTGTGGAGAATGGCCTGTAGGGGGTGAAAGTGGATACAGGCAGACCATCTCGGAGGCTTTAGGAGATGAAAAAGACTGAATAGCGCTAGATTTTGATAGATTACATTTATAAATTAAAGTGTCTGAAGAAGCTAACACAACATTGTAAATCAACTGTACTCCAATAAAAAATTAATTAAAAATAAAAAATTAAAAAAAATAAAACTTCTAAGGAAATGTCCAAAATAGGAGTAGGATGTGTAATTTTGAACTGAGTGTAAGAAAAAATTGGAATGAGAAAAATCCCAAACAAGGCAAGGAAGGAGAGAAAAAAAATACAGAAGTGGAGGGACCATCTGAAAGCACGTAATAAATCCAGACATATTAGTAATTGCAATTAATGTAGATGGTCTAAGTCAGCACTAGTCCATACAGTGGCCACAAGCCATATATCACAACAGAACATTTGAAATGTGGATGGTCTGAATTGAGGTGTGCTGTTAGTGTGAAATGTACCCCAGAATTTGGAGACCTGGAATTAAAAAAGGTAAAATATTACTAACTTTATATTGATTCCTTTTTGAGGCAATAATATTTTGGTTATGTTGTTAAAATAAAACATATTACTAAAGTGAATTTCATCATTTTGTTCACCTTTTGATTGTGACTGCTAGAAAAATTTCAATTACAGAGATGGCTCACATTACACCACTATTGGACAGCATCAGTAGAATATTCGAATTAAAAGACAAATATTGTCAGACTGGATAAGAAAAATTAAAATCCAGTAACATGTTGTTTGCATTTAAACTTAAAAAGTATAATAAGTTGCCAGTTTAAGGATGTAAACAGCCAGAAAGAAAGTTGATTTAACCTTGTTATTATTGGACAGCATAGACTTTAATGTAGGAAGCCTTACTAGATATAACTAGCTCTCTGTCATGAAAATATAACAATTCTAAATGTGTATGTGCTTAATAACATAGTCTCACAATAAATAAAGCAAGGATCGACAGAACTACTCAAACATGTGGATGATACAAATTGAGATGTGCTATTGATATAAAAATGCTCTGCAGAATTTGAAGACCTGAAATAGGGGTGGGGGAAGGATCTAAATTACATTACATTAGGTAACTACACCATTAAAGTGGGAGATTTTTAAAGCATCTCTCTTAGCAATCCATAGCTCAAGCAGACAAAAAGTAAGGATATACCAGAAAAGGTGAAAACTAATTCGAAAAGACACATGCACCCCAATGTTCATAGCAGCACTATTTACAATAGCCAAGACATGGAAGCACCCTAAATGTCCATCAACAGAGGAATGTATAAAGAAGATGTGGTACATATATACAATGGAAAGTTACTCAGCCATAAAAAAGAATGAAATTATCCCATTTGCAGCAACATGGATGGACCTAGAGATTATCATACTAAGTGAAAAGTCAGACAAAGACAAATATCACTTATATGTGGAATCTTAAAAAATGATACAAATGAACTTATTTACAGAACAGAAATAGACTCACAGACATAGAAAACATAGTTACCAAAGGGGAAAGGGGAAGGAGGGATAAATTAGGAGTTTGGGATTAACAGATACACATTACTATATATATAATAGATAAACAGCAAGGACCTACTGTATAGCACAGGGAACTATATTCAATATCTTGCAATAACTTATAATGGAAAAGAATCTGAAAAAGAATATATATATATGTATGTATAACTGAATCACTGCTGTACACCTGAAACATTGTAAATAAACTGTACTTCAATTTTTAAAAAGTAGGATATAGATTTGAACAATACACGAACAACCTTTATCTCGTGGCCACATGTATGAAACATGCACAGAGCCCCCGAAAAATACACAACAAATATTTGGGGAGCTGGTTGGAATGTAAAATGGTGCAGCCACAACAGAAAAACAGTATGGTGATTCCTCAAAAAATTAAAAAGGCCAAGATTTAGCTTTTTTGAAAAGAAGAAAAATGATGAACTTCTGGTGACATTGATCAAGGAAAAACAAAGAAAAAGTGAAAATTAGAAATATTATCGGGACTTCCCTGGTGGTCCAGGGGGTGAGACTCCCAGTGCAGGGGGCCCGGGTTCGATCCCTGGTTGGGGAACTAGATCCCACATGCATGCCGCAACTAAGATGTCCACATGCTGCAATTAAAAATCCTGCGTGCTGCAACTAACGTCTGGCACAGCCGAAACAAACAAACAAATAAATAAATAAATAGTTTGAAAAGTTGGGGAAAGTAAAAAACATAATATTAAAAGAAAGTATTATTGATAAGAAAGGGGACATAATTACAGAGGCTGCAGAGGTTGAAGAAACATTAAAAAGACATGGAGAATGATTTTATTCACCAATATGGCATCTATTCACCCATGATTGGGAAAATGTAGATAAAATATCCACATTTCTAGAAAAATATAACTTAAAGAATTCGGAATCAAGAAAAACCACAAAGTCTAAAGAATTTAAAACTCATTAAAGAAATTGAATAATAACTTTAAAATCTTCCCATACACACACTCACACACAAACCTTCCCCACAAATAAGGCACCAGATCCAGATGTTTTTACATAAGAGTTCGACTAAATATCTGTGTAGCTAATAATGCTAACAGCATACAAACTAGGAAGGCTGAGTTTTCCCCAAATACACACACACACACACACATACACACAGAGTTTCTTTTATGAGGCCAGAATTGCCTTAATACCAAACCCTGACAAGGATAATATGAGTCAGAAAAACCACAGACTATCTCCCTTCTAAACACAAATGCAAAAATCCTCTATAAAATATCAGTCAATTGACTCCAGTAATGTATTAAAAATATATCATGACCGGGCTTCCCTGGTGGCACAGTGGTTGGGGGTCTGCCTGCCGATGCCGGGGACACGGGTTCGTGCCCCGGTCTGGGAGGATCCCACGTGCCGCGGAGCGGCTGGGCCCGTGAGCCATGGCCGCTGAGCCTGCATGTCTGGAGCCTGTGCTCCGCAATGGGAGAGGCCACAACAGTGAGAGGCCCGCATACCGCAAAAAAAAAAAAAAAAAAAAAAAAAAAAAAATATATATATATATATATATATATATATATATATGTATATATCATGACCAAATTGGATTTATTCCAGGAATAAAAGTTTGGATTAATGTTAGAACACTGATGAACATAATTCACCACATTGTCAGTGTAAAGGGGAAAAATCATGTGATACTTTAAGAGATGTACAGAAAACATTTAATAAAATTCAACATTTATTCATGATTTTAAAAATCTCTTAGCAAATTAGGAATAGAGGGGACCTTCCTTAATCTGATAAAGGCTACCTAAAAAAACCCTCCAGCAGATTCATCATTAATGATAAACCATTAAAAGCATTCACTTAAAGATCAGAATCAAGACAAGGATGTCCATTTTAGGAACTGTTTTTTCAGTGTTATTGTGATGACTGCAAACATCTATTACATTGTATATACGGGCAACAAATGTTAGAAAATATCATTTAAAAAAGAGATGACATTTATTACAGCACGAAAAAGTGTAAAGCACCTAGAAATAAACCTAAAAATGGTACAAAATATTTATGGAGAATATTATGAATCATTATTCAGAAACATTAAAGAAGACCTAAATAAAAGGAGAGTTATACCGTGTTCATTGACTGGATGAGTCAGTGTTATAAAGATATCTGTACTCTCCAGTTTGATCTACAGATTCAATGCAGTTCAAATAAAAATCTCAACTGGGTTTTTCATGGAACTTGACAGAGTAAAGGACCATACATAACCAAGATAATCCTGAAGATGTAGAATAAGAAGGGCTTTGTCCTCCCAGATAGCAGGACTTACTGTATTCATCATATTAGTGAAAGCAGTGTTGGTACAGTATTGGTACTAGTCTTGGTACACACACATCGGCCAGTGGAATAGACCTTATCATCTGCCTGGCTTCCTCTTGGGACATAAAAGATGCTGTCAGAGGACTTTCTTGCCATCAGGATGATGTACCCGTGAAACCTATTGCTTCCTCTAAGCTATATATAAATCTGGCATATATATTAGTCCTGTTTTTTTTTTTGTTTTTGTTTTTATTGCCTCTTAGTTACACAGATTTTACTCTAAGATTGGGGTAAATCCTACAATGGATGCCTACATGATATGAATTAGTGGGTTGTTTTTGTTTTTGTTTTGCCAAAATAGGCTGTTACTAAGGTGAGAGTTTGATTTAGAATATATGTGTGTATTCATTCATTCAACATCCATTTATTCACTCTTTGTACATCCATCCGTCCATCCATCCAATCCACCCACCCATCTATCCACTGCCCATCCACACATCTATCCACCCATCCATCCATCCATCCATCCATCCATCCATCCATTCATCCATCCACCCACCCACCCATACTTTCACTCATTTTCCCATTCATTCATCCATCCCCTTACTTATCTATCCACCCACCCACCTACCCATCTATCCACCCATCGAAACACCCATCTATTTATCCATCTATTTGTCTCTCTGTCTGTCTGCCTGCCTATCTATCTGTATGGTTGTAGAAAAGGGCTTGCACAGTCTATTAGTTACCTACTGATGCATAACAAGTCATCCCAAACTTAGTGGTGTAAAACAACAAGTGTTTAATTTGCTCATAATTCTGTGAGTTGGCCCGGCAGGGCTTGGCGGGGATGGTTAGCTTCAGCTCTATGGATTGGGGCAGTTTATCTGGGGCTGGTGGAACTATACGGATTGCCTCTCTCATCATTTCATCCTCCAGGGCTCTCCGTCCACCCATCCTCTCTCACCAGATAGCTGTACTTCTTCACATGGCCACTTGGGGCTCCGAGAAGACAAACGTTGGAAGCTACTTGGCCTCCTGAGGACTAGATTCTAGAATTCCTGGAATGTCATTTCCGTAACATTCTGTTGGTCAAGGTAAGTCATAGTCAGTTTACTCAACCACGATCATTTGAGAACCTATTGTGCTCTGGTTATGAGATGGTAAAAACAAGACACATTCCCTGACCGCAAGGAGCTTGCCTTCTGCTTCCTGCACTTTCTGTAGAGACTCCAAATGCACTCACACGTGAAGCAGGTCTGAGGTCTCCATCCTTTGTGGGTGACTTTTCTCCCTGCCCATAATAGGTAGACTTTTTCTAGACCCCCTTAATCAGAATGGACTACTTTTCCAAGCTTCAGGTTCTGGGCAGGGGCCCCAGTTCCCTTTCCTTGGCATCCTACAGATCTGAGCCACATCGCTGACCCTAAGGGTTACCACATCCCCATTTCTTTGTCCCCTAGAGTCTACTTTTGGGACCAATCCCCGCCCCCACCCTGATCCATTGGCCAACAGCCTCTCCCCCCGCCCCATTGTCACTCTGGCTTTAATTTCTCTCTTCCAAAAGCATCTAGGGATGTTTCTTTCTTCAAGTTCATCTATATGTTGCAATATTTTATTATACTTTATTCAGCATGTCTATGAGTTTGTAGTAGGAGCAGGGTCTGTCTGTGTCAGCTGAGGCCACTCTCAAAAGACTGGGTTTCCGCAAAACAGGCTCTGCAAGGGAGATTTGCGTGGTGGAGGTTAATTGCCAAATGCTGTCCGGTTCAGGACATGTGAGGGTGTGAGGGCAGGAGGACCCGGCAGAGGGAAGAGCTGGGCTCTGACAGCAGGGGCTTCAGTGGGTCTCACGGGGAGTTGTGAAGCCAGGGTGGCTCTTCAGAATTATCCCTACGTATTCCCCCCAATTCTGGGCAAACCTTAAACCTCTCCATTACTTTATGCTTTTGGAGATCGATGCCAGGTGGAGATTCATAGGTTATTCCTGATTTCCACCATCTCTTATGTGAAGAAATGAACATACAAAGCCAACTTCTGCCCAAATGGGGAAAGGGATGGGAGAAATAAATAATAATAATATCAACAATGATGGCCAATGTTTACTGAGCACCTAGTATGTGCCAGGAACTGCTCAATTAAGCACTTGGCATATCTTAACTATGCCTAGGTAGTGGGGTGGGGCAGGAGGGTGGTTAGGGTGATATATTAGTTCACTGGAGCTGCCATAACAAAGGACCACAGACTGAGTGACTTAAACAACAGAAATTTGTTTTCTCACAATTCTGGAGGCTGGAAATCCAAGATCAAAGGGCTGCAGAGTTGGTTCCTTCGGAAGCCTCTCTCTTTGGTTTGTATAGATGGCCACCTTCTCCCTGTGTCCTCACATGGTCTTCCCTCTGTGTGCATCTGTGTCCTAATCTCTTCTTATAAGGACTCCAGTCATACTGGATTAGGGCCCACTTGAATCACCTTAATTTTCTCTCTTAAGGTGCTATCTCCAAATATAGTCACATTCTGAGACACTGGGTGTTAGAGCTTCAACATATGAATTCTGGAGAAGACACAGTTCAACAGCCATGACAGGGCAGGAAGTTCCTGTGCTCTGCTTTTTGGAAAAAAACAACCTTGGAAACATGGAAGATTCCCCCAGAGAAGTTCCAGGGGGACTGAAAACTAGAAGAGGCTTGAGTCCTGCTCCCTATTGCAGAGAGGCTGCAGGTCCCCAAAAAGGAAATGACTCAATGGTGTCTCTGGGCAGCTGAAGCCACAGAGAGCCTCAAAGAGTTTCCTGTACCTAAACCTGGCTTAAAAATCAGCTTCACGAACAAGCTTCAGGAGTGGCAGAGAATGTACCACTTTTGATAGGTCACAAGGAGGAAAATAGAGGGTAGGAGGATCAGAAGAGACGGGGCACCAGTGTGCATGTGTAGCTAGAGAACTAGACAGATCCCTGCCTCATCCTTAATGCATTGGCATTTCCTAAGCTCCCTGGAATTTTGGCAGTCTTGGAACAGGAGCACGTGGGGAGGTATGGTTCCCAGCTGACTAATATCAAGGTCTCAGCATGTCAGTGCAAAAGAATCTTTGCATAAATTAAGTTGCGCTATGAATAAAAGGAAGTTGAATTATTTTTCACTCCTTGTGAGGTGAGATTCATGTTTGCTACACACATGTCTTAGTTTGGGCTCCCACAGAGGCAGAGCCTGAGCAAAGGGCTTGGGGACAAATCTTTCCTCCAGAAGGAATGCGGCCCTCTGATACCTTGATTTGAGTCCCATAAGACTCATTTCTGACTTCTGACTTCCAGAACTGAGGATAACAAATTAGTATTGTATTAAGCAGCAATAGGAAACTAATACAACTAGGAACTCTCATTTTTCTTGAAACTTATGGTCATGTAGGCTGTCATATATTTTCCCACCTTTGATGGAGAAATGACTTAACCTCTCTGTGCTTATATTTCCCCATCCATAAAATGGGTATTATAACAGTACCCCCCCCACCACTGAGAATTCAATGAGTTACTGTGAATTAATGCACTTAGCACAGTGCCTGTCATGCAGTGGGTACATTAGAAGTATGACCTATAATTAAAGATCATTATTATTTTAAGAAAAACAATCATGCAAACATGATGAAGAAAGGCAACTGAGGGGCTTCCCTGGTGGCGCAGTGGTTGAGAGTCTGCCTGCCGATGCAGGGGACACAGGTTTGTGCCCCGGTCTGGGAGGATCCCACATGCTGCGGAGCGGCTGGGCCCGTGAACCATGGCCGCTGAGCCTGCACGTCCGGAGCCTGTGCTCCGCAACGGGAGAGGCCACAGCAGTGAGAGGCCCGCGTACCGCAAAGAAAAAAAAAAAAAGAAAAGAAAAAAGAGAAAGGCAACTGACATTCAGCCTTCAAGTGGGAAACCACAGGGAGGGGTGGAGACTGTTGTGAGCTGGTGAGCTCATGCCCTGTCCAAAGGGGACAATCACTACCCAGCCTGAGTTGTTGTAACCTCCAACTTGCCATGAAATCTGGATTTGTCCACATGTAAAGTTTTGTAATGTTTAAACATTGGCTATGAATTCCCATTTGAAAAACACACTCAGTGACTAGACGTGGTCTATGGATGTAAGGTCACCTTATGTAATAACTGAAAAGAACCCGAAAGTTAAATATGCATGTGATTACAACTATGCTCACAAACAAATATCTGCTAAGGACTAAAGAGGCCAAGGATGGATCCCGAGATCACCCAGCTGGGAAATGGCAGAGCAGAGATTTAAACCCAGGTGGTCTGGCTCTGGTGTGAGACCCATTCTGTTTCTCTGAGATGATGCATCTCAGTGTTTGTATGCAGTGATATGTAGCAGGGAAGGGCATCGTGTCATCATAGGAAATTAAGAAACAATTTAATCACCATTATTTTGCCTTCTATTACCTCTGGATCCTGGCAAGAGATGGACAGAAGCAGGAGAGTTTCCTGCCCCTGGGCTGGGAAGGAGGCTGAGGATAGCAGACTTTGGGTCTTGAGAGAGTTGGTGGGGCGGGAGGGTGAAATCTGAAAAGACACCAGAGGTGAAAGCGGAAATCAAGTAGATAGACTTCTAAGAAGTTGTAAAGTAGGTCACTGGCTTGGGCTAGGGCCTTGCTGCTCCTGCGCTTTATCTGAAATCAAGGCCCCACCCAGGAATGATCTTCGGAGGCTAAACTTAGAGGTTCCATCCTCAGGCAGACGCTGGTGGCTGCTGGTGGCTTTGATAAGTTCCCCACACCTTGGTCTCCTCATTAAAGCCACAGAAACAGGAAGACCATGATGAGAGTAAAGGAAACTCCAGCATGGGTGGGGTCTGGGCATCTGGGGCTGTCTCATCTCCCACCAGCCCAACACAGGCAAAGAGGCACAAAGCTGTGTGCCTTTGGTGCAGGCAGAGTGGGGGACGCATCCCTGCCTCAGTCTCTACATCTGGAACATGGGGGCAACAACAGCTCCTGCCCAGGGATCTAGATAAAGGTGTGACTTGCACGAGATGCCTGGCGTAGGGGACGTGCCTGACAAATGCTCTCCTTAATATTTGTAAATCACTTACGGCACTCACACACGTATGGATCTCTTACTGTGTACCAGGCACCATACCAAATGGCTTTTTCCTCATCAGATTTAATCTTGACAATAAACCTAGGAGGTAAGGACTCCTGTTACCTAAGAGGTGCTGAGAAGTGATGGGATTTGCTCCAGGTCACACTGCCAGGAAGTGGTAGAGTAGACTTGGAACCCAGGACCATCTGATCACAAAGCCCCCTTCACCCCTGTACCAGGCAACAATGTCAACAACAATGTCAACAATAACAAGAATGGTTCATTCACCTCTGAGGTCTGAGTCTTCATCCTAGGATCCAGAGAAGTCTTACTTCCTGGGTCCATGCTCATTTGCATAAACCATTTGATTTGTATGCATATCATTATCTGTCCCACCCCACACTCTTTCATGCCCCCAGTTACTTCAAGCTTCCGACTGGCTGGGGAGACTGCCAATCTGTGCTGGGTGTCTGCAGTAAGGGTACTTGGAAGTGTGTGGCCTCTACTTTCTCAGGAATTGTAGATTTGAGGCTAAGGCAGACCTGGGCATCAGGTCTCTGGTTTCCCTGCTAAGCTTCCTGCATGGAGTTGAGCCAGCTGGGTTCATATTTCTCAGCTGTGGGTCACTCCATCTATCCCTATGCCTTCATGAGCCATCCTTCTCCTAAGAACTAGACAGATCCAGGTGCAAAGTTCACCATTTATTTCCAAGACCAGTGGTCAAGGGGACCAGGGCTACAGACTAAGTCTGGTCCTCACCTCAGGGTGTATATGTCTCGGCTAGGAGGAACTTGAGGCTGTGTGTGTATTTGTGTGTTTGCCAGTGTGATGCTCTGTGTGTGATGGGTGTGACTGTGAGAAGGCATGTGGAAGTCTGATGTGAGAAGTGTTGTATCCTGTGTGTCACACGTGGTGTGACTGTATGGTCTGTGTGGGTGACTGAGGCTCTGATGATGACTGTGTGTGACTGTGTCCTATGTGGTTGTAATGCAGTGTTTGTGATTGGGGGCTTGTGATGCTATGACTTGTGTGAGGTTGTATGAGAATCTGATGCTTTGTGTGTACGTGTCTGTGGTTGTGAAGGAGTGATTGAACTTGTGGGGCTGTGATTCTCTGTGATGCTGTAGCTGTGATGGTAGCTTCTTTCTTTTCTCCCTTCCTTTCTTTCTTCCTTTCTTTCTTTCCTCCCTCCCTCCGTCCCTTCCTTCTCTCACTCTCTCTTTCTTTGTGTTTCTTTCTGCAAACATTTTCCAAGTGCCTCTGTACCAGGCTCTGGCTTGGGTGCTGAAACGGTTTTGCTGTCCTGATGGAATGTGAGCTCTTAGCAGTGCTGGGATACAGCCAACTGGTTGATGATATATATGGGAGACAGAGACCAGCCACAGTGGGAATATTTACACCATGGAAATCAACAGACACTAAAAAGCCTCTCCCTTCCCAGAAAACCTGGTTGTCAAACATCTACCATCACATCCCTATGCCTGCATCTCTGAGTGTAACTTCATGGCCAGGCTGTGGTGTGGCCACAAGCCTGTAGGTGGGACTTGGGTAGGTGACTATGACCATGGGCGGGGCTGGGCTGGGCTCTCCGCTGGTGGATGTGAGTCCTGATGATAAATCTGCCCTCCCCCACTCTGCCCACACTTGTGAGAGTGGAGAGGGTGATAAGACGTTTCCTGTTCTCAGCCAACTCCCAACTCTCTGGATCCCCAAGTCCCACTTAGTTCTGAGTCAAAAGTATAAATACCCACCCCTCACCCCTTTTTCCTGAATATCAGGCAGATCAGCTTTACCCCTGCTTGGGGGCTCACAGACCCCCAAGTCTCCAGGTCTGTGTCTTCAGTGTTGTCCATGGCAGGGTCTGCAATCTCCTTTGGTTGTTCAGAGGTGCCTGCTGGGTTTTCACCTTGTGGGATAACTGGGTTCTTGGTCCCAGTGGTCCCCACTTAGCTCTCCACCTGTTGAGTTTGGGGTTCTCCTGGGCACACTCCAAAATCTCTGCTTGTTGGTTTTCCTGTCTCCCGAGGCACCCTCTGAGGTCTCTGTCTGTCGGACTCTGTTCAGTCTACCCTGGCTCCTTCCTTCACACCATGAACGCCCCGAAGTAGGACCGCGTACCATCACGGACTCGGACCAGGCTCCCATCAGGCACGCGCACCACCACCTCCTCCCCGGCATCCAGGTGGACCACTCCGCCCAGGAAGCTGCTGTCCCACCAGACCTGGGGGCTGCTTGCTCGCCCGCAGGGTGACCGCCGGCTGACCAGCAGCTCCAGCTCCTCGGGGTAGCGGGCCGTGCGCTTGTAGAGGCCGTGGGTGATGGGCAGGCCGCCGATCAGCCCCTGGGGGCATCCCACACCGCCCAGCTGCACCTTGGAGTAGATGTAATAGTAGCCGGTCTGGGCGATGACCAGGGCACCATCCTGGTAGGTGAGGCCCCTCAAGAAGGCCAGGCCCAGTTTCGTCTCCCACAGCAGCGGGCCCCCACTGCCTGTCAGGCTGGAGTTGGCCCCTGCGGAGGGAGACAGAGGGGGAGCTGGTAGGCACAGATCCCACGTTTGCTGTGTGACCCCAGGCCAGTCGCCACCCCTCTCTGAGTGCCACCCCCTCTGTGCTAGGCTGTTCCAGAGATTTAGATATATGAACTCACTTTATCCTCACTTTACAGCTGGGGAAACGGAGGCCCAGGAGGTGGCAAAATAACGTGCTTATCATACATCTTAACTTGTTTCATCCCCTTCTTGCAGGCGGGGAAACTGAGGCACAGAGCAATTGATTTGCCCAAACTGTCAAAAGTTGTAAGTGGCAGAACACATCCTGGCCCAGCAGGCTTATAACCTCTGAGTGCTTCAGTCTCCCTCTCTGTAAAATGGAGCTCTGAATAGCACCGGCTATGGATTTAATGAATTAATAGGGGGAAAGAACGTCACGGTGCGTGCCACAGAGTAAACACTGGTACAAGGGTTTATTCAATAAATAAAATTAGGAAATTCACAGACCTAGGCAGTGCCTGTGCTCTGGGCAACTCTGTGAATAATTAATGAATGAAGGAACACGCTGCCATGTTGGGGTGTCTGTCTGGTCTCCCCAGGACACACTGAACCCCTACCCCCTGCCAGGACTTGGGGGCCCCCTCACCTGTGAGGTGTGCTGCCGGGTTGGCCCGCTGGGGCCTCTGATCTGGGGAGAGAGGGTCAGAGTCAGAGGGGTAAGTGCCAGCCTCCAGAGGGGTCATTCAGTCCGCCTCCTGGTGTCAACCCCACCCTTTCCGGAATGACCCAAACTTCTGCTTCTCTAGCTTGGGGGACGGGCGTCTGTGGGGCTTAGGCCAGTTATGCAAATCACATTGGGCAATGGGCTGAAGGGGTGGGGGCAGCGTGGGAACCATTCCATCCCCTCTCCTGGGACCAGGACACTGACTCACCTTGCACCAGCTGATCCCAGGATCCTGCACCTCTGTCCTAAAAGTGCAGAGCAGCCCATGGTGAGGATCTGCGGGGCCCACGCCCTGGCATCACTCAGACTCGTGGCTGAGAGACACATGCAGACCATGGGCACAGACATCACCCTCAGACATATCCAAGGCCACGTGCACACCCCACCTCACACCCCGCCGCCCAGCAGGCTCTTAACCATCCAGTTCCTCAGTTTTCCCCTCTGTAAATGGACACATGAAAAGTGCCTGCTTTGGATTCAGCAAATTCTCATGTGAAAAGCATATTACAGTGCCTGGCAGAGAGCAGGTACTATATAAGGTTTATTAAATAAGTGCTGTCGAAGACACATGGCCACCTGGATGGCTGGACACTTGGACATAAATGCTAACATGTGGATATGGACACATGGGCACAGACCTGGACACTTGTGTGACACACTGACAAGGCACACGTGGATGCAAGTACGTGGATTGCATGGTTTATGGAGCCACGTGGATCTGGGCACACGGAGACGCAGAAACAAAGACACATGATGTCAACACATGGGCTGTAGACAGGTGAGCACATGGCCGTGTGGGTACATGGGTGCAGGACAGCAGCACAGGTCCCGCCATGAGGAGAAAGGACCTGGAAACACAAAAAGGCTGAGACCACATAGGCGTGGCTTGGGACACACAGACCCACAGGTGTGGCAGACAGATCGACGGAGACATCCAAGGCCAATGGGAAATGGATGCAGAGAGAGATTCTCACAGACTCGGACAAAGTGGATTAGTGACAGTCCCAAAAATGGTGATCAGGTTACGGCTGATGATAACTAGCCATGTCAGGGACTTCCCTGGAGGTCCAGTGGTTAAGACTCTGCGCTTCCAATGCAGGGTGTGCGGGTTTGATCCCTGGTCTTGGAACTAAGATCCCACATGCTGCACAGCACAGCCAAAAAATTAAAAATAAAAATAAAAGTGGCTAAATGGAAGAGTCAGATAAATATTAAAAAAATAATAATAACGAGCCATGTCAGAATGTCAGTTTCAGGGGTTACAGACAACACAACTGTGTTATAAACGTTAAACTTCTTAAAGGCTTAGATTTTGTTAGTTCCCACCACTAGAAGAAATGATAATTATGTGATACCAGAGAGGCATTAGCTAATGCTACAATGGCAACCCTATTGCAATATTTATGTAACAAATTAATATGTTGTACACTTAAACTTACACAATGTCCTATGTCAATTATATCTCAATTAAAAAAAATGTCAGTTCCCATTGGTTGAATGCTTGCTGTGGGCCAGCTGGGCACCACACACAAAAAATCATATTTTATTCCCTAGGAAGATGCTTATTATCACGCCCCTTTTACAGATGAGGAAACTGAGGTTCCAAGAGGTGAATTAACTTGCCTTGGGCTGCTCTTAGTCTGTCCTCCATTCTGCACATACACACACACACAGATGCTCAGTGACACTGGCTTCGAGCCCCCCCACCCCCACCCCAGCACCACTTACCTGCAGGGGGGCGGCCATCACCTCCAGGCGCCAGTGTAGCTGCAGCAGGAACCAGCCCTGGACAGCCACTCCAGTCACCAACAGCAGCAGCAGGAGGCCCAGGCCCAGCCGGGCTGCACTGCAGGGCTGTCTCCTGTGGCTGTGCCCCAGCCTTGTGAAAGGGATGTCCGTCTGTCCATCCACCACGAACACCGAGGGCCTCACCACTGTCTCCTCCATGCCTGAGCGGACGAGGCCCCAAGATGCCTGGGGCTGGGCTGGCACGGCTGGGTCCTGCGGGCTGGGAGGAAACCACGATTGCCCAACACTCCTGGGCTTTTCACGCTGCCAACAGGCGCCCGTGGGTCCCAGGGCTGCCTTTAGAGCCGGGGCTCAGCCCCTCCCCCTTCCCCACTCATCCTCCTCTTCTTCCTGTCCCCCCACCCCTGGCCAGGCCCCATCTCACTCTCACTCAGAGTCTCTCCAGAAGCATCTGAAGATGTGACTCAGGTGGGGATGGGAGAGGCAAGGCCCCAGTTTTCCCTTCTGGCTGTGTCATTCACATGGTTGCCAAATACTTACTGAGCACCTCCTGTGTGCCAGGCATTGTTCTAGGTTTGGGGGCACAGCCATGAACAAGAGAGACAAAAGTCCTTGGTCTTATGGAGCTCCTATTCTAGCAGGCTGAGAAAAACTAATAAGAAAGCCCAATAAGAAAATACTATTTATTGTTCAAGATGGTGATAAGAGTAGTGGAAAATACGAGTGGTTTGTGTGTGTGCACATGTGTGGGTGTGTATATGCGTGTGTGTGAGTGTGTGCATGCGTGTCTGTGTGTATGCATGTGTGTGCTGTGTATGCATGTATGCATGTGTGTTCATGCATGTATGTGCAGGTGCAGCTGTGTGCTTGCATGTCTGCATGCACACGTGTGTGCATGCATGCAAGTTTTAATTGAAATTCACAGTCAGAGGGTAGAACCACTGTCTACTCAACTAACTAAACTCAAGGGCTGGGAGTCGTCCTGGACCCCTCCTTCCGTCCTGTCACGACATCCTACCCTCAGCAGGCCCTGTTGATTCAACCTCTAAACCAGATCTCAAATGCGGCCACCTGTTTCCATTTCCACTGCTACCACCCTAAGTGCTATGAACTGGATGTTCATGTGCCATCCAAATTGATATCGATACCCTAACCCCCAATGTGATAGTATTTGGAGGTGGAGCCTTTGGGAGGTGCTAGGGCATGAGGGTGGGGCCCTCCTGAATGGGATTAGTGTGCTTATAAGATACATGCTCTCTTTCCCTCTTTGCCATGTGAGGATACAGAGAGAAGGAGGCCAGATACAAGCCAGGAAGAGGGCCAGGAGAAGGGCTCTCACTGGAACTCAACCACTTAGGCACCCTGATCTCAGACTTCCATCCTCTAGAACTGTGAGAAGTAAATATCTGTTGTTTAAGCCACTCAGTCTAGGGTATCTTGTTATAGCAGCCCAGATGGACTAAGACATTCAATTCTTTCAGGTGTATACCTAGGATTGGAACTGCTGGCATCATTTCTTGCTTGGACTCTTGCAGTAGCTTCCCAAATGGAGGTACTACTTTACCTCTTGCCACCTTATAATTCATTCTCTACTCTGGAGTTGGTGTGGCCTCGCTTATTTATTTAATTGAGGTAAATTCACACCACATAAAACAAACCATTTTAAAGCAAACAACTCAGTGTCATTTAGTACATTTACAATGTTGTGCAACACTACCTACTTCCAAAGCATTTCAAAAGTAAACCTTATAACCATTAAGCAGTCACTCCCCAACTCTCCCACCCACAGACCCTGGCAACCACTAGTCTGCTTTCCTGCTCTATGGATTTACCTGTGTTGAACATTTCAAAAAAATGGAAATATACACTACGTGGTCTTTTGTGTCTGGCTTCTTTCACTGAGGATAATATTTTCAAGGTTCATCCACATTGTAGTGAGTGTCAGTGCTTCACTCCTTTTTTTTTTTTTGCGGTACGCGGGCCTCTCACCGTTGTGGCCTCTCCCGTTGCGGAGCACAGGCTCCGGACGCGCAGGCTCAGCAGCCATGGCCCATGGGCCCAGCCGCTCCACGGCATGCGGGATCCTCCCGGACCGGGGCACGAACCTGTGTCCCCTGCATCGGCAGGCGGACTCCCAACCACTGCGCCACCAGGGAAGCCTGCTTCACTCCTTTTTAAGGCTGAGTAATATTCCAGTGTATGATGAACCACATTTTGCTTATCCATTCCCCCGTTAATGGACATTTAAGTTATTTCCACCTTTTGGTTATTTTGAAAAGTACTGCTACAAGCATGTGTGTGCATGTATTTGTCTGGGTTCCAGCTCTCTATTCTTTTGGGTGTATACCTAGGATCAGAACTGCTGGCATCAGCTTTTAAACACGTAAGTCAGGTCTCACCTCTTCCATGTTTAAAATCTTCCAATGACCTTCCATTGAGCTTATGGGGGTTAGCAAATTATGGCTCATGGACTAAATCAGGCCAGGCTCATGTTTCTGTACAGCCACAGGAGCTGTTCTTGGGGGCTGACACTTTAGTGAGTGGGAGGGTCCCAGATGGGGCATCCTCCTCTGGCCCCTCTTCCCCATTTTGCTTCCAGTACCGGCCTCCTTGGCCAGTAGGCAATGCTCACCCCTGTGCACACTTTGTAGCTGGTCACACTGGCTGCCACCTACATGTTGGCATGTCCTCTGTCATCAACCGCTGGGTGTTGAATGGATGAATCTCATTCTGGGGGTTGGTGACTCAGCATGTTGTCTCAACTCTGGCCAGCTAATCCATATGAGACAGCTGGGATTTGGGAGAGAGAGGTTGGCTTGGATCTGGTTGTCACTGGGGCAGAGAGAAACTGGCCTCAGTGGTCATCTCACACCCTCTCCACCCACCTGGATCTCCAAGCCTTGGGCCCATCATTCTTCATCCAGAGAATGTTTCCAGTAGCAGAGCACAAATCACGTCCTCCACCCTGGGTGGCCCATCCCAAGCAAACGGGGCATATGGCAGGCTGGAAGCTTCCTCTCGTTTTATAAGTACCTTTATAATATCCTCGATTTTATCTCTCGGTCCTGAAAGGCTAAAATATTTACTATACGGCCCTTTATAGAAGAAGAGCTGTTCCCTGAGGTAAGAATAGACATTAAGAGGACTTCCCTGGCATCCCAGTGGTTAGGACTCTGCGCTTTCACTGTCGAGGGCACGGGCTCAATCCCTTGTCTGGGAACTAAGATTCTGCAAGCCAAGTGGTGGGGCAAAAGAAAAATTGTAAGCCAATTCAATAAAATATTTAAAAAAAAGAGAATAGACACTGAATGGTCTTCATTATCTTGAAGCCCTTGCACCCGGGCATCTGGGGCTTTTTGCACTTGCTGTTCCCTCTGCATGGAGCAGTCTTTTCCAGATCCCCCATGACTGGTTCCTCCTTGTCATCTATGTCCTGACTCAAGAACCCCCTCCTCACAGAAGCCTTCCCTGACCACCCATATTAGGCAGGGTTAGTCAGATAAATAGAACCAATAATGTATCTCTATACCTAATATCTATCATCTATCTATCAATCAAGAGAGAGATTGATTGATTGATTGTAAGGAATTGGTTCATGTGATTTTGTAGCTTGGTAAATCCGAAATCCGTAGGACAAGCCAGCAGACTGGAGATTCAGTTAAGAGTTGACATTGTGGTCTTGAGTCTGAAGGCAAGAATCTCAGGCAGAATCTGCACACTGACGGCTGGAATTCTTTCCTCCTCAGGAAACCCACTTTTTCTCCTCAGCCCTTCAATTGATTGGAAGAGGCCCACCCATATTATCAAGGGTAATCTGCTTTAATTTAATTTAATTAATTTATTTATTTGGCCACACCGCACTGCATGTGGGATCTTAGTTCCCCAGCCAGGCATCAAACCCATGGCCCTGCAATGGAAGCGCAGGGTCTCCACTGCTGGACTGCCGGGGAAGTCCCATGGGTAACCTGCTTTTAAAGTCAACTGACCATAGGTGTGAATCACATCTTTAAAAATACCTACGGGGGAGAGTTAGCTTCTGGAAGTCCCGTCCACCCCAGAGCCCCTCCTGCCCATAAATAAGGAAAGCTGGCGTCTCCTGCCCCTTGAGAAGAAACTCCAGGAGAAGCAGGATCTTCCTGCTTTGGGTTTCATCACCTGAAATGGTTTTAAATCAATGAAGTGGGAATCTCTTAAAAGGACGGGGGCTTCCCTGGTGGCGCAGTGGTTAAGAATCCTTCTGCCAATGCACGGGACACGGGTTTGAGCCCTGGTCTGGGAAGATCCAACATGCCACAGAGCAATTAAGCCTGTGCACCACAACTACTGAGCCTGTGCACCACAACTATTGAGCCTGCGCACCACAACTACTGAGCCCGCGTGCCTAGAGCCGGTGCTCCACAAGAGAAGCCACCGCAATGAGAAGCCCGTGCACCGCAACGAAGAGTAGCCCCCGCTCGCTGCAGCTAGAGAAAGCCTGCACGAAGCAATGAAGACCCAACACAGCCAAAAATAAATAAATAAATTAAATTAATTAAAAAAAAAAGAAAAGACGGACAGCCCATGACGTGAACTATAGAGTTTGTGGACAAATTTATATTGGGTGCTTAGTGGCATAATGTCCGCAGACTCCTGTGAGGGTCCCAAAGCTCTTAGAGGACCACTTGGGTTTTTGAATGAGAGAGGTGCAAAGTTCGATAAATAATGGCCCTTGTACGGTCCAGTGGTTAGGATTCCACACTTCCACTGCAGGAGGCACAGGTTCACTCCCTGGTCGGGAACTAAGATCCGGAATGGTGCACACCCCGTGACCAAAAAAAAAAGAATGGCCCTTGTGGATAAGCACAAAGTCAAGCAACAGCGATTGGACAGAATCTGTGAATGTATCCTCCCCCAGATCATGAAGGGGCCCCTTGCACGCCCCCAGCCCCCCGTGGCGCTCCTCCATGGCCGAGACTGCACAGTGGAGATGCCCATCCTGAAGGACCTGGCCACCGTGGCCTTCTGTGATGCACAGTCCACTCAGGAGATCCAAGAGAAGGTTTTAAACGAGGCTGTCTGTGCCACGATGTACCACACCGTCACCCTCACCGGGGAAGACCTGGAGGCGTTCAAGGCCCTGAGGGTGATGGTGCGGATAGGCAGCAGCTTCGACCATGTGGACAGCAAGGCTGCGGGTGAGCTCGGGATCATCTTGTGCTAACATCCCATGGCGGCAGTGGAAGAGACAGACGACTCCACCATCTGCCACATCCTCAGTCTGTCCTGGGGGAACCCATGGCTGAACCAAGCACTGCGGAAAGCCCGTGGGTACAGAGCATCGAGCTGATCCGGGAGGTTGCCTCAGGGGCAGCCTGCATCCGTGGGGAGATGCTGGGCCTCATGCGCTTCTGTCGCACGGGGCAGATGGTTTGGATTCAGCATCATATTTTGTGACCCCTACTTGCAGGATGGGATCGAGCCGTCCCTGGGTGTGCAGAGGATCTACCCCCTACAGGACTTACTGTATCAGAGAGACTGCATCTCCTTGCACTGTAGTCTCAACGGATATAACCACCACCTCATCATTGATTTTACTATAAAGCAGATGAGACAAGGGGCATTCCTAGTGAATGCCACCCGCGGAGGACTGGTGGATGAGAAAGTCTTAGCCTAAGCCGTCAAGGAAGGCAGGATACGAGGGGGCGGCCCTCCAGGTGCACCAATCGGAGCCTTTTGGCTTTGCGCAGTGTCCCTTGAAAGATGCACCACATCTCATTTGTACACCTCACACGGCCTGGTATAGTGAGCAGAGACCAGCCAGGCAATCACATGTGGCATGCCAGAGAGCTTAAGAAACTGTGTGAACAAGGAATTCTTGGCCATAACAGCACCCTGGTCCATAATAGATCAGCGAGCAATTCATCCAGAGTTCAACGGTGCCACCTACAGATGCCCGCCAGGCATCATGGGCGTGGCTCCGGGAGGACTTCCTGCAGCCATGGAAGGGATCATCCCCCCGGGGCATCCTGGTGACCCACAACCTCCCCACGGTGGCACACCCTTCCCAAGCTCCCTCTCCCAACCAGCCCACAAAAACATGGGGACAACCCAGAACCCCCCAACAAGCAATAGCAGAGAGTGAGGAAAGGTAATCATTTGGATACACCTGGCACCAAGAGACAGTGAAAAATAGATGAACTAAGAGAAAAGGAATTTGACAGTCTTTTTAACTGATTCTGGACATTTGCATCATGGACGGTGTTAAAAACCACAAAAGAGCTAGTGACAGGGGCAAACCGAAGAAGATGTCATCTGCTTACAGAAGCACGGAAAAAGACTGGACGTGATTTAGTCACGACAAACTTCTGTTATTGTGTGTTAAGTTTTTCATCTGTGCATCCAATCACAAAGAGTAAATAGATCTTGGGACTTCCCTGGTGGTCCAGTGGTTAAGATTCCGCAATCCCAATGCAGGGGGCCCAGGTTCGATCCCTGGTCAGGGAACTCGGTCCCACATGCCGAAACTAAGAACCGGCACAGCCAAATAAATAAAAAAAATACTTGAAAAAATTACATTGCCAATTTCTTTTTAAAAAAAAAGAATAAATAGAACTTTTTCCTTTATCCGTCCCTTGGGCACAGCAGGTCCTGAACCCCTTGCTCTAGAATGTTGCATCAAGAGTTCCAAACTTCTTAACATTGTAAATCAACTCTACTTCAATCAAAAACAAACAAAAAATTTTTTTAAAAATAAAAAAACCCCCAAAACCGGGCTTCCCTGGTGGCTCAGTGGTTAAGAATCTTGCTGCCAATGCAGGGGACATGGGTTCCCCTGTCGTCCTACCTCCCCCTGCCCCCGGGAAGATCCCACATGCCGCGGAGCCCGTGCGCCAAAACAACTGAGGTCCCTTCGCCTACAGCCTGTGCTCCTCAACAAACAGAAGCCGCCGCATTGAGCAGCCCACGCACCGCAACAAAGAGTAGCCCCCTCTCGCGGCAACTAGAGAAAGTCTACGCTCAGCAACAAAGACCCAAAGTAGCCAAAAAAAAAAAAAAAAAGTTTAAAAATAAAAACAAAACCAAAAACCAAAACCCAACAATAAAAAAGAGTTCCAAACATCAAAATAAAAAATAGTAAGAGGAAATCACCATCCTGACTCTAGTTCCTTCAGTCTACGGGGGCTGGCTACTGTTTTTGCTAATAGGAAAGTTAAATTACTACAAAATGGGGAGAAAACTGTTTGTGTTAGACAACCACGAGCATAGGATCGAAGACAGTACAGGCTTCTGTACAGAGAAGCCTCATCCATCTGAACTGCATACAGAGCGGGCAAGTTGGTTGTGAGTTCAGTAATACCTTCTGATGATGCAAAAAGCAAAAAAAAGTATTAAGTTTCACAAGCTGTTTGTACTCAAATATATTTTCTCAGTTTCATATCCTCAGCTATTTTATTGAGTGGAAAGTCTTGAACTGAAAGTGTTCAAGAAGAATAATATTGCATTATGTCTCAGGAAACATTTTATGGTAACTTGTCAGAGTGTCTATGAACAAACACACTTTTTTAGACATTGATAAAGTCTTCTTTTCTTCATGAGATATTTTATATAAGAATACTTCAGGTGTGTTATTAGATGTGACTGATTTTAACAAATTCTATTAGATTTATATCAGCTAGTTATATGTTGTATTCACAGCCTTTTGTGAATCACTGCCTTTTTGGTTAAAAGATGGCCTATTTTGAGCCTTTGGATAGGGACATACCAGTTTTTAAATTTTTTTTCAAGTTAAAAAAAATAAATTTATTTATTTAACTTATTTTTGGCTGTGCTGGGTCTTCCTTGCTGCGCGTGGGCTTTCTCTAAGTTGTGGCGAGCGGGGTCTACCCTGTTGCAGTGCGCAGGCTTCTCATTGCAGTGGCTTCTCTTGTTGTGGAGCATGGGCTCTAGGTGCGTGGGCTTCAGTAGTTGTGGCTCGTGGGCTCTAGAGTGCAGTCTCAGTAGTTGTGGCGCACGGGCTTAGCTGCTCTGCATGGCATGTGGGATCTTCCTGGACTGGGGCTTGAAACTGTGTCCCCTGCTTTGGCAGGTGGATTCTTAACCACTGCGCCACCAGGGAAGTCCTGACATTCCTGTTTTGTGACCAAAAAACCTTAAAAACTGTCCCAAACAGAAAAATAATGGCTATCAGAAATATGTTTTGTTTTAGTGTGTTACCATTATTGTATTTGCTTATTGTAAAGGTGGACATTTAGTGTTCAGTGCAGTTTTCAATAAAAAGTAAAAAAATTTCAAAAAAAACCCAAAACCTTCTGAGAAACATTTAGCCTGGTATTTGACCAAACAACTGGTCACCATAGCCTAACAAAATTGACACATAAACTGAACCATCCTTCAATCTAAATGTCTTCGCTGGTTGGCCCCGTTGCAGGCAGGCTTCCCAGGTCACCCGGATCTCCTTTCCTTTTTGGATACCCTCACTGTCTGAAATCAACTCCATGCTATCTTTAGAATGTAAGGTCCTGTCTGTGCTGTTCACAGCCTAAAAACATAGATGTTAAAAAAAAAGTAAAAAACAAAAAACAAAACAAAAACATCCCACACATTAAAGAAATAGAGCAAGAAAAGAAATGAAAAATTGCACATAAAGGAGGGCAGGGGGGCCTGGCAGATGTCAGCTGTGACACCTAGTGAGTAATGAGGATCTCTGTGTCTCCCCTTGACGGGGGTGTCCAGCAACTGGAGGCTGGAGGGAGTGGGGGGGGTAGGCTGTGAGTCAATTTCCCCAACATTCCTGAAGTTGGGATGTGGGGTTTCCAGGACCCAGGGTCTTAGGGAAAGGGGGCTATGCAGGTGTGACTTCTAGGTTCAGGGGGTTTTCCTGTGATGACCTTACAGAGTCGGAGCCTGGATTCCACCCTCAATGGTCCTCAAGGGACCACAGGTGGAGTTAGAAGAGGCACTTGGGGCCCCTTGGCAGCCAGCGGCCTCACTCAACTATGGCTGCTGCCCCACCATGTGTTTCTGGTGAGGCTGTGACCACAACAGCCCCTGCACTGCTTTTTCAACCACTGAGATACCAGTCACATCTCTGGCTTGGTCCCTCAGGGCTCCAGCTGGAAACATCACCTGCCTGACCTCTACCGCCCCCTCCAGGCCCAGCCGACTCCTCACACAATCTTACCAGTCTGTTCCGGCCCATCTACAAAGTGGTGACCTGGAGGGTGGGGTGAGTCTAGAGGATTGCAAATGGGATGTGTGAGACGGGAAATGGAGTGAAAGTGAGCTGCAGATGAGAGCAAATGGGATGAAGATGAGAACAGGTGAGGATGGCAGGTAAGGATGCAGGTGAGCATGAAGGTGAGAAGGCAGAGGAGGACTGGAGAGTTCTGATGCTGGTGAAGACATAGGTGAAGACGCAGGGGAAGGTGCAAGTGAAAAGGCAGGTAAATATGCAGGTGAGGATGTAGATAAGGATGCTGGTAAGAATATAGGAAGAGATCCAGAGAAGAATGTAGGTAAAGATGCAGGTCCTCACGCTGATGAAGATGCAGAGAAAATACAGGTGAAGATGCAAGTGGAAAGACAGGTGAGAGTATAGGTAAGCATGTTTGTAAAGATACAGGTAAGTTTACAGATAAAGATGTAGGTGGGGGGGGCTTCAATGGTGGCGCAGTGGTTGAGAGTCTGCCTGCCGATGCAGGGGACACGGGTTCGTGCCCCGGTCCGGGAAGATCCCACATGCCACAGAGTGGCTGGGCCCGTGAGCCATGGCCGCTGAGCCTATGCGTCCAGAGCCTGTGCTCCGCAACGGGAGAGGCCACGGCAGTGAGAGAACCGCGTACCGAAAAAAAAAAAAAAGATGTAGGTGAGGGAAGCAGGTGAAGATGCAGAAAATACAGGCGAGTGTGCAGGTGAGAGAGCAGGTAAAGATTCAGATGAGATCCTGGTAAGAGTTCAGGTGAGGATGCAATAAAGAGGCAGGTAAGGAAGGTGGTGAGAACTCAGGTGAAGGGGCAGTGAGCTGCTGGTGAGGATGCAAATGAAAATTCAGGTATGGATGGAGCTGAGGTGCAGCTGAGATTCAGGGGGAGATGCAGGTGCACTTCCGGCTAGGTGCAGGTGAGGCAGGCACATGCGCTATAGGTGAGGAAGCCTGCGAACCTGCAGGTGAACTACAGGAAGTTCCTGTAGGATGGAGCTGAGCTGCAAGTGAGGCAGCGGGGGATCACAGCTGCCTCTCTCTCCCTCTCAAAGGGCTCCAGACTTTGGGAGACTTGTGAAATAGAACTGGAGCTTTATTGGGTGGACAATGGTGGTGGGATCAGTTGGGGCAGCCAAAGACAACCATGTTTTCGGTGAAGTTGGCCAGGTCCTGGCACTGTTTCTGGTTCTCCTCGTCTTGGCATTCATCCGCATCAGGCCACAGCTCCACCCAGGTGTCTTTCCCGATGATGTAGCTGATGCTGGGGTAAGAGAGGCAGGTCAGGAGGGGGAGGGGAAGGGCGGGAGGAGGTGGGCACGCGCAGGCGCAGGGCGGGCACTCACTTGGGTTTCTCTCCCCACAGGTCAGAGGAGATGCCCCACACGAGGTAGTGGGCCCCCTCCTTCAGTTTGAGGGCTTCTCTGCACTTGATGTGGCTGATGAACCTACGCTCCTGTTGAACTTGCACCTCATCGGAGCCTGAAGGGGAGGGAGAGGGAAGCTGAGCTGGGGGGAGGGACGGACACGGGGGAGGGGGATGCAGAAAGACAGCAGACACAGGGCTAACCTGATTTGATGATCTGCTCGATGACCATGATGTAATCGTCAAAGTCATCCGACAGCTCCTTCTTGAGAAGTCTGATCTTGTACACTGTGGGCGGGGGAAAGACGTCAGCGTGGGTCCTGGGCAGGGTTGTCTGTGGGGCGCCGTCACCCGGCTCCTCCCAAGCCGATATGGGCAGGACCACAGCCAGGCAGGCTCAAGCCCCCTGCCCGCCCCCCCACCGCAGTAACATACCCAGCCACACTCACAGCCATGTACACAATCAGCCGTCCACAACGACAGTCACAGACACAATGACAGCTGCTTCTGTCCACTGACAAACACCTCTCTCACACACGCCCACATACCATCCCACTCATGACCACGGTTCCCCGTGCAATCAGAGCCCCTCACAGCACATCACACACACAACCACAGCCACACGTAGCCATGACCACACGCGCCGTCACACCTCCGCTCACACACACACAACCACGCATGCGCGCGCCGCCCCCTCCCCCCCCCCCACCAGACTCACCATAGTCCACGCCCGGCTCGCAGGCCCTGTCCAGCCGGTCCTCCAGGGTGACCTCCTCCGTGTGGTGCATGAAGCAGTTCTCTGTGGGGTGAGTGGGTGGGCGGGGGACACGGTCTAAGTCCCGCTTCTCGTTCAGGGCCTAAAACCCACGAGTATGCCCAGCCCTCCTGGGTCACCGCCCCCACCCCATGGAATCAGGGGTCCAGTGGGCGTGACCACCCCTCCTGGCGCCTGCGCACCCACCCTCAGCACAGCGGCATGTATCTTTGTGGCAGAGTTTGTCCAGCATCCCGTCCTCCTTCTCCGGGTGGTAGAACCGGGTGCAAACTTCATCTGTGGGCAGAGGAGATGGGGAGGGCTAGGGCCTCCACCCCAGAGACCACAGCTGGGGGGGCTCAGTTTCCCAACTCCAGTCCATCAGACCTGCTGAGGCCAGATCCCCAACCCTGGGACCCTCAGACCCCTAACTCCCATATCCCCAGGACCACCAGACTCCTAACTCCTGGATTCCTGGGACCCGCCAGACTCCTAGCTCCTAGATCCTTGGGACCCCCCAGACTCCTAGCTCCTGGATTCCCAGGACCCTACCAGACTCCTAACTCCTAGATCCCTGGGAACCCCAGACTCCTAACCCCTGGATTCCCGGGACCCCCAGACTCTTAACTCCTGCATTCCTGGGACCCCTAGACTCCTAATTCCCAGATCCCTGGGACCCCAGGCCCTAGGACAGCTGCTCACCCAGGTTGTAATAAGAGTACACCTTGACTGCCCCAGGCTGTATAAGCCCCACATTAAAGTACTGGTGAACTTTGAAGGATAGACAGTCCTCCAGGCTGTGTGAGACCTGGAAAGAAGGAGGAGGTTGGTCAAGGCGGTGACATGTGAGGAAGTCCAGCATGGGGTCTGGAGGTTGGAGCAGTGGTGGAGAAACTGAGAGATCAAGGAAGGATATGGGTGGGGAAGATGGGGGGAGCAGGAATCTTTGCCAAAAGATTAATGAGCAGTTCATCAAATCCATTTTTTTTCCTCCACGGCTCATGGCTAGATTACACTTCTCAGCATGTTTTCAGTTCCATGCAGCCATGTGACTGAGTTCTGGCCAAGGATTGCTATCTATATCCTTAAAAACATTCCATGGTTAACAAGACTGCAATAGACATTTGAAAGTTGGGAAAAGATTAGATCTTAAAAGTGCTTAACACACACACACACACACACACACACTTTATAACTATGTGAGGGGATGGATGTAACTAACCTTATTGTGGTAATTATTTCCCAATATATATACATATCAAATCATTACATTGTACATCTTAAACCTACACAATGTTATATGTCAATTAAAGCTCAATAAAGTTGCAATAAATAAAGAGAAAGGAAGAAAGAAAAAAGAAAGGGAAGAAGGGAGAGATGAAGGAAGGAGACAGATATACATATATAGATATATATACATAGGCATCATGTATATTTGGAGGAAAATGCTAACAATTAGTGAATTTGGGTAAAGGTTATATGGAACTTCTTCATTGTGCTCTGAAATTTGTCTGTAAGGTTGAAATTATATAAAAATTTTAAGGTACAAAAATTAAAATACAAAAAAAACCCATTAAAAAACCCATCTCAAAAAACAAACAAACAAACAAACAACCCATCTCATGCACAACCCCGTTTTCTTCTAGAAAGGAAGGATCCAGCAGAGGAGTCCAGAATCCTAGGGATTACAGAACCACAAGATGGAAGGTACGTGGATCCCTGCATGACCACATGGAGCAGAAGTCCCCTTCCTTACCTCCCATACCAGCTGGACTTTACACGAGTGGGACATACAAGTCTCTTGTGTTGAGACCCCCATATTCTTAGGGGTTTTATTATAGTAGCTAGTGATGCTTATGCTGACTAACACGGGGTAAGGGTACAGGGAGTTAGCAGGGAAGATATGCGGATATGAGAAGGGGAAGAAATAAGCAGGAAAGAGAAGGAATCATGTTCAAGATAAAGACAGCAAGAGAAGGCTAGATGGAGAGAAAATAAGAGAAGAGAGAAATGCTAGGGGGTGGGAGCAAGGGAAGTCCTTTTTCTCCACCGAGCACTTTTTTTTTTAAACCAAGGTGGTTTTTTTTCAATGGTTGTTCAAGACTCTGATGAGAAGAGGCTGGAGGGAGCAAGTGAAAAATGAGGTTGGAACATGAGTGGTCAGAAGGTGAAACGCAGGCTTCCCTAGTGGCACAGTGGTTAGGAATCCGCCTGCCAATGCAGAGGACACGGGTTTGATCCCTGGTCTGGGAAGATCTCACATGCCGCCGAGCAACTAAGCCTGTGTGCCACAACTGCTGAGCCCGTGCACCACAACTACTGAAGCTCATGTGCCTAGAGCCTGTGCTCCACAACGAGAGAAGCCACCATCATGAGAAGCTTGCGCACCAAAACGAAGAGTAGCCCCTGCTCATCGCAACGAGAGAAAGCCCGCGTGCAGCAATGAAGACCCAACGCAGTCAAAAATAAATAAATAAGATAAAAAAAAAAAAAAAAGGTGAAATGCTTCTAGAAGGTGGGTTGACCTTGTTTTACATGCCCTTTCCTCCCACACCAGCATCCCAGACCCTGTCTCCCCTAGGATGGGGCTGGCCTGACCTGGAGACAAGGCCAATGGAGAAGGAAAGGCCAGCCACGTAGGGGTCAAGATCCCAATGGAAGCCTTACCTTGTCCAGGTAGATGATGAGGGTGTTCTTTGTGGAGTCTTTGTTCAGTTCATACTTAGAGATGTATCTGTCGACACCAGTGCTCAGCTGGGGAAGGGTGAGGCTTGTGAAAATCCCTCCTGCCTCCCCTTCCCTCCCTCCAGCTTCTTCCAGACCCTGGGCTCCTTCCCATGGATCCCAGCCCCCGAGCCCAAGACCTTCATACCAGTTTGAGGTCATCAATATCAGGAGAGAAGCCCGTCATCATGGATATATCCAGGATTGACATAGTGGCATCCTGGTCTCCCAGGTACCTGGATGGGGCAGGGGGAGAGGGGTTGGGCCCTAAGGTGGGGTCACTGCCTGAACAAGGGGGTCATATCAGGGACTGAGGCCTCTAGTTCCCACATAGCAGCATAGAGTGAGGTTCGATTTTACGAAACATTCCCCCAAGGGGAATACAGGAAATGTAGCATAATGATCAAGGTGATTAATTGCTCAGGTTCTGGAGCCCAACTGCCTGTGTTCAAATCCCAGCCCTTTGTAACATTTGATGAGTTACTTAACCTCTCCCTGCCTTAGTTCTAGAGAATGAAGATATAAGAATATGGGCATGTCTCACTTTGCATGATTCTGTTACCATGGTCTAGTTCAATGGCACCAGTCCCTCAGATTCAGATTTCAGTACCACGGTATATTAATTGTGAGTAATGGCATAAAGTACAAATCTTGTTGCTAGCTCTTCACTCCACCAATCACTTCATAAATAACAGATGCACCTCACAACCAATGACCAATCACATCCCTTCTTTCAGAGTCTGTTGGGTCACTGAGCATCCATTATTCAGTTCACACACAGACAGCAAGGTGTGAGTTGTGTCACTCCTTTCTCTCACAGTGGAAAAAACCTTTGTGACATTTTACAAAAATGGATCATTGAAAGAGGGAATTGGCCAATAAAGATGAAAGCACAGCCATGAAATGAAGAGTGATAACACTGGAAGTAAACTTTGAGTAAAACATAAATGGAGTTAGAGAAAAAATAGCAGACCATGGGGAGGTTGGCCCTGCTGCCATTTGCAAGACTAGCTATGTGGCCAGAGAAACTTAGTGAGGCAAACTGATCAACATAAATGAGGAAAGTGGTTGTGACAAAAAGGATGTGGATGTCCCAGAGGAAGGGACACCAGCAAAAACCATCACATTAAAGGGTCTCTTGGATATGTGATGACATTGAAAGCTCAAAGAATGAAATGTTGGAAGTTGACCCAAACTTAGAAGAGAACGTGACAATACACTATGGCACGAAAAGATGCTTGCTTTATCTCATAAGCTATACAAAAAGAAAAAAGGAGACACTGTCCCAACCACAGTGCTTTGGATAAGTGTTTTACAAAGGGGGGAGGGAAAGAAACCCAACCAATTGTTGTCTCAGTGTTCTAATGTTTTAAATTACAGTGTACTCAACAAATACTCACCTTACTATACTTCCGTTTCTCCAGACCTTTAAAACTGGCAGTGTGAGAGTTTTTGATGTTGTGACCAAAATTTTTAAAGGTCATGGAAAACCATAATTCGAAAAGAGTCATGTACCAAAATGTTCATTGCAGCTCTATCTACAATAGCCAGGACATGGAAGCAACCTAAGTGTCCATCAACAGATGAATGGATAAAGAAGATGTGGCACATATATATAATGGAATATTTCTCAGCCATAAAAAGAAGTGAAGTTGAGTTATTTCTAGTGAGGCGGATGGACCTAGAGTCTGTCATACAGAATGAAGTAAGTCAGAAAGAGAAAAACAAATACCATATGCTAACACATATATATGGAATCTAAAAAAAAAAAAAGGTCATGAAGAACCTAGGGGCAAGACGGGAATAAAGACACAGACCTACTAGAGAATGGACTTGAGGATACAGGGAGGGGGAAGGGCAGGCTGGGATGAAGTGAGAGAGTGGAATGGACATATCTACACTACCAAACGTAAAATAGATAGCTAGTGGGAAGCGGCCGCATAGCACAGGGAGATCAGCTCGGTGCTTTGTGACCACCTAGAGGGGTGGGATAGGGAGGGTTGCGGGGAGGGAGATGCAAGAGGGAAGAGATATGGGGACATATGTATATGTATAACTGATTCACTTTGCTATAAAGCAGAAACTACAGAAACTAACACACCACTGTAAAGCAATTATACTCCAATAAAGATGTTTAAAAAAAATAAAGGTCATGGAACAATTGTAATTTCATGGATGATTAAGATGTCTTTGTACAGACTCAGCTTACATTGTCATTGCTAGTCTCACACTGTCATGCAAAGTGAGGGCTGCTTGCTGTCTCCTTGTGGGTATTTAGCACAGGACTATATGCACAATACACTCTCAGAAAGCATTAAGCATCACAGTTATTATTTGTAAGAAGTCTTGCTAGAGACAGAGGGATGGCTAAGATGAACCCCAGTGACCCATCTCTTACCTCGTACAGATGTCAAGGATCATGGAGCTTTTGGCATCCTGAGGCTTCTTGACTAGAAACACAGAAGACAGAAGGATGGGGGAGGGGGGTTCCTGGGTTCTGATCCAAGAGGGAGGGAGACATTAGAATGGGGGTGGTGGAAGGGTGACAGATAGGGTCTGGACTCCTTTTACCTGGTTCGGGGGCTGGATGTGTGGAAACCCGGAGGTCAAACTTTTTGCAGGTGACTTTGCCTTTGAGTTTGGCGTGGTACACGGTCACCACCTGGCGAGATGGGAGGGGAGACAAGCTGTCAGCCCTCTTGACTTGGGAAGGAGAGGGTGTCTCTGGGGCAGAGGAACCTAGAGAAAGTGGTGGGCCAAGAAGGTGTGGGTTCCCGTTCCTTACCGACAAGGTACCCTGTCCTTTCCCTTGAGCTGTTAATGTGAAATCCTCATTTTCCTTGGTCTGTGGGGAGTGGGGAGAGAGAAGAGAGAGCATTGGGAACCAAGCCTTCCCCTGGCTGTGATGGGCGTCTGCCCTCCCTCCTGCCTCCTGGCAAACTCTGAATGACATGGAGGATGAAAGTGATGAGGGTTTGGCCAGGTGGCTATACCTCTTCTGAGCGCAGGAGGCTAGCAGATTCCCAGAGGATACGATGCCTGATCAGAGAGCTGCGGCTGGGTAGTTGGATGGACACATCCAGGTTCAGTTCCTTGTGATCAGGGACATCCTTCTGGTACTGGGCCAAGGCTTGGAACACCATGAAAGTGGCCTGTTGCCCATGACAGAGAAAGAGGGTGAATCTGGGCGACTGAGAAGGTGGTTAGTATCCACTGAAGGATGAAGAGACTCAGATCAGACTTGGGGCACTGAGGCTGTGACCTAGAACCCACCAGAGAGGGTGAGAATACGACTGGGGGTTGCTGGATACTGGGGACATGTCCTAGAACTCTCTGAGTGAGAGAGGTTCAGACCAGAACTTGGAGACACTGGGAACATGTGTAGAACCCACCAGAAAGTATAGACATAAGACTGAAAGTCTAACCACACTGAGAAGGTGGTCTAGACCCATCCAGAGGAGAGAGTCTAAGACAAGAGTTTAGAGGCGCTGAGAATGTGTCTAGAACCCACTCTTGAAAAAAAGAATAAAATTGGAATCTGGGAACACTAAGCATCTGATCTAGAACCCAGAATTGACACTGAGAATGTGATTGAGAGCCCACTAGAAAGAAAAAGGGTTAAACTGGAATCTGAGGTTGCTGGAGTTTGAGGTTACTGAACCCATGGTCTAGAACCCATTAGGGACTAGAATAACTGAGAACCTGGTCTAAAACTCACAGTAAGATGTGGTAACACTGAGAGCTTGATGTGACTGAGAACATGGCCTAGAGCCCACCAGTGGGAGAGAAAGCCTTGGATAATGGCCTAGAATCATTAAGAACCTGGTCTAGAACCCACCAGTGAGACAGGATAAGATGGGAACGTGGTAGAAATGGGAACATGGTCTAGAACGTACTGGGGGAGAGAGAGGCTCACACCTGAACCTGGGCCCTGAGAACATGATCTAGACACCAGGATGGAAAAGGAGGCTCAGAACACAGCTTGGGGCATCCAGAATGTAGTCTAGAATCCATAGATGGGTTTGCAATTAAAAAAAAATATTTATCAACTTCATTGCAATCATCCTGGCTCATGGGACAGAAGCACTGCCTCTCTTGGTCTCAGTGTCTTCTCCAGAAAGCTAATGGGAGGCCATGGGAGGTTGGGATGCTGGTGCCTGGGGGTGTGGGGCTACTTGCCTGCGTGGAGCCGTAACCACCTCCGTAGTATCTCTGCTCATTGAGCCAGCGCACAACAGGAGGCACAGAGTCAAAGTCTTTGAGGATCAGCAGAGCCAAGAGGGCGTAGGATGTGGCTTCCACGTTGTAGAGCTTCTGGCCACGCTCCTCCCAGCGGTTCCTTTCTGCAGGGAGAACCCCCACCCCATAATGCTCACTGCTCTGTCCAGCCTGTAAATAGCTCAGAGAAAGCTCAGAAAAAAGACTCATACTAGACCTCTTGGTGTTCAGGTGTCCTGGCCCATATTCAAGGTCCTCAATCTGCTGGCTCCTGCCTCATTCTCTTCCCTCATTAACCTTCACTTCTCCATTTGAATTCTGAACTGCAGCCCCACTGCAGGAGATTCCCTAAACTTGCCATGCTCATTCTTACCTCTGAGCCTTTGCATATTCTGTTCCCTTGACTTGGAGCACCTTTTCTCCATCTACTCCTAGTTAGTTCTTACCCACCCTATACAATTCAGCTTCAATGGCACCCCAAGACTGGGTGAGGTCCTTCTTCCTCCTGTCTCTCAAAGCATCCTGTGCTTCTCCCGTCCCAGCACTATGATGCTCTACAGTAATCTATTAACTCATTTCTTTCTTCAACTGGAGTGTGAGGCCATAATGGCAGGAGCTGTGCTGTATTCACTGTGGTGTCCCAAGTGCCTAAGAAAGTAACAATGGCAGAGACTGTCACCAAGAACAATACCCTCCTCTTCCTGGGTACACAGTTGGATTATATCTCCCAGATGCCTTTGCAGGTAGATATGGCCACATGACTGAGCTCTGGCCAATGGAATGTGCACGGCCATGATGGGGTCCCTTCCATGTCTGGTCCACCTCCCTTGCAGTCTCCCTTGAAGTCTTCCTACTTCCCCTTCAGCTTGAATGGGATGTGTTCTGAGGCCCCAGAGTGGCAGAGCCTGGAAAAGATAGAGGCCTGGATCCCTGCATCACTGTATGGAGGAGAGCTGTTCACCAACAAACTTTTGTTGTGTTAAGCCACTTTAGTATAGGTTACATTATGTTACTTGAGATATGTTATTATCAGTGAGTGCAAACATGATACAGTGTCATCACTGTGCTGAATTCCCTATGGCATTATCTTATCGGATCTTAATTACCCTTGAGATAATGATAATATTATTAACAATATTAAAGGCAACAATGCTATCAGTGATAGAGCTCTTATGCTAGACCCTTTTCTACTTGCATTATTCATTTAATCTTTACAACCACCCTATGACATAGGTATCATTTTAAGATGAGGAAACTAAGGTCCAGAGAGGCTAAGCAACTTGTACAAGGTCAGACAGTGAGAAAGTGGCAGAGTGGGATTTCAGTTTAGATCTGTCTGATGTCAGAGCCCATGTTCTTAATGACAGCTCAGTGCTGTGTCATAGCAAGCGCTCAACACACAACATTCAACATCGTTGAATGAATTGTGCAATGAACCTTCTTGTGTGGCTTACGTTGAGAACTTTTCACACCATAGAGTCATCCATCCCAGCTCAGCTTGGAGCTGTCCATCCCAGTGCAGCTTAGAGCCATGCATCCCAGCTCGAGAGGGCCACCCTCCCACCCCAGCCATGCATCCCTCTTTACCCCTCCAGGCTGCCCCTCACCTGTGGCTGTGTTCAGAAATTTGTTGAGGAGGGCATTCTCCAGCTTGCCCAACACAGCCAGGGCGTAGCCAGCAATGGCCACAGTATATGGTCTTTGCAACTCTATGTAGTGGTCTTCAAGGAAGTCTCCTGCCTTAGTGATGCTGCGCCCCAGGCTCTATGAGAAAGAGGATTGGGTACTCTGGTCAGGTGGGCGTTGCTGCCACAGAGAACTGGTAAGGATCACATAAGCATCACTTCTTGGGCACCAGGTGGTTTCTGTCCTTGGGACCTATCTGTCTTGGATCTGTCTATTTTCGATGGTTTCCCATTGTGAGCTGCTTTGTTGCTGAGTACCTACTCTGTGCTGGGGTGGGGGGGCTCGGGAGTCTATATCCCCTGTGGTGTGCTAGTAAATGTTTAACAACCAGCTCTCCAGTGGAGGCACGGGATTGGGGGGGGGGGGTGGAGGGGTTGCTAGTTTATAGATTGCCAATTACAGTGGTGTAACTAAAAGTCAAACAACCCACTCTCAAAACCCCAGGGCAAAGCAGATGGAGTGATTACAGATTCTCAGGAGCCTGTCTTTCTAAGCTTCTCTGCTTCAGAACCAAAACTAGAGGAAAAGGGGATAGCAGTGAGCCAATATTTTTAATGTTTTTCCTTTTGGGGTCATGGACACCTTTAAAAATCTCCTGAAAGATCCCTCAGACTAAGGTAATAATCTTGAGGATTCCGCCCCCACTCCCCTTTTAGCTCTGTGTCCTGAGTTTTCTTTAGGAAAGCAGCAAGGATACAGATGTAGGAGTGTTGTGGAAAGCAAGCTGAAGGGGCTTTTGTTGAAATTGGCTACAACTCTGACAATGGTAAAGCAGGCAGAAAGGACCCGATCTTTGATTTCTCTGTGCCTCAGTTTTCTCTTCTGTAAACTGGGGATAATAAGAGTAGCCTACCTCTTGGGCTGTTACAAGGATTACAGGACTTAAACTCGTCACACTCTTAGATGAATTATCTTAGATACTCTTATGGCTGCTGTGGTGGTTGTTACCACAGTGGGAGGACTGGAAATGGCCTGAAAGCAACACCTCACCTTCCCAGGTGGATGTGTCCTGGGTGGGGGAGAGGAAGAAGGGAGAGAGCGGGGGACACTTACGTTGACCTGTGCCTCGCAAATGTCTTTAGCCTCCTGCAGCGCGATGAGAACAAACGCCGTGAGGGACACGTCTTTCTCCTCGGGATTCTTGAAGCCACCCTAGAGGAGAAGCAGAAAACAAGGGTAGGGTCACCAGTGTGTTCCCACATGCCAACCAACCCCGCTGTAGGATAAGCCAGTCAAGGCAGCGCTGGGTCTCTTCCCAGTTTCTCCCCAGGAGGGTCAAGCTCTTTGGTATTATTCATTCATTCATTCTGCAAATGTTGCTGATGCTGTGGTTGAGATGTTGGATGAAAACCAGACTCCGGCTCCAGCCCTCATGGAACTCCCCATCTGGTAGGGGAGACAGATAGGAACCAACCAGCTCATCAACAAATATATAATTACAGACTGATGAGTGCTGCACAGAAGAAGTGGATGTGGCATTGAGAATGGACATTGGGAGTGTGACTGAGTCATGGAAAAGTGTCCCTGAGGGATGATAGCTGGAACCACAATCTGAACAGTGAGTTGAAGTAAACTCTCAAAGAGGGCAGGGGTCAGCATGCCAGGCAGCAGGAACAGCATGTGCAAAGGCCCTGTGTCTGTACAGAGCAAGGTTCCCAGCAGTACAGATGGAGTGTGGAAAGAAGGAGGTAAGGCTATGAGGCTGGAAGCCTGAAAGGTCAGGCTAAGGCATCAATTCTCCTACTTAAGCACACCTGGTGGGGGTGGTGGGGGGAGGGTGTTAAAACTCAGATTCCTAGGCGTTGCCCCTAAATTTTCTGATTCAGTGCATCTGGAGTCCAACCTGAGAATTTCTGACATTTTACATTTCGAACAAGTTTGCAGGTAGTGCTGATGCTGCTGGCCTGGGGAGCACACTTTTAGGACCACAGCTCTGAGTTCTGTGTTTAAGAGCAATGGGGAGCCAGGGGAATTTCGTTTTGCACGAGATCCTGCAGGTCTCTGGTTTTTGCAAGGGAGGAAGGACACTTTCAGTTCCCTCATTTCCCTGTTCCCACACACAGTGAATTGGGCAGTGGGTGGATGACGGAATCTTCCTCCAGTGCATCCTGTGATGCTCAGGTGCCCCTCTCTCCCAGCCTGCCCCGAATCTCTGCCTCTTACAATCATTTCTTGGTGTATCACGGGCCCATCCTCCTGGAAGACTCCATCAGGCTTCTGCTTCTCTAGGATCAGCCATTTGACGGCCCCACAGAGGACCTGGGAGTCGATGGCGATGAGGTTGGAGGCCAGTGCGAAGACCTTGACCACGAAGGCTGTCAACCTGGTGGGTGGATACAGAGCATGAGCCAATTGTCTCTGGGATCCGGAGACTGGCATCCCAGCCAACCAATGAGCAGAGAGAGGCAGGGCCTAGCCTGCTTGGGCCAGGTTCCCTTCCCAAAGCTCAGGGCCCAGCGTTGCATGCAGGTTACACAGCGGGCTGGTACCTTGACTCTGGGTGGCGACCGGCCTAGACCACCCCAGGCCGGGATCCAGACCCTGCTCAGGGAGGTGCAAGGCTGAGGATGAGCAAGCTGATCATGGAGACTCACCAGGTGCTGGGTGGCCGGTTCAGGAAGGCGGCGTAAGCCGAGTTGGGTTGTCTGTAGGCCAGCTGCTGGGTGTACCCTGCAGGGAGGAGAGAAGTGTCACTAGAGGCTGAGTGGAGGGGGCGGCTGGGGTGGGTAGGCCAGGGAGGGGAGGGGCTTAGAAAGAGGATAAAGATTCTGTGAGGGGCGGGACAGGGGTCCAGAGAGGAAAGGTGGGGCTCTAGGCATGCGGCGGGCGTATGGGAGGGAGGGGAGCTGAAAGCGGAGAGGGACTCAGAGAAGGTGGGAGGATCAGAGAGAAGGGGAAGGAGTTCTCGGAGGAGAGGGGATTCAGAGAAAGGAGGGTTCTCAAAATGGGTTCTCAGGGGCAAGCGGGCCTCAGTGGGGGAGGGAGCTCAGAGAGGGGCTCAGAGAGGGGTGAGGGGGTGCTCTCAGAGGAGGGGCGGGGCCTCGAGATGGGCGGGGTCTCAGGAGTGGAGGGGGCTCAAAGCGGGCAGGGTCCAGGGGCGGAGGGGTTTCATAGGAGCGGGTCTCAGAGAGGCGGGGTCTCAGGGGCAGAGGGGGCTCAGAGGGGCGGGTGGGGCACACACCCTTCTTGATGAGCTCCAAGGCCTCCTGCCGCTTCTCCAGGCCGAACTTCTCCCACTGCTCTGTGTTGTCCAGGTAGTGCACCGCGATGACCGTGGGCGTCATGCTGATCATGTTCTGCTCCCCACAGCCCGAGGGGGTTTGGATGAGGTGCTTCAGCCGCTCTCCGTTGATGGCATCCTCCGTCATCTGGGCCACTGGGGTCCCTGCAGCCGGGCGTGAGGATGGCACGCAAGTCTGGGGCTGGCCCCAGCATTTCCAGGCTCTGACCAGCCGGGGCCCAAGGGGTCAGGGACAGCTGGGAGCATGTCAGTGATGGAAATGATGCACGGCTGAGTGGCTAGAGGGGGCTCTGCATTTGTGGGCGGTGGGAGTGGGCTTCTGCTTCACAGGGAGACTCCGGTCCCTGGGTCCTCTGGTTACACCAGTGGTAAAATACTTCCAGGAACAACAACCATGAATACTTTTATCATGCTTAATGCTATTTGCTAGGCTCTGTTCTAACACCATACAGTATCTCATTTAATCCTCCCAACAACCCTTAGATATCGATACTATTATTCGCCCCTACCACAGACGAGGAAACCAAGGGACTCCTCCCAAAACCTTACAGCTGTCAAGTTGCAAGGTGCCTTTCCAGCTCCGTCTTGTCCCTTCTTGCCCCAGTTCTCCATCCGAGGCAATTAAATCCAGAATTTCTGCTCTTGAACTCGACTGCTTCTTTATCAGCAAAAGCTATTTTCTGAACTAAGTACTGCCTGGAGCCTTCTATAAAGGAGATTAAGGAGGGGTTCTAGCTGAAGAGGAGGGGGTAGACACAGTGGTTAAATACTCCTGAGATTAGATGGAACTGGGCTCCCTTCTTAGGAGTCATGGCCCCCCAACACCATTCTGGGTCCCCTGGGATTGGGGCCAGGAGCATCTCACCTTGCAGGAGGATCTTGGTCTCTGACTCCGTGTCTGGGACTTGGTCACTGAGATTGGCAGCTTTGATTTCCTCTCGCTGCACCCCCTCTGCCAGGTGAATGGGAGACACCGATGGCACCAACCCCCTCCCACCCCACCCTGCATCACCACCCAGGCCTCACCCCCTCTGCCTCACTGACTCACTTTGGCCCAGATGTTCTGGATCCAGTGTGCGAACGGCCACAGTTTTGTTCACTCTCATTCCTTCTGGCTGGACAGTGTTAGGGGTAGGGGGAGTCGTGTGAATAAAAGGGCAGACAGACAGACAGTCAGCAGGGCACTGTTCTTGGGATTCCTGTAGCATAAGGCATGATGGCCTCCACCTGACCTTAGCAGTATGACTGGAAGTCAGTTACTTAACCTGCCTGTGCCTCAGCTTCCTTCCTTATAAGGAGGTAATATAAACATCTATCTCATACCCACTGTTGTGCAAATCAATAATAAAATTATAAATTAATAAAGAAATAACAAGACCTTTAGAAATCTTCCTATGTGCCTAGAAGATTGCTTTCCTGGGGTTAATTCATGTAATCTTCACAACAACCCACTGGAGTGGGTACTGCTATTATCAATGCCATTTTAAAGATGGGGGAACTGGGGTACAGACAGGTGAAGTAACTTGCCCAAGGTCACACAGCGAGTAGAACAGAATTTGGGCTTGAACCTGGTAGTCTGGCTCCAGAGTCTGTTTTTAAACCAAATGCCTCTCAATGGGCTAAATAAAATTAAAATAAAAATCTAAAAATAAAACAAATAATATGAAACAAAACTTTTAAATAAATAAATAAGAATAAATAATAAAGAAAAGAGAAGAAGAAAAAATCAATGAAAGAATGTACATAAGTACTAACACAGTGCCTGACACATAAGTGCTCAGTTAAAATAGGGGCTATCTTAATTAGACTCAAAGGTCCAATGTGAGCTGTCATGTGTCTACAGATAAACATTTTTATCTTATTTATTTATTTATTTGGCTGCACCATGCGGCTTACGAGATCTTAGTTCCCTAACCAGGGATCAAGCCCGGGGGGGGGCCACAGCAGTGAAAGCGCCGAGTCCCAATCACTGGACTGCCAGGGAATTCCCACCAAGATTTTTAAAGTCAAAAGAAAACTCCTATGCTGAAATGTGTTACAGAATGTCATATTTGATATTAAAATATATTTTAATGAAAAAAATATTATTTGATATTTGTTTGAGCTTTCGGGTGCCCCCTAAAATTGTGTGCCCAAGGAGAATACCTCACTTGCCTCACCCTAATCCCGGCCCTGCTTCCAAACCTCCAGGACTCCTGAATTTCCTAAGGTTGGCCTGGGTCTCTAACCTGGGTTGACAGCACAGGTAGAACAGGAGCCTTTCCTGAAGGACAAGCAGCAACAGGTACCCCAAGGACTCACCACGACCTTCAGGGTCTTCTTGACACCATCACTGATGAAGCGGTTGTAGACAGCAGCCTTGACCTCCACCTCATGGAGGCCGACTTTCAGGGGCACAATGACATAAGGCACGGGCACCGAGGACTTGGGTGGGATGATTAGAGTCTGCTGGTGGTGCTTCTTGGCAGTTGCCAGGCTACAGAAGGCTGGATTGTAGAGCAATTCCACCCTCACCTGCCGGGGAGAGAGAGTATCAAGTCAGAGGAATGTGCCACAGACCCTCTTCTCCAAGCCCCCATCATGCTTCCATTGCACCAGGGGCCCACCTTGAGCTCCTCCGCCTCCCGGTAGTTGTAGAGGACAGCTCGGATCTCCACCTGCTCATTGCGCACAACAGAGTAGGGTAGACGCAGGTCAATGAAGAAATCCTGCATCACCGTGACCTCATAGGGGTCAGCCACACAGATCCCTGCCCGGGTGGAAACAGAACATGAAGTGTCAGGGGTGGGGCGGGGGGTGGGCAAGGTGGACTGGATCCAAGCTCAGGTCCAAGTTCTTGCCCCTACCAATGTCTCAGTGCTTACCTCTGACCACTGGAGCTGTCCCAAGGTCAGCCTGTCTTTGCAGAAGCCCATAGACGAACCATCATTAATGGTGATAACTTACAGATGGTGGTGGTGGCTGGGAGTTGCCATGATTTAATGGTTCCCATTTTCTTTGTAATTTTACTCATAGATAGATGTGTAGGAGGGAAGAAGGCAAGCATAAATGAAGGGTCTATATGTACGATCTCCAAAATGGTAGCCCCAAGTGGTCACTGGGCACTTGAAATGTGGTTAGCTGAGTGAGAACTGGATTCCTACTTTTATTTCCTTTTAATTAACTTAGATTTAAACTTAAAAACCAATGCTCATTGTGAATGTAATAAAAACCACTGAGTTGTACACTTTCAAATGGTGACTTCCATGTTTTGTGCATTTCATCTCAATTTTAGAAAGGATGCTTGATTCAGTGATTGGAAAACTTTTAAAGTTTTTAGTTTAAGTATGTTTAGAACAACTTGGATAGGCCAATCTACCTTTTCAACTGTAAATTTTATGGATCCCAAAATACAGATCAGAGTATTTTCAATGAAAAGCTAGCATCTTAATTTAGATGCACTGTCAGTATAAAATACATGGCAGATTTCAAAGGCTTAGTACAAACAAAAATAAAATACATGATTAAAAATTTTGAGATATTAATAGGTTATTCTTAAATATTAATAGATTTGCTATTGTAACATGATTAGTGTGGTAGTGATTTTGCAAATTTTTACAAAATGTTGAAATAATAATATTTTGGATATATTTGGATTAAATAAAGTGTATTATTAAAATTGATTTAATCTACTCCTTTTTTGTGGGGCTACCAGAAAATTTTAAATGACATACACAGCTTACATTATATTTCTAATGGACAGTGCTGATCTACATTGTAAAAATTAATGAAAGGACACCTCAACTAAGATTGGAGAAGGGAAGGCCTGTAGAGGGAGCTCTGATGCCCTACCACTCACTTCAGTTATCCCAAACAGGAAGATGTTATCCCAAACAGGAAGATGTCAAGAGATCCCAACAGGAAGAAGCTTCAATTACAGACCCCAACTGGAAGAGATGTTTGCACTCCCAAACAGAAAGTGCAATTAACTTACTACAGCAGGAGGAAGGAAGATTTTCTTCCTGCCCAGCAACAAGCCCAGCCAATGAAAACACTGCAGCTCAGCCAATGAGAAGCTGTCTTACCTGAACTGTTACTTTCCTCCAATGAGGAAATTTTTCTCTTGCTGATGACTTGTTTGCCCTACCCTTCATTCTATAAAAACCTTTCATTTTGTACAACTCCTCTGAGTATCTCTCTGCTTGTCAGATAAGATGCTGCCCAGCTCATGAATTGTTTAACAAACCCGTTAGATCTTCAAATTTACTCAGTTAAATTTTGTTAACAACATTGAGCAAAACGATGCTTAAAAACAGTGGTTACTTGTGATACAACAGTTACCAGATTAAATGTAAGCAAAGTGTTGATGCAAGTGAAATTTGTGAAAACATTATCACATTAATAATAATGTTACACCAAGAAATCTATTAAGATTGGAGGGAATTCCCTGGCGGTCCAGTGGTTAGGACTCCCTGCTCTCACTGCTGAGGGCCAATCCCTGATTGGACTAGGGTTCAATCGCTGGTTGGGGAACTAAGATTCCATAAGCCACGCAGCACCGCCAAAAAAGAAAAAAAAAAAAAAGATCTGATAATTTTTCGTATTCTTCAATGCCAGAAAAAATAATAATCAGAGGCTTGAACAAAATCCTTATTTCCCAATCTACAGTCATTTACTCATCACCTTCGGGGGGGTCTGCTACAGTCACTGGTTTAATTTACCATTTCTTACGTACTATTTACATTTTTAAACTCAAATTTAATTTACTACGGTGCATGAGATCCCAGGTTCTTGTGCTATAAACAGGAGGTTACCTCAAGGAAAACAGAATGATTTTGTTAAATACTAGTTAGCTTGTGTTGCCCACAGAAAGCTAGACCACTCTCTCTTTGTTTAAAAAAAGGAGTTAAACAAGAATTAGAGACAAGGTAAAGACATCCTTGCACTAGACTTAGCTTTTCTCCTTGAATGAGATGGAAGGAAGAATGGAAAGAGAACCAAAAAAGGAATGACTTCTGATACACAATTCCTGTCACTTCAAGGCAGTGAAACAATTATTCTGTGTGATACTGTGACAGTGGCTACAAGTCATGATGTATTTATCCAAACCCATAGAATGTACAACACCAAGAGTGAATCCTAATGCCAACTATGGACTTCAGTTCATAATGATGTATCGGTATTGGCCCATCCATTATAACAAACGTACCACACTAATGCAAGATGTTAACAATAGGGGAATCTGGGGGAGAGAGGGGTACATGGCACCTCTCTATACTTTTTGCTCAATTGTTTCTGAAAACCTAGTACATTTAAAAAAAATCTCTTAGTTAAAAAGAAATGAGGGACTTCGCTGGTGGTCCAGTGGTTAAGAATCCGCCTTCCAATGCAGGGGGCGTGAGTTCAATCCCTGGTCTGGGAACTAAGATCCCACGTGCCACAGGGCAACTAAGCCCATGACCCACAACTACTGAGCATGCAAGCCACAGCTAGAGAGCCCACGTGCTCTGGAGCCAGTACATCACAACTAGAGAGAAGCCCTCACACCAAAACGAAGAGCCCACGCTGCAACTAAGACCCCACGCAGCCAAAAAGTAAATAAATAAATAAATATTAAAAAGAAAAGACATGACTACACCAGAAACTAACACAACACTGTAAATCAACTATACTTCAATTAAAAAAAAGAAAGAAATGACTTCTGATGCCTGCTTTGTGTCATTTAAGGGAGCGTCTATGCATCTCCGACAGACATTTACCCTTTGCTCCCTAAAGTATGTTCGACTCCAATAATAAAAATAATAGCTCACACTCATTGAACATTTACAATGTGTCAGGTACTATTATCACCATTATAAAATCCCAACACTTTGAATAGGTACTATTTCTATTGTGCCCATTTTATGGATGAGCACAGAGAGGTTGGGTAACTTGACGAAGGCCACACAGCTGCCCAGAGGAGGACCTGGGATTTGGACACAGGCATTTGGGCTTGGGAAGCTCCCTGCATTTAACCTTACTGACTCTTTAATTCCTGATAGCTCACAAATCTAAAACTTTCAAGTTCTATTGGTTATCATGCTAGTCTTCATTCTGAAGTTTGGATTCCTGAAAGTTTCATTCACTTGTGATCCTGGGCAAGTCACCTTCTTTCCCTGGCTTCAGTGTTCTCATTTGTAGGAGAATCATAGTACCAAACTTATAGGGTAGTTGTGAGCATTAAATGAGATAATATGTAGAGAGTTAATGATGTTGAAAAGATATCACAGGCAAGATTTAAAAACCACAGGGATTCTGCCCCCCCTCCCCGGGGACATTTAGTAATATCTGGGGACATTTTGGATGTCACAACTAGGGAGATGGGATGCTACTGGAATCTAGCAGGTAGAAGCCATGAAGATACCCAACATCTTATATTGCACAGTCCCCTGCCACAAAGAATGACCCAGCCCAGAATGACATCAGTGATGAGACTGAGAAATGCTGGGGCAGGGAAGAACTCTTCCAACATTCATGTCCATACAAATCTCCTGGGGATAATGTAATAAAATGCACATTCTGACTGAGCAGGTCAGGAGTGACTAAGATTCTGAATGTCTAAAAAACTCCCTGGTAAACCTGCTTTACCAGATTGCAACTGGTCCAGGGAATAGGCTTTGAGGGGCAAGGATCTAACTGTGGTTTTCAACTTTTTTTTTTTTCGAGCTGCAGGAACCTTTTTTTAGGTAAAGGGACCCTCACACAGAATCTCGATATATGGAAATGTACAACAGGCAAATATGAAGATGCTCTGATTTGAAACAGGGATGGGGGCCCCAAACTAGAACGGTGCTGAGTGGCTTTGGAGTCTCAGGCAGAAGGAAAACTATGTGCTCTGTGTATATGATTTCTTCTGCCATCATCACTTATTCAAGAGAAATTAGCAGAAAATTGCAATTCCTTCCATTAGAAGAAAGATAGGCAAAGAAGTAGATTTTGACAATCTTGAAGCCAGGAAAGTAAAATGATAATAAAGTATAACTTATGATGAATTACAACTAAACAAACTTATACTAGAGTATATTAAATTCTGAGTTTGGTATAAATAAAATACACTTAATGTTGTGAGTTTTAATACACCTATTTTAAAAATGTTTTAGTGTTTTCAATAGTTTTTCAACTACTTTAAGGCTCTGGAAAAAAATTAACCTTTAAAATATACATAAAACATGCATATGGGACACATCTTTCCTTTTACCTCAAACTCCATTATGGCTCGGCACGGTGCTGGTTTATATTTAAAATTTGGATATTTTGCACAACATGGGTTTTTTTGCATTCATTTTGATTTTTTTCCAAGAAAACTATTGCATGAAAATATGATTTATCTTGATGACTGAGTTTTTTGGCACCCACTTAATTTTGCATTCAAAGTCAGTGCCTCACTCTTCTTGCCCCATTCTCAGACCTGCTATAAGTCATCCATATTTGGCTAGGGTGTGTCAGGGTCTCACACCCAGCCCTTGGTGGTGGTGGGTCGGTAGGGCAGGGGGGGTACACATACACCTTTTTTGGTCGTGTTTCACAATCTAACCACCAATGTTTCAATCACTCATTTCATCCCACTTCCTCTTTTATTTTTTCTTTGTCGACTTTTTTTTTTTTTTTTTGCGGTACGCAGGCCTCTCACTGTTGTGGCCTCTTCCATTGCGGAGCACAGACTCCGGACGCGCAGGCTCAACGGCCATGGCTCACGGGCCCGGCCGCTGCGCGGCATGTGGGATCTTCCCGGACCGGGACACGAACCCGCGTTCCCTGCATTGGCAGGCGGACTCTCAACCACTGCGTCACTAGGGAAGCCCTATTTTTCCTTAACTGCTTTACCCAATATCATGGCAACATCACCCCTGCAAAGTTTTTGTTGCTGTAAATCATTCTGTATGATACTATGATGGTGGATACATGTCATTATACATTTGTCCAAACCCATAGAACGTACAACACCAAGAGTGAACCCTGACCTCTGCTAAGAACTTGCAGTGATCATGATGTACCCATGCATCCTTCGATTGTTACAAATGCACCATGCTGGTGGGGGATGTTGATGGTGAGGGAGACTGTGTCTGTGGTGGGGAAAGGGGTATATGGGAAATCTCTGCACCATCCTCTCAATTTTGCTCTGAACTAAAACTGCACTAAAACTAAAATCTATTTACAAAAAGCACAATGTCACTCACATTCTACACTCTAATGCCTCTCCAGGAGCCAGGGGAAAGTGTCAGCCACCAGGAAACAAAGGATCTGTCAGGATTGAATGAGAAAATGCCCGGGGGGTCTGGGGTCCTGGCCTCCTGAGGACCAGGCCACCATCCTCTCTCACCTTTCTTGTCTGACAAGCTCACAGCCAGAATCTCCCAAGTGGTGATGGAGTCTTTCAAAAACACGTTCATGAGCTTCGTGGAGATCCTGGATCGGGGAGGGGAGCCATTAGAAGATACCTAGCAGGGTGGAGGGGGAGAGCTGGTAGGGAGGGGCCCCAAGGGACAGGGTTGGAGGGGGGCTGGCGGGTGGGCATGTGTAGGTAGCCCCAACTCTTCTAGGCTAGGTTGTGTGATTCCACAATGATTCCAGAAAAGAGGGGGCATTGAGGTGCATACAAACTCAATGTCCAGTCTGGGGTGATGATAGGGGCTGGTCTGGGGTGGGTTGAAGTGGGAGCATCCCAGCCTTACCCATTTTTGTCTGCGACTTTAAGGTCCTCAACAATGGTCCACAGCCAGCTCTCTGGGAACTGGCTTCGGGAAATGATGTCCTCCTCTGGGATTATTTCATCATCCAGGTCACCTGTGGGGGGTGGGAGTTAAAACAGACTCACTTTCCCCACTGTCCCCTTTTAGATATTTATCTCTATAATACCCTGGAGGGGTTCCTAGCAGTGACACACCCAGGGTCACGTGATCACTTCCGGGGACCCTAGGCACATTTGTCTCTGGGGGCTTCTTTCTCCATAAAAAAAATTAAAAATCATATTTTACAATTCTGCTGGTAGAAAGGTGAAAATAAGCCAGACTGAACTGGATTGATTTTTTTTTCCCGTCTTTGATTTTCAAAGGAATGAAAACATTTGCATGAATGAGCCTCTAAAAGCATCATTGGCCCCCAAGCACCATGCCTGCTGTGTCTGATGGTTAAGTCCATCCTGAAAGCAACGGGATGAGTTGAGAGATTCCCCAGACTTGATGGAGATTGCTGAAGAGATGGTGGCCTTTAAAAGCCAACTTGACCCCGTCTGCACATAAACGAAGCTGGGCTGGAATAGAGTTCAACCCTGGCTGGGCTTTCCTCAAAAAATGATGAAGAGATTTTAATTTGGCTCTGGGTCTGCCTAACGACAAAGTAGGTGGAATTCCATAGATGCCCAAATCCACCCATACTCTGGAATAATGCATCAAAGTGCCCTTGGGGTACTAACTTTTAATCAACCCTCTGTCTCACCCCAATTGGCTAAAGAAATGAAACAATGCTGGAAACAAACAAAAAAAACACCCGTGTGTGTAAATTATACCCCAGTAAATCAGAAGTTTTGTCCAAATTTCCTCTTTGCAAAAGAAAAGTCTTGGGTCACTGGAGCAGAGAGCACCATGTCTAGTTATTGCAATTTGCAAAGAGACTGAAGGTAGAAGTCTTTGTTCATGTGTGTTGGGAATCTTTGTGTCTTTGGAGGGGGGGAGGGTTGGAGGAGTTGATAGCTTTCCAGATAAAGGAATTTAGACCTATTTGACCACTTTGGCAATGGCGGCCATTGAGAGGTGCCTGCAGATATTCAGTTTTGACAAAGCCCATCCTGGCAGAAAAGTCCTTCTCTTAATTAAGACATATTAAAAGATGTTTAAAAAAAGGAGGGATCAGTTCACACCGGGGTCCTCTGCCTCTCAGCAGATGGCAGTGGGGACTCTTGTTAGTTCTGTAAATGCCACTTTGTGGTGGAGACCATTCTGGTTTTGCTTGAAATGGGCTTCTAAGAGAATTTTCTCTTGGCTTTGCTTAAGACTGACTTGGCCTGAGATATAAAGTTTCAAGTGTGTACATCCAGAGCTGAATGAATGAATGAATGAATGAACATTGATTAGGCATAAGTTAGGCACCTCTCTTTGTAAGGCAACATGAATTAGTTTTCTTTGGTAAAGGCAAGGCTAGAACCCATCTTAGTCTTCCCATTGGCAACTAGTGTGACCAGCCCTCTCATCTAGAACGTGCCCTCAGACCATGGATGTCCTGGGCACTGCTAAGGTCAAATTTCAGAGTGACAGGGCCAGGGCCAGGATGATCCTCCCAGGCAAGGGAAGAAGGACCTAGTCCCCCACTGGACTGGGTCCTTCTTCCCTCAGACCTGAATCACCTAGCTCCTCATCTGAAGGCTTCTTTCTTCCTCAGACAGGCGCCTCCTCTCTCCTCGGACAAGCACCTCCCCCCTTGGACAGGCACCTCCCCCCTTGGACAGGCACCTCCTCCTCCCTTGGACAGGCACCTCCTCCCCCCTTGGACAGGCACCATCCCCCTTGGATAGGCACCTCCCCACCTTGGATAGGCACCTCCCCACCTTGGACAGGCACCTCCCCTCCCTTGGACAGGGGCCTCCTCCCTGCCACGGGACTCACTCCTGGCCAGCTCCAGGGTCCCGTCGCGGCTGTGCTGCAGCCGCAGCTGGGTGATGTATTCGCAGCAGTCCAAGAAGGCCTTCACGCATGCGTCGCCTTGCAGGATGAACTGGGCCCGGCGCTGGCACGGGAACTTCATGGGGTTGTCCCGCATGCCGTCCTCACAGCACTTGCGCAGCTCCTTGCTGTACTGTCCGGCTGTGGGAGCACAGATCCCCCGCCCCGCGCGCCCTCAGCCTGGGCCTCGAAGCAGGAGGCACTCAGGACAGACCCCAGGGAGAACTTCCTCACGGCTAGGCCCCCTCCCTCTCCGTCTGGGATCCCGTAGGGGCTGGATCTCGGGTGGGAAGCGGTGGGCGAGCGCTGACGGAAGGCTCCCACCTTTATCCATCCTCTTTTCCATGAGCTGCACCGAGCGGCGTCGGCGGGCGGCTGGTTTTGGGCACTGAGGATCTAAAGGCAGGTGGACCGGGAACCAGAGGGATTAGGCATCTACCGTGTGTCCTTGGTTTCCACCCCACAGTAGTCCCCCTTGAGGTCGGGGTGTTATTGCTCCCATTTGACAAATGTAGAAACTGAGGCTCCGAAAGAAGTAATATGCTAGATGGTGGTGGAGGCGGGACTTCAATACCCCCACCCCCATCCCAAAGAACTGCCCTTAACCTGTTCTCAGTATCTGGGAGGTGGAGGCCCTGCCCCTCCCTAGCCCTGCTGCTGGCTGCATCCTCACCTGCCCTCTGGGCGGTCTGTGGGCTTTTGCTGGTCTTGAGGGCCAGCCCTGCATCCGTGAAGACGCCGGCATAGTCACTTCCACTGCCTGGGGTGCAGCCAATGTCTGCCTTCTCCACTATGTCCCAGATCTGCAGTGGGGAGTGGAGGCCAAGAGTGTGGCGAGATCGGGTCAGCCGTGCCTCCACCGATTGGCCAACACGTCCATCTAACCCCACACCATCCATCCTCATCCTGGTCCCCAGGCTGGCCAGCCATGGTGGACCATCTGGAGTTAGACCTGGAGCTGTGTCCATCCCCGGGATCATCCCCAGCTTGGACCCTTGTCCATCCACATTCTCATCGTCAACTTGACTTCAACCCATCCCTGTATCTGCGTCCATTCGGACCTCTACACTTAACCCACACTCAAACCCATTTGTTCCCCCCAGCACCATTCCCGCCTCAACCCAACGCCATCTCTAAACCAACCTCAGTGACGCAGGGGCATACCTTACTCTGGGTCAATTTGTTCTTCTTATTCAGCACAAACACGCCCTTGTCCACAGCCACCAGCCCCACTCGGGACCCCTGGTCAGCCTCGATCTTCAGGGTTATCTGTTGCCCAGGCCGATGGTGCTTCTCTTCCTTCCCGCCATTTTTCACCACCAGCTATGGTCAGGGGTGGGGTAGAGGGGGATGATTGGAGGGGAGGGAGGGAGAAGTCAGCCCTGCAAGGCCCTGGTCTCTGGAAGCCAAAGCCAAAGGAGGTCCTGGGCTGGACTGAAAGGAGAGAGAGAGGAAGGGAGGCAGGCAGACCGGCATCAGGTAGAAAGTCAAGAAAAGAGAGAAAACCAGGAGCAAGAGAGATACTGAGGGCTTCCCTGGTGGCGCAGTGGTTAAGAGTCCGCCTGCCGATGCAGGGGACACGGGTTCGAGCCCTGGTCCAGGAAGATCCCACATGCCGCAGAGCAACTAAGCCCGTGTGCCACAGCTTCTGAGCCCATGTGCCACAACTACTGAAGCCCACGCACCTAAAGCCCATGCTCTGCAACAAGAGAAGCCACCACAATGAGAAGCCCGTGCACCACAGTGAAGAGTAGCACCTGCTCGCAAGTAGAGAAAAGCCCGAGTGCAGAAGACCCAAAACAGCCAAAATAAATAAATAAATAAACAAACAAACAAATAAATAAATAATAAAATAAATTTAAAAAATTTAAAAAGGAGTTGGAGAGAGACAGAGCCAGAGGGCCCAAGATGGGGAAAGTGACAGCCAGGTGGAGAGTCCCCAGATGGGCACAGAGAGATGCCACAAAGCTTACCGTGCCCACACATGAGTCCTTGACATCCACCCACACGGAGTCGGCCACCACCTCCCTCTGGCCGTTGCTGGTGATCAGCGTGTAATAGGCCACCAGGCGGAAGGAAGGGATGAAGTCCGCTGTGATGGTTATGGGCAACACCACCAGGTCCTGGCCGGGCTCTCGCACCTGCCGCCCCACCTTCAACAGCTTCCCCTTGTTCATGACCTGGGGAGAACAGGTTGGTATAAGTATCGGAAAGGTAAGAGGGAGGATGGCGGGGGGAGCCAGGATGGCGGAGGGCTCCCGGGGCTGCTGGGTGTTCTAGGAAGCCACAGACCAAGTAAGTGTAGTAGCGGATCTTGGCTTGGTGGCTGGGGTCCGTGCGCAGGTGGAAGTTGACATTGAGAGTCTCCCCAGGCTTGAGCTCCACTCGGGGCACAGAGAGGTGCAGGTAGTTGTTGGAGTTGCCCTGGGTGTTGTAGGGTAGGGCCTGCATGGTCCTGGTCGCCTGTCGCGCCTCTGGGATATTCTCCTTCTGTGTGCGTACCTGGGCAAGGAAAGATGGATGCATGCTGGCCCCCAGAGATGTCCACACCCATATCCCTGGGACCAGGGAATATGGTATTTTATGTGGCAAGAGAGACTTTGCAGATGAGATTAGGTTAAGGATCTTGAGGAAATGGGGAAGAGATGGGATTATCCAGGTGGGTGCAATGCCATTGCAAGGGTCCTTATAAGACGTCTAGGCAGAAGGTAGGACCCTGCTGTGCAGATGAGAACTCATCTATGCATGAAAACTACCATATATATATAGGATGGATAAACACCAAGGTCCTACTGTATAGCACAGGGAACTATATACAATATCCTGTGATAAACCATAATGGAAAAGAATATGAAAAAGAAGGTATATACATATATATATATATATAGTTATATATATATATATATTCAGTCATATATATATATAACTGAATCACTTTGCTGTGCAGCAGAAATTAACACAACATTGTAAATCAACTATGCTTCAATAAAATAAAGTGAAAAAAGAGCCCTTCTATGTAAATGAAAACATCTCTCTGTGGATGGCACATCCCTTTATGCAAATGAAAGGACCCCCCTGTATGCCCAGGACAGGATCCCTTTGTGCAAATGTCAGGACCCCGCTCTACAAAATCAAGCCCCCTGTCTCCTGCTGTGGGGTCGCGAGTCTGGCCTGGACTCACAGTGATGGTCAGGGGCTGCCGGTTGTTGAGTGTGTTGATGGTCAGCTTGGCCACACCGTCGTCCTGGGTCAAGGACTGCACGTTGGTGCCCTGGGTCACCACCGGGATGTGGCGGGCAGGGGAGCCGTCGGGGTTCGTCACGAACACCTGTGGGTGCAGGCCAGGTGGAGGGGGTTCAGGCAGACCTAGAGGCATGGTCATGCTCAGGAGCAGTGGAGGCGGGTTGCAGCCCCGCCCTGCGTCTCACCATGAGGTCGAAGGGCATGGCGGGTTTGAAGAACTTGGGGGTCTTGGTGAAGTGGATCTGGTAGGGGGAGGTCACGATGGGGATCCCGGTACGCTCTGCCTCCACCATGTCGCTGCCTGAGGGGGACCAATCGTGAGGGTGGGCTCCTGGGCCACACCCCTCAGGACCAGGCCTCCCCCCTCAGATTGGACTCTGCCTTCATACTGGGCCTCTTTCCTCGGACTGCATCTCCCCCATAAACCGGATCCCACCTTCATTCTGAACATCCACCCTCAGACCGAGCCTCCGCTCTCAGACTGGGTCTTGCGCCGCAGACTGGGTCATCCCTATCAGACTGGACCCCGCCTTCCTTCTGGGCCTCCCGTCTCAGACTGGACCGTACGGTGGTGCTGGGCCCCTGCCCTCAGCCTGGCCTCACCTGAGTGCAGGATGACGGTGACGGACACATATAAGGACTTGCCCACTAGGGCATCGGCTTGGGAGGGCTGTACTCCGTTCAGCAAGACCTGTCGTTGCAGTGTGGCTTCCCCAGTACCGTCAGTGATCTGGGGGAGACAGTGAAGGCTCAGCGGAGGCGGGGGGTGGAGGGGGGCTCAGGTGCGGGAGGGGCGCTGATGGGGACAGGAAGGGTGCTCAGAGTGCAGGAGACTTAGAGGGGGCCTCTGTTAGGTACCGGAACACGGGTGAGGGAGTGGGCCAATGAAATCCTCCGGTCATCGTCCTGGACTCCAAAGATGACGAAAGCTGTTCCATCCACATTCTCCCCGTACAAGAACCTGTGAGGCGGGGAGAGTCTCAGATTCTCCCCTCCTTAAAAAGATGAGTCTTCCTCCAAACTTCTGTTGGCTGTGGCTGAGCCCCTCCCCCTAGCTGGTCCCTCCCCTGTCCCTCACCTGGCAATGATGTTGACCTTCAGGCCATTTGGGTCATCGATGTAGTAGAATTTCTCTTCAGGCTCCACTTGGACCTCAAAACTGGGCAGCACTGGGGGAACAGATCGTGGTGGGGAGTGAACCAGCATTGGGCCCAGAATTATGTGCTCCCCCATCCTTCCCCACGCTCCCACCCACGGCTCTCTGCTCCCCTTACCGTATTCTTTCACCTCAAACTCAGCAGAGAAGACCTGCTGCGGAGAATCTTCGTAGTGGGCTTTGATCTTCCACTGCCCCATGCTGTGGCAAAAGCAGGCTAGTGATCTGACCAGACCTAGCAGACCCCCACTCCCTCTCCTGGGGTAGGGGAGCCCTGAACCCCCTCCTGGAGGGCCTGACATACTTGACCAGCTCTGGGATGTTCCAAGACAAGGCCAAGATGCCAAACTGGTTGTGAGAAGACAGGGAGTCCCGCTTGATGGGAATGCCATCGGGGGTCTGTGGGGAGACAGGGAGAGAAATGGCTCTTCAGAGACCAGGCTTAGCCCGTTGGCTCTCCCCTCCTTCTCTCTGTCTGGACACTCTGTGTCATGTCTACAGGGGCAGTGGTTAAGAACATGCACCTGAGCCAGTCAGCCTGGGTTCAAATCCCCACTGTGCCACTTACAAGCTGTGTGACATGGGCAAGTTACTTAACCTCTCTGTGCTCAGTGTGCACATCTAGAAAACGGAGATAATTATAGCTTCTATGTCACTGGTTTGGGACATGTTAATATAAGCAAGAGCTCATGGTGATCAGTGTCTCTCTGAAGACTAATAAAAACTAGCATTTATCACCTACTTTTGTGCAGGACCCTGCACTAAGCACTTGATTTGTATAAATCACACATAATTGCCCACATTCGCCTTTTTTGACCTAAAGCATAGCAATGTCGCGTGGCTTGACCTAATACACATATGATTTCATTCGTTGCCGACAGTTAAACAACAAGAGACATCACATAGAAATCTGGTATTTTGGCTTCTCTTGGAAATTGGGGTAATTGTGGATAACGTGCTCCTGTTGGCACAAGGTGACATTTCATGGGAGCCGGGCAGCTCTGTGCCTTTAGAGGAGATGTGTGTTGTGTTCTCCGTTCCCCGCAGATCCCACAATCCCTAAAGCCAGCTCACAGCCTTCAGAACCTGGTCCCTGTTAGGTTTGTGTGATCTCAGTACAAACTCACGAAGATCCCGTAAGGAGCACATGCTCCATTCCTTCCCTTCCTTCTCTCTCCCTTCCTCCTACACTTGTTTTTCCCTGCCCATCGCTCCCTTCTTCTTTCTCCCCTCTCCTTCCCTCTCTCCCTTCTTCCAGTAAGTTTTTATTTACCCTACTACATGCCAAGCAGTGGTGTCAACAGATAATCCCTTTCCGTTTGGAATTTAGGTTCAATGGATGTTGGGGGAGGTGCAATTAACAAATGAATAAATCCAATTTAGAAGAAGCTAAAGGGAGATGGCCTGGAAGGAAAATAAGAGTGGAGGAAGGGAAAATGAGAGTGGAGTGCATGTGTGTGTGTGGGGGGGTGGGTGGGTTGGGGGGCGGTGGAGAGAGGGGGTGTTGCAATTTTATGGGGCGCTCAGAGAGGTCTCACTGTAAAACTGGGACACTGGTGATATTTGAGCAAAGACTTGAAGGAGGTGATGGAGCAAGCTGTGTGGAAATTTGGAGGAAGAGGGATTTTTGGGTAGGGGGCATAGCCTGTGCAAAGGTCCTAGGGCAGACTGTGCCTGGGTTGTTGGAGGAACAGTGAGGAGGCCGGTGTGGCTGGAGCGGAGTGAGCGAGGGGGAGACAGGGAGGAGGTGAGGGCAGGGAGGGGACGGGGTAGGTAGGGCCAGGCCTAGTGGGCAGCGGGGAGGACTTGGGCTTTTACCCCGAGGGAGGTGGGAGCCCTGGAGCGCTGCGGGCAGAGGCGGAGTGCTCACAAGCGCCCTCTGGCTGCACTAGCTGGAACAGACTACATAGAATTAGCGTCTGTCATTATCCCAATCTTCAGATGAGGAAACGGAGACTTGGAAAGGTAAAGTGACCTGCCCAGAGTCAAACAGTAACCAGCGGTTTATCGGGACCCAGAATCCACGGGCGCAAGCATCTCTCCACGTAGTCTCCCTGGGTCCCCGCCCCCTCTCCCCATCTGTGTGCCTCTACATATTTCTTTGCCTTTAGGTCTCTGCTGCTGGGCCTTTGCCTGTGTCTTCTTTCTCTGCCTCTATCTCTTTGTCTCTCCCCGAGTCTCTGCCCCGGGTAGGTCTGGGGCCCCGGTTGGCTGGTACCTCAATGCTGACGATAACTGTCTGGCCCACGGGCAGCAGCTTGTGGTCAACGGTAAAGATCCGATAGAGGACTGAGACGAGGCGGGAGAGAAAGGGAGAGCTGGGTGAGGCCCTGCCCCTCCCCCCAGCCCTGCCCCCGGCCCTCTCCAGCCACCCCCAGACCCTTACCCGTGGAGCCTGGGGTGTAGATGGTCTTGTCCGTCTGGATGAAGAGGTACCCGCTCTGAAGGCTGATCAGCACCACCTGTTCCACCAGGACGTTCCCGAAGGCCGCCTGGACAGTCACGAATTTGTGCCCCGTTTCTGATTTTAACTCCTTGCTGGCCGGGATCTGGGCATGAACCAGGGGGTTATTAGGCGTCTGCTCTAGGGCCCCTTGCCTTTGGCTGGATCCACACCTGCCCCTCTTCACAACAGAGCCTGCCCATCACTCCTGGTCTCCCTTGTTTGCCCAGGTTTGGGGGAAAAAAGGGTACTTGGAGAGAGGGCAAGGGCAAGAGAGGGGGTGGGAGTCAGAGGGAAGGATGGGAAGGGGGAATCAGACAGGGGGCTCAGAGGAGGGAGAGCTCAGAACGGGAAGGGGACTCCGAAAGAGGAGGAGACCCAGAGAGGGGAGGGGCTCTGAAGGGAGAGAGGGCTTAGAGGGGGAGGGGCTTGGAGGGGAGGGGCTCAGAAATGAGGGGGGGCTCAGAGACGGTCCGGCTTGGAAGGGGGTGGAGTTGAGAGAGATAAGGGGGCTATGTATAGCACAGGGAACTCTGCTCAATATTATGTAACAACCTAAATGGGAAAAGAATTTGAAAAAGAATATATACATGTATATGTATAATTGAATCACTTCGCTGTACACCTGAAATTATCACAACATTGTTAATCAACTATATTCCAATATAAAATAAAAAGTTAAAAAAAAAAAGGTAGAGGCATCTCAGAGAAAGCACTGGAAGAAGCAGTGGGAGGGGCTCAGCAAAGGGAGGGACTCAAAAGGGGTGGAGATTCAGAGAGGGGAGGGGTTCAGAATGGAGCGGAGACTCAGACAGAAGGGGCCCGGCTCAGATAGAGTGGGTGGGGCTCAGAGAGGGAGGAGGGGCTCAGCAGCGGGAGCACTCAAAGAGGGGGTGGGGTGTCAGCGGGGCTGGGCTCCCGTGCGTGCCCACCTTTATGGTGACGGTGCTCAGGTAGCCATTGGCACTGTTCAGCTCGGTGTTTTCGCTGGACAGCACTTGTCTCTTGAACGGGAAGTCGTGGACGGTGACTGCAACTGGTATATTCCCTTGCCCTTCGTGGGCCTCCAGCAGCACCATCTCCTCGCTCTCCAGACGCAAGACGTTGGGGGTGATCATGGAATACCTGCCGGAGGGGAGCACAGGGCATGGAGCTGTCATGCCTGGAGCCCGAGATACCAGCCCTATCCGGGTCAGCGCTCTGCCCCAGCCCCGGGTCCCACAGGGGATCTGGTGACCGGCAGACAGCTCAGGGGCTTCAAATCCCATCAACTCCTGAACCTCCAAATAAAAACCACCAACTCTGGGAGCCCTAACCCCTAAATCTTTAAACACCCCAAGTCTCTAAACACCCAATCCTGGAACACCCTAAACTTCTCCCTAAACCTCTAGCACCCCAGACCTATAAATACAACCAACTCCACCTTCTCATTCACATACACCCATACGAAATCTCTAAACCCTTAAATCCTGAAACTACAAACTCCCAGATCCTATGAGTCCAAACTGCCCGTCCACAGAATCACCCAACACCGCACATGCACCCTAAACTTGCAGGGACCTGTACCCACAAATGCCCACTCCCATCTCAGAAGCAGCCTTGTTTGGGGTCAGGCTGTGACTACTCACATGGGGTCCCCCAGGGCTAGGGGGAGACTGGCCAGCAGCAGCAGCAGACTGGGACCCGAGGTAGGATGCATGGTGCCAGGACAGTGAAGGGACAGAGGGACGGAGGGACAGAGAGACAGAGGGGGGAGGGAGGAGTGAGCAGAGCGTGCTGGAGGCTGCCTTTTATTTAGCTCCCGCCTTTCTCCCTCCTCAGCCCAGCCCTCCACTCCCCATGGGCTCCCCCCTCCCTGGTACTGCCCCAGATTTCTCAATACTATTTCCTAAGTTTTTCAGTCTGCGGGGCAGCATGAGCTTGGGGTAAGTAACCCGAGGGCATGCCCTCCTGCAACAGGAACACAACAGCCTCCTGCCTTAGGCTCCCTCAGGGTCAAGGCCAGCTGGTGAATGGGGATCTTTCCCTGTCACACCCACTTGGTAGTAGAGGAAAGTTGAGGACAGAGGGGCCCCCCACCCCAGATATGTGGGCCTGATCCTCAGTCCGCTTTTGGCTGTGCATTTATTCACCAAACCCTCCCTGTGAGTCCATCTCTATGTTGGCAGCTGGAGTCCCACTTCTAGAATCTTCCATGCTGGGGTGGGGGTGGGGGACAGAGTCCAGCACCAAAGCTCCTAGCCCCATGGAGTGCCTTCCCCAGTGGAGAAGAACTCAGCTTCTCGGGGGGTCAGGGAAGGCTTCTTGGAGGAGGGGACATTTCAGCTGGGCTTTGAAGTATGTGTAGGAGCTCACCATCCAGGTGAGAATGTTTTCTAGGGCAAGGAGAGCCTGGAGCTCCCTTCACCTCCTCTCATCAAGAAGCCTGAGTAGTGGGACTTCCCTGGCGGTCCAGTGGGTAAGACCCTGCACTTCCACTGCAAGGGTCACGGGTTGGTTCAAGCCCTGGTCGGGGAACTGAGATTCCCCCATGCCTCAAGCTGTGGCCAAAAAAAAAAGAAGCCTGAGTGGCTATGATGGTTTATAAAAGTCATAATTGAGGAAAGTCCCATGGCTAGCTTTTATGTTACATCAGCAACCTCTTAGCATATTATTATTATTATTAAAAAATGTATTTAACTTTTTGCATACTCATATGGTTCAGCGTCTAAAAATAACTTTCCTCCTGCTCCTATCGCTAGCCATCAGGGTCTCAGACATGACCATGTAACCAAATCTTGTGTTTTTTCCAGAGGTATCTTATGTGTTTACAAATGTTCACAGGTTTTAAAAACAAATATCAGCAAGCTCTACACACTCTGCCTTCTGGCCTCCCTGGGTTACACCTCGATTTTTCATAAACAATATACCTTAGAGATTGTTTAATATCAGTACTCAGAGAGCTTCCTTGTTCTTACAGGCACCTGCCTAGTATTACATTGTGTGGAAGTAACCAGACTGATGGACAGACAGACTTTCTATTGTTACAAAACCATGCTCCCTCCAGGGAGTAATCTTGAGCTTGCATTATTTCCCAGCTCTCACAATTATTAAGTGGTAAACGTTGGGCAACTTACTGATAACCACCTGAGCCTCAGTTTCCTCCTGTAAAGTAGGGTTATAGCAGCAGCAACTTCAAAGGGTTCTTACCACAATGAGAAGAGATAATTCTGGATCAAAGCCTGTGTGCAACGGTAATCTTGCTAGATATCGCTAAATTCCCCTCCATAATTATATTGATTTGCATACTTACCGGCCCTGCACAAAATCGCCAATTTCCTCACGGCCTCCTCTTGAGGGCATATTGGCAAAACTTTGTATTTTTGCCTCAGTGTCATTTTAATTTGATTTTAAGTTGAGCATCTGGCGGAAGGGGGGATTTGAAGCCTGGTGTAGGAGGGGGATGGTGTGTTGATGGGGGATCCAGACCCTTGGAAGGCTGTTTTCCAAAGCTTCCTTGAAGGGGTTAACAGGGACCTCACTCTGATTTCCTGTAAACCATTCCATTTTCCTGGTCACGCCCCCCTGCCCCAAGTAGGGGGTGGCATGGAGCAATAGAACAAACCCCGCTTCTGTCTGCTTTGATTGCGACACCCTTTCTTTGGAAGAGGCGGAGCGTGAGGCAAACACCTGCTTACTCTCCAGATATGGGGTTCCACTTCTGAAACTTGGAAGGGGGCCACCTGCTAGGATCCCCCAAACCCCAATATTTACCTTCCTCCCCTTTCCCCCTACCAAAATATCCACCCAGTCTCCTGGTTTCATTATATCTTTAAGCATTCAGGGTTGTGATTTTACAACCTTGAGAAGGAATTCCTGCTGGCCTTGGTCTCCCTGCAAGGCTGGCTGCTCCTACCCCAGAGCCTCTGTTAGTACATCTGAGCAATGGGACTGATGGTAGTTCCTGCTGTTTTGACAATTAAGGGAACACAGATGGCTTGGAGCCCTGCGCTTGGAGGGAAGGCTCATGACCATGGTGGTGGAGGTCTGGGAAGGGTCCAGCCCATGACCTCCAAGAACTGACCAGAGGGATGGAGGTGAAAATGGACCAAGGTCTCCTGGAAGGGAAGGAAACCAGAGGAATTCTTCCAGGCTTTTTCCTGGGGAATGGACATTTGCGCCCAGAAGTTTGGGAGGGGGGTGGCGGGCAAGATAAGCCAGCAGGGGAGAAAGAGAAGGATGCATTCCTGGTGTGGACCGAGGAAGAGCGAGGCTGCTGGGCAGGTTCTAAGTGGGATATCTAGGAGACTCTTTTATTTTTGGCTGTGCCACTCTGCTTGCGGGATCTTAGTTCCCTGACCAGGGATCAAACCCAGGTCCCCTGCCCTGGAAACGCAGAGTCCTAACCACTGGACCGCCAGGGAATTCCCTCTAGGAAACTCATACCAACAAAGTATTTGTTATTTACCTGAATTTCAAATTTAACTGGGCATCCTGTATTTTGTCTGGCAACCCTAGCTGGGGTGCAAAGAGAGAATAAAGGGGGAAATGGGCATGATTTCTAGGTGGGGGGAGCCCAGGTGCCCCCTTCCCCTCCCCCGCACCTGTCTCAGTGCCGTTATCTCCCGGATGCACCCCATCCCCACCCTTTCCCCATACAGGCGCCGCCATGCCAGGGAGCAGCAGAGATACCCCCTCTCCCCCTCCCCCCGACCAGGATGGGTGGTTCCAGGATGGGTGCTATACTGCTTTCTGGGAATCTTCCTCCAGGACCCAGATCCAGGCCCTGCTTCCAACTACCCACCCCCCCAGCTCCCCGCCCCACCAGCAGCCTGGACTTACCCTTCTCTCCCAACTTATTACTCATTAACTTGTGGTTAACCTTGACCTGATTAAACCCATCCACGTGCCCTCTGGCTCCTACCCTCCACCCCCTCACGCAGCATAGCAGAGGCCTGGGCACCAGGGACCCTTTATTTTTTTGGGCTGTGCAGCAGGGCTTGTGGGATCTTAGTTCCCTGACCAGGGATTGAACCCAGGACACCGCAGTGAGAATGCAGAGTCCTAGCCACTGGACCACCAGGGAATTCCAGGCCAGAGGTTTTGACTGCAGCTCTGCCTTCTCCCAGCCTCGATTCCTCATCTGTAAATTAGACATTCACAACCATGGAACCTCCCTCTGAGTCTTGGGGTGACAGCACGTGGTGTCAGGCAAGCTGAGTCCAGTGCCCAGCACATGGCCAGCGCACAATGTACTTGAATTTTATTTTTACTAACACCTGCTCCTCCTCTCTCTTGTCTTATTTCGGTGACAGTCCCTCCGGGCCTCCAAGCCAGAGTCCCCTCCTTCCCCCCTCTACCTCATCCATCCCCTGTGAGCAGCCTTATGACCCCTAGGCTGTCTCTCCCAACCCATCCTTTCTCTCCACCCCTAAGGCCCCGGCCTCCTTGCTGTAAACTCACCTCTTCCAGGTCATCTAGTCCACAGCAACTGGGAATTTTTTTTTCTAAAACACACCTTTGCATTCTTTCTGTAAAATTATGATGCATGATACAGGAATATGCACTAATGACTGTGAACATCTCAGCTACAGCATCTTAACGATTTTATGCATCTATCTTGTTTATTCCAAATGCCTTAGGTGCTATTACTATCCCCATCTTACAGATAAAGAAACTGAGGGCTTTGGCCACTTGCCCAAGATCCTCTAGCTGGTAAGAACTGAGATTTGAACCTGGCAGCTGGGCTCCAGAGTTTGTGCTCCTAAACTGTGAGTTTCTGACTGCTGCTGTAACAAATTATCACAACCCTGGTGGCTTAAAACAATACATTTATTATACTGCAGTTCTGCAGGGCAGAAGCCTGAAACTGAGGTGTCAGTAGGGCTGTGTTCCTTCTGGAGGCTCTAGGGGAGAATCCGTTCCTGGATTTTTCCAGCTTCTAGGGACTGCCTGCATTCCTTGGCTAGTGGCCCCTTCTTCCATCTTCAAAGCGCATCACGCTAGCCTGTTGACAGCATCACATCTCATTCTCTGATCCTGACCCTCCCGCCTCCCTCTTAAAAGGACCCTTGTAATGACAACGCACCCACTCAAGTAATCCAGAATCATCCCTTATTCTAAGATCCCTAATTGAATCACACCTGCCAAGTGCCTCTTGTCATGTAAGGGAACATAGTCACAGGCTCTGGGGATTAGGATGGGGACAACTTGGGACAGCCATGACTCTGCCCACCCCAGCATGCACGTGATATAAAACACCATCCCTGTACTACCACGTCCCGCCCTGCTTTAAACTCTTCCTTGGCTCCCGTGGGCCCCAGAATCAAGTCCAAGTGTGTCTGCCTGCTTTTAGGCTTCTGCCAGCTGCTCTTGCCCTCCCACTGGCCAAGCCAGACCTGCAGTGGAGCTTGCAAGCTATTCTGGGCATTGCCTTGCTGCATAATTTCCTCAGTCTGCAAAGCCTTCCCACTTCCTTTTTTGTCTGGCTGGGCTATATATTCATCTGGGCCCTAGTTAGACACATTTCCGCTTGCAGGAAGCCTTGACCCCAGCCCGATTCCCTCCCCCTGGCCCATGCCTGTGGTCCCCACCAAGGAGTATTTTTCAGAGCTTCAAAATAGGTTCAGAGTGTTCTAGTTAAAGAGTGAAGTGGGGCGGGGGAAGAAATGCATCATGGCAGTCTGCCCACAGGTGTGTGTGCAGGTGTGTGTACAGATGCATCTCTAATCTGAACTCCTCAAGGTTCAGAAAAATCCATGAAAGGTCAGGCTGTGTTGCAGGGCACTGTGCTGAGCCAGACTCCCATTATCATATGTGATACTCAACTCTATGGGGTCCCCATTTTACAAGCAAGGAAACAAAGAGGTTAAACCACTTAACAGAGTCACACAGCAAATGGGGGCAAGGTCAAGAGGCTTGGTGGCAGGGAGTCTAGGTGCAGAGGGGCAGTGCACGCAGTGGGAATGGGCGGCTCTGGAACCAGACTGCTGGTGTTTTTCAGTCCTGAGCCTTCTAACAACTTGTTTGCTGTGTTACCTTGGGCAAGTTACATAGCCTTTCTGTGCCTCATAAGCTTTTCAAGAGTTAAAGACCCTGGAAGCCTTAGAATAGGGTGTGGCATACAGCACTCAGCCTGAGTCACTTGTGAGTCACCCAATCACCATTTTTTTCTCCCCTTCAGCCTTTGCACATGCTGTCCCCTCATCTGGGCCTGTGTCTTTCCCCACTCTCTCTGCTCACCTCTGATTCCCCAGGCTGGGTCAGGGCCCTGTGATGGAACCATCTGGTGACACCTTGAGTGTTGGGACCGGATGGGTCCTCGTCATTGCTCTGTCCTCAGGACCTGGCACAGGGCCCGGCACGCAGTGGTCGCTCAATTAACATTTATTGAATGTGCAAAGCAATGGATACTGCAACCTCTCCCTGCCCCATGCCCCCCACGGATCTCTCAATTTCAAACATAACCCCTGCATTAGCTCTCAACCCCCAGAAAGGCAAGAAACTGGGGTAGCAAAACAGATTGGTCATTGTTGTACAGTTGCAAGTGGGGACAGGGTGCTCAACATCTGTGAGGGAGGGGGGCTGTCTGTCTTCTTCTGAACGGGCTCCAGGAACTCAGGTCCCAGGGAGCTGGGTGCCTTGTGAGCACCGGCCCCCTCCTCCCCACATGCTCTTTGGGAGAAGCCGGAGCAGGGAATGTGTGAAGAGAGGAGGATGAAGAGGGATGAAGGAGTGTCCGAGGCGGGGACATGATCACAACAGCTGTCGCCCGCTGCTCGTTTTGTTGACTTTGGACAGGCCTTCCGGGAACCCAGAATCGGTCATTCTGCAGGCACACAGACAGTAAGGAGATAGTCCGTGAGCCGAGGGGAGCCAGGCCCCGCCCACTCAGCCCACCACACCTACCCCAGAGCCTCTTGGCCCCACCCCAGGCTCCACCCACCTGTACCCACAGCCCCGCCCGCCCAGCCCCTTGCTGCCCAAGCCCCACCCACCCCAGCCCCAGGGCTCACACATGCTTCATCTGCACATCCTCCTCGTCCTCCTGGGGCAGCTGCAGGTACGGGTTATCCCTTGTGGGCTGGAACTTGTAGCCCGTGAGCACGAAGAAGGCGAGAGTGGAGCCCTCCACCAAGAGCTGGGGGCCGAGGGGGCAGAGTGGGAGTGTCAGGCACACGCCCCCACCTCCACCTCCTCTGTCTGGGCCACCCTCCGCCCCACCTGGGGCCTCAGTGCTCACCTGGTACAGCCACTGCCACTGGAAAGGCACGGCCACCCGCAGCAGGATGGCGATGATCCGTGTGAAGTAGATGTAGCAGATGACCTGCAGGGACACGGGTGGGCACAGGGCTGAGGGACCACTGGTGATGCCTGGGGAGGGGGGCCGGGGATTACGGGCAGAGGGCAGGGGGGCGGGGCTCCGAGGGACTGCAGATGGAGGGGTTAGGGTGGGTGTGCCAGTGGGCTGGTTGTTCCCCCTCCCAAGCTTCCCGAGTGAGCACAGGGCTCCTACCATGACATAGTAATGCCGGAACAGCTTCAGCTTGGCCAGGTTCACTGCCACTGAGGGGTAGGCACAGAGAGTGGGGGTCAAGGGAAGGAGGCAGGGGGCAGGACGAAGGGGACAGGGGTGGAGAAGGGCTGGGGACAGGAGGACATTTGGGTGAGTGTCTCAGGGGCATAGTGTGGAGGGGAATGTCCCAGGATGGTGAGGGGGTGGAGAGGCAGGAAGAGGCAGTCAGAGGAGATGGAAGGGGCATCCAGGGGTCAGCAAGAGGGACCAGGAGCAGGCCGAGGGCCGAGGGCACAGCTCACCCTTCCCATCAGTGCCAGACGTGTCCTGGAGATGCCGGATGGACCTGGGAAGGAGTGCGTGATGTGGGGGGCAGTCAGCACTGCCTCCACCCGTGCCTGCAGGGGAGGGGGTCGGGTGGGGGTCCTCACCAGACCACGGGGAAGAGGATGGCTCCACAGCAGATGAGGTCCACCAGAAAGAGGATCTCCTTCCAGACGCCATAGTCGCTGGTGCCCTCCTCACGGGACTCGATGACGATGTAGGCCACGTTGGCCAGGATCTGCGGGGCGGGGGTGGGTGGGTGGGATGGGTGGGCCCAGCCTGCACTCACATCCACCTGCCCACCCTGGGGCCTCCATGCGCACCTGCAGCGAGATCACGATCCCGAAGACCTTCTTCTCCTTGTCGGACAGGATGTACTTGACGAAGGCCCAGCCAGAGCCGATTAAGGCGATGGTGATGAAGAGGAGGGCGCCCTTCAGCCTGGCGGAGGGGGGCAGGGGGTGTGGTGAGCCTCGGGGGCCCAGCCCTGCCCTGCCCGCCTCCTGTCCCCGGCAGAGAAGGGCGCTCACAGATGCGTGATGTAGTGTAGGACAGCGAGGCCTTCGATGGGGTGGCCCTGGCTGTTGATGAAGTAGTAGTTGATCTGGAGATGGATGGACGGACAGACAGTCAGACAGATGGATGGGGGGGATGGAGATGGTGGTGGTTTGGGAACACGGACAGTCACTGTCGGATGGGTGGCCAGGGAGTGGACTGAACAGAAGGTCATGATCAGGATGGTGAGTGGACTGAGAAAGGGACAGCCAGAACGGTGGCTGGACAGTCACAGCCATGACAATGGAGGGAAGGTCCTAGTCGGGTGGATGGACAGTTAGACAATCAGCCTGGTGGACACTCACAGCTGGACCCACAGACAGTCAGACTGAAAGGTGGGCGGTCACAGCTGGACACGACTGGATGCACAGCTGGCCACGGTGATAAAATGGATGGACATATGTATGGACAAATGGAACTCCCAAGCCCAGGGTCTGCAGAGATTTGAGGAGTGGCTTGTAGGGGCTTTTTCCTGGCCCCTGAGACCCCAGCCCACCCCATCCTGCTCCCGGCCCAAGGCTCTCACGCTGTGGAAGAGGAGAGAGACGCTCTTGGTGAAAGCCAGGGCTGCCATGAGCCAGTGGATCTTGAAGACGTTGTACCTGGCAGCGGGGTCGGGGACAGAAGAGAGTGGGAGGGCATCGGTCAGGGGTAGGAGTGGGAAGGTGTGATGAGGGGAGGTGGGGAACCCCCAGGGGCAAAGGCATTACATGTTCTTGCAGAGGACGGACACCCAGAAGATGCCAGAGGCCAGGAAGCAGGCGGACATGACCAGGTACAGCTTGAAGAGGGGGATTTCTGCCGCCGACAGGAAGCCCTCGGGGTTCTTCTCCCGGATCATTACCTGGGGAGGGGACAGCGGTGGGCAGGGGAATTGCACACTAGCTCCAGACTTGCGGGGCCCTGAGTGTGAGTCTCCGGCTCTCCCGCTCTCTCGCTGGCCGACTCCCTGTTTCTGAGCCTCAATCTTCCCGTCTCCCAAATGGGCACGGAGTACCTGGCCTGCAGTGAGCGTTCCGCGCACCTGCTGCCCGCCCTCCTCACCCCTGCTCACCGTGATGTCGAATGGCTGCTCCCGGCCCGGCACCGAGTTGTAGCAGTTGTGGAAGTTGAGGTTGTACTGGCCTTCCTCGGCCCTCGAGCCGATCACCACGTGGAACTGGGAGGTGGGGCAGACAGAGGGGAGAGGAGGCCTCAGCGTGGGGGGTCCCCGCTCTGTGGAGGGGAGGGGCTGTGGGCACCCCCGGACACTCACACTGAAATTGTAGGAGTTGTTGAGATGGCCCAGGCCCAACACCAGGTCCCGGTCCTTCCCACCGATGCCCTGAGGTGACAGAGGACCTCCATGGAGCATCAGCCGGCCCCCCCTGGGGGCGGGGCTTCCTCCCTCCTGCCCTGGCTTCCCCATACCTGCTGGTCTCGTGATCCTGTGGGTTTCAACTTGGCCTTGTCGGGTGCAGTGGTGGTCCCTGCCAGGGGCAAGCAGGTGACTTTAGAGATAGACAGACAGCAGAATGATGGGTGGGACGCGTGGAGCGGCCCTGCCCACGCGCCCCTCCATGCCCGCACGGCCACCCTGACTCACCGCCATCCACCTTGGGGTTGACCCTGTGTTCTGACTTCGGGAGCTCTGGTTCAGAGGGCGCTTCGGGGAGGAGCCCGGGAGAGATGAACAGCTTCTTCTGTTCCCCATACTTTCGTACCTGGACCCTGTGGGATGAGGCTGGGAGGCTGAAGGCTGGGGTCAGGCACACCTGCTCTGCTGAGGGACTCAATGGCCCCTCGGGCCCTCTGGGGCTCAGCGTCGGGCTCCATCAGTGGTCACCAGGTTGTAGCATTTGGCCACCACCCATCGAGATGGCTGCTGCATCCCTGAGCTGCCTGCACCGAGGATTAGTTGTCACTTCCTGTGACATTAAGTCACTCATTCTACTGAAGTACACACTATTTAAAAAGAAAATGCTGTATATACAGAGAGGCAACAAGAGTATCTTTGGATTCTGGGTTCAAATCCCAGTTTTCAGCCTCGGTTTTTTCATCTTTAGAATGGGGATAATAACAGTCTAAGCAGTCAATGAGTTAACACCTGTAAAAATCCCAGGACGCTGCCTGGCACACAGGGTGCATCCTACAAGCACAAATGACTTGTATTAATTCTCACAACACCCCTCTGTGTTGGGTCTTCTGCCTTGAGACCCTAATACTCCCTGGGCACTCCTCCCCTCTCTCCCTCCCATAATCAGAAGGCTTGAAGGCAAAATTAAGAAGCGAGTGACGGGAATTCCCTGGTTGTCCAGTGGTTATGATTTGGTGCTTTCACTGCCAAGGGCCCGGGTTCAATCCCTGGTCTGGGAACTAAGATCCCACAAGCCGCGTGGTGCAGCCAAAAAAAAAAAAAAAAAAGCGAGTGGCTTTCTCCAAAGGAGTCAAGGTTCTTTCTGGATGGTTCTGATTCCACCTGATCAGCTCATGTGGGTAGCACAACCCGGGAAACCCCAATGATGGATCTTAAGGGGAGCCACCAGCCCTCCAACTCACTGCAGATCCTTGGTGTTGATAAGGAAGAGAACCAGGAGGTTGCTACTGTTTTTCCGGAGAGGACAGTCGTGACGGTCCCGGCTCTGGAGAGTGGGCAGCAGGGAGCCTTGGTCACCCCCTCCCACTGGTCCAGCCTCACTCTGCCTTCCTCCCCATCCACCCGGGCAAGGGAGGGTCTCTCCCTGCTCCCCTCTCTGGGAAAGGACAGGGACCTTTGGGCTCCAGATGCTGACAGACCATCCTCCCCTTCCACCACCCCTGCCCCTCCCCCCCTCCCGCTCTGCCCCCTCCACTCACTGAATAGGAAGGAACACTGCCATATCGAACCCGGGTCAGACTGAACCCCACCTGGCAAGAAAAAGAGATGATGTGAGGGACACCGGCAGGGACCTCCAAGCCACCTCTATCAGTGGCAATAGTAACGTAACCTCAAATTTCCTGAAAGCCAACTAAGCGTGAGATTCCATGTTCACTCACTTCACTGACTTTTCCCATCTGCCCCCAGCCCCCCAACCCTCTTCCTTTAACTCCTAACCATCCTTGTCCCTTGACTGGGATGTCACTTCCTCAGGGAGACCTTCGCTGGTCCTCGACCTAGCCCACCCTGTTTCCCCCCATTTAAAATGTTGATGTAAAAAATAAATTAAATAGAATGTTTATGGCTCCCTGCCTTGGGCTCTGGAAGCCAACACACTTGGATCTACATCCAGGCTCTTGGACTCTGAGTAAGCCACATGCCTCTGAGTCTGTGTAAACACCTGTAAAATTGGGTTTACAGGTGTAGTATTTTCACAGCATTCCTGAGAGGTGGCTATGACAGAACAGACTCATGGAAATAGATTTGCATGGTAGCTGGTATCCAGCGGGCGTTCAATAAACACTAACTTCTCATTTCGACTGCAGGGACTGGGGCTGTCTTGTTCACTGGTAGGCTCCCCTCTCCCAGCTCAGTGCCTAGCACGTACTGCATGAGAAATTATTATTCCCAAGTTACAGATGAGGAAACAGAGGCTCAGAGAGATCAAGGGACTTGCCCAAGATCACATGGGTGAGAGGCAGAACTAGGATGTGAATCCAGAATTGGGGGGGGGGGGGCGGAGCTCAGAAACTTGTGCACCTCTCCCTCCTCCAGCAAACTCCTCAAAGCCCCTCACCAATGGGGCTTTCTCATCTGTCTCCTGGAGGCCCAGCCGCAGGAGGCTCAGGTCCACCTCCAGAGTGCCGTTGGTGTAGAAGCCAAAGCTGTTCAGCTGGATATCTGCTCGCTTCTCCCCCTGCCAGAGACCAAGAAGGCAGAGGCAGCTCAGACTTCCCACCAGCCCAGCCCCAGGGCTCTAGCATGAGGTTCCCCCAAGGGCTTCGGGCCCCTCTGGGTATCTCTATATTTAGGACAGGTCCAAAGGGTGACGGGAGAGGTTGAGAGGGCCAGCTCTGGAGGCCATAACCTTAGACCAATCTCAGGCAGGGACAGGATGGCTCCGGATACTCTGGCCACTGTTCGGAGAGTCCAGGATTCGAAAGTCTGGGATACCTGGAAGTCTCCCTATTGGGTGAGCATCACCCGGAGAGCAGAGTTACGCATCCTGGGGTGCTTGGCCCTCACCTCCCGGAAAATTTTTAGATTCCAACTGAGCCCCCAAGATCCCAATGAGTACCCAGGGGACCCTATTCTAGAACCTCCAGGGACTTCCCTGGGTGGCGTCAAGGGTCCCTAGCGTCCCCAAAGCAATCCCAAGAATTTAGAGGACTCAGAGCCCGCCGTCTCCGGAGATGAACCCCCCCCACCCCGGTGGGCGGGGCAAGACTACAGCGTGGCCGGCCAGGCAACTCCAACAGGAGGACCGAAGGGGCTCCTCGGACGAGACCACTCCGGACCTGGAAGAGGGGGGCGCCGGACCGCTCCATCTGGACGAAACCACTCCAAGCCAGGGGCTTTTCCGGGCCAAAGCTGCGACCCACACCCCAGACCGCTGCGCGGCGGGACTCACCGTCAGCGTCAGCCGGTGGATGCGCCCAGAGCAACCGCCTAACAGCAGCAGCAGAAGTAGCCGCTGCCCCCACTCCACGGGGCTCCCGCGAGCTAGCCCCCTCCTCTCGCTCACTGCCATTTCTGAAGCCAACACCTCCCCCGACACCGCCTCTGACGCCCTCAGGCCCGCCAATCGCCGCATGGTGGGGGCCGACCCTTCAGCTTTTTTCAGCCCGCTCAACCAATCAGTAATCGTCTCCTCTCGAGTCCGCACCCTGTACGACACCAAATGGACAGCCCGGGCCCCGAATGGGAGTGCTGATATCGCTTAACCCCGCCTCCACGCTCACCAATCACTAGAAAGATTGTCCCCGGATGTACTCTGATAAACAGTTCATCCAACCAATTGCGATGGATCTGATATCCGGCCCCTAAAGGGGAATTCCTCCATCCACTCTTAACTGACAGACCGGTTCAGAACTACATTACCCAGAACGCAGGGGGAGCAAACAGCTCAAGGGGGCGTTCAATAAACTACACTTCCCAGTATCCCTAAGGACGGACGTCCCCTTTCTTACCCCGGGGATGTGGCTCCCAGCCAAAGCTCGGGCTTTTGGTAAACACATGCATTTGCTAAAGCCTGTCCTGTTCTCCTAATCTTCCTGATCCACCGAGAGGCCAAAACCTGGCCCCAAGCTAAATCTTGACCCTACGATGACCCATGATCCCAGGCTGAGTCACCAGCCTTAGGTGGACCCTTCTGTCCTGGAGTGAGGCAACTGGAGGCCCATCCCCAGATCCCAGGCTGGTCTTGAGTCAGGCTGAATCCCGGCCCCAGCCTGAGCCCCCTACCTGCAGCTGAGCCCTGACCTCCGCCGAAACCTAGACTCCCCGACCCCCTACTACCCTCAGCCTATACTGAGTCTTAATCTCTGGCTGAGCTTCCACCTGGACTGACCTCAGATTAGGACTGACCCCTGACGTCAGATTAGGACTGACCTGTGGACCTTAGTTTGAGTCCCAGGCCTTCGACTGGGTGGCTGAGCCCTCTGCTAAGCCTCCTATCCCAGTCAGACTCCATCCCAACTGTGGTGCCGACCTGGGATGAATCCCAACTTCATTTAGAGGCTGAGACCCTGCTCCCAGGCCGAGCCACCGAGTTCCAGACCCCAGGCTGAATTCCTGATTCGATCTGATCCTCTAACCTCCGGAGCGCAAGTCTACTTTGTAATTTGAAGTTTTCTAACTCAGAAGCCACCAGCAGGTGGGGCCAGGTCCTCGCAGAGCCATCTGTCCCAGTGTGGGCTCCCGGAGCGATCCTCCTGGGCTCCTCGGTTTGTGTACTGGGAGCCTGCGGGCTCAGAGCCTAACTTGTCCCCGGGGTCCTGGAGCCCCCAGCCCCAGCAGGGCGACTGTCACCTCTGTAGCCAAAGAGAAAGCACCAAAAGAGGGAGAGAATGAAGGAGGTTGCTGCTAGGATCTCTCCCCTTTCATCCCAGTGCCTCAAAGGGATTAACAACGTGTGAACAGACTTTTATGACAGGGACAACAGACTTCCAAGCCCCAGGGTTCTAGGGGCGGCGGGGGTGGAGTCGGAATCCCAGGGTCGGTGCAGACAGTTAAAACTGATTGTGCCTTAATGGATGTAACTGGAAAATGGGCAGGTGCAGGCTCGAACTGGACGGAAGCCGGGGAAAGGCCTGGGCCCGGCGCCCCAAGGACAGCTCGTCCTTGGTTTCCAGGTGCAGATTTGGGGAGGGAGGCAGGATGCGGTGGGGGCGCTAATGGACCAGGCCTTGGTGGAGATGCGTCCTGGACAGGATCGAAGTCCTCCCATCCGCCCTGTGGCCGGAGGGACCAGACCATTAGTGGGACGAACGTAGACGTCTGGAGCCGGGCCGGCCCGCAAGAGCGAGGTGACCTCAGGTTCTCCCTGCGATGGGGTGGGGGAAGAACCTCTTGGGTTGGGGTTTTAGTGTCTTGGCCCTTTAATGAATGGTTGAAAGGAAAAAGGAAAGGAAAAACAATCCAGGGCGGGCCAGGCGTGGGAGGACAAGAGGGTCCTAAGGGATTTGGAAAATGGGTGGGGGTCCTTTAAGGAGTCTGTCCAGTGGCTTCTGGTGGCAGCGTTCCTTTAAGAGGGGGCGGGGCGTCTGTTGGGCCCCGCCTCCTGGGGTTGTGCCTCACCTTTAGGGGGCTGAGCCGGAGCTCCGCGCGGGCGGGGGCGTGGCAGAGCCTATGGGGCGTGGCAGAGCCTGGAGTGGGCGGGGCATTAACGGGGCGGGGCCGGGCTCAGCGCCCTGGGCTGAGTCTCCCGGCGGCGGGCGGTGGGGACCGGGTGCGGCGGCGGCGTTGGCATCGGCGGGAGCAGCATGGATTGGGGCACCGAACTGTGGGTGAGTCCGATCCGCCGGGCTCCAAGTTCCTCCCTTCCTGGGGTCCAGACCCCCGCTTTGCCCCTGCAGTACCCTAGAGGGGTCTCTGCGCTTTCCCTTCCACCGACCCCTGGAATCCCCGCTTTCCGCCCTCATTCGGAGTTTCCTAGGGCGTTTCAGGACGCCTGGGAGCGGAGGGCGACCTTGCAGGAGCGGCGTAGGGAAACTGAGGTACGGGGTTCAGAGTGAGGAGGGCAAAAGAAGTCCTGGGACCAGGCCGGGGCGACCGGGAGAGGTCACCTATTTTGAGCGCCCTGACTGGGCCGGCGGCTTATCTTACGGCCCCTGGGCCCCTGCCCGCCCTCCGCCTGTCCGACTGGGGCGGGGGAGGGGACCCTCTGGCCACTATCAACCCCACGTGGGACCTGGAAGTACAGACCGCCCTCACGTTGGCTATAATCAACAACTAGGGGCTTGGGACGCTGTAGGGGGAAGGGGGCTGCGAGGCTCGGCCTCAGCCCCCTCCCCCAGCCCGCCCTAGGCACTGGGAGGGGCCGCCACCTGACCGCCTCGAACCTGTGCCCTGGAAGCCCCAGAGATTTTCCCCTTTCCTAGCCGGGACCTCTGACCCCTCCTCTTTCTGGGGACGGTGGCACTCCTCGGTTCCTGGGTGTCCCGGGGTAACTAGATCGCCCCACACACCAATGCTGGGATTTCTTTTGGAGGCGCAGTGGAATCAGTGAGGGAAACTGAGTCACCCTTCGGGGCACCCGGGGAAGCATGGCAACCGGGGGAACCTGGTGCCCACCCTCTGGCCATTCAGAGGCCCCCCAAGCTGTGGGGAACCCTGCGCCTCTGGCCCTGACTCACGCCGGGCCGGCCGGATTTTCTGGAATCTGGGGGGGATTAGGGGAGCCGGGGCAGGGGGAGTGGCCTTGTCCCATTCCACACCTCTCTTGGACGTCGGGAGAGGGGACCCTGTAGTCCAGCTGGGGCCCCGCCCCTGTTCCCTGGCCCATCCCGGGAAGGGGAGGGGGTTCCCGCCGGTTTCCTGCCTCCCCCCTCGCCGCTCCGGGGCGGGGCCGGGAAGCCACGCCTTCTTGGAACTCAGAGCCTGGAGGCTCCCCTGCCGCTTGGTCGGAGCCTGTGGGGTCCCAAGGTCTTGACCCCAGTCCTCCCAATCCCCCGCTAGGATCAGTTTGAGGTGCTCGAGCGGCACACGCAGTGGGGTCTGGACCTGTTGGACAGATACGTGAAGTTCGTGAAGGAGCGGACGGAGGTGGAGCAGGCTTATGCAAAGCAGCTGCGGTGAGACCCTAGGGTGGCCTCGCCCTGGGGTTAGGGGGAGCGGTTGGAGGGCTGGGGGCTCAGCCTTCCTGCCTCTCTCCGTAGGAGCCTGGTGAAAAAATATATGCCCAAAAGACCTGGCAAAGATGACCCAGAATCCAAGTAAGAATGAAGAGGGGATTGATGCAGGGCTAGATTTGGGAGGGCAGGGGGTATGGGACCCACTTCTTCTCCCTCAAGCTGGGCCACCCAAGCAGATCCCTCACTTCTCACCCCAGTTCCACCTAGAGGTATGAGCTTGGATGCAGAAACCGTATTACCTGTGTTGGAATTCTAAATCTACTACTTTCCAGCCAAACTGCTTCCGCCAGTTGACTCAAGTTCTCTGCCTCTATTTTCCTCACCTGTTAAATGGGAGAGGCTCCAACAGTTACTAAATGAATGACTCTGGGCAAGTGACTTAAGTTTTGTGCCTCTGTTTTCCTCTCCTGTGAATTGGAGATGATGATGATGTCCTTGTAGGGGCTCATGTGAAGATTAAGATAACGTGTTAAAACAATGCCCAGACCATTTCACTTTATTCCAGGTCCCCAGGTCCAGAATCCAAAAAGCTCTAGAAATCAAAACTTCTTTTGGTCACTTGTTTGGAGGCAACCTCCGACCTGAACTGACTTGATGTTTATTACGTTCATTACAGTCTTGGTTTTTATCCCATTTAGCGTGGATATTAATATTTCTCCTTGCAAAAACATTTATAGTATTTGGTTACAGGATGCTGCCGCTGACACCACTAGGGTGATGCAAAAAGGTGGTGTAAGCATGAGATCCCCTTTCTAAAACCCCCCAACTTCTGAGAATTCTGAGTTCTTTGTCCCCTCCAGGGGTTGGGGATGCACACCAGAATTTATCATTGTTTCTGGGGTGAATGTCTTGGGGCTCACATTTTCTCATACAGAGGTGGGTCCTGGGGCATGTGGCTCCTGGGGACCCTGACCCTCAGCCCCTGTCCCCCTCCACCGCATCCCAGGTTCAGCCAGCAACAGTCATTTGTACAGATTCTCCAGGAGGTGAATGATTTTGCGGGCCAGCGGGAGCTGGTGGCCGAGAACCTCAGTGTCCACGTGTGTCTCGAGCTGGCCAAGTACTCACAGGAGGTGAAACAGGAGAGAAAGATGGTGGGTGATCCCCTCTCTGGGATTTCCCAAGGGCCCCTGAAGCCAGGGTGAGCCTTATCACCCCCATCTTTCCATAGCACTTCCAAGAAGGCCGTCGGGCCCAGCAGCAGCTGGAAAGTGGCTTCAAGCAGCTAGAGAATGTGAGTTTGTGGGTGTGGAGAAGCATGGCTCTGGCCCCGAGCAGCTGGGTGAGGGTTGCCAATCCACAGAGGTATCCTCTTTGGCCAGGACCCCACCTCTGCTGTGGGTTTCCAGCCCTGACCCCCATTTGCTGGGTGACTTCCCACCAGTCCATGAAACTTTGGTTGGTGGCTCCTTCATTCTTGTTCTGTCCCCAACACAGAGTAAGCGTAAGTTTGAGCGCGACTGCCGGGAGGCTGAGAAGGCAGCTCAGACGGCCGAGCGGCTGGACCAGGATATCAATGCCACCAAGGCTGATGTGGAGAAGGTGCCTGCGGGGTCTGAGACACGCTTGGGGGTCAGGGTTGGGCAAGGCTGGAACTGGGCCATGACCCCCACCTCGATATTCCTCAGGCCAAGCAACAAGCCCACCTTCGGAGTCACATGGCAGAAGAAAGCAAAAATGAGTATGCAGCCCAATTACAGCGCTTCAACCGAGACCAGGCTCACTTCTATTTTTCCCAGATGCCCCAGATATTTAATGTGAGTGCTCCACACCACCAGCCCCACCTTCCCCCTGAAACCACAGAGTTAACCAACTCCTACACATTTGTCAAAACCCTGGCTGTAATGCCCTAATCTCTAAATTGAGAAGGAATTAGAAACAAATAGTCAAAGTGTGCTCCGCTTTTACTCAAGCTGTTCTTTCTGCCAGATTTGTCTTTCTTTCCTTTTGCAACTCCTACTTATTCTTCCAAGCCCCAACTCTAACAACACCTCTGAAAGATCTCGAATTTTCCCTCTTCTGTTTCAGCCTTGTACTCTACTCTCTGTCCCAGCCCTGGAACTGGCAGTATTGGTGCTGGGTCTGCTTTTTCTTGAAATCCCTGTCTTCACCTCCTTTGAGAAGCCTTTCCTGACTCCCTAGGCAAGGGGAGGGGAGGTCCTCAAATTCTCCTCTGAAATCTCCCTGGCCTCCTGTTTCTTCCCTGACCACACTGAGCTGGAAGTCTCTGTGTTCGATTCTGTGTTTCCCTGCCAGACTGGGCTTGGGGCTGGGGCCAGTGTGGGTCTCCATCATGCTCGTGTAGTGAATCACTCTGCCACCAGCCCTTCCATCAGCACCCCTGAGACCCCACACCCCTGTCCCTGCAGAAGCTGCAGGACATGGACGAGCGGCGGGCCACCCACCTGGGGGCTGGGTACAGGCTCCTGTCAGAGGCTGAGCTGCAGGTGGTACCCATCATCGCCAAGTGTTTGGAGGGCATGAAGGTGGCTGCGGATGCTGTGGATGCCAAGAACGTGGGTGCCTGGTCCCAGTGGACCACGGCGGGGGGGGTGGGAGAGGGCAGGAGGAGAAGCCCAAAGGCTAGGCACCCAGTCTTTCCCCTGACTGCCCCTCACCATCCCCTCCCCCAGGACTCCCAGGTCCTAATCGAGCTGCACAAGTCAGGATTTGCCCGCCCGGGCGATGTGGAATTTGAAGACTTCAGCCAGCCCATGAACCGCGTGCCCTCGGACAGCAGCCTGGGCACCCCCTCAGATGGACGGCCCGAGCTCCGAGGCCCTGGTCGCAGCCGGGCTAAGCGCTGGCCCTTCAGCAAGAAGAACAAGGTGGGGGCCGGGGCCCTTGGGGTGGAGGGGATGGGTGTGAGTGGAGACAGCAGGGGCCCCCACTGAGTCAGCCCCAGCCGCCGGAACGCTGAGTCCTGGGCAGGAATTTTTCTCTTGGCTGCTGGCCCGGGCTGGAGGGAAGGAAGGCGGCCGGGCAATTGGCCTGGGAGTCCCCTGAGGCTGGGGAGTGGGGGGCAAGGAGGGGGGCCTGTGGCGTCTGTCTGCTGCTTCTCAGGATGCTGGGAGAAGAGCTGCTTTGGGTATTCAGGGCTGGGTGAGGGATTGGGACACCAGCCCTAGGGACTCCCCCCTGAGTGTCTCCAATCCTCCGGTGCGTCTCTGGGTGCCCCACACTCAGGCTGGTTTTTCTCGGGATTTTTAGCTTTCAATGTCAGGCACATACCTGGACACCCTTGGCTTCTTACACCTTTGACAATCCCCTCGTCCCTAGTTTATACCTTTGACTCCTGTTTTACACTTTGGATCCCTCTTGGTGTATACTTTGATACCCTTCTTCAGTTTATACGTACCGTCCTCCAGCTTAAACCCCAGCTGTAACCCTTTTGGTATTTCATGCCTTTGACCCTTCTCTCAGTTTGCCCTTGACATCTATGGCCCCATATTTGTCTGAGACCTTGATTCCTGCATGCTTCTCCCTCCACCTTCTAGACTGTGAGCCCAGAAAGCTGGGGAGGGGGACAAGAAACATGGGCCTCCCTGTACCCCCAGTCTCCATTCTAGAAACTGGACATAGGATGCAAGGGAGATGGAGGGTGGGGGAGGGGTCTGGCCTTCTGGCTCACAATCTAATTAGTGCCCTCCTGCCACCTCCCAGATTTTTGTGTTGCTCTCTGCATGCATTTTCTGTGTGTGTGATTGTGCATCTTGAGTTGTGGTTTTCTTACCTTTTTTTTTTCTTTTCTTTTCTCCATTTGGTTTTTTTCCCCTTTTTCTTTATTGTATCCATTGTCCTTCCGTTCATCCGTCCTTGTTCTCTACGTCCTCCTGCCCCTCCTGACCCATGTCCTCCCTGGCCCCTGCCGGTAGCCGCGCCCTCCACCCCTCTCCCCCCTGGGGGGCCCCCTGCCCTCGGCATTACCTAACGGACCCCCGTCCCCCCGCTCCGGCCTCGACCCCTTGGCCATACTGAGTGAGATCAGTAAGTCAGTCAAACCGCGGCTAGCATCCTTCCGCAGCCTTCGAGGCAGCCGTGGGGTAAGTGAGGCCTCCGGGGGAGGAGGAGGGGGCGGCCCCAGCCTGCCCAGCGGCCGGGTGGCGGGACCCTGGGCTCGCTTCCTGCCGCCGGCTGGGCCCCCTCCTTCCATGGCCCCACCTGGACCTGCTTTGCTCTGTGCATGGCCTTGCCCCCCAAGAACCTTGGGTGGGGAGGAAGGTGGACTTGGTGTGTCTTAGGCATGTCTTAGACCCTGGAAGCTCAGACTCTGTGTTCCCGAGCTCAGTCTTCTTCCACCTTGCAGACAGTGGTGACCGAGGATTTCAGCCACTTGCCCCCAGAGCAGCAGAGAAAGCGGCTTCAGCAGCAGCTGGAAGAACGGAACCGTGAACTACAGAAGGAGATCGACCAGAGGTAAGGTGAGGGGGTGGGCGGGTAAGGAACAAGGTGAAATAATAAATGAATTACATTGAAATGGTACTCGAAGATCTCCTCCCCAACAAACTCCAGGCCCTGATGGGTTTCTAGGTGATTCCTACCACACTTAAAAGAAACGGTGACTTCCCATCTTATATAAGTCATTCCAACAAACAGAAGAAGAGTGAAAGCTGCCAGCTCATTTAGGAGGCTGGTGGAATCTCAATTCCAAAATTGGGTTAGCAAGAATTCAAGAAGATAAAATTATGGACTTATTTAATTAACTTATGATCTTAGATTGCAAAATCCTAGCCAAGCAAGTCCAATGGTGTATTAAAAAAAAAAAATCATGTGGTGGTGGTGATTGCCCAGCTACATGAATGAATTTAATGCCACTGAACCATACACTTAAAAATAGCTCAAATGGGAAATTTTATATCATGTACATTTTACTGCAGTTAAAAAAAAAAAAAGACCACAAAAAAAATCATGATCATTCGGGTGTTATCCCAGTAATGCAAAGATGGTTCAATATCAAAACATCTATCAGTCTCACTTACTACATTAATTGGCTAAAAGAAAAAGAAGCATATGGTTATTCATTTAATAACTCAAAACACTTAACGTATTAACGATAAAGAAACCTGCCAGATTAAAAAAAGAAAATCTTTACTCACTCTTTCCAAGCAACAAGATTCTCTTCCCAGTCCTCTTACATAATAAGAATGACGTTTGCCACTTGCGGACAGACAGCCAAATGATGTTTTGCCGTTTGCACAGAACTTCTTGTACAAGACAGCTTTTATTGGTGTAAAGTTCCTTTTGAGAACTCTATCATTCCTGAGTTTTTATAATGGGGGGGTTATGGGTGCATGCTCTGGAGTCCAGACGGACTGGCCTTGAATTCTAGTTGTTTCCAGTTTCCTCATCTGTAATGTGCATCAGGTACTAGGCCTGGAAAGAAGTTGAACCCAGGTTTGACGTAGTCCAGAGGACCATGCTTGTAACCATTACATGGAGGAAGTAGGGACAGGGGACTAATGATAGTAATACTTAGCGTTTGTAGAGTGTTACTGTATGCCAGGCACTATTCTAAAGCCCTTATGTGGATTATTAGAATTCCCGTTTTCCTGAGAGATTGTGAGTAGAGGTAGGACCCTGACTGTCCTGTTTAGTGCTACATTTCTAATGCCTAGAACAGGTTCCTGGTATGTAGTATGCACTCAGTATATATCTGAATACATAAAGGCACTGTTCTCATCTTCACAGCAACTCACAGGAGATATATAGACATAGCTATATAGATCCCATTATTCTCTTTTTCAGACAAGCATACTGAGACACAGTGTCAGTAACTTAACCCAAACTCACATAACTAAGAAATGCCCACCCTGGGATTTGAACCCAAGCTATGAAGCACTGGCTGAGCTCCCTGAAGCAAAGCCCACATTTTTTGTTTGTTAAATCACATGGGATTCTTTCTCCTCCGTCTGTCTCACCCTAGGGAGGCCTTGAAGAAAATGAAGGATGTATATGAGAAGACACCCCAGATGGGGGACCCGGCCAGCTTGGAACCCCAGATCACAGAAACCCTGAACAACATCGAACGGCTGAAATTGGAAGTACAGAAGTATGAGGTCAGGGAAGACCCTGGGGAGGGGTGGGGCCGGCAGGCCTGGCTGAGTCACTTCTTGGGGGAGGGAGGGGGACAGGGAGGTATTGGGGGGGTATGCTTCAGCTGTTTCTCATCACTGCCTTGGGTGTGCATGGGTGATCTCAGGAAACCTCCAAGCCAGAGCGGGCTGATCCCAGAGCCTGGCCCTGGAGCTGACTGTGCGGTCTCCTCCTCTCAGGCTTGGCTGGCAGAAGCCGAGAGCCGGGTCCTAAGCAACCGGGGGGACACCCTGGGCCGGCACACTCGGCCTCCAGACCCCCCAGCCAGTGCCCCACCAGACAGCAGCAGCAACAGCAACAACGGATCACAGGATAATAAGGAGAGGTGAGCAGGGAGGCCGGTGTGGGTCTGTCCTTGGACCCCGGGGGGACCTGTCTTCACCTGCTTTGCCTTCTCCAACCAGCTCTGAAGAGCCCCCCTCCGAGGAGGGTCAGGATGCTCCCATCTACACGGAGTTCGATGAGGATTTTGAGGAGGAGCCTGCATCCCCCATAGGTCACTGTGTGGCCATCTACCATTTTGAAGGTAAGGACAGCCTGGGTGGCGCATCAGTGGCTTTGGGGGCAGTGTTTGGGGCTGGGTTCTGTTGAGATCTGCCTCCAGCAGACCTGAGCCCACTGCTGCCCCCATGACAGGGTCCAGCGAGGGCACCATCTCCATGGCTGAGGGCGAGGACCTCAGTCTCATGGAAGAAGATAAAGGCGACGGCTGGACCCGGGTCAGGCGGAAACAGGGAGGTGAGGGCTACGTGCCCACCTCCTACCTCCGTGTCACACTCAACTGAACCCTGCCAGAGGCGGGAAGAGGGGGGCTGTTGGCTGCTGCTTCTGGGCCACGGGGGGTGCCCCAGGACCTACGCACTTTATCTCTTCCCCCGTGGCTTCAGCTGAGACCTGTGTAACCTGCTGCCCCCAGCCCCACCCCACTCCCACTCCTCACCCCACATGGACCCGCTGTGCCTTCTACCATCGATGTACATACTCATGTTTCGAATCTTTTCTTCCTGCCGCTCGGCTGGGGCCGTTTTGTTTTATATAAAAAAATGATGGAAAGCTCCTGTAGTCTGTGTCTTATTAGGAGATTTGGATACCGGGGTTGGATATTCAAATACCACCCTCCTTAAGGGCCACACAGGGAATGAGGAGGGGGAAGCGAACTTGTGGACACCATAGACAAACCCTGCGCCTTCTTAGGAGTTGGGTGCTTGTCTCTGACTCTAGTAGGGAGGAGGGTGCCAGACATCACCCCTTTGGTGTTCACTGCAGCTCACCAAGGACAGGTAGCACCTGTTGAGCACCTACTGTGTGCCAGGCATTCTCCACCTATGAACTCATTCAAACGTTGAGCTTTCATCCCCACCACAACCCCTAGAAAGTACACAGCCCCACTTATATGTTGAAGGCCAGCACAGAGAAGTCAAGTGATCCAGTAGAAGTCACACAGCTTTTAAAACGTATTTGAACTCAGGCCTCTTACAGATCTGCAAGTTCTCTTTAACATTAAAAGCCACACCTTCACCCTTTGTGGGATATGTGAGGGGGCAGGTGGGAGAGGGCGTCCAGAGCCTCCAGACACCTCGGTCTTCTAGCGTGGGGAGGAGGCTGCCCTCCGCCAGGATCAGTGTGCCTTTTTAGGGCACAGGGTGGGTTCTTGCAAACCAGGTCCCCTCCTGTGAGGCAGGGTGCAGGTCCCCACTGCATTTGGCTGTGTGAGGAAGCTTGGGCGGCTTCCTTGGTCTCCATGGAAGCCTTGGTATCCCAGCGTGAAGGGGGGGCGGTCTGTGCTCTCAATGGTCAGGCTCCAGGTGCTGTGACAGGACGCTGAGGACGCGCTGGAACTTCTCAAGACGTGTGGCCCACGGCGCCCCAGCTCCTCGGCTCCCCCAGAGCAGCCTCCTCAAGAAACCAGTGGTCAGGGCCTCTCTCAGCTCCGGGTGGGGCCGGAATCCTGGGGGCGGGGCCAGGCGGGGCTGGGGGCGGGGCCCAGGCAACTGCCTTGCCCCTCCCACACCTGCCTTGTTCCCTGAGGGACTTTGACCCCGGAGGGACTCAGCCTGAGATTACCTGGACAACTGGGTAGGGTTAGCCGGGAGGGGGCTCCTGAGTCTGCAGCAGTGGGGGTGGGGTGGCTGAGGGGCTCGGTGGGTGCACGGGGGCAGTCTGTTCCTGGGGCCAGATCCTGGGGGACCCACCTTAGGGGTTGTGCCTGGAGGTGGAGCCACGCCCGAGGGTGGGATTTGGGGTCCGGGCCGTCCTGAGTGACAAACTTGGGGGGGGGGGAGGAGGTTGGGCGATGTTGGAGGGACAGGGGGGCTAAGGTCACCAGTGAAGGCAGGGACGACCCAGGTGGGGGATCCTGGAGGCTGGGCTGCCCCAGGGCAGGAGAGGGGTGTGGCTCTGAGCTCAGCGGGGGCGCCGTTCTATTCTACCAGGTTGAAGGTCTGAGTCATTTTGGAGGGAGCTGGGCATTCTTGGTGGCGGATCGAGATCCTCTAGGGGCAGGGCCTTCCCAGTTGGGAGAGTGGGAGTGGGGCCCTGTGGGCGTGGCTCTGGGGGGCTGGGCCGCCCTTTGGGGGCAGAGGGCACTGTTTCCGTCAACACTGCAGGTTGCGGCGTGTGTTAGGGTGAGAACCCTGTGGGCCCGGGCCGTCCCAGTTTGGGTGGGGCTCTGGGAGGCGTGGTGGGAGGCTCTAGTCCCTGGCCCGGTGCGTTTGGGGGCACCGAGTTGGAGCATGAGGGGTGTTCCGGGATCCTCTGGCAACCCAGCGCAGAGGAGGCGCTCACCTCGCAGGCGCCGAGCCGCCGCCTCGCGGAATCTGGGCGCGTCCCGGGCCAGCAGACGCGCCCGGTGCAGGGTGCGCAGCAGCCGCTCGCAGCTCTCCTCCAAGGGCCCGGGGAGTTCCTCGCCCTCCAGCAGGCGCACCGCGGGCGCCACGTACGGCAGCGCCACCTCCCCCGGGTCGCAGGGTCCTGTTGGGGGAAGGGTCTGGGCTGGGCTAGGGGCAGAGGGCGGGTCCTAGGGTGAAGAGGGTGCGACATACATTGGGCCGAGGCACCCTAGGACAAAGCAATGGTTGCGGTCTGGGTCAGAAACAGAGGCTTGAGCCTGGCCCAGAGCAGGACCGGGGAGTGGCCTAGGGCAGGGGCGGAGCCTGGGACAGAGTGAGGGCGGGGCCTAGGGATTAGTTCCCGACCGAGACTCGCACAGAGGGCGTGGGCTAGGGCGAGGAGGGCGGAGCCTTGCTTAAGGGGCGGAGCCTAGGACCGAAACAGCGGGTGGAATGTAAGGCCAAGGTGGAGCCTAGGACAGAAGGAAGGGGAGGGGTTTGGCACGAGACTCAGAGGCCAGAGCCTAGCCTGGATGTGAATCGGGGGCCGGGCCTAGGGCAGGGGGCGTGGCTTAGGAGAGAAGCAGGGGCGGGGACCTAAGACCCGGGCGGGGCTTAGGCCCGGATTGGGATTCCGCTTAGTTACCCCTCATCGAAAGATGCCACTCACCGGCGCCCTCATCCAGCGCCCGCATCAGTGGCTTCAGCTCCTGCTCGAAGGCCAGCGCAGCCTCGGTGTGGCTCCTTCGCAGCTGGCGCCACGTGCGTTCCAACCGCGACACCTGGAGGAAGAGAGCTGAGCCCGCCTCTTCTCCACTTTTCCCCATCACTTGCTCTCTGGCCTCCTCCCCATCCCCGCTTCCCACGCACCTGGGGCATGAGCAAGGCGCCCATGACCGCGGCCAGTCCGGGCAGGTCTCCCGCCGCCCCTGGCCGCAGCGCCAGGGCCAGCTCCACCAGGCCCCTCAGGGCGGCCGCGCGCTCCTCCAGCGGCCCTGCGCAGCCCAGCACTGCCAGCGCCCCCGCCAGTGCCAGCGTCTCGAGCCTGTGGAGGCGGAAGGCAAGGGTCTGGGGTCAGTGGGGAGGTTTGCAATGCGGGGGTGAGGAGGGACAGTCGGTGGCATTGCCCATCCCCCACCTCCCTAGGGGACCGTGAATGGGGAGATTTGGAGACCCTAGGGATTCCAGGTGGCTGGCTCACCTCTCCAGCAGTTCCAACCTCAAGCGATGCCCATGGGGAAGTGTGAGCAGCTCCAGACCAGAGGCGACCCCCATGGCGCCCCGCTGAGCCTTGGTCACTCCCAGGAGACCAGTCGCCTGGCAATAGGGGGCCAGGGTTAGAGTAGAGAAGCCAAGGGAGCAGAGTGAGTATACAGATGTGAGGTGGGGTTGGGCCTTGTCCTGGCTTCAGCCCCTGCCTGGGGAGGAAAAACCTCTGTAGGTGACCCACCTGGCAATCCACCAATAGCAGGTGGAGAGCGGTGCTCCCAGGATGGTGCTCCAGGAACAGGCCATGGAGAGTATGCAGGACTTCGGTTTCCAGAGGCCGATTCTGGGAGCCCAGCAGGCAGAAGGGGTTGTCAGGTGGGCAGAAAGAGACCTCTGCCTGCGGTCTTGCAAAACATCTGTCTTCCTCCTCCTCAGCCTCCCACCATGGCGCCTCTGGCTCTGGGCAGCTGTGGCCAGCAGGTGTTCCCTGGACCCTGGGCACTCGGGGCACCAGCTCACAGTACGTTGGGGGGCGTCCAGAGGCATCAGGCAGCATCAGTAAGGATGTTCGAGGTGGCTTGGTTGGTGCCTTGGCATGAAGCTGCCCATCAGAGGCCCTGAGGCTGTCAGCAATGGACCCCAGGGGAACGGGCACCTTTAGCAACACGGAGTCACTACCTGTCCGAGGCAGGGCAGATGCAGGCATAGTGGAAGCTCCTGGGGGTCATACAAGAGGGGGTGAAAGAGGTGCACAGAGAAGATAGCTGGGAGGGGTCAGTGGCTTCATGGGCTACTAACCTCCTGGCTCATCCACTCATTCAGCCAATAACCAGGTATCCCAGCCTATCTTGGTGCGGCTTTGAAATTGAACAACTTCACCAACATCAATGCTACACACTTACCAATGGTTTGAAAATGAACTTTCTCTGACACGTATGTAGTTTTGCAATTTTTGAATACTACATTTCAAGTTTGAATTCTTTGTTTTTGCCCCTCTGATTGAAGATGGTAAGCCCTGACTGTATGAAATTAAAATGAAAAATGTCATTCAAAATTCACAAAGCTACATAAGCATCAAAGAAACTGAATTTATCAAAATTTCAAATGATGTCTTTCGTTAAGTTTGTGGCATATTTACTTCTGAGGTTATTGGAACTTAAAACTGCACCCAGACTTTTGGGAGACTCTGTATTTACTAAGCATTTAAGTCGACCCTGTTATAGGGGCTTAAAACCTCCCCACAGTTCCCAGCTCGCTCTGAATAAGGGCCAAAGTCCTCATATTAGTCCAAGAAGCCCTCACAGTTTGAGCCCAATCTCTCATGACTTCCCCCTCACTCCCAGTGTTTCTGCTACACTCACCTCCTTTTGGTTCAATGAACAGTTCAAACTCTTGTTCTGGCCCCAGGACATTTGCACTGGCTGTTCCCTCTGCCTGGGTCATTCTCATCCAATTATCCACATCGTTCCCTCCTTCATCTCCTTCAAATCTTTCTCCATGGGACCTTTCCTAACTACTACTTAAAATTGTAATACTCACTACCATTCCCATACTCCTTACTGTGTCCTGCTTTTAATTTTTAACCCAAAGCATACGTAATTGACTCATTTTTGTTGTTCCTGGTCCTTCTTCCTCTAACAGGATGTTGGCTCCACTTGAGCAGGGATCTTTGTCTTTCTTGTTCATTGACATATCTCAGCACTTAGTAGAGTGTCTGGCACACAATGAGGGCTCATGTTGAATTGGGGGTGTGTGTGGACAGAGCAGTCAGGGTATAAGGGGGACTCCTCCTTTATGTAGGATGGTCAGGGTCAGCTGCTTTGAAGAACTCACATTAGATGAGAAGGAGTCAGCCAGGTAAAGATTAGGGAATGGGCTCTCCAATGGTGAGAACAGCAAATGCAAAGGCCCTGAGGCAGGAACAAAGTTGGAAGGTTCCAGTAACTGAAAGGAAGACGATGTGACCAGAGTGAGTACAGGATGTGAGAGGAATTATTAGAGAGGTCAGCCATGGTCAGAGAACAGAGGGCTTCTTGGAATCATTGTAAACCCATATTTTTAAGCACCTACAAAGTTCCTTAGTCATGTGTTTTTTCGTCACCATGACAACATTGAGAGCATCACCATCTCTTTTTTCCAGGAGGTTAAGTCACCTGCCAAAGTTCACTTGGGTAGTGAATGGCAGAGCAATCTCTGAGCTATGCATTGTCCTGGAAGACCCTTACCTGAACCAGGGTGGTCTTCTGTTGGCTGCCCCATATGCTCCAAGCCTGCGGGCTGACTGCCACTCCGCTTCCTAGCCCTGGGGACAGAGATGAGAGAGATGTGTTGTCCTACTCTGTGCAGAGCAGCCCCCATCAACACCCAGAAAACCTTACATCCCATCATTCAGAACCAGTGGATCCCAACCAGGGTGACTGATACCCCCAGGGGACACGTGGCAATGTCAGGAGACATTTTCAGTTGTCACAACTAGGGGGATGGTGTACAGAGTATTCTACTGGCATCTAGTAGATAGAGACCAGGGATGCTGCTGAACATCCTACAATGCACAGAAAGGCCCCCCACAGCCAAGAATAATCTGGCCACAAATGTCACTAGTGGACAGTGCCAAGGTGGAGAACCCTGGGCGGTGTTGGGTGTCGTCAGGGAGGTTGGGAGGCTGTGGTACCTGAGTGGCTCTGTCCAAGCCAGGCCGTCTGGAAGGGTGTCTTCACTAAAGCTGCGTCGAATAGGTCCTTGCCACGTCACTGGCCTGGATGCCACAGCTCCCGTGGCCTGGGACAGTGTACGCTGGCCGGTCACATAGCTGTGAACCAGGGCAGGCAGGCTTGGGAAACGCTCATCCTCCAGCTGAAAGAGGGCTGTGGGCCGGCCTGGCCGGGGGCGCAGGGCCACACGGAACACCTCGAAGTGTAGGACTGAGCCCCGCCAACGGCAGGAGATCACAGGGTGGCCCCCACGGGACTTAGATGCACGAACTAAGAAGTCACCATCTTGCTGGAGGAGGGCCTCAGCCTTCTGGGGATGGAGGACAGGGGCAAGGGGTTTAGGCATAACCCTGTATCAGTAGTTAATGATGACTCCCCACCCCCCTCCACCCACTCAAAAAAACCCAGAGACTGGGTACCTTTGTGTCAGACCATTTCTTCTTTTTTCATAGGCATACCTCTGGACTACATTTCCCAGGCCCCCTTGCAATTAGCTGCCATGTGACAAGATCTGGCCAATGGTATGAGGGCAGAAGGGCTGTGGGGAATGTCCTGACCTGACCAATAAAATTCTCCTGTACAATCCTACAGGTTCTGTCCTCTGTCAGTTGATGTCCCCAAAGCCCTGGGGGATGGCGAAGACACAGGATGGAAAGGGCTTGGGTCTAACTCATTTTGGAGTTCTGCATCCCCTCAGACTGTGACATGAACTAGCCCTTAATTTTTTTTTCTAATATTTATTTATTTAGGCTGCACCACGTCTTAGTTGCGGCATGCGGGATCTTTAGCTGTGGTATGCAACTCTTAGTTGCGGCATGTGGACTCTTAGTTGCAGCATGCATGTGGGATCTAGTTCCTCGACCAGGGGATCAAACCTGGGTCCCCTGCATTGGGAGTGTGGAGTCTTACCCACTGGGAGTGCAGAGTCTTCCCTGGGCCACCAGGGAAGTCACACCCTTAAATGTTGATCGAGTCTGGCTGGTGACACCTTGGGAATGTTTTTTACAGCCACTAGCCAACACTGACTTATGCAACTTCCAACCCAAGGACATGCACTGAGCTTGCTATGCAAATGTGGCTTCCAGAAAAGCCATTCACTGGGTCCTTCCAAACAGACTGTAGCCTTTAAATCAACCTTTAAAAAAATGGTCAAGCAGCCTTATGCCAGCCATGGTGGCTGATGTGAAAACAGGGCTGAGGGCCACAACATCACAGAGGGGCAAAGTGGAGCTGGTGATGGGGGCTGGGGACTGGACAGTATGCGCAATGGACACATGTATAGCCCTTGTTATTTGCCAGGCACTGTTTTAGGTGTAAAATGTATGAACTCACTTAATTCTTTACCAAGGTTAAGAGGTAGGTGCTATTATGCCCATTTTACAGATGGGGAAACTGAGGCCCAGAGATATCAAATACCTTGCCCTAGTTCACACCCAATGTGAGTTGTAGGGATGGGATTTGAACCCAGGCTGTCTGGTGCTAAAGTGTGGTGTTTTAACCACTAAGCTATCCTGCCTCTCATGATTTGATTGGATACCCCCGGTCCTGGGACTCCTGAAGGTGACACCTAAGTTGGAGATGAGGGTGAGGAACTTTGGATTGAGAGGGAGATGGGCCCCTGGCGGCCACGGGTGGCCTGGGATCCAGAGAGAGAGAGAGAAGTAGAGCCAAGGGGTGGTTTGAGGGGTCATTAGGACCCTCTTCAATCCCCAACACCATCCTCAACACCATCCCAAAGGAAGTGATAATTTAAATCTAAGAAGTGACATGCCACACCAACCAAGCTTCAAGACAGTCCCCAGCCCTTGAGCCACTCTTTCCGATAGACCTTGACCCTAAGCCCCTCATCTGGGATCCAGGAGTCCCCAGTAAGTCAAAGGTCAAAGGGGCGAGACTCCCCATCAGATGGTCCCCATCAGATGGTCCAATCAGGAGGCAGCGGTACCTGGCGGGACAGTGGGCCGTGGTACCAGGGTTGGCCAGCAAAGTCCTCTCCATCCTGTGGCACCTGCATGGAGTTCTCAGGGGCAGAGGGTGCAGGGGCTGTGCTTTGTACTTCCAACAGGCCCCAGTCTTCCTCATCTGTAAAATGGGAATAATTACTCTTGAATCCTGAGCGTCCAGCTCAGCCCTTCCATGTTCCTCATGGTTTTGAAGACAGCAGCCCATATCTTATTGAACCTTAAAATGCAACTCTCTCTGTATATGCATATATAAACATATATATTATATTTTAATATATAGTATATCTTTATATAAATTATATATAATATATTAAAATATTTTAATGTATACTATATATTTTAATATAGATTATTTATATATTTATATTTAAAATATATAAATATAATTATATATAAATATTTATATTTAAAATATATAAACATTTTTGTATAACTATTTATATATTTACACTTTAAGTTAAAGACGTTACCCTTAGTCCGATTATATATCTTAATTATAAATTATATCTGAATTATATTTGATATATATATATATCAGATTAAAATCAGGCTATGAGTAACTTTAATTTAGAATAGGCTATGATTTCATGGAAAGAGTCATGCATTCACTGGGATTCTTGCAAAGGGAAAAGACCTCTGCATTGCTTTCAAACGTAATGCAGTTTTTTTATGCAGATGACATACTGCTACGTTTTGGAGAAATTTAATTAACAAATTCACTCAAACCAATATTCATGGGGCACCCACTGTGTGCCAGATGCCCCTTCTCGGCACTAGACACCTAGCAGTGAACAACACAGACCAGAATTCCTGTCCTTAGGACAGGAATTCTAGTAGGGAATTCTAGTAGGGATGTTCTAGTAGGGAAGACAGTGATTGGAAAAATAAGTAACTAGATGAGGAAGTATAGGATAGATCCGAGAGACCTAAACAAGAAGCTGAAACCAGGGATGGGGTATGAAGATTCAAGGGGTGGAGTTAAGATTTTTCCATAGGGTGACCCGGGAAGGTCTCTGTTGGTGAACACTGGGAGGATTTTGAGGGAGCAAGCCAGGTGGTTCTTGGGGTGAAAGAAGTTGCAGGCTGGGGAGAATTTAATTTACTAAAGTCCATAGCATCTCAGCCACCTATATGCATACTCAAGGATTCTTAGATTGTACAAAAATCTAACCCATAGGTGCCTTTCCAATGTAAGGCTTTTTTTTTTTTTTTTTCGGTACGCGGGCCTCTCACTGTTGTGGCCTCTCCCGTTGCGGAGCATGGATTCCGGACGCACAGGCTCAGCGGCCATGGCTCACGGTCCCAGCCACTCTGCGGCATGTGGGATCTTCCTGGACTGGGGTACGAACCCGTGTCCCCTACATCGGCAGGCAGACTCTCAACCACTGCTCCACCAGGGAAGCCCAGTCATATACATTTTTGACGTCCTCTTCTATTAGCCCAGTATGATTGATGTAGGTGTAACAGACCCAGTTAGAAGTAGTTGGAGGAGTGACAACCTGACGTTAATAGCCAAAATAGATAGCCCCATGTAAAGCCATTTTTAAGGACATTAAAAGGTCATATTTTTGTAGACTTGTCAGCAAATAAGCATTTGCAGATTTTCATATTTTGGAGCGGATCCATTTCCTTATTACTGCAGTCAAATTTAGGTCTCAGATGCTTTAGGACATGTTAATCATGGCGCAGGCCTCAGGCCCCTGTGTGTCTCAAGTGTCTGGTGGAAAAAACTGCCCTGGATGGGAGGGAAGCAAGGGGTTTGCTTTTTGCTTTCCCTGCCCCCAAGATCTTCTGGGCCTGGTGGGGTCTGCAGGGAAATAGCACCCAGATTCTTACGACCTGAGTCAGCTGGGCTGAGGGCCTGAAAGGGTCAGGAAGTTCCCAGACTGGCCCTAGGTGGCTTAAGGGGCGGGGGAACTGAGCAGAGCGCTGTCTCTAGGTGCCGCATACCTGAAAGCCAGGTGTGTCTCCTGGATGCCTGAGCACTTCCTGTTTGTCACCTGGGCCAGGCCTGGCCTTGGTCTTAAGAGTCCCCGGACTCCAGCTTCCTCTGTCTTACGTGCCCCTTAGTGGGTGTGGTGGTGCGTCGCTGACAAGGCTGTGATTAGTTCAGGGGGAGCTCAGAGTGGGCACAGGTCAGCCACAGGCCAATTAAGTCATCCACCCGCCCTGCGTCCTTTGGAATAATTTCTGGATATCTGGGCAGAAGAGAGAGGAACAGGGCAGAGTCAGGAGAGGGGGTGGGTGAGAGGCAAGCTTGGGGTAAGGAGGAAGGAGATTATTCATGCTCTGTTGGCCACACACATGTACACACATGCGCAGGAGGGCAGCCACCTGCACAGAGACACAGGGACACAGGTGGACGCGGAGCCTCAAACTTGAGCAAACACTGACTGGTTGAATGCTTACTGCGTGCCAGGCTCTGTTCTAGACCCTGGAGAAACAGTGATGAATGAGACCAAGGCCCCTCCGGTGGGCAAGACACAAAACAAATAAGCGCAGGATGAATGAAGAAGGTAATGTCTAAGGGTGAACAATGAAGGTGATAAAACAGGGAAATGTCAAGAAGGCTGGCTGGGAGCTGAGACCTCAGTAGAGGGGAGACAGTGATGCAAAGATGTGGAGAAAGAGCAGTCCAGGCGGGGATACGGCAAGTGCAAAGGCCTGGAGCTTGCTTTTTACATCTTACGTCATCAGCGAGGCTGGTGGGGCTGCGTGCTGTGAGCCAGGAGTGAAGTGGAGAGCAGTGAGATAGGCAGAGACGATGCAGGAACTGCTGGACCTCGAATTTTCATCTCAGTGGGATGGAAGGGGAGCTATGGGAAGGGTTTGAAGTGAGGGAGGGGCACGATCTGGTTTGTGGTTTAAAAAGATCTTTCAGGCAAAAGTGGAAGCAGGGAGGCTTTCCGTGTTGCACAGAAAACACGCTTGGAGGAGGTCGCCCAGGTACACGGACACGCGTGATACACAGCGCCCCAGTCAGGCGACCCTTTTTACGTTCGAGGACGCGCGTGGACAGACACCCAGATCCTCCCTGCGAGCTGGTGGCCCCACCTGGAAAAAAGAACTCCCTGCCCCAGTAATCTCCCGGTCCTGGATCTGCCTGGGGCCCCTCACTCACCTGGGCCGGGACCCGCGGAGCTCCCAAGAACCTGGGGCCGGGCGGAAGGCTGAGGCTCTGCGGCTCCAGACCCCTCCCTCCCCGCCCCAGCCAGGTCCAGCCTTCACCCACCGCGCCCGAGGGGAACCGAGCCCCAACACCTGGTCCCGCCCATTTAAACCCCGCCCCTCCAGGCCCCGCCCCCTCTCCAACTGTAACCTCCGGGCTCTCACCCCGCCCCCTTGTTCTCGCCCCGCCCCCTTAGAAACTTTCTTTTCGCTAACCACACCCCCTTCAGATAAAACTTTCTTCCCGTAGACCACGCCCCCTTGGGAACTCCGTTCCTACTAGTGGACCCCGCCCCCTTAAATTTGCCCCGCCCTTCTCGGGCTGACCACGCCCACTCATCTCCTCACTCCTCTTTTAGTCCCGCCCCTTAGAGCCAGGCCCCGGCTGGCTTAGGGCCTTCGGCTGGTCCTAAGCATCCCTGGCCTCTTGGGACGGGGCAAGGCGTGTCTCCTAGCCCCTCAGTGTTCAGGGCAGGGGCGGGGCGGTCCCTACGGGCTCTCTCGCCTGGCAGGGAGTGGTGGCAGCTGTGACGTGGCCGGGTGAGCTTCCTCCAGACCACCCCCCTGGGTTTCCGGGAAGGAACCCCATTGGGTGTCGGGTTTTGTGGAGAGAGATGCGGGAAAACACGACAGCCTCTCCCAGTAACAGAACGTTGGAGCTGATCTAGACTCTGGCAGGACTGGGGGGTAAACTTTCAGGTGGTTTCCTACGTGGAGGGAAGGAGGGGAGGGGGGCTTCCATCCTGTCAGCCGGAGACAAGCGTGAGAAAGGTGGGGGAGGGAGGAATCTGGAACTAGAAAGAGGACGCTCTGGCCAAGTTTATTGAGGGCGCATAATAATAACAACAGAATTGAAAGCAGTAGCTGCAGCTAACATTCATTAAGCGCTTACTGTGTGCCACGACCGTTCTCTTTGCTTGCCCTGCTTCAACACATTTTTACGTAGACCTCTCAATGAGATGGGTACTGTTTTCATCACCCCATTTTCTAGATGCAGAAACTGAGGCATGGGACAGCTCAGCACAAGTTTGCCCAAGTTTGACACGGCTTGTGATTGGTCAAGGTGGAATTCAAGTGCGGAGCCCTGGAGCGCTATCCTGTCTTCCTCTGATCTTTGCAGCCCCACCATCTCTGACCCCTACCGTAATTCTAAACGGCGAAGGTTACTGTCACTCATTTTACAGATGAGAAAATTGACGCATAGAGAAACACGGATGGTTGGGGAAGAAAGTTTTGGTGCCTGTAGGATCGTAAATCTGGGAATTACCAGGCTGGGTTTCCCCATCTGCCAATGTGGAAGAGACTCCAGTCTCAGGACAGGCTGAGGGGTATCCCTTCCTTGACCCACTCCCCGCCTGGTTTTGATACAGTCAGAGGGTAGGGGGTATGTCCAGTGAAAGGAGTCTAGCGCCCCTTAGTGGTTACAATAATTAAAAGGGAAAATCCGGGGGGTGGCTCGGGTGGCGGGTGGGGTGGGTGGGTGCTTGTGAGACGGAGGGGGGAGACTCCTCACAATCTAGTGGGGTGGAGGTGGGTAGAGAGACCTCGTAGAGCACATGATTTCAGGTAATGATAAGGGCTACAAAGACAGTAAATATTTGCTAAACCAATGAACGACACTATCGAAGTTCAAAAAAGATGATGGTGGCCAGGCCATGGGAATAAATGAACGGATTTGGGATAAATGTCAGAGGTAGAGCCATAGAGCTTTCAATTATTCATTCATTCATTCATTCAACAAATATTTATGGAGCATGTATATGTGCCAGGTGCTGGGGGGAGTGGTTCCAACTCCAGACACAAATTTCTCAATACACAATAAAGAAATAAGTATAATAAAATAACAGGTGGGGAAGTGGGATAGGGTGTGATGGGGTGGGAAGAAAGGCTCTGATCTGAAATGGAGAGGTTTGGGAAAACTTCATGAGAAGATGATCTAGAGCTAAGATTTGCAGGAAGTGAGGGAGCTGGCCGTGAAATTGCCTAAGGCAAAGGGCTAGCATGTGCAAAGGCCTTGTGGCAGGATTCTAGGGCAAGCTTCTGGGGCTACGTGGTGTGTTGAAAGAACACTAAGGAGGCCCATTTGGCTGGAACAGTGCAAAGTGGGGGAGAGTGGGAGAAGTAGGGCAGGGAAGTGATGAGTGCTCATGCAGGCCCTTGTGGGCTGCAGGGATGACTTTTATCCCAGACGAGGGGGGTTGTGGGGCATCCCGACTTGACTTAGGTGTTCATAGGTGCCCTCTGATGTGGGGAGTACAGATCGTGTGTAGGGGGGATGAGGACGGGAGCCCGGCCGTGGGGCGGAGGTCCAGGCTGCCAAGGTTGGGGGCTGGATGAGGGTGGAGGTGGAGGAGGGAGGGGTGAGAACAGGGCGGATTTTGAGTATGTTTCCGAGGTTGTACAGCTCTTGGGGTGGATACAGAGGAAGGAGGCAGGCCTCCGCCTTGTTACCCTGAACCCATTCCCAGATGCCCCAGTACTAGTTGGTGGGGGAAGGAGAGGCCAGGTCCTGCTTGAAAGGGGCTGGGCTGGAGCTGGGCTGCAGGTGCTCCCCGCCCCCCCGCCCCACAGCTCCCCCTCCGCCCCGTCGCAGGGCGACAGTTACAGGCAAAGAAGAGGAAGTGGTAGCTAGCTAGCGGAGGCAAGCGGGCGGGCGGCGAAGGAGGCCGCGAGGGTGCACGGGCCGGCCCCGGGAAGCCAGCAACCATGGAACTGTGGCGCCAGTGCACCCACTGGCTGATCCAGTGCCGGGTACTGCCACCCAGCCACCGCGTGACCTGGGATGGGGCCCAGGTGTGCGAACTGGCGCAGGCCCTCCGGGATGGCGTCCTTCTGTGCCAGTTGCTCAACAACCTGCTGCCCCATGCCATCAACCTGCGGGAGGTCAACCTGCGTCCCCAGATGTCCCAGGTGAGACGGCCACTGACGGGCCTGCCCCAGGGTGGGTGGTGGGAGGCATCCCAGGCTGGTACCCAGGGGGTTGATGCTCTGCACCTCTGGGCCAGCCGTGTAGAGGGGAGGATGTCCCCCCGCCGCAGGGTCTGGCACAGGGTACGGGGGATATGGCGGTTGTAACACTCGGGGATACAGGGGTGGCCCACCCAAGGTTAACGGGAATGGGCTCATAGGCTCAGTTAACCCACATCTAGGCTGAGAACTGGCAAACTTGGGGTTAAAGCTCCCAAAGCCCCAGGCTGGCTCCAGTGGGGATCAAGCCCCCAAAAGGGACTCTGTGGGGGTCTTGAGGGGGGCTAGGAACCCCCTGGGTGGCCAATAGGGTGCCTGAGGTTTTCAACTCCTTTGACCCTCCCCCGAACCCCTCAAGATTCTGGCTATGGGGGAGGGGCCTCCTCTGATTCCTTCCCCCACATGTGTCTCCTCCTCCCAGGCCCTGGGCCCCTTCCTTCCCCTCACGTCTTCCCCTTGGCTTCCTGCCTGGGCCTGGGGCAGCATGGGGTGGGTGGGGTGCTATGGGCCTGGGGGTCTGGTCTTCCTAACTCCATCCATCCCAGGGGGCACGTTGAGGCAGGACCTGGTCCAGAACCCCGAAAGTGGGTCCTGGGGTTTTGGGAACGTAGAAATAGCTGCTTTTTCTCTGTAGGGATTTCTGCAAGGGCCCCGGGGTCCAGGGGCAGGAGGATTTGACTGTGACCGCCCCCAGCTCAGGAAATCTATTCAAATCCCTATTTGAATGCGGTGGGGTGGGGGAGGTAACTGGACTGGATTCTCTTTCTGTTGTACCTTCTCTGGTTCCCTCTGGCCTCCTGAGTTCTGGGTGGAAAGTGATGGCTGACGGTTGGGGATGCCCTGCCTACCCTGCGGGTCTGACACTTGCCATCCAGCCCTCAGGCCCTACCCTGGGAGGAAAGGCTTATCTGGACGCGCTGTGGGCTAGAGGGGGACCTCTCTGGGGACGGATGGTGGGCAGGCTCGGGCATTGCCTCCTCTCTGGCCTGAGATGCCATGTGTGGATGCGGGGAGGGGCAGTCAGCGACCAGGGAGTGGGCCTAGGGGGGTCCCTGGGGGTGTTTCCTGGGGATAGGGCCACACGTGGAAGAGGCCCACCCTCCCCTAGCCCAGGCAGGCTTCCTGAAAGAATGGCAGCGGGGGAACCCCAGAGATTCCCCTGCCACCCCCAGCCACCAGCTGCTCTGGCCACAGGCCATCCCAAATTTTCCTCCATGTGCTTGCCTCCTGGCTTCCACACAGAAGGAAGTAGCTGTCGGACCAGTCAGGCCCCAGACTTCTGAGCAATCGAGATCCAGTGAGGCTTCAACAGCAGCTAATGGGAAAGTGGTTAGACTTAAGGATGAACTTCTATCCTTCCCTGCATCTTCCCTACAGCTGGTTTTCTGATAAAAGGCAAGGGGTTGTGGCATTATTCTCTAGGAGGGCAGCTTCAGGGACTAATGTGTCCTGATTTTCTGTGCTGGGCAACACCAAGGACCCAGGCCTGGGTCTGGCCCTCAAGGTGCTCCCAGACCGGGGGAGACAGACATCCCCCAGCCTTGTGTTGTCAGGACCAGGGCAGAGGAAGAAACCTCTGGGCTGGGGGCCCTGGAACAAAGGCAAGACATTGCCTGGGAGAGTTGGGCTTTATGCAAGAGGGGACATTTGTGCTGGGTTTTGAAGGGTGAGTAGGAGTTTTCTAATTGCTCTGGGTTCTGGTTCCTAGCTGTGTCAGGCCCTGCACTGGGCAGGGGTGTTCCTTGATCCTCCCCATCTGGGAGCTCTGTGCCATCCTGCCCTGCGCATTTTGTCTCCCTTTGAAGCTCAGCCCTGCGCCCCATTCACAGTGGGGCCATGAGCAGGAAGCTAAAAGGTGGTCACATTAAGTTGGAGGGAGGTATCACAAGAACAGCCTCTCTAAGTTTTCAAGTCCCTGTCCATCAACAGATTTAAGCCTGGGACATGAACTGCCAGTGGGATATGGAAGGGCAGAGAGAGAAAAGGGAGGGCTCCTGATGGGGGTGGGATGGGGTGGGGGACACACAATGGCATGAAGGTGTGGAGCCTGGAATTAGGATGCTTCCTAGTTTCTCTCATTTCCTCCTCAGAGTTCCTCGGCTTTCGCTCCACTGTTCCCTGGGTAGAAAGTGGGAAGAGCATATTAATTAATTAATCCATTCATTCATTCGTTCATTCATCAACAATTATGATGTACGCTGAGCCTCTTCTTGGTGCTGAGACAGTGGGAAAAAGACACACACAAACTCCTATTGTCGAAGAGCCCACATTCTAGTGGGAGGCACTGACAGTGGGCAAATAAGGAAACATATACATTGTCAGAGGTGGTACATGGCCTGGAGAAGGGGGCTTGGGAATGTGGGGTTGCACTTTTGCATAGGAGGTCTGGGAGGCCTCACTGAGGAGGCAACATTTGAGCAGAGACCTGGGCAAAGTGAGGGAATGAGTCATGTGATTCTGAAGAAACGGCACTCCTGGCAGGAGGCACTGCCAGTGCAAAGGCTCTGAGGTGGAAGCAGGTCAGTTCCCACGTAGTTGTGCTGCAGGGCAGTGAGTGGGCTGGCTGGTGGGCATGATTCATGGTGAGGTCAGATTGAAGCGAGTCTCCAAGCTGAGATCTGAGACCCAGAAAGACGATGACACCATCATAGGCGGCCACAGTGATGACCAGACACTCTCACTCTCTCTGGGAGCCCAAATTCCGGGTGGCAGAGATGAAACTTTAAAGCTGAGGAAGTGGAGAGGAAGAGACAAGTGTGACAGTCATTGTGGGAAAGATCCACCAGGACGGGGGAGCTGATTAGACTCAGGATGGGAGCGGTCACTGGAGCCAAGATGATGAATCTTTTTTCAGTTCCTCCACTGTGGCATCTTGGGCGTGTTACTTAACCTCTCTGTGCTTTGGTCCCCAGCCTGTAAATGCTGGTGCCGTTGGCAGAGGCAGGGAAGGGAGAGGGTAGGAGAGTTAGAATACGAGGTGTGGGCTGGGGTGGGGGTTGACGGTGGTGGCTTGGAGGAGCCAGACCTGGGAGCCAATCCTGACAGCATCACTTGCTGGCTTCGCCTCCCTGAGCCTCAGTTTCCCCATCTGTGAACTGTGGCTAAAAACGGCACCTTTTTTGGGGAAGACTGTTGTAGTATTTCAATACTGCTCAGCACTGTGTTGACACCTGATAAACCCTCTATAAAAAGTCTTTTTAGGGAAAATGAGGGATATAGGGAAGGTTGGCAGCATAGCACAGCCTGGAGGAGTTTGGGTCAGGGCAGTGGTTCTCAACTGGGGTGGTTTCACCCCCAGGGGATCCTTGGCTATGTCCTGGGACAGTTGGGGTTGTCACGTCTGGGAGCTGATACTGGCATCTAGTGGATAGAGCCCGGGGATTCTGCTCAACAATGTCACACACGACAGAGAATTATCCGGCCCCAATATCAACAGTGCTGAGGTTGCGACACCCTGTGCTGGGGGACAGACAGCCTGGTAGAATCTTTAAAATATTTGACTCTTTGGTTAAATAATACATGTGTATCATTCAAAGATCAAAACACATAAAAAGGTGCACAGGGAAAAAGTGTAACCTCTAGCCATCTTCTTCAGATACCCAGGTGCTACCTTCCCCCATAAGTGACTCCTTTTTTCTTTGACTATATAGCCTTCTAGAATTTCCTTATGCAAACAGGAATGCAGGTTTTTATTAACTACCCTCCTCTCTTACTACAAAAGATGGCACATACCACCCACTGCTTTATACCCTGCTTTTCTCACTTTAATCATCGTCTTGGGAATCTTTCCAAATCAATACATAGAGATTGTTCTCATTCTTCTTAAAAAATGACTGCATGATATTCTAGATTGTACATTTACTTAACAAACCACTTATACTGGGCTAACTGTGTGCCAGGCATTCATCTGAACTGGGGGTTGGCAAACTACAATGGGAGGGCCGAATGTGAACCACAAGCATGTTTTATAAATAAAGTTTTATTGGCATACAGCCACGTCCATTTGTTTACGTATTATCTATGGCTGATTTCCAGTTACAACTCTACAGTTGAGTAATTGACGAAGAGAGTGTCTGGCCTGTTCAGGTGAAGATATTTACTATCCAGATGTTTGTAGAAAAAGTTTGCTGATCCCTGGTCGAAACACTTTCTATACACTGACTTGTTTAATCTCCATAACAATTTACGAGGTAGATATTACCATTATCCTCATATTGCGTACGGGAAAACTGAGGCACAGAGAAGTTAAGTCACTTGCCTCAGGGCACCCAGCTTGTAAGTGACAGTCAGAAATTCAAACCCAGGCAGCCTGGTACCAGGATCCCTACTCTGTTTTTTTTTTTTTTGGCTACACTGCAGGCGTGTGGCCAGGGACTGTTTCTCTAAACTGTATTCCATTGCACGGCTTGGGGATCACTTAATTTACCATCACCCCTATTAATGGGCACTTGGATTGCACCAGGCTTTTGTTCTGACAAACTAACTGTGATGAATAACCTTGTCCATGAACTGTTTTTTGGCTCCTCTACTGTGTGACCTTGGGCATGTTACTTAACCTCTCTGTGCTTCCGTTTCCTCATCTGTAAAATGGAGATAATAAATCCCCATCTGGAAGCATTGTTCTGAAGGATAAATGAGTTACTATCAAGAACTTAGAAAAGTATCTAGCTACATATAAATGTTATTATTGCAGCCAGATACATGAGCATGTATATCCATGGGACAAATTCTCAGAAGGTTTTGCTGGCTCAAAGCGGGTGAGTCTGTGTTTTCAGTAGATCCTGCCAAATTGTTCTCTGTATGGGATTGTTCCCATATGCATTGTTCCAATTACATTACCTCTAGCAATGAGAATGCTGGTTTCTCCACTGCCTTGCCAACAGTTGTTAAGCTTTTGGAGTTTTGCCAACTTGGGTGATAAATGAAGCTCATTATGACTCAATGTACATTTCTCTTATTCTGAGTGAGATAGAGCCTCTTTTCGTATGTTTAAGAACTCTTTATATTTTCTCTCTGCAAAATAATATTTGTTCATTTCATTTGCCCATTATTTTTTTCCTTCTAGGACTGCTGGCATTTTTTTCTTATTGATTTTTAGGAACTCTTTATATATTGGGCTGCTTTGAATTTCAAGTCAGGTACTTACTAGGTTTGTGATCTTGGAGAAACAAAATTACTTAACCTATTTCTGCCCAGGTTGTCTTATCTACAGAATGGGGGTGTGGACAGCACCTTTATCTCAGGGTTATGTGAGGGTTCAACATGATAAGGTAAGTTAAATTCCTATCATGGTGATTAACGTACGATTAATGTATAGCAAGTGCTAAATTAATGGGAGTCATTCTTTTTTGCTAATTTGATTTCAATGGATCTGAGCTTGCCTGTAGGATGTGGTATAGGTCTGGGTGCAAAATGTTAGTTGCTGTAATGAACTGCATTGCTTCAGTGAATTTAAAGAGTTTACTTCTAGCTTATATCACAATCCAGTTTGGGTCAACTGGGGGATTAAGAGGATAGCCCTTCTTTACAAAGTTCCTACAGGACTTGGGCTCTTTCCATCTCATGGCCCCATCCTCCCTGGAGCCCTTGGAGTTCTCTATTCAGCCAGAGGACAAGGAGGGAGTTATGAGGAGGGAAACCCTGAGAGGTTTTCATGGGGCCAGGCCCAGAAGTGGCACCATCACCTCCATTCTTGTTCCACTGGTCACATGGTCCCATCCAGCTGCAAGACAGGAATGGGAATGTAGCTTAGCTGGGTGCCAGGGAGGACAACGAAATGGGTTGGGTGGATATAGAGAAGGCAGTGCCAGAGGACCTCAGGGTAATGCCTAGCTGGCTTCAGAGTTGCAGGTCTGGAGGGGGCTAGTTTAGAGGAAACCTCTGTGGGATGAGGAATGAGGAGGACCTGGACCAGAGCCATGGGGGAAGGATGCAGCTGGGGACTTGAGGTGGGGCTTGGTGCAAGCAAATCTCAGCCAAGTGGGTTGGGTTGGGTTGGGTGGAAGATCGCATCTAAACATGTCCACTGGGGCTGACTGGGACAGAAGCCTGGGTGGCGGGTGTCAACATTTGCGCTGTGCCTTCTTTCCCATTCCATTCTGCTTTGTTCACTGACTTCCTCTCTGGGTCCAATACTGGGAAATGTCACCTTTCAGGACTCACAGCGGATGCTGGAAACCCCTGTCCCTCCCCTTGCTCCCAGCCCTCCCACGCATGGCTCCCCTTGGAGTAAAAGTGAAAGTCCTCATCATGACCCAGAAGAACCTATGCATGTGGCCTCTGCCCACCTTGCAGAACCTCATCTCCTCCCTCTCTCCCCCTCCCTCACTCGACTCCAGCCATGTGGGCCTGCCCTCACTGTCCCTAGAACCCACCAGGTGCAATTCAGCTCCAGGGCCTTTGCACATGCTGTTCTTTCTCTACAAATCCCTCTTCCCCCAGATATACACCCTGGTTGTTCTCTTATCTCCTGAAGGTTTCTTATCAGAGAGATTTCCTCTGGTTTCCATATGTAAAAATCACACCCCCTGCCCCTGCCTACCCCTCTCCCCACCATTCTCTTCCTTCTTTTATTTTCCTCCACGGTATTTATTTATTTATTTATTTGTTTGTTTGTGTTTGGCTGCATTGGGTCTTCATTGCTGTGCGTGGGCTTTCTATAGTTGCGGCGAGCGGGAGCTACTCTTCGTTGCGGTTGCACGGGCTTCTCGATGCAGTGGCTTCTCTTGGTGCGGAGCATGAGCTCTAGGCACGTGGGCTTCAGTAGCTGTGGCTTGAAGGCTCTAGAGCTCAGGCTCAGTAGTTGTGGAGCACGGGTTTAGTTGCTGCGCGACATGTGAGATCTTCCTGGACCAGGGCTCGAACCCGTGTCCCCTGCATCGGCAGGCAGATTCTTAACCACTGCGCCATGAGGGAAGCCCTCCTCCACAGTACTTAGCCCTCTCTGACTTACCATAATTTTTAACTTATTTGCTTATTATCTGCTTCCCACACTGGAGTGTCAGGGCAAAACTTTTTGTCTGTTTGGTTCACAACTGTGTCCCCAGTTCCTAGAACAGCACTTGGCATATAGTAGGTGCTCAATAAATGTTGATCAAATATTCACTTCATTTTTTCAGTCATTTAATACAAGGGTCAGCACACTATAACCCATGGGCTGTCTGCCTCTTTTTGTAAACAAAGTTTAATTGATACAAGGTCTTGCCTACTTGTTGACACATTGTTTGTGGCTGCTTTCTCTCTGCAAAGCCAAAAAAAAAAATTACTGTCTGCCTCTTTACAGAGTTTGCTGATCCCTCCCTGATTTAGGAGGTATTTGTTGAGTGCTTACTTACTACTGGTTAGTGGTAGTTGGTTAGCGATGATTGAGGATGGATTGCCTGAGATTATCCTGCCTTTACTAGTTCCGAGTTATGTGGCTTCTCACCTTTTGTTTTCTTATCTGTAAAATGAGGCAAATGAAGATGGTGATGACAGCAATAATAACAACAATAGTAATGATGATACTACCACCCACCTCAGAGACATTTCTGAGACATTCTGATGGAGAATCCCACAATGAATGAGACACAGACCATCATGAAAATCATGGAAACAGACGAGGAAATAGGCAGTTACAACACAGATTAACACACTCAGTGATGGGTGAGTGAAGCCCAGGGTATTGTGAGAGCAGAGAGAAGAGAACCCCCAGAAACAATCAGGGTAGGCTTCCTGGAGGAGGTGACACGCCAATTTGCGTGTGGGAGGTTGGGGAATATTTGAGGGACCGAAAGACAAAGTTCTGTTTGTTTCCCTTGCTAACATTAATGGTGCCAGGAAGTGGGCAGGACCAGAGGGTGTGTTGGGTGGGCATAGCTGGGCTTTTAAAGATCTCACTACATTGTAAAGATGGACTGTCCCCTTTGATCTCAGGGATGGTGTTCTGAGACCTGGGCTTTAAGAGGAACATGAGAGTCAGGTCCCTTGGGGAATAGTGGAAGAAATAAGGGATGTTCAGTTGGAGAAGTTTAAGGTTTGAGGAAATTCTGAACTTAGTCTGCAGAAGTTTCAAGCAAGAGTCTTAGATCTTGTGACAGAAAACCCAACTGAAACTGGCTTAGTCAAAAATAATATTTATTACCTCATATAACTGAAAAGCTTGGGAGGAAATGCCTTCAGGTCCGGCTGGATCCAGGGGTTCAGGAGATATCTCAGGAACCCTCTCCTCTCTCCCCGTTGCACTCCATCTCTTAACTCTGCTTTCTTTGTGGTGTTTCCCTCCATTTTCAGTCATCCTTTCCCCTCATGGAGGCAAACAAGAGTGCCCAGATATACCAAATTTTTATTCCCACAATTGTGTGTCCAGTGGAAAATGGGAGGGTCGATTTAATGGCCTCTAAACCCCAGATCTCTCTTTCATTGCACATGAATGTTTGGGGGGGCGGGTAACATGTCCAATTCTGAACCAATTGCTGTGCCTGGGAGAATGTATGGTCTGATTGGTCAGGCCAGGTCACGTGCCCATTTCTGGAGTTGGGGGCGGGGTCGACTCTACCCAAAGGAGCTAGGCTCGGGGAGGGGCTGTTTCACCTGGGAAACTGAGGGACTGTTACCAGAAGAGCGGGGAAGAGAAGTCAGGAGGCAATCGATCAATCGATGTTTATATTGGCATCAAGTACTATCAATAAATTGAGTCCAGAGTTTCTCTGCATCAGCAGTGCTGAAATTGGGGCTTCATTCTCTGTCTTGGGGGCTGCCCTGTGCATTGTAGGAAGTTGGGCAGCATCCCTGACCTTCACCCACTCTCCCCCCACCTCAGTAGTGACCACAAAATGTCCCCAGGCATGGCCAAATGTCCCCTGGGGGGCAGAATTGCCCCTGAGAGAACCACTGTTTTGGAGGGAGTGAGTTTCCTGTGTCCGGGGAGGTGGGGGATGGGTAGGGGGGTGGGGAGGTGGGTGGGCGGGGTGGGGAGGATGGAGCGGAATCCAAAGAGAAGTGAACAATTACTGGCTGGGGTGAAGGTGAGATTGAGAGCTTCTTCAAGTTAGACATTCATTTATTTTATCATCGGCAACAGGCGCTGTGCAGATGGCTGGGGTGATGGGAAACACCACAGATTTCCTCTTTGCTCTCCTGAGTTCATGGCCTTGTGGGAGAGAAGGCTGCCTGTGTTCTGTTTCCTGTGGCCGCTGTAACAAAGTCTGAAAAACTGGGTGGCTTGAAACAACAGCTATATTGTCTCACTGATCTGGAGGGCAGAGGTTTGAAAACAAGGTGTCGGCAGCATCTTGCTCCATCTCCAGGCTATAGGAGAGAATCCGATCTTTGCTGCTTCCAGCTTCTGCTGGCTCCAGGCGTTCTTTGGCTTGTGGCTGCGTTATTCCAGCTTCTGCCTCCATCTTCACGTGGCTGTTTCCTCTGTGTCTATCTGTCTGTGTGTCTCATAATCCAGAAAGATCTCCACACCTTGACATCCTTAATGAAGTCTTGCAAAGTCCTTTTTTTTTTCTCTTCAAATAACATCACACTCACCAAGGTGCCAGGGATCAGATGTGGATGTATCTATTTGGGGGCTGCCATTTAACCCGCTACAGACAGTAAACAGGCAAATCAATAAAACACGGTAGTAAGTGCTGCAGACAGAATAAGCCAGGGGTCAGGATGGAGAAGAACAAAGGGGGCAGGCTTCTGGAGGATGGTCAAGGAAAGCTGAGAGCTGAAGGATGAGGAACCAGCTCTGAGAAGCATGGGAGCAGGGAGGGCAAAGGCTGTGCAAAGGCCCTGTGGCAGGAGGATGAGAATGAAGGATCTGCTGGCAGAAGGTGAGCAAGAGAAGGGAGAGCAGAAGGAAGTGATGTTTGGGAGGAAGGCACTTCACTGGAGGTGGCTGTGGGGATGTGTGTGGAATTTAAATATGATGGGAAGTCTTGGAGTGTTTTAAGCTGCTCCGTGGGGACTGGACTCTAAGGACAATAGAGGTGACAGTAAGGGGACCTGGGAGGAGGAGGTTGATGAAGGTATCCCAGGGAAGAGTGATGGGGGCTTGGACGAGGAGCTGGGGACAATGGATCTGGCTCCCATTTTGTGGGTTGAGCTGATCAGACTTGCTAACAGATTGGATGGAGGGGGTCTGGGAGTGAATGAAAGGAGGTCAGATGATGTTGAAGTTTGTAGCTTAGGGACCCGCATGAGTGGGGGTATCATTTGCTGAGATGGGAAGCCTGGGGGAGGAACAGGTTTTGGGGAGTTCTGATTGGGCCATGTGACCCTGGCGATAGAAAGCAGCCCAGAGTGGTGGTTACTGCAGCGACTTTTTTTTTTTTCCTGAACGTGTGGCACGGCTTGTGGAAACTCAGTTCCCTGACCAGAGATTGAACCCGGGCCACAGCACAGTGGTTCTTAACTGGGGGTGGGGCAAGCGGCTCTGTCCTCCAAGGGGACATTTGGTAGTGCCTGGGGATGTTTTTGGTTGTCACTACTGGATGGAGTGGTGTGGTCCTGGCATCGAGTGGGTAGAGACCAGGGATGCTGCTACATGTCCCCTTATGCCCAGGACAGCCGCTCAATTATCAGTGGTGCTGAGACTGAGAAACCCTGTTTGAGGGCCGTGGACTCTGGTTGCCTGGGGGTCCAGGTGCCGACCCTGACTTTGGGATCTTGGGTGAGTTGCTGAACCTCTCCGTGACTTGGTTTCCCCCTCTTTGAAAAGGGGGCAAGGATAGTCCCTACCTTATAGGGCTGTAGTGTCAAGTGGCCAGAAGGGCATAGTGTCAAGGGACCCAAAGAGCAAAGCGTATCCACATCCAGGTCTTGGTACTTTGAAAAGAATCATTTTTTAAAAAATTATTTATTTATTTTAATTTTTATTGGGATATAGTTGATTTACAATGTTGTGTTAGTTTCAGGTGTACAGCAAAGTGAATCTATTATACATATACATATATCCACTCTTTTTTTTTTTTTTTTTTTGCGGTACGTGGGCCCCTCACTGCTGCGGCCTCTCCCGTTGCGGAGCACAGGCTCCGGACGCGCAGGCTCAGCGGCCATGGCACACGGGCTTAGTTGCTCCGCGGCATGTGGGATCTTCCTGGACCGGGGCATGAACCCGTGTCCCCTGCATCGGCAGGCGGACTCTCAACCACTGCGCCACCAGGGAAGCCCCACTCTTTTTTTTTTTAAAGATGAAAAGAACAGTTTTAATGAAGTGGATGGGAATAGGTTCAGAAAGTATAATGAATAACAACAGAAACAGTTCCCATTTACTGAGCACTTACTACGTGCAAGTGTTGTTCTGCGTACTTACAACTTATGCACTCACTTGATTTTCACAGCAAACTCATGGAGAAGGTACCTCTGTGTTTCAGTTATCTGTTACTGTGAAACAAACCAACCCAAACTAAGTGATGTATGTCAATAACTATGTTATCCTTCTCACAGATTCTGTGAGTCTGAAATTCAGATGGGGCATGGTGATGATGGTTTGTCAGCTCTGTGATGAGAAACCTTGAATGTCTGGGGGCTGGAATCATCTGGAGGATTCTTCACTCCCCTGTTGAGTGCCTGGGCTGGGATGACTTGAAGCTCTGCTCAGCTGGGGCTGTTGCCTGGAAACCTGGTCTCTCCATGTGGCTTGGGCTTCCTCACAACATGGTGATTGGGGTTTTGAGGAGCGTGGAGAGAGAGCAAGTGTTTCTCAAGGAAACAAGGCGGAAGCTGGAGGGTTTCTTCTAACCTACTTGGGAATCATACAGTGCACTTGGCTGCATTCTCAGTGACAAGCAAGTCGCTAAGACCAGCCTAGAATCAACGGGAGGTGAATCAAACTCCACCTCTTGAGGGAGGTGTGACAAGTCACACTGCAGAAGAGCACGCTGGATGGGTGATATTTTTGTGGCCATCTTTGGAAAGCACAATCGGTTACCTGTTATTGTCATAATTTCACAGATGAGGAAACAGAAACATGGAAAGTTTAAGTAAGTTGCTCAGGTGAATAAGTAGCTATGCTTGGATTTGAATGCAAGTGGACAGGCCACCAAACCTGTGACCACAAACACTATAAGAATACTACCTCTTTTTGGGGGAGCATATGAGCCTTTCAAGTGGTTACGGAGATAGTCTTAGATTCGGATTTCTGGTTCTCCTGGTCAGGATTCAGCCAGGAAAGCAGAATTCATCTCAGGTCTTTCAAACAGAGAGGATTTAATTCAGGGAATTGGCTAATGGTGATGGGATTGCTGAGGAGAGACGGGTGATACTAAGGTAACCCAGAGAGTAGCCACTAGGCTGGAGAAAAAATAGAAGGAGGTGGTGTGACCAGGGGCCAGGGGCCAGAACCATTTAACAAGAGCTAGAACTTTGGGCAAGAGCTGTCTTCAGGGAGCTGAGACCATGGAGGTGTGTATTTGCTGCTGGAGAGGCAGAATAAGAGAGGGAGAGATACCCTGGCTTCTCTCTTCGTCCCACCTTGTGGTCTCCTGCCTGGGCCTCCCCTTGGCTGAAACTACCTGGAAGCCAGGGTGCAAAGGAACCTGGGAAATGTAGTTCCCTTCGATACAGAGCAAAGCAAAGGAAGGGCAGGTAGGATCTGAGAGCAAGCAGGCCTTGAGGAAGTGACTGCCTCTTTGAGCTCAGTGTATTATCTCAGTTAAAGGAAGTTGCTGTTCCTACTATTTGCCTGAGAATCAATGATAAGCAATGGTTTTATTTCCTGTGGCAGAGTCCTCCTAAGCTTTAATGGCTCTGCTTGTTCTGGAGTTTAGCTAACTCTTAGATCAAACCCAGATCTCCTTTCTTAGGACTCTCCTGTCACAGGCCCCAAGCACACAGCTAATTGCCTTTCCTCCAGACAGCCCATCAGAGACCTGCCTCCCAGGAGTCCATCCTCAGCTTCCCCCAAGTTCCCTCTGGTCCAGGAAGAACACCACAGTGACTTCATGACTCCTCAAAGGACGGGGTTTCCAGAACTTCACCTTGGGGTGGCTGTCTTGTGCTTGTTTGCCTGGGGGACCCAGAATGACCCCAAGACGGGTGCAGCATCTGAGCACCCCAAGAAATGTGGGGCTGTTGCCTTCAGTCTGATCTGTGATTGAGTGGGGGAGTTGAAGAAAAAGCTTCAAAAGGCATCAATCATTTGTGCTTCCCTCTCTGGGACTCCGGGAGATATGGCAGGATGGTGGGATGCTCCCATGACAACCCTTGCCCCATTTTGATCACATGGCCCTGGTTTTGGTAAATCAGCATCTGATGCCAATTTTGGTTCACTCCCTCCCACTCCCCCTTTCTCACTCTGCTCCAACCACACTGGTCTCTAACCTCTTCCTCCAAAGCACCAGGCAGGGTCCAGTCTCAGGGCCTTTGCATTGGCTGTTCCCTCTGCCTGGAATGCTTTTCCTCCAGACACCTACCCAGATCATTCCCTCCTTCAAGTTTTTACTCAAATGTCACTCTCTCCATGAGCCTTCCCTGGCCCTCTCATTTAGAATCGCACCCCTTCCTGGCATGCCCCATCCCCTTATCTTATTTTTCTCACTTAATATTTACCACCTTCTAACAAGCTATATATATATATTCATGTAACATACTTGTTGTTTGTCTCCTGCCAGAATGTCAGCCTCACGCGGGCAGGGATGTGAATCTCTTTTGTTTACAGCTGCATTCCCAGCACTTAAACCAGTACCTGGAGTATAATAGATGCTCAATAAATATTTGCCAAATCAATGAAGGGGTGGTTAAATGAGCAGATACCCCTTGCATGCCGTTCTCTTCGCCTGGAACACTTTTCCCCCACCTCACACTCTAAAGTAAGATTTATTTGGACAGAAAAAGCATATATTTGTGTCTCATTTATTTTGTTTTATCAAGGGTAGGGACAAAAAATGGGACAGGGGAGTGTGTTTTGCATTATTGACCAATGGTGGCTTACAGTATTCCTTCTTCCCATCCTCTCATCCCTGAAAAGCTCCTCTAAAGCTCCTAGTTTTAGGGAAACACACAGCAGGAATCTGGTCTCCTGCTAGTTTTTTAAAAACAGCCCTATTAACATACAATCAGTGACATATTTAAAATACACAAGTTGATAAATGGTGTCATACTGGACCTGTGAAACCAGCCCCACAATCAAGAGACTGAACATATCTGTCACCTCAAAAGTTTCCTCCTGCCCTTTTGTAATCCCTCCTACCTAACCCCCACCTGCCATTCCCAAGCAATCCCACATCTGCTTTTGGTCACTATAGAGTAGTTTGTATCTGTTACCGAGTCCAAACTCGATGGCCACATGACAGGCCAATAAATCAAGAGATGGGTTGTTTGGGCAAGGAATAGCAGCTTTATTCAGAAAGCCAGCAGACTGAGAAGATGGACGTGTGTCCCAAAGAACCATCTTCCCTGAGCTAGAATTTAGGCTTCTTTTATACTAAAAGGGGAGAGGGTGTGGTTGGTTGCTGCAAACTTCTTGGTGCCAGAATCCTTTGTTTTTGCAGCTGTCCACGTAGGTTAGGTCACAATGTTCCTATAAACCTCCAACAGGATTAACATTATTCTCTGAACAACTTTTATCTCCATATGAATGGAAAAGTGTAAAACCTTTAAAGGTCAGAGCCTTGAGAATGGGCTATCTTGTATATTTCAGGCTACAGACTACATTCTTAACTTGTAGCAAAGGCAATTATACAAGGGCTAGAGTAAAAGAGACAGATCCAATATGTAGTTAGCTTTGTTCTTCCCTATTACACATCTTCTAGAGTTTTATATAAAGGGGAGCATACGATATGTACTCTTTGAGGCTGATTCTTTCACTCAGCATAATTCTTTTGCAATTCACTGAACTGTTACGTGCCTTAGGTCTTTATTCCTTATTGGTTGAGTAGTATTCCATTGCATGGACTTACTAAGTTTGCTTATCTGTTCTCCCGTCCATGGGCGTTTGGGTTGCCTCCACTTTTTGGCAAATAAAACTTCTCTGAACATTTGTATAAACACTTGCTTTCATTTCTCTCGGGTAAACGCCTGGGGATGGAATAGGTCATATAGGAGGTGCACGCGTAGCTTGTTAAGAAACTGCCAAACCACTTTTACAAAGTGGTCGCACCATTTGACATTTCCCCACTGGCTGTGTGCAAGGCTTTCCTGGACTGCTTCTTCTCTTTGCTTCGTCTCTGAGTTTTGGCTTTACCAGACTCATCTCCCCCTTAACCAGATCCCACAGGGCTCCGTGCTTACCACAGTGGTGATCAACCAGTGATTCATGTGCCTCTCTGCTCGGTGTCTGCCTTGCCACTAGACTGTAAGCTCTGTGGGGACAGGGCTCTGTCTGGCTGCCGACAGGTCCCAGGGCTTGGTATTCAGTAGGCACTCGATACATGCTTGCTGAATGAATGTATGACCCTGACTGGTGGGCTGGGGTCTAGAGTGGAGATTCAGTGAATATTTTTATTCCCATGGTGATGATGAGGAAACAGGCACCAGGAAGTACAGTGACCCATCCAAGGTCCCTCAGCTTGCAGTGGCTGGGCTCGGAGTCAACTCTGTTCGTCTGACCCCCTGGACTGGCAGTGAGATGTTGAGCGTGTGCTGGGGTGGGAGGGGAGGGGAGAGGAGAGAGACGGCGGGAGCAGGGTGGGTTTTAAAGGCCAGGAAGAGGCATTTATACTCTGCACCTCTGCTTGCAGGCTTCAAAAAGGGTGCACAGCACACCCACCCTCTCTGGTCTGCAGAATGAAGTTTTGCAACCTCGAGATTAAGGGGCTGCAAGGGCTGAACACAGAGGGCCCCCCTTTCTCGACTCCCCCGAGCAAACCCTGGTAACAGGCATTTCCTGTTTCCGGTAGGCTCCCTGGGGCTGGGGTGGGTGTGGGGAAGCTGGCTCCTGCACTCATGGGCTCAGTTCTGGGTTCCCTCGCCTGCTCCATGCCCCCCATCTCCTGTCCCCCCATCTCCACCACCCAAAGGGGCCTCTGTCCCTGCACGCTGGTTCCCTGAAAGAGGGTGGTGAACTGGCCAAACTTTCCAGCTCTTTCTTTGTCTGGGGCAGGGGTTGTGATGTTGGGGGAACTGCAGGCAAAGGGGAAGTGTCTGGGTGCTGATTTGCATATGGGCAAGATGCCAGTCCGACTCTGAGTTTCTGGTGGAAAGAGGAGGGGAACTGAGGGGGTTGCCTCCCTCTCCCAACAGGGAGGAAATAGTCTCCCATGCCGCTCCTACCTTTGTCCTTTGCCACCTTCACCCACACTTCAGGCTACCAGGAAAGTCCTTCTAGTGGCCTAACCTCTGTCATTCCTGATGTCGGAGGGAGCCCCTTGCTTTAGCTGGCCCTACTCCAGCCAGGGGGCTGATGAGTCTTACCCCCGTTCCCCCTTTGAGGTGTCACATGACTGGGGGGAAGCAGTCTGAAGTCTCAGCTGATCTTCCTGAGGTCAGCAGGGAACTTCCTCCCTAGGCCAGACAGGGCCATCTGTTCCGTTGTCCCTGGTGAACCTGGAGTCAGCCCATGACCTTGCAAAGGCTGCTGGGCTGGAGAGTGGTACATATGGTTCCTGTTATGTGCTGAACCCCCCCAAATGCCACCTGCAGCGTGGCACCATGAGGCAGCCTTGCGTGGTTTGAAGAGGTCAGGTGAGGAGCGTGACCTCTGGACCCAGAGAGCTGGTATCTGGCTCCCCATTTCTACCTGTGCATCCTCGGGAAGGGGATATCTCCTTTCTGAGCCTCAGTTGTCCCATCTGTCAAATGGGGTTCCATTCCTTCACCAACTTTTTTTGAGCACCTACTGTGTGCCAGGCATTGTACTAGGTGTTGAGGCTACAGCAGTGAACCAGCTACACAGAGAATCCTGCCCTCGTGGAGCTGATGTCCTAGTGTGTGTGGGAGGGTTGGGGTGGGGGGATACAGACAGACAATAACAAAATAAATAAGTGAAATACACGTGTGTTACAATTTTATTTTATTTTATTTTTTTGGCTGCGCCACATGGCTTGCAAGATCTTAGTTCCCAGACCAGGGATTGAACCTGGGCCCACAGCAGTGAAAGCGCTAAGTTCTAATCACTGGACCACCAGGGAATTCCCTACAATTTTAAATAGAGTGGTTGGGAAGTTCTCCCTGAGAAGTGACATTTCATCAAAAGCCCAAAAAGAGCCAAGGAAGGGCGGCACCAGGTTAACGGGGGGATGGACATTCTAAGAAGAAGAGAATAGTCCATGCAAAGGTCCTGGGGCTGAATTGTGTGTGACATGTTCTAGGAATAGTGATGATAGGGAGGAGGTGAAGGCAGGGAGGTGACAGGGAAAGGTTGTGCAGGTTTTGTGAGCTGCAGAGTGGACTTGGGTTTGTATCTGGGTGGATTGTCTTGGGAGGGTTCTGACAATATTACTCTGGCTGCTGGGTTGAAAATAAATTGTAGGGGCCCAGGAGCAGAAGAAAGGAGTCCTGGACTTCTCTGGTGGTCCAGTAGTTAAGACTCCGCTTCCACTGCATGGGGTGTGGGTTCGATCCCTGGTTGGGGAACTAAGATCCCGCATGCTGCGCCGCCAAAAAAAATTTTAAAAAAAGAAGAAGAAGCAAGGGGTCCACTGGGGAGGCCATCACAGTTATCCAGGTGAGTGATGATGGTGGCTTGGACCAGTAGAGGTGGACAGAAGTGGGTGGGGTTCTGGGTATATTTTGAATATATACCGATAGGATTTTGGAATGGATTGAAAGTGGAGTAGGAGAGAAATAGAGAAATATACCAATGGAACCAGTACGATTTTGCTAATGGATTGGAAGTAGAGTAAGAGAGAAATAGTCAAGGCCACTCCAATACTTTGGGTTTGGATAACTGGAAGGGCAGATGTTATTAGAGCCTGCAACTAATAACATTATTAGTTATTAGATCTCAGTAGCAACTGTTATTAGATCTCAGTAGCAACTTTGTTGGGAGAATTAAAAAAAAACTGTGCATGTCGGGGACTTCCCTGGCGGTACAATGGTTAAGAATCCAGGGCTTCCCTGGTGGCGCAGTGGTTGAGAGTCTGCCTGCCGATGCAGGGGACACAGGTTCGTGCCCCGGTCCAGGAAGATCCCACATGCCGCGGAGCGGCTGGGCCCGTGAGCCATGGCCGCTGAGCCTGCGCGTCCGGAGCCTGTGCTCCACAACGGGAGAGGCCACAAGAGTGAGAGGCCCGCGTACCGCAAAAAAAAAAAAAAAAAAAAAAGAATCCACTTCTACTGCAGGGGACGTGGGTTCAATCCCTGGTCTGGGAACTAAGATCCTGCATGCCGCGCGGCCAAAAAACAAACAAACAAACAAACAAAACTGTGCATATCAGACTCTTAGGGTAAGATTTGGAAAAGGCTCAGTTCTCAATAAATGGTGCCTCCTACGAAGGGCTGGAGCCTCCGGAGGGCAGGGGTTGGCCCCTGCAGGCAGTTTTGATCCACCTAGCTACTCTTCAGAGACAACTTTGGGAAATGAGGCTGTAGAGAGGCAGGGAGAGGGCGGGGCAGAAAGGCAAGGGGCATGGAACAGAACAGAACCAGCCATATATTTTTTGTGGACACATGCATGCGTAGTAAAAGAAAGCGGACACCGATGGAAACCACGCACACCCATTTCTGGATAGGAGTTACCAGTGGGGAGGGAAAGAAGGGCATGCGATTAGAGACTATTGCACATGGGTTTGAAACGTAATGATAATGTTTAATTCAAAAGAAAATATGTTTACTCAAAGGAGTTGAAAACTTATGTCCCATACAGAACACAGATGTTTATAGCAGCTTTATTTATAATTGCCAAAACTTGGGAGCCAACAAGATGTCCTTCAGTAGGTGAATGGATAGACTTTGGTACATTCAGACAATGGAATGTTATTTGGAGCTAAAAGAAATGAACTGTCAAGCCATGAAAAGACATAGAGGACCCTTAAATGTATATTACTAAGTGGAAGAAGCCAATCTGCAAGGCTATGTACGGTATGATTCCAACTTTATGACATTCCGGAAAAGGCAAAACTATGGAGACAGTAAAAAGATCAGGGCTTGCCAGGGGTTAAAGTGAGGGAAGGATGAATGCATGGAGCACAGACGGTTTTCAGGGCAGTGAAAATATTCTGTATGATACTATAATGGTGGACACATGTCATTACTCATTTGTCCAAATCCATAGAATGTACAATACCAAGAGTGAACCCTAATGTCGACTGCGGATTCTGGGTGATGATGTGTCAATGTAGGTTCATCGATTGTAACAAATGTACCCTCTCTGGTGAGGGATGTGGGTAATGGTGGAGGCTACACATGCATTGGGGTAGAGGGGTGTATGAGAAGTGTCTCTACCTTCCATTCAGTTTTTCTGTGAGGCTAAAACTGCTCTCAAAAATAAAGTCTATTATCACAAAAATAAAGGAAAAGAGAGAAAGGAAGGGAGAGACCACTAGAGTCCCCCCGACTGGATGGATGGAGGTGCCACGGACCTCAAAGGGAGCTGACCAGGTGTTTTCCTGCCTCCTTGCAGCCTCCAAAAGCCTGCTGGTCTCTGCTCCACCTTGCCACTCATCCTCCAGTAGGTTAACCTGAGCTCTTTCATTTGGCTACAGTGTTTCAAGAAAGAGAGAACAGAGGTTGCCATGCGGTCTGGTTGCCTAAGCTCAAAACTCACACAATGTGACTTCCGCTACTTTCTATTGGCCAAAGCCAGTCACGAGACCAGCCCAGACACAGAAGATGGGAAAATAGACTCCACTTCTAGATGGTAGGAGCTGAAATCTATATGTAAAAGATCACAAGGGGCATTCAGGCAGAGGGAACAAGGCATGGAGGCAAGAAAACATAAAATATGTTGCATTTAGGGTGGGGAAACCATTTTTACCAAGTTGGAGCCGAGGTAGGGGAGGTAGTGTGAGAAAAAAGATAGTTCTTGCAGAATTCCACAGGGACCAAATCTTGCAGGCCACGGTGAGGTTGAACTTTATTTTGAGGTCGATGGGTGACCAAGGCAAGGTTTCATGGTCACATTTGCTGTGTGGAGGTGGGCTGGGAGGGGTGAAACATGAATTAGGGAGACCACTGAAGAGGCTAATACAGTCACAAAGGTGAGAGATGGTGGTGTCTGCTCTAGGATTTGACAATGGAAATGGTGAGAAGGGCTTGGATTGAGAGGTAGTTTGGATGGTGAATCTGAAGTACCTCTTGATTGACTGGAAGGGGAGGATAAAATGAATTAAAAATTTTTTTAATTTTATATTGGAGTATAATTGATTTACAATGTTGTGCTAGTTTCAGGTGTACAGCAAAGTGATTCAGATTCTTTTCCCATATAGGTTATTACAAAATATTGAGTAGACTTCCCTGTGCTATACAGTAGGATCTTGTTGATTATCTATTTTATATATAGTAGTGTGTAGCTGTTAATCTGAAACTCTTAATTTAACCCTCTCCCCACCTTTCCCCTTTGGTAGCCATAAATTTATTTTCTAAGCCTGTGAGTTTGTTTCTGTTTTGGAAATAAGTTCATTTGTATCCTTTTCTTAGATTCCACATATAAGAGATATCATATGGTATTTGTCTTTCTCTGTCTGATTTGCTTCACTTTGTATGACAATCTCTAGGTCCATCCATGTTGCTGCAGATGGCATTATTTCATTCTTTTTTACAGTGGAGTAATATTCTGTTGTATATATGTACCACATCTTCTTTATCCATTCATCTGTTGATGGACATTTAAGTTGCTTCCATGTCTTGGCTATTGTAAATAGTGCTGCTGTGAACATTGGGTGCATGTATCTTTTCGAATGGATTAAATGAACTGATACTTGCAAAACACTTAGATGCATTCCTGGTTTGGAGAAAATAATCCATAAACATAATCTAACTTGATTATGATGCTTGGGGAGTGTTAAGAACCATCCTGTGTTCCCCAGCTGAGTCTCTGTGTGGAGATGGAGAGCCTGGAGTAGGAGTGGGTTTAAAGTAGCCACGATGTCCGCCTTGAACCTATTCAGTTTGAAGTGCCCACTGATGGATGAAGGAACCTGTTTCCACAGCTTTAAATGAAGAAGTTGGTGGTAATGAAAGGGCGGTGCATTGTTCTGAAAACCCGACCCTGGGTGGGAAAAGAAGTCCAGACTCTCCTCTACTTATCCCCATGTTGTTTATTTATTCAATAAACACTAATTGGGCATTACTACATGCCACCACATACAGGCTCCAGAGATGCCTCAACTCTGGGCCCTGCTTTCTTCTGGTGGAGGGAACAGAGCAAGCAGGTCACAGGCCTTGTGGTCAGGCCTGGGGTGGGGAGAGACATTATACTAAGGGATCCTGGGGTAGGGGAATGAGGTTGAGGACTCCACTTGGGCGAAGAAATGGGGGAAAAGTTATTGGAGATGGGCCTTGAAGGATGAGTAGGAGTTCACCAGGCAGATATGACAGGAGTCTTTAGCCCAGATTCCAGCCATTTTTTAATTTCCATGTGCGTAATTAGTGAAACAATTACAAGAAGAACTGGAGTGGGCAGTCATGGGGCCTCTGAGGATCCAACAGATGACAGCTGACTCTGGCCCTTAAGTCTACTGTATTAGGATAACACTAGCTGCTGTAACAAATAAGCCTTTTCAGTGACTTAATGTAATAGAAATGTATTTCTTGTTCACACAGTAGTCCAGTGTTCCTCCTGGTACAAGGTAGGAGGTTTTTCTCTCATGGGGTGATTCAGAGACTATTTTCATTTGTGACTTTACTATCCCTTAGAGTCTCAGCATCATTTCTGTCTGCCTGCAGACAACACGGGAAAATAGAGTATGAAGAAGGCAATCCCACTTCTTAAATTGAATACATTGCCCTGACAATGATGTACATGGTGAATACTCACATTCCATTAGCTAGAACCAGTCATATGACCACACCCTTTTGCAAGGGGGGATGGAAAATGTAGTCCTTGGCTGTGCGGACAACTTTACAGCCACAATTCCATATCGTGGAAGAAAAAGCATGAATTCTGGTGGATTGCCAGTGACCTCTGCCACAGGTGGGCAGCAGGAATAGAACTAAGACCTGGGAGGTGCTACGAGATAACCCAGTTTGCCTTGTGACCTTGAATAAGTCCTTCTTCTTCCTCTCTGGGCTTTTTCCTCTCTCTGGGTGATGAACATTGGAGACTAGTTGATATCTGAGGTCTTTTCCAGTTCTGAAAATTGATAGGTCAGTGAATGCTCTTGGGCTTTCCAGCTGGAGCTAAGATGATGATGGTGATTACAATGATAGTGATGATGACGGTGGTGATGATGATGGTGACGATGATGATTGTGATAGTGATGGTGATGGTGATTATGATGGTAATATTGATGATGGTGGTGGTGGTGATAATATGGTGATTATAATGGTGATATTGATGATGAGGAGGAGGAAGATGTTGAGTATACTGATGATGGTGGTGGTAGTGGTGATTATGATGGTGACATTGATGATGATGATGGTGATGGTAATGATGGTGATGGTAATGATGATGAAGATGATGATGGTAATGATGATGGTGGTGGTAGTGGTGATTATGATGGTGATGTTGATGATGATGAAGATGATGGTGATGATGATGATGGTGGTGATAATAACAGTGATGATGTGATAATCATGATGGTAATAATGGTGATAACAATGGGTATGATTATGGTGATAATGGTGATGTTGATGATAGTGAGGATGATAATGATCATTTCCAGATACTGAGGGCTCACACCATGCCAAGCCCTTTACATGCATTATTCTATCATATTACAATGACATGACACAGTAGGCATTACGATGATCCATTTTTTTAGGAACTTTCATAACAAGTTCAGAGAGGGGAGGTGATTTGCCCAAAGACACACAGCAAGTAGGATCTTCTCGTATCCTTGTTTTTTTTGGCTGCACTGCTGGGGCTTGAGGCATCTTAGCTCCCTGACCAGGGATTGAACCCAGGCCCTCGGCAGTGAGAGCGTGGTGTCCTAACCACTGGACCACCAGGGAATTCCCTTCTTGTATGCTTTGGGAATTTATTCTCCATCCTGTTCCCTACTTTACCATCCCAGGATATTCCTACTGGCTCTAGGGATTGAAGGTTGTAGGTTTGAGAGAAAGCCCTGGAGTTCAGTGATGGTCACATGAAAGATGTTCAATGAAAAACCATTCTGGACTTTTAATAGAAATTGCATTGAATCTATAGCTCAATTTTGGAGAAGGCTGAAATTTTAAAAATACTGGGTCTTTCTAGATAAGAATTAGTATATATTTCACTCTATTTATTTACATCTTCCTTCATATCTTTCCGTAAAATTTTATAATTTATTCCATAAAGGATTTGTACTTCTTTTGTTCGATGTGTTAGATATTAATCAGCTTTTTTGTTCGATTGTTTGTTTTACATTTTTTAGGTGATGGGAAATGCTATCCATTTAAAGTGAAGTCCAATTTTCATACACAAAAGTACTCAGTTCTTCAATTTACCATCCAATCAGTTCTAGCAAACGTGTGCCCTTGTGCAACCCACACCCTATCAAGATACAGAACTTTTCTATCACTTGTGGCCTTTCTGAGTCAATCTCTACCACCCTCCCCACCCCAGAAGCAACCACTGATTTGATTTCTATCTCCATAGGTTAGTTCTGCTTATTCTAAAATTTTACAAATGTAATCTTGAAAAAAAGACACATTTTCCGATTGATTGTTGCTGATGTACCGACATGCAATAAACCTTGTGTGTTGATTTTGTGTTCAGTAACATTGCTATTTTACTAATTCCAGTTATTTATGTGTATATTCTTTTGGGCTTATCTATGTTGGCAATCATAGTGTCTGCAAAAATGAGCATTGTACTGATATTTCTTTCTTTTCTGTCTTTCCTTTTATTTCTTTGTCTTGTCTTACAACTCAGGCTAAGATCTTTAGTATAGTTAATAGGAAGCGTCAGCGGGCACCCTTGCCTTTGTTTTTATTTCAAAAAAAATCTTTGCAGCATTTCGCTCTTAAGTATGATGTTTTGCTTTTGACTTAAGACAAAGGTTGAAAGTTTTTTCAAGATGCTCTTTAGCAGGTTACAGAAGTTCCTTTCCATTTCTACTTTGCCAAGAGTTCTTTTTCCTCTCTTTCTGTGAACATAAATGGATGTTGAATTGCTACTGTGTCTTTTATGCATCTGTCATAGTTGCTAATCTCTTTTTGACAGAACAGGCCTTGGGCAAGCAACAGGATCCAGCTAATAAATATGATGTATAACACTGTTTACATCATATTTATTTAACACTGGCTTCTGCTTATAACACTTAATCCTGGGCTTTTAATAGAAATTGCTTTTAAGAGAAATTTAATAGAAATTTCTCAAAGGAAACTTTGAGAGTAGGATGTTCTCTCCTTAAATACATTAATTTATGTTAAAGTTAATTTAAAGTCCATGTTCCACATAGGATGTAGGATGGCTTAGGTAGGCTGTGGATGTGGCAATAATTGAGAAGAAGATACAATCTGAAGATGAAAGTGTGAGATACACAGATACAAAGAACAGTGTGTATTGAATTGATTCATAAATGCAGCTGCCTGAGTTTGCACCCCAGCTGCCTGTCCCTGCCTCAGTTTCCATATCTGTAAAACAAGGATAATGATCATAATTATTTTGCAGGATTGTTGCAAGGATTCCATGATACCTCTCATATAAATATGATATATATATTTTTTAATTTAAAAATAAATTCCCTTTATTCACCATTTTAATCATTTCTGACCTGACTTAAATGTGGCCACATGCGTGCTAGCAAAAGCATCCACAAATATTGAGGCAGAATAGCCTCCAAAAATCTATAATTTTTAGATACAAAGGAATTAATGACACTGAGTAAAATTATAGCCAGGGTCTTACACCTACATTTTAGAGCCCATAGATAACATGTGACTCATTTCTACCTTTTTCAAATGCAGAGAAAAATTTAGAGTCATTCAGAAAGAATCAAAGGTTTATATTGGGGATTCGATTAATATAACTCACTACATGAATAGAATCAAGAACAAAATACACATGATCGTCCTGTACAGGTCTTTAAAATCACTTAATGAAAGTCAACATCCATTCCTGATTCAATAAAATGAGCAAATACAAAAACTTTTCAAGAAGCTAGGAATACAAAGAAACATTTAAATTGATAAAAACATTTCTATAAGTTAGGAGTTTGGGATTAACATATACACCCTGCTGCATATAAAATAGATAACTGGGACTTCCTTGGTGGCTCAGTGGTTAAGGATCCACCTGCCAATACAGGGGACATGGCTTTGAGCCCTGGTCTGGGAAGATCCCACATGCTACGGAGCAACTAAGCCTGTGTGCCACAACTACTGAGCCTGTGCTCTAGAGCCCGCGAGCCACCACTACTGAGCCCGCGAGCCACAACTACTGAAGCCCACGTGCTTAAGCCCGTGCTCCACAACAAGAGGAGTCACCGCAATGAGAAGCCTGCGCACTGCAACGAAGAGTAGCCCCCACTCGCCACAACTAGAGAAAGCCCGTGTGCAGCAACGAAGACCCATGCAGCCAAAAATAAATAAATAAAAAATAAATAGATAACCAACAAGGACTTATTGTATAGCACAGGAAACCATATTCAATATCTTGTAATAACCTATAATGGAAAAGAATCTGAAAAAAAATATATATCCGAATCACACACACCATAGAAGTCCTGTTTAATTTTTAAATTAATTTTGATGAGCTGATCTCTCTATATAGAAAGAATAAAACTCATAGAAGCAGAGAATAGAAGGACAGGTACCAGGGGCTGGGGTGGAGGTAGGGAAATGAATGGGCAGACGTTGGTTAAAGGGTATAAAGTTGAAGTTACATAGGATGAGTCAGTCTAGAGGTCTAGGGTACAGGCGTGATGACTGTACTTAGTAACACTGTATTGAACACCGTAAATATGCTAAGAGAGTAGATTTCAACAGCATTCATCACACACAAAAACATGGTGACTATGGGAAGAGTTGATAAGTTTATTAGCTTGACTATAGTAATACTTTCACTATGAATAAACATATCAAATTGTCCTGTTGCACACCTTAAATATATACAATTTTTATTTAAAAATACATAAATTTAAAACAATATATAGACAGCGCTGGGAATGGAGCACGTGGCAGGAGCTCATGCTGGTTTCCACTGCATGCAAGGCAAAGCATTGAAGCTATAGTCAGGAAAACTGGCTCCAGATTCACACCATCCTGGAGTTAAATTTCAGCTCTTCTATGGACTTACTCATTTTGCTTTATTTGTTTGTTTATCTATCTATCTATTTGGATTTTTAAAAATTGAAGAATAGTTGATTTACAATGTGTTAGTTTCAAGTGTACAACAAAGTGATACAGTTATATATAGTGTGTATATATATATATGTATTCTTTTTCAGGTTCTTTTCCATTATAGGTTATTATAAGAGTATTGAATATAGATGCCTGTGCTATACAGTAGGTCCTTATTGTTTATCTATTTTGTATTCAGTAGTGTGTATCTGTAAATCCCAAACTCCTAATTTATCCCTCCCCTCACCTTTCCCCTTTGGTAAGCACAAGTATATTTTCTATGGCACAGACTTACCCTTCTTTTAAACTTTTTATTTTATATTGGAATATAGTTGATTAATAATGTTGTGTTAGTTTCAGGTGTACAGCATAGTGATTCAGTTATACATATACATGTATCTATTTTTTTCAAATTCTTTTCCCATTTAGGTTGTTACATAATATTGAGCAGAGTTCCCTGTGCGTATATATTTTTTTCTTTTTTTGGCCATGCTGCATGGCATGTGGGATCTTAGTTCCCTGACCAGGGATCAAACCTGTGGCCCCTGCAGTGGAAGCGTGGAGCCTTAACCACTGGACCGCCAGGGAAGTCCCAGCCACAGACTTATTCTTGCTGTTAATAATCTTGGGCAACTTTCCTTCCCTCTCTGAGCCTGCTTGCTCAGAGGTAAAATGGGCATTAAAAACTCATGGGGTTATCAAGAGAACGGAATAAGTCTGAGTGCCCAACCACGTGAAGTAGGCATCCCCAAAATGCAAATTTTGTTACTGTAGAATCACAGAATAGGGGTTAGTAAGTACCTGGGATTTGCCTGGAGAGCTTGTTAAAAATGTAGATTTTCAGGCCCTCACTGTCATCCATCCATCCAACAAATATCTATCAAGGGTCTATTCTAGATGCTGGATGTCCACCAAGAAACAAAACAATGGTCCTGCTCTCCTGAAACTGACATTTGATTTGGGGGAGATGAACAACAAAAGAAAGAAATGAAGCACAGTTGGAGGGGATAAAAAATGCCAGAGGAGGGGGGTTGCAATTTAAAATAGGGTGGTCAGAGGAGGCCTCATGGAGAAAGTGACCTTTGAGGAATGGCTTGAAGAAGGTGGCCAGGAACCTTGTGCACACTGGAGTATATGAGTTTGCCTGGGCTGCTGTAACAAAGTGCCACACACCTGGGAGCTTAAACAACAGAAATGTGTTCTCTCACAGTTCTGGAGGCTGGAAGTCCAGGTGTCAGCAGGTTTGGTTTCTTCTGAGGCCTCTCTCCTTGGCTTGCAGACAGCCACCTTCTCCCTGTGTCCTCACATGATCTTCCCTCTGTGCGCGTCTGTGTCCTAATCTCCTCTTCTTATAAGGACTCCAGTCAAATGGGTAAAATGATCCCATTTTACCTTAATTATCTCTTTAAAGGCCCTGTGTCCAAATATAATCACATCCTGAGGTCCCGAGGATTAGGATTTCAACACATGAGTTTTGGAGGGGACACCATTCAGTGTCCAAGCAGTCCATTCCAAGTAGAGGGAACAGCCAGTGCAAGGGTCCTGGGGCAGGTGTGTTGGAGGAACAGTGAGGAGACCCGTGTGTCTGGAGCAGAGTAAGTGAGGGGGAGAGAGGGAGGAGGGGAGGGCAGGGAGTGGACGGGGCAGGTCGTGCAGGACCTTGTGGACCATGGGGAGGACTTTGGCTTTTACCTGAAGGAGGGTGGAGCCCTGGAGGGCTGTGGGCAGAGGAGGGGTGGGACCTGACTCGGGTGTCCAGCAGAGTTTGACTGAGTAGTATGAGGGGATGAACCTGGAAGATGCACTTTTTAAAAACTGAGATATAATTCATATACTATAAAATTCTCCATTTTAAAGTGTACAGTCCAGTGGTTTTTAATATATTCACAAAGTTGTGCAACCTTCACCACTGTCTAATTCTAGAACATTTTCATCACCCCCAAAAGAAATCCCATATCCAGGGAGTTCCCTGGTGATCCAGTGGTTAGGACTCGGAGCTTTCACTGCCGTGGCCGGGGTTCAGTCCCTGGTCAGGGAACTAAGATGCTGCAAGCCTCGTGGCACGGCCAAAAAAAAAAAAAAAGGAAAAGAAAGAAATCCTGCATCCATTAAGCATTCTTCCCACTCCCTAGCTCCTGGCAACCACTAACTTACTTTCTGTCTCTAAGGATTTGCCTATTCAGGACGTTTCATATAAATGGGATCATACACTATGTGGCCTTCTGTGACTGGCTTCTTTAACTGAGCATGATGTCTTCAAGATTCATTCACACAGTGGCATGAAACAGTACTTTGTTCCTTTCTATGGCTGAGTAATATTCCATTGTTTGGATTTGCCTGGTCTGGACATTTCATATGAAAGCAGTCACACAATATGTGGCTTTGCAAGGTACATTTTAGCCAGCTCTCCTGATGAATATGCTTCAGGAATCTTGGTCCACGCGGAGTTCCTTGAGAGTGCTGGGGGCCATGGGAGAGGCCAGCTCCGCATGCTGGGGGAGGCTGGTGGTGCGGAGGTTGGTTATAATCATTTAGAATCTGAGAGACGTTAGAGACAGTTGATCCCATTGGGACATTTGATGAGCTGATGATGGGCAAATGCAAGGACATGAGGGCTTGTTTACATCAGAACCCACCACCCCAAAGCCAGAATGACATCTTGTATGTTTAACTGAGATATCACCTAGAATCTTTTGGTTGCAAATCACAACCCAAACTGGTTTAAACAAAAAAAGAATGTGTTGGCTCATGAAATTGAAAAGTTCAAGGATATTTCTTTTTTTTTTGATTAAAAAAAAATGGAAGTATGGTTAATTTACAATGTTGTGTTAGTTTCAAGTGTACAGCAAGGTGATTCAGTTATACATACATACATACATATATATGTATGTATATGTGTATGTATGTATAACACAACATTGTAAATCAACTATACTCCAGTAAAAATTAATTAAAAAAATAAATAAAATGGTTAATGGTTAAACTTTTTTATTGTGGTAAACTATACATAATTTTTATCATTATATATATAAGTAAAATGATATAAATATGTTTTATAATTATAAATAAAATTTTATATAAAGATATATGACTGATATATGTAAATAAAATGATAATATTTGTCATTTTAACTTCAATATATATATGTGTGTATATATATATATATATATATATATATATATATACTTTTTCAGATTCTTTCCCATTATAGGTTATTACAAGACATTGAATATAGTTCCCTGTGCTATATGGTAGATCCTTGTCAGGGATATTTCATATAAATGAAACGACACAACATGTGACCTTTTGTGTCTGACTTCTTTCACGGAGCATCATGTTTTTGAGGACCATCCCCTTCGCAGCGTATATCAGTGCTTCACGCCTTTTTGTGGCTGAATTGTATTCTACTGTTTGGCTGCGCCTCATTTTGTGTATCCAGTATCAACTGATGGACATAGGTAAATGCATAGAGACAGAGAGCAGGTGAGTGGTTTCCAGGGAGAAGGGAGGAGAGCGAGGAATGCAAAGTGACTGCATCACTTAATGCATAGTTTCCTTTTGGGTGATAAATTGTCTTGAAACTAGACAGGGTGATGATTGCACAATATTGTGAATGTATTACATGCCACTGAGGTGTACATTTTAAAATGATTAATGGTTATAAAATAGATAACCAATAAGAACCTACTGTATAGCACAGGGAACTCTACTCAGTACTCTGTAATGACCTATATGGGAAAAGAATCTAGAAAAGAGTGGATATATGTATATGTATAATTGATTCATTTTGCTGTACAGCAGAAACTACCACAACATTGTAAATCAAGTATACTCCAATAAAAATTAATTAAAAAGATAAGGGCTTCCCTGGTGGCGCAGTGGTTGAGAGTCCGCCTGCCGATGCAGGGGATACGGGTTCGTGCCCCGGTCTGGGAAGATCCCACATGCCGCGGAGCAGCTGGGCCCGTGAGCCATGGCCGCTGAGCCTGCGCGTCCGGAGCCTGTGCTCTGCAACGGGAGTGGCCACAACAGTGAGAGGCCCGCATACCGCAAAAAAAAAAAAAAAAAAAAAAAAATAAATAAATAAATAAATAAATAAATAAAATGGTTAATGGTTAAATTTTCTTATTGTGGTAAACTATACATAATATTTATCATTATATATATAAAATAATATAAATATATTTTATAATTATAAATAAAATTTTATATAAAATACATAACTAATTTATATATAAATAAAATGATAATATTTGTCATTTTAACCATTTGTAAGTGTACAATTCAGTGGCGTTTAATACATTCACAATGTCATGTAACTGTTACCACTATATCCAAAACTTTTTCATCTTCCCCAACAGAAACTCTGTCCCCTTTAAACACTAACTCCCTATTCGTCTCCCTCAGCCCCTGTTACCCACCACCATACTTTCTGTCTCTATGGGTGTGCCTATTCTAGGGACCTCATGTAGTTGGTATCATACAATATTCATCTTTCTGTGTCTGGCTTATTTCACTTAGCCTAGTTTTCAAGGTTTATCTGTGTTGTAGTATAAATCAAAATTTCATTCCTTTTTAATGGCTGAGTAACATTCCAAATGTATGTATACACCACATTTTGTTATCTGTTAATGGTTAACTTTATATCTTATGAATTTTACCTCAATAAAAAAAAGATTCAGGGGTATACTGGCTTCAGGTACAGCTTGATCTTTACTCGGTGGGGGGGCTGTGCCTTCTTTTTCCTCTTCTGTGCCAGTCCCCAAGCCAGATGGCCAAGGGTCAGCTTCTCCCCTGTCCCATTATGTTTTGTCCATTCTCATTTATCTCTCCACAGTTCCTGTGCCTCAAGAATATCCGCACCTTCCTGTCTACCTGCTATGAGAAGTTTGGCCTCAAGCGGAGTGAGCTCTTTGAGGCCTTTGACCTCTTTGATGTGCAGGATTTCGGGAAGGTGAGCTGGGACTGAGCTGCCTGTGAGCTGGACACCGAGAGCCCAAAGATGGGGTTTCAATTCATTTCCATGAACGTCTACACTGGGCAAGCCAAAGGCTACTGGGGAAGGACTGATGGGGCAGACCAAGCTGTACAACAGGTGCAAAGAGCATGGCTTAGGACATGTGGAACTGAGTTTGAGTCCTTGCTCCACCAGTTGCTGTGTGACCTCAGATATGTGGCCACATCTCTCTGAGCCTTAAGTCCCTTGTCTAATTTGGAAGTAATATCACTCCATCCTCTCTGAGTGATTATGAGGATTGAATAGAACAAGGGGTTCAAGTGGTGGGTGCTCAGTTAAAGGAATGCTGACATGCTGAGGTTGGGGAATGGGAAGGTGGGAAAATCCCAAATTAGGCTCCCAGGGGCATGGGGTCTAACCTCAAGGTCGGGTGCTTGGAGGCTGTGTTCTGGCATGCGGGTGGGCAAGGGGCTTGCTGAGCAGCCTCGGCCCTTGTCACAGGTCATCTACACTCTGTCTGCTCTGTCCTGGACCCCAATTGCCCAGAACAAGGGGATCATGTGAGTAACTATCTGAGCCGACAGCTCTGGACCCATTTGGCCCCAATCCTCCTCCTCCTGGAAGCTCCCTCCCCACCTCGCCCTCTGGCCTCTGGCTCACACCATCCTGGCTCCCCCAGGCCTTTCCCCACTGAGGAGGAGAGTGTGGGTGATGAGGACATCTACAGTGGCCTGTCCGACCAGATCGAGTGAGTGTCTGGGACCACGACCCTGCCCCGGGGGGTCTGAGGGGACCAAGACCCTGCCCTGGGGTATGAGGGGATCAGCATCCTGCTCTGAGTGTCTGAGGGGACATGGCTCTGCCCCAGGGGGTCTGAGGAGACGGGACCCTGCCCTGTAGCGTCTGAGGGGCCGAGGACCCTGCCCCAGGGGATCAGAAGGGTCCCTGGTCTGGGGGAAGCCCCTGGCCCTGCCTGACTCCGCCTCCGCAGCGACACGGTGGAGGAGGATGAGGACCTGTACGACTGCGTGGAGAACGAGGAGGCCGAGGGTGACGAGGTGTACGAGGACCTCATGCGCACGGAGCCGGTGCCCATGCCGGTGTGTGGGAGAGGAGGGTCGGGCGGGGCAGGCGCATGGGTGGGGCGCGGCCCCGGACACCCCAACACCGGCCTCTCCTCTCCGCTCTCAGCCCAAGATGACAGAGTATGACAAGCGGTGCTGCTGTCTGCGGGAGATCCAGCAGACGGAAGAGAAGTACACGGACACGCTGGGCTCCATCCAACAGGTGCGATGCTCAGTCCCCGCCCCTTCCATGCGCATGCGCGGAGCGGAGAGGCATCATCCGTCCCATGCGAGCCTGGGGCTCTTACCTGTCCCCGCTGCTTTGTATTTCTCTGTCTCTTCTCGTCTCTGGTCCTTCTGTGTCTCTCCCTACTTCTTCCTCTGTTTATCTCTCTCTCCTTCTGTGTCTCTTTATCCCTGTCTCTATCGTTTCCTGTATCCTCATCTCTGTCCGTCTATCTCTGTTACTGTCTCTCACTTTCTAGTTCCTCTTTGTCCTTTGGCCATTTCTTTTTTTTTTTTTTTTTTTTTTTGCGGTAGGCGGGCCTCTCACTGTTGTGGCCTCTCCCCTTGCGGAGCACAGGCTCCGGAGCACAGGCTCAGTGGCCATGGCTCACGGGCCCAGCCGCTCTGCGGCATGTGGGATCTTCCCAGACCGGGGCACGAACCCGTGTCCCCTGCATCGGCAGGCGGACTCTCAACCACTGCGCCACCAGGGAAGCCCTGGCCATTTCTTTTTTTAACCGTTTTATTGAGATTTAATCAATATACCATACATTTCACCCATTTAACATCTATAATTTAATGTTTTTTTTTTGTATATTCACAAAGGTGTACAACCGTCACCACAGTTTATTTTAACATTTTTATTGAAGTACAGTTGATTTACAATGTTGTGTACCACTGCTTAATTTTAGAACATTTTTTTCTTTCTTTTTTTTTTTTTGGTGGGGAGTGGGCGGGGGGCTGCACTGCGCGGCCTGTGGGACTTTAGTTCCCAGACCAGGGATTGAACCCAGGCCCTCGGCAGTGAGAGTGTGGAGTCCTAACCACTGGACCGCCAGGGAATTCCCAACTTTAGAATATTTTCATCATCCCCCAAAGAAACCCCATATCCCTTAGCCATCACCCCTTATATCCCCATTCTCCCCAGCCCCTGGCAACCACTAATCTACTTTCTGTCTCTATGGATTTACTTATTCTAGACATTTCATTTAAATGGACTCATACACTATGTGGTCTTTTGTGTCTCGCTTCTCTCACTGAACATCATGTTTTCAAGGTTCATCCACATTGTAGCGTGTGTCAGTGCTTCATTCCTTTTCATGGATGGACCACATTTTGTTATTCATTCATCCATTGACAGACATCTGGGTTCTGTCCACTTTGGGGCTATGATGACTAATTCTGCTCTGAACAATCTTGTACAGGTTTTTGTGTGGACTTTTTCCCCATCTCTCTTTTCTCTCCTTTTCTGTTTCTTTGCCTCTCTTTCTCTTTACACATTTCCCTCTCTAGCTCAGTCTCTGTGTTTCTGTTTGTCCCTTTCCGTCTCTGTCTCCTCCTCCCCGTCTCTCTGGGATTCCTTCATCCTCTCTCCTCCTTCATCCTTCATCCTTGTCTCCCCCCCACCCCCCGACAGCATTTTATGAAGCCCCTGCAGCGGTTCCTTAAACCTCAAGACGTTGAGATCATCTTCATCAACATTGAGGTGAACTGACCAATTCCCGCCCTCCTGGACTTCTGTCCAGTGGGGATGGTCTGCTGGCTTCGCCTGTCCCTGGAGTGTGGGGGGTGGAAGATGAATGACATAGGGGTGGGTGGATGACCCTTTTCCCAGCCGGCATCCCGAGCCCCAGGCTCCCGCCCCAGCCCTTACCCCTCTCTCCGAGTAGGACCTGCTTCGCGTGCACACCCACTTCCTAAAGGAGATGAAGGAAGCCCTGGCCAACCCCAGCGCACCCACCCTCTACCAGGTCTTCATCAAATACAAGGAGAGGTGAGACCCAGCTGGCCAGCCCAGACCTCTGGAGGTCACCCTGCCCTGAGTGGGCATTTGGGAGGCCCTACCCTCATAGACCACTGGACAGAGAGGGCTTTTCCTTCTTTGCTCGTGGGCAAGGGGCTGCCCATCTCTGGTTAAATTCCCAGCTCTTCCTCTTGAGAGCTGTGTGGCACTGGAAAGTCACTTAACCTCTCTGTGCTTCTGATTCCACATCTATAAAATCAGTGTGATCCAGGAACGTATCTCCTGGGGTTGTGGTGAGGACTGAGTAAATTGATGCTTAAAGTGCTTAACATGGGGCTTGACACACAGTAGGTGATCAATAAATGCTTATTAAATAAATGAACATTGAGCAGAGATGATACACCAGGTGCTCTGATAAGAGCTTCTTGTGCTTTATCTCATTTAATGCTATAATAACCCCACGTGTGTGTGTGGGGGGGGGGGCGTGCCATTGTTATGACCATTTTACAGACAGGGAGACTGAGGCTCAGCGTCATGCAGCTGGGAAGAGGTGGGGCTGGGACTGACACCCAGATCTGCCTGACCTTGGTGCCAGCTGCCATTCCCCGACCACCTGTCATCTTCCCGCAGGTTCCTCATCTATGGCCGCTACTGCAGCCAGGTGGAGTCGGCCAGCAAGCACCTGGACCGTGTGGCTACAGCCCGGGAGGATGTGCAGATGAAGCTGGAGGTGGGGGGATGGGCTACATCTTTGTGTGTGTGTGTGTGTGTGTGTGTGTGTGTGTCTCCCACTCCTTCCCAGGCTCCAGGGGCAGTAGAGAGGAAACCGAGCTGGAGATGGCATCCCTTTCTGTTGCAGCCCAACCAGAAGTTGGCCCGCTGAAGGTTTGGGGAGGGTGGTACTGACTAGCCAACTGGGAGAAATGGACCAGGAGGAGATGGACCAGAACGCTGAGCCCTAACCCCAGCTAAACCCTGACTCTGGGCTGAGCCCTGATGCCAGGCTGAGGTTCTGACCCTGATCTGAACTCTGAGGGCACACTGAACCCCAGCCAGAGCTCCAACCCTGGCTGTGCCCCAAGTCTGGGCTGAACTCCAACTTCACACAGAACCCCAATCCCAGCCAAGTCCTGATCCTGGGCTGAGCACTGATCCTGGACTGAACCCCAACCTGGACCCGTGTGTCTAGTGGGAGCACAGACGGGGCAGGGATGCTGAGGAATGGCTTGTGTGTGCCGTCCATCAGCTTCTTTGGTCTCCACAGTGGGGACCCTCCAGACCTGTCGATCTCCCCCTCTCCAGCTCCCCTCAGCTGAGGAATCCTGGACCTCTTCCCCAGGCAGCCTTCCAGCTGGGTCTTAAACCACCCCTCACCCCGTGGCATTCTTCCTTATTTCCCTGGGGGAGAGATGAAGCTTCAGGTTCTATAAAAATCCCCACCTGCCTCTACATCTCTCACTCACCTCTTTCTCCAATCTCCCAGGAATGTTCTCAGCGAGCGAACAATGGGAGGTTCACCTTACGGGACCTGCTGATGGTGCCCATGCAGCGGGTCCTCAAATATCACCTCCTTCTCCAGGTGCCCAAGGGGGCGCCCAGGCATGGGTTTGGCACATCGACCTCCCTGCAAGGGCTCCTGGGGGCTGGGCTCTCCTCTCTGGGTGGGGTCACCGGGGCCATGCCTCTAGGGACAGCAGAAGGATGAAGAAGGAGCTGGTGGGCCAGGCTTGTTTGGAAGGCTCCCCAGGATGAGAGGGCAGAGGCCCCGGGTGATATACGTCTCTGTGGGTCACGCAGGAGCTGGTGAAACACACGCAGGACACAACAGAGAAGGAGAACTTGCGGCTGGCCCTGGATGCCATGAGGGTGAGTGGTCACACACAGGGGTGATGGGGACACACAGACACATACGCATTCAAGTCAGTGAGTACTATCGAGGCACGGTCATACCCACGGGCCACCCCTGCCTCCACCGCACAGGGACACACCTGTCCGCCGAGTGAGTTATTCGCAGCGTCCCCCTCGGGGACAGTGACATCCTTCTGCCAGCCACTGCTGGGGGCTGACCCCCTGTCTCCGGCCAGGTGGGGGGGGCCCAGGCTCACCCCTCTCCCACCCCCAGGACCTGGCACAGTGCGTGAATGAGGTCAAGCGCGACAACGAGACGCTGAGGCAGATCACCAACTTCCAGCTGTCCATCGAGAACCTGGTGAGGGGGCGGAGTGGGCATGGCCAGGGGCGTGGCCACGTGGGGAGGGGCTTTGGTCTCCTGCGTGGCCTCTTACCAGACACCCTGTTTGCTGTGTAGGACCAGTCTCTGGCCCACTATGGCCGACCCAAGATCGATGGCGAGCTCAAGATCACTTCTGTGGAGCGGCGCTCCAAGATGGACAGGTGGGCGGAGCCAGCATGGATTTGGGGTGGAGCCTGGACAGGGGCGGGGCCAGGCTACTAGTTAGGCAGGTGGCCAGAGCCAACACGGATCTGGAGTGGAGTCTGGGCAGGGGCTTGGCCCTATTTCTAGACAGACAGGTGGGTGAGGCCACACAGACCAGTGGGTGGAGCCTAGATGGAGAGGCGGGGCAGAGCCAGCATGGATGCGTGGGTGAAGCCAAGAACGACAGGTGGCAGGACCTGTAAGGATCGCGTGGGTGAGGTAGGCATGGCCAAGTTGGCCACAGAGGAGGAAAAGGGCAGGAATCCTAGATGGACAGCAGGGTGGGGGGCCCGGAAAGTGGGGGGGGGGATCAGGCAGAGAGCTGGTGAGGACTTAAGGAGGAGCCCGACAGGGGCACCTGACCCAGCTGCTTCCAGGTATGCCTTCCTGCTCGACAAAGCTCTGCTCATCTGTAAGCGCCGAGGGGACACCTACGACCTCAAGGACTTTGTGAACCTGCACAGCTTCCAGGTTAGAGACGACTCCTCCGGAGAGCGGGACAACAAGAAGGTGAGGCTTGGAGGCTGTAACTGGGGAGCCTCAGTGCTGGGGAGCCTCAATGCAGCTTGAGCTCTCCACTTGGCCTTTGGAATGCAAGTGCGTGTGTTGTGTGATTTTAGATTTGTGAATGTGTTTTTGCTTCTCCTGGGCAGCCCTTTCCATGGTAACCCATGCATGGCTCTCCTGGGAGCAGACAGGCTGTAGTTGGCTTGACCCTTTTCTCCCCACAGTGGTAGGGTCAATGGGTGTGTGGTCCCACCCTCTTCCAAGCAGGTGCCTTCATTTTCAACCCTGCTTCCCTGCAGTGGACTCACATGTTCCTCCTGATTGAGGACCAAGGTGCCCAGGGCTATGAGCTGTTCTTCAAGACACGAGAACTGAAGAAGAAGTGGATGGAGCAGTTCGAGATGGCCATGTAAGACCCCCGCCTCCTCCAGCTTTCTATCCTCAAGAGGACTGTAGCATTTGAGTGCAGGATCTGGGAGGCAATTCTGTGCTGTCGTCTCATCTCTGTCATGGGACCATTCTGAATCTCAGTTTCCTCATCTGGGAAATGAGAGGGACAGTCTTTTAAGGCTGTCTGCATCACCAGAATGCCAAGTCTTCGTAAGCTTCAGTCACCAGCCTGAAAATCCTTCCTTCTTGTCTTCCTCCTCCTTCTTTTTCTTGAGGTGAAATTCACATAACAAAAACTTAGACTTTTTTTTTTTGGCTGTGCTGCACGGCTTGTGGGATCTTAGTTCCCCCACAGGGATCGAACCCAGGCCCTTGGCAGTGAAAGCACAGACTCCTAACCACTGGACCAGCAGAGAGTTCCCCAAACATAGCCATTTTAAAGTGTACATGTCAATGGCATTTAGTACATTCACAATGTGCGACCATCACCTTTATCCAGTTCCAGAACATTTTCATCCACCCCAAAGGAGACCCTGCAACCATTAAGTGATCACTCCCATTTCCCTTGCTCCCAGCCCCTGGCAACCACTAATCCGCTTTCTGTCTTCACCCATGTTCATTGCAGCACTATTCACAACAGCCAAAAGGTGGCAACAATGCAAACGTCCATCAATGGATGGATGGACAAACACAACAGGGCATATCCATGCAATGGAATAGTATTCAGCCATAAAAAAGAATGAGGTCTTGATCCATCCACACTGCAGCGTGTGTGGGTACTCCATTCCCTTTTATGACTGAATCCTGTTCCATTGCATGGAATTATCTTCCCTCACCAGCTCCAACATCTACCCCGAGAACTCCACTGCCAACGGACATGACTTCCAGATGTTTTCCTTTGAGGAGACCACGTCCTGCAAGGCTTGCCAGATGCTGCTGAGGTGGGAGTCTGGGAGGATGGACCTGGGTCCTGGGCTGGGTTGGCTCTTCCTCTTTGGGGGGGGCTCCCTGGCTGTCATGGCCCTGAGTTGGGAGGGGGGAGGCCCTCCTTTGACCTTTAGCTTCTCCATCTCTGTCCTGCTCTAAAGAGAACACAAAGGGGCCCTTTATGTTGTTGGTAAAACGATTGGCTGTGTTCATTCAACATCACTGGCTCTCTTCTTTATCTTCTCCCTGCATCCCAGAGGCACTTTCTATCAGGGCTACCGTTGCCAGCGGTGCCGGGCACCTGCACACAAGGAGTGTCTGGGGAGGGTCCCTCCATGTGGTCGACACGGGCAAGGTACCAGGAGACTGAATTTGGGAGGTGGGCTTGCTTCTGCATGGAGGGTGGGGGGTTCCCATTCTAACTAGTATTTCCTTTACCCTCTCATAGATTTTGCAGGAACTATGAAGAAGGTAAGACCCCCATGCTCCTTTCTGTGTGTGGAAAATCAGGGGGGTGGGTAGGGAAGGCAGGACCCGGGAGCCCTTGGCAGTGGGCATGGCTCTTTGCTGGGTGCTCAGATAAGGGCTGAGGAGCCCTCAGGCTGGGCACAGGTAGCGATACTTGCTGTCTTGGTCTCTCCCTCCAGGATAAGCCACATCGGCGGGCTCAAGACAAAAAGAGGAATGAGCTGGGTGAGTCAGCACGGGGCGCTGTGTGGGGCAGAAATAAATCTAGTCTGCCTCAGTGATGCTGGCCCAGGGGCAGATCTCAACAATTATATTAATGACCACATAATGCCCTGCTTATAAAGCATTTGTTCCAGTCCTAGAAACCCAAAAGGAATTTATAAATAACGAACTCAAATCCTTTACTAGCTTTGCTCAAACACTGTGAAGGGGATGCACGGAACATAAATCCCAAATTCCCAACTTATCCCTCCACCCCTCCCATTCACTTTTATTATTCACTGCCCCCCCGCTCCCCCTTTTTTTTTCTCGCTGACAAACTCCATCTGTAGTCTTAGCTGGCTGGGCATACCTCATCCCTTCTCCTACTGATTCTGTATCACAAAATCTTATCATAATGGAATAGTTTCAGCAAAGTGTAGTCCAACTGGATGGTTGCAGGAGATGCAGAGTTTGGCCAAGCCAGAATTCTTTTTAGCCCAATGCCAGTGGGGAAAGCCTGGATTTTGGTATATATTAATGATGTTTGTGAGATCACAGTTGTGATGGGTGATTTTTATTCAGCATCTACTGTATATATTGTGTGGGGCAAATGGTGCCAAAAAACAGTGTGCTTCCTGTCCTTCCAAAGCTCCCAGGCTGGTAGCAGGAGACAGACTTCGGCTAAGTCATTCCAGTTGAGGTGGGCGAAGTAGAGGGTTTTCCAGAGCATTCAACCAGGCGACCTGATGAATCTGAGCCTTCAGGGAGGGCTTCTCAAAGGAGGTGGCATTAAAGTGGACACTTGAGGGATAAGGAGTAGTCAGACAGATGAGGATGGCAGGAGTGTTCCAGGCAGAGGGAACAGCATGTACGAAGGCTAGGAAGCAGGACGGCAAGGCATTATTAAAGAACTCGGTGTGGCCGAGAAAAATAAACTCTTTGCTCATAGTCATACAGAGTCAGTGTAAAGATTCAGTTTCAGATCAATCTATCTATCATCTATCTATCTATCTATCTATCTATCTATCTATCTATCTATCTATGTAACCTGATACATAGATATCTAGCTGTAGTTCTCTATCTACAGCTAGATATAGATACATCAGTCTTATTTGTAATAGTCAAAAATTAGAAACAACTCAAATGTCCTCAATAGCAGGAACATATATATATATACACTATATATATAATATAATAATACATATGTATAAAATCAGCTTTATACAAAAATGTATATATCAGCTTTATTGGTCAAAAAACAGACAACCCAAATGTCCTCAATAGGAGGAAATATATATGAGTGTATGTGAGTGTGTGTGTGTGTGTGTGTATATATATATATATATATATATATTTAAACATAGCCAATACATATATGTTCATATATATGTACACATATATATACTTGCTCATATCCATTTTATATATATATAAATATATATATATAATTTTCTATTGAGATAGAAATATTTCTTTGTTGTTTTTTTTTGAAATATTTCTATTGAGATAGAAAATACATACCATAAAGTGTATAAAATGAATATATCTTAAATGTATGGCTCACTGAATTTCTACCCATGTAACCACCATTCAGATTAATGTATAGAACATTTCCATCATCGCAGAAAGTTTTACTGGATGGTGTTGGTCATACTCACTGCTAGTCCATTCTGCCTCCCAGAGGGAACCACTGTCTGACCTCTATCATCATAGATTAGTGTTGCCTGCCCTTGAACTTCGTACATATGAAATTGTATAGCATGGACTCAGTTACTGCATATTAGTGTGGTTGCCTGAAGCAGTCATTTGTTCTTTTTCGTTGCTTATTGTATTTTGTGCTGTTTATCCATCTTCTTGAGGACATTGGGTTTGTTGCCAATTTTTTTGGCTCCTGTGAAGAGAGCTGCTGTAAACATTCTTGTCTATGACTCTCTGGGACCTATGTTTTCATTTCTCTTGGTGATATATCAGGAGTGGAATTAGCTTTAATGGATACAGCCAAATAGTTTTCCAAAGTGGATTCCTACAGCCGTGTAGGAATGGGCTATGGGGTGGTGGCCACCCTCCCTGTTTCTGCCAAAAAAATTATTTAAAATATTTTCATATTAAAAACTTCTTCAAGAAAAAAAAAATAGAATCCAGAAATCCAGGTGACTTCCAGTTGCTCCATCCACATCCTCGCCACCACTTGGTATTTCCGTATTGTCTGTCTTTTTAATTTTCGCCATCTTGGTGAGTGGTGAGACTCAGGTTTGAAAGTCCCGGACTACCAGCCGTGCTGTATCACCACCTCCCCGCCCCTCCAGGCCTGCCCAAGATGGAGGTGTGCCAGGAGTACTATGGGCTGCCTCCACCCCCTGGAGCCATTGGACCTTTTCTACGCCTCAGCCCTGGAGACATTGTGGAACTCACCAAGGCCGAAGCCGAACAGAACTGGTGGGAGGTACAGGCTGGGGCTGTGGGAGTGATGGAGAAGGACCTGAGCGTGGGGTCAGGGTGTAGGTGACCTTGGGAATGGGATCATGGCACAACTGGACATGGCTGCTCTGGGGAGAGTGATGTCTATGGGGATTTTGGGGGCTGGCCTGGCCCTTCTGAGCTGGTGGTCTTCTCAGGAAGTTGATACTGATTGACACTTCTCTGGGCATCCAGGCCATGGAGAGATAGATGACCATGCGGAGTGGCCATTAGGTGAAAGATGGACACACACACACATGTTGGATGCCTGTAACTTCTCTGTCCATCTTTCCCTCCCATCTTCTTAGGGCAGGAATACGTCTACCAATGAAGTTGGCTGGTTTCCCTGTAACAGGGTCAAGCCCTACGTGCATGTGAGTGTCTCAAGTCTGGTTGGAGAGAGGGCAGGGGAGTTCAGAGAGGGTCCCGCGACTCTCTGCAGCGTTGGGGAGACACTCCTGAGGTCAGGAGGGGGCCGCCCATCATGGCAGGTCACTCCCTACCTCAGTGACTGAGCCCAGAGAGGAGTCCAGAAGGTTAGCCAACCTCTGCCTTCCTTCTGGGGCACCGAATGGAGTCCTCTACAGGGTCACTCCCCACCCCGTGCCTCCTTGCTCAGCTTTTGGGAACAGATCTGCCCACCACTCTGCCCGGCCCCTGTCCTTCTTCACCTGTTCCCTGCTCCCCTGATTCCCTCATCTTTTTAAAAAAAATTAACTAATTTATTATTTATTTTTGGCTGCATTGGGTCTTCATTGCTGCCCGCAGGCTTTCTCTAGTTGCAGCGAGTGGGGGCTACTCTTCGTTGTGGTGCACGGGCTGTAGGTGCGCGGGCTTCAGTAGTTGTAGCACGAGGGCTTCAGTAGTTGTGGCTCGCGGGCTCTAGAAGCGCAGGCTCAGTAGTTGTGGTGCACGGGCTTAGTTGCTCCGCGGCATGTGGGATCTTCCCGGACCAGGGTTCGAACCCGTGTCCCTGCATTGGCAGGCAGGTTCTTAACCACTGTGCCACCAGGGAAGCCCCTGATTCCCTCTTCCTGATGATTTCAGATCTTCCCCACTCTTCCCAAACCTTATCCTCCCTCATGACCCTGCTGCCTGCTTCACAGCCCTCATAGGAGCCTGCAGGGGGAAAGTCTCGTTTTTGTCGCTTTCATTTTATTTTATGTAATTTCAGGCTTCCAGAAAAGTCCTGAGAATAATGCAAAGAACTTCCATACATCCTTTACTCAGATTCACTACCTGTTAACATTGTGTCCCATTTACTCTACCATCTTTCTCTGCACAATTTATTTATTTAAAAATTGTCTATTATTTATTTTTCCTGAGATACTTCAAAGTAAGTTTACAGACGTATTTCTCCTTCATCTCTGAATATCTCCCAAGAACAGGAGCCTTCTCTTGTATAAACATAGCATGATTTTTAAAAACATGAAATTCAACAGGGACATTATACTATATATAAATTATTATATATAATATAAATCATTATATATTATGTAATCCAGAGTACATGTTTATACTTTTCCCAAAAATATCTTTGACTTTTTTTTTTTGGCTTGGGGTCATTTCTCTACTGTGGAGTTACATTATGAATTTCCAACTCCATCATTTCCTGTGAAGTTATTAGCAGGTATTCTATTGTAAAGAAGAACTGTCTCTTCTAATCTATATATCTATGTATTTATCTGTGTATCTGTGTATCAGTCAATCATCTTTGTATCTATGTATCTGTGTATCTATCAATCATCTGTCTATGTATCTCTGTATATATGTATCCACCTGTGTATCTGTGTATCTATCAATCATCTATATATCTATCTAATAATCATCTTTGTATTTATCTGTGTATCTGTGTATCTATGTATCTATCAATGAATCTTCTATGTGTCTAACTATGTATCTGTGTGTTATCTATCTCAGGAAATGTTCCTGGATTTTTATTTTAAAATTGTCCCACCCTTGACCAATGGGAGCCCCTTCAGGCTGGCTCTTCTGCCCTTTTGACATGTCCCCATCATTCTTTGAGCCCTTCCTTACTTTCTAGCACAATAGCAGACTTCTCTTGTACTTTTTCTGCCCCAATCTTGGAATCAACCATTTTCCCAAGGAGCCTGGGTCCTTTCATTGGAACATGGCATTCAGAAGCCAAGATCTGAACATCTCTCCAATTTCTGCCTACAAACATAGCTGCCTCTTTAAAGCTGATTCATTTGAGGGTGGACCGATTTCTCCCCCTGGATTCTGGGACTGTATTTCCAGTGAAGCGCACAGTGCCTGGTACTGTGCCCCCAATAAATGATAGTGGAAAAAATGAATGAATGAATGAATGAATGTAGTGCCCTGAAGCCTGTTGCATGCTGGACCCTTTGCCCTGAGTTTTGGTCTTTGTGTCCCCAGGGTCCCCCTCAGGACCTGTCTGTTCATCTCTGGTAAGTAGAACCACCTTTTTAATTTTCAACTTGGGGTGCTTTGGGGTGGATGCCTGGGCTGGGCATTGGGGTGGGGATGGGAGCTACAAACCAATCAGTTATTCATTCTTCAAACCTTGGGCATTAACTGCTGGCTCCAGCCCTATGCTGGCGGCTGCTGAGAGAACAAACAAAAGAAGTTCCCTGACTTTGGGACATTATGTTCTCACTGGAAGGAAAATGATGGTGATGATATAATGGCAGTTCCCTCTCCCCCCGCCACCTTTTCTTTGAGGACCTACTACTGATAGAGCAGTGAGGGATGGAAGTTTTCAGTGTTGCTTTGGAGCCCACTGACCTGGGTTCAAATTCTGACTCCAATATTATCCAGTTCTGTGACCTTTGGCCAGTAACTCAACTTCTCTGTGCTTCAGCTTTCCTCTCTGGAAAACAGATTAATAATATTTGCTTCATAAGGCTGTTAGGTGGTTTCCATGAGCCTAAAAAGTGCTTAGCTCTGTTCCTGGCACACAAAAAGCACTTTATTATCTGTTATTATTAGCACTCGCTGTTATGACTGCATTTCATGCATTCTAAAATACGCATTTTTCTCCCCCACGTTTTAACATCTCTGGCATTGGAATGACTCTTACAATTAGTGGTGTCTGAGTCTTCTGCCTAATTTTATGGGTAGTAATTTTTATTTCATAATTGCCCATGAAAGCACAGTGAATTTTACAATCATTGGCACCTTAGATTCGGACATGCTATGGTATTGTTTTTATGACCGTGTGTCAGCACTTCAAGGACACATTCAATTCTGGTAGTAACACTTTGAAGTACGTGTTATTCTTACTCCCTTTCTGCAAAGGAGGAAACCGAGGCTCAGATAGGATAAGTGATTTGTTCAGTATCACAAAGTGAGGAAGTGAAGGAGGTCGGATTCGAACCCAAGCTTGCCTGACTCCAAAGCCTAACCTTATTACACAAAGAGCATAATAACACACCCGTGTCGTGAATGCCTACCATGTATGAGGTGCACCAACTGCATTATTGCCATTTGTCAAAAATGTCCCTCTGTGATGGGCAGTTTTATCTCCTCTTTTCAGAAAAGGAAATTGGGGCTCAAAGTAGCAAACTCAGTTCCCGAGGTCACAGAGCAACTAGGTGGCAGAGCCAGGAATTAAACCGTGGTCACCTGAGGCTGTGCTCACCCTGCCCCTGCCCTGCCAGATGTTGTCACCAGGTCACCAGGGCCGGAACTGGATTGAGGAGAGTGAGACCCCGACTTTGGGTGCAACATTTAAGGGGGTGCCAAAAAACTCAGGCATCGAGATCCATACTATTTTAATGAAATATTTTTAAAAATCGAAAGCAAGGCAAAAAAATCTGTGATGAGCAAGATACCAGAACTGTAAATAAAGACACAGGATATGACAGGGCTGGGAGTAGGGAAAGGTGAATTGTGGGGAATCTGGCAACTGCAGAGTCAGATCTTGTCCTTATTTAAAATTTTGACATCTTGCTCATCACAGATTTTTTTGAATTTATTTTAAAAATTGAGGTGAAATTTACACGACATAAAATTAACCAAAGTGGCATTTATGTTAATATTTACATTTATATTACATATGCACATTTATAGATCATATAATTATGTATTATATAAAATTAATACATATTATGTTATATATTTATATTTATAGCATATATTTGTATTCATATTTATATATTATCTATATTATATATTATGTATAATTAACATAATTTATGTTATATTCACACTTATAAATATAGTCCTATTCACATTTACATGTTATCTGTAATTATATTGTATATAATTAATATATATTGTTACATATTTACATTTATAGCATAAACATATTTGTATTTATATATAATAAATAATTCATATTTTATATGATAAATGTATTGTCTATAGTTTGTATATATTTTTTATGTTATATATTTAAATTTATGGCACAAATGTATTCATATTCCTACATATATTATCTATAATTATATACTATATGATTAATATTTATATATGTTATGTATTTACATTTACAGCATAAGCACATTCATATTCATATTTATATATTATTTATAATTGTGTTATCTATAGTTATATTTTTATGTTTATATTTAAATTTATGCCATACGGGGCCTCCCTGGTGGCGCAGTGGTTGAGAGTCCGCCTGCCGATGCAGGGGATACGGGTTCGTGCCCCGGTCTGGGAGGATCCCATATGCCGCGGAGCGGCTGGGCCCGTGAGCCATGGCTGCTGAGCCTGCGCATCCGGAGCCTGTGCTCCGCAACGGGAGAGGCCACAACAGTGAGAGGCCCGCGTACCACAAAAAAAAAAAAAAAAAAAAAAAAAAAAAAAATTTATGCCATAAATATATTCATGCCCACATTGATATATCATATATAATTATATATTATCTATAATTAATATATGTTATTTATGTTATATATTTACATTTACAGCATAAAATATTCATAATCACATCTTTATTTATTTTTCACATCTATTGGGCTGGCCAAAAAATTCTTTCAGGTTTTTCCGTATAGACCCAAACGAACTTTATGGCCAGCCCAGTATATTTAATGGCATTTAGTACATTCACAATGGTGTGCAAGCAGCACCTCTATCTAGCTCCAAAACATTTTCATCAGCCCCCCAAAAAGAAACCCCATCACCTTAACAATCACCCCCATCCCCTTCCCCCAGCCCTTGACAATCACTAATGTACTTTCTGTCTCTATGGATTTGTCTGTTCTGGATGTTTCATATACATGGAATCATACAGTACATGCCCTTATGTGACTGGCTTCTCTCAGCATCATGTTTCCAAGGTTCAGCCACATTGTAGAATATATCAGTACTTCATTCCTTTTATGGATGTTTTTGCACTTTAAAAATACTGCATTAAAATACTACTTATTTTACTTATTATTATTTATCTTGATGCCTGAGTTTTTGGCTTGCCCTTTAAATTTTGTACCTGAGGCTGTGTCTCACTCTCCTCACCCTATTTCCGTCCTGGTGACCACAGAGATGGACAGACAGTGGACACTCGGTAAATACCTGTCCAGGCATGCCAAATTCCAAGTAAAAGAAAGAAAACCCAACAACTGTTTTTCTATACTCACAGTCTCAACAGTTCTAAAACCAAATGTGTGGGATTTTCTTCCTACATCAAACGATTCTCCAATTCTCCAGACACCAGCTTGGGTGTCCTACAATTCAATTCAATTCTGACACTGTTTGTCTGGAGTTAGCATCAGATCCCACAGATTAAGGGCTCAGTCCCACGAGACAATCCCCCACTTCAGATGACAATCACAAGCTCAGGTCACCTCTACTTCTGACCCATCGGCTATAAATGGGGGGTTCCCACAACCCCCACCTTGGGTTTGGTGATTTGCTAACACAAACTCACAGAACTTGGAGAAACAGTTTCCATACTAGAGTACCAGTTTATTATAAAAGGATTCAACTCAGGAACAGTCAGATCAGGAACAGTCAGATAGAAGAGATGCAGAGGGCAAGGTATGGGGAAAAGGGGCGGAGCTTCCACGCCCTCTCTGGGCTTGCACCCTTCTGGTACCTCCCTGTGTTCACCAACCTGGAGTCTCTCCAAAACCATTTGGTTGGGGTTTGGTTGAGGCATCATTACGTAGGCAAGATTGGTTAAATCATTGGCCATTAGTGATGAACTCAACCTCCAGCCCCTCTTCTCTCCCCATATGTAGGGTGGGGTGAGACTGAAAGTTCCAACCCTCTAACCACGTGGTTGTTTCTTCTGGCCACCAGCCCCCATCCTGAGGCTATCCAAGAGCCCCCAATCATCTCATTAGCATACAAAAAGACACTTATCACTTCGGAGATTCTGAAGGTTTTAGGAGTTACGTGCCAGGAAAGGGTGGGGGGCACAGAAACCAAATATATACTTCTTATTGTGTCACACTGAGACACAGTCACACCCAAAGGACTGAGTTGTCTCCTGCAATCCAGGGGTGAAACCTTGGGTGTGACTTACAGATATCTAATGGCCACTGCCCACTTCGGGACTCTGGCCACTGCCTCCCCCAAGGTTTACCTTGGTGTCTAAGGGCGCTGCTAGACCCAGGCTGTCATTAACTTAAAAAGAAATCACAGGGGTTGGGGGGAAAAGCAGCCTCAATAGGGCAACATAGGGGCTGTGTGGACCTTTCTCCTTGGTGTATCTTGACAGGTACGCGGGCCCCATGGAGAGAGCCGCGGCAGAAAGCATCCTCACCAACCGCTCGGACGGGACGTTTTTGGTGCGACAGAGAGTGAAAGATGCTGCAGAATTTGCCATCAGCATTAAGTAATTCCTCCTTTCCCGACCTATCTCCCCTTGTGACCTGGGCACTGCAGGTGCTTAGGAAGAAGGAAATGTACAGTCACGCTAGTTAACTTTTATTGAGCTCCTGCAGGGTCCTAGGTGTTTTTAATCTTTCTTATTTCTTTTACTTGACTGGCAACCCACAGGAAAGAGATACGCTTCTTAAGCGAGGCTCCAGGAGGCATTTAGCATACTCTAGGAAGAGGCAGAAATGCAATCTGGACCCAAGTCTTGCAGACCCTGGCTTTCCTGCCTTACTGTTTCTTGGGTGCAGCTTCTTGCTTGTGGTGACTTGTTTCCTTGTTGGTTTTGTCACTGGGTCTTGTGATTTTAAGTGGGGCTTTCCCTGTGGGTATCTTTGCTGCCTGGGTCCCCAGAGATTTTGCATTTGCTTCTGTTGGGAATCACCAACAAGTTAATTTCTTTTTCAGGTTAAAATATGTCTGGTTAATTCCTTAGTTTCCCAGACTACACAGGTGGTTTAAGTATAAATGCTAAACCCATAAGAGGGTAGGACTGAGGTTATGAATTCTCAAGGGTGACTTTTCTGTTTTGGGTCTGAGACAAACAAGCTTTCACATGGTCCCTGCTGTGCTCATGGGTGGGTTTTTCTAGACCACCTCTTTTCCTGAGGATGTAGCTTTTTGACAGTCCACCCTTATGGGGTGTGGGTGGGTCTCAGTGCCAACTCTCTACCCAACAGGGACCCAGTAACTCATCTCATGTTTCTATGTGATTAAGACATATGCTCCTTGGGAATTTCCTGGCCATCCAGTGGTTAGGACTCTGTGATTCTCCTGCTGGGGGCCCGGGTTCGATCCCTGGTTGGGGAACTAAGATTCCCCAAGCTGCGTAGCATGGCAAAAAAAAAAAAAAAAAGAGTAAAAAGACATATACTTTTAAGTTTCATCCTCATTTTTGGCCTCTGGGGATTTCCCTTACTTTTTTGAGAGCTCAGCATTTTTTTCATGGCATTTCTAGGGGTTTTTTTGAGTAGGAGATTTTTTTGGTTATCTAGTTCTTCATATTGGCAGAACCACTTCTGCCAATTCATGCCTCTTCCGTACTAGTCTGTGGTCCTCCATATTGCTGGAAATGGACCCCTTCTCGCACATCCTTTAGATTCTATGGTCATTCACTTTAGTGGAAGTGGCGATTTCATCCTATCTACTCTACAACAGTGCTTTCTTTATAAGGTATTTTTGACTTCTCAGCAACCCCGTGGGTCAAGGAAGATGATTTCTGTTCTATGGAGGAAGAAATTAAGGTTTAGAGCAGCAAAGGCTCCAGGGAAGGGATCCTGTTGGGCTCCAGTGGTCGCCCCCTCCCTGAAGTAGCCAAGAACGCTTCTTCCATGGTTGGGGGTGTGTAGCATGGGGCTGAGACTCGACAGGGGATGGGCCTGAATTCCCAGACTCAGGACGCAGTGACCATCTCGCTCTCTTTCCCTGCTTCCAGGTATAATGTTGAGGTCAAGCATATTAAAATCATGACAGCAGAAGGACTGTACCGGATTACAGAGAAGAAGGCTTTCCGGGGGCTTATGGTAAGGGCCAATGAATCCCTAAACCCAGCCTTCCAGAATCTAGGTAGGACCCTCTCTGAAGCTCCACCTTGGGACCCCCTTTCCTACGTTCAGAACAGCCCCTCCAAGAGGCACTATGGAGCAACTGGCTTTAAACTCGTTTTCCTAATCATCAACACTGAGAATAATAACAACAACAAAAACAACAGTAGCGGGCTTCCCTGGCTGCGCAGTGCTTGAGAGTCCGCCTGCCGATGCAGGGGACACAGGTTCGTGCCCCGGTCCGGGAAGATCCCACATGCCGCGGAGAGGCTGGGCCCGTGAGCCATGGCCGCTGAGCCTGCGCGTCCGGAGCCTGTGCTCCGCCACGGGAGAGGCCACAACAGTGAGAGGCCCGTGTACCGCAAAAAAAAAAACAACAACAGTAGCATCAGTGAACATTTACAAAGCACTTACTGAGTGCCAAACATATTATAGATAGGACTGCACTTCATCCCCCCTCAACTCACTCTCTGAGTTCCCATTTCACACATGGGGGAAACTGAGATTTAGTCCTCATCTGGTATCACAGAATAGCAGAGCCCCTATTTTTGTCAGATGTCAAGATTTAGCTCTGCCTAATCTGCTTCATGACCATTTCACAGAGAATCCAAATGCCTCTCAAGTGTTTTTGCTTCTATTTGGTGCCCTATAATTTTGGGCTGTCTTTTAGACATCTTAAGCCCATTGGTTTAAGGCACATGGATCCTACCCATGGTCTGTGGATGCTTGAGGATCCTTTGAATTCTCTGAAAGAAAAATCCAGAAATTTCCATATATCTGCAATTTTTTTGGAGGAAGGTATCTCAAATTTCATTTGAGCCTCAAATGGATCTTTGACTGCCCAAAAGGTTAGGGACTGTTCACTCATTCCACAAATCTATTTTGCCCCCAAACACTCTGAGAATTTTGGCTCCCCCCATTTTTTTTTTTTTTTTTTTTTTGGCGGTACGCGGGCCTCTCACTGTTATGGCCTCTCCCGTTGCGGAGCACAGGCTCCAGACACACAGGCTCAGCGGCCATGGCTCACGGGCCCAGTCGCTCCACGGCATGTGGGATCTTCCCGGACCGGGGCACGAACCCGTTTCCCCTGCATTGACAGGCGGACTCTCAACCACTGCGCCACCAGGGAAGACCATCCCCCCATTTTTTATTTCTGAAAAATTACTGAAATATTGCTGGAATAGTGTCATGAATATTTGTGGACCTTTCACCTGGATTTACTGATTGTTAATATTCTTCCTCTTTTGCTTTTTCTCTCTCTCCCTCTCTCTCTCTGCACACACACTCACACATTTATTCTGCAGTATTTAGGAGTAATTTGCAGGCATCATGATCTTTCCTATAAGTACTTTAGCGTGACTGTCAAAGAGCCAGGACATTCTCTTGCCTCACTACTGTGTCATTATCACAGTCAGGAAGTTGAACATTGATACAAAATTATTATTATAATACACAGCCCATTTCCAAGCTCCCTGATTGCCTGAATTATGTCTTTTATGACCTTTTCCTCCTAGGATATAATTAGGGGAATCACACATTCCTTTCATCTCCTTAGTGTCTCTTTTAATTTGCCATAGTTCCCCAGTCTTTTATTTATTTCTTTGGTCTTTCATGACTTTGGAACTTTTGAAGTCTAGAACTCCAAAACATAAGACATTTTGTTTTGCAGAATGTTAATGTTGACTTGACGGTTTCCCCACTGTTAGAATCAGGTTGAGCCGTTTGTGGAAGAAATATTCATAAACACAACACATCTGGGACTTGAATTCAGATCAATTTATTATAGAGGCCAGCTCTTAGCTGCTACACTCTATTGCCTGTCCTGGGACTGAATTCTGGATCTGCCCTTTTCCAGCTGTGGGACCCTCCATGAGCCTTCTCTGTGACTCAGTTTCTCCATTTATAAAATAGGGGTCTCATCAATGTTTTCACCTCCCATGATTATTAGGAGATTTTGATGATGTGTGGTTGCACACTGACCAGCACACAGTAGGTACTTAGTAAACAGCATTTATTATTATTACAATTATTTGTAAAAAGAGTGCTCTTGACACCCAGGGAGGGTTGGTTTTGGTGAGCTGGTCATCAGGCAAGTTGATTATTTGGTAAATGTATCATGAAATGAACTGGCTGTTAGGAGAACTGTCTTGAGACAATGTGATTTCTTCACCATAAAATGGTCCTGGCTGACCAGGAAGAGAGTGAGCTCCCCATCGTGGGGAGCATTCAAGGCATCTTTTGCCAGGGAGGCCAGAAGGAGGACCTGTTTCACATGAGGAGTTGGATGTGGCTCCTTCCAGCTGTGTCCCCATCGTGGACTGGCCCTCTGGGAGAGCATCTGTCCTGCTGTATTCTTTGCAGGAGCTGGTAGAATTCTACCAACAGAATTCTCTGAAGGATTGCTTCAAGTCACTGGACACCATCCTGCAGTTCCCATTCAAGGAGCCTGAGAGGAGAGCCATCAGCAAACCACCAGGTAGGCTGTCTCCAGCTGGGGGCCTGCTGTGCCAGCTCCTTCCCACTGTGGAGGGAAAGTGTGGGGATGCCGTGGACATTCCTTCCTGTGGGGTTGGAAAAGTCCTATCTGTGAAACAGCTTGAGCTAATTCCCACCTCCAGTTTGTCCCTTTGCTCTTGAGAGATTTGCATATCCATTTACTTGGATGAAAGGGTTTACTTTCATATTTTGGAAGATGAGGACACTGGGAACCAGAAGCGTCCTCACCTACACATTTTAAGCCTTTATTTTTGTATCAATATCAGGCATGAATTAGTATCAATAACCTTCTCCCACAGAAAGGCAAGACCTTTAGTACACTCTTTCTTTCCTTTTCCTTTGTATCTCTTAACTCACCTGGTTTGTTGAAGTTATTTCGAATACGGTTTGCTATGAATGAAAACAATCATACCTTATACTTTAGGAATTTTTTCTTCACCATTGCATTTCACTTTGCAAATTCAATATCAAGAATTATTTAGACTGTCTATATTTCTTGTTTTCTGTGTTTTCCTTTATTTTTAAAATTTCTTTAAAATTCTGATTCAAATTTTATTTTTCTGGAGTGCATTTGGGAGTACGTTTTTCAGAAAAGTCACCTGGGTGGTGGAGTTTCTGAATTCTTACATACATGTCCAAAATATTTTTAAAGAGGGATTTTAAAATTAATTATTGTTAAAATGTTTACCAATAAAATAACAATTCACCACTTAAAAAGTTATATTTTTGAAAAAGCAACACCAGCATAACATTAGGACACTGAAACCAAAATTATCCCTATTCTCATCACCCAATCAAATAAATGTTTCTATCTGTCTGCAAGTTACTTATTCATCCTGGTGAATATTTGGATGTTCAATCTTAGCATATTTGCAGAAATACTACAAATTACTTTTATAGTCTACAATATCACTTAATATTGTACTTTGGAAACTTTTTCCCTTTCTTATCTTTCTCCCTCTCTTTTTCAACCCTTGGACTTCTTTAATATAATTAATATTATCTAGAATGAGAACTTCCACATCTTTCTTCTGTTTCTTTCACTGTGAATATATACGTAACATTTAAAAGATCATAACTGTATTATTTTCTAAGTTTGGATGCTGGTTGGGCTAGAAGGATGATTCTGGGAAGACAACTGTGTACTCTCAGAACACAGGCCACCCAACACTCAATGGAAAGAAGCATTGAGGGGCCCTTCTTCATCCTGGTCTATTGGAGCATTGTCCTCCCACTGCCCCCAGACGATGGGTGTGTGTCTGATCCAGGGCCCTTTCCCACTTCTGCTCTCTCCCACACAGCAGGGAGCACCAAGTATTTTGGCACAGCCAAAGCCCGCTATGACTTCTGCGCCCGGGACCGATCAGAGCTGTCCCTCAAAGAGGGTGACATCATCAAGATCCTTAACAAGAAGGGGCAGCAGGGCTGGTGGCGAGGGGAGATCTATGGCCGGGTGAGTTGGGGCGGAGTTTGGCAGCGCCAGGGAAAGGGCGTGGGGTGAGCTGGCTCTAGTGAAGCTCTACTGGATGATGGAGTGGAGTGAGTGGGCAGGGGCTCGTGTGAAGGGCTTCCCTGGAAGGAAGGGATGAAGGGACAGAGATTTTATTTATGCACCTTGCATTTATTTATTGAGCACCTACTATGTGTCGGGCATTTAGCTGGGTGCCAAGGAGACAAAAATGAGCACAGTACAATCACTGCCCTCCTGAAGCTCATTGTTTGGTGAGAAGCACAGACCTGTAACCATGCAGTTACAACAGTGAGTGGTTGAGATTGAGATGGGGAATCATAAGGCACCTTGGGAGCCCCCAAGGAACCCCCAGCTCATCCTGGGAGCAGGTCAGGATGCCTTCTGAGAGACCAAGCTGATCACTGAGGGATGAGTTAAGTCAGCCAGGTCATGGGTGGTGGGAGGTGTGGGAAAGTATTCCAGAAGAACCAGCACGTGCAAAGGCCCTGGGGTGAGAGAGTCATTGGCATGTTTGGGGAACACGAAGGGAGGGGTTTTTCTATCTTGTTCACTGCAGTATCACCAGTGCCTGGAACAGTGATTGTCACATAGTATGTCAGTCAATATTTATTGAATGCATGAAAAGGCAGAACTGAGACCAACCGCTTTTGCCTTTTGTGATCTTTTGTCTGCCTGAATTTGGACTTTCAGGAGGGAACTTAAATTTTCTCAAAAAAGTTTCTGTCTGGTTCTTATTTTTGTCTCACAAGGCAGAGTGTATTCTTTATTTTGTCTGCTGATGAATTCCTAGCCTCTAGAATACTGCCTTGCTTGTACTGGTTTCTCAAAAAATATTTGTTGAATGAAGATAAAGACACTGGTTAGAAGCTTCAGTTCTACCAGAGGGAAACGTGAAAAGTGACCTAGATAATTGCTTAGGTGAACAGTTTTAGGAAACATGGAGGGTAAATTTAGTGTGTGGTAGAGAACAGTTAGGGCTTGAGGGGGGATTTTGGGATGTTTAGGAAGGTTTAGGCTGTAAAGAATTCATCCATCCATCCATCCATCCATCCATGCATCCTTTATTTCATCCATCCATCCTTTATTCCATCCATCCATCATTCCATCCATCCACCCATCCATCCATCATCTCATCCATCCATCTATCCATCCATCCACCATTCCATCCATCCATCCATCCATCCATCCATCATTCCATCCATCCATCCATCCATCCATCCATCGTTCCATCCGTCCATCATTCCATCCACCCATCATTCCATCCACCCACCCATCCATCCATCATTTCATCCATCTTTTTTTTTAACATCTTTATTGGAGTATAATTGCTTTACAGTGGTGTGTTAATTTCTGCTTTATAACAAAGTGAATCAGCTACACATGTACATATATCCCCATATCTCCTCCCTCTTGTGTCATCCACCCATATTTTCAACAAATATTTATTAAGTATCTACTGTGTGCCAGGAACTATTCTAGGCTTTTGCAACTCAGTGATGAATAAGACAGACAAAAATCTCTGGCCTGTTGTAGTGAAGGGAGGGGGAACAGACAAGAAGCCCATAAATAAGTAACATATATAATCAATTAGATGGTGAAAAGTGTTATGGAAAAGCAGGAAGTGGGGATAAGGACTGTTGGGTGGATGGGGTTTACAATTTTAAATAGGATGGTTAGGAAGCCCTTGCTGATAAGGTGACATGTAAGTAAAGGACTGTAGGAGGTGGGAGTGGTCAGCCGAGGGTGTATCTAGGGGAGGTACTTTCTGGGGTAGAAGGTATGGCAGGTGCAAAGGCCCTGTGGTAGGAGGGAACCTTCCTGGTGTGTCGAGGAACAGTGGGAGAACGTGCAGAGGCTGCCCTGACCACTTCTCTGTCTCTTTCCAGGTTGGCTGGTTCCCCTCCAACTATGTGGAAGAGGATTATTCTGAGTACTGCTGAGCTTTGGCACATTGGCAGAGAGATGAGAAACTCTAGGCTCTGAGCCTGGGATGAGCAGGCAGTGGGCCTCGGGGCTGTGATACGTCCTGGCGGGCTGAGAGTCCGGGATGGACTGTGGAGGGCTAGCGTCCAGCTGGCAGGACTCCTGGGATGATGCCCTGCCATGGTTAATTTATAATACACTGATTTCCTCTTGGGTCCCCTTGAGAAAGCAGGGCTCAATCAACTGCTTTTAATAAAATGATGAATGGATGGACTTGTGTCAGACCTGGGAAGGGAAAGATGGGAAAGGGCATTGGGACACAGACCAAAGCCCCCTCACTAATTCCTGCTTTCCAGCTCTATCACTTTTCTCTGCCATTTAAAAGAAAACCTGGGGCTTCCCTGGTGGCGCAGTGGTTGAGAGTCTGCCTGCCGAGGCAGGGGACACAAGTTCGTGCCCCGGTCCGGGAAGATCCCACATGCCACGGAGTGGCTGGGCCCGTGAGCCATGGCCGCTGAGCCTGCGCGTCCGGAGCCTGTGCTCTGCAACGGGAGAGGCCACAACAGTGAGAGGCCCGCGTACCGCAAAAAAAAAAAAAAGAAAGAAAAAAAAGAAAACCTGAAATATGAAATGGGACCCCCATGTGGCAGGAAAGAATTTTACGCTCACAGATTCCAGATCACAAAAATGTAACTATCAGTTTTTTTCTGTAATAGGACATAATTACTATTTGGAGCCTCTCCAGTTCTGCTAAGTGGTAAAAACTTCATCTCGGTTGAATCTGGGTCTCCTGAGTCAATTCTCTCCAAGGTCATGTTTCAATTCCAGGGGCTTTGGGACTGGAGTGTTGGAAAGACTGCTGGTTCTTGGTGGTTATCTTCCATCACTGCCTCCTGCTGAGAGGTAATTGCTTCTGTTTCATCTTTGGTGCCTCTGCATTTTCCACATCCCTCTTGGCTCATGCAACGCGTCTGGCTGTTTCCCCTTAAGTGCTGAGTGGAATGACTCTACATCCTGGTTTCCCCGGGACAGTCCTGACTATTGCCCTAGTGTAGTTATTAACCACGATCCTTTTCATTCTCCAAAGTGTCCTGGTTTGGATGATAAAAATTATACAGTCACTGTCTTAGGTTGAGCTGCTCCAGAAGCAGAGCCTGAGACAAGGATTTGGGGGTGCGAAATCTATCTGGGAGGTGATCCAAGGAAGCAGCTGGGATGGAGCAGGGAAGAGAGATGGGAAGGGGAGGGAGACACAGGGAGCATGGATGAGGTGACAGCTTTGGGCAATGGGGTCTCCTCTTCATTCAGGACCTCTGGAAGTCAGTATAGAGCAAGCCTTGGAGTTGAGAGGCAAGGGAGCTGGGGTATTTATCAACCAACTTCCATTCGTCATTGCTTGAGAGCTGCTTGTATATAGGCAGCACATTTTCTGGTGGCCAGAGAACCACAGGCATATTTGGAGCCACTGACCTGTAGGGACCTTGTCAGTACTGGGGCGCTATGGGTGGGATGCTGACAGGGTCTGCACAGTCCTTTGCAGCCATCCCTACTCAATGGATGCTGCCATATGCAGGGTGTGGGGAAACTCCGTAGAGCCTGCTCTATCCTGGGGTCCAGGGGACTCCAGGGAAACATTAGTCCTCATCTGGTATCACAGAATGGCAGAGCCCTTATTTTTGTCAGACGTCAAGACTTAGCTCTGCTTAATCTGATTAATGACCATTCCACAGAGAATCCAAATGCCTTTCCAGTGTTTTTGCTTCTGTTTGGTGCCCTGTAATTTTGGGCTGTCTTTTAGACATCTTGAACCCATTGGTCTAAGGCACATAGATCCTACCAGTGGTCTGTGGATCCTTGAGGAGCTTTGAATCCTCTGAAAGAAAATCCATAATTTGCATATATCTGCATTTTTTTGGGAGGACGATGTCTCAAATTTCACTTGATCCTGAAGCTGTTTAGACTGGGGTTGGGCTAATAGGATATAGGGATGCATCCCTGGACCTGTCTCTGAGTTTAACTATCTTTCCCACCCAACTCCTCCCGTCCACACTGGGAAACCATGATCTATTTTGTTGCAGGAAAAGTTGACTCAGCCTGAATGCTTTTCTGCATCTATAGCCAGACTTTCTTTTTACTTAATAGAATTTATTATTTTTTAAGATTGTGGCAGAACACACATAACATCAAATTTACCATCCTAACCTGTTTTACCTGTACAGTTCAGTAATGGGATGAATATTATGCTGTTGTGCAATGAATCTCCAGAAATTGTCATCTTGCAAAAGGGAAACCATCCCCACTGAGCGATGAGTTCCCTTTCCCTCCCCCACTGTCCCCTGGCAACTACTTTGGCCAGACTTTTACCTAGAGCCCTTGAGGGCTTAGATGGTGGGGGCTCAAAAGCCAGGAATCAGCATCTTTAATTAGGCTTTTGAAGTTCGAAAGCCAGGAAGGTGCTTCTTTGGTAAATCTCCTGCAGGAATAACTCTTAGGAGAAAAAAAATGATGGTGGCCAAGGCTGAGGAGGGGCCATGGGCAATATACTAATTTGATGGAAAATAGGTAGTACTTGTGAATATTACTCCACCCCCCTCATGATGGAGGCAGCCCCCATGTTGAACATTCAACGTTGCCTGGTACCACGATAGTAAGCTCTTCACAGACGTTATCTAATATAATCTCACAACCAGCTTCGTGGGCAGTTGAGCATCTTGGCCAAGGTTCCAGGAGGATTCTAAGGTCAGCTCTGCCCTTACAAAGTTGGCTGTCACATGTTGGAAAAGTGACTTCACCTTTCTGAACCAGAGAAATATAAATCACCTGTTTGAGAGCATAGTTAGTTTGTGTCTAAGTGTAAAGCCGCCTTCTTCACCTTCTTAACCATTGTTCCAGTAGCTGGTGGGGACCTAATCATTTCCTAGTTCTCTCCCCAACCCCAGGTAAGCCAGTGCCCAGACAGCACCTGTGCATACCTGGCCAGGTGCAGGATTCAGACTCCAGAGTCTGGTGTGACGTGTGCTCCGTGTTTGAAGGGCTGTGAAACTGGAAAGAGGGTATTGGAGAGGGAATGGAGTTCCAAGGGTCAGGGATTATGGGGAGGGGCTTCTGCCCTGCCCCCAACTTCCTCCTGAGCCACGCCATGAATTTACCTAATGTGGCTACCTGAGTTGTCTAATTCAAAGGTGTCAATGAGGTTGAGGTCATGGACTTATTCTTGGAGGTCTTGAATCACTGTCCTCCAGCCCCAGGCTGAACTTTGAACTTGAGTTCTAACTCTGGTCTTGGGGGTCTTCGGTTGGGTCTTTAAGCCCCAGCACAACACGACCTGCATCAGTCACCTTGGGCTGAGTATTGCTGCTGTAACAAATGACTCCCCATCTCAACATCTCACAAACAACTCCTTCACGCATTGGCCTCAACTCTGCTGAAGAAGAAGTTCCTGGAAGGAGAAGGTGCTGCAGGAATCACACTGTTGGAGACCTCCAGCCTTGGGATGTGTCAGGCTTGTGGCAGAAGGAAAAGAGAGATGGCAGGACCACTCAGTGGTTCCTAATGTTTCTTCTTGGGGATGACAAGAAGACATTTCATTGGCCAGAGCAAGTTGTATGGCCCAGAGTAACATCAGTAGGGCAGGAAGGTTTACTCCTCTTCCAGGGAGAGGCAGTGAATACTTGGAACAAAACCAGAACCTGCGAGAGCCCGTTCTATCATTCATTCATTCATTGATTCATTTACTCACTTTACTTATTTATTTGGCTGTGTTGGGTCTTAGTTGCGGCACATGGGATCTTTGTTGCGGCATGAAGGATCTTTTGTTGTGGCATGCAGGATCTTTTGTTGTGGCGCGTGAACTTCTCTCTAGTAGTGGCGCGTGGCTTAGTTGCTCCTTGGCATGTGGAATCTTAGTTCCCCAACTAAGGATCAAACTCACGTCCCCTGCATTGGAAGGGGGATTCTTAACCACTGGACCAACAGGGAAGTCCCCTCACTTTTGTGACAAGGAGTTAGTGACACTGGCAGTTATGGGTTGACTGTGTCCCCACAAATTTGTATGTTGAAGTCCTAACCTTCTCAGGACCTCAGAATGTGACTGTATTTGGAGATGGGTTCTTTAAAGAGGTAATTGAGTTAAAATGAGGTCGAGGTCATTAGGATGGACCCTAATCAAATGTGACTGGTGTCCTTCTAAGAATTGGGATGCACCATCAACAGATGAATGGATAAAGAAGATGTGTGTGTGTGTGTGTGTGTGTATCACACACACACACACAGTGGAATACTACTCAGCGGTAAAAAATAAAATAAAGCCATTTGCAGCAACATGGATGGACTTAGAGATTATCATACTAAGTGAAGTAAGTCAGAAAAAGGCATATACTGTATGATATCACTTATATGTGGAATCTAAAAAATTATACAGATGAATTTATTCACAAAACAGAAACAGACTCACAGACATAGAAGACAAACTTATGGTTGCCAAAGGGGAAAGCATGGGGGGCAGGGATGATTTGGGAGTATGGGATTAACAGATACAAACTACTTTATATAAAATAGATAATCAATGAAGTCCTACTGTATAGCACAGGGAACTACATTCAATATCCTGTAATAAACCATAATGGAAAAGTATATATATATGTATAACTGAATCACTTAGCTGTACATCTGAAACTAACACAGCTATACTTCAATTAAAAGAAAGAAAAATGGGAGGAATTTTGGGGAATGTGCAAATGAGCATTAACTCTGCTTAGAGGGGAAGGGAGAGAGTGAGGGTCTGGGGAAGTGGTCGGACCTGTTTTCTTATGTGCCCCCAGAGGGACCAGGCAGACCTCTGCTGGAGGAGGCCACCTCTTGCTGGCTGGTGGAGATGAGGAGGGGCCTCAGGTGTGCCCTGGAGTGGCCTGCTGATGGTTGGAGACTTTGGTTCCAGGGGACAGCTGTCACTCGAATGTACTGGCAGAGAGAAGTTCAAAAGAACACAAGGCAACCCCATGATGCCCTAACTCGGAAGTTCTCTGGTGCTGGCTGTCAGTTACATCCGGCTGTCACACACACACACACACGAGTGCACACACACACACACACACACTGTATTAGCTTGCTCAGTCTGCTGTAACAAAGTACCACAAACTGAGTGGCTTAATTAAACGATAAAAATATATTGTCTCACAGTTCTGGAGACTAGAAGTCCAAGATCAATGCGTTTTCAGTGGGGCTGTGCTCCCTCTGAAGACGCCAGAAAGAAATCTATTTCAGGCATCTCTGTCTCTTACCTCCTGGGAGTTTTCTTGGCCTGTGGTAGCAAAACTCCAGTGTTTACATGGTGTCCTCCCTGTGTGCGTTTGTCTGTGCCCAAATTTCTTCCTCAGGGAATTCCCTGGCAGTCCACTGGTTAGGACTCCATGCTTTCAGGGCCGAGGGCTGCGAAGCCACAACAAAACAAAATAAATTTTTCCCTCCTATAAGGACACCAGTCATACTGGATGAGGGGTCCACTTTACTCCAGCATGGCCTTAAATTAACTCATCACATCTGCCAAGACCCTATTTCTAAATAAGGTCACATTCTGAGGTTCTGGGGGTTAGGACTCCAACATGTGAATTTGGGATTTTTTTTGGGGGGAATGCAATTTAACCCATAACACACATGATGGATACAAAGCCCCTTGTGAAGATACACCCACATAACAGGCCAAGCACATGCACAGGCTGTCATGAAGAAACACAGCCCCCAAAATACACACAGACGGGCAAATACAGCAAATAGAAACTGGCAAGCAGACTCACATGTTAGACAGACAGACAGACAGAAAGGATCTACCCACATCCACAACAGCAAGCAGATGGCTCCAGAGATGCACAGACACAGAAATACTCCCCCGCACTGCGACAGGCCAACAGACCCCAGACCCAAATACTCCCCTCCCCAAACACCAAAACTGACTGAAATATGAACAGAAACACATACACAGATGTAAAAATACTTACACCTCCTTTCAACCTGCAATTCACAGGTGCACGTATAAAGCTACAGATACGGAGACATATATCTACTCAGCCAGGCACAGAAATACACCCCAAACACATAACAGACAGTACCTGAAATAGGAAGACAGACTGACAGATACACACCCTTAAACATATTCACTCATACACCCTGCCCTGTGACCTTACTAACTCTAATGAAGGCATCCACAGGTGAAATCGGACAGATACCCATTGGATCAAACATTTATAAACATCACAAAGACACACACACACACACACACACGCACGCACACACACACACACACAAGGGCATTACAAAGGCAGATAGCAACAAAGTTAGGCCAAGCTTGCCCCCTGGTGGACACTAGCAGTAGTGCCCCAACCTCTTTGGCTGATACCTAGATCCCTGCTTAGGGAAGGGAGGAGAGACCAGAGAAAGGTAGGGGTGTGTGTGTGTGTGTGTGTGTGTGTGTGCTTGTTCACAAACCTGTCTATATGGGCCTAGGTTTGGGCACCAGAAAGGGCCCCTGATGCTTTTGGCTTTGCAGCATCATCACACTGCCCAGGGGTACCCACCCCCCCTCGATTCATTCACCCAAAAGCACAGCAAGGGATCCATAGAGGTCTCATTTCAGAGCCTTGTTGGATACAAACACTCGCAGCCTCATGTGGGCAGGATGGGGCAAGAGGGAGAAACACAGAGTCGGAGGAGCCTAGAGGGATGAGTTTCTTGGAAGGAGAGGTTGGATCTGGGTCTTTGAAGGATAAGCATGTGTTTATACTGTTGAGAAGGCACCTACTGTAGGTAGAGTGGGCTCTACCCAGAGCCTTTTACTGTGGTCCAAAGGCTCTTCCTCTTTAATCCCTTCCAGGGTTCAGTTTGGGCTGTTGAGTTAGTACCCTGCATCTCCTGGAATATAAAGTTAAGCCAAAGCAATGACTCTCTAATGGTGGAATGCCAATGAAATCGGGCACAGGGCAAATTTTCTTTCTTTCTTTTAAAACCCAGTTTATTGAGGTATTATTGACATGAAAAATTATACACGAGTGTATACATCACGATGAGTTTGGGGATACATATCCACCTGCGAAACCATCACCACTATCAATGCCATCAACATATCCATCACCTCCCAAAATTTACTCCTGCGGTGGATTTTCATGTTGGGGCCCCATTACATTTCATGGGAACTGTTGACGAAATCCTATCCTCGGGGACCCAGCACGCTGTTTGAGACGGGGCAGGAGGGGCTCAGGCCCTGTGAAATCTTTCCCCACTGTGTCCTCACTTCACCAGTTTGAAGCTGTGCACTGCCCCCTTGTTGCTTTCTCCGACTTTAAGCTTTCTGCTTAGACTGTTCCCCGACCAGGCTGGAAGAGCAGGCTCCAGGCCAGGCTTACAAGTTTGAGCTTTAAACTACAGGAGGTAGGGAGCCATACAGTAAGGGGATTTAATCAGTGGATGTTGGCATGGCATTTTACACCTGCTATGGCTGATTTAAAATCATTTAAAGTATCATCACTTTCTTTGTCTCCAGTAATATCTCCCCAATTTCCAATCAATTCTGCAAAAGCACAACCAATATCATATAGTCCAAGCACCAGGCTGAACCCTTAGGATGACCCACAGGGCACTATATAATTTGCATCTCCCTTCTTTCCCTGGATGCACTGACCTCTGGAAGCAGGAAGGGGCAGGAGAAAAAGCTGAGCAAAGATGCGGCCTCATCTTGAGTTTACTTAGAGATTAGCTTCATGGAGAAAAAGGATGTAGAGTAGCAGGGTACAGAGTACCTTGATGGTCGTGGGTGGTTATTATTGATCAGGCAGCCATGGAAGCCATCTCTGACATTTGAACTGAGACCCTGAGTGAATGGAGAGAGTGCACCATGGAAAAGCGGGAAGGAAAAACTTGTGCCTCAAGCAGAGGAAATGGCAAGTGAAAAGGCTCTGAGGAGGCTATTGAGTCAGTACCCTGTATTTTCTGGAAGAGAAATGCTTTCAGCCAAAGGAATGACTCTCTAATAGTGGAATTTCAGGCAATGAAGTCAGACATGGGACAGATTTTCTTCTTCTTTTTCTTCTCCTTTTTTTTTAAACCACTTTATGGAGGTATGAGGAATGAGCTTGGTGAAATCAAGAACTAGTAATAAAGCCAAAGTGGCCTGAAATAGAGAAAAGAGAGAAGTAAGAGGTTGACAGGGACAAACCATGGTGAAAACTTGGGATTTTTTCTAACCTTAATGGGAAGCCAGTGTTTCTGTATATACTTGCATTCTGTAGAAAAGTGCTTGGTTAGGGGAATAAGGGGATACTGAAACTCATCCTGAGTTAAGCTGCAGGTGTCAAAGGGGGGCATTGTTCTCTAATTCTCACAAAGACTTCTTGCAGAACTTCAGTGGTTACCATAGGAAGCTATTGAAGGTTTATAAAAATTTATAATTTTTTTATTGTGGTAAATATGCATAATATATTCACACCATAGCTTAGACCCAAGTTTGGTTGGGTAACAGATAGATATACCATATTTTGTATGTCCACTCATCTGTTGACAGACATTTGGGCTGTTTCCACCTTTTGGCTATTGGGAATAGTGCTTCTAAGAGTGGTTTTTACCACTCGTAAATGGTTGAAGAGGGAATTTCCCGGCAGTCCAGTGGTTAGGCTTTTACTGCAGGGGGCGCGGTTTCGATCCCTGGTAGGTGAACTAAGATCCTGCAAGCTGCGTGGTACGGCCAAAAAGAAAAAAGAAAAAAAAAATGGTTGAAGAAAATCAAAAGAAGAACAATATTTCATGACAAGTGAAAAGTATATGGAATTTGAATTTCAGAGTCCACAGAGAAAGTTTTATTGGCACACAGCCACACTCATTTACATGCCATCTACAGCTGCTTTCACAATAAGATGATAAAAGTGGCAACAGAGATCCAAAGGCTGCCAAAGTAGAAAATATTTGCTACTTGGACCTTTACAGAAAAAGTTGCTGACCCTTGAGCTAAGGGATCACAAGCCTGGCTTTTAGCCATCTACTTTGCCAGCTCTGCTTGGATGATATAATAAAACTCTTTTATTGCATTTTATTGTTATGTTCTCCCACGTTTGGGAACTGCAGCCTGACCGAGAGAGAGCCCCACCGTCATATCCTGTAATAATAATATACACGTACATGGATGTGTATGTATGTAGTGTGTTGTAATAGTGATAATATAGTTGATGTTTGTTGATTGTGTACTTGTTACTCTAAATGCTTTTGATGTGTTACTTCGTTTAGTCCCTATGATAACTTTTGAAGTAGACATATATATTTTTAAAATTAATTAATTTTTAATTGAAGTATAGTTGATTTATAATGTTTCAGGTATACAGCAAAGTGATTCAGTTATCTATCTCTACATCTGTACTCTTTTTCAGATTCTTTTCCATTATAGATTATTACAAGATATTGAATATAGTTTCCTGAGCTCTACAGGAAGACCTTGTTGTTTATCTATTTTATGTATAGTAGTGTGTATCTGTTAATCCCAAACTCCTAATTTATCCCTCCTTCCCTTTCCCTCTATGGTAACCATAAGTTTGTTTTCTATGTCTGTGAGTCTATTTCTGTTTTGTCAGTAAGTTCATTTGTATCAATTTTTTTAGAGTCCCTATATAAGTGATATCATATGGTATTTGTCTTTCTCTTTCTGACTTACTTCACTTAGCATAATCTCTAGGTCCATCCATGTTGCTGCAAATGGCATGATTTCATTCTTTTTTATGGCTGAGTAATATTCCATTGTATATATGTACCACATCTTCTTTATCCACTCCTCTGTTGATGGACATTTAGGTTGCTTCCAGAAGTAGACATATTTTTTTAGTAGATAAGAAAAGGGAGGGTCAAAGAAGCTATCATGTTTTAAGGTCACATGCTAAGTGGTTGGAGCTGGAATGTGAGTGTGATGGGTTGAACTGTGTCCCCCCACCCCCCACCAAGTGTATATGTTGAAGTTCTCATGCCCAGGACCTCAGAATGTGACTGTACCTGGAGATGAGGGTCTTTACAGAGGTGATTACATTAAATGAGTTCATTAGGATGGCCCCTGATCCAATAGGACTGTGTCCTTAAGAGAAGAGGAAATTAGGACGCAGACACACACAGAGGGATGACCACGTGAGGACACAGGGAGAAGACAGTCGTCTACAAGCCAACGAGAGAGGCCTCAGAGGGAACCAGCCCCGCCGACACCTTGATTGTGGACTTCCAGCCTCTATACCATGAGAGAATATATATTTGTTGTATAAGCCAACAACACCTAGACTGTGGTATTTTGTTAGGGTAGCCCTAGCAAACAAATACACTGAAACTAGTTCTATCTGCCAACATATTCTAAGCTCATGGAATATGAGCTTAGAATATTTCTTGTTTGGGCTGTCTCCTGATGTTCCTCTCCTTCCAGAATCTTCCTTCCTTTCAGAGGCTCAGACCTCGAGGGCCACTTTCTTCTTACATCGTTGGAGAGCTGCTTCCTCAAATTCTGGCTCCTATTTGTTTGTGCTTTCGGGTGGGGGGGCCCTATGTTTAGGGAGCAAATATGATGATGTATTATTTTTCTCTCGTAGCTCTGTCTATCCACATCCTCTTCTGGTTCTACTTCTGGTTCTGTCCAAACGAGGTCTAGTTACAGTTCCTCTAGCTGTGAGATGGAATGATAACTAGAAAACCATTCAGGGAACTGAGTTTCTGCAGATCTTTTGCAGAGGGAGAGTAGGTGTACAGCAATGCTTGCAAACACCAGTGATGCACCCACAGGGAAATGGAAATGCAAATTATTACACATTCACTATGTAGGATCAAGGGTGTAACCAGGCTCTAACTATTGATGTGAAAGTATTTCCAAGAAACGTTTCTTATCTGTCAGGGTGCAGTTAGGAAACCTGAACTGTACTAGTTTTTGTTGTTTCAGTTTAGTTTTAAAGGAAGTATAGATTTAGATCGTTCCTAAACTTGCTAAGGTCATGTGTATTTATCATTGTGAAATAACATCAGCTTTCTATTTAAACAAACGTTTAAATGGAAAAGAGACCACACTTCACTGGAGAAACTCTAAACACATGTCTTCTGACCCCTTTACATAACATAAAATAATTTGGTCCCTTTATACACAGTAGGCTCGATATAACAATTGGGTCCCTTCATGTGGCATGCACAATAACATAACTTGGCAGAATGCTGGGTCTGGGTACTCTTTACTTTGGAGCCGATCTTACCAAATTTATTGAGGGGGTGATTTATGAACAGCAAACTGCTTCCTTTCACGAGTGTAAAATTGGATGCATTTTGATAACTTCTGCCACAATCAAGATACAGAATGTTTCCATCATATCCCTAAGTTTTCTTGAGCCCTTTTGTAATCCCTCCCTCCCTCCACTCCTGGCCCTAGGCCACCCTGGAAGCTGGCACCTAATTTCCTCTGGACCTCAACTGTTTCCTCTTGTTGATTTTCTTTGTATCTCACTGTGACGATGGCTATAGGCTGAGTTCTGTAAGTCATCCTAGGGAGTCATTGAACCGGGTGTGGTTCTTGGGGACTGTCAACAAACCACCCCTGCTTGGCAGGGGTCTGAGGAGCCCGGATAACTGTGAATCCTTCTAAGGAAGGCTCTGTGGCTCTGTCCTTCATCAACTGCATCCGTCCTAGGACTCCTGTTCCTTTTGTCCAGCTCCCACGCCCTCAAATCTCTGGTCCTCTTTCTGGGGCCAGGGGAGGGTCAGGAGATTCATCAGCTCCTGTTTCTTTCTTCCTTCTCATTTGTTTCTTGATTTTCTGGGATACAACAGCCAACAGAATTCCTTCCCTACCCCAGGGGATGCTCCCAGTCTTTGGAGAGAAACAGACATTCAAACAAGCATAGATCATACTGACTGTTGGGATTGGGGAGCACGGAGGAGGTCTGTGCTAATCCTGAAGTGGAGGGCAGGGAGGGCTTTCTGGAGGAGGTGAAATTTACATGGGAAGGCTCCCTGGAGGAGGTGATATTTACACTGGAAGCCTTCCTGGAGGAGGTGATATTTATATTGGAACGCTCCCTCCCCCACTCCGCACGGGAGGAGATGATATTTACATGGGAAAGATGCATAGGATATGGGGTGAGTACCCATGTCAGACCTGGGGTCAGGAGACAGCTTAGTGTTTAATGGCTGGGAGGGATTCTTAGGCCCTCCTGGAAGCTGACTCTGCCATGAGGATTCTTGTTTCACGGTTGATTGAGGGAGGGCATTTAGCAGAGGACAAGTGAGGGGAACAGGGTAGGATAGAAGAAAGAGTTGAGCACGGAGGTAGTCCTAGCTGGAGCCCAGACTCTGCCTGACCCCACGGGCATCCCTGGAGCCTGAATAACACCACCCAGCTGACCTCACTTTGTTTTTTGTTTTGTTGCGGTACGCGGGCCTCTCACTGTTGTGGCCTCTCCCATTGCGGAGCACAGGCTCCAGACATGCAGGCTCAGCGGCCATGGCTCACGGGCCCAGCCACTCCGCGGCATGTGGGATCTTCCCGGACCGGGGCACGAACCCGTGTCCCCTGCATCGGCAGGCGGACTCTCAAACACTGCGCCACCAGGGAAGCCCTTGACCTCACTTTGAGTGAGGTTTTGACCTCCATGACCATCGGTTATTGGCCGTGGGCTGGGTCTGAGGGTTTGTGCAGGCATTGAACTGGACAGCAGTTCTCTGGAGAACAGGAAGCTGTGAGCTGTTAGCAGGCAACACCCACAGCAGCTGGAAGATGGGTGTCCAGCTTCAAGGGTGGCTGGACGTGCCACCGACAGTGTCCACTATAGGAGACTTCGGTTAGTTTAGGATGACTGGGGCTTTGGAGGGAGAAGGAAACAATGAAGTGAGAGGGGGACCAATATGAGACTAGGCAGAGTCTTTTGTTTTTTTTTTTGCATTGTGGTTTTTATTTTTTAATTTAAAAAAATTTTTTATTGGAGTATAGTGGATTTACAACGTTGTGTTAGTTTCTGCTGTACAGAAAAGTGAATCAGCTATAAGTATACATATATCTCCTCTTTTTAAAATTCTTCTCCCATATGGGTCATTACAGAGTATTGAGTAGAGTTCCCTGTGCTACACAGTAAGTCCTTATTATTATCTATTTTATATATAGTGGTGTGTATATGTCAATCCCAATCTCCCAATTTATCCCTCCCTCACTTTACTCCCCGCCCCCCAGTAATGATAAGTTTGTTTTCCACATCTGTGTCTCTATTTCTGTTTTGGAAGTTCATATGTACCTTTTTTTTTTTTTTTAGATTCCATGTATAAGCAATATCATATGATATTTTTCTTTCTCTGTCTGACTTATTTCACTCAGGATGACAATCTGAGTGATAGGTCCATCCATGTTGCTGAAAATGGCATTATTTCATTCTTTTCTATGGCTGAGTAGTATTCCATCCCTCTGTCGATGGACATTTAAGTTGTTTCCATGTCCTGGCTATTGTAAATAGTGCTGCTATGAACATTGGGGTGCATGTTTCTTTTTGAATTATGGTATACTAGGCAGGGTCTTGAGTGCTGTATTAATGAGCCTGCACTTCATCCTGAGGGTACTAGGGAGCCATGGGGGGTTTCAGACTACAGGAGGAACACGTCAAGTTGGGTAGGGCTGCCCTGGAGCCACCCTCCCTCCAACACCCTCATTAAGAGTGAAGATGAGTAATGGATAAAGAAGATGTGGTACATATATATAATGAAATACTACTCAGCCATAAAAAGGAATGAAAAAGTGCTGCCATTTTCGGAGATGTGGATGGACCTAGAGACTGTCATACAGAATGAAGTAAGTCAGAAAGAGAAAAACAAATATTGTATAATATCGCTTATATATGGAATCTTGAAAAATGGTACAGATGAACTTCTTTGCAAAGCAGAAATAGAGTCACAGATATAGAGAACAAACGTATGGTTACCAAGGGGGGAAGGGGGGTGGGATGAACTGGAAGATTGGGGTTGACATATATACACTACTATGTATAAAATAGATGACTAATGAGAACCTACTGTAGAGCACAGGGAACTCTACTCAGTGCTCTGTGGTCACCTAAATGGGAAGGAAATCTGAAAAAGAGGGGATATATGTATACGTATGACTGAGTCACTTTGCTGTACAGCAGAAACTAGCACAACATTGTAAAGCAACTACACTCCAATAAAGAAAAAAAAGAGTACAGATGAGTGACGTCTCTGGGGCTCCTCCAGACTGACTTCTGTAGTCTTGAGTGTCCCTCAATTTCCCCTTTGCTGGGAAAGTCACAATAGTTAGTCTTACGCAAGCCACTTTACTAGAATTGTGCATTTCCTTCCCTTTCTTCTCCCCCTACACCTGCCCTCATCCCTGGAAGATCTCTGCCATCCAGATTTCATAGCCTCGGTCACTTCTTTAGCGTTTGAAGGGTGACTGGTAGCTTGCATCCCCAGTCACTCACCAGGATCCCAGACCCCATCTGCTGTCAGTAGAATAATGAGGCTCCCCCCAACCCCCGCCAGGTTGACCACATCCTAGTCCCTGGAAGCTGTGAATATATGACCTTCTACCACAAAGGGGACTTTGCAGGTGTGATAAAGTTAAGGGTCTTGAGACGGGAGATTATTCTGGATGATCTGAGTAGGTCTAATGTAATCACAAAATCCTTTTAAGGGGGGTGGAAGGAGGGTCAGAGAGAGAAGGAGACGGAGAGAGAGAGGGAGAGAGACTGCAGACAGAGGGAATGAGACAAATCTATCATTTATCTATCTATCTATCTATCTATCTATCTATCTATCTATCTATCCATCTGTCTATCTATCCATCCATCCATAGAGTGAATGTGTGTGTGTGAGAGAGAGAGAGAGGGAGAGAGAAAGAGAGAGAGGGATTTTGGAGATACTGCATTGCTGGCTTTGAAGATGGAGGAAGGGGCTTTGAGCCCAGGGATGTCAGCTGTCTCCAGAAGCTGGAAAAGACAAGGAATGGAGTCTCCCTTAGAGCCTCCAGAAGGATCGCAACCCTTCTGACATCTTGATTTCAGCCCTGCTAAGACTCATTTGGGACGCTGGCCTCCAGACCTGTAATGTAATAAATTCGTGTTGTTTCAAGCCACTATGTTTGTGGCGATTTGTTTTGGGAGCATCAGGAAACTCATCCACAACCTTGTCCTGCCCCCAGGCCCCCTGAGGAATCTGGGCTTGGTTGAAAAACCTTACCTCCAAAGGTCAATTCCTGCTTCGGTCCCAGACTCCCCACCTACATCCAGACATCCCCCCATTCTGCTGTTCCTGCATCCTAAATTCCTCTTCGTCTCCACAGCCCTTGCCCTCCTCCAGGTCATCACACTTTTCTTCTCTCCATCTCCCCACCAATGACCACATCCTGTCTGACACCCATACTACACAACGCAAGTGTTGTAAAATACCAATGTGACTGTAACTTCCTCGATGAAATCTCTTTTATTGCCCTGCAGAGACGATCTAAACTCTTTCATGTACAATGGAAGGTCCTGCCTGAAATGGACTTGCTGACTCTTCTAACTGAGTCACTGCTGGCACCATGCCTCCGATCAGTAGCTGTGACCACTTATTATTGAAACAATGTCAGTAATAACTGATAATATTGAGTATTATTTTTTCCAGGCAGGATTTTATGGTTTTATCACATTAAACCTCAAACCCTATGATGTTATGATGATCTTTTTTTTTTTTTTTAACTGACAGGGACAATTGCTTCTAAGTGTATCAGTTGTCTCCTGCTGGTAACAAATCACTCTCCAAATGTAACAGCTTAAAACAACACATTTTTAATTTTCTTACAGTTTCTGAGGGTTGGGAATCTGGGGGTGGCTTAGCTGGGTGGAGCTGGATCAGGGTCTTCTCAGGAGGTCACAGTCAAGCTGTTGGCTGGAATCTGAGTTCCCCCTCATGTGGGCTTCTCCATGGCACTGCTTGAGTGTCCTTACAACATGGTAACTGACGTCCCTTCAGTGAATGATCCTGGAAAGAAAGAGGGAGGGGAAAACCACCATGATGTTTACAACCTCAGATGTCTCAGATCCCACACAAGGTCACATCTTCCTTTCTCTGCTCCTTAGAAACAAGTCACTAAGTCCAGCTCATACTCAAGGAGAGAAGAATTAGGTTTCCCCCTCTTGAAGGGAGGACTATCAAAGAATTTGAGTAATAGCCAAGCCTTGGAGGTTTTCCTGTGTGTCAGGCTCTGTTCTAAGCATGTCACATACAGCCATTCCTCTGATGCTCGCCTCAACGCCATGAAATATATCCTGCTTATCAAGCCCATTTTACAGATGGCCATGTTGAGGCATAGAGAAATTAATTGCTGGAGAAGGTGTGGAGAAAATGTAACCCTCCTACACTGTTGGTGGGAATGTAAATTGGTGCAGTCACTATGGAGAACTGTATGGAGGTTCCTTAAAAAACTAAAAGTAGAGTTACCATATGATCTAGCAATCCTACTCCTGGGTGTATATCCAGAGAAAAACATAATTTGAAAAGATACATGCACCCCCAATGTTCACAACAGCACTGTTTACAATAACCAAGACATGGAAGCAACCTAAATGTTCATTGACAGGTGAATGGCTAAAGAAGATGTGATATATTTATACAATGGAATATTACTCAGCCATAAAAAAGAAGGAAATAATGCCATTTGCAGCAACATGGATGGACTTAGAGATTATCATACTAAGTGAAGTAAGCCAGACAGAGAAAGTCAAATACCATATGATATTACTTATATGTGGAATCTAAATAAGTGATACAAATGAACTTATTGACAAAACAGAAATTGACTCACAGACATAGAAAACAAACTTATAGTTACCAAAGGGGAAAGGGAGGGGAGGGATAAATTAGGAGTTTGGGGTTAACAGATACACATTACTATATAAAAAATAGATAAACAACAAGGACCCACTGTATAGTACAGGGAACTATACTCAATATCTTGCAATAACATATAATGGAACAGAATGTAAAAAATGAATATATATATATATATATATATATATCTGAATCACTTTGCTGTACACCTGAAACTAGCACAATATTGTAAATCAACTATATTTCAATAAAAGTTAAAAAAAGAGTAGGTCTGTGTCTTTATTCCCGTCTTGCCCCTAGGTTCTTCGTGACTTTTTTTTTCTTAGATTCCATATATATGTGTTAGCATACGAAATTTCTTTTTCTCTTTCTGACTTACTTCACTCTGTATGACAGCCTCTAGGTCCATCCACCTCACTACAAATAACTCAATTTCGTTACTTTTTATGGCTGAGTAATATTCCATTGTATATATGTGCCACATCTTCTTTATCTTACTAGAGAATGGACTTGAGGATATGGGGAGGGGGAAGGGTAAGCTGTGACAAAGTGAGAGAGTGGCATGGACATATATACACTACCAAATGTAAAATAGATAGCTAGTGGGAAGCGGCCGCATAGCACAGGGAGATCAGCTCAGTGCTTTGTGACCACCTAGAGGGGTGGGATAGGGAGGGTGGGAGGGAGGGAGACGCAAGAGGGAAGAGATATGGGAACATATGTATATGCATAACTGATTCACTTTGTTGTAAAGCAGAAACTAACACACGATTGTAAAGCAATTATACTCCAATAAAGATGTTTAAAAAAATTTAAAAAAGAACTTGCCCAGGACCACACATAACTAGCAAGCGGTGGAGACAAGATTTGGACCCCTGGCGATCTGGTGCTAGAGTCTGTTTTTATCCTCCAGAGCTTCTCTTAACATAGCTCCATTTATCTTCCTTCTTGGTGAACTTTACTGTATTTCTGTTCTGGCTCTTAATTGCAGCCTCACTGGGTAGGGTCTCCTGATGAACAGATGGAACCACTGATGAATCTGCTTCAGCAATCATAACTCCAAGGTGTATATTTTGCCTTGCACAGAGCAAAAAAGGAGAATATAAAAACAAGTGGGGCTCTTCTTCCCAAGAACTTGGGGCTGGTTTTTGCACCTAAGTTTTGGCTTGGAGCAGGTGTTCTTGGTGCCCGTCCACACCTGTGACCTTCAACCCTTAGGGCACACTAGTCTGACATGTGCCAGCCACTGCATTTTGTTATCAACAGGGTTATGAACTGGAGCCCATTCTATCTGCTTGGAGGCCAGGTCTTGGGTTGACACAAGCCTCAATCAGTGACTGACGGTAGCTGGTGGATAAATACCCCAACTCCCTCCCCCGACAGTTGGGATAACTCTGAAGAGTGTACTCTAGGTTACCTTCCAGAGGTCCCCAGCCACATTAAGTTTCAGTTTCTTACTGGGTAACTTGCCTGATAACATTCACTGCAGGCTCTTTCCCTTCCCTCTCTCACTTCCCCCATCCCCAGCTGGAGTTTTTTGGGGTCACCTCCCTGATGAACTACTTTCACGAGAATCCTTGTCTGAGCATCTGCAACTGGGGGCCCTAACTAAGACATTCCTAGACCAACGTGTTTATGAGATGGCGTGTGTGTGTGTGTGTGTGTGTGTGTGTTGGGTTGGTTTGGGGGCAGTGCTGGGAATGGGGTGTGTCACTGTCCAGTGAACAGATATTGTGGGGAGCTAAAGGCAAATGAAATGGTGAAAGCTCTAGACCTTGGAGTCGGAGGGTCCCGGATTCAAAGCTCAGGTCTGGGTAATCTTTGACAAGTCGCATCTCCTCTCTCAGCCGTGGTTTCCATTTTAATTGTACTTTTTGATGAAATAGGTGGGGGTGGGAATCCCTAGTATATGATGTTGACATCATGGTGAAATTAAATTTTATTGGAAACGTGTTTAGCACAGCGCCTGGTACCTGAGGGCTCTGATGATGTTTGTATGGGGCAGGCTGGGAGGAGACGGTTGAGTTTGGGGCTTGCTTCATTGGGTAGTGGAAGCTTATTTATTATTGGGTGCAATAAAATAAGGTGATGAGAGATGGGAGATAGATGTTGCTGGGGGAAGAAAAAAGTGAGTAGGAAGGAAGGAGAGAGAGAGAGAGGGAGATAGACCCACACAGAGACCCATCAGCCAGACAAACTTCTCTTCACTGTAGAGAAAGGAGAGGATTAGAGGTTTGTCAGACTCTGCTTTATGAGTGGAGGCAATTCAGCAAAAAGGGCCATGATGCCTTGGCTGCATTGAGCAATTCTGGCCCTGCCCTTCCCCTCTCCCCACGCCCTCTTTTACTGAAAACCCTGGAAACAGCGAGAAAGTACTCTTCATTGAATGACAGAACCTGCACGATGTGGAGCTTCAGTTTTCTCCTCTTTTGGGGTGAGTATGAGCCTGAATAGGGGGTCTGGGGAGAGTCTGCACTGGAAATAGACTGTAAGGAAAAGGGAGGGCCTCGACTGTCCAGCCAAGAGATCATAATTCTAGGCTGGACACTGCAAACATCTTCACTGGGGAACCTTTGACCAAAATCAGTCAGTTCAGGGAATTCATCTGTCAAGGAAGAGTTTCGTTATAGTCATTCAGTTGACATGTATTTCCTGAGCACCCACTGTATGCTGGGTGCTGTTTTAGGCACTGAGAATAGAGCAGTGAACAAACAGACAAGGTTTCTGCCCTTGTGAGGCTGACATACCGGTAGGAGGAGATAGGAAGAAAGGAAGCCACTAACGGTAATAGCAACCTCCCAAGCAGCACCTATGTAAGTTCCTCAAATAGAGAATGTATTCAGTCTTCACTAAATGCCTCTGATATTGGGTCATTAATAGTCCCATTTTCTCAGGGTAGTGGGATTGCTGGGTCATACGGTAGTTCCATTTTTAGTTTATTAAGGAACCTCCATAATGTTCTCCATAGTGGCAGTACCCACTTACATTCCCACCAACAGTGCAAGAGGGTTCCCTTTTCTTCACACCCTGTCCAGTATTTATTGTTTGTAGATTTTTTGATGATGGCCATTCTGACTGGTGTGGGGTGATACATCATTGTAGTTTTGATTTACATTTCTCTAATGATTAGTGATGTTGAGCATCTTTTCATGTGCTTCTTGGCCATATGTATGTCTTCTTTGGAGAAATGTCTATTTAGGTCTTCCACCCATGTTTTGATTGGGTTGTTTGCTTTTTAGATATTGAGCTGTATGAGCTGTTTGTATATTTTGGAGATTAATCCCTTGTCAGCTGCTTCATTTGAAAATATTTTCTCTGATTCTGAGGGTTGTCTTTTTGTCTTGTTTATGGTGTCCTTTGCTGTGCAAAAGCTTTTAAGTTTCATTAGGTCCCATTTGTTTATTTTTGTTTTTATTTTCAAAATTGGGTCATTTGTAGAAACGTGGATGGACCTAGAGACTGTCATACAGAGCGAAGTATGTCAGAAAGAGAAAAGCAAACATCGTGTATTAGCACATGTATGTGGAATCTAGAAAAATGTTACAGATGAACCTATCTGCAACGCAGAAATAGAGACACAGACGTAGAAAACAAACATATGGACACCAAGGGGTGGAAAGGGCGGGGGTGGGATGAATGGGGAGATTGGGATTGACAGATATACACTACTATGTATAAAATAGATAACTAATGAGAACACTCTGCATAGCACAGGGAACCCTACTCAGTGCTCTGTGGTGCCCTAAATGGGAAGGAAATCCAAAAGAGAGGGGATATACATATACACATAGCTGATTCACTTCTCTGTACAGCAGAAACTAACACAACATTGTAAAGCAACTATACCCCAATGAAAATAAAATTGTCCCATTTTACAAAGGAGAAAAATGAAGCAAAACAGATTAAATAACTTGCCCAAGACCATTTAGCTAGTAATGGGTAGAGCTAGGATTTAAAAACAGGCATCCTGGATCCAGAGTCTGTACATCTCTAAATTATGCTGCTCCAAATAACAAATAAACAAAAGCATTTCAGGGAGTGACAAGCGCTACGAAAGAAATTGTCATAGAGTGTGACCGGGGGTGACACAGAAGAGGGAAGTCAGGGAAGGTATTTCTGCAGAAGTGATGTTTGTGCTGAGGCCTGAACAATGAGATGGAGCCATCCTGTCTGCTCTCTTAATTTTTTTTTCTTCAGGTGTCAGTTTTTCTTGGTCTTGCTTATCTTTCATGTCATGGTTTCCTTCACGGGTCTCGTGAGTTTTGGTCTTTGGTTCAAATCTAAGAATGGGAGACCTTATCTAAGCAACAAGTGTGGGTTTTCTCTGTGTTGTACATTGGATCCGTTTCCCTTATTTCACTGAGGAGAAAATTTGGTCACAAAGAGATTAAGTAACTTTCCCAAGGCCACGTAGTCTGTAATTGGTGAAGCCAGAGTTTTAAGCCCAAGCATTTTGACCCTAGCACTGATATGCTTAAACACAATGTTCTGTTGTCTTTAAAATAGTTAAAGAGCAAGAGAATTTCAGTTAGTGATAATAAGAAAGTTGGGAGTTTGGGTCTGTGGGACTTGTTGACTGGCAGGTTTCACTAGAAGGAGCAGGTAATTTGTGGAGCTCAAATGCTAAAATGCAGACTTGTTTCTTTGGGGTGTCAGCACTGGTGTTGGCCATTAGCACTCTATTCTGCCCTTGATAAGCAAAGAGTGGTGATGCTGACATTGATGATGGTGGTGATGATGTTGGTGATGCTGAAGATGATGATAATATGATGTGATGATGGTGATGATGATATGATGGGATGATGGAGAGGAGCTAAATGTTGGGGGACTGCACTGCCTTTTAGATGTTAAAAAATTGTCTTACCCTCCCATTAAAACTTAATACTACAGATATACTATACACTTATTTATATATTTTATGTATATCTGTGTGTGTCTTATACATGAAGAATAAGGTTTTTTCATCTCTTCCCAAGAACCAAGTTTTGCTCTTGGGGGGAGATATCATTTCTTTTGAGAATGCATGTTTCAATGTATGGGGGTTTTTTTCTTCTAATTTTTATTGGGGTATAGTTGATTTACAATGTTGTGTTAATTTCAGGTGTACAGCAAAGTGAATCTGTTATACATATACATATATCCACTCTTTTTTAGATTCTTTTCCAATATAGGCCATTACAAAATATTGAGTAGAGTTCCCTGGGCTGTACAGTAGGTTCTTATTAGTTTTTTTTTTTTCCTTTTTGGCCGTGCTGCGCGGCTTCCGGGATCTTAGTTCCCTGATGAGGGATCGAACCCATGTCACCTGCAGTGGAAGTGCGGAGTCCTAACCACCGGGCCTCCAGGGAATTTCCTCAATGTATGTTTTTGAAAATCATCTGGAACTCTTTGTAAATGAAAAAAAAAGAAGATAATACAAACAAAATGAAAAACGAAAATGAAGTGCGGAAAAGCAGGAATGGTGGCTGTGAAGGTTATATAAAATAATGTATGCTTGTCATTCACTTGGGGCTTTCATCTAAGCTCATCAAATCTGTTTCTATGAGGCTACACCAAGAGTAGTTTTTCAGGTTGAGTCCAAAGAGCTTCTTGATGGGTCATGGTGTTTTTCTTTTCTTTCTTCACAGGGTGTTGTGGTATATACACCTGGGGAATGTTCACATTATCCTCACTGGAATCAAAGACAAGACGTAAGTTGGGGAATCTCTGTGCCCAGCGTGGCGGGGAGGAGACTCTTCTGACCCAGGAGGCTGAGACACAGCTGGACACTTGCCACAAACGAGTCCGTGGCTGAGCAAGGGATAACATCCAGGTCTCCCGGTTCCCACCCAAGCTTTTTCTCTTGTGCCTTAAACTTGCTGTGTGACCTCAGGCAGGTCACACGACCTCTGGCAAGTCACACGGCCTCTTTGATCTTCAGTTTCCTCAGCTGCGAGATACAGGTAACGAGGGTTCCTATGTCACAGGGATGTTGTGAAGCTTAAAACCAAAGAGGTAACATTGTGTACTACCTGGCATGTGTGAGAAGAGCTTCATGAATGATGGGGCAGTGGGGCTGGGGATGGGATTTATTTAAACTACAGCTGAACGTGGGGGGGAAAAGTGCATTTTTAGATGTTTCGTTCAGTATTCTGATCTTCCATACAAGCTCCTGCTGGATCCAGAAGGAGAAACATGGCCAGTTCTGTGTTCTCAGTGTCTCAGTTTCCTGGCTCAGCCTTATTTGGGAAACTCAGTCTTTATGGTACGAAGAGTTAATCTTTCAAATCTCCTCACCCTACTCTCGTTCCTCCCGAGATGGTGTGTGGATGTTGGCGTAGGGGCAGCTTATGGCATCTTGCAACAGTGAAGTGTGGACTCTGAATGGGGTGTTTTGTCCACTGGGGAATAAAAAATGGTAACAACTTGGAATAAACTAAATGTATGCTTACACCAGGGGACTGGCTGGATAAATTGTTGCATTTGTGAGACCAGCTCAAGCTACTGTAACAAATAAACCCCAAACTGTCAGTGGCTTAAGAAAAAGAAATTTCATTCTTGTTTGTTTAAGAGTCCAATGAGGATATTTCTGACTGGTGGGTGGTTTTCCTACATGTGGTGATTCGGGGACCCAGATGCTTTCTGTTTTGTGGCTCAGCCATACTAGTATCTCAGAGACTCTGCAGACAGTGGCGAAGCCACATTATTAAAACTCAGGCTCTGCAGTGACACACGTCAACGGCCATTCATGGTCACATGACCATACCTGGATGCAAGGTGAGCTGGGAAATGTAGTCCATGGCAGGGTAGTTGCCTCCTACTGTCAATTCTACACCATGGAAAGGAGATTGTGAAGTTTTTGTTCGATCCTGGGCTACCTAGCTATCTCTGGCACAGTTAGAGCCCATGGATATAATGGAATGCTATACAGCTGATAAAAAGCTCAAGTTTGGTCATGTGAACTGACTTGGAAAGTTGCCCCAAACATTATTTTCTTAATTTTTTAAATTATAGAAATATTTAAACTTTCAAAGGTAGGAAAAATAGTATAACAAACTCCCATGTACCCATTGCTCAACTTCAACACTTGGCAAATTTTGCTGCTCTTGGTTACGTGAAGAAGAAAGTAATAGTAGAACAGAGCTGTCCAAAAGAACTTTCTATGACAATGAACATGTTCTACATCTACAGTAGTCACCAGTCAATGGAGCTACTGAGAACTTAAATGTGGCTAGTGCAACTGAAGAATCAATGCTTCATTTTATTTAATTTTAATAGATTTCAGTGTAAACAGCCATATATGATTAGTAGCTACTGTGTTGGACAGCACAGTGGACTGTATGTTGAGTGATACCATTTGTGTTCAGAAGATTGTGTGAATTTATAAATTCATTTATATTTAATGTTATATTTACATGACTGAGCTTGTGAATAGGACCTAGCCTTGAAGGATTCACTCTAAGCTTTTGACAGTGGTGACCTCTGGGTATAACGATGGGGCACAGGGAAATCTTCACTTTTAATTTTATATACTTCTGCATTGTTTGAATTTTTTTAATATAAGTAATTATTACCTTCTTAAAAAAAGATAAAGACAAATGAAACAACAGATATACAGCACTATATATAAAATAGATAAGCAAAAAGGTCCTACTGTATAGCATGGGCAACTGTATTCAATATCTTGGAATAATCTATAATGGAAAAGAATCTGAAAAAGGATACATATATATATGTATATGAACTGAAAGAATATATATGTGTATATATATAAAAGAATATATATATATATGTATATGAACAGAATCTCTTTGCTGTACACCTGAAACTAATACAGCATTGTAAATCAACTATACCTCAAAAAATATTTTTTTAAAAACCCCAAAGAAACAAAAATAAGGATCACCACCTGCTTTTGGTTAATTTCTATAGAAGCAGAGTCTGAGGTGAGGATTCTTGTGTGAGTAATTTATTAAGGAAGGGCTCTCAGGAGACACTTGTAGGGGAGGGAGGGAAGCAGGATTGGATAGGGGAAGAACTAGCCACTCAGAAGGTGTTTCAGCAGAGTTTCAGCCACAACCTGATCCCAGGAAGAGCTCTGGAGTGTGAATTACACCACAGAGGTTCACCTGCCTGCTCAGAGACCGTTACACTCCTGCATCTGTCAGGCAATACTTCTAGGCCAGCGAGACAGTGTGGCGATGAGAATCAGGTAAATTGGATGGGGGTAGGGCCGAGAGCGGCTGCTATCACCCCCACCCATATTTTTCAAACTTTTTTTTTTTTGACCTCACCGCGCAGCATGCGGGATCTTAGTTCCCCAACCAGGGATTAAACCCATGCCCCCTGCAGTGGAAGCACAGAGTCCTAACCACTGGACCTCCAGGGAATTCCCCCCACCCCCTTTTTTTAAACTGTTTTTAAAAATTGAAGTATAGTTAATATTCAATGTTGTGTTAGTTTCAGGTGTCCAGCAAAGTGATTCAGTTTTATACACATACACACACACACACACACACACACACACGTGCATATATATTCTTTTTCAGATTCTTTTCCATTATAGATTATTACAAGAAATTGAATATAGTTCCCTGTGCTGTACAGTAGGTCCTTGTTTACCTGTTTTATATATAGTCGTTTGTATCTGTTAAACCCAAACTCCTAATGTATCTCTACCCACCACCCGCTATCCCCTTTGGTAACCATAAGTCTGTTTTCTATGTCTGTGAGTCTATTTCTGTTTTGTAAGTAAGTTCATTTGTATCATTTTTTAAAAATTCCACATATAAGTGATATCATATGATATTTGTCTTTGATTTACTTCACTTAATATGATAATCTCTAGGTCCATCCATGTTGCTGCAAATGACATTATTTCATTCTTTTTTATAACTGAGAAATATTCCACTGTATGTGTATGTGTGTGTATATATATATATATATATATATATATATATATGTCACATCTTCTTTATCCATTCATCTGTCCATGGACATTAGGTTGCTTCCATGTCTTGGCTCTTATAAAAAGTGCTTCCATGAACATTGGAATCCCATCCTTCCTTACTTGGCAAGGTGTGAAGTACTCGTGAGCTGATGGTGGTAAATCCCCAGGAAGAGGCTGGGTTTTCCTCTTCACATCCTCGCTCCCTCTTTCATAACTCACCACTGTGATCATTGGTACCCAGGGGAAAAGGTAGCCTGGTTTGAAAGGATGGGTCATGGCCAGATCTCAAAGGGATCCATCGACTTCTCTTTCCTTGCAGGTGAGCAGACGCGGCGGTTGGCGACACATTTTGTTAAGAGACTCCCCCACCTTGGGCAAATGCCTCTGTCACTCGGTTTTGTCACCTGATTAATGACAACCCCTCCCCCTTTCCACTCCCTCTCCCTCCTCTTCTTCCTCCCCTCCCTCTTCTTCCTCCCTTCCCCCCTTCCTCCTCTCTCTCCTCCTCTGAGCATCTCAAATTAACTGGTTCTTACTTGGCTCAGCTGCAGTTGCGCCAAAGCTGGTAAACAGCGGTGGAGCACAGCCAGGATGATGAGCAGGTCTCCCTCTTAACACCCATCCACCCTACTTGGCTCTTCTCTTGCATTCTGACTCGTGGTGTGACCTGGGAACGGTTTTACAAACTCTCTTGGGCCTCCCTTTCCACATCTGTGGAAAGGGGTCCTAACGTTTACCTTGAAGTAGGGTGACCCACTATCCTGGCTTGACCCAGACTGGAGGGAAGGGGTGTTTCCCAGGATGCTGGACTTTGATTGCTAACACCAGAAAAGTCCTGGGAAAACCAGGATGGCTTGGTCATCTCTCCTCAAAGCATTATCATGAGGACTGCAGAACATCTAAGGAAGGGACTGGGCACATGGAAGACACCTAGGAAATAGTAGTTCTAGTTATATTTTTTAAAGTCTCTTTGCCTCCTTGAGTCTCATTTTCTATGTTGGTCAATTAAGTGACCATCTATTAAGTTGTTTTGCTCATGGTTGTGGATCATGTGCATGTCTCAGTTGGATTGTTGAAGTGGCTTCTACCCCGGTCTCCTGTTTCCTTGCCCATCTAAGAATGTCCAGAGGGCGCCTGTGAGCCCCTGAGTCAGGTCCCGCCCCACCTCTGCCCACAGCCCTCCAGGGCTCCCTCCTCCCTCAGGGCAAAAGTCTGAGTCCTCCCTGCTGCCCACAAAGTCCTGCATGACCTGCCCTGACTCCTCCCTGCCCTCCCCTCCTCCCTCTCTCTCCCTTGCTCACTCTGCTCCAGCCACCCAGGTTTCTTTGCTGTTCCTGCAACACGTCAGGCACTGTCCTGCCCCAGGGCCTTTGCATGTGCTGTTCCTTCTGCCTGGAATCTTTTGCTCCCTGTGTATACATGGCTCCCTCCCTCACCTTCTGTATGCTTCAGCTCATGAGTTATCTTCTCAGTGACTACCCTATTTTTGACATTGTATGCCTCATCAGATTATCATCTCTGTGAAGGTGGGGAATTTTGTATGTCTTGTTCCTCTGCTGAATCCACAGGGCTTAGAATATTGCCTGGCATATAGTAGGTGTTTGTATTTGTCAGGTTATCCAGCGAAACAGAATCAATAGAATGGATAGCTACATATAAGTATATGTAAATATTTATTGTAAGGAATTGGCTCACACGATTCTGGCAAGTCTCAAGATCTGCAGGCCAGAAAGAATTTGGAGAACTGAGCAAAGGTGAGTGTGGGTGGTGGGACCAGGTAGAAGATGAGCCAGAGAAGCTGGCAGGTGGCCGGTCACACAGGACTGTGTTGCTATTCTGGTTTGGGGTGGATTTGAGTCCTGAGAGATTGAGCTAGAGGAAGAAAGACAGTAATGGGAAACTCAGAGTTGAGAGGTCACAACTGGTAATACACAGTAAATCCGCAAAAAGAAATGTTGCCTTTGCAGATGAAAGGGGAAGCTGGAAATGAGAAGAGAGATGCAACCTGAGGCATAGTGCAGGGGAAGGAAATAAACAAGGCAGGGTGCAGGCAGCAAAGAGTCTGGCTCTCAAGACCTTAGTAATGAAAATCTGTCCCTTTTGTTTTTGCAGCAATTTATAAAGAGCTTTCCTGTGATTTCCCATCCGACTAATTGATGGGGGCACTTTTGTTGACTTCTCTCTTTCTATTACATCCCACATCCAATCCATTGGCAAATCCCATTAGCATTACCTTCTGAATAAACCCAGAATCTTATGTGCGCCACTGTTCCTACCTGGGCTGTATCCACCATCATTGCTCACCTGGACAAGTGCAGTTGCCTCCTACCTGGTCATCCTACCTCTGCTCCGATACAGTTCATCCTCCAACCAGTGGCCAGGAGGATCATGTTAAAACCTAAGTGGTGCTGGATTCCTCCTCTGCTCAAACTCTCCCATGGCTCCCATCTGTCTCTGATAAAAAGTTACAATGGTCCAGCAGATCCTACGTGATTTTGTCATACCACCTCCTCCCATGCACCTGTCATCCACTCTGCTCCAACCACACCCGTCTTGTAATTCCATGACATCACTAGGCATGGTCCTGCCACAGGACCTTTGCACTTGCTGTTTCCTCTGCCTTAAATAGTTTCATAGCTCACTCACTCAGCTCCCTTAGGTCTTTGCTCAAATGTTACCTTCTCAGTGAGGTCTTCATTACCGAGCACCCACTATGCACTCGGGACACAGCAGTAAATGAGACAGACGCAAACCCCTGCCTTCTGGAAGCTCACAGTCCATCAGGACAACAGACTTGAAACAACCAATTGCAAAAGTTTTTGCATAGAATTGTCTTAGAAATTGTCTGAAGATTTATTCCATTTCCAGCCAGACCCACCTCTTCTTCCCTAGCAGTAGTGAAAACCACGCACTTTGGATTTTGACAGGCCTGCTGCTGCCTCTCACGAGCTGTGTGTCCTTGGGCAAGTCACTGAACATCTCTGACCCTCAGTTTTCCACAGTTGTATAATGGGAACTGGATTCGTTTTCTGTGGCTGCTGTAACAAATTCCCATAGACTTGGTGGATTAAAATAACAAAAACATTATCTTACGGCTCTGGAGGTCAGAAGTCTGAAATGGGTCCTACCGGGCTAAAATCAAGATGTCAGCAGGGGCTGCAATAAAATCAGTTGCAGGGCTGTAATGTTCGCTCATAACTCTTCTGTCTAGAGCTCTGATGCTCATTCAGGGACTTGTTAAAAATGAAGAATCTTGGGCTTCCCTGGTGATACAGTGGTTGAGAGTCCGCCTGCCGATGCAGGGGACACGGGTTTGTGCCCCGGTCCAGGAAGATCCCACATGCCGCGGAGCAGCTGGGCCCGTGAGCCATGGCCGCTGAACCTGCGTGTCCGGAGCCTGTGCTCTGCAACGGGAGAGGCCACAGCAGTGAGAGGCCCGCGTACCACAAAAAAACCAACCAAACAACAACAACAAAAAAAAAATGCAGAATCTTAGGTCCATCCTGAGACCCGAATCAGCATCTGATTTCCCAAGATCTCTTGGGGATCCCAGATGAGGCAGATGCTACTGGTCTGTGGACCCCACTTGGAGTAGCAAATACCCAGGACAGCGCTTCTCATACTTTCATATGCACACAAATCACCTGAGGATCTTGCTCAGATGCAGATTGTGATTTAGTAGGCTGGTGGCGGGGCCTGAGATTTTGCACGTCCATCAAACTCCCAGTCGATGCTGCTGTTGCTGGTCCATGGACCACACTTGGAGAAGCAAGGGTCTGGGGTCTCTAAGGTCCTTCACTGAGCTCCCTTGGTAGCTGTATCAGTTTCCCAGGGCTGCTGAAATTACCACAAACCAGGTGGCTTAAAACAACAGAAATGTATCCTCTCACAGTTCTGGAGGCCAGAAGTCTGAAATCAAGGTGCTTTCTCTCAAGGCTGTAGGGGACAATCTATTCCAAGCTCTCCTAGCTTCTGGTGTTGCTGGTCATGCTTGGTGGTCCTTGGCTTGTAGATGCATCCTTCTGATCTCTGCCTCCATCATCACGTGCTGTTCTCCCTGTCTCTGTGCCTCGCCTCTTGTTCTTAGAAGGACACCAATCATATCAGATTAAAGGACCACTCTGCTCCAGTATAATCTCATCTTAATTTAGGTCTTAATTACATTTACAAAGAGTCTATTTCCAAATAAGGTCACATTCTCAGGGACCAGCGTTTAGGACTTCAATAACTTCAACATTTTGGGGAGAGGGGACACGATTCAACCCATAACAGTAAGCTTCCTTCTCTTGCGCTGGCTTCCCTTGCAGCCCCACTCGGTGCTCTAACCCAAATCCTTTCTTCTCCATTGCCTAGATATGAAGGGGTGTGCAGATACCACCACGTGTCCGGCGTACGCAACCTGCACCAACACTTCAACAAGTTACTACTGTACTTGCAAAAAAGGCTTCCTGTCCAGCAATGGACTGACAAAGTTCAGGGACCCACAAGTGGAATGCAAAGGTGAGTTCATGCCCCCTCAAAATCCTCTAACATTTGGTTGGAAAATCAGGTGGAAGCTGGTTGGGCAGCAGATGTAGGTACTTTTTCTTTCTTCCCAAGTGTTATTTCCTCCCTCCTTCCCTCCCTGTCTCTACCTTTCTTTCTTTCTTTCTTTCTTTCTTTCTTTCTTTCTTCCTTCCTTCCTTCCTTCCTTTCTTTCTTTCTCTTTCTTTTTTTTCTTAATCCCTTCCTTCCTTCCTTCCTCCCTCTCTCCCTCCCCCGCCACCTTTCTTTCTGTTCCTGGTCACAAAAACCTCCAATGATTATAGACAAGTGTTAGAATAAAAAGAAACAAAGTTATGCTATTTGTCAATATACAGAAATAACCACTGATTTCCTTCTGGTCGCCTGTCTATGCAAATCACAAGAATTTCTGCATGTACTGAGTGCCAGGCCCTGTGTGAAGGGCTTTATGTGTATTTGCACATTACGTCAAGTGTAGTCGTTGTGATGATCTCCACCGTACAGATGAGAAGACCGAGGCTTGGAGAACTGAAATGACTTCTTTAGGATCAGTCAAACTGGAATTCAAACCCAGGTCTTTTTGAGTGTAACAGTGATCTCTCAACCACTTACCTATTTGCCACAGTCCAGTTGTGAAGCATTGGGAAATTGTATTTAATCTCTCTAAGGCTCACTATTTCCATCTGTAAAATGGGAGTATAAGAGTAACTACATTAAAGGATATTTGAGATTATATGCAGTAGTGTATGCAGTGTGCTAGGCACATGTACAGTCCCAAGAGCTACTATCAACATAAATAATAGAAACTAAAATAATTCCCAGAATAAGCTAAGTTTTTGGTTTGTATTCCTTATATTTAGACCCAAACTCTCCTCTTGACTGTAAAGGTCCGACTATGCCTCTGACATAGTTTGCAGGGGTCTGCAAACTTTTTCTGTAAGGGGCCAGATAGTAAATATTTTGGAGGTTGCTGGCTGAATGATCTCTCTTGACTACTTAGTACTCCAGGTATAGTGCAAAAGCAGCCATAGATGATACATAAATAAATGAGTGGGGCTGTGTTCTAATAAAACTTTATTTACACAAACAGGTAGCAGGCTGGATTTGACTTATGGGCTGTAAATCATTTGCTGAGCTCTGAACAAGATAACTGATTTGTATTATTATAGTTCCCAGGGAGGCCCAAACATACTTTTTTTAAAAATTATTTTTTATTGAAGTATAGTTGATTTACAATGTTGTGTTAGTTTCTGCTGTACAGCAAAATGATTCAGTTATATATATATATATATATATATGTATATGTGTGTCTGTGTATATGTGTGTGTGTGTGTATATATATATATTCAGATTCTTTTCCATTATGGTTTATTACAGGATATTGAATATAGCTCCCTGTGCTGTACAGTAGGACCTTGTTGTTTATCCATCCTATGTGCAATACTTTGCATCTGCTAACCCCAAACTCACATTCCATCCTCCCCTCCACTCCCTTGGCAATGACAGGTCTGTTCTCTATGCCTGGGAGTCTATTTTTGGCTTGGAAATAAATTCATTTGTGTCATATTTTAGATTCCACATACAAGTGGTATCATACGGTATTTGTCTTTCTCTGTCTGACTTCACATAGTATATTAATCTCTAGGTACATCCACATTGCTGAAAATGGCATTATTTCATTCATTGTCATGGCTGAGTAATATTCCATTGTACATATGGACCACATCTTCTTTATCCATTCATCTGTTTATGGACATTTTGGTTCCCTCCATGACTTGGCTATTGTAAATAGTGCTGCTATGAATATTGGGGTGCATGTATCTTTTCAAATTATGGTTTTGTCCGGATATATGCCCAGGAGTGGAATTGTTGGATCATATGGCAACTTTATTTTTAGTTTTTAAGAGGAAGTGCCATACTGTTCTCCATAGTGGCAGCAGCGATTTACATTCCCACCAACAATGTAAGAGGGTTCCCTTTTCTCCACACCCTCTCCAGCCTTTGTTATTTGTAGACTTATTAATGATGGCCATTCTGACTGGTGTGAAGTGATACCTCATTGTAGTTTTGGTTTGCATTTCTCAAATGATTAGTGATGTTGAGCATCATTTCATTGGTCATCTGTACAAACATACTTTTTAAAACCTTTAGGCTACAGTTCATGGGTTATTCAGTAAGCACAGTAGTCTTGTTGGTCCCTTGTTTTTAAATAAGGGATGAGAGCAACATTCCCCATCTACAAAATGGTGGCTACTACAGCAAGGATCTTGTCCTCTCTATGTCTTTGACCTGTGGTACCTAACACATTGTGAATATTTGATAGATATTTATCAAATGAAGGACGATGATACCTTATTCTTTATGTCAACTCCAGACCTAATCACCCTGAAATGGATGGACACTAGGTCTTTCTAATGTTTCATTACTTAAAGCTGGAACGAACATTCCTGTGATCTTATCTTGATATATATTGGCAGGTACAGATTTCTCTCTAGGAGAGACACACTTTGCTGGGAGGGAGCTATAGGGTACTTGCCTTTATGTTCTATTTGCATGACAAGTGCATCGTAAGTGTTTATTTAGGGTGACTTGACAGAGTAGGGCTGAAGGCGATTAGGGGAGGACCACCCCATGGTACCCTGACTGCACAATTCTATGGGTGCTTCAATGAGTAAATTCCTAGAGGAGGGTTTGGAAACTGTTCTGGTTATCTACTGCTAGGGAGCAGCAAACTTTGTGTATTAAAACACCAGCAATCATTTATTTTGCTCATGAATGAATCTTCCATTTGGACTGAGTTTGCTGAGGATGACTTGACTTTGTTCTACACATTGTTAGTTGAGTCGGCTAAACTGGGGGCTAGAGGATCCAATTTGCATGGGGCTCACTCAGAAGGCTGGCAAGCTGGTGTTGGCTGTTGGCTGGCTGCTCTGCCAGGGCTGTGGGCTGGAGGTCTTAGTTCTTCTCCACGTGGGCTGCTTTTTCATGGCTGGTTGAGCTTCCTCACAGTGTGGCGGCTGAGTCAAGCATGAGCTTCTCAAGAGAACAAGGTGGAAGTGTGTAACATTTTTATGACTTGCATGGTATATTTAGGACCTAGTGTCACCACCACCATAGTCACTAGCATGGTCTGATTCAAGGGGAGGAAATATAGACCCCAGGGCTTGATGGAAGGAATACCAATGAAAGGGCATTGGATTAAGGGCATATGGGATGGAAGACATTGTTTCAACCAACTTTGGAAAATACAAACTGTTTCACAAGATGAAGAAAATTTGTAACACTCTGACTCTTTTTCTCTCCAGATATAGATGAATGTTCTCAAAGCCACCCACCATGTGGTCCTAACTCAATCTGCAGAAACCTGCCGGGGAGGTATAAGTGCAACTGTTTGCCTGGTTTCTCTTCTCCCACTGGAAATAACTGGAACCCAGGAAAGCCAGGTCATTTCACCTGTACAGGTAATGCGCTCAGGCTCCCAAGCATGGGTCTTTGGTGGACAGCTCCTGTTGAGTTGGGTACCTGTGTTTCTAACCATAGACACCTAATCTTTGGTCTCCTCAATGTCCTCCACTGCTCTTCAGACATTAATGAATGCCTCTACAGTGGGGTCTGCCCAGAGCACTCTGAGTGTACCAACTCTTTGGGAAGCTACAGATGCAGCTGCCAAGTTGGATTCACCTCTAGAAACTCCACCTGTGAAGGTATAGAGAACCTGATCTTCTTTACCTACTCGATTAATTAAGAACTTCATATAGTGATCCTATGTGGTAGGGATTATGATCCTCATTTTAGAAATAATCCAGTCGAGGCTCAGAGAGGTAAAGTCATTTGTCCAAGAATACACAGCTATTAGGTAGAAGAACGTGAATTTGAACTCCCATTGAGGGTCTACTATGAGTTAAGCAGTGGGTCAGGCAGTACTTGAGAGTAACGGGAGCTCTATCCTTAGAGTGATTCACTCACCACCCTGTGGGGGGGAGATATTGACAATGTCTGGAGACATTTTTGGTTGTCACAACTGGTGGTGGAGGCAGGTGGTTTGTGTTACTGTCAACTGGTGGGTAGAGACCAGAGACCCTGCTAAACATCCTCCAATGCACAGAACAGCCTCCCCACAGCCAAGAATGATCTGGTCTGAAGTGTCAGTAGCACTGAGATAAACTCTGTCCTGGGGAGAGCTCAGACCCAAACTTCAAAACTTTTCCCTGAAAGGTATTTGAATGAAGACCTGAGAGTTATTCTTGATCCTCCCTCCCCTTCCATATTAAATCAGTCATCATGTCATTGGGCAAAATGCCTGCTAAATATGTCTTGAATCTCTTCACTCTTTTCCATCCTTGGTTTAGGTTTCATCATTATTGCAACAGCCTCCTCACTAGTCTCTCCCTTCTTCTAGTCTTGATTCCTTGAATCTATCCTTTGCACTGCAGCCAGAATATTCTCACCAAGAGACAAGGGCTCCATCTTCCTGAGTCTGCTGCAGCATTATTATTTATTTAAGGGGAAGGTGACTCTATCAAGCAAGGCATGGAGTGATCAAGCCCTCAACATACCCCCTTGGCTTGGAGTTAGAGATATTTGAAGTCATCTCTGACTTTTCTGATCTATTTGTAGCAGTTATCTATTGCTGAGTAACAAATCACCCCAGAAGTTGGTGGTTAAAACAACCATCATTTGTTTAGGTCTGGATTCCACATGTTGGCAGTTTAGGTTGGGCTCTTCTGGCCAGTTCTTTGGGTCTCCACTGGGCTTGTTCATGTGTTTGTGGACAGCTGCGGGTCAGCTTTGCTGATCTTGGCTGGGCGGTCTCACATATCTGGGGCTCATCTGGGATGATCCAACTCTCTTGCACTTTGTCTTTTTTTTTTTTTTTAATTAACCTGGGGTTTGTTCATATGGCAGAGGCAAGGGGTCCAAAGTGTGAGCAGAAGCAAGTAAGTTTCTCAAGGTCTAAGTTTGGAACTGGCATCACATTGCTTTTGCCATATTTATTGACCAATGCAAGTCATAGAGCCAGCTACAGTCAAGGGCTGGGGAAACAAACTCCACATCCTAAAGAGAGGAGTGGCAATGTCACATGGTACGGCACAAACCTCATCCCAAGTTGTAGACAGAGAGAGGAGTAAAGGATGACAGCCATTTCTGCAATCTATGATCGTTGTGGCTTGAAACTATTTGCCACCCTTTTGCTTGCATACGGTTGGCCAGCATTATTCTCAAGACCATGCTTAACTGCAAGGACGTTAGAGAGAAGGGGAAAGTCTGGGTATTGGGGAGCATCAGGTGGAGGACAGGTGGAGTGACTCTCCTGATTGCAGTCTCCTGTCCTCACTGCTTCCTCCGCCTTGACCGGGGTTTCCATTTCCACTCACCAGATGTGGACGAATGTGCTGATCCTAGAACTTGCCCAGAGCATTCAACTTGCCACAACAGTCTTGGAAGCTACTCTTGTGCCTGCAACCCAGGATTTGAATCCAGCAGGGGAAAGATGAGTTTCCAGGGCCTGGGAGAGACTTGTGAAGGTAGGTTCATGGGTCTCTTGGGGAATCAAGTCCAATCTGTTTGCAAAGACAGCAGTGGTGAGGGAGGATTTGAGGTGGGTCTCAGCTGAATTCAAAGCCCTCATCTGCAAAGCTGAAGCCAATAATCATTCATTCATGCTTTCATTCAACAAACACTTCCTGAACACCTACTACATGCCAAGCACTATTCTAGGGATGGAGGATACAGCAGTGTGTAATACAGGCAAAAACACTTGTTCTCATGGAACTTATCATCCAGTGTGGGGAGAGATAGGGAACAAACAAAATACGTTCATGGACATATTGTGTGTCAGGGATAGTTAAAGGAGATGAAGACAAAGAAGGCAGGACAGGTGGGTAGGGAATACTAGAGGATGAAGTTGTAGTTTTAATAGCATGGTAGGGAAAGGCCATGCTGAGAAGTTAATATTTGGGAAAAGACCTGAAGGGAGTGAGATACAGGTTATCTGGGGAAGGGTGTTCCAGGAGGGGGGAACAGCAGGTACACAGTCCTGAAGGCAGGATCCCAGCCAAGGCACTAAGCTCTTCCATATATGTGCTCATTCATATGTGCCCAACAACCTGATGCTATCAGTGATACTTTATACCCATATTATAGATGAGGAAACTGAGCCTCCATTGTGGTGGAATCACCTCTCCCAAGGTCAAATAGAAAGGAAATAAGAGAGTCATGGTAGAACTATGCCTAGTGTGACTTCATACCTCAGCCACCATGATCTGCTGCCTCTGAATGAGGCTACCCCTGCTGGTAACTCAGGGTGGGCTTGTGCAGGACAGATATCAAGTTAATCACCAAATTTCCAGTCTCTGAGACTCAAGAAAGCCTGGAAAGCTGTCATGTAAAGATTCCAGAGCCAGACAGAACCTGAATTTAAATCCCAGGTCTGCCTTTCACAAACTATGTGACTTTGCACAATTTTGAAGCCTCAGTTTCCTCCTCTGAAAAATGGAAATATTAGTTCACACCTCACAGGGCTGCTGTGAGCATTTGTTGAGTGGATGAATGTAAAGGATCTTCCTCATTGCCTGCCACAAAGAAAGCTCAACACGTTTGCCATTAAGTTTTTATTTTAGTTAATGAATACTTAACATAGTACTTGCTCTGTCCCAGGTTCTGTTCTGAGTGTTTAAAGATAATGTATCACCTTATGTAATCTTCTGAACAACACTGTGGGGTGGGTTCTATGATTACTTCCATTTCACAGATGAGGAAACGGAGACACACGGAGATGAATTCTCTTGTCCAGTGTATTAGTCAGCTCAGGCTGCCATAACAAAGTACCAGAGACTGGGGAGCTTAAACAACAGAAATTTATTATCTCACAGTTTTGGAGGTTGGAAGTCCAAGATCAAGGTGTCAGCATGTTAGGATTCTGGAAACAGATCTCTTCCTGGCTTGTACACAGCTGCCTTCTTGCTGTGCTCTCCCAGGGCAGAGAGAGCTCTTGTGTTTCTTCTCCTTCTCTCTCATGAGGATCCCACCTTCATGACCTCATCTAAACCTAATTATTTTCCACATCCAAATACCATCCCACTGGGGGGTAGGGCTTCAACATATGAATTTGGGGGGAGGTGACGTAATTCACTCCACAGCACCCAGTAACATGCAGATTATAAGGGGGCAGAGCCAGGCTTTGAACTCAAGATGTCCATGCTCTCTACCCCTCCACTCTGATATAGTGATTTCTTGGAGAGGAATTGAGATTCATCAACGAGTTTGAGGCTGAGGGAACACAGGCGAGAGAGGATGAGCCTTTGTGAAACTACAGGTAATCGATGAATCCAGATCATGAGTTATGAAGGGATTAGAAGGAAAGGATGAGCTCAGCTGAGAACAGACTCTTAGGGTCTTATATGTTCTAATGAGGAGTATGGATTCTATCCTGAGCTGTGGGGAGCCTCATCAGAAGATTTGCATGGGTCATACACATGCCTCTAAATGTTTCCTTTTCATAGTGATGCAAATGTGTTTAAGAAGGTGAGCCCAGAGGAGCTGGGGAAACCCATTGGCTTTAGGTCAGTGGTAGGGCTATGAACTGCTGCTGTAGCCTCAGCCTCCTTCATCCTTTTGATTTTCTGCTTAGATGTGGATGAATGTTCCAGGAACTCGACACTTTGTGGTCCCAGTTCCATCTGCACCAACATCCTGGGAAAATACAGTTGCTCCTGCCTGCCAGGGTTCTTTTCACCTAATTTGTGGAGTCCTGAGAAACCTGAGGCTTTCAAGTGTACAGGTAACTCTTCCAGCCATTTGGGGGACTTCTCAGTGGATGTCAAACTACCCTGATATGTAGTGGCTTATATCAACAATCAATTGTTCTTGCCCATGATTCTGTGGGTTGACCATATGGTGTTTCTGGGGCACTAGGATGGTTGGCAGGTCCAAAATGACCTTGCTTACATGACTGGTAGTTGGTACTGGTCTCTGGCTGGAAGCTTAGTTGGCCCTTCAGTTTTCCTTATGAACTTTTCCTCATGGCTGTTTGGGCTTCCTCAGATCATGGCAGCTGGCTCAGAAACCCTCTGAGGGAGATTAGTTAGGTCAGGGTTCCTCAACATTGGTACTATTGACTTTTGGGGCTGGATAGCTCTTTGTTCTGGGGGACTGTCCTGTGCATTACAGGATCTTTTGCCTCGATCCATTGGATCCCAGCGACCAACAAAAATGTCTCCAGACATTGCCCAAGGTCCCCAGAGGGGCAAATCTCCCTCAGTTGAGAACCACTAGCTCAACATAATAGAAATATCTTACTCTCATATGAATCCAATATGGATATACTTGGCCAAAGGGCAGCTTTCCTCCACAAGGTGATATAGGTGTCCAGTCTCCTTGTATCTCTTGGTTCTTCTATCCCTTAGGGCATTAGAATTCCTGGTTCCAGCCAGCGGTGGGGAAAGAGAGAAAAGGCACACCCACTTCTTAACCACCTTGGCCCAGAAGTGACATATGTCATGTTCCCATAAGTGAAAGCTAGTCACATGATCCCACCTAGATGCAGAGGGTTCTGGGAAATGTAGTTCCTGGTTGGGATGCCATGTTTTAGCGACCAGTCTCTGCTTTGGAAGGCGAAGCATGATTTTTGTTGGCTTGGTGGCCCACTCTGCCTCATGGCCACTCTCTACTCCACAGATATTGATGAGTGCCTTGATAAGTGCCTTTTCAATGCGACATGCACCAACACCCCCGGGAGCTACTTTTGTACCTGCCACCTTGGCTTTGCACCAAGCAATGGAGATTTCAACTCCATAGACCCAAAAGTGGACTGCATAGGTGAGCGGAGGGTTTGCTGGACATCCCTGGAAAGAAGTATCTCCTTACTCCTCTGAGTTGTTGGATATTCTTGAGTTCTCCGCAGATATTGATGAATGCCTCCAGGATCCATCACCCTGTGGCCCAAATTCTGTCTGCACCAATACCCTGGGCTCCTACAGCTGTGGCTGCATGGTGGGCTTTCATCCCAATCCAGAAGTCTCCTGGAAATATGGCAACTTCAGTTGCAAAAGTAATAATCTCCTTGCATGTCTTGGCAATGGAATCTGTGTCTTGCTTTGGTTGCAGAATCCTCACTTTTCCCAACCTCTGTACCCTCTTCTTTTTTAACCTCGTCCACATATTCTCTCTTTTTCTGTTCATTTAATCATTCATTAATCACTCATTTGATAAATTATTTTTGAAGCATCAATCCATGGGGAAGTTTGAAAGGTTTATATTTTTAAAATTATGGATTATTTGATATATTAAAAGTATAGATAATTTATATGGAGGCAATGAAGTATAATAATAAGATGAGTATATCTGAGGCCCTTGGTAGCATAAGAACTAGAACATCATCAATGCCATTGCATTTCCTACATGCTTCTTCCTTACTCCGTATCCCTGACCCCTCCCCAGAGGGAACCACATGGAACTTTGTAATTCCCCTACTTAAAATATTCCCCCTCTAAACATTCCTTGCTTAGTTTGGTTTGCTTTGGAGTTTTATAACAGTGGTATCATATTATGTATAGTCTTTTCTGATTAGCTTTTTTCACCTACTATCATGCTTCTCAGAGTTGCTGACGTAGCATGTAGCTGTAGTTTGTTCATTTCCACTGTTGTATAATATGACAGTGGATGGATTTCAAGCAGAGGGTGAAGGAATCAGACTTGCCTTTTAATCATACCTTGCTGTGGTTAAGTTTGATTTGGTTGTTTTTGTTTTTTCTTCTTAGGGGTTCCCTTCAAGTGTAAAGAAGATGTGTTACCCAACAATGAGTGGGTCCAGCTGTGCCAAGTGGGAGCAGCAGTGGAGCCTGAATATGTAAGTATTTTTGAAGGTTCCTAGTTCTTGAAGTTTTCCCAGAAGGCACTTAGGTAGAATGTTGTTTTGCGCTTTAACAAAGTCAAAAAATACGGTGGCCTAGACCAGATATAAATTTATTTATCTCTTTGTAACAGTCTGAGTATAAGCTGCTGAGAGCTGACATGACGGCTTCATAATACTCTGCCATCACCAACACAAGTCTCCCTCATTTTAGTCCAGAATGGCTGCTCCAGCTCCTGACATCAAGTCTGCATTCCAGCTGTGGGCAGAAGAGAATGGGAAGTGAAAGACACAGTCCTTCCCTTTAAGAGTATGACCCAGTATCACTTTTGCTTACACATAGCTTCAGGGACAGCTGGAAAGGAAGGACATTTGTCTATCTAAAACTTGGGGATTTGTTTACTAAAAGAAGAAATGGTATTGGAGTCTCACTATTAGTGAAGGTGTATGTGCTGCATCTGTGTGATATGGGATGGGTGATACACAGCCTCCAGGCCAGGCAGAGGAATTTGGATGTCTTGATTCTCTAATGAAGTCATTCTAGTAAGTAAAGACTCCAGAAGCATCTTCAGGTATTGATGTCACTATATTAAATATGAGTTTGTAAATTAGCTTTGGAATTCCCATGCACTTTGGTTCACTGTTGTTTTTTTTTAAATTGTGAAATACACATAAAATTCACCATTTTTAAAGTGTACAATTCAGAGACATTTAGTACACTCACAATGGTGTGCAACCATCACCTCTATCTCCAAAACATTTTCATCACCCCCAGAAAGAACCCTATGTACCCACTGACAGTTACTCTGTATCCCCCCCTGGCATCAGCCCCCAATAAACAGTAATCTAATTTCTATCTCCATTGATTTACCTATTCTGGATATTTCGTATAAATGGAATCACACACTATGTATCATTTTGTGTCTGGCTTCTCTCACTAAGCATCGTGCTTTCAAGGTCTGTCAGTGTTGTAGCTGTGTCAGTGCTTCAGTCCTTTTCATGGCTGAATTATATTCCACTTAGACCACTGGTCTTTTCACCCCACTCAATAGTTTTGCTGTTGGTTGATGTTTTCTTTTCTTATTTATCGAAGAGAAAGATGCTATGATTCCAATTCTGATCAAAAGGTGAGTTTTTATCTCCCTGAGAATTCTAGAGACTTGTGACACCTCAGGAATTCAGGACCATCCCATGTGGTGGGCTGGATGGCCCAGTTTGTACATTGCACACTTGATCGATGCTCACAAATGCTCTTCCCTCTGGGATACAGGTTTCCTTTTGTGCACTGATGAATGCCACCCTCAGCATTCTGGATGATGTCTGTAAAAACAAAACCACCGTCGTCTCTCTGAAGGTAACAAAGAAGTCTTCATAATCATGTTTCGAGTTTCAAACATATTGAGGGCACACTTCGGGTGCGCAAAATCCTCTTTATCATGAATGGGTTGTGAGTTAACATTTAATCTACTCCAGTTGTAAGGTCTGAAAAATTAACATGCAGGGATATTGCCCTTTTCTGTACAGTTTTGTGAGTTTTATTACCTGAGTAGGTTTGTGTAACTACCACCACAGTCAGACAACAGAACAGTTCCATCCCTCTCCCCTGACCCTCCTCTCCTCCCCCCACCCCCACCAACTCCACTGGGCTTCCTCTTTTTTTTTTTTTTTTTTTAACGTTTTGGCTGTGTAGCGGGGCATGTGGGATCTTAGTTCCTTGACCAGGGATCGAACCCCTGCCCCCTGCAGTGGAAGTACAGAGTCTTAACCACTGGACTGCCAGGGAAGCCCTGGACTTCCTCTTTATAGTCAGATATTCACTCCCTCCACCATTAGCTCCTGTGAATCCCTGATCTGTTCTCTGTCATTATAGTTTTGTCTTTTCAAGAGTGTTTTGTAAATGGAGTCACACAATAAGTGGCCCTTTGAGTCTAGCTTCTTTCACTGAGCACCATATTTTCAAGCTTCATCCACATTGTAGCCTGTGTCAGTGCTTCACTCCTTTTTATGGCTGAGTAGTGTCCCATTTTCTGGATGGACCACAGTTTGTTTATCCACTCATCTTTGAAGGATATTGGAGTTGTTTCCACTTGACCAAGATCTCTTCATTTCTCCATCCCCACCCCAGCTTTTGGCAATTATCAGTAGACCTACTATAAACATTTATCTGTGTGTGTGTGTGTGTGTGTGTGTACTTGAATTTTCATTTCTCTAGGGTAAATACCTAGGAGGGGGATGACTATGTCATTACAATTGCAGATTTAAAAAAATAGTTTCTCTTAAGACTTTAAGTTGTAACTTATGGATGTTGTTATTTCATTTATAAGTCTGTATGAAAATAAGAATAACACTTTCATTTGTATTCTGGTGAATTTTAAATTAATTTATTAGTATAACATATTTATTCATGAAGTGTACACTTATTCATAGGGTTTTCAGATTAAATTTGTATAAACAATGAACCCTTTCAACAAATTTATTTAAATTCCCTCAAACATTTTCTACCATGTTTACAAATATTCTCATTTCTCCCCAGATTTTAAGTACTTAATGAGGAAGATTTACAAACCTAAAAGGCAAGGTCACTATGCCCTTAAGGGATTCATAAATCCACTCAGTCACGTGCATAAATATAATAATTCAGAGTTTTTAAAAAATGTGTAATATGGTGTATCAACAGCCATGTTCTCTTAAATTGTTCATATTAAAATCACGTCTAATTGCTTTTTGCCATGAAATCATGTGGTTAATTAGTCTCCTTCTCTAATGTGTCAAATTGTTCCAGCCCTTTAAACAACAGATTTCCAAATTATGCCAAAGATTACAAAATCTTCTAAAATTAACACAAAAATATTACCACTATGGAGTTTTAGCTTGCTTGCTATTTTTTTTCTTTCCTGAGGATATAAAATAAACTTCCTAGCTAAGAAGAATAGATTTAATGTCAAAGGGGATTTTGATGAGATTTCATCAGCCACAGAATTGAGAACCACAGTTTTTCAGGATGATTCTAGCTGAGATTTTTCTGCTCTGTCGGCGGGGAGGGACCCCAAACTCATGCCTTTCATTTGGGATATGGTTATAAAACTCAGCGCATCCTGTTTTTCCCAAACATCTCTCAAGTTTCACTCTGATCCAGTTTTTATTGAAATTCTTCTCATCTTCTTATCATCAAATTTGGATACATAGAAATTGGTTTCCCTGCTAAGATTTCAGTTAATTTCCTTCACCATTGGATTGGATTCAACTAATTTCTTCCCTTCATTTATGAGGTTGTTAGCTTGTGAATTCTCTTCATATTTTTTTGATGGGATTACATTTTTATAGTCAGTTTATTGACAGTAATCAATAATCAAGGGAACAGTATCAGCATTAATATTAATATTATTATTGCTAGTCTTTCCTTAACTCTATTCCTTAGGCATAACCAATGTTAACATTTAGATGCATATTTTTCCATACCTTTTTTACTTTGTGAATGCTTGTATAACACACACACACACACACACACACACATTGAAGCACACATTGAGTACCTACTATGAGTGGTTTAGAGCAGTGATTAAGGATTCCACCTCTGATACCAGACTGCCAAAGTTCAAATCTTGGTTCTGTCACCTACTAGATATGTATCTTTGTTTTCTCATCCAAAATGGAAATAATAATAGCTTCTATTTCATAAGTATCTTCATAAAATTAAATAAATTAGTATATATAAGGCACTTAATACTTGGCTCATAATAAGTATTAATTATATTTATTTTAAAATCTCAATTAGTGCCAGAAACATAAATACCATAAATACAAAATTTTAAAGTACTTGTTCTTTTTAAACAAAAGGAGATAATATAACATGTGATTCTGTAATTTGCTTTACTTAATCGTAGCTCATGGACCTTTCTGCTTGTTAATATACATAGATATACTAAGTCATTCTTTTATTAACAGCTGTATACTATCCCATGATTTGATTTTATCATCTTTTATTTAACCAATCAGTTGGACATTCAGGTTTTCTGAATTCTTGCTATCACAAACCACACTGAAATGAACATCATTAGACAAGATCCTTGCACAATTTTTAAGTATTTCTTGCAGGAGGGATTCCTGGAAGGGAAATTGCTGAGTCAAAAGGGTATGTGCAATTTATGCCATGACAAGTGCTGACTTACTGCATGCCATGAAGGCGACACCAATTTGCATTCCCAGTGGGGCTTCTTGAATCAGGAAATGGAGGCTGAGTGAATGTCCTTTCACAGTCTTCATTATCCTAGACTGTCAACCCCTTCTCTTGATGAGAGAGGGAACAGCTGCTGTTTCATTGATAAGAGAGAGAGAGAGAGAGAGAGCGCACGCAAACACACCTTTCCTTGCAGAGTACGGCTGAGAGCTTTGCCTCTGTGATTGAACAAACATCCACATGGTCCAACTTCACCAAAGAGAAGACATCTACCCTGGCCACAGTCTTACTGGAGAGCGTGGAAAGCACCACTTTGGCAGCTTTTCTGAAACCCTCAGCGAATGTCAGTCAGACTATTCAGACGGACTACTTAGGTAGGACATATCCTTCGTGTCAAGGTCACACCTAGGGGCTGATTTAGACGGGTGACTTTGGCAACGTGATTCTGCATGGCTTTCCCATATACCATTTCCCCAGCTGTTTCCAACCTCTGAACGTACAGCAAAGCAAGTCCAATTATTGTAACAACATCTCCCATTTATCGAGTGCCTGGCATTGTGTTAAGTCATTGGTCAAGTTTACACAGCTGGTGAGTGGGGGAGCTAGGCCTCCTAGTTAGTGACTGTGGAACCTGAACCCTTCTTGTCCACTATGCTGGGCATGCTCCAGACTCTTTCAATTTCCTTTGGCTTTGAAAAACCTGTCTAAATTTGGAGTAGTCAGAGGGCCATGACTCTGCTGCTTTCCATCATTGTTGACTTCAAGCCCATCTTTCCCTGATGCATCCCCCTAAGGATGTGAGCGCTCACTCCTAGAATTACAATTGGGTTTCTCATTTATTTGGTGCTACCATCCTCCTGTCATTCATCAAGGGCCTCAGGATCTTTCCCATGACCAATCGTTCTGTCTGTCCTTTCTTCTTGCAACCAGGGATGCGTCCCTTTCTTGGCCAGAAACCAAATTCCAGACCCACTTTCTGGGTGACCTCCTGTAAATTCTCCCTTTCTCCCTTTTAGACATTGAGACCAAAGTTATCAACAAAGGATGCACTGAAGAGAATGAGGCCTTTAATTTGAAAGCAAAAGGGGACAAGATGAAGATTTGGTGCTCCACGATCGAAGAATCTGAATCCACAGGTACAGACCCACTCCTGAGAATCAGAGAGGGTGGTTATTGTGCATTCAAGCAGCAAATATTTATTTATTTATTTATTACCTTTTAAACCTTTTTTAACTTAAAAAAGTTTTTTCTAACAGTCCCTTGTTGGTTATCTATTCTAAATATAGCAGTGTGTTCATGTCAATCCCAAACTCCCAATCTATCCCTCCCCACACTTCCCCCCACCCCGGTAACCATAAGTTCGTTCTCTAAGTCTGTGAGTCTGTTTCTGTTTTGTAAATAAGTTCATTTGTATCACTGCTTTTTAGATTCTGCCTATAAGCAATATCATATGATATTTGTCTTTCACTGTCTGACTTACTTCACTTAGTATGATAATTTCCAGGTCCATCCATGTTTCTGCAAATGGCATTATTTCATTCTTTTTTATGGCTGAGTAGTATTCCATTGTGTATATGCACCACATCTTCTTTATCCATTCATCTGTCGATGGACATTTAAGTTGCTTCCATGTCTTGGCTATTGTAGACAGTGCTGTAATGAACATTGGGGTGCATGTATTTATTTTGTTTTTAATTTTAATTTCTTTAGCAAATATTTATTGATCACCTCCTAGGTGCCAAGACCTGTGCCAAGAAGTGAGGAAATCAATGATGGTAGAGGGGGACTTCCCTGATGGTCCAGTGGTTAAGGCTCCACACTCCCAATGCAGGGGGCACGGGTTCAGTCCCTGGTCGGGGAACTAAGATCCCACATGCCGCAAGGCGTGGCCAAAAAAAAAAAAAAATGATGGTAGAGGCAGAAATAGCCCATGCCCTCAGGGAGTTTTCCATCTGCTAGGGAAGTCAGACATTAAATAAATAATCTCTGGGAATGGAGTCTAGAAGAGAGTGGATATGTGTATATGTATGTTTGGTTCACTTTGCTGTACAGCAGAAACTAACACAGTATTGTAAATCCACTATACTCCAATAAAATATTAATTAAAAAAAATAATCTCACAGTACAGGAGTGTCAAGACATTTCCTGTCCAATCCAGCAGCCATTGGTCATGTTTTGTTATTGGCATTTCAAGTGTGGTTAGGCTGTGAGGGTGACATACATACTGGATTTCAAAGTCTTGGTGCCAAAGATGAAGGATGTAAAATATCTTATTAATAATTGTTTATATTGACTACATGTTGAAATGGTAATATTTTGTAGGTATTGAGTTAATACACAATTAAAATGACCTTTTTTTTTTTTTTACTGTTCTGAAATGTGGCTACTGGAAAATGTAAAATTGCATATGTGGCTTATACGATATTTCCAGCAGACAGAGCTAATCTGTATCAGGGATTGGCAAACCTTTCCCGTAAAGCATGGTTAGTAAATATTTTAGGCTTTGAGAACAATACAATCTGTTGTAACGATTCAGCTCTCCCGTCATAGTGCAAAAGCATTCATAAGCAATATGTAAATGAATGGGTGAGGCTGTGTTGCAATGAAACTTTTATTTACAAAAAAAAGGCAATGGCCAGATTAGCTTGTAGGTCATTGTTCATAACTTCCTGATCTATATGCTGTCTGGAGGGCACAAGGAACAGGCTAGGACACATCCCTGGAGACCACCAACACTGAAAGCGGATGCCCACCAGAGAGACTGAACAAGAATAACCATAAATGTGGGAGGGGAACTTATTTCCCACTGCTGAGTTGAATTGTCCCTTAAAAACACAAATTCAAATTTATTTTTAAATGTAGCCAAGATTTTTTTCCAGGTGATAGCACTTCGAGATTTTTTTTTTTTAAAGGTTCTGGTGAGGCTCACCTACCTGGAAGTCCACTGGTGTTTCAATTCTCAGAGCAAGCCAGTGGTGCAGAGATGCATGGGATAAGAAAGTGTGTATGTGTGTGGATGGAATGGGTCATCTATAATAACTACTGAGCAAATGATTCCCCCCCCCCTTTTTTTTTGCTTTTGGGGGAAATTGCAGGGATCAACGGGGTGGCTTTTGTCTCCTTTGCGGGTATGGAGTCCGTTTTGGATGAGCGCTTCTTCCAAGACCCTCAGATGCCCTTGGCCAACTCCAAGAGGAAGTTGAAGTTGAATTCTCGCATTGTTGGGGGCATCATAACAGGAAAGAAGAAAGATGGGTTCTCTAAACCAGTCACCTACACCCTGGAGAACATTGAGGTTTGTGCAGAGGTTTCCATTGGACCCCCATCTGCATTCTGAGAATTCCCCATTCTCAAGTGAGCTTAACTCTCATATTTGATGGGGACCCATTAAAGCAGCAAGTGTCCACAATTTCTGATAACTCAAGCCACTTCCCCAAATCCACCACTAGAAAAATGAGCTCTCCTATTTCTATGTGTCATTTTCCCATTCATCAATGGGCAAGGTTTAGGTTAGATTAAGTCATGTTGATGCAGGAACATTTACACGGATATTTACATTAGCTATGACCAAGTTAGTGGTAGAGACAGGTCTGGCACCTAAGACATTTCTTTTCATGACTGCACATTGAAATATCAGCATTTTTCTCCCTTCCCTACAGAACATACCCACATCTTCTTGAGGTTGATCAAGTTGAATCCTGAATGGATTCTTGAATAGAGGGATTCTCAGGTAACCAAAGCCTTTGAATTTTCAGCCAAAGCAGAATTTTGAGAGTCCCATCTGCGTTTCCTGGAACACAGATGTTGAAGGAGGTAGATGGACACCGTCTGGCTGTGCGATCCTTGAAGTTTCTGAGACGCACACTGGCTGCAGCTGTAATCGAATGGTGAACTTGGCCATCATCATGGCTGCTGGGGAGCTCACGGTCAGTACTGATGCTCTGTACTCTAGCTCCCCAGATCCAATGGGAAAATACTGACTAAACATCCATGGTATGCCTCTCATGGCACTGGGTGTTGTGGGAAGGGGTTATGGGGGATAGAAGGGGTGTGTGCCATACTTCTGCCCTTAGAGAATTCATGGTCTGTTTGGGAAGCCATGACACTCGTATATAAAATGATAAATGACCCTAAACAGGTGCAGGCATGATGACAATCATGGACCCCACTTACTGAGCACCTCCTATGGGCTGGACCCTTTATTTATTTTTTATTTTCTTATTATTTTTAAATTTTTATTTATTTATTTTTGGCTGCGTTGGGTCTTCATTGCTGCGCACGGGCTTCCTCTAGTTGCGGCGGGCGGGGGCTACTCTTCGTTGCGGTGTGCGGGCTTCTCATTGCGGTGGCTTCTCTTGTGGAGGAGCACGGGCTCTAGGCGCACAGGCTCAGTAGTTGTGGCACATGGACTTAGCTACTCTGCAGCCTGTGGGACCTTCCCGGACCAGGGCTCGAACTCGTGTCCCTGCATTGGCAGGCGGATTCTTTTTTTTTTTTTTTTTTTTGCGGTACGCGGGCCTCTCACTCTTGTGGCCTCTCCCGTTGCGGAGCACAGGCTCCGGACGCGCAGGCTCAGTGGCCATGGCTCACGGGCCCAGCCGCTCTGCGGCATGTGGGATCCTCCCAGACCGGGGCACGAACCTGCGTCCCCTGCATCAGCAGGTGGACTCTCAACCACTGTGCCACCAGGGAAGCCCGGCAGGCGGATTCTTAATCACTGTACCACCAGGGAAGCCCTGAACCATTTGTTTTAAGTGTTTTTAGACCCATTTTGCAGGATGGGAGACTGGAGCTCAGCAGCCAGTCTAGTCATGAAGCCAGTAATTAGTGGAGTTGGGATTTGAACCCAGGATGGTCTGAGTCCAGAAGTCTCTTTCTACAGAATCATCTACAGGCATACCTCGTTTTATTGCACTTTGCAGATACTTTTTTTTTTTTTAACAAATTGAAGGATTTGGCAACCCTGTGTGCATTGAGCAAGTCTATTGGCGCCATTTTTCAAGCAGCATTTGCTCACTTCATGTTCTGCATCATATTTTGGTAATTCTCACAATATTTCAAACCTTCCACCAGGAAAAAGAATATGACCTACTGAAGGTTCATATGATGGTAGCATTTTTTAGCAGTAAAATATTTTTAAATTAAGGTATGTACATTTTTTGACATATGCTATTGTACACTTAGTAGAATATGGTGTAGTGTAAGCATAACTTTTATAAGCACTGGGGATAATAATTCATGTGACTCACTTTATTGCCAATATTTGCTTTATTGTGGTGGTCTGGAATTGAACCTCCAATATCTCTGAGGTCTGCCTGTAAATGGTGTAAGAATTTGTGCTGTAGGAACTGAGAGTTGTGTCAGTGGGAACTGGGGATAGATCAGGGAGGAGATGGAACCTGAAATAAGCCTTGGTGAGGGGTTAGATTCGGTAGAGAGAATAGACATTGGTGCTGTGGTGAGTATCCTTGTCTATATTACCAGGTAGGAGGTTCTATTCCTTGTCAGGGAGGTCCTAAATGTTATTTAGAGGAATGTAAGGCTTAGAACTTAAGAGTATTGGATCCAGAGCAAGACTAGTCTAGTTTCAAACCCCATCTCTATCACTTCCTAGCTGTGTTTCCATGGGCAAGTCACTCAACCTCTCTGAGCTGAGCCCAGTTCTTTCACCTTAAAAATGAGAACAAGAAGGACTTCCCCTGGTGCCAGAGTGGTTAAGAATCCGCCTGCCAATGTAGGGGACATGGGTTTGAGCCCTGGTCCAGGAAGATCCTACATGCCGTGGAGCAACTAAGCCTGTGTGCCACAACTACTGAGCTTGTGCTCTAGAGCCCGTGTGCCATAACTACTGAAACCCGCATGCCTGGAGGCCATGCTCTGCAACAAGAAGCCACCACAATGAGAAGCCTGCGCACTGCAACGAAGAGTAACCCCCACTCACCGCCACTAGAGAAAGCCCACGTGCAAAAACAAAGACCTAATGCAGCCTAAATAAATAAATAAATAAATGAGAACAAGTAAAAAATGATGATGTGAGAGCTCCCAGGCGGTCCACTGGTTAGGACTTGGCATTTTTCACTACCATGGCCTGGGTTCAATCTCTGGTCAGGGAACTAAGATCCCACGAGGTGCAGCCAAAAACCAAAAATAAAAACAAAAAATAAAAAGCACCAACATTTCATTAAAAAAAAAGAAAAAAGTATGATGAAAATTAACACTTATATCATACATGTTTCCTGCACTGTTGTGAGTACTTTAAGTATTTTCATTGAATCCTCCTAGAACGATTCCATAAGGTAGTTACTGTTAGTATCCTCTTTTTAACAGATGAGGAAACTGAGACACAGAGCAGTTAAGCATCTTGCCCAAGCTCAAACAGCTAAAACTGTAGTCAGTTATCTTAACCTCTACATCACAATATCATAGAGAAGAGTTCATGAGATGGTGCCTGGCATATCTTTAACACACAGGAAGCACCCAAATAAACTTAAAATTAATTACAAATTATGGCATAGAGAAGGACTCAACTTGTCATTGCTACTCCCAGAAGTTGGGGGCATCTCTGAACACCTATTATCAGTCCTGGTTCAGAGCAGGAAACAGGAACCATTCAAGGTATTTCAAGCAGAAAAGTATTTAATACAGGGACTTGGATGCTCACAGAATCACAGGAAGGGATGGAGGACTTGAAGTCAGGGGGCTGCCATTTGGATTTTGGCTTCAAGATCACCCCTCTGCAGCCATAATCCAGAGGTCAAAGATTGAAGCTGTCATTTCACCCCACATCCACGAAATTAAAGATTAAAGATTGGATAGTCGGAAGGGGGAGTCCAGCCACAGCTCACTCCTGTCTGCAGAAAGCTGGTATCTGCCTCCATCCTGCCTTTCAAAACCTTCATGCATACATTTCAGTGGAGAACCTAAATGACATTCAGGGCCTTAACCCCAAGAGATTGTGGGAAATGTCATTTGTAAATGTCCTGCCCTCGCAGAACAGGGCATAGGACAGGGGTGAGAATGGGTGCTGATGGATGCCAAAGGATGATGATGAACAATATCTAGTTCACGCTGAGTGTCAGAGGGAGAAAAGGCCTCCAAGCTCTATATACCCAAGCCAGGAGTCTGGATAATTCGTTTTCCTGCCTGGGGGCGGGGTATGTTTGTCCTTCTCTGAGACCAACAGTTATCTCTTTCCTGACAGATGGAGTTCACTTTGTACATCATTAGCCACGTGGGCATGATCATCTCTTTGGTGTGTCTCACCGTGGCCATCATCACCTTCCTGATGTGTCGTACCATCCAAAACCACAACACCTACCTCCACCTGCACCTCTGTGTGTGCCTCTTCTTGGCCAAGATTCTCTTCCTCACCGGTGTAGACAAGACCGACAATCAGGTCTCATATCCTTCAGGCTGTGTCCCCATCCAGCCCCATCATCTCCAAATCTGCCTCTGCTCATCCTTACCTAACTCCCTCTATGCTAGTTCCCACCTCAGGACCTTTGCATGTGCTGTGCCCTCTTTCAATACTCGTCCCCCAGCTTCTCACCTAGTTGACTCCTTCTTGTGATAGGTCTCAGTTTAAAATCATTTCCCTGATCATGTTATATATTGTAGTGGTCCCTCCTACTACTCTTTAAGCCATTAATGCTCACATGGGATGATTCCATCCTCATTCAGGGAACACCTGGCAATATCTGGAGACGTTGTTAGTTGTCACCCCTGGGAGGGGATGCTGCTGGCAGCTAATGGGTGGAGGCCAGGGATGCTGCTAAACACCTTACAATGCACAGGACAGCCGCCCCCCTGCCCCCAGCAGAAAATAATCTGGCAGTAGTGTTACAAATATCAGTAATGCTACAGTGGAGAAATTCTTTTTTTTAATTGAAATATAGCTGATTTACAATGTTGTGCCAATCTCTGCTGTATTGCAAAGTGACTCAGTTATACACATATATACATTCTTTTTTATATTCTTTTCCATTATGGTTTATCACAGTATATTCAACAGAGTTCCCTGTGCTATACAGTAGGACCTTGTTGTTTATCCATTCTATCTGTAATAGTTTGTATCTACCAACCCCAAACTCCTAGTCCATCCCTCTTCCTCCCCCCTTCCCCCTTGGCAACCACAAGTCTGTTCTCTATGTCTATGAGTCTGTTTCTGTTTCGTAGATAGGTTAATTTGTGCCATATTTTAGATTCCACATATAAGTGATAACATATGGTATTTGCCTTTCTCTTTCTGACTTACTTCACTTAGTATGATAATCTCTAGTTGCATCCACAGCTGAGAAATTCTACTTCTTATTCCTCTATTTTGCTTCCTTTCTCAGCACCTATTTGAAACCATATTGATTTTTGGGGTTATTTTACTTATTGTGTATCTACCTCCCCCACGAGACCATGTGCCCCATGAGAACAAGAACTTTTAGCCAATTTACCCCCAGTAACTGTGCCAGAAACAGTAGGCTCTCAGGGTTTTTCCAAAGGGAGCGCTACTGACATTTCAGGTGGGGTGATCATTCTTGATGCAGAACTACCCCTCTCACTGTGGGATGTTCCGCTTTCCAGACCCCTTGAGAACTAAAGGCTAGTAGCACACCTCACTCTCATCGCGTGACCAGGGGTGGGCAAACTTTTCCTGTAAAGTGGAAGATATAAATATTTTTGGCTTTGCAGATACTATGGTCTCTGCTGTGACTATTCAGCTCTTCTGTTTTAGTGTGAAAACAGCCATAGAGAATACATAAATGGGGGTGGCTGTATGTCAATGAAATGTTATTTACAAAACAGGCAGCCAACCCATGGCTGTAGTTTGTGGACCCCTTCCCCTCCCCCATATCTTCAACCATCCCCTAAAGAAGGGTGATCATATATCTGTTTCCCCCCAAACTCTCCCAGTTTTAGCACTGAAAGTTATACGTCCTGAGAAAACCAGGCAAAGCTGGATGATTGTTTACCCTACCAAAATGATGGAGCCACCTTGGTGAAGAATAAGTACTTGTGGAATGAATGAAGGGGCCGTGTTTGGGGATCTCCAATCAAAGTAGCTTCTCCTTTGCCCTCTTCCGCTGAACCTGCTCTCTGGAGTAGGGGATCCTGAACATGCCTGATTCTTCCCTGCAGGTGGGCTGCGCCATCATCGCGGGCTTTCTGCACTACCTTTTCCTCGCTTGCTTCTTCTGGATGCTGGTGGAGGCTGTGATGCTCTTCCTTATGGCCAGGAACCTGAAAGTGGTGAATTACTTCAGCTCTCGAAACATCAAGATGCGGTATCTCTGTGCCTTTGGCTATGGGCTCCCGGCACTGGTGGTGGCTGTGTCCGCCATCATACAACCACAAGGTTATGGGATGTATAATCGGTAAGTGACATCCTTCTCTCTCCCTGAAAATTATTATTATTATTATTATTTATCCCATGATGATAATTATATGAACTCAAGAAGAGCAATAACAGGAGCAGTAGTTGTGACTCCCATTTATTGAGCTCTTACTTTATGTACTGTTGGTCTCAGGGCTGCCATATACAGTAGCACAGGTTGTGCATTGCACAAATCCAGGAGCCATTGTTTGCACTATAGTATCAGTGGATGATGGCAATGTGAACAATGAACTTGATGGCACAGGTTTCAATTCGTGGACTCTGGAGCCAACTTCCTTGGGTCTGAATCCTTGCTCTACCACCGTGTTACCTTGAGCAAGTTACTTAAACTCTGTATGCTTTCATTTCATTATCTATTAAATGCAAGCTAATGACAATGCCTGTATCATAGTGTTGTTGTGAGTGTTAAGTGAGTTATTATTTGCAAAACATTTATACAGTGTTGGGCACAGTGTAAAGCATTATATATGTTATTTTTACCACCATCATTATTGCCATGGACTGTTTTAAAGTGAGGTAAGGGGCTTCCCTGGTGGCGCAGTGGTTGAGAGTCCGCCTGCCGATGCAGGGGACACGGGTTCGGGCCCTGGTCCGGGAAGATCCCATGTGCCGCGGAGCGGCTAGGCCCGTGAGCCATGGCCGCTGAGCCTGCACATCCGGAGCCTGTGCTCCGCAACGGGAGAGGCCACAACAGTGAGAGGCCCGCATACCGCAAAAAATATAAATAAATAAAAATAAAAAAATAAAGTGAGGTAGGTTTATCACATGATTCTATGTGAGAAGATTTTAGGTAGTATGCTAGTAAGCCCTAATTAAACAATATTTTTGTATTTATTTTGTAGGGCATTAGAAAAAAATTGCTGGCATATCAAACTCATGATTTCACAGACATGATTCCTTTGTATAGACATGATTCCACCGTATAAGTAAAAAGTTGAGTCAATTTTGAGGGAAAAAATTAGGTAAGTGACAGGACAAGTAGTATGTGGATAGGGTAGAGACTGTAATTCAGTGAGTTACTTCATTTCATCCTAGGATGGACCTTGTTATTGTAATTTACAGATGAGGAAAGTGAGCCTCAGAAGGGTGAAAAGACTTTCTCACTATCACACAGTGAAAAAGTAGCAAGGTGAGGACTTGAATCTGGGTCTTTCCAATCCCAGGGCCCGTGTTTATCACCCTGGTGCTATAAGCACTTTGCTGAGCTGTGTTTGAGGGATTAAGTGCCTAGGTTTCCTCCCTGCATGCTGATGGCTTATACTTCAGGTGAGGTCATGAGATAAGGGGTGAGGGAATCGAATTCATGTTAAAGGAGTGCCCTTCATAATCTAAATCCTGTATGCTTTACAAATATATATTATCTCTAGTATTTCTCCACAAAATTCCTATGTTTCCACAGCATACAGCAACACCATTCAATGATACTACAGTGTTAATACTGGCCTCTAGCTTTGTGCAGTGCACAACCTGTGCTGCGGTACATGGCGGCCCCAAGACCAACAGTGACTAAAGCAACAGCTTAATAAATGGTAGCTACAGAAGAAACTGAGGCTCAGCACAGTTGCAGGATTTGCCCAGGGTCACATATCTAGTAAGTGTCCAAGTTGAGTTCAGGTCTGACTGCCTTTTAAAAAAATATTCATTTATTTATGTTTTTTGAAATATAATTGATTTACAATGATTCAGGTGTACAGCAAACTGATTCAGTTATACGTAACAATATATACATATATTCTTTTTCAGATTCTTTTCATTATAGGTTATTACAAGATATTGAATATAGTTCCCTATGCTATGCAATAGGTCCTTGTTGTTTATCTATTTTATATATAGTAGTGTGTATCTATTAATCCCAAATTCCAAATTTATCCCTCTCCTCTTTTCACCTTTGGAAACCATAAGTTTGTTTTTTATGTCTGTGAGGTCTGACTATCTTGTCAGGAGATAGTGGTGACAATGCAAGGCCACCATGATGAAGTGCCTGATATTGGTGTGGGTAGTATAAGCCCTGACACAGACCAGAGAAGGATGAGGGCATATGGGAGCTGGAAAGTTCATGGAAGCCTTCCTGGAGGAGGTAGATTTTGAATGAGCCTTGAAAGCTCTACTGAAATGTACACGTAAGTGAGGACAAATCTTGCCTAAGGGAGAGCTCAAGCTGTATTTGGAAAATAGATGGATTGGATTGGAAGAAGAGGAATTTGGGGGGGGGGCATGGAATTTGGTGAATACCTTCTAGGTAGTAGGAACTACAGAAAGTTTTGGAAGAAAGGAGTAGCATTGGCAAGGATTTGAAATGATCTCAGGAGACACTAGGGAGTGGGGAAGTGAGACAAGGAAGAGAAGGAGGAAATACAGGGTGCATTCCTGAGCAGGTCCTGCTGTAGGTAACTGGGGCTCAATCCCAGTAGGCACCTCTGGGGGACTGTGTAGGGCACATACCACAGTTATCCCACCCACGAGGTGAGGGAGCTGGCATATTTATCCAGCTACCTCCCATCAGCCACTGGTTGAGGGCTGCTCCCTGGGGGAACGAATTTTCTAAAGCTTTTAGTCTGATGCCCTCAGGCAGAAATGCAGATGCTAATGAGGAAATTGGCCCGTATTTACTGAAGTATTTATCCTTGAAAGGATATGGGCAGCATTTTCTCATGATGCAAACATTTTCTTGCCTTTTGATCACTCTACCACTGGTGACTTACATTCCAGGGAGAGAATATCTGGTTGGCCAAACTTGATTATTTTCCTTCTCTTGCTGGGGAAGGCACACTTCTGCTAAAGGAATATTGGGGTGCTGTTACAAAACATGGCAGAATAGTTGTCAGGTGGTGAAAACAGCAAATATCTACTAGAGGCATGATGGAAAAAGGAAATTAATTCTCCCTCCCTCCTTCCTTTCCCTTCCTCCCTTCCTCCCTCCCTTCTTCCTTCTTTTTCTCCCTTCCCTCCTTCCCTCCCTCCCTTTATTGCTTCATTCCTATTAACAAATAATTTTGGAATGCCTCATCCATGACAGGATTTGCACTGAGTGCTGGGTATTCAGAGATGAATAAAACGTTCAAAGTCCAAATTCTCTTGCAGCTCATAGTCTAGTAGGGGAAGATGGACAATTTACAATAAATAAACAACTGAACAAGATAATTTATGATAGGTGCTATAAAAAAAAGCAGCAAGCTGTTAGGAAAGGACCAGGGTAGTGGCTTTTCAGAGGAGGTGACGTTCGAGCTGAGATTTGAATGACAAGGTATACTAGTGGAGAGTTCTGGATAAAGGGGTTACAGAGGTTACGAATTGAGAAATGAGCTCTACACAAAGCATTAAGTGAATATTTCAGGAACATTCACCCAGGAAGAAGGTCTGAAAGAGGAAAACTGAAATGTGACCTGGTCCATCATGAAAATTTTCATGTCAGTCTCATCTCCCAATATTCTCTCTCATTAGCATATCTGGCAGGGTGTGAGTAATTTTAGGGTCAGAACTCTGAGACAATCACTGACTCTTGTTTTTCTCCATAGCTGCTGGCTGAATACAGAAACAGGGTTTATCTGGAGTTTTCTGGGGCCAGTGTGCACAATTATAGTGGTAAGCTGATTGCTTGTTGCAGTGTGTTTTGGAGGAGGATCAAGGAGACCCAACGGATCAAGAAGTGCCAGTGGATGTTGCAAAGCTCTGGTCACTTATTCCTCAAACACGTGCTCCATTCTGATCCTTGATCCCTGAGATTTCCAAGTTAGAATGTAATTTCTTTGATTTGTAATTTTTTTTTTTTTTTTTTTTGCGGTACGCGGGCCTCTCACTCTTGTGGCCTCTCCCGTTGCGGAGCACAGGCTCCGGACGCGCAGGCTCAGCGACCATGGCTCACGGGCCCAGCCGCTCCGCGGCATGTGGGATCTTCCCGGACTGGGGCACGAACCCGTGTCCCCTGCATTAGCAGGCAGACTCTCAACCACTGCGCCAACAGGGAAGTCCTGTAATATATTTTTTTTAATGCCAGCATACAAATCCCCTGGAAGGGACCACAGTCTTATCAATCCTTTGTGTTTCAGTAAGAATGGGTCTATTGATCTCTTCTGAGTACAGATGTTGAATAAGAGAAAAGGTAGAAGAAATTAAGAGCAATTGGTTGGTGGCAGGGGGCAGAGGGTTGGATAGGGAAATGGTGGGAAAGAGGCAAAGGGAAGCCTGAAGATTTTTTATTTATTTATTTATTTATTTATTTATTTATTGCTGTGTTGGGTCTTTGCTGCTGCATGCAGGCTTTCTTTAGTTGTGGCGAGCGAGGGCTACTCTTCGTTGTGGTGCATGAGCTTCTCATTGCGGTGGCTTCTCATGTTTCAGAGCACGGGCTCTAGGCTCACGGGCTTCAGTAGTTGTGGCACGCGGGCTCAGTAGTTGTGGCTCACGGGCTCTAGAGCACAGGCTCTGTAGTTGTGGAGCATGGGCTTAGTTGCTCCGCGGCATGTGGGATTTTCCTGGACAAGGGCTCCTGTGTCCCCTGCATTGGCAGGCGGATTCTTAACCACTGTGCCACCAGGGAAGCCCCATGGAGATTTAAAAAAAGTTTTATGGGGGTTTAATCGACAAAAACTATATATATTTAAGGTGTGCAACTTGATGTTTTGACGTATGTATACACTGTGAAATGATCACCACAATCAACCTAATTAACAAATCCATCACCTCACATACTTACCATTTTTTCCCTTTTCTTTCTTTGTTGTGAGAACCAGTAAGAGCTACCCTTCTAGCAAATTTCAAGTATATAATACAGTATTGTAACAGAAGTCACCATGTTGTACATTACGTCTCTAGAACTTACCTTGCATAACTGAAATTTTGTACCCTTAGACCAACATCTCCCCATCCCCTGGGAGCCACCATTCTACTCTCTGGGAAGACTGGGGAGGTTGAGTACCCTCTCCTTGCTTCCTTGCCTCCAATCTAGATTCTACAGTCCTGCAAGATGAGAGTCTTCTGACTCTCACTCATGGTGGCTTGTTTCCTTGAGTCATTTGTAATTGTTAATTGTGAGCTCATATTTGACTGATCTAAATCTTGGGAATTCTTGAGGTTTTATTCCTCCAGAGGGGTTTTGCTTACTTCTATCAGGTTTTGGGGGTCCATGTATTAGTTTCCTAGGGCTGCCATAACAAAGTATCATAAGCTGCGTAGCTTAGAACAACTGAATTTTATTGACTCACAGTTCTGGAGGCTAGAAGTCTGAAATCAAGGGGTCAGCAGGCCATGCTCCATCTGAAGGCTCTAGGGAAGAATCTGTTCCAGTCTACTCTCCAAATTCTGGTAGTCTCAGGCATTCCTTGGCTCGCAGATGTCTGTCTTCTCCCTGTATCTCTTCACATTGTCTTCCCTCTGTGCATGTCTGTCTCTATGTCCAAATTTCCCCTTTTTATAAGGACACCAGTCATATTGGATTAGGGCCCACCCTAATGATTTCATTTTAAGTTGATCATCTCTGTAAAGACCCTATATCCAAATACGGTAGCATTCTGAGGTCTTGGGGGTTAGGGCTTCAACATGTCTTATTTTTTGTGTGTGGGAGGACACAATTCAACCCATGATGGGGCACTGGTCTTGATACTAACTTCCCAGATGCATCCAGTGGAAATAAACCAAGAGCAAGCAAAGGCTGTTTATTAGGAGATTGCTATGGTAAGGGAGTCAACCACTTGCATTGTCAAATTGCTTGCATTGGTCAGAGACTAAAAAGCAGGCAGATGAGTGGGAAAGCTTTATAGAGGAAAAAAGGGAATGTTTCATGTGTGCCCTGCTTGGAGGCTGTAGGCATGGGGATCCTATGGGTAGGCTAACTAAAAGCAAGGCATTCTATGGGATTGGTTAGGGTTACATACTGGCTTTCTCCTTTTGGCCCTAAATAGGAAGTAGGGGCAGAAATGAGGGAGGCTGTCAATTATTAGTCAAGTCCTGGTCATTTGGGGTCAGTTATTGTGTGGCTTCCTACAGTGGTTACTGTAGACTGTGGGTCAGAGTTCTATTTTTATAGATGGTCTGGTCATTATCCTTTTGTATATCCAATCTCTCCATCCCTTCTGCTTGACTCTGTAGATCAATTCCATCCTCCTGACTGGGACACTGTGGATCCTGAGGCAGAAGATTTCTAGCGTCAGTTCTGAAGTCTCCAAGCTCAAAGACACCAGGTACAGTCCATCCTTCCTTTCCCCTCCTCTTCTAGTCTCCTTTCCTTCTTTCCCCAAATGTTCATTGAGTACCTTTTGTAAGCCTGGTCCTGTGCCCCAAATGGAATAGCACAGTGTCTAGATCAGACTGTCTCAAACCTCAGCACTGCCACTTAAAAGCTGTGTGACCTTAGGCAAGTTACATAACATCTCTGAAACTCAGTTTCCTCATCTGTAGAATGGGGATGCTAACACTGCCCATTTCATGTGGCTTATGAAGCATTCAGTACAGTTCCTAGGAGGAGTGAGTGTTTCCTGTATTAGAACTATTAATATATTCTCTAATTCTTCTACTGTGCATACTTATATGTACATATTTACAAAACCAGAATCATACAATTTTATTTGTCTAACCATTTTTCTCTTAACAACATGTAATGAATATTTTTCTATTTAATTAGAAATTGTTGACAATATCTTTTTTTAATATATAGTGTTTCAGTGTAAAGACCTAGCACAATTTATTCAAATCATCCCTTATTTATGGACATTTAAGTTGTTTCTTTTTTTTTCCTTTCTTTCTTTTTTTTTTACTATTATAAACAATCCTATCTTGAAATACCCTTGTAGGCAAATCTTCTTACACATCTGTTGTTATGAAATACAATAATAGTATGGAGAACAGTATGGAGGTCCCTTACAAAACTAAAAATAGAATTACCATATGACCCAGCAATCCCACTACTGGGCATATACCCAGAGAAAACCATAATTCAAAAAGAATCATGCACCCCAATGTTCATTGCAGCACTATTTACAATAGCCAGGTCACGGAAGCAACCTAAATGTCCATCGACAGATGAATGGATAAAGAAGATGTGGTACATATATACAATGAAATATTACTCAGCCATAAAAAGGAATGAAACTGGGTAATTTGTAGAGACGTGGATGGACCTAGAGACTGTCATACAGAGTGAAGTAAGTCAGAAAGAGAAAAACAAATATCGTATATTAACGCATATATAATGGAATCTAGAAAAATGGTACAGATGAACCAGTTTGCAAGGCAGAAATAGAGACACAGATGTAGAGCACAAACATATGGACACCAAGGGTAGAAAGTGTGGGGGTGGGATGGTGGTGGGATGAATTGGGAGATTGGGATTGACATGTATACACTGATGTGTATAAAATAGATAACAAATAAGAACCTGCTGTATAAAAAAATAAATAAAATTCAAAAAAATACAATAATAGGCATGAAATTGCCTGAGTCAGAGTAGGTTGGATTGTAACACTGTTAGTATATATTGCAAATCGTTTTCCAGAACATGTTTCCATTTACAATAGTGCTTGTTTACCTGCAGCTTTGCCAACACTAGTGTTTATCATTTTTATTGTTTTCCTGAATTAATATATGAAATTTACAATCTCATTATTTTAGTTTCATATATATATATTTTATCTTACAGATGTGGGACTTTTTCATATTCTTATAGGCCATTTGTTTTCTTAACTTCATCATTCAACTAAAGTTCATTTTAAGAACCTACTAAAACCAGACATTGTCTAGCTTTTATCAACAATAAACTGATGACATCCTTTACTTATTTTCCTGTCAGTGTCCAATCCCTCACTCCTCTTGAATATTTTTTAAAGTTATTTTTTAAAAGTTAGTGCAAAAAGTTGAAACAAAGTTAATACATACAATGGTAAGAAAAATTAAGTAGTGAAAAAGGGAACACATATAAAGTCATTCTCTATCTCTCCCCTGACCCCCTGGGTCCCCAGATCCCTCCTACCCTAAGCAACCATTATCACTTAAGTTGACCTTCCTTCCAGAATATTCTATACTTATATATCCATTACATAAATGATAGGATACTGTACGTATTATTCTGTACTTTGTGTTTTCCACATATTATGTACCTTACATCATATCAATACTTAAGGTTAAAAACAACTAACAAAAGGGAATTCCCTGGCGGTCCAGTGGTTAGGATTCTATGCTTCCATTGCAGGGGGCACGGGTTCCATTCCTGATTGGGGAACTAAGATCCTGCAAGCCACATGGCATGGCCAAAAAATAAAAACAAACAAACAAACAAAAAACAACTAATGAAAATATTTATTTTGTGCCAGACACTGTTCTAAGCACTCTTAGTGTCTTCCCATCTCATTATTTAATCTGTAGAGCAAGCAATATCTCTGTATAGGTATTGTATTATTATCTCTATATCAGTTTGAGGAAACTAAGGCACAATGAAGTTAAGTAACTTACAAATACCATAAAGTTAGTGAATGGATCAGTCAGAATTTATTTGTGGGCAGTCTGACCCAGAGCCTGTATCCTTATCCACTCTGGTACATTGTGACTCTCATCTCATTTAAAAAATGTTTTTATAATCTACTCTTTATATCTATAGATTTGTCTATTCTGGACATTTCTCATCAGTTGAATCATACACTATGTGGCCTTTTGTGTCTGGCTTCTCTCACTGAGCAACATGTTTTCAACGTTCATCCACGTTGTAGCGAGCGTCAGTGCTTCATTACTTTTTTTTTGCTTTTTTGTGTATTTTTGTGGTATGTGGGCCTCTCACTGTTGTGGCCTCTCCTGTTGCGGAGCACAGGCTCCGGACACACAGGCTCAGCGGCCATGGCTCACGGGCCCAGCCACTCCGTGGCATGTGGGATCTTCCTGGACCGGGGCACGAACCCACGTCCCCTGCATCGGCAGGCGGACTCTCAACCACTGCGCCACCAGGGAAGCCCCCTGCTTCATTACTTTTTATGACTGAATAATATTCCACTATATGGATGGACCACATTGTGTGCACCCATTCATCTGTTGATGGACATTTGGGTTGTTTTAGTTGGGGGATAAGTAAATAGGGAATGGCTGCTTGATAGGTACATAGTTTCTTTTTGGGGTGATAAAAATGTCTTGGAACTGGATGGTGATGATGTTTATACGTTGTGAATGTGCTCAATGCCACTGAGTTGCACACTTTCAGTGGCCAAAATGGTTAATCTTACGGTATGTGAGTTTTGCCTCCAATAAAAAGGAAGGTTTCATAGTATTTCATATGATGGCTTCACGGTTCACTTAATGTGTCCCAAATTCTTGGACAGGTAGGTCCTTCTAGCCTTTAAAACTTTTTTTTATCGATGTATGGTTGATTTACAATGTTGTGTTAATTTCTGCTGTACAGCAAAGTGACTTAGTTGTATATATATATATTTTTTTCATATTCTTTTACATTGTGGTTTATCACAGGATATTGAATATAGTTCCCTGTGCTATACAGTAGGACCTTGTTGTTTATCCATTCTATATATAATAGTTTGCATCTGCTAATCCTCCCCCCGTCCCCCGCTTTGGCAACCACATGTCTGTTCTCTATGTCTGAGTCTGTTTCTGTTTTGTAGGTAAGTTCATTTGTGTCATATTTTAGATTCCACACGTAAGTGATATCATATGGTATTTGTCTTTCTCTTTCTGACTTACATACTTTATCATACTTAGTATGATAAAAATGGCATTATTTCATTCTTTTTAATGGTTGAGTAAATATTCTATTGTGTGTGTGTATAAATACATATACATAGAAATGTGCACATATATACACGCATATATACATATATATACAATATATATGTGATATATATATGTGTGTGTATATATATATATATATATATATATATATATATATATATATACACACACAAACCACATCTTCTTTATCTGTTGATGGACATTTAGGTTGTTTCCATGTCTTGTCTATTGTAAATAGTACCTTCTAGTCTTTTATTACTACAGACAATATTGCATTAAATACATGTGTCCACACATCTTTGTGTCCATGTGTATCTGTAGGCCAACTGCCTTTTCAATGTCTGTAGGAATTGATTTTCCTACCTCTAGGCTTGGAGCCTCTGTTCCACGTTTATTCTCACCCAGGTAACAGGTCACATGGTGGCAGCCTCAGGCTAAACCTGGGAGAGTGGTGGCCCATGAGGACAACAGCCACCTCCTAGAACATCATCCTCTGCAAATCTTCCCCTCCAGGTTACTGACATTCAAAGCTTTTGCCCAGATCTTCATCTTGGGGTGTTCCTGGGTGTTGGGCATTTTCCAGATTGGACCCATGGCCAATATCATGGCTTACTTGTTCACCATCATCAACAGCCTGCAAGGAGCCTTCATCTTTCTCATTCATTGTCTGCTCAACCGCCAGGTATGTAGCTGCTGCCCTCCCAGTCCCCCTCCTTCCAGGGCTCATGCCTTTGCCCACACATGCCCCTGCATCTAAGAGTGATTCATCTCCCCATGATGTGTCTCCACCTTCAGGTACGGGAAGAATACAGAAGATGCATGACCAGGAAGACCAAACCCAGCTCCCAGTCTGAGACCTCAGGGATCGTACTGTCATCCATTCCCTCCACTTCCAAAACGGTGAGAGTCTGCATGTTGTATGCAGGTTCTGGTCAGACAGAATGTCTGCTTCTTAGCAATACTAGACGGCACTGTATGTTGAGTACTTACTGTGAGCTAAACACGTACACGGGTATTAACTCATTTGATAAAGTTTGGGGTTTAAGGGTGGGGGTTTGGGAGCCTGACTGCCTGGGTTTAAATGCCAGCTCTGCCCCTCAGTAGCTATGCAAACTAAAAAGATAAAATCATGACTCACAGATAAAAAATAAGCATATGTCAAGGATTTTATTCTGCTCATTAATCAGTGAGGGAAGCAGCAGATGTTATAACTGGTTCACAAGAGAACGCAAAGAACAGACGTGTATGTGTATTACATCATACATATAATGTGTACAATGTATATAATGTACACATATACATAGCACACATATAATGTATACAATATTCACAATGTATACATAACACATAATATTATTACTTTATATATATGTATGTTCTTTGTGTTCTCTTTTGAACCAATTATAACATCTGCCTGGTTTCCTCATTTATAATTATATGTAATATATGAACATATAATTATATATTATATAATTATACATATAATTGTAAATATACAGACATATATAATTATTCACATTATAATATATAAAATTTATATTATATAATATATAAATATATATTATATATAAATTTCATATATAATATTTATAAATTATACATAATTATACATAAATGTATTTTATACATAATTGTATTTTATACATAATTATAAATATACAGCCATTATATAATTATTAATATTATATAATATAATCATACATATAGTTATAAATATACAGACGTATATAATGTATTTAAAATTCATATATGTGTATTACTTATGTGTTAATATATGTGATTTAAATACATATATAATCTCAATAATATTGAAATGAGAGTGCAAGTAAAGGAAAATCAGATTTTTCTATGAAATTATTTTCCATCACTGTCAGTTATTTAAAATTTACAGAATTGTAAAATAACTCCACCATAGATCAGATAATACCCAAAGGGGTATCCTCTAACAATGCATCATTTTTGTTCGAAGCACACATTTTCTCCTACACAATAGATCTCATCCAGTCTCATGGCTACAAACACCATCTATTAGCAATGACCCCCAAATTATAAATAATGTGAAGTTTAGCCCCCTCTCCTGAATTCTAGACTCATATAACCTGCCACCTACCAAATGCCCCCACTTAGATGTCTAATAGATGTTGCAGATGTAACATGTTCCAAATGAGCTTCTGATTCCTCTACCTCTCATTTCCACATAGGGTCTTCTATTTTTCTATTGCTCGGGAGTGAAGGTGTGAAGTTAACCTTGACTCTGCTTTTCTTCTCACTCTCTTCCATCTCTGATTCATCAGCAAATCCTGATGACTCTTTCTCAAAATGGATCCAGAGTCTGATCGCTTCTCTTTCCCTTAATTCCTTCCACTGTGGTCCAAGTCCAAGTCTCCAGCCAGGATGATGGAAATAGCCTCAAAAGTGTCCTTCCTGCTGCCTCTCTTGCCTTTTCCCTGCCCTACCTTTGGTCTATTCTCCCTACAGCAGCCAGAGGGCACTCGTGAACCCCTGAGTCAGGTCACATTCCTTCTCTGCCTACAACACTCCATGGCTCCCACCTTACTCAGAGTAAAGCCAAACTCAGAGGGCATTCATGAATCCCTGAGTCAGGTCACATTATTTCTCTGCCTACAGCACTCCATGGCTCCCACCTTAGAGTAAAAGTCAAAGTCCTCCTGGTGGCCCACAAGGCCTTGTCTGATCTGACTCTCTTTTCCTTTTTGACCTTGTCTTCTATTAATTGACCTCTCACTTCACACTGCTCCACCCTCACTGGCCTGTTCAAGATTCTTCAAACATGCCAGGCTCGTTTCCTCCTTAGGAACCTTGAACTGAATGCTCTTGAATGTCTTGAATGTTTTTGTCCTGATACCTGCATGGACAACTCCCTCACTTCCCTCATGTCCTTCAAATCTTTGTTCCAGTCATTTCTTATCAATGAAATTTCCTCTGACAACTGTATTTTGCACAGCCTCCTATTCCCCTACCCTGGTGTTCATGCTTCCTCCACGCACCTTGTCTTGATTTTCTTTTCCATGCTTTCCACTTTCTAACACTATAATTTCCTTATTCATCTCATTTAATTTTTATGGTCTTCCATCCCCCTCTAGAAGGTCTTATTTTTTTTCACTGATGTATTCCAAGCACAAGTAACTAAGATCCAGTGGCTTAAATAAATATGAAATTCTTTTTCTTGCAAGAATAGAAGTCCAGAGTTAGGTGTTGCTGGTATTGGTTCTGTTGCTTAGTGGTGTTGTTAAGGATCTAAGCTCTCCCTAGATTTCCATTCCACTGACAACATGTTGGCTTTTCATCAATTATTTTCATGGTTGCAAGATGGTTGCCATAACTCCAGACATTGTGACCATGTTCAAGGCAGGAAGGAGAGGGATGGGGCAGAGTGGTAAACTCTCCTTTCAACCTTCTCCCTTTAACAGGAAACAAAAGCTTTTCCAGAAGCCCCTTAGCAGATTTCCCTTTCATCTAATTGGCCAGAACTGCATCACATGACCACTCATAGTTACAAAGGAATTTGAAAAAACAAGTATTCTGCTTTCTAGCTTCTAGAATGGGAATATCAATAGTGAAGAGGTTGAGAATAGCTTTTGAGTCTGCCAACAGTGCCTGCCACCCTAGGTGTAATCACTGTTAACATTTAAATGTTTATCCTTCTAGTTTTTATTGCCATATGTATCTCTGTCTGTATTTATAAGACCCATGCCCACATAGATCTGATCCCTGGACTCACACTTGCACTAATACTGCCACTGTTTCTGATTCTAATTTCTCTCACAGGGTTGAAGTCCTTTCTTGCTTTCAAATACACTATGAAACAACATTTCAGGAAAGCAGGTGCCTGCAGGAGCCTCCTCAGAAATCTTCTCTTCTCGGCTTAATATGGAAATGCAGGATCCTGCCAGCACCAGAACTCTCTGGGAAATTCGGATCATGGACGGATATGTGGGATGGTCTTCCCATGGCTTCATGTCCTGCTGAGAAACAAGAGTTCCTGTTCCAGCTTACCATTTTATCTTTTGCGCTCTGCAACTCTTTGACTTTCCAGAGTTTTGCGGAGATAACAGATCGCAGTGCAATGGCGGGACCAAGAACTTCTGGCTACCATTTTGTTTTGTCCTAAGTCCATTGATGTGTGGCTTCATGAGTGCCTCTCCAGCATCTATCACATGCTTCACACAGAGAGTAGCCCTCAATAAATGATGTGTCCTCTGACTGACTAGCTTACCTTTCAACAAAGAACCCTCCTGCTTTTATAGAAATGAACAGTAAAATTGTAAGGAGAGCCTCAGGGGATAAATAAAGCACACACACTTATAGGCAGAAACACTTAAAAGAGTTATGTTGGTAAGTAGGAGCAGTCAAAGGGAATTAAGAGGTACAAACTTCTAGGTGTAAAATAAATAAGTGACAAAAATGTAAGGTTCAGCAGAGTGAATATAGTCAATATTTTATGATAACTTTAGAGTATAATCTATAAAAATATCAAATTACGATGCTGTACACCTGAAAGTAACACAATACTGTAAGTCAACTATATTTCAATTGAGAAAAAAAGAAGGAAGTGAAAATTCAACATGTAGATCTCCCCTCTGTGGCCACTCTAATACCTCCCTAATCAAAGTGTGGTCCATGGACCAGAAAAATCAGCCTCACCTTGTTAGAAAAGTAGGACATCAGGTGCCACCCCAAATCTGCTGAACCAGAGCCTGTATTTTTTAACTTTTTATTTTGTTTTATTTATTCATTTTTTGGCTGTGTTGGGTCTTTGTTGCTGCGCACGGCCTTTCTCTTGTTGCGGTGAGTGGGGGCTACTTTTCATTGTGGTGCACAGGCTTCTCATTGCAGTGGCTTCTCTTGTTGTGGAGCATGGGCTCTAGGCACGCAGGCTTCAGTAGTTGCAGCACATGGACTCAGTAGTTGCAGCACGTGGGCTCTAGGGCACGTGGGCTTCAGTAGTTGTGGCGTGTGGGCTCAGTAGTTGTGGCTCATGGGCTCTAGAGCACAGAGAGCCTGCATTTTAATGAGATCTCCAGGGGGTTTGTGTTGTACTCATGAATGTTCTAGAATATTCTTCTGTTTGCCATACTGATAGCTCAGCTTGTCTTTAAAGCCAGAAAGGAAACATTTATTTTGGGAATTTACACCTGCCATTCCCTCTTCCTATGACATTTTTCCTCAAAATCTGATTCATTGTTATCCTCTCTTTGAGTCTCAGCTTAGTCATCACTTCCACTAGGAAACATTCTTTGAATCTCTCTTTTTTTAAAAAGTGAAGTATAGTTGATTTACTATATTATATTATTCTTTGAATCTCTTGAAGTAGGATTAGATATTATCTCTGTGTGTCTCCTAAGGCTTTGTTGAGCTGAAACAAATAGACTGTCAGATATTTCTCCAGCAAAAATGGGTTTATTTGGTATCAGTGGAGAATTACAATTCAGGGTCTGCAACATGCAACATGTGGTGAGCCACAAGCAAGTTCTTGTACGGCAAGGGAAAGAGAACTCTTTTAAAGAGAGGAAAAGGAAGTTAAGAGGGCTATAGTAAACAAAGAGTCCAAGGCTTTTATTGGCTGAGTCCTTGCCAGGAAAGAAAAGAAGTCTTTCTTCTTCTTGGGCTCTGCTATCAACACAGGACTTGAGAACTCCCTTTTCTTGCCTCCCAACTCTATTTACTTTAGCTTTCTGTTTATTAATTTTTTTTTACAACTTCATGCTTTCTAGCCCTGTACTATAATTTCCCTTTTTTGGGGGTGTCTCCAACAAACTCTGAACTCCATCCGTACAGAGAATTGTATTTAGTAGGTTCTCCATAAATATGTTGAATGAATGAGGGAATGAATGAATTCTCTCCATTTTGAAGCTGAGGAACCTGAGACCCAGAGAGCTTAAGTACCTTTCTCAGCATTACACAGGTGTAGGTGGCTGAGCTTGGCTTTCAGCTCTTGATAATAGAGCTCCTCTTCCAGACCCCTGGCCCCTCGCCTTCTCTTCCTTTGACCTCAGGAATTCTTGGGGACACAGAGAAGAGACTAAATATTTACTTTGAATCAACTTACCACTTAGGATTCAGTTGGCTCAGTAATAATCATGTGTTGGACAATTTGATAGCAACATTAAACTTGGTTGTCAGAGGCTTGGTTTTTGTCATTTGTGGCAGCCACAACTTGGGAGGGGGCTGACACATGTTTACAAACAAGGGTTCATTTATGATAGGTAGGTCTTCAATGCTTGGCTTATCCAGAGTGTTCAGTACAGAGGTGACAGTTCTAAGGGATATTGAAATGAGACTGCACAGCTCTTACCTTTAGCCAATATAGGTAGATTGATTGCATCAGTGGCCTCAAGATGGGTCTCCATGTCTCCACACCCCTTCCCTGCGACTTTGTAACTCCTTCCCACTCTGACTCAGACTTGGCTTTGAGACTTGCTTTGGCCAAAGGAATATTAGCAAGTGTGACTCAGAGGTTTCAAAAGTGAGTGTGCCATTCTTTTTGCCCTTTATGTGATTAATCTTGCTTGATTTTGCATCCCTGCCTCTGCCATGAGAATATGCCCAGGATAACCTGCTGGACGTATGTGAGAAACATATGGAAGAGAGTTTAGTCATCCTATTATACCAGCTGAGGTTTTCCATAATCAGCCACCTAGCCAACTTGTAGCTGACTGTGGTCATATGAGTGAGCCCAGCCAAGATCAGCACACTGCCCCAACCAACCCACAGACTCAGCAGCAACAATCAAGCCTCATTTTTTTCAGACACTTAGTTTCATGAGTGGTTTGCTATGAAACATTACTTTTGGCAATTGCCCCAACTGATATAGTAGCCAATGGGTTGTCAACCTTTTGCATTTGATTGCAACAACTTGAAATAGACAAAGAGAAAGATTGGATCTCCATTTCCTCTTAGTTATTAGGACCTATAAATCTATAATGGTTGAATTAAAGCTCTTTCTGAAGAAGATCTGTGCAAGGCTTTATCTGTTTCTGCAACAGTGTTACATGTTGGTCTAAAATACAGTCACCTTCAGGAATCCTATATTTCTAAAGTAAGTGGGTAAAGTTGTGATCTCCACAATAGGATTTTTTCTTACTATAAACATCAAGCTTGGTGTATTTCTTCACCCCCATGTCTCATATGCCTCCACTAAAGGGAGAAAAGAGACTTAGGATAAAACCTGCATAGTTCTTAAATCCCATAAAGTGCAATAACATTGTCCTCTTACAATCCAAATAATTTACGGTGTCCCCCCCCACAAAATACAAATCCATCCAGTCAAGAAATATTTATTGACCACTGACAATGTGCCTTCCCACCCCAGATCATTAAAGTAGTTGAAAAAAAAATTGAAAAGTTGAAATGTAAGGATATTAGAATGTAAAATATTATTTTAAATTTAAATATTTTATTTATAACTCAACCAGAATTTTGAAAATTTTACTTTCTTTGTTTTACTAGAAGCAAACTCATCAATAATATTTTCAAAATCAAGTTCTAGGGGAAAAAATGAACCTTTAAAAAGTACATTTAGGGCTTCCCTGGTGGCGCAGTGGTTGAGAGTCCATCTGCCGATGCAGGGGACACGGGTTCGTGCCCCGGTCCGGGAAGATCCCACATGCCATGGAGCGGCTGGGCCCGTGAGCCATGGCCGCTGAGCCTGCATGTCTGGAGCCTGTGCTCCGCAATGGGAGAGGCCACAACAGTGAGAGGCCCGCATACTGCAAAAAAAAAAAAAAAAAAAAAAAAAAAAAAAAAAAGTACATTTAAAAAGAGTATGTAAGGGCTTCCCTGGTGGCGCAGTGGTTGAGAGTCCGCCTGCCGGTGCAGGGGACACGGGTTCGTGCCCCGGTCCGGGAAGATCCCACATGCCGTGGAGCGGCTTGGCCCATGACAGTGAGCCGTGGCCACTGAGCCTGCGCTCTGCAATGGGAGAGGCCACAGCGGTGAGAGGCCCGCGTACCACCAAAAAAAAAAAAAAAAAAAAAAAAAAAAAAAAAAAAAAAAAAAAAAAAAAAAAAAAAAAGAGTATGTAAAAATGTTTGCAAATGAAGCGACTGACAAAGGATTAATCTCCAAAACTTACAAGCAGCTCATGCAGCATAATATCAAAAAACTAAACAACCCAATCCAAAAATGGGCAGAAGACCTAAATAGACATTTCTCCAAAGAATATATACAGACTGCCAACAAACACATGAAAGAATGCTCAACATCATTAATCATTAGAGAAATGCAAATCAAAACTGCAATGAGATATCACTTCACACTGGTCAGAATGGCCATCATCAAAAAATCTACAAACAATAAATGCTGGAGAGGGTGTGGAGAAAAGGGAACCCTTTGCACTGTTGGTGGGAATGTAAATTGATACAGCCACTATGGAGAACAGTATGGAGGTTCCTGAAAAAACTAAAAATAGAACTACCATACGACGCAGCAATCCCACTACTGGGCATATACCCTGAGAAAACCATAATTCAAAAAGAGTCATGTGCCACAATGTTCATTGCAGCTCTATTTACAATAGCCAGGACATGGAAGCAACCTAAGTGTCCATCGACAGATGAATGGATAAAGAAATGTGGCACATATATACAATGGAATATTACTCAGCCATAAAAAGAAATGAAATTGAGTTACTTGTAGTGAGGTGGATGGACCTAGAGTCTGTCATACAGAGTGAAGTAACTCAGAAAGAGAAAAACAAATACCATATGCTAACACATATATATATGGAATCTAAAAAAAAAAAAAATGGTCATGAAGAACCTAGGGGCAGGATGGGAATAAAGACGTATACCTACTAGAGAATGGACTTGAGGACACGGGGCGTGGGAAGGGTAAGCTGGGACAAAGTGAGAGAGTGGCATGGACATATATACACTACCAAACATAAAATAGATAGCTAGTGGGAAGCAGTTGCATAGTGCAGGGAGATAAGCTCGGTGCTTTGTGTCCACCTAGAGGGGTGGGATAGGGAGGGTGGGAGGGAGATGCAACAGGGAGGGGATATGGGGATATATGTATGCGTATGGCTGATTCACTTTGTTGTACAGCAGAAACTAACACACCATTGTAAAGCAATTATACTCCAATAAAGGTGTTTTAAAAAAGTCTTATGTCTGATTTAGGATTTGACACAATTACAAAAAAAAGGTGTTAAAATGAGAAAAAGCAAGCTTAATAAAATTTTATAACATTAATATTAAAAAATAATCTCTAGAGTAGGTATCATTTCTTGCCTAAGTGTAAGCAATGTAAGAAAATATTATAACAAAAAACATTAAATAATCCCCCCAGACTACATTACCTCTGTAGAATTCAATAGAGAAATCCTGACAGAGATTGAAGTGTACAAAGATAAGGAAAAATCATTTTTCTTGTCACATGAAACCCAATCTCTTACTCAGAAAAACGTTTACTCTTGTCGTTTTTGTCTACCAAGAGTTTAACAGAGTACAATGTTAATCTAACAAAGCATCTCAGTCCAGAAACATGGTTGACACTTAAAGAGGCAAGTAGAACGGAGGGCTGTCCTGCAGTGAACCACTTCCCAGGGGCCGCAGCACTCGGCTTCTTCAGGACACCCTTGTCCATTTTTCACCTAGTTCTCAGGGCTCCTGGCTCTCTCTGTCTCCCTGGCAAGCCTGTCTGCCCTCAAGGCCATACCCAGTCTCTCCCTTGCTCTTTTCACTTTCCGAGACTGTCGGCGAATATCTGCATATGTTACTCGTTGCCTGCAGAGGGTCTGTGGGAGGAAGAGACCCAATCCTGGGATCATCTCTGCCCCGTCTGAAGACTGGGTAGTGATGGCTTCAGGGCTGGTGTGCAGAGACCCAGCACCAGCACGGCCCAGGGATTCACCTGCATCACGCAGGGCAATTACTCCGAAAATAATTGCGCTGTCCAACGTGCTGAAAGGTTCTCCTTCAGGGCTGTAGACCTGGAGCCCCTGCAGTCTCCTAAATGCACAGACTTGCTGGGGCTTCTCCAAGTTCCCCTCGCATCGACGGCGCCTGACCGCCTTGTCAGGATGAGAAGTTATCTTTGTGACTTGACTCTTGAAAATGCAGCTGGTCAGCCTCATAGGAAGTGCAGTTCTGTCACGACGTCTCTGCTTGGCCTTGGCTAAATGGTCTTGTCTTTTCTTCTCCAATGTCTCAGCCATCATATTTCTTTTGAGCTTCCCCTGTGAAAACAAAATGAAATGTAACATTTGAATAAAGTGGGAGATGAAACCACTGCCGGTCATGGAGAATGTTCTCAGCTCGTTTGGATAACCACTCCTCTCTCCCTAGAGAAATGAATCTCAATTTACTCTGCATCACAGCCTTTCAGAGGGTTGTTAGAACCCAGATTTCTGGATCTCAATGCAAGTAAGTCTGGGGTGAGGACAAGAAATTGCGTTTCTAGGTGATTCCAACTGATGCTGATGCTGCTAGTACCGGCACCACACACTGAGAACTGAAGCCTGGGACATCAAACAGATAGGAGTCAAAGACAGAAAGCTCCAGGTCATTACCCAGTACCAATTCCAGACTTTCCCCTCCACCATCCTCCCTTGAGGAGGTTTTCCTCTTACCATCCCTGTCACTGTCAACTCCACACATGCTGGTACCCCCTAATCCAACATTATCTGGACAAAAAGATCACAGGGTTCTTTGAATACCAAGACATTAAACTTTTTTTTTTTTTTTTTTGCGGTACGCGGGCCTCTCACTGTTGTGGCCTCTCCCGTTGCGGAGCAAAGGCTCCGGACGCGCAGGCTCAGCGGCCATGGCTCACGGGCCCAGCCGCTCCGCGGCGTGTGGGATCTTCCCGGACCGGGGCACGAACCCGTGTCCCCTGCATCGGCTGGCGGACTCTCAACCACTGCGCCACCAGGGAAGCCCTGTAAATAACAATTTTTACTCCCTGACTCCCATCCTCCCCTCCTCCTACTCCTCTCTCTGCTATCTCAACACAACAATTGATGCTTCTTAGAAGTCTGTCCTGCTCTCACATCTGTTCTACATCCAAACCTTCTTCTAGGCAATGCCATCCATTCCCCTGCCTTCAAATACCATTAATGAACTAGAAATGATCACAGATTCACCGATCTGGCTTCAACTCTAATACCCAAATATCCATCTTCCTACCCACCAGATCAGTGATAATACCCATGACTCAACTCACTGTGACCAGGTCCCAAGTTGAGCCAGCCAATTCCCCAAACAGTTCATCCTTATCTCAATGTCTCCACAAACTCACTTGTTGGAACTAATACAGCATTTGCCCCTGAATGGCATTCTGGGCGCCCTACCACCCCACATTCTTATACCAATTAGCCAACCATTTGCCCTCCTGAATCCACCTGAAGGTTCCCAACTTTTGAATAATTCTTGAGCACCTTTCAATTTGACCTACAAAATGCCACAGAATGACCTTTCCTTTTCCCATATCAAAATTAATCTTACATTTTCTCTGCATAGATTTTTTTAATTTTAATTTTATGTGGAATATTATCTACTTATTTGAGATTGCTTTTCTCACTAAGTTGGGTACTCAATGAAGAGAGGATAATAAGAATTTTAATACTTCCACTGATATAGTCATTTAGTGCTTTGGCTTTCCAAGGTGCTCAGATATCTTTTTTTAAGAGAAGTTATGCAAGCTCCAAAAACTACTTTCCAAATTTTTCTAATAAATGCACACAACTATAATTATAAAATGAGTTAGTCTGTTTTGTGGTGGACTGCAATCAATTGTCACTAAGGTTTCAATCCTTTCTCTCTGTGATCCATTATAAGTCTCCTCACAATAATCTGTTTCAACTGTGAACCTAATCAGTGCACCTTTCCTTTTAAATCTCACATTTCTGTGTTTGAAGATATTTTTTTAAAGGGAAAACATAAAACTCACTTTATTCCTGTTGTCCTGACATTATAATGAATACTACTCCTTTCATTACTCAAAATGTAATGAAATGTTTGATAGAAAAATGACTTGATCTGCCTATTTATAGAGCAGCTGTTATATGCCAAGTTGTGTACTAAAACACACTACTCGGAATTTAACTTAACAAAGTCATTGCCCTAGATTATTTTAATCTTGATGAGAGAAAAGGGTTATAGACTAAGGAATGTCTAGTAATAGCTTTAGGTATAATTAGGTGCTATTATAAACAGCAAGGCCAACACAAAGACAGAGAGGGAAAGAGAGGGATAGGGAGGAATAGAAGTAAGAAGGGAGAGTAGAAAAAAGAAATTAACTACAATGATGGATGACAAAGAAACTGGAGAGCCCTATTTGAAGCAGAGAACAGAATTTTTTTTAAAGAAAAAAAGACCAAACACATTGTGGGCAAATAATTGTCCATAGAGGAGAACGATTTAAACATTCTAGAGCCAAATACTACTTCCACTACCTAGTGATTTTGGTTAAAACACACAAACACACACACACACACACATTTCATCTATTATCCAAAAAGATCTTCATATACAAAAATATACACAATCTTGACTATTTCTTAAGAAACATTAACACCTGGGAAATAACTTTCAATGAGATACCTTCTTGTTTTTAGATCTAAATTAGATTTTACAGAAGAAAAAAGCATCCTAATGTACACTCTTGCTATCAGTATGGATTCCACACTCACCAGAAGAGGCTGGCTTGGAAAACTGGTCCATTCAGGTTCCCCCATCTTCTGAGAGCTGTCCTTGGACCCACCCTTGAGATGCAGACAGCCTGTGTCTTGCTGGAAAGTGCAGTGACTTCTGCCTCTGATTCCCCCTTTTATAGGGGAAGAGAGTGGACAACCCAATCAGGAGACAACCCAATCCAGAGGACACACTCTATCTCAGATCAGAGGCATTAGAGAAATTCCCAAATCTTTCCACACAAACACAAGAATTTGGGGCTATTGACAATATTAGACACTATTGAATAATATGAAATACTATATGAAAAAATTTAATACATTTGTGAATGGGGGTGCTATTTGTACTTTCTATCAAAAATTTAATGTTTCCTTTTTCACTCAGTATGGATACCTTCTACAAAAATAGTTATGGACGTTTCTATATGCTAAAATTTCCACACAACTTATGTTTTCATAGAAAAAACTACAGATTTTGTATAAATGTTTATCAATAAAAGGATGTCCAAAATATTTACTAACAAGTCTATAAAGTCTATATCACAGAATCATTGAAAAGAACTCAATATTTTGTACATTTAAATTTCACCTAATTACTGGTAAATTTGAGATTATTTCAACCATCTTACTCCTTCCCTACCCTCTGACATAAACAGTCTCTTTACTGTCTTTATTTCACTATAATTTAATTATTTTATTTTTACATTTTCTCTCTATAAACTTGCTAGTTGCAGTCATATACAGAACTTGTGAGGTTACTTTAGTGATCACATTCTGACTCCTTTAATTAATATAGACTAATACAGTTAATTGCTCTTACCACCTCTCCAAAATGCTAATACCTTAGAACACTTTCAATTCCATTTCAGCTTTCCTGACTTTTCTGTTACTGTTGTCATGCATCTTAATTTTACATGTATTTTAATCTCCATGAGAGAGCTCCAGAATTGCTTTATGAAACAAATTTCGCTTATATTTATTTCTAAATTATTCTTTCCTTTTCTCTTCATTTCCTCCTGCATTCCTGGCTTTTGATCTGAGATATTTTCCTTTGGACTTCATAACTCATTCTAGTATTTTGTCTAATTCAAGACTACTAACAATGAAATGCTTTACTTTACATTTTTAACGAATCTTAATTTGGGGCAATATTGATGCTGGGTATAGAATTCTGATTTGATATGACTTTTGAACACTTTAAAAATGGTGCTCTGTTGATCTCTATCTTATTTATGTTTAGACATCCCCAATTAGCATTTTCTTGCTTATTTGGCCTTTGCATTTTCTAAAATCTTTGATATTCACTCTGATTTTTAGACCATAGTGTAGCTCATTATTGTTTCCCATGTATTTTCTTTGCTTAAAGAATGTTGAGTTAATTGCATGTGTGGGTTGACATCTTTCATCCTTTTGGAACATGCTTGTGTATATTTTCATTGTGATATCAATTCCTCATCAAATTCCCTCTTCTCCCCCTTTTAATCACACCCCAATTCTCCTTTAACTCTGTCCTGAGTTTTTCAATATTGTTCACACTGTGCTTTTGTTGGGATATTTGCTCTTGAACTGTCTTACTGTTTTAATCCAGTCTTTTGCTGGAATCAACATCTTCATAATCACTTAAATGCTTAATTTCACTCTAACAAAAACAAAATATATAGCTTTATTTTTAAAGAAAAGAGAGAGCAGTTTCACAATGAGGGGGGAAATTATTCCTTTTGATACAATTAAATGCAAACAGTAATTCTGTCATGAAACAATGCTAAAACTGCTCTAGAAAAATGAGTCAAACTCTAGAATAGACATCCATAAAAGAGGATTAAAAAATACTTTGTGTGAATCTTTCTTACTACTGGAAATCTCATAAAATCTAGATACAGATCAAATTTAACTTTTGAACTAGATGGGCTGTAATGTTAAAATACTATTTCAAGGCTCAGAAACAAGAAAAGGATATAACATATCTTGTGCTTCATTCTGATGGGGACTACATTTTGGAATGATAATATTAAATTTCTTCGGTTAAGTAAAAGGGTTAAAAAACAGTTTCCTCTATTCGTGTTTACTTTCCTCAATGTGTGTTCTACCAAATTTAAAATTATGTAGGCCACGTTGTTCTAATTCTATGGCTGTTGGCTGGGTAAAACCTTGCGGTTTATCACAGAAGTTATTTCTGTATAGCATGTTATAAATTCTGTATGCTCTTTATAACCCTTTCCTCTCAGTAAGATTAACTTCAACAGGGGCAGTGAGTCTCTTTAGTTTATTTCTGGATCACAGATTTTACCCCAGAGTTTGCACATAATGTGTGTGTTCTATAAAAGGGGAGACCAAATAATTGTCCCTCTCAACTGGAATATACTGGGGAATGAAAAGGGCAGTATTAATAATTATGATAGGACAACAGAGTAAATATCTGCTGAAGACAGAAATGAAAGGTTAAAAGTACACTGTTATATTTAAAATGGCTAACCAAAAAGGACTTACTGTATATCACAGGGAACTCTGCTCAAATATTATGTAACAACCTAAATGGGAAAATAATTTGAAAAAGAATAGAAACATGTATATGTATAACTGAATCACTTTGCTGTACACCTGAAACTAACACATCATTGTTAATCAACTATACTCCGATGTAAAATTAAAAGTTTTTTTAAAAGATATTTAAGACTTTTTTAAAAGTAAGGTAACTGATCAGGTTTGCATTTTAAACTGATGATGGTGTCTAGAATCTCATGATTGGATTACGGAGGGAAAGTTTGGAATCTTAAGCTATAATTGCTCATTTATTGCAATGTATCACTTAGAAGATGATACCTTTGAGATCTTCAAGATGGCGGAGGAGTAAGACGCGGAGATGACCTTCCTCCCCACAGATACGATACATCAGAAATACATTTACATGTGGAACAACTCCTATAGAACACCCACTGAACACTGGCAGAAGACCTCAGACCTCCCAAAAGTCAAGAAACTCCCCACGTACCTGGGTAGGGCAAAAGAAAAAACAGAGACAAAAGAATAGGGACGGGACCTGCACCAGTGGGACGGAGCTGTGAAGGAGGAAAGGTTTCCAAACACTAGAAGCCCCTTCGCGGGCGGAGACTGCGGGTGGCGGAGCAGGGGAGCTTCGGAACCACGGAGGAGAGCGCAGCCACAGGGGTGCAGAGGGCAAAGCGGAGAGATTCCCGCACAGAGGATCGGGGCCGACCGGCACTCACCAGCCCGAGAGGCTTGTCTGCTCACCCGCCGGGGCAGGCGGGGCCGGGAGCTCAGGCTCGGGCTTCAGTCGGAGCGCAGGGAGGGGACTGGGGTTGACGGCGTGAACACAGCCTGCAGGGGGTTAGTGCGCCACGGCTGGCCGGAGGGAGTCCGGGAAAAGGTCTGGGCCTGCCGAAGAGGCAAGAGGCCATTGTTTCCTGGTGCGCAAGGAGAGGGGATTCAGAGCACCGCCTAAACGAGCTCCAGAGACGGGCACAAGCCGCGGCTAACAGCGCGGACCCCAGAGACGGGCATGAGACGCTAAGGCTGCTGCTGCAGCCGTAAAGAGACTTGTGTGCAAGCACAGGTCACTCTCCACACCGCCCCTCCCGGGAGCCTGTGCAGCCCGCCACTGCCAGGGTCCCGGGATCCAGGGACAACTTCCCCGGGAGAGCGCACGGCGCACCTCACGCTGGTGCAACATCACGCCGGCCTCTGCCGCCGCAGGCTCGCCCCGCACTCCGTGCCCCTCCCTCCCCCTCGCCTGAGTGAGCCAGAGCCCCCGAATCAGCCGCTACTTTAACCCCATCCTGTCTGAGCAAAGAACAGATGCCCTCAGGCGACCTACACGCAGCGGCGGGGCCAAATCCAAAGCTGAACCCCAGGAGCTGTGCGAACAAAGAAGAGAAAGGGAAATCTCTGCCAGCAGCCTCAGGAGCAGCAGATTAAATCTCCACAGTCAACTTGATGTACCCTGCATCTGTGGAATACCTGAATAGACAATGAATCATCCCAAAATTGAGGCAGTGGACTTTGGGAGCAAGGATATATATATTTTTTTTTCCTTTTTCTCTTTTTGTGAGTGTGTATGTGTATGCTCTGTGTGTAATTTTGTCTGTATAGCTTTACCATTTGTCCTAGGGCTCTGTCTGTCCTTTGTTTGTTTTAGTATAGTTTTTAGCACTTCTTATCATTGGTGGATTTGTTTTTTGTTTTGGTTGCTCTCTTCTTTTTTTCTTTTTTTTATTACTTTTTAATTTTTTTAATAATTATTTTTTATTTTAATAAGTTTATTTTATTTCTTTTTTTCTTTCTTTCTTTCTTTCTTTTTTTCTCCATTTTCTTCTGAGCCGTGTGGCTGACAGGATCTTGGTGCTCCGGCCAGGTGTCAGGCCTGTGTGTCTGAGGTGGGAGAGCCGAGTTCAGGACATTGGTCCATCAGAGACCTCCTGGCCCCACGAAATATCAAATGGTGAAAGCTTTCCCAAGCTCTCCATCTCAACACTAAGACCCAGCTCCACTCAACGACCAGCAAGCTCCAGTGCTGGACACCCCATGCCAAACAACTAACAAGACAGGAACACAACCCCACACATTAGCAGAGAGGCTGCCTAAAATCATAATAAGGTCACAGACACCCCAAAACACACCACCAGATGCAGTCCTGCCCATCAGAAAGACAAGATCCAGCGTCATCCACCAGAACACAGGCACTAGTCCCCTCCACCAGGGAGGTTACACAAGCCACTGAACCAAGCTTAGCCACTGGGGGCAGACACCAAAAACAATGGGAACTATGAACCTGCAGGCTGTGAAAAGGAGACCCCAAACACAGTAAGTTAAGCAAAATGAGAAGACAGAGAAACACACAGGAGATGAAGGAGCAAGGTAAAAATGCACCAGACCAAACAAATGAAGAGGAAATAGGTAGCCTACCTGAAAAAGAATTCAGAGTAATGACAGTAAAGATGATCCAAAATCTTGGAAATAGAATGGAGAAAATACAAGGAAGGTTTTAACAAGGACCTAGAAGAACTAAACAGTAAACAAACAATGAGGAACACACAGTAAATGAAATTAAAAATCCTCTAGAAGGAATCAATAGCAGAATAACTGAGGCAGAGGAATGGATAAGTGACCTGGAAGATAAAATAGTGGAAATAACTACTGCAGAGCAGAATAAAGAAAAAAGAATGAAAAGAATTGAGGACAGTCTCAGAGACCTCTGGGACAACATTAAACACACCAACATTTGAATTATAGGGGTCCCAGAAGACAAAGAGAAAAAGTAAGGGACTGAGAAAATATTTGAAAAGATTATAGTTAAAAACTTCCCTAATATGGGAAAGGAAATAGTTAATAAGTCCAGGAAGCACAGAGAGTCCCAAGCAGGATAAATGCAAGGAAAAACACATCAAGACACATATTAATCAAACTATCAAAAATTAAATACAAAGAAAAAATATTAAAAGCAACAAGGGAAGAACAACAAATAACATATAAGGGAATCCCCATACGGTTAACAGCTGACCTTTCAGCAGAAACTCTACAAGCCAGAAGGGAGTGGCAGGACATATTTAAAGTGATGAAAGGGAAAAACCTACAACCAAGATTACTCTATCTAGCAAGGATCTCATTCAGATTCGACAGAGAAATTAAAACCTTTACAGACAAGCAAAAGCTAAGGGAATTCAGCACCACCAAACCAGCTTTACAACAAACGCTAAAAGAACTTCTCTAAGCAGGAAACATAAGAGAAGGAAAAGACCTACAAAAACAAACCCAAAACAATTAAGAAAATGGTAATAGGAACATACATATTGATAATTACCTTAAATGTAAATGGATTAAATGCTCCAACCAAAACACATAGACTGGTTGAATGCATACAAAAACAAGACCCATATATATGCTGCCTACAAGAGCCCACTTCAGACCTAGGGACACATACAGACTGAAAGTAAGGGGATGGAAAAAGATATTCCATGCAAATGGAAATCAAAAGAAAGCTGGAGTAGCAATTCTCATATCAGAAAAAATAAACTTTAAAATAAGGACTATTACAAGAGACAACAAAGGACACTACATAATGATCAAGGGGTCAATCCAAGAAAAAGATATAACAATTGTAAATATTTATGCACCCAACATAGGAGCACCTCAATACATAAGGACAATGCTAACAGGCATAAAAAGGGAAATCAACAGTAACACAATCATAGTAGGGGACTTTAACACCCCACTTTCACCAATGGACAGATATCCAAAATGAAAGTAAATAAGGAAACACAAGCTTTAAATGATACATTAAACAAGATGGACTTAATTGATATTTATAGGACATTCCATCCAAAAACAACAGAATACACTTTCTTCTCACGTGCTCATGGCACATTCTCCAGGATAGATCACATCTTGGGTCACAAATCAAGCCTTGATAAATTTAAGAAAATTGAAATAGTATCAAGTATCTTTTCCGACCACAATGCTATGAGACTAAACATCAATTACAGGGAAAAAAATCTGTAATAAATACAAATACATGGAGGCTAAACAATACACTACTTAATAACCAAGAGATCACTGAAGAAATCAAAGATGAAATCAAAAAATACCTAGAAACAAATGACAATGAAAACACGACGACCCAAAACCTATGGGAAGCAGCAAAAGCAGTTCTAAGAGGGAAGTTTCTAGCAATACAATCCTACCTCAAGAAACAAGAAACCACTCAAATAAACAACCTAACCTTACACCTAAAGCAATTAGAGAAAGAAGAACAAAAAAACACCAAAGTTAGCAGAAGGAAAGAAATCATAAAGATCAGATCAGAAATAAATGAAAAATAAATGAAGGAAACAATAGCAAAGATCAATAAAACTAAAAGCTGGTTCTTTGAGAAGATAAACAAAATTGATAAACCATTAGCCAGACTCATCAAGAAAAAAAGGGAGAAGATTCAAATAAATAGAATTAGAAATGAAAAAGGAGAAGTAACAACTGACACTGTAGAAATACAAAGGACCATGAGAGATTGCTACAAACAACTATATGCCCATAAAATGGATAGGCTGGAAGATATGGACAAATTCTTAGAAAAGTGAAACCTTCCGAGACTGAACCAGGAAGAAACAGAAAATATAAACAGACCAACACAAGCACTGAAATCGAAACTGTGATTTAAAATCTTCCAACAAACAAAAGCCCAGGACCAGATGGCTTCACAGGCAAATTCTATTAAACATTTAGAGAAGAGCTAACACCTATCCTTCTCAAACTCTTCCAAAATATAGCAGAGGGAGGAACACTCCCAAACTCATTCTACGAGACCACCATCACCCTGATACCAAAACCAGACAAAGATGTCACAAAAAAAAGAAAACTACAGGCCAATATCACTGATGAACATAGATGCAAAAATCCTCAACAAAATACTAGCAAACAGAATCCAACAGCACATTAAAAGGATCCTATACCATGATCAAGTGGGGTTTATCCCAGGAATGCAAGGATTCTTCAATGTACACAAATCAATCAATGTGATACACCATATTAACAAAGTGAACAATAAAAACCATATGATCATCTCCATAGATGCAGAAAAAGCTTTTGACAAAATTCAACACCCATTCATGATAAAAACTCTCCAGAAAGTAGGTCGAGGGAACTTATCTCAACATAAAAAAGGCCATATATGACAAACCGACAGCCAACATCATTCTCAATGGTGAAAAACTGAAACCATTTCCACTAACATCAGGAACAAGACAAGGTTGCCCACTCTCACCACTATTATTCAACATAGTTTTGGAAGTTTTAGCCACAGCAATCAGAGAAGAAAAAGAAATAAAAGGAACCCAAATCGGAAAAGAAGAAGTAAAGCTGTCACTATTTGCAGATGACATGATACCATATGTAGAGAATCCTAAAGATGCTACCAGAAAACTATTAGAGCTAATCAGTGAATTTGGTAAGTAGCAGGATACAAAATTATAGCACAGAAATCTCTTTCATTCCTATACACTAACGATGAAAAATCTGAAAGTGAAATTAAGGAAACACTCCCATTTACCATTGCAACAGAAACAATAAAATACCTGGGAATAAACCTACCTAAAGAGACAAAAGACCTGTGTACAGAAGACTGTAAGATGCTGATGAAAGAAATTAAAGATGATACAAACAGATGCAGAGATATACCATGTTCTTGGACTGGAAGAATCAACATTGTCAAGTTGACTATACTACCCAAAGCAATCTACAGATTCAATGCAATCCCTATCAAACTACCAATGGCATTTTAAACAAAACTAGAGCAAAAAATTTCACAATTTGTATGGAAACACAAATACCCCGAATAGCCAAAGCAATCTTGAGAAAGAAAAATGGAGCTGCAGGAATCAGGCTCCCTGACTTCAGACTATACTTCAAAGCTACAGTAATGTGGACAGTATGGTACTGGCACAAAAACAGAACTATAGATCAATGGAACAGGATAGAAAGCCCAGAGATAAACCCATGCACATATGGTCACCTTATCTTTGATAAAGGAGGCAAGAATATACAATGGAGAAAAGACATCCTCTTCAATAAGTGGTGCTGGGAAAACTGGACAGCTACATGTAAAAGAGTGAAATTAGAACACTCCCTAACACCATACACAAAAATAAACTCAAAATGGATTAAAGACCTAAATGTAAGGCCAGACACTATCAAACTCTTAGAGGAAAACATAGGCAGAACACTCTATGACATAAATCACAGCAAGATCCTTTTTGACACACCTCCTAGAGAAATGGAAATAAAAACAAAAATAAACAAATGGGACCTAATGAAACTTCAAAGCTTTTGCACAGCAAAGGAAACCATAAACAAGACGAAAAGACAACCCTCAGAATGGGAGAAAATATTTGCAAATGATGCAACTGACAAAGGATTAATCTCCAAAATTAAAAGCAGCTCATGCAGCTCAATATCCAAAAAACAAATAACCCCATCCAAAAATGGACTGAAGATCTAAATAGACATTTCTCCAAAGAAGATATACAGATTACCAACAAACACATGAAAGAATGCTCAACATCACTAATCATTAGAGAAATGCAAATCAAAACTACAATGAGGTATCACATCACACTGGTCAGAAGGCCACCATCAAAAAAGCTATAAACAATAAATGCTGGAGACAGCATGGAGAAAAGGGAACCCTCTTGCACTGTGGGTGGGAATGTAAATTGATACAGACACTATGGAGAACAGTATGGTGGCTTCTTAAAAAACTAAAAATAGAACTACCATACAACCCAGCAATCCCACTACTGGGCATATACCTGAGAAAACCATAATTCAAAGAGAGTCATGTACCACAATGTTCTTTGCAGCACTATTTACAATAGCCAGGACATAGAAGCAACCTAAGTGTCCATCGACAGATGAATGGATGAAGAAGATGTGGCACATATATACAATGGAATATTACTCAGCCATAAAAAGAAACAAAATTGAGTTATTTGTAGTGAGGTGGATGGACCTAGAGTCTGTCATACAGAGTGAAGTAAGTCATAAAGAGAAAAACAAATACCGTATGCTAACACATATATATGGAATCTTAAAAAAAAAAAAGGTTCTTGAACCTAGGGGCAAGACAGGAATAAAGACACAGATGTAGAGAATGAAGTTGAGGACACGGGGAGGGGGAAGGGTAAGCTGGGCCGAAGTGAGAGAGTGGCATGGACATATATACACTGCCAAATGTTAAATAGATAGCTAGTGAGAAGCAGCCGCATAGCACAGGGAGATCAGCTCGGTGCTTTGTGTCCACCTAGAGGGGTGGGATAGGGAAGGTGGGAGGGAGACGCAAGAGGGAGGAGATATGGGGATATATGTATATGTATAGCTGATTCACTTTGTTATAAAGCAGAAACTAACACACCATTGTAAAGCAATTATACTCCAATAAAGATGTTAAAAAAATTATAAAATCTGTCTTTCCTATAACCAAAAAATTCACATGACTTGCTTTATTGCAGTTATCGGGAACTGAACACACAATATCTCAGTGGTATGCCTGTGTGTGTTACCCACTGCCCAAGGCATTGTTGCTGTGGGGTGGAAAGTCCTCTGGCATCAAAAGGACTGAATTCAAACTCCAGCTTTGTCACTTAGCAATTGTGGAACAATGATGTATTCAGGTGATTTCTTGTAAGTTCTTAGTTTCCATATCTGTAAACCTCATATTTTGTTTTAAAGATTATATTAAATGAAATGGATATTTACATTATTTAGCAGAGGCTCACAGTTCATCAGTAAATACTCATTCCTCTCAGTTTCTCTAAATCTCACAATAATTCAACCACTTTGCCCAAAGTCTTCAAACCAAGCAGCTGCCCTGCTCCTGCTTCCTCCAACTTCCCCAAACATCAACTGGTCCATGGTATCCACATAAATATAACCAGTAAGAAGAGGCAGAACATTTTCCATTTAGGAAACAGACTTTCCAAGACTACAAAAGTCTCCCTCTAGTTCTTTAGCCCCCTTTCCAAGCTTTAACTTCTGTAAAGGGATGTTATGTAAAAAAAAAGATCGTGCTTTGCTTTCTGAACCCATTTCCCAAGATATTCTCTGAGTGCACAAGGAAGAGGGTTTAACAACCAGAAAATTAGGAATAGAATGCATGACACCTCTAACTAGACATGGAGCCTGTGGCTTCCCAATGAAGCACAGAAAGGGCCATTGGGGGGCAGGAAACCACCAACTGGAGGTCACCTTCTCCTTGAGGTCTCTCCTGATGACCATTATGGCTACTACCTGATGTCAGTGACTCCAGGGTCATGGTGCCTTCTGTCCTACACCGCAAGCATGGGAAACAGGTTCAAAAAAAGTAGGTTGCTATTGCTTTGTAGTTTGTTTGATTTTGCTATATGAGGTGAGGAACTCTTTAAAGGCAGCAAAGACGTGTGTGAATTCACTAGAGGTCATCTCTCTTGAAAATAATAATAATCCCATAGTGATTTTTAAAAATTGATTTATTTGTTTTTATTTTTTATTTTTTGGGCTGTGTTGGGTCTTCGTTGCTGTGCACTGGCTTTCTCTAGTTGGGGCGAGCGGGGGCTACTCTTTGTTGCCGTGCACGGGCTTCTCATTGTTGTGGCTTCTCTTGTTGCAGAGCACGGGCTCTAGGTGCACAGGTTCAGCAGTTGTGGCACATGGGCTTAATTGCTCCACGGCATGTGGGATCTCCCCCGGCCAGGGCTCGAACCCGTATCCCTTGCATTGGCAGGCAGACAATAAATAATAAAATAAAATTAATATATAAAAAATAAAATTAAATTAATTAATAAAAATTTTTAAATAAAAATAACCACTGCTCCAGGGAAGCCCCCATAGTGATTTTTAAGTACAGACTTCTTATTATGTTGTATAGTTGTTATTTGTTTATGCATAGGTTTCTCTCAATCCAGTGTATTTCTAATGCCACATACCTTGAGTCTCATAATTTAATGCAATAATAGAACAATAATGATGATAATAATAATAAACACTTCCCTGGACTCATCCTCCTTGGGACCCCCTGCCAAAAAATAAAATAAAATAAAATCTGTCTTTCCTAAACCCAAAGTCTTTCTCCATAGCTGTTTTCCCATTTCTCTGCTAATCTTCAAGGCAAACATTTGCAAGGATTGTTAGTGTTCAAATATTCCTCTCCCCCACGCCCCATTCTTTTCTCAACCCACTGAAATCAGGTCTGTTCCAACTACACCACCCAATCCGTGGTGTCAGGGATGTCGACAATTTCTATTAAGCCAAATTCAACAGTTTTTCTTTTTAATCCTCATTTTACTTCACTGTGTAGCATTTACTTCACTGTCCAACTGGCAGCTGTGCCTTTAAGACTCTACTTTCTGAGTGTTTTTATTTCTCGTATTTCTCTGTATTATTCCTATCTCACGTATGTCTCTCTGGAACTCCTATATTGTAGCCTCTTTATTTTATTAACCTTTAAATGTTTGGTACTTCTGGGAAATTGGAAACTCTGACCATGGCAAGCCTGAGCCCGCCGTAGGCCAGGCCTGCAGAGACAGGCAAAGCTGGGTCTCTCTCTCTCTTTTTAAAATTTTATTCAATTTCAGTTGATTTACAATGTTGTGTTAATTTCTGCTCTACAGCAAAATGATTCAGTTATACATACAGTATATATATTCTTTTTCATAGTCTTTTCCATTACAGTTTATCACAGGATATTGAATATAGTTCCCTGTGCTGTACAGTACGACCTTATTGTTTATCCATCTTACATATAATAGTTTGTGTCTGCTAATCCCAAACTCCCAATCCTTCCCTTCCCCACCTCCCTTTCACCCAATCAAAAGAGCAGACAGAAAGCTAAATTTTTTTAAAAAATGAAAGCAATATAAGAGAATTATGGGTAATATAAAGCATGCCTATCTACACATAATAGGGATCCCAGAAGGAGAAGAAAACTGGGTATCTTGTTGTTTCTAATCAAGCCACCACCAGGGAGGTTTCCACCAAACCTGTTAAGATTGTGAGATACAGTTAGTCTTTGCCTTTTAATTTATTAAATTAAAAATATTGTGGAATAAAATAAAATAAATGTTTGGTACTTTTCTTTCATGGTTAGTTCTTTTGATTTCCTGTTTAAAAAATTTTTTAATATTTTGCCTCCCACAATGGAGATATTGGACATCTTCTAAGGTTTTGTGGTTTTACCTTCTACCTTTAGATCTTAAATCCACTGTGAATTGATTTTTTATGCATATTGTGAAATAGGAGTTATTCTTCTTTTTTAATATAAATATCTAGTTATGGAGCACCACTGATTAAAAAGACTGTCCTCTGTCTACTTCTCTGCAGTGGCATCTTTGACATAAGCCAGAGTTCCATTTATCAGCATGTGTATTGGCAGACTCTATATTCTGTTCCATCTTTTTTATCTTTGCACAAAGCCACACACTCTAAGCTATTGTAGTTTTATGGTAAGTCGATATCTGGCAGTATACATTCTCCACGTTACTTCTTCTTTAAGAACACCTTGGATATTCTTGATCCTTTTCATGTCCATATAAATTGTATTTGTTTTCGCAGTCATTGATTTTTGTTCTTTGACTTATTTTGTGTTTATAGTGCTCTTTTTCTTTTTCTAATTTCTTGAGGTGGGAGTTTTGATTAGTGATTTGAGACATTTTTTGTTTTCTAATATACATATTTAGTATTGTAAATTTTTCTCTTGTCACCGTTTTAGCTGCATCTCACCAATTTTGACATGTATTTTCATTTTCATTTGGTTCTATTTATTTTTATTTCCTTTGAGAGTTCCTATCTGAACCATGGATTATTTACAAATGTGTAGATTTCCAATTGTTTGGTGATTTTCCAAACAAAATTAATTTGAGATACGGTCAGAGAACATACTCTGTATGATTTCAATTCTTCTAAATTCATTGAAGTTTATTTCATGACCCAGAATATGATCTATCTTAGTGAATACTCCATGGGTGCTTGATTAGAATGTGTGATGTTGGGTGACGTGTCCTACAAACGTCAACTGAGTGGCTTACAAAAGTCAATTGAGGGACTTCCCTGGCAGTCCAGTGATTAAGACTTCGCCTTCCAGTGCACGGGGTGAGGGTTTAATCCCTGGTGGGGGAGCTAAGATCCCACATGCCTCGCAGCCAAAAAACCAAAACATAAAACAGAAGCAACATTGTAATAAATTCAGTAAAGACTTTAAAAATGGTCCACATTAAAAAAAAAAAAAGTCAATTGATACTGTTGTGTGATGGCATTGTTCGGTACTTGTCTATTCTTGCTTTCTCTAATAATACTATCAATTGTGGAGGGAGATGTTGAGAGGGGGTGTGGAAGTTCCCAACTGTAATTTTGGATTTGTCTATTTCCCCTTTCAGTAATATTAGTTTTTAATACATGTATACTGACGTTCTGTTGCAATTACTGTCTTCTTGATGGATTGACCCTTTTTTCACGGTGCATCATCCCTCTTAGTCACTAGTAATTTTCTTTGATCGGTAAGCCACTTTATTTGACATTAGTATAGACACTTGGCTTTTTTTTTAAATCAGTGTTTGCGCGGTGTAAGTTTCCCTCCTTCTACTTTCCATGTAGAAATGAGCTCCATCCCATCCCACACTCCACCCTAGCCTTATCCTTGCCACACATTCGTCTCGGAAACCTGCCACCCGCTCCCAGCTCCGGCCCTGGAGAGCCACGCCCATCGGGCCGAGGGCCACCCACAGCCTGGCCCCCACCCACGGAGCCCCTCTTCAGCCCAGTCAGTCCCAGGTAGGTCCCACCCCACAGCTGACCCAGCCCACGGCCCAACCTCGTACAAACTAAGCAAACTAAATGACCTCGTCCAGAGGCTGGGATGCGCGGGAGCCGCCCCCGCCAGCACACTCAGCAAGAGCCGAGACCGGAAGCGGAAGTGCGGTGGCGTCGGGCTAGGGGCCAGGGGTAGGGGCCAGGGGCAGGGGCGGGGCCGGCGCGGGGGTGGGAGCTTGGAGACTCGACAAGGGCAGCCGGTCTCCTCTTGTCGGGATGTCCTAGCCAAAGCCCGAATGGCGGGCAGGACTCCGTGAGCGGTGGGCGGGCGGGCAGAGGGCTCTGATAGGAGTCCGGGGAGGGGGCATGGGCCGCGCGCAGCCCCCGGTCACCGGCTCCGGAGCCCCCATACCTCCCCTGGGGCCTCAGGTTGGAGAAGCTGTAGTTTTCAACCAGCTCAGGACGTGCTGCCACCTCCTCAGAGAGTCCCCCGCATCACCCTCACCTATGAGCCATTCTGCTCCCCATCCCTACCCCAGGGTACTTTTGGCCATGTCTGGAGATGCTTTGGGTTGTCGCAAACTGGGAAGGAGAGAGGGTGTGGTGGCCAGGGATGATGTTCAACCTCCCACAGTGCACAGGACGGCCTCCACGACAAGGAATTTTCCAGCCCCAATTGTCAGCAGCGCCCAGGTTGGGAAACCCAGCTCAAGAGCCTTGAATGCTCCAAAGTCCTGAATGAACTGTGGAAATTGTTTGCAATTCAGCTGAGTCACGTATAGGGTCCCAGAGTGACAAGCAATGTTTAAAGTGTCCGGAGTGGCCATAAAATCTCTGTGCAGCCAAATGTGTTGAGCAAATCAAATGCACACAATGTGAAGCTGTCTTCTCCACTTGGGGAGCAAATGGCTGGCTAGGATTCAGGAAAACCCAGCCATGGTCAACAGTTAAATCAGTAAATACACACACAAAAGGTGAATGGGGGGAGGGGGTCTTTCTATCCAATAACTGTATTACTCGCTATTAAAAGCCTCAAAAGCAATATTTGTACTTTTTTTTTTCCCGGACAAGAAACTCATCTCTGGAGCTCAAGCTTGTTTTGAAAATAGCCTCAAGTTCTACCTGTCCTCGCTGCTCTGTGGTTTTCTATGCGACCAGGTGAGTATTGTGTGCAACTTATAACGACAGGTTCTGTTGCTGACCAGGGCCCTTGGACTCTTTAATCAATAGAAATCGATAAGAGGTCAGATGAGGAATTGAGGCAAGGCTTTATTGGGACTCAAGGGAGCGAAAACAAGTAATCAGTTCCCTTGCTCGCTCCCAGAGCGGGATGGAGGGCGTGCAAGCTGGTCCCTTAAATGGGGTGAGGGTGGGGGCAGGTGGAGTATCATTGCTTCTAGGACCTCTCCACTGGATACAGCTAGGAAATAGATATATATATATTTTTTAATCATGAGTTTAAGATGATATTTCTAATTCAAATTTAACTTCACAGTGGTGTTTTTCTTCTTTGATTTTATATTAATCCCTTATATGTTATATTAAAAATATCAGTTCCTAATTACATTGATTTATTTAGTTAATGATATTTTCCCTCAGTATATATAACAAATTACACTCAGAAATTTTGCTGTTCTTACTTGGCAGTCTCACTTCTGGAAAGATACTCTGAACATAGACCTCCCAAAGTACAAAACAACATATACACACGAGTTTATTCATGGCAGTATTACTTGCAGCAGCAAAAGATGAGAAACAACTCACATGTCCATCAGTAGGAAACTGGCTGAATTAGCAATGTGCTTTGTTTGAAAGTCAGGTGAAAGCATTCTTTTTCAAACTGTGTTGTAATCCTGTTTCCAAGTTGATGTGCAGTTAGGCTCATTTAGTTATTTGTTTTCAGTTTTGAGGATGCAGTTGTATTTTTAAAATATATTTCCAAAGTCAAAAACATACAAAAAAGCATGTTCAGGGAAGTCTAGATTCAGTTCCTGTCTCCTCAGTTATTCTTCTTCCCTTATTGGTTACCATTTACATACGCTTGTTTTATCCTCTTAGCATGTCTTTTGCATATACCTGTATAAGCAGGTAGGGGTGTGTGTGTGTGTGTGTGTGTGTGTGTGTGTGTGTGTGTGTGTGTGTGTGTGTGTGATATCTCCTGGCCTTTCCCTTCTTATAAAAAGGAAACATTCCATACAGTGTTTTGTACCTTGATTTTCCCCCTTATATTTGCTGGGGAAAATTATCTCTATGAATACCTAGACATATGCTTATTTTTTAATGGTCACCTGATTCTTTATTATGTGGATATCCCATAGTTTATTCCACCAGTTCCCTATTGATGGTCATTTGTTCCATGTCTAGTCATTTGCTGTTATAAATAATGCCACATTAAATAGTCTTACACGTGTCTTACTATCTCTGTGTCTTTGAGATAAAGTCCTAGAAGTGGTATTGATGGAGAAAAAAGTAAAAGATTTTGCAGTTTTTCTTGATGGTGACAAATTTCCTTCTGTAGGAGTTGTACCCCAGCTGGGTATGAGGTGCCTTTCCAGACAGACTTTTCAATAAAGGATTTTTCTTGATCTGATAGATAAGAAATAGTATCAATGTAGTTGCAGTCTGCATCTGTGTTACTAGAATAATATCACCAGGGAGTCTACCAAGGACATTGTCCTTGGATTGTTATTGGTAGAAACCAGAAAACCAGAACGTACTGTGTTGAGTGAGCAATAGGAGAGAAAATGAGACAGAGTGAAAAAAACTGGCTGATGAGGGAGAGAGACTGGGTGGTAACTGGAAAGAAAACTGCTCTTAGGATAGATTTATTTCACTAATAAAAATACTGCATTGAGGGACTTCCGTGGTGGCACAGTCATTAAGAATCCACCTGCCAATGCAGGGGACACAGGTTCAAGCCCTGGTTTGAGATGCAGGATCATCTACTAAAAGTGAGGATGTATTCACTATCTATTGCTGCATGAAAAATTATCCCAAACCTTAGTCACTCAAAACAAACAAATGAGGGATTGTAGCTGGGAATGTGTTTGTGACAACCACGTAGATGGGAAGAATGTGCCCTGAGACTCAGCACAGGTGAGGTTTTAAGGTGGATGGAACAGTATCCACCATTGTGGGTAGAGGCAGACGCATTTTGCCATCACATGATCCTGAGTTCATCACCTGCTAAGCAAAATAAAGGCCCAATATTAAAATATAGTACAGTTGGAAGGAGGACATGACAGACAAGCTAAGAAAGATTCATCCTCAGTAAACTGGAGAGGAAGAGAGGCTGTGAAGACTTCATATTTTCCTCTTTATTCCAGAGCCCTGTCCTGAGTGAACTGTGGGGATAAGAGGCGGATCGTTCTTGTTCTGCTCCCTGTTGTTCAGGAAAACTTACTGTCTGAATCACAGGATGGCGACCATGCTTGTATCCCCGACTTGTGGTGAGTTGTGGGATCCTCACAGCCCAGGTGTTTAAGGCCCCTGCACCACAGAGCACATGCAGGGGAGGGGGCTGAGCAGGTGAGGTAGGAGTGGAGACTCAGGAGCCCTGAGGTCTCTGGTACTTGATTATGTGGTTCAGGGCTTTGGGACTTTGTGGTGATTTGAGTGTCTGTGGAGATGTCACCTTGGTGGTGAATATGCAGAAGCTTTTGAATTGTACCTCTGATTCTTTCTATAAACTTGATAAAATAACGATGATATCCCTCGAACTTCAGTTTCTTCATCTGTGAAATGGGAATGATAATCTCTTCCTTGAGTGCATTAAGATGCTTGGCCCTCTCTTCTGGCTGTGGGTGAGGCAGGGCTGTGCTCTGGTTTCTTACGAAAGCTGTGTGTGTGTGTGTTGGGGATACAGTCAGTCACAAGTAGGTGAGGGAGCCTCCAGATTTGTGAGTGTGAGAAAAGGGGGCAAGCCTGGATTCTTGGGACATTTCTTCTTCTCCAGCTCAGTCTTCCCTATACCCAGCCTCTCACCAGAAAGGATGCACAGAGGAGGAAGGGTTGGCTAATGGCTTCCTGACAGACTGGTTACAGGTGAGTCAGATATTCCTGTTTCCAAATCATTATTCCTTTGACCAGAAGTTGGACTTGTTATCCTTCAATGACCTGCAGCATCAGAGCCAAATCAGGTCTTCAGGCATCTGATGGAGGGTTTGGGGCAACCCAAACAGTGTCAGCATATGTCAGCATTGACTGCAGTGTAGAGCCTCCTCCAGGGTCACTGTCTACACCATGTTCTGCTGAGAGTTTTGAAGCAAAGACATGACTGTGTCCTAAACTCAAGAAATTGATGATGACCACTGAGAAATCATTCATTCATTTACCAAGTGTTTCTCTGATTTTGACAGTATCCCAGGCCTATGCTCAAACTTGAAGATTGAGGGAAATAAGATTGCAGGAGCTCACACATTTTTTTTTCTCAAAGGAAATGAAAATCACCTGCATGTTAGAGATGCATTGAACCTCGGGAGTGGGCATAAGTAGACAGGAGATGAGCGTTGAGGGCTGAGCTGAGAAGCAAATGAGAGCAGAGCTTAGAACCCAGTCTACACAACTTCTGCTTTTTCTCATCCCTAGTTCTGTCATCCTTGGCCCTTTTCCTCTCAACTTGGGTGAAAGTGGTCCTTGGCTAGCCATGCTGTTAGTGATGGTTTAGGACTTTGTGACCTTCAAGGATGTGGCCATACAGCTTACCCAGGAAGAGTGGGCACTGTTGGACCCTTCTCACAGAACACTGTATAGAGATGTGGTGCTGGAGAACTGCAGGAACCTGGCATCACTCGGTAAGCCTAACATCATTCCTGAATTTATTTAATGACTCAGGTAACAAGACAAAAAAAAATTCATATAACATTAACAGATCAGAAAAATTCACCATTTTACTATTTTTAAATGTACAATTCAATGACTTTTAGTAATGTCACAGTGTTGGGCAACCATCACTACTATCTAATTCCAGAACATTTTTATCACACCAAAAAGAAACCCCATAATCATCATGCCTAGCCCCAGCCACTGGCCACCATTTATCTACTCTCTGTCCCTGTGGATTTTCCTTTTCTAGTCATTGCATCTAAATGGAATCATATAATACATGGCCTTTGTGTGTGGCTGCTTTTGCTTAGCATAATGTTTTCAAGGTTCAGCCATCCTGTAGCATGGATTCATTCCTTGTTTTATGGTTGAATGTTATTCTGTTGTATGTATATACCACTTTTTGAGTATCCACTTATCACCTGATGGACATCTGAGTTGTCTCTACCTTTTGGCTATTGTGAATAGGGCTGCTGCAAACATTCACGTATAAATTTTTGCTTGAACACTTGTTTTCAGTTCTCTTGAGCATATACCTAGGAATGGAATTGCTGAATCATATGGTCATTCTGTTAACTTTTTGAGGACCCTCCAAACTGTTCTCCATAGTAGCTGCACCATTTACATTCCCACAACAATGTATGAAAGTTTCAGTTCTCCACATCCTCACCAACACTTGTTTATTTTTCTTTTCTCTTCTTTCTTTCTTTCTTTCTTTTTTTTCGCTATAGTCATCATCCTTGTACGTGCAAAGTAGTATCTATCTCATTGTTGGTTTTATTTTTATTTCTCTAAAGAACAATGAGATCAATCATATTTTCATATACTTGTTTGTCATTTGTATATCTTCTTTGGAGAAATATTTATTCAAGTCCTTTGCCCATTTTGGGAGGGATGGACTAATTTGTCGTTTTGTTGCTGAGCTGTAAGAGTTCTTTATATATTCTGAATGCTGGACCCTTGTCAAATATATAGTCCACAAATATTTTTTCAGTTCTATGGATTGTCTTTTCCTTTTCTTGAAGGATAGTTTTGCCAGAGATAGAGTTCTTGTGTGACAGGTTTTTTTTGTTTTGCTTTCAGTACTTCGAATACGTTGCTCCACTACCTTATGGCCTTCATGATTTCTGATGAGAAATCAGCTGTTAATCTTATTGATTATCCCTTATACATGAAGGGTTTCTTCTCTCTTGCTGGTTTCAGGATACTTTTTTTGTCTTTGGCTTTCAATAGTTTGATTATTATGTGTCTCAGTGTGGTTCTCTTTGAGTTTATCTTGTTTGGAGTTTCTTAAGTTTCTTAGATATGTAGATTCATGACTTTTATCAATTGGGGGATTTTGGGGGCCATTATTTTTTTCAAATACTGTTTCTTCCCCTTCTCTGTCTCCTCTGTCTCTCTCTCCTGCATAAAAGGAATCCCATTATGCATACATTGGATGTCTGATGGTATCCCAAAGGTTTCTTATGCTCTGTTGTTTTTTCTTTTTTTTTGTCATCTTCAGATTTGGCAGTATCAATTGATCTATGTTCAGGTTCATTGATTCTTTCTCCTGCCAGATCAAGTCTGCTAATGAACTGCTTTACTGAATTTTCATTTCAGTTGTTGTACTTGTCAACTCCCAAATTTCTATTTGGTTCCTTTTTATAATTTCTCTCTCTTTATGATGGTCTATATTTGGTGAGAATTCAGTTTCCTTTAGTTCTTTGAATGTGGTTTCCTTTAACTCTTTGAGCATACTAGAAATAGCTGATCTTATGTCTTTGTCTACTAAGTTCCTTCCTAGGGGACAGTTTCTATTAATTTTCTTTTCCTGTAATGGGCCATGCCTTTTTTTGTTTCTTTGCATGCCTCATAATTATTTTGTTGAAAACTGTACATTTGGAATATTATAATATGGCAATTCAATAAATCAAAGATTCCCCCATCCCCAAGGCTTGTTGTTACTTGTTGCTGTTGGTGTTGTTTGGTGACATTTCTGAACTAATTTTGTAATGTCTGTGTTTGTTGTGTGTGGCCACTGAAATCTCTATTCTGTTAGCTTAATGGTCAGCTAGTGATTTGTCATAGATTCCCTTAAACACCTGGAATCCCCAAACTCTCAGTCTTTTTAGGTGGTCTCTGTGTGTATGTAGGACCATGCCTTTGAAACTTAGGCAGTTTACAACTCTGCCTTAGCCTTTACTTCTTGCTTGTGCAGAGGCTGAAGGTCAGTCAGAGGTGAGGGCTTAGTGCCTTCTCAGGTCTTTCCTGAACATGTACCCAACTGTACCCAGCTGTGGCTATGTGCATGGCCTTCTATATTCCTAGGAATATGTGAGAGCTTTTCAAAGCCCTTTTTCCCCAAAGCATCTAATTCCCCACTTTTGCTCCCAGACCTTTTCATTAGCCTTACATTTGCTTCAATGATTTTCCCTTGCCCCAGGCAGCAGTGGCTGATACATTTAAATGTGTTCAGCCCATACTCTGGTCCTCCATTCCCTGTTGCCACCTCAGCCCTGGGAGAGTTTGAAGTTAGACAAAATAAAAGCAAACCCTTTGAGCCAATCCTTCAGGAGCCACCAGATAGGTCAAAACAAACAACCACAATTCTTTGAGCACAAGATCCATTCTGCTCCCACCAATACTAGGAACACAGACTGTTGATTTCAATGTGGCTGCCAAAGTGAGGAGCAGGTGATGAGGCCAGGGTTAGTGAAAATGTCACAAAGCTCTCTTACCAGATTCACCTTTTGGTCTTGATTAAGTATTTTCCTGGTTGCTGTAAACTTACGGTAACTTTCAAGACTTTCAATAAAGTTGATGCTGACAGTTTTTGCCAGTTTATTTGCTGTTTTCCTGTGGTGTATTGGACTCTGGGGGTTCCCTGCTCCACCATTTTTACTGACATCACTTCTCACAAGTCTTTTTTTTAATTCTTTTTTTATTGAAGTATAGCTGATTTACAATGTTATGTTAATTACTGCTGTTGAGCAAAGTGGTTCAGTTATACACATATATACATTCTTTTTATATATATATTCTTTTCCATTATGATTTATCATAGGATATTGAATATAGTTCTCTCTGCTGTACAGTAGAACCTTGTTGTTTATCCATTCTATATATAAAAGCTTACATCTGCTAACCCCAACCTCCCACTCCATCCCTCCCGCATCCCCATCCCCCTTGGCAACCACCAGTCTGTTCTCTATGTCCATGATTCTGTTTCTGTTTCATAGATAGGTTCATTTCACAAGTCTTTTCTTAAGCACCTCTATGTACATAGGTCTGTGCTAGGAATTAGGAATACAGTGGTGAATGAGACAGATATGGTCCCTACTCTCATGGGTAATCTTAATCTCTCCCCTATAAACTGAAGATCTATTCCATGCCCTGACTATGGATAAAAGTTTTGGGGCTTTTAAGTCTGCATTTGAATTTGTGCATGAGCTTCTGGAACCAGTTATCCCCAAATCACCCTAGATATATTGACTGAGGAAACTTGCATTTTTTTTCATGAAAGGTAAGTGGTTACTATATTATTCAAATTTAGGGATAAATATTCCATTGCTCCTGCCTGCTCATCTTCAGAAGTGTTGGCTTCAGTTTCACTGTTTTCCCCTGCATAGTCTCCCTATATCATGTGTGCTTTCTCCATATATAGGTAATCAAATTGATAAACCCAGTCTGATCTCCAAATTGGAGCAAGAAGATAAAGTGATGACAGAGGAGAGAGGAATTACCCCAGACACCTGTCCAGGTGAGCACTAGGTAGATATGACTCCTTGTGAGGAACATCTCCCATGGCTTGGGAGTTTAGTATTACATTAGGATACGTCCTGGGAAACACTGTAAAATGCCCTTTTTTTCTGACAAGGCCAAGACTGTTTGGTATGAGCTTCCTTGTATACTTTCCTTTCCTTTCTCTTTAACTTTCTGTTCATCATCTCATACCTTATTTTGGCTTCAGATGAATACCTAAAATTTCATACCCATGTCCCTCTTATTGCAAACCTCCTAAAAAACCCTAATCCCTTAGTGAAGGGTCTGCCTTCACTAATATATGCTTTATACCTTTTCTTTTCTCATCAACTTAAATTTATTTTCAATTTGTTTCAGATTTGGAGGTTCTACTTAAAGTCAAAGGGTTAACTTCTGAGCAGCATGTTTTTAGAAAAGAGCAATCTAAAGGTATCACAATAGTAAGAGTTCTGATTTTCCACAGTGGAAAAGTGCCATAAATTAGAAAAGCCACAAAGTTACCAAGAGAGTCATTTTCCCAAGAGAAAATGTTGCCTCTGGAGAGATACCATGCAACTGTCGTGAATTTGGAGTAAAGTATAAGTTATCTCCAAAATTATTTTTTCTTCGAGCATTCCTACAAGTAATTGTTTGCATAAATGTGACTCAGATGTTGAGTGTTTCAAACATAAATTGGTCTTAAACTTATCAGAAAATGCTCTGTGAATAGGATAAGGGCTTAGATGTGGCAAAACATCTATCTTTTTTAGCTTCTAAGAACTCAGACTAGCAGAAACCATATACAAGCACTCAGTGTAGCAAACACATGAATTATAATAATTTTATGTATAACAGAGTCCCTGGGAGGGAGAATTCCTATAATAGCATTGAATATTAAAAGTATTGTAAATTATAGCTGTCATTCATCTCATAATCAACAGAAGAAGCATCTTCTTGGAGTGAAGCTCAAGGAATGTAATCAGTGTTTTAAAGTCTTCAGCATAAAATCAAACCTTACTCAGCAGAAGAGAATTCATACTGGAGAAAAACCCCATCATTATAATCAATGTGGCAGATCCTTCAGCAGCAGATCCTACCTCACTGTTCATAAGAGAATACATAATGGAGAAAAACCCTGTGGATGCAATGACTGTTGGGAAAGCCTTCAGTAATCCCTCAGACTGCATGTGAGAACTCACACTGGAGAAAAACCCTATTCATGTAACCAGTGTTTTCATGTCTTCCGCACCAGTTGTATCCTCAAAAGGCACAAGAGAAATCATACAAGGGAGAATCATGAATGTAATCAGTGTGGCAAGGCCTTCAGCACGAGGTCCTCCCTTGCTGGGTACAATAGAATCCATACGGGGGAGAAATTTGTGAATGCAGTGATTGTGGGAAAACCTTTAGGAAGAGCTCACATCTGACGCAGAATGTGAGAACTCATACTGGAGAAAAACCCTGTGAATGTAATGATTGTGGAAAATCCTTCAGCAGTAGTTTTTCTCTTACAGTGCACAAGAGAACACATAATAGAGAGAAACCCTATAAATGTAGTGACTGTGGGAAATCCTTTAATAATCTCTCATCTGTTAAGAAACACATGAGAACTCACACTGGAGAAAAACCCTGTGGATGTAATCATTGTGGGAAATCTTTCAGTAGTAACTCCTACCTTTCTGTGCACGAGAGAATCCATAATAGGTAGATATGAATGCAGTGGCTCTGGGAAAGTGTTTGCTTACCTCTCATCCCTCAGACATCTTGGGAACTCCCACTGGATGTATAAATTATCTATTGTGTAACAAATGAGCCCCAAAACTTAGTGGTTTAAAACAACAGACATAATCTCACAATTTATGTAGGCCAGAAGTTCAGAAACAGATTAGCTATGTAGTTCTAGCTCAGGCTCCCTCATGAAATTACGGTAAAGATGCAGCCGTAGGACTTCCCTGGTGGCACAGTGGTTAAGAATCCTCCTGCCAATGCAGGGGACATGGGCTTGATCCCTGGTCTGGGACTATCCCACATGCCACAGAGCAACTAAGCCTGCGTGCCACAACTACTGAAGCCCACGTGCCTAGAGCCTGTGCTCCGCAACAAGAGAAGCCACCACAATGAGAAGCCCACACATCACAACAAAGAGTAGCCTCTGCTCACCGCAACTAGAGAAAGCCCTCACGTATCAATGAAGACCCAACACAGCCATAAATAAATAAACAAAGAAACAAATAAAAAGATACAGCCAGAACTAGAGAAAGCCCACATATAGCAATGAAGACCCAACACAGCCATAAATAAACAAACAAACAAATAAAAAGATGCAGCCAGAACTGCAGTCATCAGAAGTCTTTAGGACTGAAGGGTCCACTTTAAGATAGTTTACTCAATATGCCTGACAAACTAGAGCCAGTTGTTGGCATGGGACCTGCAGTTCCTCGCCATGTAGGGCTCTCCACCATGCTGAGTGCCTTTACAATATGGCAGCAGGTTCCCCCCCCACAAATAAAGTGAGCCCAAAGAGCCATTGCAGAAGCCATAGTCTTTTATGACCTAACCTCAGAAGGACATATTCTCTCTTCTTCTGTATCATGTTGGTCACCCAGATGGATCCTGACTCATCATGGGAGGGAACTACACAAGGTATGAATACTAGCAGACAGAGATCACTGGGAACCATCTTGGAGGCTTAAAACCTTTCAGAAGACCTTCACCCCTCTAATCAATATGGCATTGCATTCAATAACCCACACATTAACTTACTCTGGAGAGAAACCTTTTAAATGCAGTCTATGTGGTGAAACCTTCAACAACTCAGAATTTTTTTGTGCACACACACACACAAAAATTACCTGTTGGAGAGAAACAAGAGGATTGCAGTTCTGTGATATCTCCAGTGAATCAGAGAACAGTTCACACCAAGAGAAAACCATACAAATATCATCAAAATGGAAAACCCTTCAGAGGACACTCATCTCTTAAAACATACCTGAGAAATCACACCATAGAGGAACACTGTATAAGGAATGTGGAATGGCAAACAATTGGCTCTGTGCCTAGGGAGGTTGATGGACTATATCAACAGGTTCCTTTGCCTTAGGGCTTCTCTTTGGGTTGGTCAGTAGAAAGCTCAGGTAGGAAATCAGAGGGATGGAAGAGAGTGAATCCATGCCATGGCATATCCCTCCAGGAGAACTGAGGTCTGGGTGCTACCCCTGGCTTCTCAGCCCCTATAGTGCCCTCTCCCCTGTGCTCACTACATCCCCAGATTTGAATAACTACCTGCTCTCCTCACCTCTTCTTCATTGCTCTTTTTCCCATCACTGAATATGCACTATCCCTTTTTGGTTTTCTTGCACTCTACCTGCAATTCTGTAGTTTCCTTAACATGGATGGTTCTGGTCTAGTGATACACCATGCCCTGAGAGTATAATGAAGAATCTTTATCATTTCCTGTAAGGCTCCAGACAATCAGGATCCACTACATAGCTGACCTCACCTTCCACCACGCCCCTGTTTATCTCCCACACTATAGTCACACTGTAGCTCTAGCACCCCAGCACAGTTCAATGTCAGGGTCTCTGTACTGCCCTCACTGATATCCCCTCACAAGGCTTACTCTCAACTCACTTAGGTCTCTGCTCAAATGTCCCCTGAACTGAGAGGTTTGTATTCTCACTCCAAATAAATGAGCAAGTCTCTGATTCTCACATGTCTTACCATCTGTATTGGGAGTTATCTCAATAGCACTTATCACTATCTGACTCTCTACCTACGCTATTTGACATTCCCCATCCCAACCCCCTCTAGGTTGTAAACACCATGAAGCAAGGACTGTGTGTTTGATTCATCCCTGTAGATCCTGTGCCATAAACCATGTCTGGTACAGAGGCAGTGCTCTATAGCATAGGAGTTATAAGTACAGACCTTGGAGAGACCCTAGACCCTACCTCTTAATAGCCTGCTTATCTTAGGCAAGTAACAAACTCTTTGTTCCCAAGTTTCTTCATCTGTAAAATGGGAACAATGAGAATACCTGCTTCATAAACTTATGTTGAGGATTCGATTAGCTAATACACATAAAGCACTTGAGACACTGTCTGGTGTATTGGGAACATTCTGTATGCATTTTATCTTTTGTTGTAAATTAATTAAAATTCATTATAGGATGACACCAAGCAAAAGAAGCTAGGGACAGAAGACTAAATGCTGTATGATTCTAATTATATAGATTTCTAGAACAGGCAGAAAATAGTCTGTGATAAGAGGGAAAAAATCAGGACAGTGGTTGCTTCTAAGTGTGAGGCAAGAGAGGTGGGGCAGTAGCTGGGACTGACTGGGAAGGGACAAGAAGGAACTTTGTGGGATGAGAAAAATGTACTATATCTTGAAAGAGGTATAGGTTACATAGGTCTGTGCACATGTCAAAATTCATTGAACTGTACACTTAACATCCATACATTGCTCTGCATGTAAATTACATCTCAATTTGAAGCAAACTCATTTTGCTAAGTGAAAAAACAAAAAGCCATATACTGTATGATATTCTGGAAAAGACAAAACTATAGGGAAGGACAACAAATCAGTGGTTGCCACGAGTTAGAAATGAGAGAGGGGATAACTACAAAGGGAATTTACGATTGATGGAACTGTTACCAATTATGAGTATATGAATCAATAGGAGCTGACCCAGAAACAATCCAGATATTGGAGTTAGCAGACAAGGATTTCAAAATAACTATGAAATACATATTTTTCAAATGGAGGGAACATGGACAAATTGTGGAAAATTAAAAACAAACTGCAAACTTCTAAGCAACCAAGGAAAAGAGACACATTACTTTCTTTCAAAGGAGCAACAATGTGAGTAATTATGACATTTTTTAGAAGAAACTAAAGAAGCAAAAAGACAATGAATGACATCGAAAGTGTTGAATGGAAAAAAATCTGTCAATCTAAAATCATATAATCTGACATAGTATTCTTCAAAAGTGAAGACGAAATAAAGATGTTTTCCAAAGTGGTGTTTAAAAGAGAGAGAGAGAGCTGAAAAAACAAATCACCAGCAGAACTGCCCTTCAAGACACACTAAAAAGAGTTCCTCAGGTTGAAGGAAAATGATTCCATGTGGAGACACATAACTCCAGGACTGCATGGAGGTCAGCAGGAAACATAAAACATGAGTAAATATAAATAAATATTGACCATATAAAACAACCCTGTGTGGTTTTATAACTTCTTTGGAAATCTAAAAATTTTTTAAAGAATGTTCTAAAAACTCATTGAACCGACCCCCCAAAACTAGGGGTGTTGGAGGAGACACAGCAAGTGACCCCCCAGCTCACCCTCTAAGACTAGAGCTTATAGGAAGCCCACAAGGTGATGCTCAAAGTCTGCATCCAACTCTGGAGCTGACAGAAGCCCTATGAAGTGACCACCCGTCCCCTCCCAACACTAGAGGCAACAGGATCTCAGGTAGCAATCCCCCAGTCACCCCAAGCTCAAAAGACGGGGTCCTAACAAGTAACACCTCTATTCCTTCAAAATGAGAGATGTTGGGAATTCCAACAAGCACCCCCTAGTCACTTCAAATTCTAGAAATGACAGCAGCCCCAGAAGGGGCTTCTTCAGCTTCCTTGCATCACTAGAGAATGGGGAACTCACTCCAGTGACCCACCCAACCTATACCAACAATACAGACAAGGGGAGTCCCAGAGAGTGACTCTTTCAGCCCCCCAACCAGAGATAAGTGGAGCCCCATCTAATGCCCCCAAACCTGTCCCCAAAGTAGAGACAAGAGAATCTCCAGCCAGTAACTGTGTCAAGTCCACCCAACACTAGAAAAGAGCACCAAGCAATAACCCTCCCCCCAGATCTCCAGACCAGAAACGGCAGGAGTCTCAGCCTATGACACCCCACCCCCACTTACCCCAACATTAGAGACAGAAGAACTTCATCAAATGATCCATATCCATCCAACGTAAATGATGATGGAAACCCCCAAAAGGAACAACCAATCCCCTACACACCAAAGAAGAAAGGACGCCCAGAAAACACCACACCATCCTCACCCAACTCACACCCCAGCCTGCTTCCCTTGTCTTCCTAAGACAAGATGTGAGTATCCCCAGCAATGACCAGAATCTCAACAAGTGCTCAAGAGGCAACCCACCACGTTCTCCAACCTAAGTGACAGAGTCCCAGAATACTTCCTGTCTTTGTCCCAAAATAAGAATTGGTAGAAGCATCAGCAACCAACACCCTCAACCAAACAAGAAGACACAAGTTAAAAAGTAATAAATTTGTGTTCATTAAAACAAACAAGCCAAAAAAAACCCCACATGGCAAAGACAAAAGACAGAGGGAAATGAACTCATCACAAAGGCCAATTTATTAATATTAAAGAACTCCTACCAAGCAATAAGAAAAAGACCAAGAATCCATGAGAGAAAAGGGCAAATTTTAAGAACACACAGTTCACCAAAAAATTCAAATGGCTCTCGTAAAAAGAAAAACATAAAGTGAAACACCAAAATTCCTTTCATCATTTATCAATGAGAATTTTTTTTAAGTTTAATAAGATCATGTAATGGCCAAGATGTGGGGAAAATGGCACTCACATACCATAATAAGGGGGAAGTGAATTAATCCAGTTCCCCTCCACATGGACCTTTCCCTGGGGCTGCTTGAGTATCTTCATGGCATGGTGGATGGCTTCTAGAAAGGCAGCAACTTAAGAGACCAAAGAGTTAGCTTCAGTGTTGTGATAGGGAAGAACCTTTGTATTCTATTACAAAGGGATGTTCCCTATAAGCTTAAATTATACATAATGGCCCATCTCTGGGAACCCTGTTTCCCAGGTGAAGAGCACTAAGATAAAATGTTATACCTCTTTTTTTAGCTCACAGGAAACCTCCTGACCAGTCCCACCTGTGAATGGCTGCAGGAAGGAAGAAATTAACACATCCCCTCAAGAATCTGGCCAGAACCAGGAAATATTGATATTTGCAACAACTTACTGCCTTTTTCACTTTACCTCCTCACCTCCCACTCTTTGTTCTATAAAACAAACTAGCATCCAAACCTGGGCAAGATGGTTCTTTGGGACCTAGTCCACCACCTTCTCGGTCTGCTGGCTTTCTGAATAAAGTCGCTCTTCCTTGATCCAACAACTCATCTCTCAATATTTTGGCCTGCCGTGCAGTGAGCAGTACAAGCTTGGACTCGGTAACACAAGAAATGAGCCAGGGGAATAAGTACCTCGCCCGCCCTCTCCCCACTCTCCACCCATCCAGGTCTCCACCTTGACAATGAAGAGCAATGTTACTGTCAGAACCCACTGAAGCCAGAGGGCAAGGGTGCCTGTTGCAGTCCACATAGGTCGGCCTTTTTGGGCAGAGAACATGGTGAAATAGCATGGAGAGTGGTCCTGGGGAGGGACAAACAGAAGCCATCAGCTTAGCATTTGATCCAAATCCAAACTCCCTTTCTGATAAACAAACAGTGAATAAAATAGGAATTTGCACTCCTTCCCCAATGTGATAGAAAAGCATATAAATTCACGCTTCAATCACCAGGCATTGTGCTAAGGGCTTGCAGGTATTAATTCATTTAACCCTCTCAGCGTCCCTATAAGGGAGATATCATTATCCCTGTTTTCAGCCGTCATGCGCTGCTCAGATCTCCCTTTCTGAGAACCTGTCATGGGGATACAATAAATTGACCACCTCCGCTGCTGCATCTTCAGACCTGCTTCAGGGTTCACACCAAAGCCACGTTGTCCCTGCCTGATGGATGGGAGGACGAGAGCCAGGTCATTTCTGCCCAATGCAGGACCCCTCTGACAGGCACTCTTTGCCCTGGGGCACCCCATTGACCTTACAGAGACTTTCTCAGCACTGCTCTGAGAGCTCCTTTTCCCATTTATCCACACAGCTGAGTCTGTTTTGGTGTCCGCTTTTCAGAGAACCTGAGTTATGATGCGATTTTTCAGATGAGGAAACCGAGACAGGGAGGCACAGAGGGATTAAGTGACTTGCCCAAGGTCACGCAGCTCCTAAGAGATTAAAAATCTGACAATCTCACTCCAGAATCAGTACTCTTAAGCATTCTGCTACGAGAGAGAGAGACAGACACAGAGAGACAGAGAGAGAAAGAGAAAGAGAGAAACAGAAGAGAAGCAAAACATCTGAAAGGATCCTTATCATCATGATTTTGTAATCTTCCTAGCCCATTTGAATTAGGATTTTCTGCTACTTTGATCCATTTTTCCAAAGGCTAAAAACAAAAACACCTGTAGAACATCCTTCTTTTTAATTCCAAAATACGTCCTGAAGATGGCAGTGTTTCACCACTCTAAACCCACAAACCAAAATGTTTCTAGAACCAAGGGTAGTAACCAGTGAGGCAGTACTTTGTTTTGTAACCTGCAGATACTGATTGTAGAGTACACATTGGTTAACTAACCCAGGAGAAGTTTCTTTCTCTTTCAGCATATGTATCAACTAACCAGAGGACCCAAACCCAGAGCTACAAAATGCCAAATGAAATTGCCATCCCCCTCATCTCTCTGTGCACCAGAATACTGGTTGTGACTTTTACAAAATAGCAACAAAGTAAAAGCAAGAAATGGGAATTCTCTCTACAGCCATCAGTATGAGAGACGTTAATTCACATTTCTTTTGGTAACAGGTGGTCCCCATGGACATGGGGTGGCTAAAAAGAAACTGGGATCCTAGTATGGTGTCAAACAGCCTGGTAACAATGTATGAGAAGCATCTACATTTCAGGCTCATCTCTTTGTTCACAACCCAGATAACAGAGCAAAAACAGTTAATGATTGCAGTGAACTGTCTGTTGGCGCTGGCCAGCAAAATCATCTTTTCATCTCTTTGTGGCTTCAAGCTCTTGTTAAAATGCCTCCCCTGATGACGAACATATGTCCACCCTCTGAAACCCACCATCACGAATTAGACATTTAAGTCAATTAGCGCTTGATTTCTTTCATCCTCCCATTAAGAACCATAAATCGATCTTCTAGAATCCAACTACAAAATGATTCACTCAGAACAAGGGAAATTTCTTAAACATCACAAACATGATAGCCATGACATTTGTGAAAATCATGATCACTTGCCCAACAGTCACTGTTTCTGTGGTCATCTTATTTAAAACGGCAACCCCTCAGCCCCCCGGTAATGGACTGAATGTCTGTGCCCCCCCAGAATTCATATGTTGAAGCCCTAACCCCCAGTGTGGCTGTATTTGGAGATGATGCTTCTAAGGAAGTAATTAAAGTTAAATGAAGTCAGCAGGGGCCAAATCCAGTAGGATTTGTTTCCTTATAAGAGGAGACACCAGATAGCTCACTCTCTTTGCCACTGAAAGACCATGTGAGGATGCAACAAGAAAGCAGCCGTCTGCAAGCCAGAAAGAGAGCTCTCCCCAGGATCTGAATCAGCCAGCATCTGGATCTGGACCTTCAGCCTCCAACACTGTGAGAAAAAAGATTTCTGTGGTTTAAACCACCCAGTCTGTGGTATTTTGTTATGGCAGCCCTAGCAAACTAATACACTCCATACCCACTTTCCCTGTATTTTTCTCCTAGAACAGATCGCTTCTAACATAGTGTATATAACTTTCTTATTTCTGTTTTCATAGTCAGAAATGTACAACCTGAGATGCCTACAATTGAAAAGAAAAAAAAAAGCTGAAAACAAATGAGACCAATATCCAGCTTAAGAAATTATAAACAGGGCTTCCCTGATGGCGCAGTGGTTGAGAGTCTGCCTGCCGATGCAGGGGACACGGGTTCGTGCCCTGGTCCGGGAAGATCCCGCATGCCACGGAGCGGCTGGGCCCGTGAGCCATGGCCGCTGAGCCTGCACGTCTGGAGCCTGTGGTCCGCAACGGGAGAGGCCACAACAGTGAAAGGCCCGTGTACCACAAAAAAAAAAAAAAAAAATTATAAACAGAACAACACAATAAATAAACAAGTAGAATAAGGGCAATAATAAAGATAACAAAGCAAAAAATTTAAAACAAAGATACAGGGAGGGATAAATTAGGAGTTTGGGATTAACATATATACACCACTGTGTATAAAATAGGTAGACAAAAAGGACCTACTGTATAGCACAGTGGACTATACTCAATATTCTTTAATAACCTATAAAGGGGTGGGGGTGGGTGAAATGAGTGAAGGGGGTCAAAAGGTACAGATTTATAGCTATAAAATAAATAATTCCTGGGGATGTAATGTACAGCATGGTGATACAGTTAATGATACTCTTGTATATTTGAACGTTGCTAAGACAGGAGATCTTAAAAGTCCTCATCACAAGAAAAAATAATGTAACTATGTATGGTGACAGATGTTAACTAAATTTATCGTGGTGATAATTTCATAGTATATATAAATATTGAACCATTATGTTGTGCACCTGAAACTAACATAATGTTGTATGTCAGTTATACATCAATTTAAAAGAAAACGAGGATTCACATTTAAAAAAAAAAAGACCGGCACATGAGGATGCCTTCTGCCAGGAGCATCTTGACAATATCAACGCTGGTGATGAATATTAGCTAACACTTAGCAAGGACCCTCTATGCCCCATACACAAAATAACTCTTAATCTACATGATACCTCGAATCGGGTAACTCTGCCATTGTATTAGTTTTCTACTTTTTTTCTCATGAAATTTTTTTAAAATTTTTATTGAAATAGAGTTGATTTACAATGTTGTGTCAGTTTCAGGTGTACAGCAAAGTAATTCAGATAGATAGATAATAGATAGATAGATAATAGATAGATAGATAGATAGATTCTTTTTAGACTCTTTCATTAAATGTTATTAGAAGATATTGAGTATATTTCCCTGTGCTATACAGTAGGTCCTTGTTGGTTAATCTATTTTATACATAGTAGTGTGTATCTATGTATACACACTAGGAGTTAATCCCAAACTCCTAATTTGTATTAGTTTTCTATTGCTGTGTAACAAATTTAACAACTTGAAACAACACACACATTTATTGTTACACAATTTCTGTGGACCAGGCAGGAGTCTGGGCACCCCTTAGCTAGGTCTCATTGTCTCTCAAAACTGCAATCAAGGTGTCCACCAGGCTGCGTCCTCATACGGAGGCTCGATTGGGGAAGAATAGGCTCCCAAGTGCATTCAGGCTGTTGGTAGAGTTCATTACCTCCTGGTTTGGGGACAGATGACACCAGCTTTGTACCAGCTATTCGTTGGAGGCCACTCTAAGGTCCTGGGGCTGACAGAGTTCCTTACAAGTAGCCCTTTTCATAGCCTTTTCAAGGCCACCAGTAAAATCTCTCTCTCCAACTTGCTAAGATTGGACTCATACAGTGTTCCATAAACATGAGAGAGACATCTCATCATTTTCCCCACAGTTAATTAGTCATATATGCTGCCCAGCCTCAGTGGGAGGAGATTATACAAACTGCGGATACCAGAAAGTGGGAATTATTGATCAGAGGTCACCTTAAAGTGTGTCCATCACAGCTATAATCCCCAACGTGACAGGACACAGAAAAGGGGTGTCCTGGTGATGCTCCTTCAACTCTCTGAGGCTGGGGTCCCCCATCTGTGGAACACAGGGTTGTCCTGAGCATCCCACCATGGGCGGTTCATGCAATGACCCCACACACCATGGTACTCATTCCCTGAGGCTTGAAAGTGTGTGTTTATCAATGATAAAAATGTTCTTAATGCCTTTTCAGTCTTAACCAATTTAATCTCACAACAACCCTACAGTGGAGGTTCTATGGTGACCTCCTTTTAAAACATGAGGAAACTGGGGCTTAGAGAGGTATAATGAGTTGTCTAAGATCACCTGGTGAAAAAACCAGTCAATTCACAGATCTCTGAGTTTAAAGACTTGTGGTGAAGCAGTTCATACCTCTGTGATATCCTTAACCATGGGAACACTTCCTTCCCCTTCCTCTATGGGTTACTGTTCAGCATTCTGTATTTTCCAGGACCTCCAGGGAGGGGCTATGCTCAGAAATCTCACAAGGGTATCTCTTTGTCTCTTCCAATGCTGGAATGCCACGTTTACCCATAGGTGTATCAAACAGCCTAGTGTGAGACAGAGTAACTTGCTGTGTGACCTTTGGGAGTTCACTGTCCCTCTCTGTTTCAATTTCTGAATCTGCCAATGAGAAGCTCCTTGAGGTCCCAACATCTCTGGTTGTGGTAGACTGGGTTCTCTGAGAAAAAGACTCTGAGATCTTTTAGCCTGCCATCATCTGACAGATGGGTGAACCATCTCAAATCATTCACCCAGCCAAGCCATCAGCTGACCCAAGAGATCACACACAGCAGCCTGGACTAAAAGAACTGCTTGGCTGGCTCATGGAGTAGTGAGAAATAATCACTGTTGCTTGTTTTAAGTCACTAAGTATTGGAGTGTTTGTTACACAGCAATAAACAGAGATGGAGGTTTACATGGAGGAGGTTTGTCTGGGATAACTTGGGATCAACATAAGTAAGGGAAGTAAGTCTGAACGAGGGAAAGATTAAACTTCAAAGCAGCTGCAACCAGCACCTTACCTGATCCCCTGCGGAGCATTAAAATGGTGGTGATTCATCAGAGTTGCCCCACATTGTACTAGTTTACCAGAGCTGCTGTAACAAAGCTCCACAGACCGGGGGACTTAACAGACATTTATTCTCGCACAGTTCTGGAGGCTGGAAGTCCGAGATCAAGGTGTCTGCAGGGTTGGTCCCTTCTGAGGGCTGTGAGAGGGAATCTGTTCCTTGCTTCTCTCCTAGCTTGTGACTTTTTGCTGGCAATCTTTAGCATTCCTTGGCTTGCAGACCCATTACCCCAATCTCTGCCTTCATCGTCACATGGTGTTCTCCCTGTGTGCATGTCTGTGTCCAAATTTCCCCCTTTCGTAAGGACCCCAGTCATATCAGATTAGGGGCCCAGCCCACTCCAGGTCCACCTCACCTTAACCAAATAAATTACATCTGCAATGTAATTTCCCAATAAGGTCACATTCTTTTTTTAAATTAATTTTTATTGGAGTATAGTTGCTTTACAACGTTGTGTTAGTTTCTACTGTACAGCAAAGTGAATCAGCTATACATATACACATACATATATACCCTCTTCTTTAGATTTCCCTCCCATTTAGGTCACACAGTACATTAAGTAGAGTTCCCTGTGCTATACAGTAGGTTCCCATCAGTTGCCTATTTTATACATAGTATCAGTAGTGTATATGTGTCAATCCCAATCTTCCAGTTCCTCCCACCTCTTTCCCCCTTCGTATCCATACATTTGTTCTCTACGTCTGTGTCTCTATTTCTGCTTTGCAGATAAGATCATCATTCTGAGGTACTGGAGATCAGGACTTAAACGTATCTTTTTGTGGGGAGGGGGGAGCAATTGAACCCATAACATGCATTTAGTCACAGGGGTCAGGCATTTGTACCCCTGGCCCGTTGTCAGACGTTGCTGCCCCTAGGGAGGGGACATAACCTTGGACCAAGCAGCTCCCTTAAGCTGAGGAAAGTTCTGGCAAAAAGGACTCAGTTGTGAGCCCCCAGCAGACAACCTCCCTCGTAGCTGGAAGAGTGAGCCCCTGGGCTCCAAAGAGATGGTATGGGTGGTACAGCATGGCATCAACTCCTGTGAGTCTCTGATTATAACGAGGACTTCTAGAGGTGCCTGGGTGGAAGATTCTGGGTGAGTCACCTTGCAGACCCAATCCCAGGCAGAACAGTCAGCTTCATGGGGCGGGGGGAGGGGTGAAACCATGCCCCAGGGGTTTGGGTCACCAGCAGTCAAGGAGGTTGGAGATCAACAGCTAGAAAACTTGGATCTCATCACATCTCAGAGTCTAGACCACCCGCCAACCCTGTTACCCCTGATACGAGTATCACTTCCCTCTTCTGTTGAGTACTTCAGAGATACTAAAGCTTCCATGTGCTTCCTTTTGCTTGTATACTAAGATGGTGACAACTGTCTCATCTGTCATGCTGCTCAGACTTGAGTCGGAGCCAGGGCCAGGGCCTCAGGGACCCTAAGCTGCATTGTCATCACTTGGCCACAAGTTTGAGGAGTCTGCATGGCCCACCTGGGCAAAGAGACCATCCACCCACCTGCATACCTGAGGCTGAAGCATCCTTGAGATTCTTTCCTGAGGAGGAAAGCATTTTCCCTTTTCCACAAGGCTTCTACTGAATTTCACAAGCCCAGGGAGGCACAATTCAGGCTACCACCTAGCAGTGGCATCAATTTTTTGGAGGACGGGGAACCTGGAGGGATATGGGGGTGTGGGAAGGACACCCTGGAGGGAGCATGGAGGATAAACGTTACCTCATTTGATCCTCACTATGGTCATATGACGGAAGGTCTCTCATCCTCAATCATAGAAGGGTAAAGTGAGACATGTGAGCAATTGTTGCAGGATTGACTCAGTTCATTCACGCTTCCCCCACCTCCCCGAATGTAAGCTCTCGGGCAGTCCGCCCCTCCCCCCATGCTGACTCTGGGGTCATCTACGTGACTTCCTTTGGGCAACGGGACAGTAGCAAACACTGCATTGACCACTCACCCTGGGAGCAGGTCCATGTTCCCAGGATGACATTTACAATACCTTAGCATCTAAGTCTCCAGCATGGTGCAATGGAACAATGTCTTGGGGGTCCCCTTGTATTCTTGTAGTGAACTGCTTAGTATTTGGATCCTAGGGAGGTCTGGGGTCCTTGAGGTAGCAGTAACTTACCAGATAGTATAGAAATAGTTCACTATTTAAAGCATTGGTTCAGCTCTACAGGTATCTGTCAGTGGATCATCAGCCCTGCTGCTAACAATATTTAACCTCCTGCTTCACTATTATGAAGAACCTGGAGGTTTGTTCCCTCTCAAAACAGATACTCACAACATCCCGGGAGATTTCCATTCACCCACCCCATAGTCACAACCCCACCCAGTTCATAGGTCCTCGCTTGGACACCACACAGAAACAAGAGTATTCTCAGATAATTTATTCTGAATTTTCATATAAACAGGTAATTATCCCATATTTTACATGCAGAGCAATTTTGATATTCAAAAAAAAAAAAGGGCAAATTCTGTACATGGTGCTACTTGGCTCTTGTAGGAAAACATTGAGAAAATAAGAATTGATCTCTTGGTGGGTTTTGTGTCTCCGAGTTGATTTCTGCATAAGCCGAGGCACATTTGATCCTGCGTGGCTGATGTTGGATGGGAGGTGTCTGCCGCTCACACGCAGGGCCTGGGATCCCCAGGCCCACAAGGTAGAGAGTAAATAAGCCATTCCTGAATGTGTGTGTGGACACACACGCTTTGGGTTGGGGGAGGCTGTTCCTTTCTTCTCAAATGGGACCAAGAGCCCCAGATCCCTGGTCTGAGTTTGAACAAGGATTTTTAGGGCCCACACCCAGATTAAAACGTGGCTGGAGGCTGGTTCTGGACCTTGACTGGTATGAGAAGATGAGAGTGAGCTCAAAAAGTCATTGTTTCCCTCTGTTTCTGGGAGACCCCTAAAGAAACATTCACTTTCAGGCACAGCCTCTGAATGTCCATTGCATTCTCTCATGTCTTTGAAAGAACAAATGCCCATCTGTTCTTTCTATCCAACCTCAACTCTGGTATAAATCAATATTCTGAAGAACATTCCAGAAGATTTTCTGAAGGGACACCATTCTACAGGTATCATTTATATACAATCAGCATGTCCATGTTCGCCGCTCCAAACAAAACCATCATTTCTGAATCGCCTATGGTGCCAAGTGGCATCCGAACCCCAAACTTCCACCCAAACGACAAAAGATTGTCGTTTGGGGGACTACAGCACATCCCAGATGGCAAGCATGGGCCAAGCCCTGATGGTGTTCCTGCCCACTGACCAATGACGGCTACAAATAAACACCTCCCAACCCAACAAGCACATTTCATGGCAGACCATCCACTCTGGTTGGAGAGAGTGGAAGATCTGTCCATTAGTTAGAGGCAGTCTCCAGTGGTCTCGGCGTTGTTGGTGCAGATCTTTGCACCAATTCCCACATTTTCTTTCAGTTGTGCTCAACATCTATCCAGAGAACCAGCAGCATTTCTTGCTTCTTACTAGCTTAAAAGGACAGAAAATCACCCAGAACAGCTCCCAGAATACAAACATTTCCAGACGTGTGTTTGACATCACTGGTCCAGAGAGAAACAACTATGTGGATTTTGCCACATAAATAAAAAGGGGTTTTAAAATACTGAGACACCTTTCAAAACAAACAACAAAAAGTGTCATCCAAAGCTGGCTTTGTTGCTTTTTTTGTAACCCATCACTACAATCCTCCAGGACATCCATTTCTAGGACTAAAGTTCTGTTGTGACAGAGTCAACATTATCTGATGCAAAAGGAGGCTGTGACCCAAGCCTGCTTCCTCTTTCACTGCAGCAGCAGAGACAGCTACATGAAGTTAGGGAACTCCAGTTTACAAAGGGCGGGCCCAGCACTCTACAGTACCTCTCCAGGGCAAGTGGAAGAAAGGAGACTCTGCAGGGGTGGTGCCTGTAGGTATGGGAAGGGCATCGAGGTTTGGTGAGTATGACGCCACTCCTGCTGGCCCTGCCCAGACTTACACACGGGTTCTCAAAGTGCCCCAAGGTCAAACAGTATCAGCTTGAGGTCAACCGAACCAAAATACAGGGGGTCCAAGGTTTTGTTGCTAAAAGATGTGTTCAGCATCTTGGTGGGTTTGGGGTTGAGATTTCTCAACATGCTCCCTTCCCACTCAGAGAATAAAAAGAGACTCTGCATTGGGTGTTTGTGTGTGAGGTGCCCATGACAGTGATTTTTTCCACCCCCACCCCCCCAAAAAAAGCATCTCAATCTGAAAGGAGTGGAAATAAACCATGGAGCACCCAGGGCACCTAGGTGCTCACACCAGGGGGATGCCATGGGACAATGGGGATGCTGGCTCTGTACCAAAGCCTGTCTTTGCCCCAACAGGGGAACTTCCCTCACCAAAGAAGGGTAACTCTGGACTGGATGCCCCCCATACATCAGATACATCGTGATGGCCTGAAACTTGGTTCATTTCAAGGGCCACGGTATCAATGGATGGAGGATCAAAAAAAAAAAAAAAAAAAAAGAAAAGAAAAGGAAGATTAAATTCAGAGGAGAATATTATCAGCCAGAAAAAGGATCTATGCTCACATGAAAGCCATACTTCAGCCCAACTCCCTCCCTCAAAATTCTTACTGGTCCCTGGCATTCAGAATCAGCTGATACAAATTTTCCCTGATTCAGATCAGATCCAGGAAGAATTCTGAAGTCTCAAAGATGTCCATTATTGAATCACATCCTAACAATACACTGAGGTAGATTGTGCTGGGAAAAAAAAAAATCATTACCCCACATTCACCTGTTTATTTTTCTTTGAAAAAAAAAATTTACATGCACTCCATTTCTTATGAAAGTGATTTTTTACAGTGATTTTTATATATTAAAATAAATAATTTTCCCCTAATATAAGAAAACCTTTCTGAATTAGAAAAATGTGAAAATTGCTGCTAGTGTAGTATACGGCCACTACAAATTTACTACGAAAAGAACAAAATACCTAGATCTACGTGTTTTGTCTCTTTAATTTACGTACAGACCCTCTTTTATGTACAAAATAAATTTGGCGAAAATAATTTCTGTGCTCCTTGTATCCAATCACTGAGGCTCCCCAGAAATATTTTGACATGCTGTCATTTCTCAAATCATATAAATAAGATAGCCAGAGACAACTAGGATGTGTGTCTACCTGTGTTCTTCATCAAGAATTGAGAAGGTTCGGAGGTCACCATGGCATCTCTATCCTGTTCTTAAGCCCACAACTCTTAAGAGAAGAAGAGAAGAAGGAAGCAATCAAAAACTTGTGAGAAAATGCACTCAAGGGATAACCCACGGGTGATGATTTGGATGAACCGAAGTGATGAGTTCACCGTGTTCTTTGAGCAGCTGTAGTTCTTTCCCCAAAGGGAAGCAACTGTGGCATCACGCTCCTTCGCAAGTTCTTGGTAGTGTGAAGGTCCTTAGCGGTTTCTCCTCCAGACTGTACTCTCTTAGGGACTGCAAGATCGTTAAGTACCTGAGAATTCAGCTCAGGCCCCACACCTGGCCCAGTTGAGGTCACTGGGCACAAAGCAGCTTCTGGGAAGTCAGCTCTGAGGACAGACGGATGCCCTGAGGGCGGAGGGGACCAACAGGCACGTCTTCATATGGCTAGTGTTCTCAAAGTCCACCTGTGCTGTCCCACTTTGGGATCTGATTGTACTGTGTTTGCACAATCCCTGTAGGACGTGCACACACAGCTGAGGAAGCTCGAGAGGTACATACAGGGAACCAGAAGATCCAAGGGCCACAAGTGTGTTCGAAGGCAGGGCTCAGCTTACCAGAAACCAAACTATCCATCAAACACCATCACCCACATGCTCAGCGTGGCCTGATCACGACGTCCAGAAGGGTTAGCAGCTAACGTGGCTTTAGTCCCAGAAAAATGGATGCCTTGAAGACCAAGGAAAGAGGCCATTGGTGCCTGGGTCCCCCTCCCCACACAGGCAGACAAACCCCCATGCCCTACCCGCCCCCCGGGAAATGGTCAATAACTTATGAGGCTGATGCTGGAGATTTTTTTTTTAAATTAAATATGTTACAAATATATTCTCAAAACTCTTCATCATCTCAGTTCTTCTTTTTTTTTTTCTTTTTTTTTCTTTTTTTTTTATGTCCTGGCTTTTGTTTGGTCTTGAAAAGATCCATTATCACTCCAAACGACTCCCATGGCTCCTGGAAAATATTTTTCACCAAAGTTAAGGGACAGAAGACTCCTGAGGCTAAACTTGGGACTGAAGGAGAATCTTGAGGGCACAGTGTCCCGATAGATAAGAAGGAAAGGAGTGGGGGAGCGGATCAGGGGCTCACACACTCCAGAAGAGCAGAACCTTCATGGGCTGATCCCCAAAGCAGCCACTCAGCATGCATGATTTGCACACACACACACACGCGCACACACACGAGTACACACGTGAGCCACACCCCAGGACTGCAAAACTATATCCAAAGTACAAAAGCAGCAGCTATTGGTCAATTTGAGGAACTGATTTTGTGAAGAAAAAAAAAATCCTTCTGGATGAAAAAAACTTTCCTGAAGCCCACTCTGCAAAGTTTGGAATTCTACTAGGACAGGGTTCTGTTGTTGTTTTTTTCTTTCTTTCTAACTTTTGTTCCACAAACAAGATTTATGTTTTACACTGTAGCTCAGACACCAGCAAAAACAAAAACAAAAAAAAAAAACAAAAAAAAAAACCACTTTGTAAAAACAGGTGCTTTCTTTCAATCTGCTAGGAAAAAAAAAAAAAAAGTAACATCCGGGCTTGAAACCTCGGTGGTCCAAAAGGACAGCAGCCGTGGAAACCCCTTTCCCATCTAGGTTCACAGTTAAGTTCTCAGATGACTAGTCAAATTGGCAATCAAACCAATGTGTTTTAAGTCAGAAGAGGAACAGAAATGGATAGTCATGATCTCTGAGCTCCATTTGACACTGTGGCTGAGTCGTGTGAAAATCCTGAGTTTTCTGAAGGCCTTCAAACCAGAGGAAAGTGAAGACAGGAACCATTCCCCCGAGCAGGGGCCATTAGGAAGGATTAGACCGGGGCAGAGTCAGAATGCGTCCGTTTTTCTTGCCCCCGTTCATGTGGGTGTAGGGGATGTGTTCCTGATAGTTTCTCTTTAGCCCCAGTGCGGACCCTCCATCCCGGCCGCCGGCCTCCTCCCTCTGCGCATGTGAGGATCGGTCCAGGGGGACACTCTCCATGTCCTCAAATTCCATCTCCAGCTCCTCGCTCTCGGGCACCTTGTTCTCCTCGCTGTGGAAGAAGGAAACTTCGGGAAAACTGGGGTGCAGCTCGTCCTTGAGCAGGTCGACAATTTCCAGGAAGGTCGGCCGCATCTTGGGGTTGAACTGCCAGCACATGCGCATCAGGTCGGTGCTGCAGGACAGAGGGCACGTGGAGGGTGAGGCGCGGGGCCCCCCGCCAATCGGCCCCCTCCCCACCCCTCGCCTGTGGCCCACACCCACGGGGACAAGGGCCGACACCGGAAAGGCGACAGTCAAGCAGAAACAGCGATTCTAGGGGCGCTGAAAGATGGTTTTATAAAGAGAGTCAAGGGGGCTGTCTCCTCCCCAAACCAGATCCAGAAGGGCCTCTCCTGACGTTGCTACATGCTGAAGACCATGGTTCATCGTTTTTTTTCTTTTAAGTTTTTAATTTGTATTATTTATTTATTTTTATGTTTTTGGCTGCGCCACCCAGCTTGCGGGATCTTTGTTCCCCGACCAGGAATCAAACCCGTGCCCACTGCAGTGGAAGCGTGGAGTCCTAACCACTGGACCGCCAGGGAAGTCCCCATCATTTTTTAAAATATTGAAGTATGGTTGATTTACAATGATGTGTTAGTTTCAGGTGTACAGCAAAGTGATTCAGTTATATATATATATACACACATATATATATTCTTTTATATATAAAAGAATATATATATTCTTTTTAAGATTATTTTCCCTTATAGATTATTACAAAATATTGAGTATAGTTCCCTGTGCTATACAGTAGGTCCTTGTTGTTTATCTATTTTATATATGGTAGTGTATGTGTGTTAATCCCAACCTCCTAATTTATCCCTCCTCCCCCTTTCCCCTTTGGTAACTGTAAGTTTGTTTTCTATGTCTGTGGGTCTATTTTCTGTCGGTTCCTCACTCTATATGTACATTCCTGCACCTGATGAGGGCAGCTGGGTGGACTGACCCTAGAGGGCTAGTTCTGAGTGGCTGTCCTGCAGGCCCAACCCCCGCTCTCTGGAGGGTGGGGGGTGGTGGGCGGGTGGAGACTATGACTTTACCTAGGACAGGCCCCGAGGGCTTGGGATTTCCATTTTACCTCCTCCTTTCCCCACTGTAACTTCTTCTAGGGCAGGGGTTGGCAAACTTCAGCCCTGGACCAAATATGGCCCCCTGAGTGTTTTTGTAAATAAAGTTTTATTGGTACGCAGCCACACCCATCCAATTATGCATCATCCACAGCTGCTTCCAGCTACAAGGCAGAGAGCCACCCAGCGCATAAAGCTGAAAATATTTACACTATGGCCCTTTAGAGAAAAAGTTTGCAGGTCCCCACTCTAGGGTCTACATGTAAGTTCCCTGGTCCTGGAACTACACCTAGCTGCTAATTGGCTTGGCAAGGAAAGGCCCTTCATGAGGAGATGTTTAAAAATATTTTACTCAGAGTTTCTAAGTAACTCTGCTTCATATATATATATATATATTTTTTGCATATGAGGTTTCTTCAAACTATGTTTTCTAAACAGCTATCTTATTCTTTTGAGGATGAAGCATCAAAATGGCCTCCCTCCATGGATTTTTTTTCAGGAGGGCAAAGTTTTTTCTTAAGAAACACTGATAAGGGAATTTATATGTAGTAAATGCCTATTGTAGAAAGTTAGAAAACACCCCAAAATATGGAGAAAATACAGCTCGCACACAACTCTCCTTCAGATATAACCTCTTGTCTTTTCTATCTGGATACATTTGGAAATGTAATTTACACACATTTATTACACTTATTTTAACATAAGCTAATCCACTGAGTTATAAAATATATCATAAGTATCATCTGAAATGTCAATTTCTGTTTCATATTATTTTATCAATTTACTTGGCAATTCTCATATTGTTGGATGTTTTGATCATTTTTTTTTGAGATTTAAATAACATTGCTGTAAGTAGCTATGACAACAGGGTGATAAGAAAGATTATCTAACCATACCATTGATAGAATTGAATATTAAAACTCTCCCTTCTTTCCTCCCTCCCTCCCTCCCTCCTTCTGTTCCTTCCTTTCTTCCTTCCTTCTATTGCTAGTTTAGGAATATAGTACTTTCTTTATTTTACTTTACATTTATTGGACTATTATGACACTGGATAATTTGGTAAGTGTTTAATGATGTGCATTTGGTGTTTGTGTTGTACAGTTGTTCCTACAACAAAAATTTAAGACAAATATTGGGAGGGGAATATGTCATACATACCCCTGACAATTTTTTTTTTTAGTGTTTATGCTCAGCGATTTCTTTTTTCCACTTTTAATGAGATATAATTGACATATACCATTGTATTATATTCCTGACAAAAATGTTAAGTGTAAAAAGAATAGATAGTTAAACCTAAGCCTCCACTCCAGCTCCCCAGTTTCCTTCCCAAAGTTACTGCTGTGCAATTTCCTATACAACCTTCCAAAAATATGAAATGCAATAGAGCATACATCTAAAGATATAATACACAAACATAAGCATGTATGTAGACACAATATGCAAACACGAGTGTGCACGCAAAGATGCAGCAGGCAAGCACAAGCACACATAGAGACATCATAAATGGAATACAAACACAAATGTGCATGCAAAGAAAAAATCTGCAAACACAAAGACATGTAGACATACAATACCCAAACATGAGTATCCAGGCAAAAGGGCAAAGACTTTTGAATGAGCACCTCACACACTGTACCCCATTTCTACACTTACACTCTCTCTGGACAATTGTCGGGTTGATCCAGATACCCTCCATCCATGACAAATTTTAACACCTGCTCGTTTGACAGGCCTTGGTAAGGCTGTTCTGCCAAGCTGGTAATTTCCCAAAGGACCACACCAAAGGACCTGCCAATGACAGTCGGGAATAGTAACAAAGAAGCCGTTAAAATACACACAACACACACACACACCCCTTCTTGGTTTACTAGAACCTGGTTGGCCAGTTCACTAAACAATTCATGCTGCAGCTCAGAAATGCCTATAAAATTAGTGTCCATTCGAATGTCACAGTAGCTGTGCAAGGGTCCCCAGACATGCCATCCCTTCTTTTTCTAGATGGAGAAGCCCTGAGGAAGGCAGTTTTCAAGTGACCCCTCTCACACTGGTCATACTAGCAGAGCAACCTGGAATCCAAGTGCAGTGTTCTGTCCACCAACCCACACATGACTCACCACATGTCCGAAGAAGTGGTAAAGACCCCGTCCTTCAGCGATTCGGGTGCCATCCACCGCACGGGGAGCAGACCCTTTCCCCCTTTCCGGTAGTAATCCGTTTCGTAGATGTCTCTGGTCATTCCAAAGTCTGACAACAAACAGTAGTTCACATGCTCTTAGCCTTCAGCCTGTGGCCAGCTGTCTGCCATCTTCTCTGTCCCACCCCTGGTAGAGCCCTCAGATGAAGGCACCTGCCCCAGGTGTGAGCTCACCTGCCTCAGGTGTGTGCTCACCTGGGTCACAGCCAAATCCAGTGAGAATGGATTCTGAGGGTACTCATGGGGATGTGGAGGGAGAGGATGGGCCACCATTTAAAGGGAAAGAAAAAGAACCACCAAGTAGCAAAGAAGTGATGTTCTGACCTGGAGCTTGGGAATCTCACCCTCAGCAATGCTTCCTTCCAACCCATACCTCACAGGCATCCCAAACCAAACTTTTCATGCTCTGCAACAAACCTACTGTTCGCCACTGGATCTGGTCCCACCACCCACCCAGCTGCCCAGCCAGAAACCTGGTGCTGGGTCTTCCCTTAGCCACCCCCTTTCCTCACACCCCGCAGAAAAGACAGTGGTGAGTCCTGCCCCCTCGACCTCCACATCCCTCTCTAGTCTGTTCCTCTCCACAGCCCTGGACGCCCCCAGGCCCGCCACCATCTCTCACCTGCAGGACCCTCCCTCCATCCTGACCCTGACAGCCCACTGCCCAAGAGAAGCTACATAAATAGGATCATGTCACTTCCTGCTTCACACTGGCTACGTAGGATAACATCGAGATGACTCACCATGACCGACAAGGACCTTCCCAGCCTGGCTCCGGCTTCTCTCCTCAACCTCACATCTCACACTGCCCTGCTCCCCTCTCCGTTCACCTTATTCACACCACATCAGCCATCCTTCCAACCTCACAGCCTCTGCACGTGCTGTAGCTCCCCCTGAGACGCCATCTCTCAGGTCAACTTCTAACCCTGCAAGTCTTGGTTAAAATGTCGCCTCCTTATGGAGAGAGAGGCCTTTCCTCTCCATCATGGAACTGAACTCTTTACTTCCTTCAGCGCTCTCTTCCCAGTCTCCATCATCTTATTTACATGTCAACTATTTTACTGTTCATCTAGAACAGCTCTGCCCAGTAGAACTTTCTGTGATGATGAACGTGGTCTATACCGCACTGTCCAATATTGTTCAAGGTTCCCAGTTCGACTGATGGACTTAATATTTGATTTTATTTTACTGAATTTATTTTATTTTATTTTACTGAATTTAAATTAATGTAAATTAGTTCACTGAATTTTAGTTATTTTATTTTACTTTACTGAATTTATTTATTTATTTATTTTACTTAATTAATTTCATTTTACTTTACTATGTATGGAATCTAAAAAGAAAAAATTGCTCTGAAGAACCTAGGGGCAGGAAAGGAATAAAGATGCAGACGTAAAGAATGGACTTGAGGGGCCTCCCTGGTGGCGCAGTGGTTGAGAGTCCGCCTGCCGATGCAGGGGATACGGGTTCGTGCCCCGGTCTGGGAGGATCCCATATGCCGCGGAGCGGCTGGGCCCGTGAGCCATGGCTGCTGAGCCTGCGCGTCCGGAGCCTGTGCTCCGCAACGGGAGAGGCCACAACAGTGAGAGGCCCGCGTACCACAAAAAAAAAAAAAAAAAAAAAAAAAAAAAGAATGGACTTGAGGACCCGGGGGTGGGGGGCGGGGAAGGGTAAGCTGGGACGAAGTGAGAGAGTGGCATGGACATACATACACTACCAAATGTAAAATAGATAGCTAGTGAGAAGCAGCCGCATAGCACAGGGAGATCAGCTCGGTGCTTTGTGACCACCTAGAGGGGTGGGATAGGGAGGGTGGGAGGGAGACGCAAGAGGGAGGAGATATGGGGATATATGTATATGTATAGCTGATTCACATTGTTATACAGCAGAAACTAACACACCATTATAAAGCAATTATGCTCCAATAAAGATGTTAAAAAATTAATTTAAATTATTTTACTGAATTTAAATTAATCTAAATTAGTTTACTGAATTTAAATTATTTTATTTATTTTTACTTAATTTCATTTTAGTTTACTGAATTAATTTCATTTTATTTTACTGAATTTAAACTAATTTAAATTAGTTTACTACATTTTAATTATTTTATTTTACTGAATTATTTTATTTTACTGAATATATTTTATTTTACTAAATTTAAATTAGTTTAAATCAGTTTACTGAATTTAATTTATTTTATTTTATTTTACTAAATTTTATTTTATTTTACTGAATTTACATTAAACACAGTGGTCAGTGGCTGCTGTGCTGGATGGTGCAGATAAAAATTGCAAGCTGCAAATAATAACTGCAAGCTGCACAAGAGCAGAAAAATCACGGCGACTCCTTCAACCTTGCCCCTGTAACACCTCCTGCAGCGGCTGGCACAAACACTGCTTAAAGAAGTGAATGAGTGAATTAATGAACAAATGCAATTAAATTACAGCATGAGGACTAGGTCCCCGTCCAAACCCTGCCCCTTTCCAATATTAGAAAAGACTGAAGCACTTGCTATCAGACAACTCCTCCTGAAATCAGAAGGCCTGGCCCATACATTTCAAAGCAGAAAGCCAGACGCACCTCCAATTTTGACGGTAAAATCGTGGGCGACCATGCAGTTTCGAGCTGCGAGGTCCCGGTGTACAAACTTCTTGGCGTTCAGGTATGCCATCCCGTCGGCGATCTCTGCAGCCATCTGAATCATCTCTTGCAGGGTAGGGGGAGGGCGGCCGGGGTTATTCTAAAGTCGAAACATGGGGTCGTGTTCAGCGACACCAGTGCCCGAGGCCGGGAGCGGGCACCCCACCGGGTACCTGGATGGAGGCAGCTCACCTCGGCCTCAGGCCGCAGGGAACGGAGGTAGCTCTTCAAGTCCCCATGAGCCATCAACTCCATCACCACCAGCGTCGGCTGGCCTTTGGATACCACCCCCAGGAGGCGGACCTGTGGAAAAAGCATGGGAGGGGGCGGAGGGGGCAGTTCTTGGATGAGTGTCTGTGGGAAGATGTCCACTCACCCGGTCTCCCTGTCTGGTACCTACATCACACACAGCACCCTGCTCCTGAGTGGACTGTGGAAAGCCCTGGTCTGCCTGGCTGAAACACCAAGGTCAATGTCTTGTTGGGTTGGGGAGTGGGAGAATTCAGAACTCACAGTCTGGTGGGAGGGGGGAAGCAGACAGACCTGCCCCCACACAGCAAGGCAAATGTCAAGGCAAACCCTCATATCTCTGAACACAAAGGCCCACTTCCAGGCCTTTGCATAGCTGTTCCCACTGCCTGACCCTCTGGTTCCCTCGCCTGAGCTGACTGTCCCCTCAGCTGAGCTGTCCACACGGCTCAGTCCCTACACTCTGAAGTCTTTGCTCAAATATACCTTCGCCACTGCTGCATTCCCAGTTCCCCAACTCTGCCTTCCTCTCCCCTGTTGCCATAGCATCACCTCCTTGTGGACAACATTATTAATCTACTGGGTTTAGATTCTGTCTCCACTCGTGGGATTGAGAGCTCCAGGAGGGCAGACATCTGCTGCATCCCAGAGAGGAGAATGGAGCTCAGTACAGAGCAGGTGCTCCTTGAATATGCGTGGGGCAAGGATGAAAGGACACAGGCTCAAGGAGAAATTAAGAGACCATGGTGGGAGCAGAAAGGCAGGGAGAGTCTGTGCTGACTTGCGGGAGCAGGGAAGGGGTGGACCACTGTGTTTAAAGGTTACAAAGGAGCCAGGAAGAGGGAAGAGATGGAAGATTCTGGAAAGCAATGGTACAGTGAAAAGGGTATTGCTCTGAGTGAGGTGGGAGAGGATGGGATTTGAGAAATGAGAAGGGAAGGGTCAGCTTTATTTTGGATATTCAGCAGAGTCGGGGCTGGGCAGGAGGTCCACACCCAGCATCCTCACCGCTCTATGCAATAGGAGGAAGGATAGGTATTACAGGAAGACTTTTTCTGCTCCTGGAGCCAACTCGGGACTCACCACGTGGTGGCAGGTGAAGCCCTTCATGACCGAGGCCTCGTTGAGAAATTCGATCCGCTCTCGCAGGCTGGCAGACTCGTTGACCGTCTTCACCGCCACTCGGGTCTCCGCCTCGCCCTTGACAATGTCCCTGGCGTTGCCCTCATACACCATGCCGAAGGAGCCCTGCCCCAGTTCTCGCAGGAGCGTGATCTTCTCTCGAGGCACCTCCCACTCATCCGGCACGTACACAGAGCAGGGAAACACTACACCTCACTTATCTACACAGCACCCTTGGAGGATCCCTCAGGGGTCCCTGGCCATCTCCCACCTGAGCTCCCCCTCCCAAACGTTCACTAAGTCACTCCTGTGATCCAGACCCTGTGCCGGGCAGTGGGCACAGAGCCAGGAACAGGACAGGCAGAGACTGGGGAAAGAGTCCAGGGTTCTGGCCAGTAAATGCTGAGCTGAGCCTGCATCCCCATCCTTTCTGTCTGATTTCAGAGCCCTGTTACCAAAGGATGCTAATTCCCATCTGAGCCTGTTATTTCTGCAAAGTACCAAGGGGATAGGGGATGACCCTATCTGACAGGTGAGTGAGCTCACCCAAGACCACCCAGTGCCAGTGGATCTGCAGATGGGATGCAGCCACATAAGTGAGAACAGAAGAACCGCCCAGCCAAGCACTGCCCAGGTGGCGAACCCACCAAATGGTGATTTGTTTTAAGCCACTAAGTTTGGGGGGTTTGTTACACAGCAAATAATCTGCAGACAAATACACAAAGTCCTCATAAGAAAAGCCAAGAGGTTTTCTGCCCTCCTCTGCACCTGTTATGGGCTGAATTGTGTCCTTAGCAAATTTATATGTTGACATCCTAACCCTGGTATCTCAGAATGTGACTGTATTTGGAGATGGAGTCTTTACAGAGGTGATCAAGGTAAAATGAAGTCATTAGGGTGGCCCTAATCCAGTCTGACTGGTGTCCTTGAAGAGGAGATCAGGACACAGACACACACAGAGGGAAGACCATGTGAGGACACAGGGAGAAGATGGCTGTCTACAAGTCAAGGAGAGAGGCCTCAGGAGAAACCAACCCTGCTGACCCCTTGATCTCAGACTTCCAGCCTCCAGGACTGTGAAGAAATCAAATTGTTTACTAAGCCACCCAGTCTGATCACAGCAGTCTGAGCAACACGATATGGTCACCAATGGCTCTTTCAAGGACATTGGATCAGACAAGCGTTCTGCACCCAGATGAACTCACAGATGCTCACTGGGGGGCCCCTCAGGGTTCTGAGCTTGGACCTTTCCCTGTGCGTATTCCTTGGCCCAGAACTTTCTGGCCTTAAAGACCCATGAGCCCCAATTTCTAGCTTTCACTTAGTACCCCTGTGCTCTCAGCCATTGCTGCATCCCCGGAAGGAAGCAGGACAGTAGGGTGGAGAAGTGGTCCTGAGGTTCAGCTTCCCCATCTCTGATATGATTAACAATGCCATTCTCAAACAGGCAGAGGAGGCTCTGGATTAACATTCATCCACTCCTGCTCCTGGCTCTGTGTATATTCCCACTTGTAATAAACTCCTTGTCTAGCTTCTCTATTCTGATGCTTTGAGGTCTTGCTGAGCCTGCCAGGACTGCCCATCCCAGGGGTGGCCAATTCCTACAGACAGTAAATGACGTGCCTGTAAGTCCACTTTTCATATGCAAGCCAACCAATCCACAGCCTACACCCCAACCCCATCGGTGATCAGGCTCTCACACTCTGGGCCACTATCCCCCTGCCCTGATCACCCCAGGGCCAGTTTGCAGACAACCAAGGACAGCCCCTATGCCCCAGACCCTGCTGAAACAGTTCAAACTAGCTCATCCTATGTCTTACCCTGCCTGACCTCTCCTTTCTCATGGAAAAGACAATAAAGCCTCTTGCCCACGTTTTTCCCTCACTCCCTCTGCCTCCTGGCCGACCCTGGTGCTTCCCCATGTGGCCCTGCCTCCTGTTTCTCCGGACTCTGTGAGTCTAAACTTTTTCCTCATGATAGTCACTTGCAGGTCTGCATGTCTTACCAGACTTATTTAAAACAAATCCCAGGTACCCTTAAAAACACCATCCCTGTACCCCAAGGCAGCATCCTGCCAGGCAATGGTGTTCATGCCTTGAAAGTCGCTTTTTGAATTTGCTGCATGAAGCATTTTAGAAACTTGTAGTGCAACAGCTGCCTTCACATCTGAAGGAACATCCAAGCCTTTTCTTCAGGGGTCACTCACTGCCTTTTGGTACAATCCAGGGGAATATGGCCATTGATCCTGCCATATCAGCATCAGCATCACACCCATGGTCAGCTGACAGCAATAGCAGATGTGCCCCTGGTACACACCCAGCCTCCCACCTTCCCCATCTTGTCCCTGCTTCTTGTCTGCCTCATCCCTGATCCCCAGTCTCTCACCTTGGCTTCTGATTCCCACCTCTGAGCCTGGATGGCCAGTTTGGTCACCACTTTCTGGCTCTGACCCTCGGCACTCTCTCTGGCACAGGATCCAAGCTGTATACCCCCACAGCTGGGGCACCAAGCTCATGGCCTCTCAGCCAAGCCACGCATGGGTCCCAGAACAGCTAGATCAGCCCATTCAAACAAGTGCCAGACAGCAGGGGTCTGACTGCTCCTGGTAACAGGGTTTCTGCAGCAAGGGGCAGGTCTGCAGACTCAACTGAACAAAAGGACTCTTCTCAGCCCCCCAGGGTATCAACCCTTGACTGTCACTTGACAATGATGGCAAAGGAAACCGAACAGCTGGATTCTGGTCACCCACAAGGGAGGGGATCATACTCACCATCACTGGCACTGAGGTACTCGGGGTTTGAAGAAGCATACAGTGGTCCCAGTGGCCCATCCGGCTGCCTGGATGAGAAAAATGGAGACATTCCATCTTGATATGCTCACAGAACTCTGTGGGTCATTAGCGGGAGGTTACAGCCTCCCCAGTGCAAACAGCCACCCTTATTAGCAGCATGCACGTAATCCTGGATACAGTTTGGGGTGAGAATGGGGGACCCTTTTTTTTTTTTTTTTGCGGTACATGGGCCTCTCACTGTTGTGGCCTCTCCCGTTGTGGAGCACAGGCTCTGGACGTGCAGGCTCAGCGGCCATGGCTCACGGGCCCAGCCGCTCCGTGGCATGTGGGATCTTCCTGGACTGGGGCATGAACCCGTGCCCCCTGCATCAGCAGGCGGACTCTCAACCACTGTGCCACCAGGGAAGCCCCGGGACCTTATTTTTTTAGCAGAAGCCCATCAGATGGCTACTTAAGTGCATCACCATGGAACTGCTCACTCTTAAACTACAATTTATGGTTGTCAATATAACATCTAAAAACTGCTCATCCACTGCTATTCTGGAACCATCTCATTCCAGCTTATAAGAAACAACTGTTGAATTTTCAGGAAATTTGCAAGCCAGTTGTTAAATACAACCACCATTTAAAATTAAATTACACAGGCTTACAGTTAAATACATTATATTCAAAGCAAAGGTAACAAATATTCAAAACCAATTATCATACTACCTCTTACTTTGATGGACTAGACACTCTTCAGCCCTTCTGTATTACCTTATTTATTTATATGATTGCATCCATATGGCAGAAATACTACATATCTGTGATTGACTGCATAGCTCTTCCCAACTCTGCGTTCAGTGACATCATGTCTGTAGCTTGAAATTGGCCACGGTGGGAATATTCACAGCGGGTGTAAACAGACAAATGCTACATACCAAGACTGATTTATGTTCTGTTGTACATCCAGGAAGTGATGGCAAAAATGTCAGTAATGCAGATTAAGCTTAAATGTGTGTCATCTCTGTAGCCATGACATTGCCAATGGCGCAAAAATTGAGAAAATATGCTTTCAATATTTAAAAATTATTATCTGATTCTGCAAAAGTCATTCTTATTGTCGATGAACATATATGCCTTATTTAATTTTTATCTTGTTCTTTAATGTAAACAAAATATCAATCAACATTCATCTTGGAACTACAGCCGTTCATCAGTTGCACTCATAGGTTGGTTATAGATACAAAGGTTCAAGGGAGAAAAAATTGACAAAAACGTTTGGTGAGGATCAACTGGCTGTAGGGAATTTATGATAGCGAGTATTGTATATTGTATTATGATAATTATCTGTAAATTGCATGCTATGCATCCTTTAGATCAGTAAGATTTACAGTAAATTTATTTTTAAAATATGTATTTATTTATTTATTTCATTGCGCCGGGTCTTAGTTGAGGCAGGCAGGCTCCTTAGTTGTGGCATGTGAACTCTTAGTTGCAGCAGGCATGTGAGATCTAGTTTCCTGACCAGGGATCGAACCGGGGCCCCCTGCATTGGGAGCGTGGAGTCTTATCCACTGCACCACCAGGGAAGTCCCTACAGGAAATTTAGATATAACTCTATCTATATGTAGGCATACTTTTCCCCGAGAGAGCTGGTTGTTAACCATTTACCAGAACACCTCCATGCTCACCTCTTTCTCAGGAATAGATAAATACTTCCGATCACAACACTGAAGAGAAAGACAAAGATGAGGGGGCCGATGATAATTTTTGCAATATTTGATGGCACGTCTACTGAAATAGAACAAGAAAATATAGGTCTCACATCAAAATGTGTTCACATCAAAGGTCACACCGGAAAACACATCTACATGTCCAATGGGTCACACACACTTGTCCCCCTTCTCTAGTCCCCGAACCTCTCCTGCGGTGACCCCAGACCACTGCCCATCACCAGCTTTTCTCCCTTCACCATTGAAGGCCATCTTCACGGGCACACAACCCAAGCCATCAGGCAGGTCTGCACACTCAGAAGGTTCTGCTCTCTGTTTAATGCTCTATTGTCCCTGTCTGGAAAGTCTTAATAATTTTTAAAGAAGGAGCCCTGCATTTTCACTCTGCACTGGACCCTGCAAATTAAATAGCTTATTTTAATCCCAACAGCACCTCTGGCAGATGAAAAATTCACCAGAAGCGCCGTGGTCGGCAATTTCCCTCCTCCCCATCCTTTGGCAGGGGAAGCTGGAGGCTACTGATTGCTCAGAACCCAACACATCTCAGGGTAGAATCTGAGATCCATGCTGCCTGCCCCACCCCGTCTCTGTGTCCCAGATCCCACAGTCCTTAGATTCCAGTGGCCACGAGAACTAGGGTGTGGGAAGGAAAGCACCCAGAGTGCAAAATTGGAGAGGAACTCTTGCGCTTGGCCATGCCAGGGCAGAGTCAGCCCCTGAGGGTGAGTCCCTCTTTAAATTTTGCACCCTAGGTGTCTTGCTTGCCTCCTTGTTATTTAAGAAAGAATTCTTTTAAGTAATCTAATGTGTCAAACATTTAATTCTCCAGATTTTTTGCTATTGTTAGTAACCAGTGCTGGATGTCCTTGAACATTTATCTTTTTTGGACAGCTCTGGTCATTTCCTTAGGATGAATGTCTAGAGTCAGCACTGCTGTAAAAGCCTTGGTAAGCTTTTTTGATACATACTATTAAAGGACTACATTTTAGGACTCGTCTACCATGAAACAGAATGTCCATGTGTCTGCACTCCTGGACAACACTAAGTACATAATTAAAAAACAGAAACAAACAAAAACCTTGCCAATTTGATAAGTTAAAAATTCTATCTCATTTTGATTTGCTTTTTTTCCTTTTGGTGTGGTTTTGAGTGAGGCTGGACTTTTTTATCCTTACATTTTCTATTTTTTCTATTTCTTTTTAAATAGGTTATTTATATCTTTTGCTTATTTTGTGTAAGGACATATATCTTTAACTCATAGGAGACATACATGCATACTCATTTTGTATGAAAGATATTAACTCTTTGTCAATGATGTTACATGTGTTTTTCCCACTTTGATATTTTCCTTTGAATTTTGTTCCGGTGTCCCTCCAAATCCTTGAAAAACCCTGAGTCTTAGGAGTGTCTTTGTTATTGATGATCCCCTTGGAACATACCTGAGTTTATGCTAAGACATGAGATGGTTCGGGATGGGGGCTGGCCACCAGAAAACCAAGTGTGTGATTAGACGGGTGGGGTGGCCTCCAGACAGGGGGAGGGGCTGGAGGTGGAGTTCAATCATGTGGTCAGTGCTTCAACCAATCACATCTGTGTAGTGAAACCCCAATAAAAACTCAGTTCACCAAAGCTCAGAGGAGCTTCCTGGCTGGTGAACACATCAGAATAACAGGAGGTGATGTGATGTGTCCCGATTCCATGCGGAGAAGACACAGGAGCCATGTCCAGGACCCTCCTAGCCTCCACCCTACGTGGCTCTTCATTTGGGTCGTCCTGACTTACAACCTTTGTAATAAAACTGTCCTTGTCATACAGCATTTTCCTGAGTTCTGTGAGCCATTCTAGCAAACGATCAAATCTGATGGGGCTGTGATAACACCCAAATTTGTAGCCAGTCAAGTCAGAAGTGCAGGTGGCCTGGAGAACCCCCAAAACTTGCATCTGGCATTTGAGGTGAGGGTAGTCTTGGTGGGAACTATGCTCTTTTTAATTTGTAGAGTCTGTGCTAACTCCAGTGGAAAGCATCAGAACTGTAGTGCTATGTGTCCGGTTGGTGTCAGAACACATACACCACCCAAGTTCCCACTCCTCCTGGTCCAGAATCTCCCTTCCAAGTGTCTGGGTTTCTACCACATGTCGGGCTGAACATCTTCCGCCCCAACTCATACATTCTTCCAGTTTCCGCCAAGATATCACCACTTCCAGGAAGCACTCCCTAACCAGCTCAGCTCTCCTCACCTCTCCTCACCCTACTGTCCACAGTGTATTCAGCTCGCCCAATGGCAGCAGTTCCTGGCTGCAGGCCAAGAGCATACCCAAGGCCGAGCAGATAAGCGCCCACATCCTCCCTTGGAGGGCATGGCCTATCTAAAAACAAAGATGAAGACACCAGTAACAGGAGCTAATGTGTTTATCAGATATGCCCTGTGCCAGCCACTTGACATTCATGATGTCTTTGAAACGTCCCTTCACCTCCAGGGGTGGTCCTAGTATTATATCCATGATCAGATGAGGAAGTGCAGGCTCAGAGAGGGCACGCCTCTTGCCCTGGTCACACAGCAGCAGCCGTTGGACCCAGGAGTCAAGACAGAGCCAATACCCACAGCCTCCATGCTTCCCCAACCATCCTTTGAAATGTTCTGCTGTGCTCAGCACCAAGCACAGACCCTACCAGTCGAAGGGGCCATGCAGACTTACAATAGTCTGTGACGTAGAAATAGGTGGCTTCCGTCCAGGAGCCATTGCCCGCCAGGGAGGTGGCCCGAACTCGCACACTGTAATTCCCGGGTGGCAGACTACGCAGCCTGCAACCCTGCTCCAGAGCAAAATGCCTGCGGGAGACGCAGAGGTGCAGCTCCTAGAAGACAAGGATCCCACTCAGAAATGACACGGATGGAGTTAGGTACAAACACGGCAACAGGCAAGCGACTTTGAGACTCAAGGAATTACAGAAGCTGAGCTCTGTGGATAAGGCACAGACAGAGAGGTTATCATTGATACATGATACATGATAACAGCCAATCTTCCTAAACCACAGCCAAGCATGTGGCTCAGATCATGTCATTTAATTCTTATAACCACCTCATGCTTAGCCTCATGTTAGAAACAAGAAAACTGAGGCTTCGGGTGGAGGTCTGGCAAACGTTTGCTGTAAAGGGCCAGAGGGTAAATATTTTTGGCTTCAGGGGGGCCAGACGGTCACTGTCACCAACTCAACCCAGCCATCATAGCTCAAAAGCAGCCAGAGATGGATCCTGAATCCTGAATTTATCACATCCGTAAACAAATGAACGTGGCTGTGTGCCCACAAAACACGGTGGATGCTGAAAGCTGAACGTCATAGAAATTTACACATGTCAAGAGATGGTATCATCTTTGGATTCTTTTCAACCATTTGAAGATGTGGAAGTGATTCTTAGCTCACGAGCTGCACAAAAACAGGTTTTACATAAATAGTTTGCCCTCCCCTGATTGAGGAGTTGAAATGATTTGTCCCAGATCTCATAGCTGGTAAGTGGCAGGGAAGCCCTTGAACCCAGAACTGTCTGGCTCCAAACCTCTCCTTGAAACCACCATGGGGTATTTTCACCAGGACTCCAGAAGGTCAGGAAAAAAGGGACCCTGATCACCTAAATCACCTAAGAACCAACCGGTTACATGGGCTTAACATCTTAAGGACAAATTTTAAGACACCTTCCTTGCCTTTTGATTTATTTTACCATCATTAAAAGAGTTGGGATCTACTTAAATGTCTGGCAAGAAGAGAGGAGATAAGTAAAGTATACACGTCCCAGCAATAAACATGTAAAAAGAAAGAAACCCAGAGCTTATTAGGAAAGGCATGAGGCTCACTGGGAAATACGACCACGAAACCTGCAAACATCGGCCAAATTTTGAAAACTTTCCAAAACAGCTCCAGGCTAATAGTGCATGCAGAGAACTGGACTGGAAAATTTCAGGAAGGAGTGAAGAGAGAGAGAAACATAAAAACTCCCATGCTTATCATGTGACAATAACAGCAAGAAAACAGATCGGGCTGACGGCAGGGGTGGGGAAGTCTAGTCCAAAGGTTCTTCCAAGTAGAATGAGTCACCAAGTGGAAAGGGACAAATAAGCAAATATAGAAACCAAAGGTAGCTGCTATCCGGGATAAAGGGGAAATACATCCTACAGTGCTGGTCATGTACCTGGAGGGGTGGGGACGGAGAAGGGAGCATGATGGAAGAAACTAGAGGCAGCTCTCTCCATAGACGCCAAAAAAGCAAATCAAAAAGCAAAACTAGAAGCAAATCTGATGAAGAGTGACGAAGCCAATTATAGAAGTTTGTGCAAACAAGAGAAAAAAAAAAACCAGCTCAAAACTGCAAAAACATATTGAAGCAAAGGATTTAAGTGCACAAAAACTGAAAATCGATGCTCTTTCCAGGATGGGGGTGGTCCCTGGTACCAGGGTCCCCCAAGGTGGGAAGGGAAGTGGTGAGGGGAAAAATGACTCTAATGCAAGGTTCAAGGGGAGGCAGAATCAAAAACAATGCAGCTAGAGGTGATTTTGGCTGTTAAACTAGCCAATAAGGGGGGAAAATGACCTCCCACCAAATGCTGGAGAGAATTTTGTAAAACTAGCAAAATCATATCCCAACAGCACAAACGGTATAAAAGTAGTTTTTTTATATTACCTTTTACTTTATCAAAGCGATGTTAGACAATTATGGAAAATGGAGATAATCGCCCAGTTTTGCTTATAAGTTTTTTTTTCTTTTAACATATTATAACCTCTCACTCCTAATTTTCCCTCTATCCCTCTGTTCCCCTAAAGAGCAAATAGGGCTCGTCTGTCTAGGATCAGGGTCCATGCAGGTCCCAGGGCTATGCAGGGCAGAGGTTATGGTGGAGATTGGTGGTGAGGATTCCTGCTGGCAACACCTGGGCTCCAGGAACGAGAGAGGCAGGCCAGTGAAGGTGGCTGCAAGAAGTTAGGGTTGGGTCCAATGCCAGTAGGGTAACAACTGTCCCAGTTTACCCACATTATCTTGGGATGCAGGACTTCAATGCTCGAACCTGGGAAATTCCAGGCAAATGGGGATGAGTTGGCCTCAGTAGCAGAGACCTGTCTCCATGGAGACAGAAAGCAGATTAGTGATTGCCAGGGGCTGGAGGAGGAGGAAGCAGGGAAGACTGGGGGTTGATGGCTAAGGAGCTGGGCTTTCTTTGCTGGGTGACGAAAATATTCTGAAATTGTGGTGATGGTTGCAACAACTGTGACTATATTAAAAATCATTGAATTGTATGTGTTAAATGGTTATATTTTATGGCATGTGAATGTACCTCAATTAAGCTGTTATTTTAAAACCCTCATGCCTGAGCCAATCAGCACACAGCACTGTCATGGTCTTATGATTGGGTGTCACGTGACCTCAGCATGGCTGGAAATGCTGGGACACAGACTCTCTCTTCCTCTAGGCTTGGCCCTGAGAGGATATGGAGATTGGAACCACTAAAATCACAGGACAATCAGGAGCTGCTGGGATCACTGCAAGGACCCCTTGAGATGCAACAGATCCAAAGGAATTCTGGATCCAGCTGTGCCTGATCTCCTTCGACTGTTCAGTTATGGGAGCTAATAAGCTTCCCTTTTGTCATAAGCTACTTTGGATGGGGTGGGGGGGGTGCTTCTTGGCTGCTGGTGGAAGATGAAGAATAACAGCTTGGAAGATCTAAAATCCAGAGCCTGTAATCTCAACCCCTACATTATACTGGACAATGGTCACCCCCAACATCATTCTAAAGGGCTGTACATCCACGAGTTTTACGGATATATCATCCTCTATGTATCCATTCTCCAATGGACAGACATCTAGTGGCTCGTACTTTTTGCTAGTGGTGAAAATCTTATGCATAAAGCTTTACCACCACCCCAAATTTGAATTATTTCCTTAGAACATATGGGATTGATATATAAGGGATAAGATATTAAATAAACTCTGCAATAACGGCACCCTATGAATCATGCCTCTCTTTATACACCCCTGAGGGCTCCCCTCCTATACTGATGCTGGGCTTGGCCACTGGACTGACACTGGTACACATTTTTCCTTGTTTCTTTTGACAACACTCTGCAGGACATATAAAAACAGGCCGAGGGTCAGATTTGGCCCACAGATGACAGTTTGCAGATTTCAGTTCTAAATCATCATCAAAGTTGAATATTTGGACATCAAGAGATGTGGTCCCAGGAAGGATCAACAGAGAGAGGTCCATCTGTCCTCTCTGGCTTGGGGAAGCCAAGCTCTGCCCACCTGGTTACAGGATGACTCTCCCTCAAAGTTCCAAGAAGTCAGACAGTTTTGCTACAACTTCTGTTAGGGGTTGGCAAACTAGGGCCCGCAGGCTGAATCCAGTCCACTGCTTGATTTTGTAAATAAAGTTTTATTAGCACACAACTACTCCCATTCATTGTCGTATTGTCTGTGTCTGCTTTGGAGCTATAACAGCAGAGTTGAGCAGTTGATCCAAGACTGTGTGGTTCCCAAAGCTGAAAATATTAACTCCCTGGCCTCTTATAGAAAATGACCTCTGATCCATGTAATCACCCTTAATTGCCGATGTCAGGCACCAGAGCCCAAGGATCTGGGTTTGAGTGTTGGATGTATGACCTTGAGAAAGTCTATTCAGCTCCCCAAATTTCCATTCTCTCAGCCATAAATGGAGACACTAGCAGATTTTCCCTTAGAGGGTCATTGTGAGGTATAAATGTATCATTGCAAAGGGCTCAAGTGATGGCAGGGTACACCCTCTGGGTCAAACTCAGGAAGGTAACTTGACATCTGCCTCAAGTCACCCAGTAAAGGGGAGAAATATCCTTAATCAGGTCCAAGCCCCAGCAGTGCCTCTCTTGACAGGTGTAGACCCCAAGCCCTTTCTGGGGATAGAGACCTGCCCCACAGTGGTTACAGGCTTAGCGTTGGGACCAGCAAATCCCAGCCTGCTTGCTGCCTGTTTTTGCAAATAAAGTTTTACTGGCACACAACCATACCCCTTCATTTACGTATTGTCTACACGGCAGCTTACACAATTCAAAGGCAGAGTTGAGTATTTGCATCAGACACCATCTCACCACAAAGCCAAACATGTTTCCTATCTGGCCCTTTACAGAAAAAAAAATTGCCAACCCATGGATTAGAACATCAGATAGTCTTGGGTTTGAATTCTGACTCTATTCTTATAAACCTTGGGTGCCTCATGTTTCAATTCTGGATGCTTCAGTCAGTACCAAGCTCATTTGGGTTATTCTGAGGATTTGTTGCACTTCATTGGTCCCGAGAGACATATTATTTTCACATTTTGACATTTCTGAAATTGGAACGCATCTTACAATTAGAAGTGGCAACAGCTTTTATAAGCTGTTATCGGTCTATAAGAATAACAGGGCCTCTTATCACATCTTAGTGGTCTATAAGAATAACAGGGCCTCTTATCACATCTTAGCAGTCTATAAGAATAACAGGGTCTCTTATCACATCTTAGATATGGTAAAATAGGATAAATGAGATATCATGTGTTAAGCATTTAGCATGCATAGGGCACATGGTAAGTCCTGGGGATAGTTTAGCTACAATAAAATTTGTAAGCTGGCGTTTCTGACCCATCTCCCTGGAAAGTCATATATCAAGGCTTTGAGTCCTCATGACAAAGCACCTAATGAGAGAAGCACAGGAGCCAGAATTTAAGAAGAAGAAGGAGGTACCAATGACAGCCTTGAAGGCACATTCCCCAGGCGTCAAGGATCTTACCTCTTCGCCGTATCGTCGATAACTCACTTCGTACAGCACGATCAGACCGTTGGGTTCCTTGGGCTCCTGCCACATCAAGTGAACGATGTTGTTCTCGAAGATTTCGTGAGTCACGGGGCCAACAATATCATCTGCCTTGGCTGTAAGGGGCAGTGGTTAGAGGCAGGGACCCGATCCCCGGATCAAATCCCACCTCCACCACTTAGCGGCTGAGTGACCTTAAACTGGGTACGTAACTTTCTTGTGTTCCATTTCCCTTATTGGAGAATGGACGTATAAAGCTCGTCTCATGGGATCCTCTACATATTTATGTCTGTCTGTCTATCAGTCGATTGCTCTATGTCACATCCTGTTGAAATGGAGCAGGGCCCTATGGTCTGTGTCCCCCATGTCCTCCTCTGAATCAGAGAAGGGAGAAAATGCAGAAACAAAGGAAAACAGTCAAAGGAGACCAAATAATAATAATTTAGTCATTAAGCAAAGTCAAGGACCTTGAGTTCCTTCTCAGGGGCTATAGATAATATTCTGAGCCCTGTCCTGTGAGCTGTCTTATAGATACTGAAACCGTCGTCAGGTGGAGACGTTAACTACATGATGACCAGACTGTACCCATGACATAAGCTGCCACAATTCCAAGAATTTGCCTCAAAGAAATGGAAACAAACCAACCCTAAAACTGAAGATTAACTGTACTTAAAACAATCAAGATGACGCTGGTCAGACCACCGATGACCAATTTCAAGATGACTGTGAGAGCTGACTGTGCTGTTTCTGCATGTAGCCGCCTCCCTCCATCTATAAAAGCTCTTGCCCACTGGTTGTGGGGGTGGGAGTTGGCCTTTGGACAGGAGTCCGCCCTCCCCTCTCCCCACAGTTGCTGGCATCCAAAATAAAGCAAACTTTCCTTTCCACCAACCCTGCCTCTTTATTGGCTTTTGAGCAGCAAGCAGCCGGGACCCCACTTTCAGTTACACTGTTGGTTCTGATTCTCTGGAGAACCCTAATACACTATATATGTATTCCTTCATTTTAATTTATTTTTCTTATGGCTCGTGTGTACTTTCTAAAGTTTATATAATGGCTATGATGACTCATATAATTACAAAATAATATAGGTTAACACGGATGGACCTTGAGGGCATTATGTTAAGTGAAAAAAGCCAGACAGAGAAAGACTCATAGTGTATGATCTAACTTATATGTGGATGATAAAAAAAGCTGAACTCATAGAAACAGAGAGTAGAATGGTGGTTCCCAGGGGCGGGAGGTGAGGGAAATGGGGGGATGTTGGTCAAAGGGTACAAACTTCCAGTGATAAGCTGAATAAGTTCTGAGGATCTAATGTACAGCATGGTGGTTATAGTTAACAATATTCTGTTGTATACTTGAAAGCTGCTAAGAGAGTAGATCTTAAATGTGCTCACCACAAAAAAGAAATGGTAATTATGTGCCCTGATGGAGATGTTAGCTAACGCTACTGCGGTAATGCTTTTGCAATACGTAAGTGTAGCAAACTAACACATTGTACACCTTAAATTTACACAATGTTATACATCAATTACATCTCAATAAAGCTGGGGGAAAATGAAAAATGACTAAGGCAAATAAGTTAAAGTCACATATATGCTGCCAAGAGGGTGGAAGGCTTTTCCTTGGTCAGCCTGGGTCTCTTGGCCCCATGATGTGAGCTGACCCACCTTCGGGCATGGTCCTGGCACTGACATATGCAGCCACACTGCACCTCTCCTCGGGGGAATCTTGGTTGCAAGCCTGCAGCTCAATGCGATAGCCAGTAAAGTGACGCAGGCCAGAGATGACCAGAGACTCCTTGTTCACCACTTTCTCGAATGGTCTGTGCTCCTCTGAGCTCGTAGGTGGGCTGGTTGAGGACGTATTGGGGAATCCCGGAATGGTGGGCACGGCCACTGTCACATTCCCCACATCACCAAGGGCCCTGCGTTTCCTCGACGGCCTGTCACGACAGTAGGACACACCCGGTCAGGCGATCACCATCTTTTAAAAAACGCTGCCAGAGAATAAAAGGCTTAAAACCAAAGACTGCGGTGCAGTGAGATTCCAGGGGGAGTGTGGATTACAATGTTAATTTCCAGGAATTACAACCCAGAGCAGTTTTCAAGATGCCCTCATAGGCAGGTGCACCCCAAGAGGGGAGTGGGGGGCCTCCAGGACCATCCACAGGAGACACACCAATATTCCCGTCAACATGCTTGATTTCAGATTATCATTTTGCAGGTTAATAGCCCAGCCAGGGTCAGTGTTAAAAATAAGATGCCAAAAGCGTGTAAGAGTCTAGCTTTTCAGGAAGCCCTGCCAAATGGTCCAAGCTACTTGACAACATCACCAGTTTAATCAGGAGAAATGCTTCTTCTGAGCCTAGGACCCTTTAGGACACCTGCATAATCTAAGTGATTATACTTCAGTTCTTGGTAAAAGAATCTTATCACTCGGGTTGCTAACGGTAACTCAAAAAATGTCTATGCGATTGGCACATTTTCCCCCTTAAAAAGATATATGAAGAAAAATGTTAATAGCCTAAAAAATATATAAATCCAGGGGCTTCCCTGGTGGCACAGTGGTTGGGAGTCTGCCTGCCGATGCAGGGGACGCGGGTTCGTGCCCCAGTCCAGGAGGATCCTGCATGCCGCAGAGCGGCTGGGCCCGTGAGCCATGGCCGCTGAGCCTGCGCGTCCGGAGCCTGTGCTCCGCAATGGGAGAGGCCACAACAGTGAGAGGCCCGCGTACCGCCAAAAAAAAAAAAAAATATATATATATATATATATATATATAAATCCAAAAAAAAAGGTATAAAGAAAGTTTGAATTTACTCATTATTCTGCTGGCCACTGTATCCTTTGGGCAATTATTTTTATTATGTATGGGTATGATGGGGATCAAGGTAGTTTTATAATCCGCTTTGCTCACTTGTATTAGAAGCATTCTCAAATATTTTCCTGAAAACCTAATGTTTGAAGTAGGACAGAATTTACATTTTTTCTTTTTCAATGTAAAGGTTTTCCCTCCTTGTTATGAAAGTACCACGTGCTCATTGCAGAAAACTTGGAAAACTGTAGAATATTCCATTTAATACGTGAGCCATAATTTACTTAGTCATCCTCTTATTTTTTAATGTAAGCATATTCTTAACTTTTTGTTACTATAAATATTAATTTGATCATCATCTGGTTGTCTTATTAGTTCCTAGAAGTAGATTCTGAGAAGAGCAATCACTAGGTTATGCCTCTTTACACTAAACTTCTATCCTCCCGACCCTTTGTATTGACTGTGGTCTCACCAGTAACGCATGAAACTACACATCAGGATAATCTCAGCAACGCTGAGTGTTAAAAGGAGTTTTTGTTTTGTTTTGATTTTTCTTTTTCAGATTTTCAACCTGAGGAAAGAAATTTTTTAAGCATTACTCTACTGCTTTATTTGCACCTCTGTGTACTGCTGAGTGTAAAGTCTTCTGTCCTTCATTGATTCTTTTGTGTTTCACTAAGGATTTGTCTACCCTTTGCCCATCCTTTCTATGAAGTTCTAGGGCCTTCCTCATGCCTATTCCTGAGCTGTTCATTCACAAAGGACATTAATCCTTTATCGATTCACCCTGGTTTGCTGTGTGCCAGTGAGTTTTCTTGAAATGATTTGAAAGAATCTTTCACATTGATCTATGTAAGTTTATATCTCAGCAATTTAAATAATTTTTTTTCCTTTACAGGTAATTTTAGATGGGATTACTAAGGTTTTAGCGCAATCATGAAAGGGACCTTTCCCCTGACTTATGTTTTAATTGTTGCTAGTATATCTACTGCATTTTTGTTTCTTTCTATTGTACCTACTTTCCCAAACTCTCGTTCTAAGAGTTTCAGGGTTGATTTTCTTAGGTTTTCAAGGAACATACTTGAAAAAGGGTCAGCAAACTTTTCCCATACATGCTAGATAGTAAATATTTAGGGTTTTGTGGGACATGTGATTTTTGTCACAACTATTCAACTTCCAATGGCTTTCAAGCCATGGCAGCTTGAAAACAGCCATTGACACAATGTAGACAAATAGGCGTGGCTACATTCCGATAAAACTCATTGACAAAAACAGGTAGTCTGCCTACCCTTGCACTAGAATACCTGAAAATATCAGTGATTTTATTTCCCACAATCCATTCCTTACAATTCTAATTTCTGTATTACTGCATTGGCTAGATACCCAGAGAAATGTTCCTTAGTAGTGAAGAGATTGGCTTCTTCCAAAGCTAACAGGAATAGTTTTAAGAAAGATGTTAGCTCAGCTGTTGGTTTCATCTAGGTAATATTTATCTTGTTGCAGAAATTTTCTATTCCTAGTTTTGTTTTTTTATTCCTAGTTTTATAAAAGGCCTCTCCCGCTCCCTTTCTCTAAATAAATAATTTTTAATAAATGTTATTGAATGAGATTATTGTGATTTTCCTCACTGGACCTCTTAATGAATTAGATTCTATTAGCAGAATGCCTGATCTTGAACCATGCTTGCATTGTGAGATAAATGATATTGCCAGCACAGTGTTTTATTTAGGACATGTGGATCTAAAATCCCATATTAGCTGGTTCTGGGTTTTCTTTCAACATAGCATCTTTGTCAGGTTCTGCTAAGGGGTTCTATGTTAGTTTTATCAAATGAACTGGGAAGATTTTCCATAGATTTCTATGCTCTGGAAAAGTTTCTGTATTACAGAAAATAGTTGCTCTTTGACACTTTTTTTTTTTTAGTCTTTTCCCAAGGTTATTAGGATATCTTTCTGCTGCTTCTTGAATTAGCTTGGACAAGTCAAAATTTCTCAACTCTCTGAAAGTTTCAAATCTAATAGCTCATGATTATCCATAGACTTCAACATAGTAAAATCTTTGTCAGACTTCAGTTTTACATCACCTTCTTCTAGTTACATTTACCACAAGTTAAGCTATGTTGATTTCCCCTCCCTTCCTAATACATTGTATCTTACATTTTAAAGCTTTTTCTTAATTTACCATTTAAGTCTACTAATTTGCAACAAAGTCCAGCTTTGGCAATATTCTACAAGTGAAGGTATGTGATGTTCACGTCTCCGTTATTTTCCAAATGGTTTTTAATGAAAGTTTCCATTTTGACTTTCACCCAACAGAAGTCTAAGTGATCCACTTTTAATCACCAGGAAGTAGAGTTTTCTGTTCAATCTTTTGAAGTTTACCTTTAGTTTTTATCGTGCTGTAGTCAGAAATCAAACCCTACTTCGGGAGTACTCACTAAGATTTTCTTTGTGGTCTTTTTGTGTGAAAACACCAATGACATTCTTGAATGGAAACCAAAGCTATTAAACCAAAGATGCACGCATATTAGCAAGGTTCAGAACATTTCTACACAAGCACAGATGGGCCTTCCAAATATGACAGAGACACTGGGGCCTTGTGAATAACCACTGAGAAGTTGATATCTGAACAAAGGGAAACATAAATGGCCTCAAACAGGCTAAATATGCATACACCAGAAGGATTATACCCCAAAAGACCATGTGGTCATGAAAGACACCCCCATGACAAAGCATCAACTGACTTCTCTCTCTCCCTACATACACAGCACTTTATTATCCCACAATCTCACATTAGACCAGTGGTTCTCAACCAGGAGTGACTCTGCTCATGGTCCTACCACCAAGGGGACATTTGGCCTGTCTGGAGACAGTTTTGGTTGTCACTATTTGGGGTACGGTGTGACACTGGCTTCGAAGCAGTAGAGACCAAGGATACTGCTCATGATTCTACAATACACAGGGCAGTCCTCACAACTGAGAATGATTTGGCCCCAAATGTCAAAAGGGCTGACATTGATAAACTCTCGTCTGGATCAAGGCCTCAAATTTCTAGACCTTTCTTTACTACAGATTATATTCCTAATGACCACTAGAGGGCAGATCGGGGCCACACACGGCCTAAAAATAAATAAATAAACCCTCTGCTGGAAGAATAAAGTCCCTCTGCATGGCCCCTACCCTGCCTTTCCAGTCTCTCCTGTTCTTCCCAAGAGTCCAGGATTCTTTCCACCGACTTGCCTTTCCCCAAGTTCTCTCTGCCTGTACTCTCCTCCAGGACACGCCCCCCGCTTAATTCTTTTTTCTTTTCTTTTCTTTCTTTTTTCTTTTTTTTTTTAACATTGAAGCATAGTTGATTCTTTAAGACACATGTCAAAGGCAAGCATCCTTGACTATCCTCAGTGGAATTGAGGGACTCAGCACACCTGTGCTCACTCACACCTGTCATCCCGCACTTGTCACCCCCACTAAAAATGTTCCGCTCCCAGATCAGCCTTCCCCACTACCTGATGCTAAGTGGTTTTGACTCTGGGTGCCGGGCACAGATCTGCACACGCGGTAGGCTAGATGAATAAATCTGTAGTTAGTAAATGCATGGAGGAAAAAATGGGCGGCACCTAGGAGGTGCCCAGAAAGTACGCCCTTGATTCTATGTTTTAGTACGAGTGTGTTAGTTAGGATTTCCCCCCACCACATTCACACCCAGATCCCATTTCAGGGTGAAGGCACTTAACGTGTGAATTTGTGAAGCGCCTGGTCGCGGCAGAGCAGCGCGATGCATGCATCAAACCACAGAAGCCCCCTGGGGTCTCAAAGGGGCACAACATGCTTCCTGACCCGTTGGCCCATTGGCCCTGCGCTGTGCAGCCACCACGGGCCATGCCTACGTCCCACAGGTGAGTCGTACCTAGTGTCCTCGGCAACAGGGCCTGAAGAGGATTTTCTGTGAAAACAAAACCAGCCGCTTTGAGGACAGTCCTGGACCATGGACCACTTGTTCCCATCACTTGAACCACACCTTCCCCAGCAGATGCAGAGAACACAGCCAGGGGCTGGGGGGCAGGGGGGAAGCAGAGAAAACACCCCCCAGAGACCCGGTCATCTGGGGATCCCATGGGATGTCAAACATAACACCACTTTTAAACCTCACAACTGACTCAGCCATTATCCTAAAGTCTGGTAGCGTTTTAACAGGTAAAACAGTAACTGCCTCCAGGCCTGGGCTGTGCCATTTAGTGCTCTTTTGGACTCAGGGTCAGACAAGAATGCAAGAAAGAGAAAAGAAGAAATGTTATATATTGATGGTTCTGGGGAAACCTCTACCAGGAGCATTGCTGGGCCTTTGAAGAGACGCATTTTAGAATCTTGTTTTATTCTGATGTAAATCTGGGGTGGGGGGGTGTCGATATACTTTGGAAATGGCCAATGGTATTGGACATTTCTGAGTAGCCTTCTGGTGAAGTCCGTGGCGGGAGGGGGAGGTCAAGAGTGGAGAGGAAGGGGCAGCTGAAAGCCCTCAGCACACATTTGATTAAAAACCTGGGCAGAGCCATTCATAAGCAAAAAACAAACAAACAAACAAAACCACATGCTTTGGACACCTAAAAAGGAGATGGCAAGTGCTTCAGTGGGTTACCGTAAAAATTCATGAACTCATAAGATGCAGTGCTACTGCCATCTAGTGGGTGGAGGCCAGGGATGCTGCTCAACATCCTACAACGCACAGGATGGTCCCACCCCAGAGAATGGTCTGGCTCCAAATGTCAATAGGGCCAAGGCTGAGAATCCCCATATAACTCGTATAATCTCACAATCCTAAAAAACAGGAACTACTTTTCTCTCCACTCTTCAGATGAATAAACTGAGGAACCAAGAGAGGTAAAATAACCCATGACCCACAGAAATTTGCATTCTACCTAAGTGTCTCTGCTTGCAGGAAAGGTAAAGAAGTACGAAAAAACAGAATCATTTTTAAGGCAAGCCCTCTCTGTAGATCAGATGTACATCAGCAAGCAAGCCCCTTCACTCACTAAAGGAAAAATATTTAAATAGAAGAAGCTCCGGAGTTTTTAAGAGGTCATGGAAAGTTCTGGAAGGGTAAGAAGGTTACACAGATTTTAAAAAGAGAATGCACTGAACTTGAGACTCAGCCACAAATCAAGCATGGGGCCAGGCAGGCACTTCTCGGTCATCTAATCTAATAATTGAATATATCGATTATTCATTATTATCTATAATCATCTATTAGATAATAATCAATTGTTGGTAATCTAATGGAGATCGTTTCAGAACTCAGAATGAGGCCAGAGGCTGGGGTAAAGAGTTCATGAGACATCAGAAAGCAATGTCTTCAGGGACTTCCCTGGTGGTCCAGTGGTAAAGAACCCGCTTTACAATGCAGGGGACACGGGTTCGATCCCTAGTCAGGGAACTAAGATCCCACATGCCGTGGCACAACTAAGCCCGTGCACCACAACTACTGAGCTCACGCGCCTCAACTAGAGAGCCCGCTTGCCACAAACTAGAGAGCCCACGTGCTCTGGAACCTGTGCACCATAACTGCAGAGCTCACACACCCTGGAGCCTGCAGGCTACAACTACAAAGAAGCCCGCATGCCTCAACAAAGATCCCATGTGCTGCAACTAAGACCCAACGCAGCCAAAAATAAATGAAAGAAAGAAAAGCAAAGGTTGAGTTTTTTAAAACACCCCCGCCCTCCGCCTTTTTTGGCGATTATTCACTCTTCCTGGTACGGTAGTTGTTGAAATCGCAAGATCTCTCCCTCCCTCCAGGGAAGTGGCTCAGCGTGGACTCTGCCCACCCTCTGCATCTGCACTTCATCTTGTTCCCTAAATAAGGACCCCAGACCCCAAGCCAATGGCAAATGCTGACCTGGGGATGAAAACGACATTGTGTAGGTAATCTTCGAATGTTTTCCTGAATGAGGACTCCTCCAACTCCTTGAGGATCTGAGAGTCGGTCTTCGGGCAGGAACAGCATTCACCAGCAGACTCTTCGTACTCACTCTGATTGTGCTTCTGGGACCCCTCAGACTCGAACGGTGGAGACCAGGTCCGGGAGGGCAGCTTCAACCCTGGAGAAAGCCAGAGCAGGGCTCAAGTTCCAGCCCCCTACACACATACATACACGCAGAGCAAAGGGGGCCTTCTCAGAGTAGCCGGGCACAGGGGACAGAGCTCGGGGCCAGGGTCTTGGTTCAAGTTCTACTGGGAGAAATAAGATCTCTCACTGGAGGGTCCTCCTGACAACTGAGAAGGCGCCTGTGGATGTGCAGCATGAAAATGTCAGACACCACAACCCCATAGGGCTGGATGCTGAAGGTGACCAGGCATGTCCCTGCCCTCACAGAACCTACATTCCAGTGGACGAGGTACGTGGGGGTGGGAGGAATACACAATAAACTAATAAATACATATGCCATGGGTCCGATGGTGGGGTGAAAGGACAGAGGGTGTCTGGGGTGGGGGGAATGTCTCAGAGAAAGTGACCACTAAGCAGTCCCCAAGGAAGTAAAAGAATGAGCCATGCACATATCTTGGTGTAAAGCAATTCAGACAGCAAAGAACGAGTGCAAAGGCCCTGAGGTAGGAATTTCCTCGGCATGTCAGAAGACAGCCAAGGACCCAGTGTAGCTGGAAGGGGATAAGGGAGAGAATGGGAGGTGGCATTAGAAAAGGATTGGGGACCAAGTCACAGTTGAATGAATGAATCATCAATCAACCAGGTAACTATAAAGGGATAAGAGGGCAGAGCAGAATTCCAATGGAATTCTAAGGGGTCAGACTTGTAGACCCAGTGTTTATACTGAGCAACCAAACTTTGCAGCACAAATGAAAGAATCTACAATTCGTTCAGGAAAACGGAAGTCAGAGCAGAGCAGTGGTTCTCACCGGGGCAGGGGTGATTGAGCACTGCCCCCCAACCCCCTCTGCAGGACAACGGGCATGGTCTGGTGACATTTTGGTGTTCACCAGGGATGCCGCTCAACATCTTACCTGACACAAGACAGCCCCCACCTCAAAGAATTATCTGGCCCCAAATGCCAACAGTGATGGATGAAAGACATGAAAGGAAATTGGGGGAAGAACTTTTTCCAAGAAGCACAGAAAAGAGAATTTTTTAAAAAGGAAAAAAAGAACAACTTCTCAAGGTCATGCTCTTAAAAATACCACACTGTTTTTTTAAGTACCACAGCTGGTGTGTCTTGACCCCTGAGGTCCAGTCCTTGGGATGCCTTCTGCCTGTGACTTCTGGTACAACCTGGAGGATGCAGGCTACTCCTTAAGGGCAAAAAGCATGCCCCTGATGCTGGGTGCCTACTCGTTTCTATTGAGCAAGGGAAATTCCATCTCTTCCTCTCCCTTTCAATGGCTCTGCTAGACAATGAGTTCAAAGTATCTTCCTGTGAATGGTGAGTACCCACTCGGAAGCTTTGCAAAATCCTTAAAAAATACTTCTTCTTAATGTTTGTTAATAGACATGGAATAACCTGTGTGGGTTAGCTGTTAGAGAGGCTATTGATGGCATTATGGATTAAAAAAAAAAAAAAAAAAAAAAAAAACTTCAGATTTCCTTAGTAAAAGGTTGGGGGGGGGATCCTGATTTTTTTATGGGGTGGAAGGGACTTTTGATCAGGCATGGACATAGCTCCTGACACCTGTCACCCCTTCTGCATGACACTTGGTGCCCCATGGATTTTCTGTGACTATAAAGTATAGTGAGGTATCTAGGATAGTCAAATGCATAGAGACAAAGTAGAAAGGCAGGCACCAGGGGATGGGGGAGGGGGTGGGGAGTCAGTGTTTAATGGGGACAAAGTTTGCAGTTTGGGAAAATGAGAAAGTTCTGGAGATGGATGCTGGGGATGGTTGCACAACAGTGTGAATGTATAATGCCGCTGAAATGTATACTTAAAAGTAGTTCAAATGGTAAATTTTATGTTATATATATTCCACAATAAAAAGCCATATAGGGCTTCCCTGGTGGTGCAGTGGTTGGGAGTCCGCCTGCCGATGCAGGGGACACGGGTTCGTGCCCCGGTCCGGGAAGATCCCACATGCCGCAGAGCGGCTGGGCCTGTGAGCCATGGCCGCTGAGCCTGCGCGTCCGGAGCCTGTGCTCTTCAACGGGAGAGGCCACAACAGTGAGAGGCCCGTGTACCGCAAAAAAAAAAAAAAAAAGCCATATAGTTGATAAGACTGTACTGTATAAATGAAATAAACAATTCGATATCAGAGGAGAAGCTAAAAGGTCTCACCAAAAAAAGAGATAAATATGTCAGGTGATAGATGTATTAATTAACTAGATGGGAAGAATCCTTTCAAAATGTGTATGTATATAAAATCATCACAATTTACACTTTAAATATCTTACCATTTACTTATCAAGTACACCTCAATAAAGCTGGAAAAAAAAATACTTGTAATACTAAAGGAAGCTACTACTGGGCACGGTTAGTAAATTATTGATCTTGTGTGTGTTAGAAAGCTTATTAATTTGTGTGTGTATTTGGGTTTTTTAATTGTGGCAAAATATACATGACAAAAAAATTACCATCCTAATCATTTTTAAGTGCACAGCTCAGTGGCATTAAGTACATTCACATTATTGTGCAACCATCCCCACTATCCATTTCCAGAACTTTCTCATCTTCCCAAACTGAAACTCTGTCCCCATTAAATACTCACTTCCCAACCCCTCCCCCAGCCCCTGGCACTCACCATCCGGCTTCCTGTCTCTGTGGATTTGACTCCTCTAAGGACCTCCTAAGAGTTGAATCATACGATATCCATCCTTAGTAAGTTTATTTTTTAATTACATAAATTTTGGCATCATTACAAATAAAATCATGTCAAATTGTCATATTGTAATGATAGACTCAGATTTCCAGAATAAAAGTTGTTGCTCTAAAAAAGAAAGAAAGAAAGAGAAAAAGAAAACATTGCCTATCCTGATGCTGCTGGCAGTTCTAGCTGGCAGTTTCGGTTACTCAAATGCAGGGCCAACAGCTGACAGCTGAGCCAATGACTTCGCTTGCTCTCAAGTTATATAAAGCATGCAAGGAGATAAATCACGTTTGCAACCCTCTGCTCAGGCGGGGGATGAGGTCACAGGCATACATATAGCACATGATCTTAGAGCTGGGACAGCTCCCAGAGATTATCTGGCCTCCCGCCCCTTCTCCCCAAAAGGAGGCAGCCAGTGACAAGCTCAGTGACTTGCCCAAAGCCCTACAGCAGGTCAGAGAAGACCTCAGGCTCCCGACCTCAGCCACATCTCCTCAGCAGCCCCAAGGTCTGAGGATACCAGTAACTCAAAACATCTAAAGAAAAATAAATACAGACCAACCAATCAACAACAACAAGACAACTAAGGGATAAATCAGGAGCTTGGGATGAACATACACACACTATTGTATATAAGATAGATAACCAACAAGGATCTACTGTATAGCACAGGGAACTGTACTCAGTATCCTGTGATAACCTAGATGAGAAAAAAATCTGAAAAAGAATGAATCTAGGTATATGTATAACTTAATCCCTTTGCTGTACACCTGAAACTAACACAACATTGTAAATCAACTATAATAAAATTAAAAAAAAATAAAAATACAAAAGAGTCTAGGGATTTGGGGGAAAATACTTTATATAGACTCAAACAAAACAAAACAACTAAAGAAAAAAAAAGACCTCTGTTTCTCCAGTTTGATGGGCTTTTTTAAAACCCACTTTTACAATAATCTTAAACTAATTTATACACACTAGTTTGAGGCTTCAAATATTTTTCCCTTTTCCTGTAGATGGATGGAAGCCCATTAAGTAAATGAGATTAAAGACTGGAAAAAAATGTGTCATTAGTATAAATTTTGAATGGAAAGCCCAGGAGGGAAGAGATGATCACTCTTTGCTTTCTCTGGTCCTTACAACTTAAGGGTCTAAAATTAGGGGCGAAAATTCTTCCCTGACTTTGCCAATCACCACTCCACACATCGGCTGTGTTTCTAGCTTTGGAGGGAAGTCTTGCGTGGGTTAACACAGCTACACCCCTACCAGGGGAGGTGGATGAGGAAGGGGAGGAGGAGAAAATTCCAGAGGGAAATGATGCCAAGACATGGGGAGTGCCTGTTTTTGACAGGAGTCTTCAGAGCGTGTCCTCACGCTGTGATGTTTAGAAATGCGAACAGGCAGGCAGACCTCCTCCTCTTATTGTGTTTTTCTTACAAATCGAAGTTTGTGGCAACCCTGCGTTGAACAAGTCTATTAGTGCCATTTTCCCAACAGCGTTTGCTCACGTCGTATGTCTGTGTCACGCTTTGGTAATTCTCACAATATTTCAAATTTCTTCGTTTTTATTATATTTTTTATGGTGATCTGTGATCGGTGATCTTGGATGTTACTACTGTAATTGGGCATTTTTTTTAGCAATAAAGTATTCTTCAATTAAGGTATATGCATTGTTTGGGTTTTCTTTTTTTTAGTCTAGATTTCTTCTTTGTTAAATTTTTATTGAAATAGAGCTGATTTACAATGTTGTGTTAGTTTCAGGTGTATAGCAAACTGATTCAGTATTTTCTTTTCAGATTCTTTTCCATTATAGGTTATTACAAGATACTGAGTATAGTTCCCTGTGCTATACACTAGGTCCTTGTTGGTTACGTTACCTATTTTATATACAGTAGTATGTATATTTTTAATCATTTTTTAATTGGTGTATAATTGCTTTACAATGTTGTGTTAGCTTCTGCTGTACAATGAAGTGAATCAGCTATATGTATATCTATATCCCCTCCCTCTTGGACCTCCCTCCCACCCTCCCCGCCATCCCACCCACCTAGGTCATCACAGAGCATGGAGCTGAGCTTCCTATGCTTCACAGCATGTTCCCGCTAGCTATCTATTTTACACATGGTAGTGTATATATGTCAATCTTAATCTCCCAATTCGTCCCACCCTCCGCTTCCCCTCTGTGTCCACATGTCTGTTCTCTACGTCCACATCTCTATTCCTGCCCTGCAAATAGGTTCATCTGTACCATTTTTCTAGATTCCACATATAGGCCAGAAAGAGAAACACAGTAATATGTATATTTTAAGTATATTTTTTCTTAAACATAATGCTATCGCACACTTATAGTATAGTGTGGACATAACTTTTATAGGCACTGGAAACCAAAAAATTCACGTGACTCAATTTATTGCAATATTCGCCTCCTTGCGGGAGTCTGGAACCGAACCCGTAGTATCTCTGAGGTTTGCCTGTATGTGTCTTTTCGTCAGAGATAAAATGGAGTGTGTGTACCCATATGCACATGCTGGGAAGTGGAAGGGGCGAGATGCTTCCCCAAAAGAAGAACAAAGTGGATCAGATGTTATACACACTACTACGTATAAAATAGATAACAAGAACCTACTGTGTAGCACAGGGAACTCTACTCAACATTTTGTAATAACCTATAAGGGAAAAGAATCTGAAAAAGAATATATATGTATAACGGAATCACTGTGTTATACACCTGAAACTAACACAACAGTTTAAATCAACTATACTTCAATTTAAAAAAATGTTAAAAAAAACTTGAAAGAAAACGGCCCCTCCCCCGCCTCTGTCTGCACTCACCTTTGAGGCAATAATCTAATTCATACAGTTCACCGTCTTCCTCCTGTCTCTCCCAGAATACCAAGTAGTGTGTGATGTTGCCGTTGGGGTCAGAGGGAGGCTTCCACTTCAGAATAATCTGGGACGAAGAATTAGACACCGAGATGGGATCCAAGGGGACAGAAGGATCTGCCAAGGAGAAAGGAGACAGGTCCACTGTGAGGAGGAGGAGGAGGGTGCAAGCCATCGGGTGGGCATGAGGGGGAAAACCCAAGTTTGAGGAATCATGAGGATGTTCTCTGCAGTGTTATTTAACATCAGAGAAAAGTGGCAACACGTGGAATGCTTGCCCAGTGAAAGCATGGGTTACAAAATTACAATCCATGGGTACCACAGACTATGTAGATTTCACGTTCCACCATTTTTGCAACAAACATTTACGGCAGCAGCCCCCAACCTTTTTGGCACCAGGGATCAGTTTCGTTGGAGACAATTTTTCCACGGACTGGAGGCGGGGATGGTTTCAGGATGATTCAAGCACATTACATTTATTGCACACTTTATTTCTATTATCATTACATTGTAATATATAATGAAATAATTATACAGCTCACCAGAATGTAGAATCAGTGGGAGCCCTGAGCTTGTTTTCCTGCAACTAGATGGTCCCATCTGGGGGTGATGGGAGACAGTGACACCCGAAGTGTGTTGCTTGTGTCCAGTCTACTCTGTAAAATGCAGCTTAAGTGTCACTTGCCACTCACTGATAGGATTTTGATAGGAGTCTGCAAGCAGTTGATTTATTATGGTCTCTGTGCAGTCAGACCTCTCTGCTAATGATAATCTGTATTTGCAGCCGCTCCCCAGCTCTAGCATCACCGCCTCAGCTCCACCTCAGATCATGAGGCATTAGATTCTCATAAGGAGCATGCAAGCTGGATCCCTCACATGCACAGTTCACAGTAGGGTTCATGCTCCTATGAGAATCTAATGCCACCGCTGATCTGACAGGAGGCGGAGCTCAGGCAGTAATGCGAGGGATGGGGAGCGGCTGTAAATACAGATGAAGCTTTGCTCGCTTGTCACTCACCTCCTGCTGTGTGGCCTGGTTCCTAACAGGCGGCAGACTGGTACCAGTCTGTGGCCCAGAAGTCGGGGACCCCTGATTTACAGAGCTCCAACGACGTGCCAAGCTTTCTCTGTTCTGGGCACTGAAAAGGTGCTGGGGAAAAGGAGGATCGTGGGAATAGACAAAGCCACATCTTCTGGTTAACATTAGCCCCAGTTGAACCCAGTCCTGGGGCAAATTTTGGCAGTGGGATGCCATTCAATCTTATCACTGAGCTGGCAGCCCATCTAACATTCCCCCCAAAGGCACCACCTTTGGGGTCCACAAAAGCTTCCCCTCGAGAACGGAGGTGGCTGAGGGAGTCAGTGAGGGGTGGGAGTGGGGGTCTCAAGGCAGAGGACACAGTGTGTACAAAAGCCTGGAAGCTGGAAGTTTCCAGAAACTATAAATCCTGCTGGAGGTATTGCTGGAGGATACAGGATGAGAGGGCAGTAGTCAATAAAGCTGGGGCTGGTTCATAAAGTTTGGACTCGATCCTACGGGACAGGATTTCTCAACTACTGACTTGCGGGGGCTAGATAATTCTTTGCCGGGGGGGCTGTCCTGTGCATTGTGATATGTTGAGCAGCATCCCTGGTCCCCAACCCCGCCTCCCCAGTCATGCCAACCAAAAATATCTCCAGGTAGCACCAAATGTCTCCTATCCCAATGGTTGGATAGGGCTTATGCTTTATGAAAATATAACTAAATTGCTATGAAACACTCCTCAAAAAATGGAGATGGGGGAAAAGGCATAGTGATGAAACAAAAATGGCAAAATATTGATCATTGTTGAAGCTGAGAGATGGTTACAAGGTGGAGGTGGGGGGAATCTTTTTTTTTTCCTACTTTTGTAAATATTTGAAAATTTTCCATAATGGGAAGAAGAAATGTATTTTCCTCTCTGATGTCTTGTTTCTACTGCCTCATCTTCTGAAATTATAAACCTCAGTGCCCGGCTCTTTTAGAAGCCAATAACCATGCAAAAAAAAAAAAAAAATCCATTTCATATGACATCACCGGGTCAGCCTGTTAAACGCAAGACGTCTGATTCACGCACAAATTCATATCCACAAGAAATGCTTACTAGTGGCATCTGTCTGGACATAGATGATGTCGCTCTTGGCCCCGTATGTGCGGCGTTCATCAGAAAAGGTGACCAAGGTCTTGACAAAGATGGCGTACTGGGTCCAGGGCTTGAGACCACGCATTAGCCACCCGGGGTGGTTCTGTGACTTGGGGTCGTTGGACCTCATAGGCGGGTCAATATCCACCACGGTCCAGCTGTTGGAGCCACATGCATCCTGCCCATCAAACTCCGTCACGTTCTGATAAGGGCTTTCAAGACGAAATAGGAAAAGTTGGTCACCATTTCTCAACTATAGCTCTAAAGACCAAAGAGATGTAGCCGGGTGAAGTTACCTCCTATAGGCTTGCACCCTGTTCACCAACAATCTTCTACCACAAGAAAGGCAGACACAGGAAGAGCCAAAGAGAAAGGGACCGCTTCCCTTATGCCTCAATTTCCCAACAATAATAATAACAGTGATCAGGATGATGATACTAACTACCAGAGTTATTGATAAGATTACACAAGAGGATGTGTGTTGACTTCTCCACACACAGCCTGACACATAGTAAATTTTGAGGGATGGGGACTTCCCTGGTGGTCCAGTGGTTAAGAATCCACCTTCCAATGCAGGGGACACGGGTTCAATCCCTGGTTGGGGAACTAAGATCCCACATGCCGCGGGGCAACTAAGCCCACGTACTCTAGAGCCTGTGGGCCACAACTAGGGAGCCTGGGCACTGCAACTAGAGAGAATCCCACATGCCACAACTAAGACCCTATGCAGCCAAATAAATAAATAAGTAAATAAATATTTTTTAAAATCTTGAGGGATGGAACAATTATTCCTATTAACACAATCACCACTTCCATTGTCTTCCTTTAAAATTTCAGCACAGTCATATACTCAAAACGACTACGTGTTATTGAAAGGCGACAGAGTTTCAGTGTGAGATGATGAATAAACTGTGGAGAGGGATGGTGATCATGATCACACAATGTCATGAATGTACTTAATGCCACTGAGCTGTACACTTAAACGTCATTAAGATGGTCAATTTCATGTACGTTTTACCACAATTCTTCAAATGTTGGAAAAAATACAAAATAGATAAAAAATAAACTTTAAGACACCTACTAAGTAGACTAAGTGACTTTTTGTTGAGGATGTCTGGTGAGATGTACATATAAGAAGCAAAATGGAATATTGCCCAATCTCGACCTCCGAAAGAAACCTGCCTGCTTCAGTTTCTGGCTTTTGACAATAGGGAAAGTTATTGACGTCATACACCATCAACTGGTGAGATCTGACCAAGGAACCTATGATATTTATTCCACAAGTAAGGAGATAGAAAGGAACCTCAGAGGGGAGCCTCTGAGAACATATGCAACAAACACACCTCTTTATCCATCTACTTACGCCTCTTTGTAGAAGAGCATGAATCCCAATAGGTCTCGGAAGTCAGGGGGCCAATACGGCTCCCATTTCAGCAAGATCTTGTCATAAGATGTCCGAATGTAAGAAAATTTAAGTAATTCATTTTCACCTAGAAAGGTTAAAAAAAACACACCAGTATCAGAATTAAATAATTTATTTCAACCCAAAGCAGATGATCCCATATTTCCAAGAGTATCCACGAGAAGGAAGATGGCAACCTGCTGTTCCTCTGAGAGGTCTTATTTACACATGCCTCTCCTGTGTTCAGTCAAGAACAGGTCATGCAAGATGGCCCTGACCGCAAGTCAGTTACTTGGCCAGATGTGCTCAACCAGAGAATGACAGTCAGCACCAACAGAAGGACAAGTGGCTAATCGCTACTGGAAAAAGGGACTTTCAAGGATAGCATTTATTCTGACACACTTCTGTCTTGCATGTGGATTTTCATGCCCGACATGTCAGAACACATAACTCCAGTGCAAATGGACGCATGCCAAGTGGGTTTAGGGAGCGTGCAGATCATTATACCTTGGAGTGACAATTCCTTGGAAGGACAATGCCTTGAAGAGAGTAATTCCCTCTGCCTAGATTGCAAGCCCTCCCTTAAGCTCCACCCCTTAAGTTCCAACCTTGCTCTCTCCCTCCCCTGAATTCTCACAGCTTCTGCCATAAGGAACCAACTTCGCATGAGGGCATTATGGAAGCCTTGGCACCTCAATGTTTCAAGAGAAAACCTGTCAGAGGAGGGCAGTCAGCTGGCAGTCTCCAGCTGTAGCAACTGTAGACCCTGCTGTAGCATGTGACCTAATGCTATATGTAAGAGAGTGACGTTCATTTATTCATTCAATGTTTATGTGGCATCTTCCAGTATCAGGCACTGTGTTTAATATTTGGCAAAGAGATAACATGTACAATATTTTTACTCAGTATTTCAGAGAGCCTATCACACACATAGTTGTTTTAGCTCATTGGGGGGAAGTGACACTCCCCCGGGGGCCAGTGTGGTGGGGAAGGGGGAGGGCAGCCACGTTATCTGGTCAGTGGAAGGACAAGGGCATCACCACTTACAGGACGCCTGGTCCCCATTGGTCTTCAGGGCAATGTCATTTCTCTCCTGGCGCCCCTTGGTTCCTGAAATTTCCTCCATCTTGTGAATTTCTGACAAGCAGAGTTTGGGATTATAGTGGAAGAAGAGTTTCCCCTGAGTGATGGTGAGGTTGTGTTTGCTCCAGTCCCACAGCTGCCTTAGGTTCTGGTTGTCCAAGGCATAGAAAGAGTAGTTCCTATGGAAAAAAACACGTGCCTAATCATTCATCAGCTTGTCATCTCCGACTCCAAGATGGCGGGGCTATGGCTGGAGTTGATCTTGTTCAGTGCTCCATCCCCAGTCCTAACCACCTGCTTGACACATACTCATTACATGTTGAAAGGAGGGTCAGAGGGACAGGGGAAGTTGAGGAAGTCTTCAGGGCCAGAAAGGTACGTGAGATCAGTCTTGTGGGGGAGGAAGGTAAGACAGTGATGGATTAGGATATGGGTTTTGAAAAGGGGAAAGACTGAAGACACAGAGGCACGTGAACTGGGCCCAGGGAAGAGCAAAGTAGCCTGTTCTGGCCAACAGGTGACAGGCAAGACCAAAGAGATGCCATGGGCCAAACCCTCTAGTATACTGCATGCCAGACCAAGACCAACAACATGTGACCTTCCTTGGTAGGCAGAGGGGGACCACTGAAGGTTTTATAACAACTCAGTAACTCAATTAGACCTGTGCCTTAGAACTATGAGTGGGCCACCAGTACATGATGAATGGGAAAAGGGCAGCATCTAGATCTGTGTTATCCAACACTGAAACCACCAGCCACATCTGGCTATTGAGCACCTGAAATTTGGCCATTCTGAACTGTACCAGAAGCAAAAAAACACAGATTTCAATGACTTTGCATAAAAAAAAGGATGTAAAAGATCTTCTTTATAATTTTTTGTATTGAGTCCATGTCAAAATAACAGCTTCAACGTAATGGGTTCAATAAAATACATTATTAAAATTCATTGCACCTATGTCTTTTAAAGTGTTTTAAATGTGGCTACTAGAACATTTAAAGTCTCATATGTGACCTGTATTATATTTCTGTTGGATGGCCCTGGTAGTTCTAGAACCAGCAAGAAAGTCATTGGAACAATCCAAATGAAAGGTGTGAGCTTCAGCAAAAAGATAGTTTTATGGTGAAATAATATTCCACTGTATGTATATATATATACACACACACACACACACACACACACACACACACACATATATACCACATTTTTTTTCTCCATGCATCCATCAGTGGACACTTAGGTTGTTTCCATGTCTTGTCAAAAAACCCTAAGTTTCTCTACAATAACTCACAAACTTCCTAATGCGGCCACAGATAGAGCAGCAGGCCCACATACCCGATTTCCAAGGTCTCCCCTCGAATCAGACGTAACTTCCGGAAGAAGGAAAGTGACACGAGGGCATATGATCGGCGGATTTTCAGATACCCTGAAATTTCTTCAATGAGTCCAAGGTTGGCCTCTAGCTCAGCTGCCAGGTTGTCTAAGGAAAGGAGAGAATGAATATCCAGTGGGTTTCTACCAAAATATTTTAACCTTTCCAGAATTCCCCATGGTGAAGAGTTAGCCTACAGGCTGAAAGTGATTTTCACGAGCCCTGCTCAAAATAAATCTACAAGGCAGAGTAGTTATGACAGAGATTGTCCTGTCTGCAAAGCTGAATATATTTATTATATTAAGATGCCAACCCTTGCTCCCTCCATCACCCTGCTTTGCTTGCCTTCATAGCATGAAACACTGCCTGGGTTTACATTATACGTTAATTTGTTTATTTGCAATATCCACCATGCATGGACTTTGCCTTGTTCACTGTGAGTATTCAATAAATGTTTGCTGAATAAATAGAGAAATGCCTTTTTGCCTGTGACAGAATTTCTGGAAACATGGTCCCCAGACCTGCAAAAGAGGGCATGTTGCCTGCTTGTTAAAAATGCAAATTCCTGATGTCCCAACTCCCAGCTTCGAAAATCAGAATCTCGCGGGGAGTGAGGCCAGGACTGAGCTGTGAACTCCAGGTTTGGAAACAGATTCCTTGCATGAGTCTCTGGACTGTTTTCCTTCTGTGCTCACAGGGAGAGTGGATCCCAGCAGACAGCAACCCCTCCCCCTAGAGCACTCACTGCCCCCTCGAATGTTGATGATTAAGCTTCCGTTGATGATGGTGCAGCCTCGGAGCTCCTGGGCAGATGTCACTGAGTCAATGGTCTTCTCGCCTTCCAGGAGGTGGCACACCTTGGGACAGGGGCCCAGGCATGGAGTGCACATCAAGCTGCAGAAAGAGTGGAGAGAGAGAGAGGTCAGGGCACACAGGACCACACACACACACACACACACACACACACACACACACCAGACAGTGTGTTGCACAGGGTCCCAAGTGACCAAAAGGCAGGATGCTTTATCCACAGAACTGGTGACATTTGGGACCGAAGAATTCTCTGTTGTGGGAGGCTGTCCTGTGTATTAAGGGTGTCAAGCAGCATGCCTGGGCTCCACCTGTTCCACACCAGCACAGCACCCCTCCACCCAAGACATGACAGCCAAAAATGTCTCTAAACATTGTCCCCTGGGGGATGGAAGGGCAAATCACCCCCAGGTAAGAACAACTGCCTAAGGTGATAGACTTAGGGTGTTTCTCCAGGGTGGCAGGTCCTACAGCATTACCCCGAGGTCAGGAGACTCATGCTTTTACTCCAAAATGATGGGGCTCCTGCCTTACCCCAAAGCGAGAGGATTCACACTGTACCCCATGGAGAATCACCTTCTACCCTGTGGAGACAGGACTCATGCCATTACACAGAACTGATGGGACTCCTGGCATTACCCTGGTGATGGGAATGATGCAGAGCTGATGGGCCTTACGTAGGACTCATTTTGCCGCTATTCGAAAGTGGCTGAGCTGATACTGCTACCCCAATTGGTGGAACTTAGGCTGCTACTGCAAGGTGATGGGATGATTGCTCTTCTGTGTGGGGTCTGACGTGACCAAACAACTATATAGGACGTGACTACACAACCTATGAGCTACAACACAACCTCACATTTGATAGTGGGTAACTGGTACCAGACTTTGGCTTTGCCTTCCTGCAGCCTGATGTCCTCAAATTTATAGCCCCCCAGGAGTCCTTTGGGAATCAGCCCTCCCCTACACAGTGTCTCTGAGGTCAGTTCTTGGCTGGCACAGCCCTCCTAGGTCCAAGCAGGACACAGGATCCAGGGCAGGCTGAGCACAATCTTTCATCCCACTGGGAATTCAGAGGTGGGCACACCCCCAAGCCAACCCAGTGAGGGTTTTGCTAGAACTTCCTGGAAGGAAAAATTGTCTTCCTTCTGCAGTATCTAAGAGGGTATGGCTATATTGCTAGCATGGAGCAAGGGGCAAGGGAGAGGCTGCCTGAGACCAAAACTAACAGAGACAGAAATAAAGCCGAGGATGGAAAGAAACTGATCATATACATCCCTTGAGCTGCTGGATGCAGCTGTACCTAAAGCGATTCCCTGAACTTTTTGGTTACAGTCATCAGTAAACTCCTTTAATCTTGCTTGAGCCAGTTTGAATTGGGGTTCTGTCGTATGAAACCTCAAGATTCCCAACTGTTACGTTCTCAAGGTCTGTGTCCTCATCTGTGAAACGGAGGCAGTCTTCACGGGGCAGGTAGTGATGAGGTGAATGATATATACCACCTACAGCACTCGGTGCACAGAAAATAAAAATCGTTGGTCCATTGCTATGATGATCACTTTCTATTAGTGGTATCATTGTTGTTACCGTTGTAAATAACAACAGTAATTGTTGTCACCACACCCCTGCATATTCAATTCTTCAGAAAGATCTTGGTCACGGGTGACCACCTAGAGGGGTGGGATAGGGAGGGTGGGAGGGAGATGCAAGAGGGAGGAGATATGGGGATATATGTATATGTATAGCTGATTCACTTTGTTATACAGCAGAAGCTAACTCACCATTGTAAAGCAATTATACTCCAATAAAGATGTTTAAAAGAAAAAAAAAAGAAAATTGAAAGAACAGAAAAAAAAAAAAAAAAAGAACACATCTGGTCTTTGTCCCAGGTCCTGGCGCAGAGCTTCAAAAGCCCTTGGAATTTCCTGAGTTATAGGAGCATCTTTGTTATGCTAATGAGGTGACTTGTAGGGGCTGGTCACCAGAAAGACCAAATATGTGATTTGAAGGGTTGCATCAACCACTTGACCTCCAGAGAGAGAAAGGGGGGCTGGAGATGGAGTTCAAACCCATGGCCATTGATTCAACCAATCACACCTATGTAGTAAAACCCAAAGGAAAACTCTGGACACCAGCTCAGTCCATTTCTCTGGCTGGTGAACACACAGCTGTGCTGGAAGGGTGATATCTCTGATTCCATGAGGGGATAGGAGCCCTGCGTCTGGAACTCTCCCAGCCTCTGTGCATCCATAATAATCAAGCTGTAATTGTAAGTAATTGTAGTTGTAATTGTAAGCCTGACATGAAGCTTTCTGACTGCTGAGGCATCTATTTCAAAAAACATCTGTCTTGAGTAAATGTAACAACAGGTCTATGACCCAGCCACTAGCAAAACAACCAGATAAGGAATTAGGCTGCCCCCACCCATGAAGGGGGCTCTTTCAGAAAGCCCTGGGGAACCTAGATAACTGACCACTTGACTGACCCTGCTTCTCCCTTCCTGTGCCCTAATTCCTGCTCTTAAGCTTTAAATTCACCATAGAGTGAACCCATAAAACCCTAGACACCCCACCCTCATACCCTAATAAAAGCAGACACCCCCAAATATTCCTCTCTCTTTCTCCCTTCCCTCCTCCCACTCTTTTTCTCCCCTCTCTCCCTCTCCCCACCCCTGCTCCCCATGACTCCACTGTGTGGCCCTCTAGGACCTGTGAGTAACAAACCTTGTTCTTCGAGGTTCCCTGATGGTTTCTCACTGAAGTGCATCCTGGGATCATAATAGGAACCACAGAGCTGGCCCAGCCATAAATAGGGGCCCCCATGGGAGAGTGTCTGTAGAGCTCCCTATGAGTGATGCATGCCCAGGTAAGCACTGCAAGCATCCCTAACCCAAGGTGCTACCATCAATAGGCTTGGACCAACAGAATAGTATAGACTTTTTTTTTTTCAGCTCTGTGAGTTGTCCTAGCAAATTATTGAACCCAGGGGGTTTGTGGGAGCCTCAAAATTTATAGCCAGCCAATCGGAAGTGTGGGTGACCTTGGGACCCCCAAATTGTGGCTGGCATGTGAAGTAAAGTTGGTCTGATGGAGAACCAAGGCTTTAACCTGTGGGTCTGATGCTAAGCCAGGTGGTTGAGGTTGAGCTCTATTGCAGTACACCCAGTTGGTGTCAGAGCAGCTGGGGTGGAAACAGAATAATGACCAAATGTTTGGGTTCTTTTGTTGGTTCTACAAATATTCACTGAGCATTTATCATGTGATAGATGATGCTCTAAGCCAAAGGTAAGCAAACTACAGCCCACAGGCCAACTCCAGCTGGCCACTGGTTGTTGTAAATAGAGCTATATTGGAACACACCCACAACCACTGGTTTGAGTATCATCAATGGCTGCTGTCACTCTATAAGGCCGGAGTAGAGTAGCTGCAACCATACAGACCTCAGAGCTGAAAATATTTACTATCTGGCCCTTTGCCAATGGCAGTTATAAACCACAGGCACACATGAGTGAACAAACAACCAACTTTCCCTGTGGGAAATCCACACGTTCTTTCCAGCCCTTCCCACCAAGAAGTAGAGTCTGCCTTCTCATCTATGGAATCTGGGCTTGGCCATATGAATTGCTTTGGCCAATGGGACGTTAGCAAATGTGATACAACAGTGGCTTAAGAAGTACTTACCCAGTAAAGCATGCCCTTCCTGGCTACACATGGAGAGAGGTTCCAGCTGCCCATGCAGGATATGAGAGGTTAGCTTGTACCGTCTCATCAGAGCTGACCCAGCCCAAGCCAGACAAACCTCCAGTCAATGCACAGACTCATTAGAAATCATAAATGAGTGTTGTTTTAAGTCACTAAGTGCTGGGGTGGTTTGTTACACAGCACAAGCTAGCTGATACACTTGTGAAGTATATGGTCTCGTTGGGGAAAATTAATAAATTGACAATTAAAATATCAGCTAGTGGTAAATAGCATGAAAAGAGTTAAAATGGAGTGTTGTGCCCAAGAGTAACCAGATGGCTAGTTCAGAAAGAATGGTCATACAGGGAAGGAGTCTCAAAAGAAGTGACTTTTAAGCCTGTGGCCTGGATGACAAGGAGAAACCAGCCATGCGAAGATCAAGAGGCAGAGAATTCTCCACACCCTTAACATGCACCCCAAATATCTAATCCTCCTCATCTCACTAAAGAGCACCCCACCAGGTATCTGGGAATGACCATAGATGGCGAGGCCTCTTAATGAACCCACATGGGATCCCAGACCTCTGCTCTAATAACATCAAGAACTACTTCCCAGGGACTTCCCTGGCGGTCCAGTGGTTGGGACTCCATGCTCCCAGTGCAGGGGGTCTGGGTTTGATCCCTGGTCAAGGAACTAGATCCCGCATGATGCAACTAAAAGAGCCGCGTGTCACAGCGAAGATCCCGTGTGCCGCAACTGAAGGATCCCGCACGCCACAACTAAGACCCAATGCAGCCAAATAAGTAAATAAATAAATACATATTAAAAGAAAAAAAAAGAACTAGTTCCCAGATAAGCCAAAAGAATGGAAGAAAACATATCTGGCCCTTTTTAATAGCGAACCACATTAGAAAACACGACAGCACTGAAGTCTTTCACAAAATAAAATAAAAGCTTCAGAAGGAAAACAATATTTTTTTTAACCTATGAAGTAAAATACTGCCATGATGGGTCATAATTAACATCCCTCACTTTCCCCTCTTTCACTCAGTAAACATCCCAAGCATCACAGGACAAGCTGTCAATTTCCTGGGGCTTCAATCCTGGGGTCACTGGCATCAGCAAAACATCAAAGGAGGTTGTTCTATTTTCCAGATCTTTGCTATGATAAAAAAAAAAACCTTTAAAGCCAACGTCTTTTAGTGGAAAATGTTAATATCCATGCTTTATCTCAAATGTGAAAAAAAACAAATAAATCAAGAAGAATATGATAATTTTCCCAATCTTACTGATAAACTGGCCCCAAAGAAGAAAAAATAGCTCTGTCTGGCATGCAAAGGTGATTTATAGAAGCCTATTTTTGGTCAACAAAGCCACCTGATAGGTTTTATCAAAAATGAGTAAAACAAAACATACTGTACTTGCAGGTTTCACAAACAGTCAAAGAGAGGCTCCTAGGAACCGGAATAAAGATTGTTTTCCTTCCCACCCTCCCCACTCAGGGAAATAAAATTTCCCACCAGAACCCGCTCACTTGGCTAATTTTCAAATCTGAAGGGGAAGACTTTTTACGTATGCAGGTCAGCTCAAGGCCCCTAGACGTACGTCTGTTTCTGATTTGTTTTTGTGTTGTTTTGTGGGTTGGTGTGTTTTTTTCAGACCCTCAACATAAAAATCAGGAAACAGATTTTTTAAACTCAGTTACAGCCCTGAGACACCAAAATAGCTCATCTGAGAAGCTAACAGCATGAACAAAAAGTCTGAGATGTGGGTAGGAAATCTGACTCACCGTCGGGGAGAGAAAACCTTGCTTTTTCTCACCTAAATAGTAGGAAATGGTTTGATGGCATTGTCCTTCAAAAGACAACAAAGCCTTGAGAACAATCTAGAATTGAGTCCTTCTTCCTGGCACTCCAGGTTAATCTCAGGACACCACCCAGATCCAGCTTGGAGAAAACATTTAAAGCATCTGAGTTCTGATCTTGGTTGTGAGAGTCAGGCAGCTACATCATGGGAACAATCGGACCATCTAAAGGGCTGTATACAAAACCAAAGACTTCTATTTTCTTTTTTTTTATTGTATTTATTTGTTGTTTCTGGCTGCGTTGGGTCTTTGTTGCTGCACATGGGCTTTTCTCTGGTTGCGGTGAGCGGGGGCTACTCTTCGTTGTGGTGCGCGGGCTTCTCATTGCGGTGGCTTCTCTTGCTGCGGAGCACGGGCTCTAGGAACACGGGCTTCAGTAACTGTGGCACGTGGGCTTCAGTAGTTGTGGCTCGCGGGTTCAGTAGTGGTGGCTCACGGGCTCTAGAGCGCAGGCTCAGTAGTTGTGGCGCACGGGCTTAGCTGCTCCGCGGCATGTGGGATCTTCCCGGACCAGGGCTTGAACCCGTGTCCCCTGCATTGGCAGGCGGATTCTCAACCACTGCACCACCAGGGAAGCCCAAGACTTCTATTTCCAATGCTAAGCATAGAAAGCTTTAAATTTTCGGTATGCAAGATGCAGAAAATATTTACCCTCTGGCCCTTTGCAAGAGAAAGTTTGTTGACTCCTGCTCCAAAGGCCAGCACCAAAACCAGGAAGCAGGGATGGCATCCGAGAGACCCACGCATGTCACTAATCACCAGCACCTTCCTCACTCACAGTCAATTAACTCTAGTTTTCCACACAGTTTTAATAGGCAGCATCACCAACACCAACCCCATGCCCCTTCCTCTCTTTACCACCTGCCCCCAACCCCGGAACCCATACCCAGGACTCACTTGCTGGAATTCATCGTGTACCCGGAGGGGCACTCAGGGATGCACTTGTTATTGTGAATGACATACTGGTGGCAGCCCTGCCTCCGAGAGTTCTTGCATTTGTTGTGCAGGTCCTGGCAGAAGCTGAAGTTCACACAGCGCCAGTCTTGGAAGTGGTAGTAGGGGGTCGGGCAGGTCTCCACGCACCTGCCATCCAGGTAGAAGTTGCGACAGGCCACACACTTGGTGGGGTCGTCAGGCTCAGAGCAGTTGCCCAAGCACTCACTGTGGCAACAGAGACCCTCAGCGGTGCAGCCGTGAGACTTACAGATGGTCGGACACACTGGAGAGAGGAAGAAAACAGCTGGTCAGTGGCTTTGCCCAATTCCTGTCTGCACAACAGCAAATTTGGATGAGGAAGTGCAAGACAAACAAAATAATAACAGTAACAGCTCACTTCTACAGCACTTGCTACGTGCCAGGCACAACTATTAACTCATTTCAGCCCCCAAGCCAGTGACGTGATTGTAGATGTTTAACAGCTTCTTCAGGGAGCAGGGTAGAGATGCTCTGCTTTATAGCATTTGCCAATTTCCATGGTGTAAATACTCCCACCACGGTTCCTTTCAAGCTACCCCACCTATAGTTACCACATGTGGAGCCAGTAAGAGATACATAGTATCACAGCATTAAATAGTACATCAATTGCATAGATACAATAGTAGCAAATAACCTCAAAAGCATAAATCATAGAAAAATGTAGTGAGATGATTAGGAAGTGGTGAGTTTGGAGAATTTATTACCTTTGTTTTAAACATAATTTGTTTAATTGTAAATTGATGTCATTTAAATTTTAACAACAGCTTGTTTAAGAACCAAATTTCCTGAAAATTACCCAACTGGCTTTATCAAGCCAGCTCCAGCACGCAGCTGCAGTACTGGTGTAAATAGATATATCTGGGACCTCCCTGGTGGTGCAGTGGTTAAGAATCCACCTGCCAATGCAGGGGACATGGGTTTGAGCCCTGGTCCGGGAAGATCCCACATGCCGCGGAGCAACTAAATCCGTGCGCCACAACTACTGAGCCTGCGCTCTAGAGCCCGTGAGCCACAACTACTGAGCCCACGTGCCTAGAGCCCGTGCTCCACAATAAGAGAAGCTGTGACAATGAGAAGACTGCGCACCGCAATGAAGAGTAGCCCCGGCTCGCTGCAACTAGAGAAAGCCCACACACAGCAACGAAGACCCAATGCAGCCAAAAATAAATTAATTAATTAAAAAAAATTTTTTAAGATAAGAACTCTTTAAAATAAATAAATAAATAGATAGATAATGATCTCCATTTTACAAATGGGGAAACTGAGGTGCAAGGCGGTTAAGCAAATTGCCCAAAGGTCATTCATTGCTTCAACACACACTTGCTTGCACTGATCTAGATATTACAGCTGCTGCAGGAACATGGTGGCCACAGACCCTGCCTTTGGGACCACATGGTCCAATGGAGGAGACATCTTCATTATTTAAAAGTATAACTGCATACACAGCAAGCACCGTGCTGGAAGTAAGGGGAGGTGGCATTTCTGCTGTGACCTGCAGGAGATTATGAATGGGAAAGGAGAGGGCTCTGCGGATGGCGGGCAGAGGCTGTGCATGGATTTTGTGGCTGGAGTTTCTTATTTGATGCAACCGAACTTGTCCACTGAAGGCTGGACTCTGCCCTGGCTTCCTGCAGCAGCTTGGAACACATCCCCTTTCTCCCGATGTCTCACGACTCATGACTTCCCGATTCCCCTTAATTTTGGTCCCTCAGCATCTGACCTGGGCTTCCATGACCAGCCCTCCCTTTGCAGGCTGCCAGCAAATTTGTCCCTGGACCAATGGCTTCCCTGAGGCTGGAAAGACCTCGGCCACAGCAGAGCCTGTTCCCTGGGTGCCTTCTTTGCTCACTCCGTGCACACCTTGGAACGTGGTTTGGAAGCTGGGGAGTGTTCTTCACTCCAAATCCTCAGGCCCTTTGATTGTTGCAATGAACATTCTGGCCCACGTGGACCCCACCAACCAGACCCAGGGAACTGAAGAGGCTTCTGAAGCCACACTCCCACATGAGCATCGCTGTTGGATGGAACTTTCTGTGATGATGGAAATGGTCTCCATCGGCACTGTCCAACACGGTAGCCACTTCCCCGTGGCTGTGGAGTGTGGTTAGTGCAACAAGGAACCAATTTTTTTTTAATTGCAGCAAAATATGTGCAAAACTGACCATCTTAACCATTTTTTGCGGGCCTCTCACTGTTGTGGCCTCTCCCGTTGTGGAGCACAGGCTCCGGACGTGCAGGCTCAGCGGCCATGGCTCACGGGCCCAGCCGCTCTGCGGCACGTGGGATCTTCCCAGACCGGGGCACGAACCTGCATCCCCTGCATCGGCAGACGGACTCTCAACCACTGCGCCACCAGGGAAGCCCCATCTTAACCATTTTTAAGTGCACAGCTCAGTGGCATTACGTTACATTCCCATTGTTGAGCAACCATCCCCACCATCATCTCCAGAACTTTCTCATCTTCCCAAACTGAAACTCTGTCCCCATGAAACACTGACTCCCCAGCCCCTCCCCCAGCCCCTGGCCCCCACCATCTACTTCCTGTCTCTATGGATTTGACTCTTCTAGGGACCTTACGTGAGTGGAATCAGATCGTGTTTGTCCTTTTGTGTCTGGCTTATTTCACTGAGCATCATGTCCTCAAACTTCATCCATGTTGTAGCAGGTGTCAGAACCTCCTTCCTTTTTAACAAAGGCAGAATTCTAGTTGACGATATCACCAGTGGGTGCTTGACTATATCTTGGTAAGGAGGAAAACGTCTATACACAGTAAGATGAGCTAGCTTGAATAACTGTAGCTGCTTACATTTATACAATGAAAATCAATCATATATGTCAAAAAGGGGAGAATCCAAGCTTTGTATAGGTTCTTAGGCAAAATTTTCTGGAATTTTAATTCTCTCCAAGCTTGTCATGATCCAAAGGTGCCAGGGAAAAAATAGTCATTGAATAAGAGATGTGGAATGTGCAAATCATGATGAATAAATAGAGCTGGTTTTGCTATAAAAAAAATAAAAGGTTCCTTCCTTTTTAAGGGTAATACTATTTCATTGTGTGTATATACCACATTTTGTTTATCCATTCATCTGTCAATTGACTCTAGGGTTACTTAGACCTTTTGCTCACTGTGAATCATGCTGCTGTGATAATGGGTGTACAAATATCTCTTCAAGACTCTACTTTCAGTTCTTTTATGTATATACCCAGAAGTGAATTACTGAACCATACGGTACTTCTATTTTTAATGTTTTTATTGAAGTATCGTTGATTTAGAATGTTGTGTTAGTTCCAGGTGTACAGCACAGTGATTCAGTTTTATATATATACACTTCTATCCTTTTTCAGATACTTTTCCTTTTAGGTTATTACAAAATATTGACGTAAACCACAGCAATATCTTTTTGGATCCATCTCCTGGAGTAATGAAACAAAAATAAACAAATGGGACCTAATTACACTTAAAAGCTTTTGCACAGCAAAGGAAACCATAAACAAAACGAACACACAACCTACAGAATGGGAGAAAATATTTGCAAACAATGTGACTGACAAGGGATTAATTTCCAAAATACTTTTAATTTTTTGAGGAACCACCATACTACTTTGCACAGCGGCTGCACCATTTCACATTCCCACCAAGAGTACACAGTAGAAGGTTCCAGCTTCTACTGAGGAACCAAACTTTTCATTGTATTTCAATTTTAATTTTAAAATTGGGGGGGCTACTGGCTCTCGTATTGGACAGCAGAGGCTTAGCGAAAGAAACTCCTTGCCAAAGCCTACGGGTCTCATGTGGTCTAGTGCCTGCAGTCTCTCTGAGTCCTTCTCCCAAACCCAGGCAGTCGCCACTCCAGCATCCTTCCTGCCCCTCACACCCAGGCTCAGCCCTACCACAGGACCTTTGCATCTGCTGCTCTGGCTGCAGCATCCTCCCCTTATCCTCCCATAACTAGCTCCTTCTCAACCTTCAGGTCTCAACCCCTTAGAAAGACCTTCCCTGACCTCCCCTCTGGAAGTCACTTTCTCCTTCCTGAACCACGTTCTAACACATGATCCTATGACATTTTTCTTACAGCACTTATCACTCTCGAAAATTATCTTGGGTGCTTGTTGACTGTCTCTCTGGAGGGGAGCTTAGGGGGCAGGGCCACTCCTGCTCCATTCACTGCACTGGATCCCATGACACCTACTCCTAGGACAGGGCCTTGCACCCAACAGGAGCTCAGTAGACCCATGTCTGAAAAGACAGAAAGGAGGCAAAAGAAAGGCCTTTGGAGCAGTTCTAAGTCCCCAGTTTTTAGCCAGTGGCTCAGGAATTCATCCAAGAACTCTTGAGTTGTAGGAACTTCCCAAACACCATGAAAAATTACATGGAAAATTTGGAGCATCCACGCCTAGGTGCATAGTCTGATTTTCTACATAGATCAAGAAAGAATTAAGAAGCTGTAATAGGAGCAGGGTGGAGTTAACCCCACCAATGTCTGTGTAGGATTTTCAGCGTTTACATACCCGCCCCCCATTGGATTCTTACTTAATTCTAACAAAGACCCGGGGAGGGAGCGGGGTAAGTAACATTGTCTCCATCTCACAGAGGAGAGAAGACTTGCTCAGCTGAGATGCAGCAGGGCCAAAACCCGAACTTCAATCTTTTGGCTCTGAACTCGACATTCCTGGGTCTCAAGAAGTACACGGCCATCCACAGGGTCCACCCAGTCAGGGGAAGGAGTGACATGCAGACAGCTCTCCACCCACAGGCATGCCACAAAGCTTTCTCTAAAGAATCCATGACAGCCTCAGTTTTCTTGTCTGTCAAATGGGGATGATAAGCCCTTAACTCCTTCTCACACTTAAAAGAGGGGGGGTTTCCCTAGTGGTGCAGTGGTTGAGAGTCCACCTGCCGATGCAGGGGACACGGGTTCGTGCCCCGGTCCGGGAAGATCCCACATGCCGCGGAGCAGCTGGGCCCGTGAGCCATGGCCGCTGGGCCCACGCGTCCGGAGCCCGTGCTCCGCAGCGGGAGAGGCCACAACAGTGAGAGGCCGGCGTACCGCCAAAAAAAAAAAAAAAAGAGGGGATGCGGGTAAGGAACTGGATTCTTTGATAGACAAAGTGTAGGTTGGATATCAGTTAGCTACTCTGGGCATTATTATTATTTCCATTGTCATTAATAATCTGTCTAGAGGACCCAAGGAACTCCATGGCAGGAAGCAATACAGAAAGCAGACAATTATTTAGGACCCACAAAGACTCCACCCTCTGGGAAAGCACATGTGCGAGCAGGAAGGGGCCTGTTTCCTGGGCTGGGGCTGCATCTGAGGGTCAGTCCTTAAGTTCAAAAGAGGTGTCAGCAAAGACCTCACAAAAACTTCCCAAACACATAAGCTTTCCGGCCTAGACAATGCTAAGAAAAACGATCCAACACTCACAAATAAGGCCAGAGGTTAGCCACAGGGCTATTCAATCTTCCTCTGGAGCCCTGCCTAAGAGGCCCACTTGAGAACAACTTCATTCTCCAGCAAAGGAGCTGGCAACATTTTCCCATAGAGGGTCACAAAGCATATGTTCGGGGCTTATGTTCAGTGTCACAACTAGTCCACTCTGTCGCTGTGGCATGAAAACAGCCCAGAGAAGGCTTATGGGGACAAACGCATTGTGTCCAATAAAACTTTATATTTATACAAAAGCAAGCAATGGGCTGGATCATTTGCCAACCCAGGCAAATGATCAGAGGTAAGTTTCAATACAGTGAAACTTATCTGTGATTGATTTACTTATTTTTTAAAATTTTTATTTATTTATTTGGTTGTGCTGGGTCTTAGTTGCAGCAGGCAGGCTCCTTAGTTGAAGCTCCAGGGCTCCTTAGTTGCAACATGCAAACTCTTGTTGCGGCATGCATGTGGGATCTAGTTCCCTGACCAGGGATTGAACCTGGGTTCCCTGCCTTGGGAGCACGGAGTCTTAACCACTGTGCTACCAGGGAAGTCCCTGATTCACTATTTCTATTAGCGCCTCAACTCCAGGAAGCCAGATGTCAACTTATAGATGGATACGCTGTAAATCATTTTTTATCCCATAGAAGAAATAACCTCCAAAAATGACAGGTTTATTGCCCCTGGGACATGAAGTGTCCCCATATCTAACTTTGCAATCCTAGTTCAGTGATTATACATGCTTTGGCTTTACCATCCAGCCGGTGCCCTCACTAAAGGGTTAAAAGTGTTGACAGGTGCTTTTTTTGTGCTTTTTTTTTTTCTTTGCATAAGAGTTGTGTATTTTAACTTTTGAAGACTATACTTTGATAATGATACGTCTGCTCTGGGTGTCTCCCATTCCGTTTCCAAGTACTTTATCTTATTTAATAGAAGCGCCACTGCGGGTGTCCCCCACCCAGGTTGAATTATGAAAACCACACATCTGGCAAGATGAAAATGGAGGAGGGGTCTGACTCTCCTCTCCCTGTGCACCTTGCCCTGCCCTTTTATAGACACCAAATGAGCCACAGCCACAGTCCCAGCAGCCCTGGCTCAGAGGGCCACCACATCCAGGCTATTTCTGCCAGGGAGGATGGCAGCCTTCTCAAGAAAATGCCCAGCAGTCCGGGAGCTATGGACCTTCCCAGGACAGGTACATGATGTGTGTGTATGCAACATGCACACGCCCAGACCTCCCTCCTCCAAACACACAAGTTCCTTGTTCATCCATCTCCCATCCCCCACCCCCCACCCAAGCTGCCTTGGGCTGCTGGCCTCAATTTCCTCCCAATTCTCCCCTAAAGTTTCCAAAAGCCCCTGGTCTCCAGTTCCACTAGCAGAAGCAGCTACTACCCTCCTGAAACTCTCACCTCAAGTGGCTTTTTCACTACACCCCGCTGAGAAGATTGAAAACTGAACTCTAAGTAAACCAGCAGAGCGGGAAGGAGGGAGCAGTCAGCATCCTCCGGTTGGACCCTCTGAAGTAAGTGGAAGACTCCTCACCAAACGATGCTTTCCCCAGAGAGAGATCTACAGAAATGCCAACTGGTTTAAGAGATGTGGTATAAAGCAAAGGAGACAGGTGCAATTTGACCTCAGTATTTCTACTGCTAGGAATTATCCTGCAGACAAGGGACCATATGTGCACTTAGACACCTAGGCAAGGATATTCTTTACCCTACAGGACATTAACCATTGGGGTTTATAACTGCAAAAGCCTGTAAACAACATAAAAGTCCAAAGCAGGAGACTGTGTAAATAAATTAATGTGGATCAAGGAAGTAGAATAGTACGCAGCTGTAAAAATGGAAGTGTCTCTATGTATTTTGATGTTGGAGTCACTTCCAAGATAGCATTAAGGGGAAAAAAGTGTCTAAAGAACATAGCTTGTTCATGGAAAAAGGAAAGAGATGTACATTGTGGGAATACAAAATGGACAGCTAGAGTGGGAGACAGTTTGGTCATTTCTTATAACGTTAAACATATACTTCTGATCCTTACCACAGAACCTAGGGGTTTACCCAGGTGAAGTGAAGAACAAAACAAAATACTTATGTACACACAAAGACCTGTATTTGAATGTTTATAGTGGCTACATTTGTAATCACCCCAAACTGGAAACAAACTAAATATCCCTCAACTGGGGAATGGATAAACATTGTATCTCCATGCAACAAACTCTAGGGAGCCGTCAAAATAGAATGAAGTGCCGATTTCCACAACACAGGGATGAATTTCAAATGCATGGTATTGAGTGTAAGAAGCCGGTCTCCAAAGCTACACATTCTAGGATCCCATTTTATATGACATCCTGGAAAAAGCAAAACTATAGAGACAGTGAACACATTAGTGGTAACCAGGGGCTGGAACTGCAAATGACACACAGAAATTTGGAAGATGATGGAACCATTCCATATCTTGACTGTGGAAGTGGTTACATGACTATAGAATCAGTCAAAACTCACAGAACATTACACCAAAACGGGTGAACTCTGCTGTACAGAAATTACATCTTAAAATGAGGGGGAAAGAAAAGGACAAATAGGACATATGTCCGTCTGGAAGGGCCACAAGAAATGTGCCCCGTGACTGCCTGTGGGGAGGGGAATGTGGATGAAGTGGAGGGTGGGTAGCAACATCCTTGCATATCAGCACAAGTTGATTTTTTTTTTTTCCTATGTATGTGTACGCCCTTCTAAAACTGATCTCTATTTAAAAATACATTTTTAATATAACTGAATTACTCTGCTGAAACTAATCACTCTCACTTGAAACTAACACAACACTGTAAATAACTATACTTCAATAAAAATTTGAAAAATAAAAATACATTTTTAGAAACTCTGCTAGATGATTAAGAAATGTTTTTGATCCATTATACCATTCTACCCCCAAATATTCCCGAAGTGACTGTGTCAGAATAGCCGACAGGCATCAACGAGAGCTTTACAAAGTTTCTCTTAAGATCTTTTTTTGCCTTAGTACAAAATCAACAGTCAAAGCAACTAAACACCGTGTAAGAGAATTTTCTTGTTCTTAGAAAATACCCCCGAAGAATTAAAGGCAAAGGAACAATATGCGTGCATCTGACTCTCCGATGATTCAGGGGGGGAAAAATTAATATGTATATAATGTGTACATAAGTATAACAGAGAGATAATAAAACAAATGGGGTAAAACTAGTGAATTTAGATACAATTCTTGCAAGTTTTCTGTCAACTTGCAAACTACATCAAAATTAAACGTTACCAATTTATAACCAAGCAAGGTTAAAAGCTGCAATACTGGGAGAAAACAAAGGCCCTGCGGTAAATAACATGCTTATAAAAATACAGCCACTTTTGGTTTCTTTGCCTTTTTAAGTTCAAATCAATTTGGTTTTTCTCAGTTAAGTAGATATATAGTAAAAACAAAACAATAACTTTTTTTTTAAAAAAACCCTATTAAATGTTTCCATAGCACGACATATGTTAATAACATCTTGCTACATTCCTTTCCAAAGCCCGTGGTTAAAAAAAAAAAAAAAGATTTATTATTCCAAAAATTACTGCTTTCCAGAAATTTCCAAACGGAACAGTTGCGTCATGGGCCTGCAGACACATTAACCACAGGGCCTCGTGGCTCTCCCTGAAAGTGTGAATATTATAAACTCCATAAAGTAATTTACTTTGTTTCCATCCTAAGCCTTTCTCTCCCGCGCCCGCCCCAGACCCTGGCAGACAAGGTTCGAATCCCCGGAGCCCCGGGGCGCGGGCAGCACTTAGTCGGGAAATTCCTCCCTTTGGAATCTAGTTGATTTAATGGTGGGACTGGGGGTGGGGGAGCGCTAGGTGAACTTTTGACGGCTGGGTGGTCAACAAACGCCCTTTCGGGTATGCGCTCCCTGAGAAGCGGCGACCGCAGGAGGTCGCGTCCTTGAAGCTAGGAAGCTCCCCCTTTCCTCCCCTGACAATGCCACCCCCGCTGGCGCGAGTAGATTCGCTTCCCAGATGCGTTTGGACTCGTGTGGCGGAGCTCTTCGGAGAAATACGGCGCATGCAGGACAGAAAGGAGGCGGAGCCCCAAGGGGAGGGGGAGCCTCCCCGCTAAGGCAGCCTCAGGATTGGTTGGTTCCAGGCATCTGTGTGTGTGTTCAGGAGGGGCGGACGCTGGGCAGGAGAAGCCCCGCCCCCGCGAGCTAGTGGCGGCCGCGAAGCACAAAGCCCGAGGCGCACTCCGCTCCGTGAAATCCAGGCCAGGCAGTGACGGCGGCCGCAGCACCGCCCTCGCGCTCAACCAATGGGCGGGCGTGCTGCCGGGGCGCTGGCCCCGCCCCCGGGCGCTCGGGGCTCCGCTTGTCCGACTGGCGCCCCGGCAGTGACCGCCGCCGGGCGGTCCGCGCTGGGGGCTCCGGGAGGGCTTCTCGAGGGTGCAGACCTTGAAGGGCGGGTCTGCAGAGGATGGAACTTTGGAAAAAGTTAAAGAAAAGGAGAAGCCGAGTGTGCGGGCCGCCTCAAGCAGCCACCGGGTGGCTTGGTCCGCGCGCGGATCTGGGCTCGTGCCCGGGAGAAGATCGGGTCACCGCGTGGCAGGCAGCGCCTGGGATGGCCGAGGGGGGCCCTGGCCCCAGGCCTCACTCGAGAGGGGCTCAGAGAGGGGCAGCGGCTCGCCAAGGGTCGCACAGCACAGTCTCCCAAATTGGGGTGAGGGGGGCGTGGCAAGGGGAGAGTCCCACTCTGTCGGACCCTACCCACAAGGTTTAGACCCCTCACTCGCCCAGCATACCAAGGACCAGACTCATAAATTACATTCTTAATAAAACTTACAACGTTTCTTTTCGGGGTGCCCTCCGGCCACTGTTCCCCTAGCATTTGAAGATGTCCACTTATACTTGCAATTCCAGTAGACCGAAGCAGCAAATGGGCATTCACTAACGCCCCCCGCCCACTCCATGTGAATACACTTTAAAATGTATATTCCGTTTGCAGAATACAACATTCAACCCATATCGGTTAATAAGCTCTTATTAACCCTATTATTCAAACAACCATCTCCATTACAGATGGAGAAACTTAAGCACAGAAGGCTGTTTTGCTAATGCCAGCTCAGCTAGCAAGCAGCAGGGCCAAACTGGAACCCAGCTCTCCCAGGGAGACTGGGACGGCCTCTGGCATCAGGGACTTACACTGTGGGTTTAATTCACAGTGTTTCCCACTTTGACCCACCTGGATTTGGCACCTTCCTGGCACTGGGACGCAGAAAGGGATGGTGACCTTGTCTCTACTCTCCCAGGATGCACAAAAGAGACAGACAGGTAAGGCCCATGAAGGGGAGGCTTATTACTGCATCTGCCTTCTTACTGCATCCCAGTGCCAGGCACACACAGCAGGAGCACAGTGAAGCTCATAGAGGGAAAAAAAAAGTGGAGGGAATCAGGTGACTGGCTTTATCCCATCAGGAGAGGGACAGTACATGCAAATGTGTGAATCATCAGGGCTGCCTTTAACTATAAACAGTTCAGAGTTGATGAAGGGCAAAGTACAGAGGAAAAGGTATGGGACATCAGGGAGGCAGGATGGTTAGGGAGCCGAGGGGCTTGGACTTTGCATCACAGGAGGAGCCGAAGAAGGGCTTCAACCAGAAAAGACACCACCAGATCCACATTTGGGGCCAATTTTCTGGCTCTCTGGTGGGTGGCTGAAGAAGGCAAGAGGGAACAGGGAGGAATAGTCTGGCTTCTGAAGCCATCAGGGAGGTGGAGTCATCAGGATTTATCACATGGATGACTCCCAAGTTTCCACCTTGGGCAGGTGCAGAAGACTCAAAAGATGAACTAAGAAGAAAAACTAGGTGCTCAAACTTGGACCATCTGGTTTGAGGTGTGGAGTCCAGGATGTCAGGGCTTCTGCACATGACTGACTGTTTGCAGTTGCTAAGTCACACCTCAAACAACCCCAGCCTGCTCCTGAAAACCACTCTTGCTAAAGTGCCTGGGCCCTTGTTTGTCGTGGACATTTTAGAACTTTCCCTTCATTTATGTAGGTAATACATACACATTTTAGGCAATTAACTGTAACAATGACTTTTTAAAAGTTGTTGAGTTTTAAGGGCTTCCCTGGTGGCACAGTGGTTGGGAATCTGCCTGCCAATACAGGGGACACGGGTTAAAGCCCTGGTCCGGGAAGATCCCACATGCCATGGAGCAACAAAGCCCGTGTGCCACAACTACTGAGCCTGCACTCTACAGCCCGCGAGCCACAACTACTGAGCCCACATGCCATAACTACTGAAACCCACGTGCCTAGAGCCCGTGCTCTGCAACAAAGAGAAGCCACCACAATGAGAAGCCTGCACACCGCAACAAAGAGTAGCCCCCGCTCACCGCAACTAGAGAAAGCCCACGTGCAGCAACGAAGACCCAATGCAGCCAAAAATTAATTAATTATTTTTTAAATTGCTAATATTAAAAAAAAAAGTTGTTGAGTTTTAGCCTACTTGTGTTTTCTACTTCTTGAGGCAATGTAACTTTTACAGGATTTAGAAATTAATGGCAAGAGAGCACAACTTATGAGATGTGGGCATAGCTGTTCTCAGGGGCAAATTCAGAGCCTTAATTTCTTGCAAAAGGAAATGATTAACCTAAATAAAATAAGCACTTAAACCAGTAAATGAGGTTATTTTAATAATATTCCCCCAATTATTTATTACCAGAGCTGGCTTTATAATTGTTTCATGGATTTTAAGTTACATTTCCATTTTCCTTCTTTATTTTATGTACTTGTTCTTCCCACATCCTTTTTTTTTCTTAGTTACACTATATATATAGTGTAACTCTCTCTATATTGAGTCTTCCTGCTAAAACAGCACTGTCCAATAAACAGTCTGCATTGACAGAAAAGTTCTGTATCTGTGCTGTGCAATTTGGTAGTCACTAGCCACATGTAGACACTGGGTGATGGAAATTGGCTAGTGTGACTGAGAAACTGAATTAATTTTCCTGTGGCTAATGGCTACCCTATTGCGCACTGCAGCTCTAAAAGATCCAGCTCTTGAACTTGTCAGTTCTGTTTTTTCTAATCAGTTAGTCCCTGCTAATTTATTATTTCCTTCTTCCTGTGTACATTTGTTTCATTATTCGTTGTCTCATTTCTGTGATTTCTCTATATAATTATTTAAGTCTGCATTCACACCTCCCCAGTCTTCTAAAGCATCTATCCTTGCAGTGAAGAGATCCACCTTTGACCAAAGTTAAGAGTTGTGTTTTGTTTTTAATTATCACATGGCGGGAGTTTGTCTTGCATGCTTGCTTGGTTAAGCTTTTAAAAATTAATTTCCAGTTACGTGTACTTGCAGCCAGAGATTAGGCAGTTCAACGTCTGCTTTTTGGAATGCGTTGGGTTTCTTTTTTTTGTTTTTGTTTTTATTTGAGATTTAACAGGTGATTAGTTTTTCTAAATATTCCAAGAGCACTTTAAAATGTGTATTGTTTGCAGAATACAAAGTTCAGCCCATATCTTTTACCACGATCTTATTAACTGTATTATTCAAACTCCTTGTTGCCTAATTGAGGTTTATCTACATGATCAAGGCTATGTTTGTGACTCCCCTGAGGTTTCTTTTTTCTTTTCTTTTTTTAAAATTTATTTTTGGTTGCGGTGGGTCTTCGTTGCTGCGTGTGGGCTTTCTCTAGTCGTGGCGGGCAAGGGCTACTCTTCATTGCGGTGCGTGGGCTTCTCATTGTGTTGGCTTCTCTTCATTGCGGTGCGCAGGCTTCTCATTGTGGTGGCTTCTCTGTTGCAGAGCACAGGTTCTAGGCACACGGGCTCAGTAGTTGTGGCACGTGGGCTCAGTAGTTGTGGCGCACGGGCTTAGTTGCTCCACTGCATGCGGGATCTTCCCAGACCAGGGCTCGAACCTGTGTCCCCTGCATTGGCAGGCGGATTCTTAACCACTGCACCACCAGGGAAGCCCCTCCCCAGAGTTTTCTTAATTCTCTTTGTATTTCCTACAATTTGTTCTCTAAAGTTGGTTCTATGAATACTCTACCCTCATTAAAGACTGTCCCTTCACCAGTGCAAAACCTTTCTCCCCTTTCCTCCCTGATAATGCCTGCTGCCTTGAATTCTCTGCATATTTTTCTCATTCATATTTGCCCACAGGTTTAAGTTTTCTCTGTCATTTTTGGAATTAGGTATAACCATTTTCTTTTTCTTTTTTAATTGAAGTATAGTTGATTTACAATGTTGTGTTAATAGGTATAACCATATTCTAGTGGGGAGAGTTGAGAGAGAGAGAAAGAACCACAACCTCCACGGGAACAAGGAAGTGGGAATGGGAAATGTCAGAGTCTGAAATCTGTCTCTGTGGAAGGTCTGAATTGCAAGAAGGGTTTCCCTGGGGACAATCTCCACCATAAAAAGGTCCACTCACATGACTGATGGCTTCTCAGTAACAAGTACACGGTGGTCTTGATTAGTGTACAGGTCGACAGAAGCCAGTTTCCCTGGAGCTGCTACACCCACGGGCTGGCAGAGTTTGGGCACAGTGACAGGGAATGGAGAAAATTTCCTCAACTCCTAAAGGACAAAAATAAACAGTAGAATGTACTACCTCTCTGTGGAGACACCATGAAACGGAATCATCAGAATGAAAAAAACACCTATTTTAAATTCCATCATGACCAAAAAGAGACAACGTTCAGCTTATTTCCTTATTGAGTTGGTTCCTAAAGCCAGCCTGGCTGCTTTATTTTTCCATCTAGAAGAAATGAGAAGCTTGGTGTGGCGTGTCCATTCCAGGAGCCCCGTGGCTGTTCTTGGGACACTCCAGTGTGTACACTTCAGACACTGCTATTCTACTAGAAGAAGATGGAGTTCTCTGATGGGGGTGGGGGTACCCATTTGCTGCCCATGTTTATTTCGACTTAAGAAAAGAATGTATTTGTCCCTTTGCCACTGGATCCTCAGACTTTTACTGGGTCTTTGGATCCACTTTGCAGCCCTCTATCTACCTGAGCAAACACCCCGTACACCTGGAACTTCCTGGCTCTGCTTCTATTAACGATGCCAAGCCCCAGCACACACTTGGGAGAAATGCATGAAGGAAATTAAAGCTGTGCAAATGCTTTCCCATCCGACTGAATGCAAGGCATCATCTAATAAAGTTCTAAGAAAGATGGATAGCATTTCAACTCCCAAACTAAGTCACCTGATGGGGAGAAAGCTTACTGGTAAAAAAAAAAAAAAAAAAAAAAAGCCTCTTTTACATGCATACTACGACCCTGGAGGAATTTTCTTTCCCCACCAGGATCAACAATATCCACACCCTCACTCTCCAGCCAGTATTTATTCACAGGTGGATTGTTTTCTGCACCATGGAGATGCCCTAGAAACCCTTTTGACCCCTACAGACAGGTTCTCTGACTACTAACTTTTAGTTTCTTAATTAAAACGTTGACTAGGCAGCAAAACACACCCTGTTGCCAATCCCATCACCATCTCCCTTCTAGGTCCCTCAATCAACAGCTCTGAGCTCCTACTGAGTGGCAGGCACCATCCTGGGCGCTGAACACAAGCTGGTGAATAGAACAGACACAGTTCGACCCGCCTCCTGGGGAGACAGAAATCAGTGCACCAGCACAAGAACATTTAGTTACAAATCAAGAACATTTTGTTACAAATCATGCTGATACTCCAAGCAAGTTCACAGTGGGGCTGTAACGGGCCTAACCTGTTAATTTCCTCAGATGGTTTTTCTGTTAAAGCTAAAGAGTTTCTTTCTTGCCTTGAACAGCCAGAGAGCCAAATGCCATTTTCTGGCTGAACCCTCTGCCTTACCTTAGTCACTCCAGTTTCCCCCTCCATCTTTGCCATGTGATCAAGTTGATGGACAGACGGACAGTCAACCATGCTTCCTAGTCCCTCGGCCTCCAGGCCTGGGATGGGGAAGGTGTGATGGGCTCAGATTGTCCAAATGTGTGCTCTCGAGGCTCACCCGTCACACCTGGGATCCACAGCTTCAAATCACTCATGTGTGGAGCACAAAGAATTATGAAGCCAGGCAGACCTGGGTTTGGAGTGGATGCAGCCATTTCCTCATCACATGATTCCACTTTTTGTGCCTTGGTTTCCCTATGTGTACACGGGGACAGTAATAGTACCTTGGGCTGTCCTGAGCATCAGATGGGATAATGCCTGAAATGTGCCTGGCACACCATCTGGCCCCTTGCAGGGTTTGCAAAGGTGTCATCAGCACCAGCAACAATTTCAGACATCTCCTCTCTCAGTCACCTCCATAAAATAGCTATAACAGTGTCCAGTATCCTGTGGGGAAGGGGGGTGGGCATTGGATGGATTAAATGACCAATTTTTTTTTTTTTTTTTTTTTTTGCGGTACGCGGGCCTCTCACTGTTGTGGCCTCTCCCGTTGCAGAGCACAGGCTCCGGACGCGCAGGCTCAGCGGCCATGGCTCACGGGCCCAGCCGCTCCATGGCACGTGGGATCTTCCCGGACCGGGGCACAAACCCGTGTCCCCTGCATCGGCAGGCGGACTCTCAACCACTGCGCCACCAGGGAAGCCCTAAATGACCAAATTTAAAGCGTGCCCCCAGAAATATTTGTTTCCTTCCCCTTGAGGCGTTCTTGGGGAAACTGTGTTCATCCTCACTTTTGCATGTTGCTCCACAAATCTGCCAGGTATGGGAGGAGGGACAGACTGAGACATGGTTTCATTGGTGACCCTGGACTAACGGCTGATCCTGCAAATCCAGCTCGTCGCTGTGCTCCATCCAATTCAACAAATGCAAATACATACCTGTTCTGTGCCAGGCAGCCGCAGGCCAGGCATGGGAGGCAGCAACGAATGGGCTGTCCCTGCCCTCCAGGACTCCCACAAGTGAGCACAGAAAGGTCCCAGCTGGACACTTCTGTATGTCCCTCGGGATCTGAACCCACAGTCTCTGCACATTCCCATCAACCCCACACTGCCCTCTTCCTCAAAAGGAAATAGCCTATGTGACAAAGCGAAAGAGAGGCATGGACATATATACACTACCAAACGTAAGGTAGATAGATAGTGGGAAGCAGCCGGATAGCACAGGGAGATCAGCTCGGTGCTTTGTGACCGCCTGGAGGGGTGGGATGGGGAGGGTGGGAGGGAGGGAGATGCATGAGGGAAGGGATGTGGGAACAGATGTATATGTATGACTGATTCACTTTGTTATAAAGCAGAAACTAATAAAAAATAAAAAAATAAAAATAAATAAAAATTAAAAAAATTAGGAAAAAAAAAGGAAATAGCCTAAAAGAAGTGCTCAGGGGGACTTCTCTGGTGGTGCAGTGGTTGAGAATCCACCTGCCAGTGCAGGGGACAGGGGTTCAAGCCCTTGTCCGGGAAGATCCCACATGCCCCACAGCAACTAAGCCCGTGTGCCACAAATACTGAGCCTGCGCTCTAGACCTAGCGAGCCACAACTACTGAAGCCCGCGTGCCACAACTACTGAGGCCCTCGCGCCTAGAGCCCATGCTCGGCAACACGAGAAGCCACCGCAATGAGAAGCCCGCACGCCTCAACGAAGAGCAGCCCCCACCCACCACAACTAGAAGAAGCCCGCGAAGACCCAACACAGCCAAAAATAAATAAATAAATAAAAATTTAAAAAAAAGAAGTGCCCAGGGCTCTAAATAAAACACACTGCATGCTCTTTCTAAAGCCCATGTCATAAAACAACTGCGCTTCCCAGTGATATTTCAATGGCCTCTGAAACCACTTGGAAGTTTCTAGAAGGGCTCTCCCACAGTAGCAGAACACTGGGACTGAAAGGGAAAACACAAGATGCCCAATTTTCCTCTCAGAAATCAAGATTTAATAGCCTCCTAAGGAAACCATAATTGGAGGGCTATGGGGTGCATTCCTCCCCGAGGCCTGTGATTATGGAACGCCAGGAAAGGTTGGGAATTTGGACCGTGAGCAACTTTGGGCTCAGACTAAAATGAGTCTGACCCAAAGCAAGAGGTGTAGCTAAGTCCCTTCATGCACACACACAGACACTGAAAGAGAGCTGGATGGGGCACAAAGAGATTGGAAAGAAATTCTCATGCAGAGAAACAAAGCTACAGTCAGCTAAAATATGGGTCCGGGGTGGGGGATGGCCAAGATAAGGACTGGCCCATTGGTGCCGGAGTCAGCTACCCCTCCAAGAGAAAGCCAGGAGGCAGATGCTAAGCTGAGGGAGGGTGGTCTAATGGAAGGATGTGAGACAGGTGGTCCTTACACCCCACTTGGTATTTTATTTAGGGTAGGGTGTGCCAGTGGTTAGAAACTAAGGCCAGAGAATAAGATCCAAGGTGGGCTCTGCCATTCCCTGATTCTGGGCTCTTGGGTAAGTGTCTTAGCTTCTCCAAACCTTGTTTTCCCCTTTTGTAAAATGGAAGATCATTAGGCCACCCACTTTGTAGAGTTGCTATGAGGTCCATTCTGTGCCTCGGTTGTGGCACAGAAATAAAGATGTGTTCCAGGGAATTCCCTGGCAGTCCAGTGGTTAGGACTCTGAGCTCTCACTGCCGAGGGCCCAGGTTCAGTCCTGGTCAGGGAACTAAGATCTCACAAGCCATGCAGCATGGAGAAAGAAAGGAAGGAAGGAAGGAAGGAAGGAAGGAAGGAAGAAAACCTATTCCTTCAAAATCCCCAGGCAACCTCAGGGCCTTTGCACATGCTGTTCTGACCACCTAGAATTCACTCTGCCCCACACCCCACCCCGTGCTGCCCATGGCAACTTCCCCTTCATCCTTCTGGTCTAAGCTCAAACCTTAGCCTCAGAGGGGCTCCCTCAACCTCTTTATCTAAAGGAGACCCCTCTCACTTCACCCCATCTTGTCACCCTGACGTAATTGCTTCCAGGATTTATTGCCACCTGAAATTATCTTGTCCATCTCTCTGTGGACATGTTTACTGCTGCCTGGCCCACTGGAACATGGGCTACAGGAGAGCAGGCCCCTTGCATTTTTTAATTCACTGCCAGACCCCAGAGCCCATCACAGATGGAGAGCCACACAAACAGTAGCTGCTGCTTTTAATAATGTCCTCATGTGGGCTAAGAATTCTGCCAGCCCACAGTAAACATGGGGGCCAGTCACAGACCTGAAGGGTGACAAAACTGAGGCCTCCCTAGCAGTGGGTTGGGCCACAGGGCAATGCCACATCTCAGCCCCCTGTTTCTATCTGAGAAGTGAATTACAGCCTTTTCTGCTCACCATATTTATAGGGAAAATGGGGTTAGGTCCACGGCAGTCAAGCACATCATCAGTGGCACATAATAAAACAAGAATCTAATTTTAAAAAAAGAGTAACAGTTTTACACATGTTAAATGGTTAAGAAATACACAATCATGGCAATATATAAGACACTTGATCTTGAAAGGGCCTGAAGTTTGCTTGTACGGAAGTGGGTGTCGGAAGGCTGTAGCCTGTGAGTGATAGTGAAAAGATGGAGAGGGAGGGTTGTCTGAAATCGGATGCAAAGTCAGAACCTCAGATGCAGATGGTGGCGGCTCGTAACCCATGAGGGGAGCTGAGGGGGCTGGTGGGTGTTTGAGGTGCGTGCCCACGTTTTGTGTCACCTGGGTGCAGTTTTCAGAGTTCAGCTCCCCTGGTGTTTCTCGGAGATGAGATCGCACAGAAGCAAACTCAAAAAAAAATTTTTTTTTCTTATCCTTCCCCCTCCCCGTATCCTCAAGTCCATTCTCTAGTAAGTCTGAGTCTTTATTCCTGTCTTGCCCCTAGGTTCTTCATGACCTTTATTTTTTTTTTTAAGATTACATATATATGTGTTAGCATACGGTATTTGTTTTTCTCTTTCTGACTTACTTCACTCTGTATGACAGACTCTAGGTCCATCCACCTAACTACAAATAACTCAATTTCGTTTCTTTTTATGGCTGAGTAATATTCCATTGTATATATGTGCCACATCTTCTTTATCCATTCATCTGTTGATGGACACTTACGTTGCTTCCAGCTCCTGGCTATTGTAAATAGAGCTGCAGTGAACATTGTGGTACATGATTCTTTTTGAATTATGGTTTTCTCAGGGTATATGCCCAGTAGTGGGATTGCTGTGTCGTATGGTAGTTCTATTTTTAGTTTTTTCAGGAACCTCCATACTGTTCTCCATAGTGGCTGTATCAATTTACATTCCCACCAACAGTGCAGGAGGGTTTCCTTTTCTCCACACCCTCTCCAGCATTTATTGTTTGTAGATTTTTTGATGATGGCCATTCTGACCAGTGTGAGATGATATCTCATTGTAGTTTTGCTTTGCATTTCTCTAATGATTAATGATGGCAAACTCAAAATTTGCATCATGCTCAAATTGGTCCTGTATAGTGTTGGAATAAATTCAAGTCTTCAAATCGAGCCTTAGAGCAGGGCTGACCGTACAACCTTGGAAACAACACAGACCAGGTGGGAGCGTCCAGTGTAATGTCACCCACACTGGAGCCTGGATGCATGACCCACCTGAGGCCAGTGTGGGTCTCAGCACAAGCCTGGCATCGCCATCATAATTAAGGCTTAATTCCTCCAAGCACGCCTTGCAGAGAGCAGTGAATGTACAACACACCTCCCTCCCCTGGGCAGCCTGCAGAGGCTAGACATTTATTTGGAATCTCCAGCTTACGCTCTTAAATGTGTGCACACGTTGAGATCGACCCTGCAGAAGTCATCTATTTGACTCCATAAAAGAGCCGTGTGGGTTTGAGGATAAAAATCACAAGTGAATAACTCGCAGGTTAAAATCCAGAATGTTCTGCATCACCCCCCATCTTTGAATACGAATTCACCTGCACCTTCCAGTGCCAGAGCAAGGTCTGGGATGCCGTCAGCATCCCCCAAACAAAAATTGCTGTACCTTTCAAGGAGGAGGACACTCAGCAGCTTCACCATTGATAATAACAAAGGGCTGGAAATGTCCATGGATTGTGGGTTGGATAAATACATCACTAATGACCGTGGCCACAGAAGAAAAAGATTCTGACAACTTTCCAGGAACTGCTGTTAATGGAGAAAGCCGAGCCACAGAGCAACAGGGAAAAAAGAGTATTTGTGTAAAAGGGGGGCAGGCAGATGTGTGTGACAGCCACACATGTGTACACATAAAATTCCACGGGGTGAAGAAGAAACTCAGAGTGATGGTTGTGTCTGGGGAGAGAGTGGATGAGGAAAGGCCTTACTTACTTTTTCTTGTAAATCTCTTTAAAATGGGTTTGACCATTGCATTTTTAAAAACAGGTTGAATGGAGGGAAGGGAAGGGGCAATATAGGGGTAGGGGATTAAGAGGTACAAAGTACTGTGTATAAAATAAGCTACAAGGATATATTGTACCACACAGGAAATATAGCCAATATTTTATAATAACTATAAATGGAGTATGACCTTTAAAAATTGTGAATCACTATATTATACACCAGTAACTTATGGAATATTGTACATCAACTATACTTCAATAAAATTTTAAAAAAGAAAAAAATATAGTGCATTAATATACTGAGGGGGGAGTTTCCCTGGTGGCGCAGTGGTTAAGAATCCACCTGCCAATGCAGGGGACACGCGTTCGAGCCCTGGTTTGGGAAGATCCCACATGTCGCGGAGCAACTAAGCCCGTGCATCACAACTACTGAGCCTACTCTCTAGAGCCCACGAGCCACAACTACTGAGCCCACGTGCCTACAGCCCGTGCTCTGCAACAAGAGAAGCCACCACCATGAGAAGCCTGTACACCACAACAAAGAGTAGCCCCCGCTCGCCGCAACTAGAGAAAGCCCTCACACAGCAATGAAGACCCAACGCAGCCAAAAATAAAAAATAATTTTTAATTAAAAAAAAATACTGAGGGGTTTGGTGTTTTTGTTTGTTTGTTTTGGTGCTGCTTTATGTTTTGTGCTCCATGGTCCCCATCCAGAGACTTCAGTCAAACTGCCCTTGAAACAACCAGGTAATTCTAGAAAAATTGACCCCTTTGGGGTCAAGTTGTTGCTTTATTTAGCAATAAGCTAAATTCCATTTTCAGGAGCTGATGCTGCCAGCCCTTCCATTCCAGGGAAGGATTTTATTCCACCCTCTGATTTTTCCAAAGCCAGCCTTTGAGAAGGATATGCATGCCAAGCTTCCTCAATGAGTGACCTGGGGCATCAGGGCCAGGTAAGTTCCGGGTTTTATTATTAGCAACAAATTAAATTAACTAACGACAAAAGCAAAGCACACAACCCAGTGACCCTCTGAACCAAAACATGCACAAGCACATTTACACAGGGGCCAGAGTTATGAGCGGAGCAGCTGTGTCCTCTCCCACGGATGGAGAGCTATGGGGTGGGCAGTCATGGGGTAGGACGCTGTCTCCATAGACACAAACTGGACCAATCCACAGAGCTTACTGAGGGAGGTGGCCTGGGCAAGAGGCAGCAAACACACCTTCTGCCCAACAGGACTTTGGAGGGGATATTGGGTAATGGAGACAGGGCAGGACGCCACTACCACCCCTTCCTTTATCCTTGCCAGTTTCACATCTGGTAACTCCGGGGTACTTTCCCAAGTCACCAACTTGGACCAAGAAAGATCTCAGACTGAGAATGCCATCTCTGTGGTCTTAGAGTACGGTTTCTCAACTGTTGACAGCTGGGGCCAGATCATTCTCTGTGATGGGAGACTGTCCTGGGCACTACAGGGTGTGGGGCAGCATCCCCGGTCCCCACCCACTAGATGCCAGGAAACCCCCCGTCGCTCCCAGTTGTCACAACCACAGATGTCCCCAGACATCGCCAGAATCACCCTCGGGTGAGAACCACTGCCTTAGAGCATCACCCGTGGCAAAGACAGAGGGAAATCATAAAAGCAGATGGGGCTGAAATGTCCATCTCGCCCTGACTTACAGCTTCAGAGGCTCCAGCGCCCCTCCCCCAGGCCTCCCTGCAGGTCACACCCCAGTTTCTGGTCATCCCCACACTCCACTTCTTGCAACCCCAGCTCAGCTCCCAACTTGCACACATGCGTGGAAGCACCATCCACCTGTTGGAATTTTGCTGAGAGCCACCACGCGCCAGGCCATGGGTGTCCTGTGGCCACGGCCCTCATGATGTTTCCAGCCTAGCAGGCAGCCAGGCAGAGTTAGGGAGAAGTTCCTACTTGCTTCTGGGCCACCCCCTGCCAGCCTCCAGCAGCCCCAGTCCCTCAGTGATTTCCTGCAGCAGAGGGGGACCCCAGGCCAGCAGTGAGGGTCCTTTCTCAGCTCCATTTAAAATATGAGCCTTGGAACTAATGCTGAGGATTCCTCAAACCACTATAGGGCACTGCAAGAACCCACCCTTGATGAAGTATGCAAAGAATTATTATTAAAGATCCATTTTCCTTTTGTTTCTCTCACCAGGGAATACTCAGGATAAATTCTCCTTTCTGGGGTTTCTTTGGTTTTTTTTTTGCAGTACGCGGGCCTCTCACTGTTGTGGCCTCTCCCGTTGCGGAGCACAGGCTCTGGACACGCAGGCTCAGCAGCCACGGCTCACAGGCCTAGCCACTCCGCGGCATGTGGGACCTTCCCGGACCGGGGCACGATCCCGTGTCCCCTGCATCGGCAGGCAGACTCTCAACCACTGCGCCACCAGGGAAGCCCACTTTCTGGGTTTTTAATACATGGAGACAAAGAGTGTCTTAGGACGATTTCAGAAGCAAAGGTTGCAAATCATTTGCCCACCTTTAGAGTCAGATGATCTTTAGCCTGGTGCACGGGCTGCTAAAAGAACTCACTAAGAAAAGGACACCATCAGCAACCCAACTCCAGCGGGGAAAGGCTTCTAACAGATAAAGTTAAATAGAACTGCTCGATGTGAGAAGAAGGAAGTAGACACTTTGGGGTCCACGTTTTTGGACATTTCCGAGCAATTTCAAGTGTCTTGTTTCATTCCATTCCCCAAGGTCATCTTGTAAAATGGGTTGGGTTTTCTCATTTCTCCTAGAGACCTGACTGAGGGCACACACAGCCAGGGGGTGAAAAAGCAGGGCTTTATCCTGTACTTACTTGCATGTGGTGGAAAATCCACTAGCTGCCCACAGCCTGGGCACACATGTGCGAGATGTCAGTGCAGAGTTGGGTTTTAAAACCCAAGGAGCACCACTGACACATGACTGGATAAGCCCAGTGTGGTCCATCCATGCCATGGATTATTATTCAGCCTTAAAAAGGAAGGAGATTCTGACACCTGCTCCAACATGGATGAACCCTGAGGACATGAAACTCAGTGAAAGAAGCCAATCACAAAAGGACAAGTACTGTCTGATTCTACTTATACAAGGTCCCTAGAGGAGTCAGATCCATAAAGACATAAGGTAAGATGGCGGGCGCCAGGGACTGGGGGAGGGGCTGGGGAGTCAGTGTTTCACGGGGACAGAGTTTCATTTTGGGGAGATGAGAAAGTTCTGGAGATGGATGGTGGGGATGTTTGCAAAACTGTGTAAATGGACTTAGTGACAGCGAACCGTACACTTAAAAATGGTTAAAATGATAAATTTCACATTATGTATATATTACCACGAAAAAGCAGAAAAAAAAAACCAACTCAAGGAGCAATAATGGTAGCCAGCCCTATGCCAGGCATTGTAGTAGGGGACTCTGCATTCTCCCATTCACCACATCAGGTCCAAAATTATCCTCATTTTGTAAATGAGGGAACAGAAGGTTCAGTCATTTGCTCAAGGTCACATATCAAGGTCGTGGTGGATGGAGCCAGGATTTGAACCCAGGCAGTCTAGCTCTAGAGCTGTAACTTTTTTTTTTTTTTTTTTTGCGGTACGCGGGCCTCTCACTGCTGTGGCCTCTCCCATTGCGGAGCACAGGCTCCAGACACGCAGGCTCAGCGGCCATGGCTCACGGGCCCAGCCGCTCCGCGGCATGTGGGATCCTCCCGGACCGGGGCACAAACCCGTGTCCCCTGCATCGGCAGGCGGACTCTCAACCACTGCGCCACCAGGGAAGCCCCAGAGCTGTAACTTTTTAATATCCACATTGTACAGTCTTCAAACTCAGGCTTCCTGACTCTTCACATCCACCAATACCCCCTGCCTTCCAGTAAATTCCTTGCACTTCCTCGCATGAATCTCCAATAGCTGCCTTTTTGCCCATGACCATCTCGACAACACGTGAGAATTGTGACGATCACAGGACCCCCAGCCTGACCACACTTGCTCTTTCTCTAGTTTGACTGGCCTTGAGCTGGGCCCTGGTGACACACAGGGGGACAAAGGGCTCCCAGTCCAGTGGGGAGCAGGACAGAACTGATACCAAGTAGAGCTCAGACTCTGAGGTCAGGCAGATACGTATTCAATAACCGACTCTACCTGCCCATATGTGAGGTCCTGCAAATTCTTGGGCCTCAGTTTCCCCATCTGTGAAACAGAGGTAATGAATAAACTACGTGCTCATCCGTAGGGGGAAATTCAGTCTAAGAAGCAAACCAGGTAGGAGAGGAAACATTTTCCCTGAAGGGAGAAGGTGACCTCCTTTCCTACCGCAGCCCCTAAACTCATTCCTTCCAAGGCCTTGTCATTTACGTCCACCGCAGCGCCTGAGAAAGCAAGGCCTGGGTCAAATTTCCCCTGTGCCTGCCTTCCATACACGTTTACTGAACAAATAAACAAATGGGTTGGAGGTGACAGAAACCTCAAGACGATGGGTCATCAGCTGCCTGACTGGAGGGAACCAGTTGTATGCACTCAAGTTAAAAGTTGAAAGACTCCCCAAGGTCACGGAGCTGGGACTCTAACCTGGCCTGAGGTCTTTGTTCCTCTCTGCTGGGCTTACCCAGGTTAGACCATGACTTTCTTTGCAGGTGGGCAAACATTTGGAGGTTTTAAACCTACCAAAGCTAAAGCCCAGGGAGACAGAACAGAGGCCAACTTCATGCCCGGCACTGTGTTAGGGAATTTTCAAACACTGTCTCATGAAATCCACCCAACAACCATACACATCAGATGATATTATTTATCCCAATTTTTTTTTTTTTTTTTTTTTTTGCAGTACACGGGCCTCTCACTGTTGTGGCCTCTCTCGTTGCAGAGCACAGGCTCCGGACGCGCAGGCTCAGCGGCCATGGCTCACGGGCCCAGCTGCTCCGCGGCATGTGGGATCTTCCCGGACCAGGGCACGAACCCGTGTCCCCTGCATCGGCAGGCGGACTCTCAACCACTGCGCCACCAGGGAAGCCCTATCCCAATTTTATAGATGCGGGAACAGAGGTGTTAAGTAAGTCCCAAGGTCACACAGCAAAGAAGTGGTCAAACCTGGATTTGAACCCAGGACTAGGGCTCCTGTCCACGTATGTCAATGTCATCACCACTGAGCTCGGGCACCCTCTCTTCCAGAGTGTCGAAAGCTTCTAACCAGGATGCAAAGGAACCCGCTCCACGTCATCACGCCTCCAAAGACAGAGAAAGATTCAAAGTGCGACACTTCGCACAAATGGTCAGCAAGCCAGAAAATACTGAGCCTCCTTTGCTGAGGACATTTCCCCTTTCTGCTTCCCCCCTCTTCCTCCAATGCCATGTTCACACCATGAGACACAGCTCCGTTGGGAATCAGGATGAAAACTGAAAGAGGTTTTTGAGCCTCATTTTAGGGGAAGGTGGTGAAGAAGAAAACGTAGCCCTGTGCTGGCACATGGTAAACACCCAAGAAAGAGTCATGGATCTTCTGCATGACACCATTTTCGAGAGGCTGCATCGGAGTCTGGGTCGGTTGAAGGAGGGAGGACACACAGAGACCACGTCCTCAATAAGCCAGCAGGGTGCCCGGTGGTCCACTGAACAGCACTGGGAAAGGAAAGATGGCAGAGGCGCTAGGAAGGAGAAGGGACTCTTAACCAACATCTGACCCAGCTTGACCCTTTGGGCTGCAGCCTCCACGGAGATCCCTGGCCTCCAATGACCTTGAGCGGTCTTGGCCCTGAATGCTAGCCCTGAACCTGTTTCCTATTTACTCTGCTAAGTCCTGACACTTGACACAGGCAACTTCGCTAGTGGATGATGATTATGCCCTCCCCTCGCTCTTGCAGGGAGGCATCTCCATCCTTGGGGAGAGCCAGGCTGGAGGAATTGTGCTACAAGGAAACCTGACCACGCCAGGGACGTGGTGCCAGCTCCCACACAGGGCAAAGAGGAAGGTCAATGTACAACACTGACTAAAACCCCAGGGGTTACTGTCTGCCGGATGCTTTGCTTAGGTCATCATAAGCATTAATTACCTCATTTAATTCTCACCCAAACCAAGAAATGGAACCGTCTAGAGAAAGAAACCCAGCATGAAGATACGAGAGGGCCTTTGGGGTGATGACCATCGTTGGGGATGAGTCAAAGAGAATTCAACAGGTCTCCGGGCTCTGGTGTAAGAGTCTGCTGCTGGGTGAAACCTAGGGTGACCACCTATTCCGGTTTGCCTGGGATTGATGGGTTTCCCAAGAAGCAGCTCTTAGTACTAAAACTAAGAAAGTCCTAGGCAAACCAGGACAAGTTGGTCACTCTAGTGACCTAATTCTGGCTTCTAGGTATTGGCCTCTGGCCAGCTTTAAGAGGAACAGGAGGCTGAAGTCAGTACAGGATGTGCTTCTTCTTCATCAAACTCCTATTCACCCTTCAAAACCCAGTGCAGAAGGACCCTTCCTCTATAAGGCAGAGTATAGCAGGAAAAGCTGAGGTTCTGAAGCCAGACCCTAGGTCCAAATCCTAGGTCCATGAAAAGATCATTATGAGGTCCATGTACCTGGTAGGTGGTGCTTAATAAATACTGGCCTGTGGATGTTCCCAGGTGCTTCAGAGCCCTTAATCTGCTGTATCTGTTACCTGTCCTTGTCCTCCATTAGACCGAGAGTTCCCCATCTGCCCTTCCCTGAACCACCGGAACAAACTAGCACAGACACACACACACACACACACACACACACAAACACACACAAGATAAAATCTTGTAATGTGCAAACCAGTTAACGCAAATCTCCACTGCAGTCTTTCCCCCTCACCCTCAAGCCCTGACACCAAGCAGGGCTGTTTTTCACTTGGTTTTTCCTCTCCCAGTGATTTCACAAGAGCCCACAGAGAGGCGTGCAGCGAAGTAAACAAGAGAAGCTCTGAAAACCCATTCATGGGCAGCTCAAAGGTGTCGGGCAGCCCAACAGTGCCGCCGCCGCCGAGTCTTCAGCTGTGGGGACAAAGAGGCTCCGTGAAGCTGAGGAGACTTGCCAACGGTCCCACTCCGGGCAACCAAGCCACATCTGGACCAGAGGAACAAGAATGCACAAAGAAAGACACTGTCGCGGCCAGAGGATACAGGTCTTAGTCGTACCCAGGGAGGGGCAAAGAAAGCAGAAAGACATGCAGTCCCGAGGAAACGCACTGTGGTTCAACATAGCGGGGAGTGTTTTGATGAAGCTCATGTACGAAAGTGGAGATGGTCCGGGCTAACCAATCACCGGTGGGCTTTTGCACAAATAAACCAGGGCCTTTTACACAGGGGCCTGGGGACTGTGCAGAAGATTCTAAATGCCATGAAATATCCAGGTTACACTTATCTCTAAGTTGGCTTGGCTGAAAAAGGTCTTCGGCCAAACTGCACCAGAGGAGTGGGGAGAGAAGGAGAAACAGCAAGGTTAAGGGGCAAAAGGGGGTGGTGGGGAGGTCACAGCTGACCGAGGAGAGAAAAGAAGACCATGGAGAGACAGGTGACTGTCCCATCAGGGCAGCATGAGAAAGGAGAGTCTGTCCCCATGCACTAACGCTCAGAGAGCGCTTCCTACATGCCAAGCACTGTGCTGATGGCTAACCATTTATTCCTCTATCTCCATCTAACAGATGAGAAGGGAGGCACAGAGAGGTTAAGTCACTGCCCACGGTCACAAAGCTAGTGAGTGGCCGGGCCTCAGCTGGACAATCCAGCGTTGCCATGAGCCAGTTGCCATCGTGGGTATGAGATGATTCTTTTTTTATTCCGCCCTACTGTGTGTGATGTACTCAGGGGAAAATGCTGAAAATCCCCTTCCCTGACTCTTCCTCCAGATCAGTTTAGGGGTGCTCAAGTTCCCAGCACCCGCCCTGAACCAAATAAACTTGACTGGCATCCTGGACTTTTCTAGTCTCCGATGTCACTGATCAGGTGTTTAACAGATGGCTTCCAAGGCGGGGCCAGGGGGAGGGTGGCATCCGCCTGTTTGCTCCCCGCTTCTGTGTCCTCCTTGTCTCCTCGTACAGCACCTGGGAAATCCATAAACCCACCCGCACTGGATTGTAATCACATTTCCTCAGATTCCTTGGTCCCCCAAGGGTGGAGATGTGGTTTTTGTCAGCAGGCAGCACTGCGATGCCAAACCACTGATTCTACACACACGTGGCTGACAACTGGGCCCTGGTTTCCATTTTGCCGTGAAAAGGAATAGAAAACAACTGCAGAGTGCCCTCCCTCCTCCACATTCCATCATCCTCATCCAGTGGTCCTCAAACGGGGGTGAGTCTGCCCCCAACCCCAAGGGACATTGGTGATGTCTGGAGACGTTTGTGGTTTTCACAACTGGGGCGATGGGTGCTTCTGGCATCGAGAGGGTGGAAACACCCTGCACGCAGGGCACAGGACAGTCTCCAACATGGAGAATTATCCCCCCTTGTACGTCGTTAAGTGCCAAGTCAGAGAAATTCTGTCCCAGAGTGAGAAGATGCCCTCTCAACGGCATCAAAGCCAAGATCTCGATGTTTCCAATTCTGAAACAAGCTAAGGGGAAAAGCATGTCTTTCAAATGGCTGGCTGCAACACTTTTTAAAAAAATGCCCGAAAGCGGAGGTAAATCCCAGAAATCAGCCCAATTTTACCCCTGCTCCTAACAGGTTTCCAAATTGCAAAAACACTGATAAAAAAAAAAATCCCTTAAGCTGACAGGATGCCCCCCCCCACCCCGCCTTCTGCTACTCTGAAGCAACATCTCAGCAATTCCACTAGGACACTGGAAATATATGCCAGAGGAGACTTATTACGCTAATTTCCTTTAGTAAACAGTTCAAATCTTACCTTGGAAACCCATGAAACAAGGAAAGCCAGCCCCAGGGCCATGCAGAATCCTTTCCTCTCAACGCTAAGCATCAGACTTTCTGTGACTTTTGCTCTTGAGGTGGTAAATATGGATGTTTCAAGAATGGCATGAGTTTCCCAGCATATGTATTTTTTTTTCATTTATTTTCAAGAGGCTTTGGTGTGAAAGATTAGACGACCAGGAAATAAGTGACGGAGAAGATTAGAAAATTAATACATTCACTGTTGGCTGCTGGAGAGCCCCTCTGGGACAAAGTGAGCTGCGTGTTAAATAACCACTTCAAAATCGAGGGAAAACTTGCATTCCTGCCTAAGAATCGCTTGTGTTTTCCAAAGCACTTCGAGTTTACTATCGATTCTAGCTGGCTCAGAATGATTCCTGACATCAGTCTCCCCTTTCACCAAGAGGACTGCTGTTCTTACACGTTCTCTTGCAAGTTACACAACAGTTTCTCCACTGAGCCACACAGGATTATGGATTAGAAAAGCAGTCCACCTCCGTGATAACCATGCCAGCAGCATGATCGTTTCGGTTTTGTTGGGGTTTTTTTTTCCTAAAAACCATCATCTATCGCCAACTATTAACATAACATCCTGAAAGGTGTTTTTCTGTTTCTTAATATACCTGGAACAAGGTAGTCTGACACCTGTACCTTCACACGAAGATCCTATTTCAACACAGGAATTAGGGTGGTATCACCTAGAAAAACCACTGGCAAACCTGGACCAGACTGTCCCAAAGCTGGGGCCTCTCTCAGGGCATAAGAAGCAGCTACAAAAGGACCCAATAAGTCCTGCTCACAAAGGCAGTTTTTCTCTGGCCACCACTGTGTAGGGCAGCTCAGAAACTTACCCATGGGGTCTCAAGAGTTCCCAGGTCTGGAGCCCACCAGGACCCCCACTCCATGGAAAGCTGCCCCAGAAATGATTTGGCCATTTGGACTCTGCTTGAAAACCGGGGTTGGGTCTTAAAGGCTATTTTAACAGCTTAACAAATTGAATCTGCTGTCCTCACAAATGGACAAATGCCATCTGTATCTCTCGGATATATGAGACAGTCAAGAGTTCCTGACTGCATCCCATTTACTAAGCGAGGCTCAAAACAGGAAGGTCAAGAGTCTTAACCATTATATAATTATCCTCTGCAGTAAAACAACTGAAGCATTCCACTCCAATTAGAAGCGAGCGGGGCTAACCACATTCAAATCTGTCATTTAACACTGTTCTGAAAGTTCCTGCCCTAATGAGGTTAATCCATAGCCGACATAATTATTGGTAAAGGGCAGCAAATCATCGCTATCTGCAGGTGCTATGATTATAGCGTTGGAAAACTGAAGGGAACCGACTGCACGGCTTTTAGAATTAGTAAGCACTTAATAAAGTAGCAGTGCAATGAGAAAACACAACCCCTGTCCCATATTCTGAAAAATTACCACTTTCAATGCTTTTTGGGGGGGATAGGGGGATTAAAACTGATTTTTTTAAGTACAGCTGATTTACACTGCTGTGTTAGTTTCAGTGCACAGCAAAGTGAATCAGTTATATCTATTCTTTTTCAGATTCTTTTCCATTATAGGCTATTCCAAGATATTGAGTAGAGTTCCCTGTGCTATACAGTAGGTCCTTGTTGTTTATCTACTTTATATAGAGTAGTGTGTACCTGTTAATCCCAAGCTCCTAATTTATCCCTCCGCCTCCCCATCCCCTTTTGTAACCACAAATTCATTATCTATGTCTGTGAGTCTGTTTCTGTTTTGTAAATAAGTTCGTTTGTATCACTTTTTTTTTAGATTCCACATATTAGTGATATATGATATTTGTCTTTCTCTGTCTGACTTCATTTAGTATGCTAATTTCTAGGTCCATCCATGTTGCTGCAAATGGCATTATTTCATTGAGTGCTTTTTAAAAAATCTCTGTCACATTAGATAGATAGATAGAGAGAGAGAGATAATAGATGGATAGTTAGATAAATAGATGATAGATAGATAGATAATAGATAAAGTAGGTAGATGGATGTCTAGATGAAAGAATGGGTGGGTAACGGCTGGATGAGTAGGTGGGTCGATAGACAGATGGATGGGTAGGCAGAAAGCCAGCCAACCTACAATTCTATTCTATTCTAAGAATAGAATTATTTTATGATTTGTCTTCAGACAGAATCTAATTCTTATGTGCGTCATTTGTAGGTTGGCTGGCTTTCTACCTATCCATCCATCTGTCCATCGACCCACCTACTCATCCACCAAAAGAACCCTTGGGAAACAGAGATACAAGAAAATATTATCAAGATGTCACTTCCCTCCAAATCAATTTATAGGTTTAACATCCCAGAAGAAAACTCTCCAGGAGCCTCTAGGTTTTCTTTTTTCTTTTACTTTCTCTCCTTTTTCTTTCTTAACTCTTGGTTACATTTTTTTTACATTTTAAGAAGAATAAACAAAGCTAGGGTGCTTTCCAAAAATGGGAAGGAAGAATTACCTGGAAGATCCTTTTAGGATCATTTTACAATCATCTTCATTAGGACATGAAGGCCAAAAGGAATGTGAAGATGGATGGTTTAGCATACATGGCTCTAAAAACAGATTTCTGCTATGTACATACGCCACCCACCCCCAAGATAAATAAATAAAGGAAATGTGAGTCACCTGCCCATGAGGTGGACCATAGCTGTACAAATTTATGTCACATTCTCACCTCTGAGCAAAGGTGTAATAGACCCCGGATGTTTCATATACACTGTACAAGAAAAACTTTTCAGAATAGAAGCAATGGTGGCATCACAGATTGGGGGGTTGACAGGAGCCCAAGTCCAAATTTAGGAGACTTAAGAGATAGGAGTGTAGTGGAATATTACTTGGCCATAAAAAGAAAAAATAATGCCATTTGCAGCAACATGGATGTACCTAGAGATTATCAGGCTGAGTGAAGTAAGTCAGGCAGAGAAAGACAAATATATTGCTTATATGTGGAATTTTTTAAAAATGGTACAAATGAACTTAGTTACAAAACAGAAATAGAGTCACAGATGTAGAAAACAAACTTATGGGTTGGAGGGGGGAGGGATAAATTGGGAGACTGGGATTGACATATACACTGCTATATATAAAATAGATAACTGGGGACTTCCCTGGTGGTCCGGCAGTAAAGACTCTGCCCTCCCAATGCAGGGGCACAGGTTCAATCCCTCGTCAGGGAACGAAGATCCTGCATGCCATGTGGCATGGCCAAAAAAATAATAATAATAAAAAGTAAAAAAAGAGGGACTTCACCTTCCAATGCAGAGGGTGCAGGTTTGATCCCTAGTCGGGGAGCTAAGATCCCACATGCCTCGCGGCCAAAAAACCGAAACATAAAACAGAAGCAGTATTGTAACAAATTCAATAAAGACTTTACAAATGGTCCACATCAAAAATAAATAAATAAAAATTAAAAAAATAAAAGAGTGGATATATGTACAACTGATTCACTTTGCTGTACAGCAGAAACTAATACAACATTGTAAACCAACTATATGCCAATAAAAATTAAAAACACAGGGCTTCCCTAGTGGCGCAGTGGTTGAGGGTCCGCCTGCCGATGCAGGGGACACGGGTTCGTGCCCCGGTCCGGGAGGATCCCACATGCCGTGGAGCGGCTGGGCCCGTGAACCATGGCCGCTGAGCCTGCGCGTCCGGAGCCTGTGCTCCATAACGGGAGAGGCCACAACAGTGAGAGGACCGCATACCGCAAAAAAAAAAATTAAACACACACACACACACACACACAAAAGAGACAGGAGTGTAAACCCCAGACCCTGATCGCGTGAACTCTATTAAGGTTTCCAACCCACTGCTTTTCAGAGATAGAGCCTGTATCCATTTGCTAAGGCTACTGTAACAAAGTACCACAGATGAGGTGGGTCAAACATCATAAATTTACCATCTCATAGCTCTGGAGACCAGAAGTCCGAAATCAAGGTGTCAGCAGAGTTAGTTTCTATTGTGAGACTGAGGAAAGGATCTGTTCTAAGCCTCTGTCCTTCACTTAGAGATGACTGTCGTCCCTCTATCCCTTGTCACATCATCTTCCTGTACACATTTGTCTCTGTGTCCAAATTTTCTTTTCTTATAAGGACACCAGTCGTATTGGATTGGGGCCCACCCTAATGACCGCATTTTGACTTGGTTGCCTCTCTAAAGAATCTATTTCCAAATAAGGTCACATTTTGAGCTCCTGGGAGTTAGGAATCCAACATATCTTTTTGGGGGGCACACAATCCAACCCAGAACAGAGCCCTTCTGGGCCACAGTGGTGGGTGGGATCCCAGGATGTGGTGCACGCCCCCTCCAGACCACAGCAAGCCCACCAGGGATGGAACACAGAACCCACCTCTCTTTCCTCCACTTTCCAGTCCCCCTTTGCCCTGAACACACTTAACAGTGCCTACTTCTTTCCCCAAACAGACCCAAATTCCTCATTCCTTCATCCACTGAGTGTCACTGCTGATTGCCATGTTGCAGCCACCAAGGAAACGCTGGAGACGCAGAAGACGAAAAGGGCACAGAGCTCTCCAAGTGAGACAAGATACTTGCAAGCCTGCCACAGGCTTCCTGGGCTTCATGACCCACTGGAATGAAATCCCAGCTTTTCCCTGAGGCCTACGGTGTTTTTCTTTCTTTTCTTTCTTTCCTTTCTTTCTTTCTTTCTCTTTCTTTCTTTTCTTTCTTCCTTCCTTTCTTTCTAATTTATTTTTTAAACTGTGATGAAATATACAGAACATAACATTGACCATTTCAACCTTTTTTGTTTTTTTGTGTTTTTTTTGCAGTACGCGGGCCTCTCACTGCTGTGGCCTCTCCCGTTGCGGAGCACAGGCTCCAGACGTGCAGGCTCAGCGGCCATGGCTCACGGGCCCAGCCGCTCCACGGCCTGTGGGATCCTCCCGGACCGGGGCACGAACCCATGTCCCCTGCATCGGCAAGCAGACTCTCAACCACTGTGCCACCAGGGAAGCCCTCAACCATTTTTAAGTGTAGAGTTCCGTGGCATTAAGTCCATTTATGAGGTTGTACAACCATCACCACATCCATTTCCAGAGTTTTTTCATCTTCCCAAACTGAAACGCTGTCCCCATTAAACACTCACTCCCCATCCCCTCCCCAAACCCTTGGAACCCACCATCCTACTTTCTGTCTTTATCAATGTGACTACTCAAGGAACCTCTTATGAATGGAATCATACAGTATTTGTGTCTTTTTTGTGACGGGCTTACTAGCATGAAGTCCTCATTTGTAGCATATGTCACAATTTCCTTACTTTTCAAGGCTAGATCATATTCTATTGTAAGGATATACCACATTTTCCTTATCCATTCATCCAATGATAGACATTTGGGTTGAGGGCTTTCCTGGTAGCGCAGCAATTGCGAACAATGCTGCTATGAACATGAGTGTACAAATGTCTCTCCAAGTCTCAGCTTTCAAAGATTTGGGGTATATCCTCAGAAGTGAAATTGCTGGATCAGATGGTAAACCTATGCTTAATTTTTTGAGGGACCACCATATTGTTTTCCACTGAGGCTGCATCGTTTTACATTCACGCCAGCAGTGCACAAGGGTTCCAGTTTCTCCACATCCTCACCAACACTTGTTATGTTCTGTGTTTTTGATAGTAGCCATCCTAGTTGCTGTGAAGTGATAGCTCATTGGCCTACAGCTAATCAAGGGCATCTATCGCTTCCCCAAGGGAATGTCAGCCTCGTGAGGGCAGGAACTCTGATCTCTACTGTTTCCAGCTACACCCTCAGGGCCTAAAACAGTAACTGGCACTTAGTAGGTAGATTGAAAGCAAAAGTCAACTAAAGAGCAGCTTGGACAGGGAAGATGGATTTGAAGGATATTTAAGGAGTTAAAGAGACAGGCTTCCCTGACTGATCAGGTAAAAGGACGAGGAGAGAAGGGTTTCCAGCTCCAGGCCCAGGTCGGGCTGTGAAGGGGAGGGGCGGGGGGAGTGGGGTGGAGCTGTATCTTGGGGGTGGAGCTACCCATCTTGGTAGCAGCTGGGTCTCCTTAAGCATGGTCCTGATTTTTCTCTGAGCCTCAATTTCTTCCTCTATAAAAGGGGAATGTTGATGGTATCCACCTCACTGCCTCACCAAAGAGTTGGTGAGATAATTCACGCAAAAGGTTCGGCTTACAGCACAGCACACTGCCTTCCATCCACGTTAGCTCATGGCCTCCCCTAGGAGAGATTAAATTAGGCCCTTCCTCACACAGCGAGCCTCTCCAGCACGCCCAAGAACCCCAGAGGTCTGTGCAGAAGAGAAACTATCTAGGGAATGTGTTTTCAACAAAGTGAACGCCAAAGGAACACGTGTCTATAGCCGGAGCTATGGCCTTTAAAAGCCTCCAGCTTCCCTGCCTGGCTCGGGGCACTCACTCCCTTGGCTGGTCCAAGACCTTGGGCAGCCTCCGGAACAAGAGCCAGGAGCCGCGAGGCGCACCAGCCTGCTGAATTGCAGAAACTCAGAATTGCCCACTTAATCTGCACAGCCTGCGTCCAAGGAAACTGAAGAATCTCCGTGGAACATTCTGGCTGTTCAGCAAAGAGGGGAAAAAGTTCCTGATCCTGAAATTGCTTCTGCCAGCACTGTTCTGGTTCAAACTCTTCCCATTGTCCTGATAAAGTTCAAAGTCTGGGTGTATATCTACCACCCAGCAACCTGCCACCTGTCCTTCCCCCGCCACCAAATTCTTGGTCTTCGAATCCTAGTGGCTCATGGCAGTGAATCTCATTGACCACGACCTGCCAACATCTCTCAAACTTTTCCAATAAAACTTTTCTTAGGCTGTGTCTCAGGCTTGGCCATGCACTTTTTGCATGAAAGGTATGAGAAGTCTGAATAACAAGGAATTAACTGGAAAGAGTGTGAGTGAACTCCTGGGGTGATGTCATCTTGTTTATGGTGGTGGTTACACTTGTCAATAACAATTCACTGAGCACTTAAGATCTGTGCATTTTATTATATGTTACATGTCTTGGTTGCTAAAATTAACTAAAAGGAATTACAACACAGCAGCAATATGACTACAGTTTATAAGCACAATATAAGTAAAATGATAGCAACAAGGTAACTGCAATTTATAATTACAACATATTACAATAATAACAATGTAACTATACTGTCTATCATTCCTGCATTATCTCATTTGGTCCTTACAACCACATGATATATTTCTGCAACAGTCCCCCCCTTCCCCATGGGGGACACCTTCCAAGACCCCCAATGGATGCCTGAAACCAAGGAGAGTTCCAAACCCTATACATACTATATTTTTCCTACACATACATACCTACGATAATGTTCAACTTTTTTTTTTTTTTTTTTTGCGGTACACGGGCCTCTCACTGCTGTGGCCTCTCCCGTTGCGGAGCAACAGGCTCCGGACGCACAGGCTCAGCGGCCATGGCTCACGGGCTCAGCTGCTCTGCGGCATATGGGATCTTCCCGAACCGGGGCACGAACCCGTGTCCCCTGCATCGGCAGGTGGACTCTCAACCACTGCGCCACCAGGGAAGCCCAATGTTCAACTTATTAATTAGGCACAGAAGAGAATATCCCAATGGCCAGCATCACTACTCTTGTGCTTTGGACCCATTATTAAGTAAAATAAGAGTAACCTGACACAAGCACTAGGATACCATGACAGTCAATCTGATAACTGAGATGGCTACTAGGTGACTCATGGGCAGGTAGTATATGTGGATATGCTGGACAAAGGGATGATTTCTGTTCTGGGTGGGACAGAGTGGCAAGATTTCATCACGCCAACTCAAAACTGCATGCACTTTAAAACTTATGTCAGGGCTTCCCTTGTGGCGCAGTGGTTGAGAGTCCGCCTGCCGATGCAGGGGGCACAGGTTCGTGCCCCGGTCCGGGAAGATCCCACATGCCGCGGAGCGTCTGGGCCCGTGAGCCATGGCCGCTGAGCCTGCACGTCCGGAGCCTGTGCTCCGCAACAGGAGAGGCCACAACAGTGAGAGGTCCGCGTACGGAAAAAAAAAAAAAGTATGTCACAGCAAGATCCTTTTTGACCCAACTCCTAGAGAAATGGAAATAAAAACAAAAATAAACAAATGGGACCTAATGAAACTTAAAAGCTTTTGCACAGCAAAGGAAACCATAAACAAGACGAAAAGACAACCCTCAGAATGGGAGAAAATATTTGCAAATGAAGCAACTGACGAAGAATTAATCTCCAAAATTCACAAGGAGCTCATGCAGCTCAATATCAAAAAAACAAACAACGCAATCCAAAAACGGGCAGAAGACTTCAATAGACATTTCTCCAAAGAAGATATACAGATTGCGAGCAAACACATGAAAGAATGCTCAACATCATTAATCATTAGAGAAATGCAAATCAAAACTACAATGAGATATCGTCTCACACTGGTCAGAATGGCCATCATCAAAAAATCTACAAACAATAAATGCTGGAGAGGGTGTGGAGAAAAGGGAACCCTCCTGCACTGTTGGTGGGAATGTAAATTGATATAGCCACTATGGAGAACAGTATGGAGGTTCCTTAAAAAGCTAAAAATAGAACTACCATACGACCCAGCAATCCCACTACTGGGCATATACCCTGAGAAAACCATAATTCAAAAAGAGTCATGTACCACAATGTTCATTGCAGCTCTATTTACAATAGCCAGGACATGGAAGCAACCTAAGTGTCCATCGACAGATGAATGGATAAAGAAGATGTGGCACATATATACAATGGAATATTACTCAGCCATAAAAAGAAATGAAATTGAGTTATTTGTAGTGAGATGGATGGACCTAGAGTCTGTCATACAGAGTGAAGTAAGTCAAAAAGAGGAAAAAAAATACCGTATGCTAACACATATATATGGAATCTAAAAAAAAAAAAAAAAGGTCACGAAGAACCTAGGGGCAGGATGGGAATAAAGACTCGGACTTACTAGAGAATGGACTTGAGGACACGGGGAGGTGGAAGGGTAAGCTGTGACAAAGTGAGAGAGTGGCATGGACACATATACACTACCAAATGTAAAATAGATAGCTAGTGGGAAGCAGCCGCAAAGCACAGGGAGATCAGCTCGGTGCTTTGTGACCACCTAGAGGGGTAGGATAGAGAGAGTGGGAGGGAGGAAGACGCAAGAGGGAAGAGATATGGGGATATATGTATACGTATAACTGATTCACTCTGTTATAAAGCAGAAACTAACACACCATTGTAAAGCAATTATACTCCAATAAAGATGTTTTAAAATAAATAAATAAATAGAACTTATGAATTGTTTATTTCTGGAATTTTCCATTTACTATTTTCAGACCTCAGTTGACCACAGATAACCAAAACCATGGACTGTGAAACCATGGATTGGGGTGGGGTGGGGGGACTAGTGTATTCCCATTCTACAGATGAGAAAACTGAGGACCCCCAGACAATTCCAGTAACTTGCCTGGGATCCCACAGCTAGTAAGTGGCAGTCCCAGGTTACAAATCATAGTAGCTCCCTGTGTGCCCTGGCGTGTGCTAGGTAGGGGTATTAAAAAAATAAAACATGACTACAGGTTTCAAGAAATGTCCCCAGGGCCTCCCTGGTGGCGCAGTGGTTGAGAGTCCGCCTGCCAATGCAGGGGATACGGGTTCGTGCCCCGGTCTGGGAGGATCCCATATGCCGCGGAGCGGCTGGGCCCGTGAGCCATGGCTGCTGAGCCTGCGCATCCGGAGCCTGTGCTCCGCAACGGGAGAGGCCACAACAGTGAGAGGCCCGCATACCACAAAAAAAAAAAAAAAAAAAAAAAAAAAAAAAAAGAAATGTCCCCACTAAAGCCCTGAAGCCAAGTGCTCTGGGCCACTGCCAATGACAGAACATCACCAACAAAGATAGAAACTCCATCTCACACACACACACACACACACACACACACACACACACACAGAGCCCACTGAACTTCCCTATCATCCTTGACATTCAATACCTTCATACCAAGGATGTCCAGTCCCTGCAAATTTGAGCAGCCCAGGAAAGCTATCTTTTATTTATTTTCTCCCAACTATTAAAAGATCTATTTATTCTGACTCTTAGCAAAGTGCACTGTTGGAAGGAATGTAAATTGATGCAGCCACTATGCAGAACAGTACGGAGGTTCCTCAAAAAACTAAAAGTAGAGTTACCATATGATCCAGCTATCCTACTCCTGGGCATATATCCAGACAAAACTCTAATTCAAAAAGATACATAAAAAAAAAAAGATACATGCACCCCAATGTCCACAGCAGCACTATTTACAATAGCCAAGACATGGAAGCAACCTAAATGTTCATTGACAGTTGAATGGATACAGAGTATACATTTCTGTATGTGTGTATGTGGCGTTTTGTTTTTAACAAAACAAATTAGACAACTATTTTTTAAAGCATGGTTGATATACGACTGCTTTCTCCTTCACACGCCTTAATCTGAACTGTGGTATCATAACTGACTGCTTACTATGTGCTAAATATTTTATGTGTGTTACCATGCAACTCCATGAGGAGTTTTATCTTTTACAGGTGGGAAAGCAAAGGCCCCAAAAGGATAAACAGAGCTGTTGTCAGTTAACAATGGGCTGAGATTTAAACTAATCTGAGCCCTTCATCACAACGACAAAGTGTTTCCTTGAACTTGACTTCTGAGTTGTTTTATCTAAAACAAATTAAATTTGACAATTTGATGTTTGTGGACACAACCCTGTTGATGGAAACTTCTGAACAGCTTTAAAAACACAGCCTGGGGTGGGAGGTAAACTGGGAGATTGGGATTGACATATACATACTGCTATAATATAAATAGATAACTATAATATACTATGATATAAAATAGATAACTAATAAGAACCTACTGTATAGCACACGTAACTCTACTCAATACTCTGTAATGACCTATATGGGAAAAGAATCTAAAAAAGAGTGGATATATGTATATGTATAATTGAATCACTTTGCTGTACACCTGAAACTAACACAACACTGTAAATCAACTATACTCCAATAAAAATTAATTTTAAAAAAATGCAGCCTTGGATACATGAAAAGATGCTCAATATCACTAATCATCAGATAAATGTAAGTTAAAACCACAATCGGATATCACCTCACATCTGTCAGAATGGCTATTATCAAGCATAGCACAGGGAGATCAGCTCGGTGCTTTGTGACCACCTAGAGGGGCGGGATAGGGAGGCTGGGAGGGAGGGAGACGCAAGAGGGAAGAGATATGGTGATATATGTATATGTATAGCTGATTCACTTTGTTATAAAGCAGAAACTAACACACCATGGTAAAGCAATTATACTCTAATAAAGATGTTAAAAAATAATAATAATAATAAACAGGAAAAAATGCCAGCTTCTTAAAAAAATTCGGATTTTGAATGAAATATTAAAAAATCATGCATCATTAAACATATGAAAAAAAAGAGCACAAATAACAAATGCTGGCAAGGATGTGAAGACAAGGGAACCTTCATGAACTGTTGGCAGGAATGTCAATTGATGCAGCCACTATGGAAAACAGTATGGAGGTTTCTCTAAAAATTAAAAATAGAGTTACAATATGATCCAGCAGTTCCACTCCTGGGCATTTATCCAAAGAAAATGAAAACACTAAGTCAAAAAGATCCATGCACCCCAATGTTCATAGCAGTATTATTTACAATAGCCAAGACATGGAAGCAACCTAACTGTCCATTGACAGATGAATGGATAAAGAAGATGTGGTGTATATACACAATGGAATACTACCAATGAAATAATGCCATTTGCAGAAACATGGATGGGTGTAGAGCTTATCATACTAAGTGAAGTAAGTCAGACAGAGAAAGACAAATATCATATAATATCACTTATTTGTGGAACCTAAAAAAAAATTGTACAAATGAACTTATTTACAAAACAGAAACAGACTCACAGACATAGAAAATGAACTTATGGTTACCAAAGGGGAAAGGGAGGGATAAATTAGGAGTTTGAGATGAACAGATACACACTACTATATATAAAATAGATAAACAACAAGGACCTGCTATATAGCACAGGGAACTATACTCAATATCTTGTAATAACCTCTAGTGGAAAAGAATCTGAAAAAGAATGAATATATGTATATGTATAACTGAATCTCTTTACTGTACACCTGAAACTAACACAATATTGTAAATGAACTATACTTCAATAAAAAAAAAATTTGTTAAGAGCATGAGGGAACTTTTGAGGGTGATGGAAACATTCTGTATCTTGATTGTGGTGGTGGTTACATGGTGTGCACTTTTGTCAAAACTCATCCATGAAAACCGACTAGTGTGTGTGTGTGCGCGCGTGTGTGTGTGCGCGTGTGTGTGTGCATGTGTGCGTGCATTAGTTAGCTAGGGCTGCCATAACAAACTACCACAGATTGGGTGGCTTGAACAACAGAAATGTGTTTTCTTATGATTCTGGAGCCTAGAAATCCAAGATCAAGGTGTTGGCAGGGTTAGCCTCTTTTGCATGGCTTACAGATGGCCGTCTTCTCCCTCTGTCTTCACATGGCTATCTCTCTGTGCACACGCAGGTCTGTGTCCAAACTTCGTTTTCTTTTTTTTCGGTATGTGGGCCTCTCACTGTTGTGGCCTCTCCCGTTGCGGAACACAGGCTCTGGACGCGCAGGCTCAGCGGCCATGGCTCACGGGCCCAGCCTCTCCGCGGCACGTGGGATCTTCCCGGACCGGGGCACGAACCCGTGTGCCCTGCATCGGCAGGCGGACTCTCAACCACTGCGCCACCAAGGAAGCCCCAACTTTCCTTTTCTTAGAAGGACACCAGTCATACTGGAATCCAAATGACCTCATTTTAACTTAATTACTTCTTCAAAGGTCCCATCTCCAAATATGGTCATATTTTGAGATACTGGGTGGGGCTTGGGACTTCAACATATGAATTCTGGGAGGACACAATTCATCCCATAAACATAAAATATGTGTAATATTTTTCCAAATTAACTTTAAAAAACAAATATCCAAAAATTTTAAAACCAAGATCTAAATAAAGGTGAGCTTTATTTGCACCCCAAAATCACAGGTCCCAGAGGACAAAGTCAACCCACCTTCCACGTGTGTATCCCCTACCTCTCAGCCTTAGACTGGACACAGGGCAGGGCTGGAATAAAGATGTGTCTCTCAATTGTTCATCCTGATACCTTGGCATATGAGACTGTCACCTGCAATGTTATGAGCTGAATGCTTGTGTGCCCCCCAAATTCACACGTGGAAGCCATACCCCGCAACATGATGGTATTTGGAGATGGGGCCTTTAGAAAGTAATAAGGGTTAGATGAGGCCATGAGGGTGGGGGGCTCAGGATAGGATTAGTGGAAGAAGAAGAAGAAAGAAGAAGGATGAGGGGAGGAGGGGGAGAAGAAGAAGAAGGGATACCTATCTCCAGGAATGTGCACCTGAGGAGAGGCCATGTGTGGACAGAGAACCTTAACAACAGGTTTATGGAGGTATCACTATCCCATTTTACAGAAGTGTTAGAACCAGGAGAGCATAAAGGTAAGAAGGAAGACTCCAGGTACTGGCTGTGTGATGCTGAGCAAGCTACTTAATCTCTCTGTGCATGGTTTTCCCACCTGTAGAATGTGGATAAGAGCAGCATCGATTTGGGGTCATTGAGAAGATGAAATGTATCAATATGTATACAGGCATACCTTGTCTTATTGCTCTTTGCTTTCTTCCGCTTTGCTTTATTGCATTTTTAACGAATCGAAGGTTTGTGGCAACCCTGCCTCAAGCAAGTCTATTGGTGTCATTTTTCCAACAGCATTGGCTCACTTCGTGTCTCTGTGTCACATTCTGGTAATGCCTGCAATATTTCAAACTTTGTCATTTTCATTATATTTATTAGGATGACCTGTGATCAGTGACCTTTGATGTTGCTATTGCAAAAAGATTATGACTCACTGAAGGCTCAGATGATGGCTAGCATTTTGTAGCAGTAAAGGATTCTTTAATTAAGTTATGTATGTTGTGGAAATTCCCTGGCGTTCCAGTGGTTAGGACTTGGCGCTTTCACTGCAGTAGCCCGGGTTCAATCCTCGATCGGGGAACTAAAATCCCGCAAGCCGAGGGGAACAGCCAAAAAAAAAAAGTTATGTGCATTTCTTTTTTTTTAGACATAATGCTATTGCACGCTTAAGAGACTACAGTATAGAGCAAACATAACTTTTGTATGCACTGGGAAACCAAAAAATCCATGTGACTGGCGTTATTGGGATATTCACTTTATTGCAAGGGCCTGGAACTCGACCAACAGCATCTCCGAGGTTTGCCTGTAAAGCTCTAAGAATAGCGTCAGGCACAGAGTAAGCCCCCAGGAAATGTGGGCTGCAGAATGAGGCAGCTTTTGTATCCAGATCTGATTCCAACCGGAAGAAAATGAAAGCCTCTGAAGACCTATGTGGAGGGCCCAACATGATGTGTCGTACATTGAGGAAGAGAGTTTGGAAATGTAGGTGATGCGTCAGAGGGAGAGTGGGGGCCCACGTGAGTGATGAGGGGTGTCTGTGCACAGCAAGACTGCAGACAAGGGGTATGGTTGAGGACAAGCCAAGTTTGTCTGAAGTGAGGAATTGCCAGGGTGGGAGCACAAGAGAACTTCCAGGGGTGATGGGGAGAATCTCTCTTGAACAGGGTGGTAGTTACACGGGTATATAATTTTGTCAAAACTCTTTGAACAATACTCTTCAAATGTGTGCATCCTATTGTAAATTACGTCTCAATCAAGCTGCAGAAAAACAGAAGTTGAAAATTTTCAGAAAAGTAAACGAAAATAAGTACGCAAATTTTTGCCACAGCATTCTCCCATGCCAATGATAAACTGTAGACAACCTCAAAATGTCCACCAATGCAGGAATTAAAAGTGTGACATAGGGACTTCCCTGGTGGCGCTGTGGTTAAGAACCCGCCTGCCAATGCAGGGGACACGGGTTTGAGCCCCGGTCCGGGAAGATCCCACATGCCACAGAGCGGCTGGGCCTGTGAGCCACGGCCGCTGAGCCTGCGCATCTGGAGCCTGTGCTCCGCAACGGGAGAGGCCACGACAGTGAGAGGCCCGCGTACCACAAAAAAAAAAAAAAAAAAAGAGAAGGCCAAATTTACTAGTGATCAAGAAAATGCATGTTAAAGCCATGATATACCCTTCCCACACCCTCCACTGTGACCCAAACTTAAAAGTCCGACCTTGTTAATTTGGGGGAAAGATGTGGGGGGGAAATGGTGACTTTTATTCACTACATCTGTGTTTAATATTTAATAGTTTTTAAGTTTTAAACCTGTCTATAATTCTATGTTAAGTAATACAAAATTTATGATGTAAAATCGACACTGAATACGTTGCATGTTGTATATCTTAGGAGCTATTAAAAATAAAGGTTTTGCACTCACAGACTCACAGACATAGAGAACAGACTTGTGGTTCCCAAGGGGGAGTGAGGTGGAGAAGGGATGGATGGGGAGTTTGGGATTAGCAGATACAAACTATTATATATAGAATGGATAAACAACAAGGTCCTACTGTATAGCACGGGGAACTATATTCAATATACCATGATAAACCATAACAGAAAAGAAGATGAAAAAGAATGTGTGTGTGTATATATGTGTGTGTGTGTGTGTGTGTGTGTGTGTGTGTGTGTGTGTGTGTAACTGAATCACTTTGCTATACAGCAGAAATTAACACAACATTGTAAATCAACTAAACTTCAATAAAATTAAAAAATAATAATTAAAAATAAAAGGTTTTGGTTTAAAAACAAAAAGAAAAGAAATACAAGGGAGGACTCCTTTAGGATCAGCAACCCACCCTCAGTCTCTGGCTGCAGCCAAGACAGAGAAAATGAGGTTTTGGATAACAGACCTAATCCTCTGGGTGGATGTTAAGTCTATGGCCAAACCCACCCTCCCCAACACCACTCTTAGTCATGAACAATAAAAACGTGTAAGAAACACAGATTCCAGATGGCAGATTAAAACCTCTATTAGATTTCAAATGAAAACTCCTACTGCAATATTTCGAACGTGACACACAGTCCCATAAAAATAAAGATGAATCACAAGTCATTTTAAAGGAAAGGTTTGACTGCATTACGTCACAGCAAGTCACACTGACTCTCAGCATCCTCACGCTGAGAGCAAGACCCAGAAATAGAAATGAGGGCCAAACGGCAGGTCAGCCCACAGGTCAGGTTCAGCCCTGGCCCAGCCCTCACTCTTTTAAGCCAGCATCACAAAACCATAAGCACATGATGAGGCAAGGAGAGAGAAAGTGTGTTTGGAAAAACTAGTTCCAGATGTCTTGAGAGGCAAGGCAGCTGGGACAACAGAGGGAGCATGGAATAAGAACTCTGCAGAAACAATTCCTAACTCTCATAGGGCAGAGACATTTTGCCAGTGAAGTTAAGCCTTTATTTTCACACTCCACATGCATGTGGGTCCCAGGGGAATGTTTCCTTGTGGCATTGTAGATTCTGAGCTTTGATTCTAAGTTCACTGACTCTTCCAGCTTCTGTACAACAATTACAGAAGCCAGAGTAAACAGACACTCAGCTACCAAGAAGCCACAAGCAATTATAAAATGCAGAAACTCTACAGGTCACAACAAGTTAAATTTTTTTTAAACCCTATCAACTGGAAATTGAGACAACCCATTAAAATGAACAGTTAATTGTTTTTAAAACCCTAACTCACTCAACTGGAGAGGCAGTGTAGCATAGTCAAAAAGGCCCGTGGTTTAGAAATAAGACCATGAACTAAATTCCAGTCCTACCATGCCCCCATCCCATTATCTGTATGACCCTGGGCAAGTCACTTTACCACTTCTGGAGCTAAGCCAGGCTGTAAAACAAGGACTATTCTTAGGGTGCCTATGAAGACAGAATGAGATAATTTATATAAAGTGATTAAAAGATAGTAAGCAGCTTTCATGATAATGATTATCAAAAATAACAAATCAAAATTAACTTCACAAACTCTTTAGAAAACCAAAATGTTATATAGCCAAAATCTGTGAAGGCAGCCAAAGCCATGTTCAGGGGTGAATTCATGGCCTTAAAAGCTTTAATTGTATTAAAGCTCCCTTGGTGGTGCAGTGGTTGAGAGTCCGCCTGCCGATGCAGGGGACACGGGTTCGTGCCCCGGTCCGGGAAGATCCCACATGCCGTGGAGCGGCTGGGCCCGTGAGCCATGGCCGCTGAGCCTGCGCATCTGGTGCCTGTGCTCTGCAATGGGAGAGGCCACAGCACTGAGAGGCCTGTGTACAGCAAAAAAAAAAAAAAAAAAAAAAAAGTACTAGCTGTTTCCCTACGAAAGAATTCTCCTTATTTAAATTTAAAAAAAGTATGGTATTAAATTCTTCACTCATTCATTCCCCAATTTATTCCAAAAAGGATTTAGGTGCCTGCTGAGTCATCTAAACATTTCACACCAGAGGGGAAATAAGAAGCAAAATCATGACTCAGAATAATCTAAAAATGAAAAGAATTCAGATTATAACGGTAACTAATGAATGTGAGAAAAGAGAATTGATACATAAATCCAAGATCTGCTTTGCTGAAGAAAAAAAAAGAGCAAAACTGGCAAATCTAAATAGATGTAAAGGAGAATATGCCAACAAGATATTTAATAACATGCTATTAAATCTGAACATTTCAATAAAATGATCCCTAATAAAATACAAATCACAAAAGTTGACTCAAAAAGGTCTCACCAGAGGTTAAAAAAAATTTTAGGCTGAATTCTATAACAAGCAGGTATACAAATTTTTTAAGTTACTAAAGAATTGCTTCCTCAAAAGTTTATTGCACCATGTGATTTCTCTAACAAATAATCGGTTTTTCTGTTAGTTCTGGTGCCATAATTCTAAAACATTTAAAATGGAAACTTGTCTCATTCATTTTATGTGGCTAGGATATCAGATAACAAAACCTGATGAAGAGATTGCAAAATAAAACAGACCAAAAACATAACACAGTTTCTCTCGTGATCACAGGCGGCAAAGATCCATAAAAACAAAACAAAGCAAACCTAGCAAATTAAATTCAACATTATATTAAAAGCATAATTCATCACAACCAAGTAGGGTTTACCACACAGGAAAGCAGGGGTTATTTTATACTAGGAAATCTATTAAACACAATTGTCAGATAATACCATTGTTAAATATTTAATATTAGTCTTGAAGCCCTGGTCAGTAGAATAAGATTTAAAATGAAATGAGAGGTACAACATTTAGATGAGATTTTTTTTTAACTGTAGAGAATAAAATTGCACACAATGAATAAAAATATTTAAAACCTACGAATCAATTTCACTAAAGGATCTGTATTCAGGATAAATATGCTTATTCACAGTAGCAACAACTAACAACCAAAACTCTGTGTTACAGGAATCAGAAATCATCACAGCAAGAAATATATGGGATAAATATTTTTAAAAGCACAATATGAAAAGATCTGAAAAAACAGAGACACTGATCACATACCTTCATGGAAAGGAAAAATATTAAGGTATCAATTTCTCAAGTTAATTTATAGATTTACAGATTAATGCAATTTTTTAATGAAAATTTCAGTGGATTTCATGTGTACTGGAGGAGGTAGATTTGGAGATTCTTAAATTCAACAAGAAGAATAAACACTTTGAAAAAGTGTAATAGGAAAAAAACCTGAATCTACCATCAATAAAACATGTTCTAAATCTATAGTAATAAAACCAGCATGGTACTGAAGAGACACAGATGCATGAAGTAGAATTGATATCTCTGAAGCAGATCCTGGTTTTTTATTGCATTTAATAAAAGATAAAGAAAACATCAAAAGTCTTTAGGAAAGGAATTGATTATTCAACAACTGGAATCCAGGAAATTAAATAACTACTCGGGAAAATCATTTTAGATTCTCAGTTATGCCATACACAGTCCTGGGTGTTTGATCAAGCTCTAAGTCCTGGCTAAAATGTTTCATGAGTCCCATTGTTGTTTCCCACCCTGGGATTTTGTGGTAGATGGCAAAAAAAAAAAAAAAAAAAAAGGCCACAAATGCTCCCCCTCCAATCCACAGGTGGCATCTATATCCACCCTCTTCCTTCAAGCTTGTCTTAGCCATGTTCCTTGCTTTGACCAACGGAACATTAGCATACGTGATGCAAAAAGAGATTTGAAAAGCACTTGAGTGCTGGAAATTGAGCTCTTGCTGCTCTTGGAAGCTGGAGACCATCATAGGATCCAAACCCAAGCTAGGGAGGGAGAAAAAATTGATGTCTTTTCTGCAGGGAGAAAAAACAAAGCATCCCAGCTGACAGCCAGCACTGAATTTGGTGCTCAGTGCTGAGCCAGGAAGACAAACTCAGGCTGAGGTTCCCTCCCTCATTCCCTTACCCATCCTGAGTCTACTTCCTCTCTACCCACACCCATTCTATTCTGCTTACACTGAAAGCACTCTGTTCCCTCTTCCCCAGAGAAAGAGGAGAAGCCGAGAAGGAGCTGACACATTCCTCACTCTTGGTCACCCATAGACATGATGACACTCTCACCCCCAGTCAACACACCTACCCCTTCCTTGTTCCTCTTCTTGCTCAGATTCCCCATAATGGCCTCTTTGTTACGTTCAACTTTCCGAAGACACTCCTTCCTCTATTCCAGAGACTCTCAAGGGCTTACAAAGGTTGAAAAAAAATTCATTGTTATACCTTATCTTCAAGGGGGAAAAAAATCAAACTCAAAGTAGAGAAGAGGAATGGGATTTTTAAATTTTTATCAAAAGAAGAGGTATCAGTTAACAGTAAGGAAAAAACTTTGAGGCTGATTCCCTTACCATTTCCTCATTACAGATGAGGAAACAGAGGCTGAGAAGAGCAAGTCCAAGGTCACACAATAGACTCAAGATTCAAAACCAGGTTTGTCCGACTCTAGAGCTATCTTTAACCATGAAATGAAATGCTTCAGAGCAGTGCTACCCAATAGAACTCTCTGTGGTGATGGAAACGTCCTACGTCTGTGTTGTCCAAAGGTGGTGAGTATGACCAGGGGAGAAATGCTTCATTTTTATTTCATTTCAATTCATTTTAACTTAGCCACGTGTGGCTATTGGGGTTACCTTATTGGACAGCACAGCTCTAGAATGCCACCAAGTTGGTTCCACACCTCCATCAAAGGTGGGACCCTCAACATCCTTACCCTCCCTGAATCCCATTCACCCACCCAGGAGAAGTGGCAACTGAAAGATGATAAGACCTTAAGGGGAAAAGAGCATGAGCGTTATGACCAAGCCTAGCAAAGCCCTCTATAAATACTCTAACATCCTCTAAAATAAAACAAATAGACAATTTGTTACCCGAAAACTGGGTTGCCCTCTGGGTAGGTGTTGAACCAATGGACACAACCAAGCCAACGATCGGGAGAAGGAAGGATTTATTATTACTTGCTCCAAGTAAGGAGAACACCGTGGATCTTTCCCAAAGCAATGTCTCCCCAAACAGCAAAATTGGGAAAGTTTTAAGCTAAGGGTACATGCATATTTATGAGAGGACTTGAGCAGAGGAGAATTCAGGATAGAATTGGGCCAAAGGTTGACAGAGTCCAAGCTTTAGTTGACTGAAGTCAGGACATCATCCTTCCATCCTCCACCTGGGTGGGGGCTTTAGTTCCTGCAGAACTCAAAGGTATATTATTATGTATATAACACATATACATAATATGTATGTATCGTATGAGGAACCAGGACCCTACCCTAAGGCTGCACTATTGTTTCTTGACTGCTCCTCCCTTGTTTCTGCATTCCCTCCTTTAAGATCATTAATTACTGGGCGTTCCCTTGTGGTCTAGTGACTAGGATTCCAGGCTTTCACTGCTGTGGCCCAGGTTCAATCCCTGGTTGGGGGAACTGAGATACCACAAGCTGCGCGGTCAAAAAAAAAAAATTATTAATTACTGAGACCTATTCAAGGCAAGCATTACAGCTGGGCTTAAATCACAAAAGGGCTTAGGCCAAAATGGGTTCTCTTATGTCAAGAAAGCCATCCCTGGTTCTCTCTGTCCAGGGACCCCCTACCCAATCTGCTTACAAAACAATGCCATGCTACACTTATTCAGCTAGCAAGAAGAGGTTCTGAAGAACTGATTGCCATTGTCCACTCCCATCTGGCTAGACCCCTTTCTAGAGCTACTTCATGGAGTCAGGAAAAACTTAGACATTTGTTTACCTCTGTATAGGCAACATTTGCACTTTTCCTCAAGGGGGAAAGAATTGATGTCATTTTCTGACTTCTTTGATTCTGAATTTGTAACTCATGAACTGGGTCTATGTTAGCTTCCTTCATCCTTCCTTCCAAGACCTTGGGGCCAACATGCCAACATATCCTTCACTTTAGGTCCCGCATCTCCTATTTTTCATTCTACCAAATGCCCACTGCTGTTATTTGCATTCCCCAATAGGAGACACCATAGCATAAATATAACCCTCCCAATGGCCAGGAGTCCTCAAATCAAGTCAGGCAGTGCACCAGGCTTGTGGGTCACAAAGACATCCTTTCAAAACTGTGAAAATCCGTGAAGAATTATGCCCTCATCTGAACCACATGGGCCTCTTTAAGACAATTCTCCACTTTTTCTCCATCAAACTCATCCCTACCTGGGACATCTTTCCTTTCTCAGATTCACCTACTGTTTTACTTCTGACATGTCTCCCAAGGTCTTCTGACTATGCTGTCTTCTGTACAACCATGAATCCTGAGGTCAACTTCTTGGTTTTTTTTTTTTTTCTCGCCCTTGTAAAATTCCTCTGCAAATAACCTTCATACCTTCCTCGCTTATAAAAATAATTTTCTTAGCAAAACTTGCCTTGGTAAAGAACACAGAGTTTTGTTACAAAGTTCAGTCTGTGCCTTGTTTATCACAAACTGAAAAAGGGAGGCCAGTGAGTACTCTTCGACTGCATAACAAGATTTTCAGATTTTTGAAAAAGAAAAAAATAATGATTGAAGAGCACACCACCACCCATAGCCATGCTCCAGAGAAGAAGTGGCCAAAATGATCACCTCTCAAAATGGTCTGTTGCAAATAGTGCTGGGGTGGGGGTGGGGCAGATATTAAATAAAGTCCACTGAAGGAATAGAACCTGAGTCTGACCCTGGTTCTGGGTCCAGAGGACAGAGGACCATGCCGAACTGTGCCATGAGAGAGCAGTCAGCAACATTCACACTGAGGGACATGCCCCAGATGGAATGCCCAGTTCTCCAACAGGAAGAAGGGAAAGAAAAGAAAGGGATGGAGGGGGAACCTGTAGACAAGGGTTTTCATCCTCAGCACTAAGACATTTGGCCCTGGATCATTCTAGGTGGTTAGGGCTTTCTCTGCATTGTAGGGTTTGAGTGGCATACCTGGCCTCCACCCACTCGATGCCAGTAGTACCCACCCCCCAAAACTTGCGACATCCAAAAATATCTCTAGACATTGCCAATGTCCCCTGGGGTGGGGGGGTGGGGGCAAAATCACCAAGAGAATCACTGCTGTAGGCCCAAAGAGATATATCCGTTTTTTTTAATGGTCAAGACTAAACTATATTGTCTAGAGAGTCACATTCAAGTGATAAAACTATACAGAAAGAAAGAAATGACCAGTAGAAAAGACAGGACAGTGACCATTTTAGGGAGAGAGAGGGGCTTGTGTCTGGGATGGGAACCATGGTAGGGCCTCTGGAGACAGGATTGCTGGCAAAGTACTATTGCTCAACTGGGGGAGGTGAGCTACAAGGTTGCTTGCTTTAAAGAAATTCATTAGGCTGTACATTTGGTTTGTGTGGTTTTCTGAATCTGTGTGTTCTTTGATAATAAAATGTTTATTTATTTATTTATTTATTTGGTTGCACCGGGTCTTAGTTGCAGCACGTGGGATCTTGGTTGCCGAGTGCAGGATCTTTAGTTGCAGCATGCAAACTCTTAGTTGTGGCATGCAGGATCTAGTTCCCTGACCAGGGATTGAACCCGGGCCCCCTGCATTGGGAGCATGGAGTCTTAGCCACTGGACCACCAGGGAAGTCTCTAAAATGTTTTTTAAAAAAAATAAAACCAAAAGCAAAAAAAAAAGGCAGAAAAGAAAAGAAAGAAACCTTGACTCTCTATAAGAACATAGAACATACTTAAACATAGTACTACCAAATGACCCAGCAATTCTGCTCCTAGATATATCCCCCCAAGAGAATTTAAAAGAAGTATTCAAACAAAAGCTTGTACACAAATGTTCGTAGCAGCCCTATTCACAATAGCCAAAAGGTGGAAATAACTCAAATGTCTGTCAGTCGGTAAATGGATAAACAAGACATGGTATATCCATACAATAGAGTATTACTCAGCAAGAAAAAGGCATAAAGTCCTGGTATATGCTACAATGTGGCTAAAGCTCCAAACTCACAGGTAGTGAAAGACACAAGATGTAAAAGGCCACATGTTGTATGGTTCCATTTATATGAAACATGCAGAACAGGTAAATCCACAGAGACAGAAAGTAGATTAACGGTTAGCAGGGGCTAGTGGGAGGGGGAATGGGGGTGACTGCTAAAAGCACAGAGTTTCTTTGTGGGGGTGATGGAAAGTTCTGGAACTAGATAGTGGTGATGATTGCACAGCACGGCTTATGTGCTAAATGTCACTAATAGTAAATCTTACGTGTATTTTACTACAGTGAAAAAGATTGTTTTTTAAAGAAAATAAGTCTTGAATGCTTCAGGTCAAGCCTGCTTTGCATATCTCCTGCTATGATATCCGATTTCTCTGCATACGTGGAAACCTTAACCTTGTCACCGCTAATGAGATACCTGTGTCAAGAGTCCTGTTTGCTTGCGGACAAGCGTTGCAAGTAGTCGATAAACAATGCTGGTGCTGCACACACTGGGTGCCAATGTGACTAGGTGCCAGGGCTTGAAACCCTGTCCTTATAAGATCTTCCAAAGAAAACAGTTTCTTCCATAGGCGAGCACTTGGAAACACTCCATAGGTATAGCCTGTCCATCAAACTCCCTTCCTAGACTGCAGCCATCATCTAAGACCCAAAACCCTCCTTGATGGGACAAAAAAGAAGCAAAAAAAACTTGTATAATAAAAAGGTCAAATGATCCTTTACCCAAAACCCTCCAGGCATTTGACAGCTATGGGCACCAGCTGCCCCTCCAGAGCCAATTTGATGACCATACTTCATCCTGTGCCTCTGTGTCCTGTGACTTGAGTCTGGGTTGGGAGATGTCAGTCCACTTCCTAAACCTGGAATTGGAGGAGGTGGCCCAATCTACTGCTACTCACATGGCCCCACCCATGACAGACAACAGGGTCCCAGAGGAAAGCAATTATTTTTGTCTGTTTGTTTCCCACTCTTGACATTATTTATCTCTAAGTGTAAGCAGACATTTAGCCTGAGCTAGCAAAGACTCTAAGTCTAAGATAAAGAGAGGGGAGAGGGAGAAGGGGAGGTGGGGAGATTGAGTGGAGAGGGGAGATGGAGAGAGGGGAGAGGAGATAAAGGATACAATTTTCAAACCCCACCACCCACGTCCGTTCTCTTTTACTGGGAAAGGGAATGTTCTATCAGGCACAGGTGTGTGGAGAGAGAAGTATTGACCACAAAAAGCACCTAGGCTCCCAGCCTGACAGGAGCTGAGGTCCACAGGACCTCCCTAGGGCATTTCAGGTGTTCAGCCACAAAGAACAGATTTTAATTCTGACAAAGGGTCTGGTGTCACAGTGGGAAATAACTGGTCAGTGAATTTCATCAAGTAGGAGGGAGAAAAAGAAAAACTCGTCAGACCAGTTACCAAGTTACCCGACAGACAGCCACATTTCCATAATTATTTAACCCCACCCTACCTTCTTCCAAAGGATTGGGTCGATTTATTTCTCTAAGTGAAAAGGTAGCTCAGTGGGTATCGCTATGTTTCCTCCAGGAAGCCAAGCCCTTGTTAGAATTGTAAGTCTGTATCTTCACTAATAAATTTTTGGATAGTACTGTCCCCAAGATGCCAGGTGACTATGAGGCTAACTGGTCTACCATTCTTCAGTGCATTCATGAGCCTACTGAAACACTTTCTGCCTACCTAGCTTATTTCCTTATAGTTATTTCTTTGACTTTGTCCCAGACTCAGCAAGGACTTTGGGGTCCCAGTAACATACCTGGCTCAGCACAACTGTTCACTCAATATCAGTGGAAACAATGCATCCTGAATATAGCCCCAAATGTAACCTCTGTGATCACTCCATCACACCTGCAGGTAAACTTCTGGCACTCAGAGCACACGATGGCACAAGCCTCTCTTCACAGCATGAGGCAACCTCCTTACTCTTGCCCACAAGACCTCTGTGCTTTTGTCACTGCCTTTCCACCCATCTGGAATACCCTTCCCCCTTACCCTCTTTCTAAGCATCATTTGCCACCCAAACCAAACCACATCTCTTCAACCACTCCAATCTGAGACAATCTCTCTCCTTCTACAGATGCCCGTGACAACTTATCATCAATCTGGGGGGTGGTAGGGGAGGCTCAGAAACATAGTCTCTAGAGCTCTTGTTCTTTCCTGCTATACAAAATCTAATCATCTCCAAAAATAAAGTTCATTTAAAAAATTCCAGGGACTTCCCCGGTGGTGCAGTGGTTAAGAATCTGCCTGCCAATTCAGGGGACACGGGTTCGAGCCCTGGTCTGGGAAGATCTCACATGCCGCGGAGCAACTAAGCCCGTGTGCCACAACTACTGAGCCTGCACTCTAGAGCCCGTGAGCCACAACTACTGAGCCCACGTGCCTAGAGCCCGTGCTCCGCAACAAGAGAAGCCACTGCAGTGAGAAGCCCACTCACCACAACGAAGAGTAGCCCCCGCTCGCCTCAACTAGAGAAAGCCCGCGCACAGCAACGAAGACCCAAAGCAGCCAAAAATAAATAAATTAAATAAATAAATTTTTAAAATTCCAGGGAACTCCCTGGCGGTCTAGTGATTAGGACTCCACACTTCCCCTGCAGGGCACGGGTTCGATCTCCAGTCGGGGAACTAAGATCCCACAAGCCGCGCGGTGTGGCCAAAAATTAAAAATTGAAATTGAACAATAGAAATTAAAAATAAATTTAAAATACCAATCATCTCAGTGATAAAGAAGTTACAAAGACCACAGAATTTTTTCAGGATAGTTCTTTTAATTCTCTCCTAGACTTTTAAAGAGATCTTTGACAAAACAAAAAGGAATAAATATGAATGAAAGACTCAAACAGCCCACTGTACTACATGATCTACCCTCTTTTTCTCTAATTGTTGTTATTATTCAAGATCCCAAGCACATGTTGGACTTTTCTGTTTTCTGCATGGACTACAATGGCATAGCCACAAAGGAATTTAATTTATCAATAGTCTGCTGTGTTATCTAGAGAACATGATGATTTCCAGGTGCCCTGGCACCAAATATGTCTAGAACCACCAGTCTGATGACTCAGTGGAAAGAGGGGGGTCTATCTTCTTTTTTTAAAATTTATTTATTTATTTATTTATGTGTTATTTATTATTATTATTATTTTAAGTTTAGTTTTGGCTGCGTTGGGTCTTCGTTGCTTCCCGTGGGCTTTCTCTAGTTGCGGCGAGCGGGGGGCTTCTCTTGTTGCGGAGCATGGGCTCTAGGCTCACGGGCTTAGTTGCTCCACGGCATGTGGGGTCTTCCCGGACCAGGGCTCAAACCCGTGTCCCCTGCATTGGCAGGCGGATTCTTAACCACTGCGCCACCAGGGAAGTCCCCAACGGGGGGGGGTGGTCTATCTTGCCTTGACATCTCCTGCTGGCTGGGCTCACTCAGATGGTTAATTCATTCCTGCCTTTTATCTCCCCAGACACACTGAGAGGTCCTGGGGGGCAAGAATGACACCTCATTCTTTGCAGCCCCCTCCACTCAGTGTCAGCAAGTAGCAGAGGACTGTGTTGGCCTGATGCTGGGATATTTCCAACTTCCACTGAAAACAGTCTCTACCCCCAAAAGTCCCCCTCATCTTTACAAGGTGCACAGTCAAGAACAGATGCTGGCACATTTTTTTTCTTTAAAGAGCCATACAACCTTTGTTCCTACAGCAGCCACGGGCAAGATGTAAATGAATAAAGCATGACTGTATTCCAACGAAATGTGATTTATATGCTAATTGCATATAATTTTCACCTCTCACAAAATATTATTCTTTAGATTTTCCCTGCAACCTTTTTTTTTTTAAACGTTTTTTCTTTTTTTTTAGAAGATGTTGGGATAGGAGTTTTATTAATTTATTTATGCTGTGTTGGGTCTTCATTTCTGCGCGAGGGCTTTCTCTAGTTGTGGCAAGTGGGGGCCACTCTTCAACGCGGTGCGCGGGCCTCTCACTATCGCGGCCTCTCTTGTTGCAGAGCACGGGCTCCAGATGCGCAGGCTCAGTAGTTGTAGCTCACGGGCCCAGTTGCTCCGCCTCATGTGGGATCCTCCCAGACCGGGGCTCGAACCTGTGTCCCCTACATTGGCAGGTAGATTCCCAACCACTGCGCCACCAAGGAAGCCCCAACCTTTTTATTTTTTTTTATTTTTTTCAACCTTTTTATTTTTTAAAATTGATTTTATTGAAGTATAGTTGATTTACAATGTTGTATTAGTTTCTGGTATACAGCCAAGTGATTCAGTTATACATATACATTCTTGTTCATATCCTTTTCCATTATGGTTTATTACGGGGTACTGAATATAGTTCCCTGTGCTATACAGTAGGACCTTGCTGTTTATCCGTTCTATATATAATAGTTTTCATATGCTAATCCCAAACTCCCAATCCCTCCCTCCCTCCCCTCCCCTCCCCTCCCCCTTGGCAACCACAAGTCTGTTTTCTATGTCTGTCCCCTCAACCTTTTTAAAGTATAAAAAACATTCTTAGCTCACGGGCCATACGAAAATGCTGAAGGGCTGAATTTGGCCTGTGGGTCATAGTGTGCTGACTGGTCAAGGGCTTTAGACCTGACAAGCCTAAGATCAAGCCATTTCCCAGCAAGGTCTCCTAGAGTAAGTTTCTTAATTACTATCCAAGCCTGAGTGTCCCCTCTGCAAAATGGGAATAACATCTTCTCATAGGCTATGGTGAGGATTCTATGAGGCAGAGCTTGTCAAATTCTTAGCACAGGGCTTAGCACATAGTAAGTGCTCAATAAGCATTAGCTAGTAATAAGTGGTCAAAGATGCCATTGTTCATCTATATGACAGGTCCTGGGGACACAACAATCAATACCATGCTCCCTGTGTTCAAGAGAACTTAGTCTGATGGAGGAGGCAGCTAACTTAAGCCAGGATGAAAGAAGACACCCAGATGGCCATGAGGCCCAGGAAAGGATGCTCAACATCACAATTCATTAGAGAAATGCAAATCAAAACTACAGTGAGGTACCACCTCACACCTGTCAGAATGGCCATCATCAAAAAGTCTACAAACAATAAATGCTGGAGAGGGTGCGGAGAAAAGGGAACCCTCCTACACTGTGGGTGGGAATGGAGAACCATATGGCGGTTCCTTAAAAAAACTAAAAATTGAACTACCATATGATCCAGCAATCCCACTCTTGGGCCTATACCTGGAGAAAAACATAATTAGAAAAGATACAGGTACCCCAATGTTCATTGCAGCACTATTTACAATAGCCAGGACATGGAAGCAACCTAAATGTCCATTGACAGATGAATGGATAAAGAAGATGTGGTACATATATACAATGAATATTACTCAGCCATGAAAAAGAATGAAATAATGCCGTTTGCAGTGGCATGGATGGACCTAGAGATCGTCATACTGAGTGAAGGCAGTCAGACAGAGAAGAACAAATATTATACGATATTGGGCTTCCCTGGTGGCGCAGTGGATAAGAATCCACCTGCCAATGCAGGGGACATGGGTTCAAGCATGCCACGGAGCAATTAAGTTTGCGAGCCACAACTACTGAGCCCACATGCCACAACTACTGAAGCCCGCGTGCCTAGAGCCTGTGCTCCGCAACAAGAGAAGCCACCACAATAAGAAGCCCGCGCAGCGCAATGAAGAGTAGCCCCCGCTCACCGCAACTAGAGAAAGCCCACGCGCAGCAACGAAGACCCAATGCAGCCAAAAATAAATAAATAAATTTTAAAAATATATATTATATGATATTGCTTATATGTGGAATCTAAAAAAATGCTACAAATGAACCTATTTACAAAGCAGAAATAGAGTCACAAATGTAGAAAACTTATGTTTACCAAGGGGTAAGGGTGGGAGGGATAAATTGGGAGATTAGGATTGACATATACACACTACTATATATAAGATAGATAACTAATAAGAACTACTGTATAGCCCAGGGAACTCCACTCAGTACTCTGTAATGGCCTCTATGGGAATAGAATCTAGAAAAGAGTGGATATACGTGGATATTGTATCGTACTAGACTCCAATAAAAATTAATTAAAAAGAAAAAGAAAAAGAGGGGATGAGAAGGGCTATAGGAAAAAGCAGCCAGAATGTTGGCAGGGGCAAATTCTAGGGCATCTCCCCACCCCAGCTTTCTTTGTTCTCTGCAGTTCCCCAACTTCACACAATGAGCCAGGAAAGTACAACGGTTAAGAGCTCAGATTCTGAGGCAGAATACCTGGGTTTTGGGTTCAAATCCCAGCTCTACTACTTACTAGCGATGTGACCCTGGGCAAGTGGCTTAACCTTCTGGGGCCTCCAGGACCTCATCTGTAAGGAGGAATTGCTGGCAGAACTTGCTGCAGTATGGTAAGCAAAGCACTTAGAACAGTGTCTGGCACAAAACAAGCATTCACTGTCGAGAAGATTCTGATTATTACAGTACCAAAGGCAAAGTTAAAAAAAAAATTGGAAGAAGGGGAAAACAGTTGCAATCTGAAGCTCAAACCTCTGTCTAAAAGCAAACTCTTCAAGAGAGAATGTACGTGCACTTAAATAGGTAGTGTTTAATATAAATAGAGCACCTCAGCTTTCAGAGACTCTGAAACGTGGATGGAAACTCAAACTCAGGAAGGAGAGACTCGCCTCCCTTTACCTCCTGCTCCTGCCGTATGTGGCATCAACGACCAGTTTCCTGGCACCCATCATGCCCCAGACTCACCAACCTCTCTGACTGGCAGCGAGCAGCTGGGGTGGCCTCCCAGGAAAAAAAAAAATGCCAGTGGGTTTGCCTGGGGCAGCTGGTCAAGCAAGCCCTGTGGTTTCTGGTCCCCGGCCCCCCACCAAAAGCCCAGAGCTTGGGGTCCCCAGAGCCTTGGAGCTGAGGCAGCAGTAAGCAGAGTGATCTTCCCTCTGGGGCCATAGGTCCAAGCACCCAGCTCTCATCAGCAAGTCACATGGTGGGCTTTCCTCTGCCTGCCCCAAGACCAAAGTCAGAAATGGAGCCAAGCTTTGGCAGACACTTACCCAGTGGCTGGTCTGCCCAGAAAGGGTGGTGGACTCACGGCATCTAGGAGAAGCTTCCAGAAAATTCAGAAAGTGTCAGGGGCTGGGATAAGTGTACCCCGTGCATCATTTCATTTAGCCCCCAAAACTGCAACCCTGACAAGCAGGTGCCATAATTATCCTCACTCTTCAGATGGGGAAACACTGGTTTGGTCCAGCTCATGAGCCACGACCGGCAAAACAGGACTCCGAACAATTCTCGGAACCACTTGGAAACGGGTCCAGTGAGGCTGACCTTCAGGTCTTTATGACACACCTATGTGGGGGGAGGGGAGATATTTTCTGAAGACTAGTTTAGGGCTCCATCCCATGCTTTCACCCACAGATCCCCCTCTTGTAACTCTTCCTACAAGTGCATTCAGTCACATATTCAATGTCTATATTTGCCATCAGAAGGTCCTCTCCAAGGAGGCAGGGGCTTGTCCCTACTGTGGTCCTGAGGACCCCAATACCTGGCACATAGTAGGTTCATAATAAACACATTTTGTGACCCAGCTCACAAAGACTCCATCTCCACTCTGCCCATCCAAGGCTCCTTGCCTTTGGCCTCCGTTGGCATCTCCACTCCAAATACGTAGACAGAGTGATGGAGAAGAAGCATCTCATGACACACACCACAGTGACTTTCCTTTTAAATACTTTAACCACTGAGAACCTTCTTTTTCTCCCTCTGCCAAAAGCAGCATTGTTTTGGGATCAGGTGGAAAAAGGGACATTTCAGAGGATGGTTAAACTGGGTTCAGAGGACAACCCAACACCTTCATCCCAAATGCTGACCAGACCTTAGATGTTTCCAGAACCTGGCAATCATACAAGAAAATGGCTCAAAGAGGTGTTGGAGAGGATTCTAGGGGAATTGAGGACTTGCCGGATAGTTCTCACAGGTCTGTGTCTGTTGCCTAAGACAGGGAGGTATCTTCTAAAGGCTCATTTCGGTCCGTTTAGCATTCAAAAAACTCATGAAATGGTGTGTAAGCCTTCCAAAGCCACAGCAACAAAGAAACATAAGCATTTTAAAAACCAGAAATGTACCCCCAGGTTCATAGCAGCATTATTCACAATAACCAAAAGATGGAAACAACCCAAGTGTCCATCGATAGAAGAACGGATAAACAAAATGTGGTCCATCCATACAATGGCATATTATTCAGCCCTAAAAAGGAAGGAGAATCTGACACATGCTACATCATGGATGAACCTAGAGGACATTATGTTCAGTGAAATAAGCCAGACACAAAAGGACAAATACTACATCATTCCACTTATACGAGGTCCCTAGAGAAGTCAAATCCATAGAGACAGAAAGTAGGATGGTGGGGGCCAGGGTCTGGGGGAGGAGATAGGGAGTCAGTGTTTCATGGGGACAGTTTCAGTTTGGGAAGATGAGAAAGTTCTGGAGATGATGGTGGGGATGGTTGCACGACAGTATGAATGTACTTAATACCACTGAGCTGTGTATTTCAAATGGTTAAGATGGTAAACTTCATGTTATGTGTATTTTACCATAATTAAAGAAATTGAAAGGGAAGAAAGCCTGAGCTGAGCTGTACTTGATAGACAAGAATGTAGGTTCAGGGCTTCCCTGGTGGCGCAGTGGTTGAGAGTCCACCTGCCGATGCAGGGGACACGGGTTCGTGCCCCAGTCTAGGAAGATCCCACGTGCCGCGGAGCGGCTGGGCCCATGAGCCATGGCTGCTGAGCCTGCGCGTCCGGAGCCTGTGCTCCACAACGGGAGAGGCCACAACAGTGAGAGGCCCGCGTACTACAAAAAAAAAGAAAAAAAAGAGTGTAGTTTCAAAAAACAATCATTTCTTGACATCTGTGACCAGGACAGGACAACGCTTCCTCTAGGGGACACCACCACTGATTACAAACCAGGAGCAAACATCGATGCCAGATGCCAGGAACAGGTATCCGGCAGGTCTCCACCACAGCCGTACGTGCAGAGCCACACCTTCTCCAGTGATGAAACCCCCAGTGCTGGCAAAACAAGCCCTGCTCTCAAAAGCACAAGATAAAAAATTTAAAAAATAAAAAAACCTGCTCAAAACATCAGGGACATTTTTGCAGATAATACCATCCTGGATATTTTGACTAAAATGAGAACAGAAATAAATCCACAGAGGAATGTCTTAAATTATATCTCAAGATATGTAAGCCTGGAGCATTTCAAACAAGAACCTGAATTTGGAAAACAGAGCATTGAGATAAAAGACTATTCACTGTTTTCCCTGGTACCCCAGCTAGAAGTAGCTCACCCGTCTTTAAACAGAGGGGGGCACCCACACACACAACACCACACACACACACACACACACACACACACATACTATTTTTGTGTCTCAGATGCGGTGCAAACCCCAGCCATCTTTTCTTAGCTGTGTGGCCTCAGGCAAGTTAAGTAACCTCTCTGGTCTCTAAAACAAAGATAACGGAGCTCCCCTTGCAGCTGTGTGTCCTCGTAACATGGTAGGTCCTACACAGCCTCTCCTCCCCTCACCATCAGAGAACATCACCCCCTCACCTCCAAATTCATCTGGATGGTCTCTCCCACCCAACTTACTCACCCACACCCCGACCCCCACCTCCACCTCGAAGTCTCCCTGTTCTACGAAATTCCAAACCCACGGGTGGTCCTCTACTTCAGCCAAGACTCTGCCCCAGCTTTGATCCTTCTTCTTGGTCATAGCTTGGCTTCTCTGTGTCCCTGACCTACCGACGTTCCCAAGATTTTTCCACAATACAATAATCATCGTTCCCTCCTATATCTATAAACCACTAGATTCTCTTTTCCTTCACCAACCGCCCTCTCAAAAGAGAGGTCTCCACTCTCTCACCTCCTGTTTCCTCCCTTCCAGCATTCACAGAATGGAAGGACTCCCTGGGGCTCGAAGGAGTCCTCCCTGCTGAGTCTATAGATTCTACTCAGGACTCACCCTGTGTGGCTTCCCCATAGCTTTGGGCTCAGGTGAGAAGACCCTCCTTTCTCCCTTCCCTTATCTTTTGTGATACAACCCTTAAGCCCCCTGCTCACTTCTCCCGCCTCCATCTCACATTTGCTAAGTCTTCCCAGGGAATTTCACAACGTGTGAAAAGAGTCAATAAAACAATAAACAAGTAACGAGTGTGTGTGTGGAACTAGACTTCCTGGATATCAAAACATTATAAAACTATACATATTAGAGAAGTAACAGCCCCAGTGCAAGGAAAGGCAGACATATTTATGGATACCCAGAAACAGACCCCAAATCAATGACGAACAGGTAAATTTCTGCAATACCTGGGGTTGAGACCCCAACTAGTTATTTGGGGGGAAATGGATACCCTTTTGAATCATGCACACAAACAGGTCCCAAATGCCCAGGACAAAAATTTTTTTAATGATAATAGTTAAAGTTAAGATAGAAAATTTGGAGGAAAAAAACGTTCATTTTATGGATAGAAAGGGGCTTTCTAAGCAAAAAATAATGAGAGGCACGCAAAAACCCAGCTCTGAACTCCATAAACATTTTAAGCTTCTCTGGCAACTGACAGCCAGAGTATATTCATCAAAAACACCTGAACAAAAACATCTGAAAACATAACTGGCAAAGAGTTAACAGTCTTCGCTATGAAAACAACATGCAGATTAATACTTCAAAAACCACTAAGGTACTAAAAGATAAATGGACAAAGGATATGAACAGGAAGAGAAAACCCAAATGATAAATAAACATGTTTTAAAAGGTTCAACCCTGATAGCAATCAAAGAAATGCAAATAGAAACAATGACAACACACCAGCTCCTCCTTCCAGTAAATTATGAAAGATTTTTCAAACAACACTCAAAGCTAGCCAAGGTGTTCCCTCTCAGCCAATGCTAGGAGGAGTGCCCGTTGGTACGTTTCCGGAAAGCCATTTGGCAATCGCTATCAAGAAACTTTGACCCAGAAATTTCACTTCTGGAAGAGCAAAACCCGAAGGAAAAAAAAATGTTCGATAAAGCTTCGACACCAAAATGTTCATCCCTCTTTGTGGAAACTAGAAATAATCTAAATGCCCAACGACAGAGAAAGTTAACTAAATTCAGACACAACAGAGCCACTAGCAGGAAGTATCCCCCAATAACTGTGAAACAAGGATGTTTTGCTTTTATCCTTTACACAGTTCTTTTTCCAAATGTCTACCACAAGCAGTCATACTTCTAGAATCAGATAAGAAATACATTTGTTTTTGTTTTGTTTTGTTTTTGACAATAAAGCCCATTCTCATCTGGTCTCTCAAGCAAGAGGAACATTCAACCATCTAGCTCAGGAGTTGGCAAAATCTGGCCCAACACTTGGTTTTGTAAATAAAGTTTTATTGAAACACGGCCACGCCCACTTGCTTATTGCGCCTCCTTGCAGGGCGGCTGCTTTCCCGCTCCAATGGCAGGGCTGAGTAGTTGCAACAGAGACCATACAGACTGCAAAGTTTAAAGTATTTAACATCTGAGTCTTTGCAAAAAAAAGGTTTGCCACCACCTGAGCTAGTGAATGTCTCCAGCTTCTTTCTAATGAACAAGCCACGAGAAATGGCTTAGAACCGCCGAGAACCTCAACGTACCTTTCTGGCAGTGGCTGTGCGTCCAACACCGCTCCACAAATTGCCCGTTGATGACGGTGGCAGGGCAGTTGGTCTTGCCCTTCGCGGCGCCTGGACAAATGTCCCCACACTCCTCATTGTCGTCTTTGTTCAGCACGATGTAATTATCCTCCACGGAATCCAGGATGCGAGACCAGTCAATAGTGGCCAGGTAGCAGAGTTCATTGTTCTTCTCGATGCGGACGGAGCCCCGGGTAATGTTCATCAAGTTGTAGAGGCCAAGCTCCTTCAGGTGAACCATCTCGAAGATGACCAGCGCGTAGTTAAAGAAGAGGCGGGAGCCCCGGATGACCGTGAGGTTGGGGAACAGGTCCTTCAGGCTCTCCAGCCCGTAGACCCGGAAGAGCAGCAAGTAATCAGTGATCATGGTGAGCTTGGGGAAACTGAGGTCTCGGAAGTCCTCAGGTCTCGTTTTGAACATCAATAGGATCTGCAAATGTCCTTCGATGACCGAGCAGTTGGCCAGCTCGTGCAGCCGGGTGAGGTTATTCCGGATATCCATGCCAGGGCACACTAGAAGGGCAAACAAGCAGAGAGCAAGACAGGTGAACAAACACCCCACGGATGGTTTATAAGAATTAGTGTCAGGGCCAGCCACATGGGCATATGACCTGGGTCCCACACCCGCTCAGAAGGGCCCTGCCCTTGGCTTAATGCTCTTCCGTCTTGAAATCCTGAATTATTTTTGAGGGAGGGGTCCCAAGGTTTCATTCTGAACTGGACCCTGTAAGTTCTACAGCCAGCCCAGTTCAGTGGCTTTCTCTGTAAGGTGTCTGTGCCTAAGTAATTACTCCTGAAAGGCAAATCATCATAATAATAATTCCTTTGGCAGTACCCATTAGAAGCCTTAAAAGCATCGCATCAAATATGATGCAATGAAGACATTGGGATTACAGGGGATTGAGTAATGCAGCAGGTGTGGAAGAGGAAAGGGGAGCCGTCCCCAGTGAGTCGATGTGGAAGATCTTCAGGAAATGGATTTATGGGGATAAAGGTGCCCACGTCAGAAATGGGGCAAGAAGAGCTGACTTCGTTTTGCCAATTCTCCCACTTTCCTAACACTCCTTCCCAACCCGCCCTCCTGGCAGGCAGCCAAGGTCTAATTACCTTTTACCTGGGTGTGGCAAGGGCGTCCCAGAGAGTCTGATCTCCCCTGCACAAACACCCTGCACACCCATTCTCCCGCAGGTGGTCCCTCCCTTGCTCTGACACCCTCTCTGTCTCCCCATGACCCTGCACTTTCCTCTCGCGGCCCTCAAGGTTCTGCCCCACCATCCCCTGCACCATGTGAAACAGGCCTGCCCACTACTCTCCAATTCCAAGGGGGCCTTCCAAGCCTTCCCTATAACATGACCTATGAAGAGGAATAAGTGAAATAATGCAGGCACCCAAGCAGTGGCTGGCACACAGTAAGTGCTCAATTAATGTCAGCTATTTTGTTGTTGTATATTTCTCCCAAACATATCACGGTGTCACCTCTAGGCTCTGTGCCTTCATTCCCCTAGACCAGGGTGGGAAAATATTTTCTATAAGGGCTCAGATAGTGAATATGTTCCGCTTTGCAGTCAGTCTCTGTTTAGACTACTCCACTCCACCATTATAGCTCAAAAGCAGCCAGAGACAGTGAGTGGATATGGCTGTGTTCCAATAAAACTTGATTATAAAAGCAGGCTGTGGGTCGGTGTTTCCCCCTGGGGTGGTAGTTTGGTGACCCTTGCCTTAGTCCAACAAAGTCCAACAGAACTTCTGCAATGATAGAGATGTTCTGTCCACGCACTGGCCACTATGGAAGCCACCAGCCATTTGTGGCTGTCTAGCACTTGAAATGCGACTGATATGAGACTGAGGAACTGAATATCTGATTTTACTTTAGATAGTGTAAACAGAAATAGACACATGTAGCCAGTGGCTACTGGACTAAACAGGGTAGCCCTAGCCCCTTTGACTGTCAAAGTCCTTTATACCTTAGCTCCCTATTTCGAAATCCAGCTCATCATCCTTCAAGATCCAGTTCAAATGCCACCTCCTCCAGGAAGCCTTCTCTGATTTCCTTTCCTCCATATACTTATTTGGATCTTTCCCTCCTCCGGTGTTCCTTATATTGGAGTTAACATTCAGTAGAACGGAATTCTTTAGACAGCCTCTCCTTGCCAAAACACAAACACACACACATACACTCACTCACTCAGAAATTGGGAGGCAGCTTCAAGGGGACCAGGACGGCAGTTCCAGCCCCACACACTCATGCCACCCAAGGCTGAGGCTCCCAGCTTCAGTCACATCAACAGCATCTACATACAGAGATCTGGACAGGTACCACGCCACTGACACCTCCCAACAAGCTTTATCCGCACCCCACAGAAGGGAAAACTGGATCTCTAGGAGGCAAAGCCAATCAGCCAAGGACATACGACCCACCAGTAACATTCAGGGTTGCCAGATTTAGCAAATAAAAATGCAGGATGCCCAGTTAACTTTGAATTTCAGATGAGCAGCAGTACATTTTAGGATAAGTATATCCCATGCAATGTTTGAGACATACTTATCCTTAAAAATTACTCATCATTTATGTTAAATTCAAATTTAACTTGGTGTCCTGGATTATATCTGGCAGTATACAGCTTAGACTCAGCCACAGGTCTGGTCTTCTCAAGCCTGAGCCTCACACTCTATGTTTTACACACACACACACACACACACACACACGAAATTGTGAAATTGATACAGGTACAAAGAACACCAGCCCACCATCCTCCCCAAGTTGTGTCAGAACCAAAATCAGATATGAATATGCATTCAAAGATTAACCAGCTGTTGGACATCCAGGAAATGTAAATCCAAACCACAATGATACCACTTCACTCCTACCAGGATGGCTAAAATTAAAAAGACAGACAATAACAAGTGTTGACGAGGATGTGGAGAAATCAGAACCCTCCTACATTACTGGTGGGAATGGAAAATGGTACAGCTGCTGTTGTGGAAAATAGATTAGCAGTCCCTCAAAAGGTTAAACAAAGAGTTACCATATAACCCAGCAACTTCACTCCCAGGTAGATACCCAAGAGAAATGAAAACATAGGTCCACACAGAAATGTGTGTACAAATGCCCATAGCATCATTATTCATGATAGCCAAAAAGTGGAAACAAGCCAAATGTCCATGAACTGATAAATGAATAAATAAAATGTGGCATGTCCATACAAAGGAAGATAATTCAGCAATAACAGGGGAGAAGCACTGACACCTGCTACAAAAGGGATGAACCTTGAAAACATCAGGCTCAGTGAAAGAAGCCAGTCACAAAAGACCACGTGTGGCATGATTCTATTTACATGAAATGTCCAGAATAGGCAAATCCCTAGAAAGTAGATTAATGGTTTCAAGGGGCTTGGAGAGGGGGAAATGAGGAGTGACAGCTAAAGAGTATGGGATTTCTTTGGGGGGTGATGAAAATGTTCTAAAATTGATTGTAGTGATGGTTGCCCAACTCTGTGAATGTACTAATGTGCTAAGAATCACTAAATTTGAACTTTAAATGGGTGAATTGTATGGTATTGAATTAGATCTCAATAAAGTTGTTATTAAAAAATTAAACAGAAGGGCTTCCCTGGTGGCGCAGTGGTTGAGAGTCTGCCTGCCGATGCAGGGGACACGGGTTCGTGCCCCAGTCCAGGAAGATCCCACATGCCACGGAGCGGCTGGGCCTGTGAGCCATGGCCGCTGAGCCTGAGCGTCTGGAGCCTGTGCTCCGCAACGGGATAGTCCACAACAGTGAGAGGCCCGCGTACCACAAAAAAAAAAAAAAAAAAAAAAAAAAAAAAATTAAACAACTATAACTGTAGTGAACAACAAAGAACTGCTTTTTTTTTTTTAATCTCCAATGACTCTAACTCAACTCATTAAAGCTGTATGTGTCCCTATTAGTCTAAGACAATAGAGCAATTTACTGCGTGAACAGAAAATACCCAGAGGATGTTAGAGATGGTGCCAGCAATAGATGTCAGACCTTGTACTGGCTTTTAATACCTCTGGGTGGGAACTGAAAGACGCTTCAGGTCCTCAGTAAGTGACACCTGGTTAATCACCACTCTACACACAGGAAGGGAAGGACCATGAGGACCGGGGGAGGAGTGGGGGTCCTGGTGACAGCTAATAACAATTACCATGTAAAGCACTTGGCCATGTTCTGGCAGACACATTCTCTTGATGAATTCTCAGAATAATCCCAGAGGAGGTGGATAAACGAAATGTGGTCCATGCCCATTTTTGTGATGAGCAAATCAAACTCACACAGGCTGAGTTTTAAGGGGTAATGCTAGGATTTCAACCCGGCAATTAAATGCAAAGTTTATGCTTGAACTATGTTACAGTTTCTCCGTCTTTGTTCTTTAAAAACATACCAAATTAAGAAGCAGGTGAATCTGACTTAAATAAGGAAACAATGAAATAATGTTCATGCAGTGACAACCTGGAGGAAGCTTGTTAAAGACAGTTTCCTTCGTTCACTCCTTCAGCAACTATCTGCTGAGGACCTGTTTCTGCTGTTCCAAGGACTGGAAGTGCTTCAAGGAATAGGACAAGAGGGATAGGACAATAGGATAGGGAGATACATGTATACATATAGCTGATTCATTTTGTTATACAGCAGAAACTAACACAACATTGTAAAGCAATTATATTCCAATAAAGATGTTAAAAAAAAAAAAAAAGGAATAAGACAGAGTCTGCCCTGGATCTCACAGACTAATAGTTGCTATTAACTACCCAAATCAACTGAAAGTATAACTGAGGAGGATATCTCAGTTATTCAAGGACAGCTTCAGGGGCTAGAAGAGATAATAAAAATGAGCTATTTGACTAAGTCCAGGACAATCAAGGAGGGCTTCCCGGAGGAGGTAACACCAGAACTAAAACCTACACAAACAGTGCAATAAGTTCTGCCTGCTTCATTGGAAGGTCAAGTGCTGTAGCTTGTCGCTGTAGGTCACAAGAATGTGTAGGGCCTAGAGCAGCCTTACCCAATAGAAACATGATGTGAGCCACATAGAATTTTAAATTTTCTCTATAAAGGTAAAAAAGAAACAGTGAAATTAAATATTATTAATTTAACCCAATGTATCCCAAAACTTCACTTCAGCATGTAAGCAATACAAAAAAAAAAAAAAATCTATGGGATTTTTTTCACACTATGCTTCTCAAATGCCACGTGTTTTATACACTTGCACCAGGTCTCAATTCAGATGCTAAATTTTTATCAGAAATACTCAATCTGTATATGCAGATTTCACAAAATGAATCACTGAAAAGGTAGGTTCTTTGTATCCTCAAATTGTTCCAAGTAAGAGTTGTTCAATAACAGAATCAAGCATTGATTTTTTTGACATTTCAATCAACTAATGTTAAATAAGGCTTTACATTCACATTTTTTACATTTAAATGAATTAAAGTTAAATAAAAGTAAAAATTTAGTTGCCCTGACCACAATTTCAAGAGCACCATGTGGATAGTGGCCGCCATATTGGATGGCACAGCTATAGACCGTTTCCATTAAAGCAGACCGTTCTGTTGGACAGTGCTGGTCTAGAAGTTCCCCCTTGGCCCAGAAGAATCTAAAAATTTCCCAGAAGGAGAGAAGACTGACATGAGAGCCATCTTGGAAAGTGTCCCCTCTCCCCTGGTTTTCTCTCTATCATGAAAAGAGCAAAGAGGTACTAAGGATCTGGGAGAGAGGTATCTAGAAGATTCTGAAACTCCTTTACAATGCTAAGAGTTATACTTTCTGCTTTCAAGCCTGAATGTACTCATTCCTTAGTCTTGACATTCTTCAAACGCTCCCTAGTGACCTATCTGGGGCCACATGTTCCTCCCCGCATTCCTTCCAGTCTTAACAGGGCTTCTTCCAAAATTCAGGCATCCTGGCCAACAAGCCTTAGGTTCAGGTGTCAGACCACCACCACCCACACCAGTTTCAGGGCATGCTAGAAACCCAACAGATCTGGCTTCCCACTCCAGCATGGGCACCTGCCAGCTGTATAATCCTGAGCCATAAACTCAATTTCTGTGTGCCTCAGTTTCCTCACCTGTAAATGATGATGATCACATGATGAAAGGTATGAAGAATAGATGAGAACTGGGGTCTGGCCACATGTATATATTAGTTCTTCACTCTAAGATACATGGAACCAATTCCCACATTTATTCCCTTCATAAATTAGAACTTGGGCACACCAAGGTACCAGATACCCTTATGATTCTCCACCTGCCTGCAAGACTGGCTCTTAAAATTGACTTCAGCCAAGAAATCCCCTGGTGGTTCAGTGGTTAAGACTCTGCGCTCCCAATGCAGGGGGCAAGGGTTCGATCTTTGGTCGGGGAAGTAAGGTCCCACATGCCATGGGTTACAGCCAAAAATAAAAAATAAAAATTGACTTCAGCCAGAGTGTGTGAGATGGATTCTGCTGGAGACTGCTGGAAACGGAAGGGCAGTAAATATCCCGAGGGTGCAGGCAACAGGCAAACTGTCGCCCAGATAGATTTTCTAGAAGAGGAAAGAAATTGAGGCTCAGAGAGGAACATGTCCTCCTCAAGGTCACAAAGCAAGGAGGAGACAGACCTGAGATTTAAACCCAGTGTATTAGTCTACTGGGGCCACCCTAACAAAGGACCAGAGACCAGGTGGCTTAAACAAGATAAATTTATTTTCTCCCAATTCTGGAGGCTAGAAGTCTAAGAACAAGGTGTCAGCAGGATTGATTCCTTCTAAGGCCTCTCTCCGTGGCTTGTAGATGGCCGTCTTCTCCTTGTGTCCTCACCTGATCTTCCCTCAGTGTGTGTCTGTGTCCTAATCTCCTCTTATAAGGGCATCAGTCTTATTAGAGGCCACCCTAATTATCTCATTTTTACCTTGATTACCTCTTTAAAGACCCTATCTCCAAAGACGGTCACATTCTGAGGTGTTAGGGTTAGGACTTCAACACGTTAATTTGGCTGGGGGGGGCGGGGGGGACACAATTCAGTCTATCACATAGGTCCCCAGGGCACCAGCACCTGTGCCCTTAGCCATCACACAGGGTTCCTCAAAGTGTGCTCTGTGGACCAACAGCATCAGGATCGCCTGGGGCGGTGGGGGGTTGGGGGGGCAGGTGTATGTTAAAATGCAGATCCCTAGGCCCAGCTCTAGACCAAATGAACCAATATCTCAGGGAGCCAGGCCCAAGAATCTGCATTTTAAACAAGGTCCCCAAGGATATGGTAGGGCCTCAAGTAGGACAGACATACCGTCTACCCAACCTGGGCCACCTCTCCGGCAGGGGCTCTTTCCAGCTCCCATTCTTCTGCACCACCCATTCCTCTGAGCACTTTGCCCCAGGATCAATGCCATCAGATACCTTCTTTGGGGCTGTTGATTGTTGCTAGAGGGAACCGCATAAGCACGGTGGACTGGCCCCCACGAATTTCAAAGAAAGCTAGACCCACACCCATTTATTCTACCTGAGTTCTTAGATGCTGTGTTTCAGAGCCACTTCTGACCTCAGTTCTTGTCTTGGTCAGCTTGGGCTCCAATAACCAGATGCCATAGACTGGTGGGGTTAAACAACAGACATTTATTTCTCACAGCTCTGAGGCTGGAAGTCCAAGATCAAGGTAGCTAGCATGGTCAATTTCTGGTGAGAGCTCTCTTCCTGGCTTGCAGACGGCCGACTTCTCACTGTGTCCTCACATGGTCTTTCCTTGGTGCATGCGTGCAGAAAGGGAGAGACCTTTCTCTGTCTCCTTCTTCTTTTAAGGTCACCAGTCCTATCAGTTTAGGGCCGTCCTCTTATGACCTCGTTTAACCTTAATTACCTTCTAAAAGCTCTCTCTCCAAATACAGTCACATTGGGGGTTAAGGCTTCAACCCATGAATGGGGAGGAGGGAGGTGGCCATTCAGACCATAGCAGTTCTTTTTCAGCCAAACCTTTTGCTCCTAACTTCAAGCCATCCTATCCTCTCCAGGACCTGCCTCCTCTCGGCTAGACTTTGCTTCCTGCTTTGGACAAACATGTATCAATTCTTTCTCCAACCCATACTTAGAGTATGGTTTCATTTCCCATGCAGTCAGTGTTTCACTAGAATGCACCTCCAATGTGCAGACCAATGTCTATGGGGACCCAGACAGATATACCCAGTCTGTACTGAAAGGGAAGGAGAATGGGGTGGGTGATGAAGCCAGAGAGGCGAGGAAGGAGGCCTCTGACCCAGTTCCATAAGGATGAAGCAGGCATCCATGGGTGAAAAGGGGGAAGAAGGGTGCTTGGGGCACAGGAAGCAAATGCAAGCACATGAAGAAGAGGGAACCCCAAGGAACTGCAGTCATGAGCTTGGCGAAGTGAGATTGCACACCACACAGCTGAGGCCAGGCTCCACTGCCAGGGGCATGGACTGAGCTGGCAGCTACAGAAGGACCAAAGTAGGAAGTAGAAAAATCTCTCTGGCAGCAGGGAAGAGAAGGTACTGGATGAGGCACTCTGGAACCACATCTATGGCATGGCCTAGGGGGCCTATTATGGGGGTGGGTACAAGGAATTAGCATCAATGGGACTTGGTCCCCAGGGAGCTGGAGGAGAGGGGGAAGAAGTGAGGGTCCTCTCTTAGTGAACCTGGAGAGGACCAGATAGGACCAGTTTAGGGTGGCAAAGACAACAGGTTCAGTTTGGGGCATATTGAGTCTGTAGGGACTTTGGGATGCTCCCAGATGTGGGTCCAGTGGGCACTGGGAAGATGTGGATCTGGAGCTTGGGAAAAGGGGCGGATGCTGGCAGAAGGGATGACGGTAGGTGATAAAACCAGGAGGAGAAAAGGATGGAAGGGGGGCGGGCCTCTGGCGAGCACAATATTTAAGGCCAGGGAACCCGAGAGAGGACAAAAGACCCATAGTCCTCCTGACACCAACACCTTCTACAAGCCTGTCTGAAAGCTCTGGAACATCTAGGCTAATTCCTCCAGTCAGTTCCAAGGTTCTGTCATCCCAGGGACCTCACACATCAAACCACAAGATCATAAGGGGCTTCCAGGACATTACAGGAGTCCTACCTCCTCGTGTATACAAATAAGGATGGATAGTGCCCACAGAAGACACCAGAAAGAAAACCAAGAGAAGTCTCACAAGAACAAAAAAGTAGCAGATGTCTTCGATACAATGTAACTGAATATAATTAGGAAGGAACACCTCAGTGAGAATTCATCCCTTTTCTGATCGTCTGTAAGGAAACAGGATACATCTCTGAAAACAGATTAGCAACAAGAAATCAAGAAAGGCCATCAGAAAACAGGTGGAGCCCTGCCCTCTATCCCTTTGTGTCCAACCACTACCTTTTTCCGCACTGTTAACAAACACGGTTTTTGGAAAGTACCTATGTTTTCCGCATTACCACAAAGGCATAGGAGAGAAGCAAGAACCTCCTGGTAACAGGCAGCGCTTCCTGAACACAAAACAGAAGCCAACCTATAAACCTGATGGGACACCACACCCGTAAGGAACTGAAAGAAAAACTCAGATTTGACGTCAAATTTTAATCCTCATCAGTCTGCCGTGAACTCCAACTGGAGCTCATATCCAGTCTGCACTGGGCAACACGGAACAGCACATCTCGCTCTGCCAGAAACAAAATATGTTTCTAAAACCCCTGAAAGCCACTGGGGCGCTCCCTGGCACCAGGGTCAGCAGAACACGGGAGACCCCTCCTCAAGACACAGGCCAGGGGTTTTGTGCCATCTCATGAACTTTCCGAGAGGGAACCAAGGATTTGTGCCCAGATGAAAATACGACAAAAAGGGCGTATGTATTCAAAAAGGATTCTAGGGCTTCCCTGGTGGCGCAGTGGTTGAGGGTCCGCCTGCCGATGCAGGGGACACAGGTTTGTGCCCGGGTCCGGGAAGATCCCACGTGCCGCGGAGCGGCTGGGCCCGTGAGTCATGGCCGCTGAGCCTGCGCGTCCGGAGCCTGTGCTCCGCAACAGGGGAGGCCAAACAGTGAGAGGCCCGCGTACCGCAAAAAAAAAAAAAAAAAAAAGGATTCTACACGGATGCTGACAAACCCAGTTTCACAAATTTTAAACCCCAGTGATAGGAAACCACCTACAGCAGATTCTCTTTGTTTATGGAAGCTATTTTCTACAATGTTCTCAAGAACACTAATTTGCAAATCCATCAATACCATAACCTTGTTGTATGTGTGTTTCTGTTTAAAAACACCTTATTTAATATACATTGTTGATTCACTAAACACTAGATAGTTCACGCCTGAGCAAAGCTTATCCAGCAAATGTATTTTCTCCGGAAGGTACATCACAGGCTTCTAGTGCTTAGGACCCTAGACAGCACTTCAGAACTATGCATGCGGACCACGGTAAAACAACAAAATCACCAACAAAAAGCACAAGAAAGTGTGAAAAACATGGCACTAAATACATCACAAAAAAGGACATTTTGGGGGAACCTTCCTACACTGTTGGTGGGAATGTAAATTGGTGCAGCCATTATGGAAAACAGTGTGGAGGTTCCTTAAAAAACTAAAAATAGAGTTACCATATGACCCAGCAATCCCACTCCTGGGCATATACCTAGAGAAAACTCTAATTCAAAAAGATAAATGCACCCCAATGTTCACTGCAGCACTATTTACAGTAGCCAAGACATGGAAACAACCTAAATGTCCATCGACAGATGAATGGATAAAGAACATGTGGTGCTTATACACAATGGGATATATTACTCAGCCATAAAAAAAAAGAATGAAATAATGCCATTTGCAGAAACATGGATGCACCTAGAGATTATCATACTAAGTGAAGTAAGTCAGACAAAGACAAATATCATGTGATATCACTTATATGTGGAATCTTTAAAAATGATACAAATGAACTTATATACAAAACAGAAACAGACTCACAAACATCAAAAACAAAGTTATGATTACCAAAGGGAAGGGGGTGGGATAAATTAAGTTTGGGATTAACAGATACACACACTACTGTATATAAAATACACAAACAACAGGGACCTACTGTATAGCTCAGGGAACTATATTCAATACCTTGCAATAATCTATAATGGAAAAGAATCTGAAAAAGAATATATACACATATGTATAACTGAATTACTTTGCTGTACACCAAAAACTAACACAAAATTGTAAACCAACTATACTTCAATTAAAAAAATTTTTTTAAAGGACATTTGTTTTAATCCTTGGGGATTTATGAATTCACAAGAGGAGAGATGCAACAGGAAGGCAAGATGTCACCTTGTTTGATCTGAGCTGAAACATGCATGTCAGATGATTCCAATTTTTTGCCACTTGGTGTATGTCCAGGAATAACCATTAAAGCGCTATTTATTTTGGAGTTACAAATAAATTTTAGTGAATAGGGGAATTCACAAATATGGAATCCAGGAATAATGAGAATCTTATGAGAACTTAGGTTTTCAATTTTAAGAATATTGATCCAATTATAAGATACTTTTAAAATATTTTAAGTTAATTTTTACTGGGGTATAGTTGATTTACAGTATTGTGTTAATTTCTGCTGTACAGCAAAATGAATTGGTTATACATATACATACATCCACTCTTTTTTAGATTCTGTTCCCATACAGGTCATTACAGAGTATTGAGTAAAGTTCCCTGTGCTATACAGGAAGTTATTCTTAGCTATTTATTTTATATATAGTAGTGTGTATATGTCAATCCCAATTTATCCCTCCCCTCCTTCCACCTTGGTAACCGTAAGTTTGTTTTCTGCATCTGGGACTCTATTTCTGTTTTGTAAATAGGTTCATTTGTACCATTTTTTTTAGAGGTATCACCTCACACCACTTAGAATGGTCATCATCAAAAAATATACAAACAATAAATGCTGGAGAGGGTATGGAGAAAAAGGAACCCTCCTACACTGTTGGTGGGAATGTATATTGGTGCAGCCACTATGGAGAACAGTATGGAGGTTTCTTGGAAAACTAAAAATAGAGCTACCATATGATCCAGCAATCCCACTCCTGGGCACATATCCGGAGAAAACCATAATTTGAAAAGATACATGTACCCCAATGTTCACTGCAACACTATTTACAATAGCCAGGACATGGAAGCAACCTAAATGTCCATCGACAGAGGAATGAATAAAGATGTTGTACATATATACAATGGAATATTATTCAGCCATAAAAAAGAACAAAATAATGCCATTTGCAGCGACATGGATGGATCTACAGATTGTCATACTTAGTGAAGTAAGTCAGAAAGAGAAAGACAAACATAAGATACTTTTTAAAGTCTAGAGAAAACTATAGGGATGGAGAAGAATCAGTATTGCCAGGGGTTTGAGGTAGGGATGGCATAACGATAAAGGGATGGCCGGAAGGAGTCTGGGTGGTGATGGATGGGACACTTCTGTATCCCGACTGTGGGGACAGCCACACAACTCTATGCGGGGGCTAAAATGCAAAAACTGTGCACCAAAAAAAGAAGTCAGCTTTAATGTATGACCATTTTAAAAATAAAAATGTTTAAAGATACGCACCAGGCTTCCCTGGTTAGCGCAGTGGTTAAGAATCCGCCTGCCAATACAGGGGACATGGGTTCGAGCCCTGGTCCGGGAAGATCCCACATGCCGTGGAGCAACTAAACCCATGCGCCACAACTACTGAGCCTGTACTCTAGAGCCTGAGAGCCACTGAGCCCACGTGCCACAACTACTGAGTCCACGTGCCACAACTACTGAAGCTCGCATGCCTGGAGCCCGTGCTCCACAACAAAAGAAGCCACCGTAATGAGAGGCCCGCGCACTGCGACAAAGAGTAGCCCCCGCTGTCTACAACTAGAGGAAGCCCGTGCACAGCAACAAAGACCCAACACAGCCAAAAATAAATAAAATAAAAATAAACAAACTTATTTTTTTAAAGTTACACAAGAAAAAATAAACTTTAAAAAAAAGGAAAAAAAATTCATTGGCCAGTACACTTATGTTAAAAAAATTTTTTTTAATAAATAAATAAAGATACACACCAAACTGATAGCGTAGTCATTTCCCAAGACAGAAATGCAATGGTTTTAGGGACAAAGGGGGACACTGGTTTTTTCCTCTCAATACTTTCATAATTTTTTTTGCAATGAGAATGCACTACCTGTTATTATTTTAATTTGAAAATCATAAATACGGCTTTTTAAAGATTTTTTTTTACATGGACCACTTTTAAAGCCCTTACTGGATTTTTTACAATATTGCTTCTGTTTTATGTTTTGGTTTTTTGGCCGGGAGGCATGTGGGACCTTAGCTCCCCTACCAGGGATCGAACCCGCATGCCCTGCATTGGAAGGGGAAGTCTTAACCACTGGACCACCAGGGAAGTCCCATAAATATGGTTTTTAATTTGCAAAACATAACTCAAGCCACCCGGATGTGTTCCTAATAGAAATTAACATAAGGGGAGTTCTCAAGAGAACATCTCATAGCAGATACCACTTTCTTTTGGTACTAGAGACAGGGCCAAGAGCACAGAATCCTCATTCAATGCCAAGAAGACTGTTTAAACAAATAAATCCAAAGATCGCACACACACACACAAACACACACACAAGGAGGGAATATCACTGTTATTTTCTCACCATCGGAACCCATACACTCAGCACAGCAAAAGGTATAAATTTCTTTAATACAGCTTGCTCTGTACAGGGGAAAACACAGCATCCCTGGGCGTTTCATTTAACTTGATTCATTCAAAGTTGTATCAGGGACCACACAAGCTATGAGGTATGTCATCATGATCCTCAAGAAGTTTGTTCTAAGTCAGGAGTTGGCAAACTCTGGAAAGGGCCCAAGTGTAAATATTGTTGGGAGCCACGCGATCACAACTATTCAACTCTGCCTTTAGAGCACAAAAGCAGCTACAGATGATGCATGAACGAATGGGCATGGCTGCGTGCCAGTAAAACTTTATTTACAAAAAAAACTGGTGCGGGTGGGCAGGATTTGGCCCCTGTTCTAGATAAAGGCTTTGACCACATATGAATTAAAAACTGAGTGAGACAGAGAGAGTCAAGAGTAGGGAATGGCCCTCTGTGAAGAAGGGCCTAATACCTTAGTCCAGGAAAGGAGCAGAGGAAAGGAAGAAAGAGGACGGGAGAAGTCAGACACAGGTGAAAACTCACCAGGAGACCGTGCCTTCCAGTGGGAGGCAAAACCCAGAGAAGTCAACTGGGGTGAGGCTACAATTGGGAGGTGAGGGATGACCTTCTCTAGAGCCATGGGCAAAGCGATGGAGACACAAGCCAGATGCCGTGGGCAGAGCAGTGGGGGAAAGGTGAGAGAGCAAGGGCGGTGGGGACCCGTTGGAGGGGAGGCTCGGCAGGGGAAGGCGAGAGGTAAGTGGTGAGTAACGGGGCCCAGGGGAGTATTGAGTGTTTATAGGCTGAAAACAGAAAGGCTCCTGGGTGGATGGAGATCCCTGAACAAACAGAGGGGAGAGAGCAGGGGACCCAGGTGGGTAAGTGTCCTAGAGAAGGAAAAAGGTATCTCCCCAAATGCAGAGATTCTCAACTCAGGAAAGTTGGTAATGTCTGGAGACACTTCTGGTGGTCATGACTTGGAGAGGGGAATTGCTACTGGCGTCTAGAGATGAGGAATGGTGCTCAACATCTTAAAATACACAGGACAGCCCCCTGCAACCAAGAACTATCCAACCCCATGTGTCGAGAGCACAGAAGTCGAGAGGTTCTGCTCTAATCAAAAAAGAAAGGAAGTCGGGCTTCCCAGGTGGCACAGTGGTTGAGAGTCCGCCTGCCGATGCAGGGGACACGGGTTCGTGCCCCGGTCCGGGAAGATTCCCACATGCCGCGGAGCGGCTGGGCCCGTGAGCCATGGCCGCTGAGCCTGCGCGTCCGGAGCCTGTGCTCCGCAACGGGAGAGGCCATAACAATGAGAGGCCCGTCTACCGCAAAAAAAAAAGAAAGAAAGAAGGGAAGTCAACGATGGAGTGGAGTGAGGTGGGGACCCCAGGGGGCTCACCCCAATGACCTCTATGAGTAAGCGAGGCAGGGGAGGGGTGGGTCACCAGGAGGGAAGCAAAGACTGGGAAGAACCCCGGGGAGGTGACCCAGCGAGCGGAAGCTCTGCTCTAAGGGTCCCGGAGCACACAAGAGAATACACAGGAGAAACATCCAGTGAGATCTGAAAGCAACATCTCACACCTCAACTAAACAACTCACTGCCCACCCCTCCACCCCCGCTGAAACTCTGTGGGTTTTCACTGTAATTAATCCCACTTCACCTTCATTCTCTGACTTTGCAATGCCCCGGGTCATCTCGGGCCAGAGCGGGATCAACCCGAGGAGAAATGGAGGGGAAAGCCATTGCCCAGTTCAGCCAAGCCACAGAGACTCCATGGGGGGACAAAGTGGGATGGCACATACCATGTGACATCTGAGTCCTCAGTCCTTAAAAATCCCATTGATTTCCCTCTACCCCACCCTCACCCCAGCCAAAATGCCATATTGGTTGCTGCTGGAGATAAGCCGTCTGTAAAGTTTCACGCCCCTCCCCAAACCTTCAAAGGGCATCACATGTCATCTATTCAGTAGTATTTTGTTAACCTTTACCACAGGGGTGAGGAGGCTCAGACTCCAAAGAAGAACCTTTTATTAAGAAACCTTTTATTAACAGACTGGGGTTCTAATCTCAGCTCTGCCATCTCGTCAAAGTTCCTCACCTTCCAAAAGGACAATAAACCTTACCTCCGAGCACTGTGGTAGGATTAACTGAGATTACCTATGCAAAGTGTATAGAACAGCACCCGCTGAGTGTTTGCTTATATTCTCGTAATTTAGGAGTTATTTGGAGAATAAAGCAGCTGTGACTTGGACTCCTGGGGAGGACAGGAAGGATAGGAGTGGAATCTAGAACAAATATTTATCAAATACCTACTAGGTGCCAGGGACTGCTCTAGGCTCTGGAAATGTAGCGGTGAACGAAAGAAACATAAACCTCTGCCCTTGTGGAAACTGTAAACAAGTAAGAAGCGGAAAATCCATCTACGGACCCCTGAAAGCCCAGGCACAAATCCACCATTAATTACCAAAGCTACCAGGAACAGAGAAGCAAGGAAACATACAGGGGTGAGCACGCACACACATACGCAAAGCCTAACAACTGGTCTCGGACTTTTTTAACAAGACCCTAAACCAGCTGCCACCCTTCCTTCATGGAGCACCCACTGTATACCAGGGAGCTTGGAGACAGTGCCTAACTGGCAAAGGTGCTCAGCAAACCCGGTTTGTCAACTCCAGAGCCTGCGTGTGCTTTCTCACATCCCTGGCTCACCGTCAGGGAACTCAGGAGCTTCGGTTTCTTCCCTCCTTGACCCCTTCCTCATCATGACTGATCTCCTTTTATGGCGAAATCTGAAGAAGTAACCCAATAGATATTTTGAAGGCAGGGCCTCAGCCATCATGGTGGGAAACCCCAGCTATATTCTCTTAAACGATTCTTCCGTCCTTGACCTGCAGCCAGGAAGACCTGCTGTCAAGCCCAAGAAGGATGCTGGGATTTGCCTCTGGTGGCTGCCAGCACAGGGACACTCAGGAGGGAGGCTTTGGGGTCTGGAATGACCACAGGTTATAGACCTCCCGGAGCTGACAGGTAAAACGGCAGAGGAGGGAGGTTATTAGGGGGACATGGGCCGTGGGCAGCAGTCCAGAGCCTTGGGCCCTGGCACCACTGGAGAGGTTCGTTTTTCCCCTCTGGCACTGACTTTGGGGCAAGTGAGTTATGTGTCCTTCCCGAGCCTCAGTTTACGCCCTACAAAATGGACCAACAACGGTATCAGCCTCGAGAGGCCGCCGCAAAGGTCCAGAAAGAGGGACTTCCCTGGCGCTCCAGTGGTTAAGACTTCCCCTTCCAATGCAGGGGGTGCGGGTCCGATCCCTGGTCGGGGAGCTAATATCCCATATGCCTAGCGGCCAAAAAACCAAAACGTGAAACAGAAGCAACATTGTAACAAATTCAATACAGACTTCAAAATGGTGCACATCAAAAAAATCTCAAAAAAAAAAAAAAAAAAAAAAAAGGTCCAGAGAGATAAGACCGACCAGCTCGTGGCATTTGGTGACACTAACTACAATAATCATTAAAGCCGACACTACCTCTGCTACTACAACTGCGCTGTTGCCAAGGCGCTAGAGTTTGCCGCCCGATATCTGGAAACAGAACCCAAGAGTGTAAACATGGACCTGAAGTCGGGGTAGCCATGGGTCTAGATACGAGGAAGGGGTGGGGGGGTGGGATTCTACAGTTCCCCGCCCCGGGCAGCGTCACCTACCAGCAGGGACCCCCAAGGGACGCCCTCCCCAGTCCGTCACCCTCGACTCTGGCTCCAAACCGTCTGTACCTCGGGAATTTGGCTGTCCGAGAGTGTCCAATAACCCCACTTCTCGGAGGCGACTCAGGACGCGTGTCCCGTCTCCGGAGCCAGTTGGGCTCGGGGAGGTCCAGGCACGGCACAGGTCCGAGGAGCGCTCGGGGGAGGCGCCCGCGGAGGGGCGAGCACTGGGGCAAGGTTCCTCCAGCCCGGGGCCCGCACGCGGAGCGTGGAGCCGCGAGCCCAGGCGGGCAAAGGCCAAGGTCAGCGGCTTCCCGCCCCCCGCGAGGCTGGAGCTACCGTCCCGGCCACCCGCCCTCCCACGGAGGAGGGCTCTCAGTCCGCAGCAGGGGTTCCATTTTGGCAAAGGGTCCCCTCCCCACCGCGCTGGTCCCCGCCCACTCCCGGACCCCCAGACTCACCCTCTCCAGGGTACAGGTGGCCCGCGGCGCCCACCAGCAGCGCGGCAACGGCCACCAGCAGCGGCACGGCCGCCGCCCCCCGCCTGCCCCCGGCGCCCATGGCTACGGGAGCGCGGGGTCCGGATGGATCAGAGCGCGCGGCGCCGGCCCGAGGGGTGCATGCTCCAAAGCAGCCGCCCGAGAGGCGCTGGGGGCCGCGCGTCCTTCTCTTCCACGCGGGCGGCCCAGGGGCCGCAGCCTCCGCCCGGGAGGGTCCTTGAAACAGCCCCAGGAGGGGTGAGCGGCCTCCGCCGCTGCAAATCCGGCAGCGCGGCCCGGTGGAGGCGGCCCCGACTCCGGGCCACCGCGGCCCGGGCCCCGTCCCGCGATCTCAGGGCCCCGAGCCCGGCGCTGCGCCCCTGCCTCCCGGCTCTCGGCCCCGAGCGCTCGGGGGCTCAGATCTTCGGACGCGCAGACAAACGGACGCTCGGACAGGCGGGCGGGCACCTGGGCAGGCGGGTGGCGAGCGGGCGGCGGGAGCGAGGGCTGCTCGGCCCGTAAACAACGCGGCCCGTCAGCTGGGCCCCGTGCGGGCCGCGGGAAAAGGCGGCGCGGATTCGGATTCGGAAGGGACTCGGCGCCCGGGAGAGGCCCGAGAAGGGTAGAGGGAGGACCAGCAGGGGGGGAGGCGCCACCCCGCCCCACCCGCCAGCGTCCCTATCCTGGGCCCCGCGCTGGAGGCCCCCGGCGCGCCCTAGCCGAGGGGGCGCCACAGATCCCTGCCCAGCCGGAGCGCCCCTTCCAGCCCCGTGACTCCCGTCTCCGAGTCTGGGGGCGCCCCAGATGCCCGACCCAGCGAGACGGATCCTGTGTTTAACGTTTTGCTATTTTGTTCATCATGGGACTTTGGAAAATTCATTTTGATTTTTTAAAAATATTGCATTAAAATATTGTTTATCAAGGTTACTCGGTTTTTTGTTACTCCCTTAAATGTTGCGCTCGCCTCCCCCTCGTCCCAGTCCCGCCAGCGAGTCTGGTCCTCGCGGGAGCCCTGTCCTACCCCGAGTGCTCCCCCGCCCAGCGCCAGGCCCCTGGGGACAGCCACGTGCACGCGCGCCCCGTGCGTTCAATGTACTGGTGGCCTGGGCCCCTCCGCGCGGTCTGTGGTTCAAGTTGGAGAAATGACCCCTTGGAGAATGTGCAGAACCTCGCAAAAGTGCAAACCAGGCGGTGGAGATCTTGGATATGACACAAGTGGACACACGCAGTTTTTCAATACTGTAGACCCAGAGTCCTCTCTCTGGATCAGCCTCACCTGTATGATGCATGTAAACAATACCTGCAGGTCAGATTTGGGGAGTTGCAGGAGAAATAAGGTATGACAAAGCACCCATCACAACTCTTGCCTGAGGGCATTCGTTCTTTCTCTCTATTCAACAAATATTAATTTGCCAGGAGCTGGGCCCAATGTCCTTTTAATTCAAACCTATTCCTGCCTTCCAGCCTCTCCAGTGTCTGGCTTCACCTCTCTGTCCCAATGAGCCTTCCCTGACCACACTTTGCAAACGCTCCCCATCCCTTCCTCCCTTTGTTCCCCTCCCTGTTCTTGACAGCACGCCAGTATCCCTACCTGAAATTCTGAGTTCTTGTGTGTCTTTACCCTTCCCCAGGAAGGCAGAAATCTTGTCCGTCTTGTTCACTGTTTTATACTCGGTGCCTGACATATCCATTGCTTAATAAATATTTGTTGAATGGAAGAATCAACACGCAGTAAGTAATGCGGATTTGCAGGGAGCAAAATAAACACCATCCATTTCCTTGTAGACCTCACAATCCAGTGGGGGAGAAGGCCATTAATTATACATCAGATGTGTTATAAGGTGCGGTGGGGAGACACTGAAGGATCCTCCGAAGAAGTGATTTTTGGACTGAAATCTGAGGATGAGGAGGAACCAGCCCAAGGAAACAGCAGGGAAGTGTTCCAGGTAGAGGGAACAGCATGTGCAAAGGCCCAGAGGAGGACAGGCCGGTGTTCTCACAACTGAACCAGGCATTGTAGCTGGAGCACAGAAAGAAAAGAGGGGAAGCTGAGCTAGACAGGGTAGAATCTTGATATGCCATGTGAAGGGCTGTCCCCACCACCACCTTTATCCTGAAAGCAACGGGGATGCATTAGAGGGTTTACACCGAAAGGTTAACACAATCAGATTTTCTTTCCAATAATATCTCACTGTGGACAATGGGGCAAGAACGGACCCTCGGAGAACAGACAAGAGGCAACTGCCGTCCCAGAGTACCAAGAATTGTGGGTCTGATCAATGTTGTTCCCCTTCTTTGAGGGGCTTCCTTCTGATCCACAGGGGCCCCCAAAAGCCACCAACAATTCCAGGCCAGGGGCATTTGCTGAAATTCCAGGGGACATGATGCTCTCTGGAAATCTTTCAGGACGCAAGACTTCCATGTTGGGTAAAAAGTCAAGAGAATCATTGTAGTTGTGACTTGCTGGATGGAAATGAAGACACACCCACTTCCCGAAAAAAACTCATTGTTTCTTTTGTAAACCACTGTGCCCCCCAAAAAAATACAATCATCTAAAAGTTGAAAGTCAACCTCTGCCTTTTATTAAAATCAATAGAATGGAAGTAGAAAATCACCATTTGCTAATCTCCAAAATAATTGGTTCTGGCAAGAGCCATCCACGAATGCTAAGTGATAGTTGGAAGTCTGAAAAGTAACAGGGTATTTCCCGCGGTCTGCAAGTATCTCTCTGCAGAACGCTTGTCAATAATAAAAGAAAGGAAAAATAGTAGCTTCATGGAGGAGAAAGCTGGCTTAACTAAATGATCGAAGTTGCTCTTGGATTTTCTTCTGTAATAAAAGATATTACTGGAGCAATTGGGGAAGACTGAAAAGGGTGTGTCAATTTGACAATGGTATTGTATCAATATTAATTTTGATCATTGTACTGAAGTGATGTAACAGAATGTCCCTGGCTTTAGGAAATACACACTGAATGAAGTATGTAGGGGTTAAGGAGTATAATATCTGCAACTTACTCTCAAATGGTTCAGAAAACAAAAATGAGACAGAGACGGAACAAAGCAGATATGATAGAAAGTGTGATAAAATTGGTAAATCTGGTTAAAAGTGTGCATATAAGGATTGATTGTACTATTCGTGCAGCTTTTCTGGAAGTCTGACATCATGTCAAAATTAAAAGTTTTTAAAGTTTTGAAAAACCATTTGGGACTTTTTGTTTGGCTTTGTTTTTCTTAGATTGGCTTTGGTCTGATATTTAAGCACACCATACTTTGAAGGCATGATGTAATGAGAGAGATCTTTTCATCTTTCATGAATATAAACACCAAATACTCTACTTTTGTTGTCCATCAAGGAGGGCTAAGGGAGGCCCACCACCACCCTGCTGGGGTCTTCCTTTAGCCGGTCCCTCTGGGACAATCTCCCTCAATCTAGCAGTTTTCTGTTACATTAAAGCAGGAAACCAAATGTAAATCCTGACTCCTGTGTTGTCATGGAAACCTGCTTTAATACATTACATTTAGGAGTGGGGGGGAGAAAACTGCAAACTGATTTCACTTGTGAATAACAGTGCAAAAACACAGCAGTGAGAATTTACCAACAGAATCAGGCAGAAGATTGAAAGAACACAACACCTATACCAGGATTAAGTGGACCTTGGGCCAGGAGGGCAAAGATGGTTCAATGCTAGGAAGTCTTGTCATCAAGATCACAGTATTCGTAGGTCCAAGGAGAGAAGGTACAAGAACATCTCCATGCTACTAAAAATGTATTTGATGAATTCCATAGCCATTCAAAAATGAAACCATAAGACTCTGCAATTTGGAAATTTTGTTTTATAATTGCAAAGTAAGGAAAATCTCTTTAAGCAAGATGCAAATCCCAAATGTAAAATCTAAAAATAGGGACTTCCCTGGTGGCGCAGTGGTTAAAAATCCACCTGCCAATGCAGGGGACATGGGTTCGAGCCCTGGTCCGGGAAGATCCCACATGCCACAGAGCAACTAAGCCTGTGCACCGCAACTACTGAGCTCGAGTGCTGCAACTACTGAAGCCCGCATACTTAGAGCCCGTGCTCCACAATAAGAGAAGCCACTGCAATGAGAAGCCCGCACACTGCAATAAAGAGTAGCCCCCGCTCGCTGCAACTAGAGAAAGCCCACGCACAGCAGCAAAGACCCAACACAGCCAAAAATAAAATTTAAATAAATAAAATAAAATCTAAACACAACAAATCTGGCTATGAAAAAAATAAGTTACATGAATAGTAAAAAAAAATCCATGCATAAAGTTGAACGTCAGATTTTTTAAAGTGAGAAAAATATATGCAACTTAAGTGACAGATAAAGGGCATGCATTATAAGATCTTACATAATATATAATACATAATACTAATTTTTTCAGTGAGAAAAAAAAGCCCAAACTCTTATTTGCCAAAATAAAAATGGAAAAGGACATGAATAGGCAGCTCACAGGAACAGACCACTGAAAAGAAAAAAAGAAAGAATACCAAAGGTATTCAAACATATAAAAGGATGTTCAGCCTTCTTCATAGTTAGAGATATGCCCATGTCATTTTCACTGAGTTTGCCAACCGTCAGGAAAACGGGCAACACAATGTGAAGATTTGTGAGAATACATTCTCATCAACACTGGTATAAATGAGTTCAACTAAGGGGTGTGGCAGCAGGGAGATTTGGCAAAGACTTTCAACATGTAAATTGCATTGATGCTTTTCCCCACTGGCCTCACTTCTAGGAAATTATATGCTGCACAAATATCCTCCCATGGGTGTAAAAAGAAGTATTCTCAAAGATAATCATTGCAGCACAACCTGGAATCACACTAAATGAATTTTCCCCCCAAGAAACAGGGAGACCTCTACAGTCTCCTCAAAATGCCTCATCAATTCAAATATTTCAATTTTTCCTTGTTCTTTCTCTCTCTTTTCTTTCTCCTCTGATACCACTCACATATGATTTGCATTGACAAGTTATAGTAACTCATAATATTCTCATATTTTTTCCTGGGTTTTATTTTTCCTTTGGGGGAACTTTGAGGATATAAAGGCGGGGTGTGAAATTGGTATAAGACAACAGACATCCTGTGCTTACACAGCTTGATGTCTGCCCATCCTGGTCTCATGGGGGTTTATTTCAACACTTCCACATAGCTCTGTTATTCGTAAAGTCTTCATTTCTGACCCTTATTCAAATACACTGGGCTATTGTTTTCATTTGCTTTTTCTTATTGTGGTAAAATACACATAACATAGAATTTACCATTGAAACCATCTTAAAGTGTACAATTCAGTTACATTCAGTACAATGTTGTGCAACTTTTACCACTACCTTGTTCCAAATTTTTTTTTCTTCACCCCGAACAGAAACTCCATACCCATTAAGCAATCACTTTTCATTTTCCCTCCCCTCAACCCCTGGCAACTGCTAATCTACTTTCTGTCTATACAGATTTGCCTATCCTGGACATTTCCTATAAGAGGGATCATATATTATGTGACCTTGTGACTTTCACTACTTAGCATAATAGTTTTCAAGGTTCATCCATATTGTAGCATGGATTAGTGCTTCATTCTTTTTTTATAGTTGAATGACATTCCATTATCAATAAATGTGGATATGGGGCCTCCCTGGTGGCGCAGTGGTTGAGAGTCCGCCTGCCGATGCGGGGGATGCGGGTTCGTGCCCCGGTCTGGGGGGATCCCATATGCCGCGGAGCGGCTGGGCCCGTGGGCCATGGCTGCTGAGCCTGCGCGTCCGGAGCCTGTGCTCCGCAACGGGAGAGGCCACAACAGTGAGAGGCCCGCATACCACAAAAAAAAAAAAAAAAAAAAAAAAAAAAAAAAAAAAAAAAAAAAAAAAAATAAATGTGGATATGGATTTTGAATCCTCAGACCTATTCCATGATCCCATTTTGCACCTACACTTGAAACCACACTTTCTGAAATGTACAGCATGGCTGAGTTGCAACCCATGGGAATTTTTGAGTGTTGGGCTTCTCCTGGTTTCTGATGCTATTGGGGCCATTGTCCAAACTGAGGCTTCATCTTAACCAGTTTCAGAGAATTTAGATTGTGACTGGACCTGACAAATAAAATGCTTAGGAGATGGATAAGCTTCCGAGACGAACTATTTGTACCTGAATAAGACAAAAATATTAAGGAAGTACTGCCAACTAAATCTAAAAGGATTAACACTGTGGTGTTTGCCTCTCCTTCTGCCTCCTGGCCTCCTCCCAATGTAGTTTTCAAGAAAGATGAAAGACGGGATGAAACTCAAGTAAAATATTTTTATTTCTCAGAAACATTTCCTTTCATTGTTGCAATGTCCAGGACTCTTCTCTACTGGCTTAGAGTGACAGTTACCCAAATCTAGATGGAAAAATATACACATAAAAATTATAATTGAAAGAAAACTGTTTCCCAGACTCACAGACATAGAGAACAGACATGTGGTTGCCAAGGGGGAGGGATAGAGTGAGAGTTTGGAGTTAGGAGATGCAAGCTATTATATATAGAATGGGTAAACAACAAGGTCCTACTGTATAGCACAAGGAACAATATTCAATATCCTGTGATAAACCATAATGGAAAAGAATATGTAAAAGAATGTATATATGTGTTTAACTGAATCACTGTGCTGTACAGCAGAAAGGAACACAACATTGTAAATCAACTATACTTCGATTAAAAATAAAGTAAAATAAAATAACTGTTTTCTAACATAAATATAATAATGGAAAAATATTCTGTGGGGTTCTGTGACCTTTTTAGAAAACAATGAGTTAAATCCACAGGTACAGAGATGACAAAATCTCCAAGATGCATAGTATTACACAAAAAGAATTAAGTGAAGAATAGGGTAAATGGAGTGCTATCATTTGCATTTTAAAAGGGGAGTAAACTACAGCCACACAAATTAGCATATACACATTCACAGATGTGAATGATTTCGCAGGAAATATCTCTCAAAGAAGACACAGGAGCTGGTAATCCTTTTTTATCTGTTTGGATTGTTTTAACCATGTATGTGCATTCCCTTTTCAAAAATCAGCATAAGACAGAGACTTTTTTCAGAATAGCATCATCATGTCTACGAAGAGAAATAAAATAAAATACAGAGGAAAAAATTTAACAGCAATAGCTCTGACCCGTATTTTTAAAAAAACTGTAGTACTTTTTAAGGGGTCATAAAATAAGACTTGAGTAAATAAATAAATATGCCTTATTTCTGGATAAGAAAACGGAGTGTTGTCTAAGGGCCACCCCTCCCCCTCCAAGAAAATAATTTACAGATCCAATTTAAATCAAAATCTGTATCTAAAAGATTATAGGGGGCTGGACTTCCCTGGTGGCACAGTGGTTAAGAATCTGCCTGCCAATGCAGGGGACACGGGTTAGAGCCCTGGTCTGGGAAGATCCCACATGCTACGGAGCAACTAAGCACATGCGCCACAACTACTGAGCCTCCGCTCTAGAGCCCGCGAGCCACAACTACTGAAGCCGCGCGCCTAAAGTCGGTGCTCCGCAAGAGAATCCACCGCAATGAGAGGCCCCCGCTCGCTGCAACTAGAGAAAGCCCGTGGGCAGCAACAAAGATACAACGCAGCCAAAAATAAATAAAATAAAATAAAATAAATTTACTTTAAAAAATGAAATAATGCCATTTGCAGCAACATGGATGGACCTAGAGATTATTATACTAAGTGAAGTAAGCCAGAAAGAGAAAGACAAATACCATATGATAACACTTATATGTGGAATCTAAAATATGACACAAATGAACGTACCTACAAGACAGAAACAGACTCCCAGACATAGAGAACAGACTTGTGGTTGCCAAGGTGGAGGGGGGTGGGGGAGGGATGGATTGGGAATTTAAAATTAGCAAATGTAAAGTATTATATATAGGATGGATAAACAGCAACGTCCCACTGTATAGCACAGGGAACTGTATTCAGTATCCTGTGATAAACCATAATGCAAAAGAATCTGAAAAAGAATGAATATATGTTTATGTATAACTGAATCACTTAGCTGTACAGCAGAAATTAACACAACATTGTAGATCAACTCTACTTAAATAAAATAAATTTTTAAAAATAAATAAAATAAAATGGAAAGCATGGGGGAGGGATGTTTTGAGGGCACCGTTCAAGTCCACTGTGCCACTTATTTGAGTGCAATCTTGGACAAGTCCCTTCATGTCTCTGGACCTCAATTGTGCAATAGCCTCATCTTTAAAACGGCACCTACCTTGTACCTTCATTCTGCAAATATTGAGCTCCTACCGTGGGCCAAGACTGGGGATCTAGAGGTGAAACTAGAGCCGTTAAAACTCCCTTTTTCTCATACAGCAGTGCAGGGAGACACACAATAAGCAAAATATGTGACTGACATATACAGACTCAGTCAGACTGGGATGTATGCTGTGGAGAAAAATGAAAATGGGATAGAAGTTACCAGTGGGTGAGAAAGAGGGGAAATTTTCAATAGGAGGCCTTCTCTGGTATGACAACATTTGAGCAAAGATCAGAAGGGAGTGGCGGCAGATCTCGTGTGGGTATGTGGAGGAAAGGCATACGAGGAAGAGGGCACAGCCTGTGTAATGGCCCTGAGGCAGGATGATGACTGGCATGTTGGAGGAACAGAGGGAGGCTGGTGGGGCTGAAGCTGAGTGAGCAAGTGAGCAGAGATATCAGACAGGTAAGGAGTGATACTCATATACCCCAGAGTCGCATAGCTCATCATGAGGAGTTCAGATCCAACTCCTATGTCATCATGGGGATTAAATGAGTTGGTACAGGCCATGCACTTCACACAGAGTCGGCCATATAGCAAATGTTCAGCCAACACCAGCCAAGGATTCTTTCTCGAGACCATCAGCAAAAAACAAAATGGAGCCTTCTGTAAATTGCATTGGAAAATGGACCATCATAAACGGTCCCAGTAATAAAATAACTATCTCCCACCAGCGCATATCAGATTACCAACAGCCAAGAAAACTCCTAGAACACAGTCTCAGCTGTTCTCCAAGTGGCCCGACCTCTGAGTCCAAGGAGTGAGTCCATCTGAGTCCTCAAGGCATGTTCCCATCCCAGGAGAACCCAAAGTTCAGTTTTGAATTCACATCCTCCTTCTATCCATCAGGCAAGCCCCTAACAAGCAGAGGCTGAAAACCCAACTCCATTCTGAGTAAGTTCCCACACACCCAGACTGCCCTGCCCTCAATGGAAAGACACTTCTCTCTCCTTGGCTGAGAAATGTGACTATATTCAAGGGCACAGGAAAAAAAAAGAAATAAAATGATTCCAAGTGGGGTGTTCATTCAGTTAGGAGAGGTTTTCTGTTGACATTTTGGGCAGGATAATTCCTTGCATAGGGGCTGTCCTGTGCATTGTAGGATGTTTAGCAGCATCCCTGGCTTCCACGCACCAGAGGTCAGTAGCACTCTCCTTTCCAGGTGTCAACAATGTCACCAGACATGGCCAAATGTTCCCTGGGAGGCAAAATGACCACCAGGTGAGAACCACTGTATTAGGATAGTGCCAGCTGCTATAACAAATAAACCCCAATGTTTTTGTTCTTCCTTGCTCATGTATGTGACTGTTTATTTCTAGACCTCAGTTTCCACATCTGTAAAATGGGTATTCTGGGTTGATGGATGATGATTCAGGGATGTAACCCCCTTCCATCTTGTGCCATCCCTAGGATCTCTGCACATGTTTGCAGTAGCATCCCTTGAAAGGCAGGGGGAGGGAAGGAACAACCCAACTGTCCATCAGCAGGGGACTAGGTAAATAAACACTAAACAAGATTCAAGTCATAGAAGAAGGGTTGGTTTTTGTACAAGGCTTTATGGGCACACAGTCACGCTCATTCATCTTTTATACTGTCTGTGACTGTTTTTGTGCTAAAGCAGAAGAGTTTTAATTGCGACAGAGACCATTTGGTCCATAAGGCCTTAATATTTACTCTCCTTCCCTTAAAGAAAAATTTGCAAAGTCCTGCTGTGGAATATACCCTCTTTAAAAGTAGTAGAATCTGGGACAAAGTGAGAGCGTGGCATTGACATGTATACATTGCTAAATGTAAAATAGATAGCTAGTGGGAAGCAGCCGCACAGCTCAGGGAGATCAGCTCGGTGCTTTGTGACCACCTAGAGGGGTGGGATAGGGCGGGTGGGAGGGAGACACAAGAGGGAGGGGTTATAGGGATATAAGTATATGTATAGCTGATTCACTTTGTTATACAGCAGACACTAACACAACAATGTAAAGCAGTTATACTCCAATAAAGATGTTAAAAAAAAAAGTAGTGGGACTTCCCTGGTGGTCCAGTGGGTAAGACTCAGGGGGCCCGGGTTCGATCCCTGGTCAGGGAAATAGATCTAGCATGCATGCCGCAACTAAGACCTGGCGCAGCCTAAATAAATAAATAAATAATAAAAGTAGCACGATAAATCTTGTTTTCCAGGTAATGACATGGAAAGATGAACGCTATCTATTACTATGTTTTTTTTAAAGTTGTAAAAATTATGCATCGTACAATTCCATTTTGGCAAAATGTATGGGTATTATTTATTCATTTGAGTCTATGTATGCTCATTATCTTCATTATGATGATGGCTGTATGTCAGAACTCATCAAATTTTTTACTTTAAATATGTGCAGTTTATTGTTTGCCAGTTATACGTCAACAAAGCAACTAAAGGTAAAAACAATGAGATGCATTTAGTCCAAAGTAGTTCTCCTGCACACACAGCTGGCAAAGAGGGTCACTACTTTCCATATCCTTTATCTCCTTCCGGTACTATGAAGCGCTCCCTTCCTGAACTCCGAGCTTCCACTTCTGCCCCCTAGAGGCCTTTCTCAGCACTGCAGTCATGGGACTTTTCTTTATGTGGTGTCCCTCCCAGGGCTCCATAGGGCCAGCAAGGCCAATCGTGGGCCCCACTGCTGACCTCCCATCACACTCACTCTGGCTCCCTATGTTCCAGCCATCGGAGGTCTTTCAGCACCATCCATCAGCTACAGATAGGCTGTGTTCACTGCTGTGTCCCCCACATTTGGAACGAGGTTTAGCACACAGCAGGCATCCTAGGAATTGTTTCCTCCATAAATATTTGTGGACGCCCACGTTGGACCAGTTCCTCAAGTTGGTACTAGAAAACAGTGGTCTCTGCCTTCGTGGAGATTCCAGTTGAATCAAATAATCACACGAATAAATATATTAATATATTATAGTATATCATAAATATATTAATTAATTATGTTATATGATAAACTTAACAAATAAATTATTGCAAATGCCATTTATTTGTCCATTCTGCACCTTGCCAATGATCAATTCTAGAACACAACTGGTCTTTCATTCCTCTGTGGCTGGTGTCTCAACTGGAAAGAACCTCTTCTCCTTCTAGAAAACTCCTATTCATCCATCAAAGCCCAACTTAAAGTATACTTTCCCTGACTCTCCTCTCTCCTCCACATCATGAGCTGAATACCTCCCTCCACTGTGCTACTGTGGAAATAAATGAACTGCTGAAGCATTTAATTCAATAAGTCAGAAAGAAAGAAACAAAACAAGCTGAGGAAGGAATTTGTAATGAGTGACAGAGTAGATCTTCATCAGTGAGAACACATAAAAACACTAGAATAAAGAAAGGAATTCAGGAACTGAAGAGCCGTATCTCTAGCCCATTTATTCAAGAAACAGAAAAAGAAAACAAATACAATTATCTAAAACCAGATATAGAGGGGGTTTTTTAGCAAAAGAATATGACATACAACTCTAAGCTGAGAAATTTGAAGATCTCAGTGAAACTGAGCTTTCTACAAATATATTCATTACCAGCATTAACTCAAGAAGGAGTAAAACACCTGAATGAATAAATTAAAAATGATAGGAATAAAACCTAAAGATATTATCAAAAATAAACCCTCCCCAAAAGGTCAAATCTCAAATGCTTTCACCATTCAACCTTCAAAAGGTCAAGAAATAGGCAAAGATTTCTAAGCTAGATGGAAAATTTCCTAATCATTCTGTAAACAGCCCAACCCTGATACAAAACCTGACAACCTAGGAAAAAATGTTTAAAGACTAAGCTCATCAAAAAATTAAAATAAAAATAAAGAGGAAAAGTACTAAATGCGACCCAGGTTCACAGACTCTTATCCATAATTCTGAAAAACCAAAAAGTTCTGCAAAGTGCATTTTTTTTGGTAAGTTTGGCATCAAAACTAAGTTGATAGCCAACTTGACCCAAAGAGATGTGAGCCTCTTTATAGTATTTATGGCACAGAATGTGAATATTCATGCATCTTTGCTGCTGAAATATTAATGTGCTTGATTACAAGGTCTCCTACAACCCACTAGGGGTGTTAAGTGACAATTTAGTATATGCACTCTGTTGCATATGTGTGTGTGTGTGTGTAAAAACAGTAATTTGCCGTGACCTTAGAGGTTTATGCCAGGAATGCAAGGATGAATCTATGTTGGCAGTTGGGTCACAGGAAGCATCAGGGTGCATTTCTCCATCTCTTCATTCAGCGATATCACGTTGGTAGTTTGAAATCATCCATGGGAAGAGTCTTTACACCACAGAAATTGGCAAGTGCTTTGAAATTTTCCCCCCATTTACCAGCACTCTACTGAACGTTGAAAAGTCTTTTAAATAAAATTCACTATCGGTAAGTGAAAGAAACGATATTAGATATTCATTTCCAGAGAAGTCAGAAAGTTATTTGGTAAAATCTTGATCCATTCCTCATTTAAAAGTTTAGTAATGCAAGGACATTTTTATTGTCCAGGAAGGCATTTTAGCATACAGTGAAATACACAGGCTCAGAAGTTCTATTCCCTGTTTTTAAACCTTGATTCTTCCATTGGCTGTTTTTTCTCGGGTTCTCTGAACCTAAGTTTCCTCCTGTGAAAATGGGAATAAGAATAGTACCTGCCTCTGAGGACTGAAAGAATTAAATGAAACAATCCTATAAAACACGTAGAAAACTGATAAGCAAATAGTAAGAACCAAGTAAATGGTAGTTATTGCTACTGTGTTTTTGTGTATGAAAGTTGTTTTTTTTTCCCCATTGGAGTATAGTTGATTTACAATGTTGTGTTAGTTTCAAGGGTACAGCAAAGTGAGTCAGTTATACTATTAGTTATACATATACATATTCTTTTTCAGATTCTTTTCCCATTTAGGTTATTACAGAATATTGAGTAGAGTTCCCTGTGCTATACAGTAGGTCCTTGTTGATTATCTGTTTTATATATAGTAGTGTGTATATGTCAATCCCAATCTTCTAATTTATCTTCCCCCCCAACCTTTCCCCTTTGGTAACCATAAGCTATTAATTGTTATATATGAAAAAAATAACACTTTCCTAATAAAAAATTATTTTATCTCAACCAGTCTATTATGTTTAACAGAGAAACACAAGCTTTCTTGTCACAATTAAGGAAAGACTATGTTGCCATTATTAGTTAACATTTGGATGTTCTAACCATCACAATAAAACAAGAAAAAATAAATATCAAGAGAAAAGGAGATCAAATCATCTTTATTTACAGGTAATAGCCTTATTTGCCCTAGAAAATCTAGCTGAAAAACTATTCGAGTTAACAGGAAGTCGGGAAGGCAACAGGGTAGAAAAAAATACACAAATACTAATCACTTTCCTATAGACCAGCAATTATCAAATAATATAATGGGGAAATGACTCATTTTATAATAGCAACCCAATATATGTATGAAATGTGAATGAAATCATTAAAAATTTAATGTGAATAAATGTGAGTGAAATCATTAAAATCTTAAGGAATATAAAAAATGAATCAAATAAATATTCCTGAATGGGAAGAATATTATGAAGAGCTACTATGGTACAGAAAACAAAAAATACAGATTTACAGAAAAAAATAAAAGATCCTTAAACAGACCCAAATATAGATAATTATTTCGTATTTATAAATGAGGAACTTCAAATCAGAAGGCAAACAGCTACTTATTCAATAAAATGGATCTGGGACAACTGACTAAACTTTTGGAAAAAAAGTTACATTTGACCTTCATTTCAACCCTCACAACCAAATACATTCCAGATGGATAGAGAAGTAAAATGTGTAAAAAAAAAAAAAAAAGTTGCAGTAACACACCACTAGAAGAAAATACAAGATGGAATATTTACCAAAGGTATCAAGAATAAAGGGAAAGACTGAGAAATTTGACTAGATAAATTTTTTTTAATTCTGGGGGCCAAAACCATTTTCAAAAGTTAAAAAAGAAAGGAAAAACTAGAAAAGGCTATTTGAAACATATTTGCCAGTGGATTATTTCATATGTAAGAAATCTTAGAAATCAATAAGGAAAAGATGAAAGACTCATGGCCAAGAGACACATAAAAAATGCTCAACTTCGTTAGGTATCAAAATTTTACAAATTAAAATGAGATGCGGTATTTGCCAATCAGTTTGGCAAGACAAAAAAAAAAAACCCTTATGTATATACAGAGTATACACTGTATACTAGAGTAGCTTTATTTATAGTTGCCAGAAACTGGAAACAACACAAATGTCCCCCCACAGGATAAACAAACTGTGGCATAATCCATACACTACACTACTTCTCAACAACAAAAAGGAACAAATGACAAACACATGCAACTATGGGAATGAATCTCAGATTCATTCTTCTGAGTGAAAGACTCCAGGCTCAAAAGCTAAATATTGCATACTTCCATTTATACAATATTCTGGAAAAAGCACAACTGTAGTAACAGACATCAGAGCAGTGGTTTCCAGGGACATGGGTGGAGGGAAGAAGTTGAATACAAAAGAACCTGCAGGAATTTGGGCAGATGACAGAACATTCTGCAGGTATTTGTCAAAACCTATAAAATTATAGACTGAACTGGGAGAATCTTACTGTATGTAAACAATACCTCAATAAACCTAAAATTTTTAAAAGAATTATCTTAAGGAAGAGTATATGCAAAGAATTGTATATACGGATGGTTGTCATAGCATAATACATAATACATAAAAATGAATCATTTAGAAAAATCTAACTGTATAATAACCGAGGACTGACACAGTAGACCGTGGAATAACCATATGGGGTCCTGGATTGATTCCTGGAACAGAAAAGGGACATTAGTGGAAAAACTGATGAAATCCAAATAACGTTTGTAGTTTAGTTAATAGTAATGTACCAATGCCAATTTCTTGGTTTTGATAGAAGTACCATAGCTGTATAAGATGGTGACTTGGGGAAGCTGGGTACAGGGTATATGGAAACTCTCTGTACTGATTTTACCATTTTTCTGTAAATCCAAAATGATTTTAAAAATGAGTTTTTTAAGACTGTTTAAACATTCATTATACAGACATAGATAAGAACTCTGGACATGTATGCCAAAATGTTAACATAAAATCACAACTGGCTTTTATGTTATTCCTTCTATCTGCACTTGGATTTTTTCACAATAAATATACATGTATAATTTTTTTTACAGTGTTACAATAAAAAACAAGAAGCCAGGGACTTGCCTGTGGTTCGCCATAGATTGAAACAAACAAACAAACAAACAAAACTAGAAGCCAGTATGACTTTCCATGAAGCTTCGTCTCGTAAGCTCACCTTGTGAGTTTTTTATTCATAAATCACCTACTATGTGTCAGATACAGAGTCAACCTTTGGACAGATGTTGTCGTCACAAAAATTCCAAGGTGATAGATGGTATGTTTTCTGCCCCAAGTCATCAATTTCATGAGACAAGTCCATCTGAGCCCATGCTCTAAGAATTGCATTGATGAGCTGTGAATAAAGAGTAATTTCCTTAAAAAACAAGTGGGCACAAGTTTTCAATAGTTTTCCTTCTCCCCCACCCTCACCATCTCCATGGACAATAGCCTCCAAACCCCTAAAATTTGTTCAGATTGTTGGAATAATTGACTCAGTTTCTTGCTGGCTGTTGGACAGGGGACATTTTCAGTTTCGTGCCATATGGTCCTAGGGCAGCTCACAACTTGGCAGCTTGCTAATTCAAAGCCATCAAGGTCGAGAGAGAGAGAGAGAGAGAGAGAGAGAGAGAGAGAGAGAGAGAGAGAGAGACTGCTAGCAGAAGACAGTATCATATCATCCTAACATCACATAATCCTGAGCACATAATCACAAGCATCCCGTCACTTTTGCAATGTTCTATTGGTGAGAAGCAAGTCACAGACCCAGCTCCCACTCAAAGGAGAAGCTTACACAAAGATGCGAATCCCAGAAGACAGTCACTTTGGTGGGGTGGAGGGGTGGCAATCTAAAATCCGCTTGCCTCTATAAATCAGATCACTGCTTCAATCCCATTTTAGCTAAGAATCTCAAACACAGCAGCCAAGAGATTCCATCAGGGATTAAGGCTGGGAACTTCAGAACATTATGAGCTGCCTGAGAGCACACAGCTCACAAGTATAGCTAAAGCTGATATATACATATGTATGATTCTGACACTTATCCCAAAGATTTTTCTGCGAGCAATTCTCACACAGCAGCTGGATGTCCTAAATTCAGCTCAATTCTGTCTACCTGGAGATGGCGTCAGATTCCATAGGTTAAGGGCTCAGTCCCATAAAACTGCTCCCGCCCCCAACTTCAGATGCCAATTGCAAGTCCAGGCTGTCACTTGTGCATCTGACCCATCAGTGTATAAATAGGAGGTTCCCACGACCCCCTCCTTAGGTTCGATTAATTTGCTGGAGCCCCTCACAGAATTCAGAGAAACAGTTTACTTACTAGATTACTAGTTTATTATAAAAGGAGATAACTTGGAGGGGGGGGCAGGTGATGAATTGGGAGATTGGGACTGACATATACACACTACTATATATAAAATAGGTAACTAGTGAGAACCTACTGTATAGCACAGGGAACTCTACTTAATGCTCTGTGGTGATCTAAATGGGAAGGAAATCCAAAAAAGAGGGAATCTATGTATACGTATAGCTGATTCACTTTGCTGTACGGCAGAAACTAACACAACATTGTAAACAACAATACTCCGATAAAAATTAATTTAAAAAAGAAACAGCAAAAAAACGAAAAGTTAGAACAGGATTAACATAGGGGTGTAAGTTTTCCTCTTGTGTCTTGCCTACCCAGTCAAAATGTGAAATTTATATAATTACCTGCATACATTTTAGTTTTCTTTCTTTGGGAAAAAAAAAGATAATGAATTCTAGATAATTCTCTCCTAACCATTCTAAAACTTTCTTCATTGAACTTTAGCCTACCAACATTCATAACAAAGGCAAGTTTTATGTCACCTCACAATATGTCTCAGAATATGGCCAAAGTTATTTTTTTATTTTTAAGATTTGAAACTGTGCACTGAGAAAATTTTTTTTAATATATCTATTACTGAATACAGAAAAAAAAAAGAAGTAACTTAGGAGCAGCCGGATGGCAGAGATGCACAGGGCAAGCCATGGGGGAGGGGGCGGAAATTCCAGGAGCACCACCCTCCCAGCACCTCCACGTGTTCACCAACTCGGAAGCTCTCTGAACCCCATCCTTTTTGGTGTCTATGGAGGCGTCATTACATAGGCATGATTGATTACATTATTGCCCACTGGTGACTGGCTCAACCTCCAGCCTGTCTTTCCTCCCCAGAGGTCACGGGGTGAAAGTTCCAAACTTCTCATCACAGAATTGGTTCCCCTGGTGCTCAGCCCCATCCTTAGGTAACCTGGGAGGCTTTCCAAAAAGCACTTCATTAACATAACAAAAGACACCTTTATCACTCACAGCACTTGAGAAATTCCAGGCATTCTAGGAGCTCTGTGCCAGAACAAGGGATGAAGACCAAATATATATTTCTTGTTTTTTTTTCTTTTGGCTGCCCCACTCGGCTTGCGGGATCTTAGTTCCCCGACCAGGGATTGAGCCCCGGGCCCTCGGCAGTGAGAGCGCAGAGTCCTAACCAGTGGACCGCCAGGGAAGTCCCCCAAATATATATTTCTTATTATATCACAATATGCTACACCAAGCTGGTCCAGTTGTAGCTTCCTCCTCCAAGAAGACTTCCCTGATGTCCAATGCCCCTCCCAACTGTGGTGGGAAGAAATGTCAATTAGCATTTTCTGAGCTGGTCTCAGACGCTCCTCAGAGGGGCTAAAAGCCTTTTCCTCTCTGCACTTGCCCTACCCCTGCTCTGTCCACACAATGATCCTGTTGGGACCCTCTGTCAGAACCATCTTCCTAAGCTCACCCCCAGCTCCCAGACTTGGGAGTTTTGATTTGGCCTCCAGCCCTGGCCCAGCTGACTCACTCACCCTCGCAGTGATGGGGGTCAATATGAAATTACCTCTAACCTTACACATCAGCAAAGCCATGGGTGTACAGCTCTGGACCACACCCCAGACACAAGATGTCCCAGGATGAGATATCAAAGAAGCTTCCTGAATGGGCAGACCCAGAAACCTGGGCCAGAATACCTCCCCATTCTGATTTGCTCTGTTTTTTAATTCTGGGAAAATAAATACACATAACGTGAAATTTACCATTACAGCCTTTTTTTTTTTTTTTTTTTTTTTTGCGGTACGCGGGCCTCTCACTGTTGTGGCCTCTCCCGTTGCGGAGCACAGGCTCCGGACGCGCAGGCTCAGCGGCCATGGCTCACGGGCCCAGCCGCTCCGCGGCATGTGGGATCTTCCTGGACTGGGGCACGAACCCGTGTCGCAGGCGGACTCTCAACCACTGCGCCACCAGGGAAGCCCCCATTACAGCCATTTTTAAGTGCACAGTTCAGTGGCATTAAGTTACATTCACATTGTTGAGTAACCATCCCCACCATCATCTCCAGAACTATCTCATCTCCCCAAACTGAAACTCTGTCCCCATGAAACACTAACACCCCCTTCCCAGCCCTTGGTACCCACCATGAAACCTTCTGTCTCTATGAATTTGGTTCTTCTCGGGACCTCATATAAGTGGAATCACACAGTATTTTTCTTTTTTGTGTCTGGCTTATTTCACTGAGCATGATGTCTTCAGGATTCATCCATGTTATAGCAGGTGTCAGAATTTCCCTCCTTTTTAATACGGAATAATATTCCATTGTATGTATATCACATTTTGTTTATCCACTCACCCATCAATGGCCATTTGAGTTGCTTCCACTTTTTGGCTATTGTGAATATGTAAATCTACATACTTTTAATGATTATAATATAATATAGTTGTCTATATTCACTATACCATGCATTAGGGTCCTAGGACTTTTACTTACTACTTGTTGCAAGTTTTTACCCTTTAACAACATCTGTCCTATCCTCCCACCCCCCATCCCCTGGTAACCACCATTCTACTCTCTGTTTTTAAAAATTTGGCTTTTTTATTTATGTTTTATTTTTTATTTTTTTATTAAATTTTTTTTGGCTGCGCCGCACGTCATGTGGGATCTTAGTTCCCTGACCAGGGATCGAACCCATGCCCCCTGCAGTGAAAGCATGGAGTCTTAACCATTGGACCACCAGGGAAGTTCCAGTTTGGCTTTTTAAGATGCCACATATAAGTGATATCATATAGTACTTGTCTTTCTCTGATTTATCTCACTTAGCATAATGTGTTCAAGGTCCATGCATGTCGCGGTACATGAGAAGATATCCTTCTTTCTCATGGATGAATAATGTATTTTTATTCCACATCTTTTTTAGCCATTCATCCATTGATGGGTACTTAGGTTTTCCATATCTTGACTATTGTGAATAGTGCTGCAATAAACATGGGAGTACAGATACCTCTTTTATATTTTGTTTTCATTTCCTTTGGGTATATACCCAGGAGTGGAATTGCTGGATCAGCAATATGGTAGTTCTACTTTTACTTTTTGAGGAATCTCCATATAGTTTTCCATAGTGGCTGCACCAATTCAATTTCCCACCAACAGTGCAGGAAGGTTCCCTTTTCTCCACATCCTGGTAAACACTTGCTATCTCTCATCTTTTTGATAACAGCCATTCTGACAGATGTGAGATGATCTCACTGTGGTTTTGTTTTGCACTTCCCTGATGATTAACTCTGCTGAGCACCTTTTCATGTACCTGCTGACCATCTATATGTTTTCTTTGGAAAACTGTCTAGTTAGTTCCTCTACCCATTTTTTTTATCAGATTGTCATATTGTTTTGATTCAGTTTTTGTTTTTGTTTTTGTTTTACATACCTCAGTTTTGACAAGGGAAAACAGCACATTGAAAGGGAGTTAAATAGAGAGGGTCTGAGCCAGCTACGGACTGTATGATAGGGGGAAATACCTACCCTCTCTGAGCCTCATGGGGTCTGTGAGCAAATGAAGTTCATTTGGCAAGGGAGGGGCCCTTTTCTGTGAATTGACTACCTGTGGAAATGTGACCAATTAGTGTGAAATGCATGTTTAGCAAATGTTAGGTACTGTATTTGAACCAATAAATGTGAATCCTTCTGCAAAAAAAAAAAAAAAAAAAAAAAAAAAAAAAAAATGCAAGAGGCAAGGATCCCTGGGGGGTGGGAGCAGGGAGAGGGGAGACCACCACATCCCTTCATTCAAGTGCTTCGTGTTGCCTCTGAACTTTGATGTTCCAGACCAAACCTGGGTTGACCTGGAAAATGAAAATACCTCCCAAAGAGGGAATGAAAGTTCAATGAGAAAGGCATATAGTATGTGCTCAGCAAATATTCACTGGTATCATGATTACTATTATTTTTTAACTTCAGCCTCTACGGTGTGAGCTTACTGGTCTGTGCCTCTCTTTTATAGTTGACACATAGCAGGCTCTCAACTAACATTTGTTGAATGAATGAATCTTTGCATTAATGGAGCTGTATGCCCAGGGAATCCTCCTTCCTTCCCTCCTTCCTTCCTTCCTTCTAGTAAGATTTTTTTGAGCACTTGATAATAATAACTGATAACTTTTGAGCCCACATGTGCCAGACACCATATTCTAAGCACTTCCCATGGCTTTACTCTGAATTAAGAAATATTATCATACCCAGTTTATAGGCCAGAAAAAGGAGGCACAGAGATGTTAAAGTGCTTGCCCACATGGATGGTAAGTAGTGGAGTATGAGATTCAGCTGGAAATAGACCAGATAGGACCCTGACCACACAAGTTTCCATTCTCTAATTGCAGAGAGAGAAAGAATAAGCCCAGTAACAAGAAAGAAACTCAAAGAGTTTCATAAACATAATAAAGAAAATAAAGTCAAGTGATGTGATGGTGAGTGATGGAGCGGTGGTGGGGTATTCACTTTGGAAGGGAGGTAACATTTGACCTAAGACACAGAGAATGAGAAGGGACCAGCCATGAAGATCTAGGAGGGAAGAGAGTACCAGGGAGCAAAAACAGCAAGTGCAAAGGCCCTGAGGCTGGAGAAAGGTCCGTGCAAAGGATAAAAATGTAGCTGGTGTGTCTGGAGGGCTGTGAGCAAGAGGAGAGGGGTCCAAGTTATTGGGAGGAAAATAAGAAACAGCATTTATAGCATCTCAGCCCTGGGCCTGACACACAGCCCACACTCAATAAATGTAACAATTGTTCTGACTGCATTCAAAGAGGTAGGAGCTGCCTTTGTTGCCTCAGAGGCTGAACTTTGGGAAGTTCCCTGGCCTTTAGGTGTGGCTGAGGCACAAGTGTCAGCCATGGGAACCTCTCCAAGGCCCAGCTCAGGAACACCCTGCCTGGGAAGCCCTGACCAGTCGGTGCAGCACTCTTCCTCAAGTTCTCAAACACTGCCCTGAGGTCACCCACACCCACCTGCCAGGAACAGGGTTGGAGAGTCAGCACCACCTTCCCACTCTCCCAAGACGCCTCTGTCAGAGGTCAGTGACTCTTTTTCACACAATAGTGAAACTGAGGAAAGGAACAGCCAAAAAGAAGAAGACAGAGAAGGAGGAGGGGGAAGGGGAGAGGGTGGGGGAGTAAAGAGGGGGAGGAGGAGGATGGGAGAAGAAGAAGAGGAAGAAGAAAAAAAGAAAGAAAGAGAGTGAGAGAGAGAGAAAGAAAGAAAGAAAGAAAGAAAAAGAAAGGAAGGAAGGAAGGAAAGAAAGAAGGAAAGCAAGAGGGACTTCCCTGGCTATCCAGTGGTTGAGGCTCCACGCTCCCAATGCAGGGGGCATGGGTTCAATGGGGTCGGGCAGCTAAGACCCCACATGCTATGCGGTGTGGCCAAAATATTAAAAAATGAAAAAAAGAAAGAAAGACAGAGAGAGGGAGGAAGGAAGGAAGGAAGGGAGGGAGGGAGGGAGGGAGGGAGGAAGCTTTGTTCAAAATTCATCTTTACTCAAAATACTTGTAGGTATTATCTATATTTAAAGCACACTGCGATGACTGATGATCAGTGCAGGGTTTTCATGGATGCTTGTGTCTACCAGGGACTTAAAATCCTGAATCATGGCCTTTGAGCTGGGTTCGTCCTTCCAGGCGGAAGCACCATGAACCCTAAGCCCCTGGTCTTGAGGCTGCACAGGGCTACTCTGATTGATCAGAAAACATGACTGTAATTCTTTGCAAGTCTGTTAGGAAGTGGAATCCACTTCCCCAGACCTGGAATCTGGGCTGGTTGTGTGACTTTATGACTTGGTCTGACCAATAGAACGTGGTTGTACCATCTAATGTTCCACTAGCAAAAGTACGGAGAGTTCCAGTTGCTCCATGACTTTGCCAACATTTGATATCATCGGAAATTTCCACTTTGGCCATTCTGGTGGGTGCGTTGTGGTACCTCATGGTGGTTCTAATTTGTGATGGCTGAGGACACTGAGCATCTTTTCATGGGCTCACCAGCTATTCATCTGTTCTTTTGTTCTTAAGCATCTGATCACTGAGGATGCTGGGCATATTTTTGTGGGCTCTTGGCTATTCATCTGTTGTTTTGCTCTGAAGCATCTGTCAAGTCTTTTTCACCTGAGATACTTTTTATGTCTCTAAATTCAGCCCATGCTTCAGCATCCTGTCTGTCCCCAAAAAGACTTACAGGGGACTTTCTCAGCCTCAGCACTACTGATATTTGGGGCTGGCTCATTCTTTGCCATGGGGAGGGCAGTGTGCTGTCTTGTGCCTTGTAGGATGTTTAGCAGCATCTCTGGCCTCTACTCACTAGATGAGAGTAGCACCCCACTCCACAGGAGTAACAATCAAAAACACCCCTAGATATTGAACAATGCCCCCTGGGGGCAAAGTCACTCTGCAGTTAAGGACCACTGGCTCAGAGTGACCCATGCTTGAATTAAATCCCTCTGGGTCTCCCTAGCTCTGAAATTTGGACACTACTGACAATGCCCCTCAGGCTGTGCTAAGGGTTTGGCACCATAGCCTCCCAGGTGCACCATCCAGGTACCCACTGGCTGCCCCATAGATCACCTCTGTTTTGTTAAGTATCATCTAGTTCCACATGTGGACTCAGCAGTGAATTCATGGAGCTGGATCCTGCCAGCAGAATCAGACCCTGAACATCCCAGAATTTGTGGTCCCAGCTCTTGCCCTCTGGGAGCCAGGGCCCCCGTCCAAGAAGTTTGTTCCCACTCCAGACAGCTCTGGATCCCTCCATGGGAAACAAAAGAAGGCCCGGAAGCTGCAGAGAGGAATTTCCTCCACTGCATCCTGGTTCTTTGAAGGCGAGTTTGGCTTGGGGGGTGGCCAGAGGGTTCAGAGTCAAGGCTGGGGGACAGAGGAAGTCACGGCCATTCAAGCTCTTCTCTTAATCTGAGGGGGTCGGGAGATCCCTTAGCTCAGGACAGGCTAGCTCTGAAGGCACATGGACACCATACATGGACACACTCAGACCTGGGTACACCCGCAGGCATGTTGGGGACACACATGTGTTCATGTGGGCACATGCGCAGACATGCTCAAGCATACATCTGTGCATTAGTAAGCACATAGGCAAGAATATGCTCCAAAACACCCATCCAAACACACACACCGACGTGCTCAGGAGCACGTGGACACCCGTGTAATCACACACTCACAGATATGCTCCAACACACCAACATGGGCGCACACACAGGTGTGATCAGGTATGTGCATGTACCTGTTGGGCAGATGTGCACAGATTCCTATGTGCAAGGTACACCCGTGTGGGATGGCACACAGGGACTCGTGTGGGCATGCACCTTAGACAGCCTCGGGCACACATACAGACGTGCTCAGCACACGCAGGTACATATGTGGCACATGCAAATACATGCGGGACACATGCAGAGATGTGTTCAGACCCATGCACAGACCAACACAGTGTCACCCACATCCTGTTTGCTCATGCCACTACCCCCAGTGCCCAGCTGCATATACACTTGTCAGATTCAATCAACAAATGTCTACTGAGCACCTTGTGTATGGGGTGGGGGCACGGTCTGTGCTCTGCTCTTGGGATCCAGTGGGGACTTAAAAAAATCAAGCTGGTCTTAACTGTTTACAAAAGTCAAGACATGGAAGCAACCCAAAAGTCCATCGACAGATGAATAGCTAAAGAAGATGTGGGACATATATACAATGGAATACTACTCAGCCATAAAAAAGAATGAAATAATGCCATTTGCAGCAACATGGATGGACCTAGAGATTATCATACTAAGTGAAGTAAGTCAGAAAGAGAAAGGCAAATACCATATGATATCACTTATATGTGGGATCTAAAAAATAATACAAATAAACTTATATACAAAACAGAAACAGGGCTCCCCTGGTGGCGCAATGGTTAAGAATCCGCCTGCCAATGCAGGGGAAACGGGTTCAAGCCCTGGTCCGGGAAGATCCCGCATGCCATGGAGCAACTAAGGCCATGCACAACTACTGAGCCTGTGTTCTAGAGCCCGCGAGCCACAACTACTGAAGCCCACATGCCTAGAGCCCGTGCTCCACAGCAAGAGAAGCCACCACAGTGAGAAGCCCGCGCACCGCAACGAAGAGTAGCCCCCGCTCGCCGCAACTAGAGAAAGCCTGCACGCAGCAACGGAGACCCAGTACAGCCAAAAATACATAAGTAAAATAAGTAAATTTATTTAAAGTAAAAAAAAACAGAAACAGACTCATAGGCGTAGAAAACAAACTTATGGTCACCAAAGGGGAAAAGGGGGAAGGATAAATTAGGAGTATGGAATTAACAGATACACACTGCTATATATAAAATAATTAGGCAACAAGGATTTACTAGATAGCACAGGGAACTATACTCAATATCTTGGAATAACCCATAATGAAAAAGAATCAGAAAAAATATATATATATATATATATCTGAATATATATATGAATCGCTTTGCTGTACACCTGAAACTAACATAATACTGTAAATCAACTACATGTCAGTAAAGAAGAAAGAAAAACAAACAAACAAAAAAACAAGCGGGTCTTGCCCTGCAGGAGTAGAGAGACCAGAGGGGATCCCAAAGCTCAAATCCAGCCACCTGCCAAAATAGACTTGAAAGGGGAGAAAAGTCTGGGGGACACGTGGGTTCCCAGAGTTCCACAGAAGTGGCAGGGTCGGGGCATGGCAGGAGACCCAAACTCGATTTGGGAGTCAGGAAAGGTGATGTGGGAGCGAGACTTTGACAGATGGTGTGTTTCGCTGACACACTCACACATGCCACACCGGGGACACGTGCTTACACTGGAGGGCACACACAAGCTTGCATCCCCACCTCCGTCGCGCCCCTGCATTCCCCCACGCCCACTCCGCAGGATATTTATCCCCAAAGTAAAGAGAAGCAGCCCGGAGGACTCACGTGGGGCGGGGATGGGGGGGTGGGGGACGACTCACAGAGAAGCAACTCCAGGCCTCTCTCCAGCCTCCATCTCGAGGGATCTCCCGCCTCCTCGGCGCCCCCAAGTCGGGGTCTCGGGAGTGTCTGGCACCCAACACGCTCACACTCAGGATCCGACATTCCTCGCAGCCAAAACTCTCAGGTTCATCCTTGCCTCCACCAAACGTTCTTTCGCCTCCCAACTGTCTGCCCTCCATCTTGAACTGTAGCCGACCTCAAATCTTATCACCCGCTCAGTCTTCAAAATATACCCAGAATCCAACCACTTGCATTTCCCATGCTCCCTCACCTGGTCTGACTCCAGCATCGCTCACCTGGACCCGTGCAGTCCCCTCAGCCCTCGACCCCGGCTCCCACTCTCGCCCTCACAGTCTGTCCTCCCCGCAGCCGCCACCAGAGGGCGCCTGTGAGCCCCCGACTCAGGTCAAGTCCCTCCTCTGCCTACAGCCCACCAGGGCTCCCACCTCCCTGGGGTAAAAGCCCAAATCCTCCCCGTGGCCCACAAGGCCCTGCACGGCCTGCTCCTGTCCCCTCCCTGATTTCACCTCCTTCCTCTCTCCGCCTCGCTCACTCTGCTCCAGCCACACAGGCCTCCTTGTTGTTCATCCAACAAGGCGGGCACAGCACTGCCACAGGACCTTTGCACGGGCTGTGCCCTCTGCCCAGACAGCTCTTCTCCCTGATATTCAGGCTCACTCCCTTAACCTCCTTCGGTCTTCATGTCTATTTTCAGTCCCCAGACGCTTGAAAGGTCACTCCAGACAAGGATGTCTGTGGGCTTTGTGCTCTGCTGGTGTCTCCGTTCCAAATGGTGCGGGTGCACAGTAGGTATTCCATAAATATCCCTTAAAGCTGAGTAAACGTTAGACATCATTGTTGCTGTTATTAACCTATCCACTATCTGTCTTTCACTCCCCTGGGGATGAGGGCTTTCTCCTCCTTTCTTTTAACAAATGTTTATTGAGCACCTACTATGTGCCTAGTGGGCAAAGGAAATAGACGAAAATCCCTGCTCCCAAAAAACTTGCATTCAAGAAGGCAGAAGGCAGGTCAATGTGTGCAGAGCAAGAAATGATTTCAGATACAGCAGAAACTAACACAACATTGTAAAGCAACTATACTCCAAAAAATTTTTTTAATTTATATATATATATATATATATATATATATATATATATAATAGATTACTAATAAGAACCTGCTGTATAGCACAGGGAACTCTACTCAATAATCTGTAATGGGAAAAGAATCTAAAAAAAAAAAGAGTGGATATATGTATATGTATAACTGACTCACTTTGGGGTTTTTTGTTTGTTTTGTTTTTGTTTTGTTTTGTTAATGTTTTCAATTTATTTTTTGGATGAAGGAGCTAAGTCATGCCGTAATAAAATGTAATAAAGCAGCCAGCGAAGGTACAGAAGCCTTAGAGCTGTGATAACCTGACTCTCTTTGCTGTACACCTGAAACTAACACAACACTGTAAATCAACTAGATTCCAATAAAAAAAATTTCAATTAAAAAAAATTAAGTCCAATCTAAAAAGTGCAAAAAATATGATTTCAGAAAGTGGCAAGAAAATGCAGACAATAGAGTAAATAAAACAGGGAGGGAGTCTGGAGAGTGCGAGGGGGAGAGGCGGAGTAGCTGAAAGATGGGGAGGCGACCACTTTAAGTCAGGCTGGCGCTGTCATTTCAATTCCAGCTGTGATAGGCGAATGAAGGAAGGAAGGAAGGAATGCACACAACAGAAACACCTGCTCCAGCACGCAAGACACACCCCCAGGGCAACACACACACACGTGTCCAGATAACCAGCCCCCCGGCCCCTCACCGCAGACCTGGGCTTCTTTGACCCCTAAGTCCTTGAGGGCGTGGGAAGAGAGGTCCCCATGGCTGGCATGCCCCGCCCTTCCTCCAGGTTCCAAGACGCCCTGCCGTGGGCTCCCCAGGAAGGAAAAGGAAGAGCGTCAGTCCAGGGCAGCCTCTCCCTTGTCGGGTGGGCCAGCCACTGGGGTGGGGGAACTTCTTCCCAACACTCTCCCTTCCAGGGTGGCCAGAGGGGTTGCTGGAAAATTCCAAGCATGGGAAATAAAAACGGGCAAATGGCGGGAAGCAGGCAGGGACGTTACACCCATAGACTGGTGGGAAGTGAAGCCATGCGTCCCAAGTGCGGAGCCCCGGAGCCTCTCCCAGGGCCTGTCTGCTAGGGAACCAGGCTGATATCCAGGAGGCATCCTCACTCCATACTCTCCCTCCATATCTACATCCAATCCAGGTCATTCTGCCTCCTGAATCCCCCTCAAAGCCACCCATTTCTCTCCCTCCTGTGCCCTGGCCAAGCAACCACCCTCTCCCCACCCCTCCGCTGACCTGCTTTCCATCCTGCTGGTTGCACCCTCTCTCTATTCTGCCCCCACCCAGCCCCAGCCACAGGGATTTCTTTCTAAAACAAACCCAGACCTTGCCACCTGCCCCCAGCATAGATCCTCCCATGGCTCCCCATCGCCCTTGGAGCCAAGCCTAAACTCTTTCCAAACCCATGACCTCCAACCCAGCACACCATGGCCTCTGTCTCTAGCATCCTTTGTTATAGCCTCTCCCTTTTGTGGTTCTGCTTGCAGCAGACAGGTGGAATCACTTTGGGTTCCCCTGCAGCTTTGTCACAGGGTCCCCCAGCCTCCCCCATCCTTCAAGGGTCTGCTGAGCATTGCTTCCTGAGGATGGCTTCCTGGACTCCCAAGTCCAAGCTCACCTGGGTTCCCGCCAAAGCCATATTGCTTTGTTCTTACCTGTATCTCTGTCTCCCCAGCAGACTTGAGCTCTGCAGGGGCCTCCCACACCTGGCACGATGTCTGGTTCAAAATAGATGCCTAACAGATAACACAAGATGTCCTGTACAGGGAGGTGGGTTTCAGGAGACTGGGCCAGGCAGGGGACAGCCTGCTGCTGTCCTAACCACTGGTTCCATGGTTGAGAGGGATGAGTGGTTACCAGGCACTTACTAGTAATTCTTCATGGTTCACACGGAGGGTGGACATAGGTGATCACTTTCTCTGCTCTCTTAGCCAAGACGAGCTTCATGGGCCAAAAAAAGAAACTTTCTCAGTGGTGCCCAGGGCAGAATCAGCATCTAAAAGTTCAAAGCTTAACTTTCCCTAGGAGGGGGGCTTGATTAACCCTGGTGTTGGGGTGCTCACTACCTCTCACCTTTGATGACCCTAATCATGAGAAGGCAGGTTTTGGCACCATCTCTCCCGAGCCTCTGTGCACCCCACTTAGCAGTGGAGGAGGCAGTGGAGGATGACCCCTGACCCACCATAGACACACCTCAAGAGGGAGCTTGGGCTGGAAGAAGCCACAGGACTCATGTGTCCAGGTAACTAGCATAGACAGGCAGGGCTATCCATTTCAGGACTCATCTTACAATTGGAAGTATGTAAGGAAATGATGCTGTGCTTCTCTGGGCATCTCGTTGTGAGAACGTTGGGTTCTTGGGTTATATTAAGATGTGGTTTTCCTGTTGGAGCCTCTCATGTCCTCTGTGGTTTCTCCGGGGGATCAACAGCAGGGTAAGGGGTAGGTCCTCAGTAAGGAGTGGGCATGAGAAGGGGCCCAGACTCCCCCTAACTCGTGTTGCTGTCTGAACTCAGAATCCAGCCCCCAGGGGGACGGGGGTCACCCCAAATGGTCCCTGAGTAGGGTTGCCACAATTCACAAATAAAAATATAAGATGTCCGGGGATTTCCCTGGCCGTCCAGTGGTTAAGACTCCACGCTTCCAATGCAGGAGGCAGGGGTTCGATCCCTGCTGGGGGAGCTATTGTATAAGATCCCACATGCCGCACTGTGTGGCCAAAAATAAATAAATATTTTATATATATATATATATATATATATATATATATATATATATATATATATAATGTCCAGTGGCCTCTACTTTATTTGGCAAGCCTGAGTATATAGGTATGCTAGGGAGCCTCTCCTGCCTGAATAAACTATGTGCCCTTCATATAGGTATGTCTCTTTTTGTAAAGGGGGCAGGTACTGTTTTGCTTTAAAAATGCAAATGGATTAAAGGCATTAATGAAATAATCATAGCTTTTTGCTAAACACACACACACACACAAACACACACACAGGGTTATGTAGTTAAAAGGGCACCAGAAGAGGACTATTCCAACAGAGGGATCTGCAGGTGCAAAGGCCCTGAGGCTGGAAAGCTATTGGCAGAAATGGAGAGAAAACCTACCTGGTGCCTACAGTGTACCATATCCTGTTCTGAGTCCTTTACCTGCATCACCTCATCTAAACCTCTGTTACAGAGGTGGGATTGCAGCACAGACAGATGTAGGTGCTTGTTCACACAGCAAGTCACTGGCAGAATCAGGAATTGAATCCAGACCCCTCATTCTTTTTTTTTTGCGGTACGCGGGCCTCTCACTGCTGTGGCCTCTCCCATTGCGGAGCACAGGCTCCAGACGCGTAGGCTCAGCGGCCATGGCTCACGGGCCCAGCCGCTCCGCGGCATGTGGGATCCTCCCAGACCGGGGCACGAACCCGTGTCCCCTGCATCGGCAGGCAGACTCTCAACCACTGCGCCACCAGGGAAGCCCCAGACCCCTCACTCTTAGCCCCTGCAGACCCTATCTCCTCCACTTTCCATCCAGGGGATAGTAAAAGCCCCAAGAGCAATCATCCAAATTTTCTGATGGTACAAATATAGACAACAAACTAGTGGTTACCAGTTGGGGAAGGGAAGCGGGAGGGGCAAGATAGTGGTAAGGGATTAAGAGGTACAAACTACTATGTATAAAATAAATAACCTGGGGCTTCCCTGGTGGCTCAGTGGTTAAGAATCCACCTGCCAATGCAGGGAAAATGGGTTCGAGCCCTGGTCCAGGAAGATCCCACATGCCGCGGAGCAACTAGGCCCATGCACAACATCTACTGAGCCTGCGCTCTACAGCCCGTGAGCCACAGCTACTGAGCCCACGTGCCACAACTACTGAAGCCCGTGAGCCTGGAGCCCATGCTCTGCAATGGGAGGGGCCACCGTAGTGAGGGGGCTGCACACCACAGCAAAGAGTGGCCCCCGCTCGCCGCAGCTGGAGAGGGCCCTCGCGCGGCAGCTGAGACCCAATGCAGCCAAAGATAAATAACTAAATAAATATTTTTTAAATAAATAAATAAAATAATCTGCAAGGATACATTGTACAGCACAGGGAATATAGCCAATATTTTATAATGACTTTAGGTGGAGTCTAATCTATAAAAATGTTGAATCCCTATGTTGTACACCTAAAACTAATATAATATTGTAAGTCAACTATACCTCAATAAAAAAAGGAAGGAAATCAACATTGGTAACAATGTAGCTATTAAAATTTTTTCAATGTTATAAAGGGGCCCTAACACAATGAGAGACCACTACACACAAACTGGAATGGCTAAAATTAGTAAATGACAGCACTAAGTGTTGACAAGGGCTTGGAGCAACCAGAACTCTCTAAATGTTGCTGGTGGGAATGCAAAATGGTGTAATATTAACACTATTTTGTAAAACACTTTACATCTTTCTTATGGAGGTAAATACACACTTATCATATGACTCCCAGCAATGCCATGTCTAGATATTGTCCCAAGAGAAATGAAAACTTGTCTTCACACAGAAACTTGACATAAATGTTTGTTGTGGCATTATTCATAATTGCCAACAACTAGATACAATTTAAATGACCTTCAATGGGTGAATGGGTAAACAAACAGTGGTATATATCATACAATGGAGTACTTCTCAGAGACAGAAAGGAATCTCTGATACACACAACAACCTGGATGAATCTTGAATGCATGAGTGGAAAAGGTCAGACTCAAGGCTAAAAAACTGAATGATTCCATTTATATAATAGTCTGGAAAAGACAAAACTGTAGGGACGGAGAAGAAATCAGTGATTTTCAGGGCTAGGGAAAGAGGATGCCTACCAAACTCCCAATCCATCCCTCTCCCACACCCACCCCCCTTGGCAACCACACATCTGTTCTCTATCTGACTCCATTTTTAATGAGACTTCTGTTTATTAATTTTCAAACGGGTAGCCTCAGCTGTGATTGTTTATGATCTATACATGTTAGAGGAAGAGTAACTAAACATATGATAGATATGCCAGTACCCTTTTCTCTGCATCTCTGTCAGCAGTAGGAGTTATCACTTTTTAATGATTTTTATCACTTTTAAAATAGTTTAGGACAATTGCTTGAAATTTTTTTTCTTTTTTTTTTTTGGCGGTACGCGGGCCTCTCACTGTTGTGGCCTCTCCCGTTGCAGAGCACAGGCTCCGGACGCGCAGGCCCAGTGGGCTCACGGGCCCAGCCGCTCCGCGGCATGTGGGATCCTCCCGGACCGGGGCATGAACCTGTGTCCCCTGCATCGGCAGGCGGACTCTCAACCACTGCGCCACCAGGGAAGCCCTGCTTGAAATTTTTTTGTTCAATTTTAGAAAATATCGGATTTTCCATATCATGGACAAGTTAAACCTGTAGGATTTCACAAATTTTCTGATTTCCACCACAATTTAACTACAATAAGATGATAATTAAATACATGTATTTCCCTCTTTTTGGTTGTTGTTTTTGCCCCTCACTTAGGTGTGAAGTGATAGCTCATTATTACTGAAATTTGCACTCTCTGGACTCCCAGGGATTATATTTTCTCATGTACTTTGGCTCTTGGGTATAAGAAGTACCTGTTCACATCCTTTCTAAATTTTCTGTTTATGTTCTTTGTCTTTTTCTTATCAATGTGTAGAAACTCTTTATATTTATACAGGAAAGTCTAACCCTTCTCACACGACTAATTAATTTTTACTTATTGGTTTTGTTTATAATGTCAATTCCCTAAAATTTTGTAGGTTTATATATAATCATATATTTCTTTCATTTATGCCTTCCAAGTTTCCTGTCTTATTTTAAAAAAAAAAAAAAAAAAAAAAGAAAAGAAAAACAGTTTTTAACCCTAAGTTGTAAAAGTAGCTTTGAAATTCATTCTACCACATGTGTTGGGTTTCTCATTTTTGTTTTTTGGGTTTTTTAAAAATATTTATTTATTTGGCTGCGCCAGGTCCTAGCTGTGGCTCAAAGGATCTTCTTTGCTGCCTGTGGGATCTTTAGTTTCGGCGTGCATGGAGGATCTAGTTCCCAGACCAGGGATCGAACCTGGGCCCCCTGCATTGGGAGCGTGTAGTCTTAACCACTGGACCACCAGGGAAGTCCCTGGGTTTTGTTTTGTTTTGTTTTTACATTTTATCTTTAGTCCTTCTGGAATTTTTTCTGCAGCACAGAAGTATTTCACTCAATCACAATTCTATGAACAGTGGGAGAAAGAAAGGTAAACCTAAGGTCCACATGTGTTCCACACCCATGTCCCTCACTAACTCAGCCCCTTGGCTTCGGGTGTTCTATCCCTGGTCTGGTTTTTCCTTTTTAATCCCTCTGTGGTCTTAGCTCAGCCAGAGAAGCCCCGGGAAAGCACTGCCTTCTATTGGCTATCAAAGTGATAGCACCTACATCCTGAAGAAAAAGCCATCTCTTAAAGCTAAAAACAGGATCTGTTCACATGCCTGGGCTTAAAACTCTCCAGCAGCAGATACCAAAAGGATTGAAATTAAGGACTCAAACAGGTATTTGTACACCTGTGTTCACAGTAGCATTATCACAGTAGCCAAAACGTGGAAACAACTCAAGCATCCGTTGACAGATGAATGAATAAACAAAATGTGCTCCATACGCACATGGAATATTATTCAGCCTTTAAAAGGAAGGAAATCCTGACACATGTTACGACAGGATGAAACTTTTTCTTTTGACTGAGTTGGGTCTTCATTGCTGTGCGCAGGCTTTCTCTAGTTGTGGCGAGCGGGGACTACTCTTCGTTGCAGTGCATGGGCTTCTCATTGTGGTGTGTTCTCTCGTTGCAGAGCATGGGCTCTAGGCACGAGGGCTTTGGTAGTTGTAGCACATGGGCTCAGTATTTGTGATACACGGGCTTAGTTGCTCCATGGCATGTGGGATCTTCCCGGACCAGAGATCAAACCTGTGTCCCCTGCATTGGCAGGTGGATTCTCAACCACAGCACCACCAGGGAAATCCCAACGTGATGATACTTGAGGACATGAAGCTCAGTGAAATAAACCAGACACAAAAGGACAAATTTCACTTATGTGAGGTCCCTAGAGGAGTCAAATCCATAGAGACAGAAAGTAGGATGGTGGGGGACTTCCCCTTCCAATGCAGGGGGTATGGGTTCGATCCCTGGTTGGGGAGCTAAGATCGCACATGCCTCATGGCCAAAAAACCAAAACATAAAACAGAAGCAATATTGTAACAAATTCAATGAAGGCTCTTTAAAAAAATGGTCCACATCAAAAAAAATCTTAAAAAAAAATAAGAAAGAAAGTAGAATGGTGGGTTCCAGGGTCTGGGGGAGGGGATGGAGAGTCAGTGTTTCATGGGGACAGAGTTTCAGCTTGGGAAGATGAGAAGGTTCTGGAGGTGTCTGGTGGGGATGGTTGCCCAACAATGGGAAAGAACTTGATGCCACTGAGCTGTGCACTTAAAAATGGTTGGCATGGTAAATCTTACGTTATGTATATTTCACCACCAAGGAAAGCAGGAAAGGGTAGCACAGGCGGTGGGGGGGTGGCAGGGGGAGCCTCGTGGAGGTGAGACGGGGTAGTGTGTGGGAAGAGGGGAGCCAGGGGCACACGGCTGAGGGGTCAGCATCCAGGAGGCCAGTGGGGACCTCAGCAGGGAGGCGATGGGGCCATGGCGATGGAGACTGAGAGTCTACAACCTTCTCAAGCACTTGGGCCATAAGAGGGGGAAGCAGGGCAGGGCGGCAGGGAGAGGGCAGTGGAGTCAGGGGAGAAGCTGGAGAGAGTTCAAACTCTGGAGGAGGGGGAGCCCAGGAAGAGAAGTGTAAGAAGAGAGATGGAGAGAAAACCAAGGTACAGGAGAGAGAGACAGCAAGAGAATGAAAGAGGAGGGAAGACAGTGATAAAGGTGAAGTGAGACAGAGAAAGATGGACAGAGGTAGAGAGCAGCCCCTCCTGGGCGTAAGATCCTGACCCCATCTTCCCCCAGCGCCGCCCTGTGATGGCGTCTGGGGGGGTCTCTGGGGCTCCCACATCCTCTGCCCATTCAGTCCCTGCTTAAACCCCTCCAGTGGTGCCCATCAATTACACTTGCAGTCTGGGCTCCCAAGGTCCTGAAGGTCTGAGCCCTGCCAGCCTCACCGCCTCTGTCCCCACCAGCATCTCCCAGCCACGCTGGCCTCTTCCTATTCCTCAAACACATCAGGCTCAGACTCACCTCCTAGCCTTTGTCCCTGCAGTTCCTGCCACCCGGAATGCCCTTTCCCCAGACCTTCATTTATACGCCTGGCTCCTGGGCACTCAGGTGTCAGCTCCCATGGCCTTCCCTGACGCCCTTCCCCCTGTCCCCAGCTAAAGCAGCCACCACCCCCACCTAATCTCTGTCACATCATGATGTTTACTTCCTGTCACAGCAGTTAACACCATCTGAAGTTACGTTGTGGGTCTGTTTTCTGGTTCACAGTTTGCTTGCCCCAATGAACCGTGAGCTTCCCCAGAACAGGGGGTTGCTTCTGTCTTTTTCACCATAATCCCATGCCTACAAAAGTGCCCAGCATACAGTAGGTGCTCAATCAATGCGTGCTGCATTAAACAAATAATCAACTGGTTGCAGGATGTATCATGCGCGTGAATCTGTATTCCTTCGTGTCTCCTTGGTTCCGGGTGTATGTTGCATTTGCACGTTTCTGTGGACTGTCGTGTGTGGGTCCCAGAGGACGAGCACAGGGTTCTCGGTCAGCGAGGGTTTGTGTTGAAGGCCCCTGGGTCTGTGTACTTGTGGCTTTTGTGGGGGGGGGAGGGGGGGTTGTGTCACAAGACAACCAGTGTGTCCGTGTCTCCACGTGTGTTCTCACAGGTGCCCAGCATCTGCCCTTGTGTGCATGTATGTGTGTGTGAGTCATTATGTGGCCCCATGTACGTCCAGGGGTGTGCACTCTGTATGTATGTCCTCATGTCCATCCTGGGTGTCCACCTGATGGCACGTGCTCATGTGTGACCATGTGTGCATGAGCACAGTGGTCTGTGTTAGTATCTCCTTGCCTGCCCCCCTCTGGATGCATCTCTGCAGGTTCATGTTTCCAGGAGTCCAGGAGCCTGCTGTGCCTGTGTGTGTCTCTGGTGTCCTGTGGTGGGGAGGGGGGGCTCCTGCATTCATGTATGAGGTTTCACACGTGCAGGTGCAGTGGTGTGTTAGTAAATGGCGAACAGCTGGCTCTCAAGTGGAGGACGCTGATTTGCCCATTTGCATGGTGTAAATACCCTCACCATGATCAACTTCAAAGTACCAATGTGATGTCACCAAATACAGAATTGCAAAGATACAGTCCAGTATGTAAATATATATCTTGATAGATAGATGACAGATAGATCTATATAGATATATAGATATAGAATAGTATATAATGCCTTTATATACTATTTCCATCAAGCAGTTTCAGTAGATATAAATAACCTCAAGAGCATGAGTAAGATAACATAATAAAGGCCATATATGACAAACCCACAGCCAACATCGTTCTCAATGGTCAAAAACTGAAACCATTTCTTCTAAGATCAGGAAAAAGACAAGGCTGTCCACTCTCACCACTATTATTCAACATAGTTTTGGAAGTTTTAGCCACAACAGTCAGAGAGGAAAAAGAAATAAAAGGAATCCAAATCAGAAAAGAAGAAGTAAAACTGTCACCGTTTGCAGATGACATGATACTATACATAGAGAATCCTAAAGATGTTACCAGAAAACTACTAGAGCTAATCAGCGAATTTGGTAAAGTAGCAGGATACAAAATTAATGCACAGAAATCTCTTGCATTCCTATACACTAATGATGAAAAATCGAAGAGAAATTAAGGAAACACTCCCTTTTACCATTGCAACAAAAAGAATAAAATACCTAGTAATAAACCTACCTAAGGAGACAAAAGACCTGTATGCAGAAAACTATGACAAGGATGAAATAAATTAAAGATGATGCAAACAGATGGAGAGATATACCATGTTCTTGGATTGGAAGAATCAACATTGTGAAAATGACTATACTACCCAAAGCAATCTACAGATTCAATGCAATCCCTATCAAACTACCAATGGCATTTTTCACAGAACTAGAAAAAGAAATTTCACAATTTGTTTGGAAACACAAAAGACCCCGAATGGCCAAAGCAATCCTGAGAAAGAAAAACAGAGCTGGAGGATTCAGGCTCCTGGACTTCAGACTATACTACAAAGCTACAGTAATCAAGACAGTATGGTACTGGCACAAAAACAGAAATAGAGATCATTGGAACAGGATAGAAAGCCCAGAGATAAACCCACACACAAATGGTCACCTTATTTTTGATAAAGGAGACAAGAATATACAATGGAGAAAAGACATCCTCTTCAATAAGTGGTGCTGGGAAAACTGGAGAGCTACGTGTAAAAGAATGACATTAGAACACTCCCTAACACGGTACACAGAAGTAAACTCAAAATGGATTAAAGACCTAAATGTAAGGCCAGACATTATAAAACTCTCAGAGGAAAACATAGGCAGAACACTCTATGACATCAATCACAGCAAGATCCTTTTTGACCCACCTCCTAGAGAAATGGAAATAAAAACAAAAATAAACAAATGGGACCTAATGAAATTTAAAAGCTTTTGCACAGCAGAGGAAAACATAAACAAGACGAAAAGACAACCCTCAGAATGGGAGAAAATATTTGCAAATGAAGAAACTGACAGAGGATTAATCTCCAAAATTTACAAGCAGCTCATGCAGCTCAATATCAAAAAAACAAACAATCCAATCCAAAAATGGGCAGATGACCTAAATAGACATTTCTCCAAAGAAGACATACAGATGGCCAACAACACATGAAAGGATGCTCAACATCACTAATCATTAAAGAAATGCAAATCAAAACTACAATGTGGTGGGCTTCCCTGGTGGTGCAGTGGTTGAGAGTCCGCCTGCCCGATGCAGGGGACATGGGTTCGTGCCCTGGTCTGGGAAGATCCCACATGCTGCGGAGCGGCTAGGCCCGTGAGCCATGGCTGCTGAGCCTGCGCATCCGGAGCCTGTGCTCTGCAACAGGAGAGGCCACAACAGTGAGAGGCCTGCGTCCCGCAAAAAAAAAAAAAAAAAAAAAAAAACTACAATGAAGTATCACCTCACACCAGTCAGAATGGCCGTCATAAAAAAATCTACAAACAATAAATGCTGGAGAGGGCATGGAGAAAAGGGAACCCTCTTGCACTGTTGGTGGGAATGTAAATTGATACAGCCACTATGGAGAACAGTATGGAGGTTCCTTAAAAAACTAAAAATAGAACTACCATATGACCATATGACCCAGCAACCCCACTGCTGGGAATATACCCTGAGAAAACCATAATTCAAAAAGAGTCATGTACCACAATGTTAATTGCAGCACTATTTACAATAGCCAGGACATGGAAGCAACCTAAGTGTCCATCGACAGATGAATGGATAAAGAAGATGTGGTACATATATACAATGGTTGTAGTGAGGTGGATGGACCTAGAGTCTGCCATACGGAGTGAAGTAAGTCAGAAAGAGAAAAACAAATACCGTATAGCATACGGTATAGCATATATATGGAATCTAAGAAAAAAAAAAAAAGGTCATGAAGAACCTAGGGGTAAGACGGGAATAAGACACAGACCTACTAGAGCATGGACTTGAGGATATGGGGAGGGGGAAGGGTAAGCTGTGACAAAGTGAGAGAGTGGCATGGACATATATACACTACCAAACGTAAAATAGATAGCTAGTGGAAAGTAGCCACATAAAACAGGGAGGTCAGCTAGGTGGTTTGTGACCACCTAGAGGGGTGGGATAGGGAGAGTGGGAGGGAGGGAGATGCAAGAGGGAAGAGATATGGGAACATATGTATATGTATAACTGATTCACTTTGTTATAAAGCAGAAACTAACACACCATTGTAAAGCAATTATACTCCAATAAGATGTTAAAAAAAAGATGTGGTACATATATACAATGGAATATTACTCAGCCATAAAAAGAAACAAAACTGAGTTATTTGTAGTGAGGTGGATGGACCTAGAGTCTGTCATACAGAGTGAAGTAAGTCAGAAAGAGAAAAACAAGTACTGTATGCTAACACATATATATGGAATCTTAAAAAAAAAAGGTTCTGAAGAACCTAGGGGCAGGACAGGAATAAAGATGCAGATGTAGAGAATGGACTTGAGGACACAGGGAGGGGGAAGGGTAAGCTGGGACGAAGTGAGAGAGTGGCATGGACATATATACACTATCAAATGCAAAACAGATAGCTAGTGGGAAGTAGTCGCATAGCACAGGAAGATCAGCTCGGTGCATTGTGACCACCTAGAGGGGTGGGATAAGGAGGGTGGGTGGGAGGGAGACGCAACAGGGAGGGGATATGGGGATATATATGTACATATAGCTGATCACTTTGTTGTACAGTAGAAACTAACACAACATTGTAAAGCGATTATACTCCAATAAAGATGTTAAAAAAAAGAGAGAGCATGAGTAAGAGGAAAATGTAGCAAAATAATTAGGAAGTGATGAGTTTTTATTTTATTGTGGTAAAATGTCGTGACACAAAATGTACCACTTTAACCATTTTGAAGCATGCAGTTCAGTGGCATTAAGTACGAGGTGATGGATTTAAGTGGTTATTACTTTTGTCCTGAACAGAATTTATTTAACCATAAATTCATATCATTAAATTTTTATGATGCCTGCCTTTAAAAACTAGCTAGCAAAATTCCTAAACATTTAAGAACGGGCTCCTGTGAGCCGGGACAGCTGGCCCTGCCTGTCTTCATGTCCCGTCACAGGCTCCTTCTAGCCTCAGCATCCAGGTGTCTGTCCCCACGTGAGTGGTTCCCGGACTCTCCATGACTATGTTGTGTGCGCCTATGCACCCACATGTCTCTGAGTGCAAAAGAGCCTAGGTGTGCCTTTCACGCACCCAGGTGTGTCTGCAGGCAGACCGCTCTGTCTGCACACCTCCATGTCTTCGAGACCCACAGTTATCTACACACGTGCGAGCTTGTGGCCCGTGTTACTCCAAGAGAATCCACTTGCCCGGGTACCCACTCTAGTGGCGTGCGGGAGGCAAGTCTGAGCATCTTTTCGTAACCCCACACCAAACAACATCAGGTTGGCAGTTGAAATCAGCCATGATGGGAGTATTTACACCACAGGAATCTGCAAATGCTCACATCATGGCCCTTTTTTTTTTTTTTCTTGTGGTCAAGAGAGGTGGTTGTTAACCCTTTACCAACACACCATGGGGACCCATGTGCCCCATGTAACCTTGTGTGTGCCCACATGCCAGTGCATGTTCATGGGTGTGCATGAGTGCCTGTGCCTCCGTGGATACGCATGACTGGTGTGTCCCCGTGCATCTCTGTGTGTGTACCCACGTGCTCGGGTGAGGCCCCAGCACCCCATACCTCTTCGGCAGTTGGTTCCGCAGGAAGTTGCCTGGGTCGGGGGAGGGTGCTGAGGTTCCCCCCATCCCCTAACCCCAGCTCCTCAAGACACCTGCATGCACAGGTCTGAGCGAAAGAGGAGGGCTCCCTCTTCTAAAACCCAGTCCTGTGCTGTACTCAGACCCCTGCCTCAGCCCCTGTCTGGGAGTGGAGGCGCCAGCCAGGCAGGCGGCAATTGTGGAAGAGGAAGTTAGGGCAGAGTTGGGTCACCCTGCGGTTTACCCTGGGCTCTGGCCCACAGATGCTTCCCCCCAGGCAGGCTCAAAGCCCAAGCCATGGGTCCTGGGGGATGCAGGAGCTTGTAGCCAAGCTGGATACCCACAGCAGCGAGGACAAGGCTTCATCTGGTGAGTGACCATCACTGGGGAGTGGGGGACAGATGGACCAACAGGGACAGAGCGGCAGTGGGGTCTGCGGGGGAGGCCTGAGGGGCAGCAGACAGACCATCCACAATTTCTGTCCACCTTCTGGTCAGCCCACTTCCCGAGTGGGTGGGGGGAGGCTGCTTGTTCTTCTGCAAAAGTCTGTGGTCGCAAGAACTTATACCTCAGGGGGCTGGGGTCCATGATGGGCGACAAAGCCAGACAGAAAGATGGAGCCCCTTGTAGCCAAAGACCGCACAGGGAACAAGGGACAGGGGATGAATGGTGTGTGTGTGGGGGGCGGGGTGGATTAGGCTCCCTGTGACAGAGTCGCCAGGGATGCTTTGCTTCTTAAACTAGAGATTTGGGGTGAAGAGAGAGATCACAGACCTCCCTGAAACAGAATCCGAAGAGTGGCGCTGGGGAGTCTGACATTCAAAACAAATTCCCGCTTAAGACTGAGGTCTGAGAGCCAGTCCCGAGGACAGCCTCACCCTGATCTTCCAAGGTCATCCAAGAAGGAGGACCCTCCACCCGGGCAGCCCTCCAGGTTGGAGCCCTCCCGGTGGCCCACCGAGGGGAGCCTCACTCACCCGGTTGCCTAGGGTGGGGTGAGGTGGGGTGGGGAAGGCTGTGGTTTCTGCAGGGCACACCCAGGCCTGCAGCTTCCTCCCTGCCCTGGTTGCCAACAAGGCCATCAGGCAGGTTTCAGGCACTCTGGGGCCAGGGACGATGGAGCTGGTGGGGTTAGGCTAGGGGGAACATCGGGGAAGGCCCTGAAGGCCGCACTCAGAGAGTAGACTCTCCATGGAGAATTCCACTGGCTGGGTCACCCGCGGTTCTAAGGAAAGGGTTTGACAACCAGTGACAACAAAGGGAATGCTGTCCCTACTACCAGCCACCTTTGAGCTCCCTGGCCACCACCGCAAGTGAGTCCCTGTGGGAAGGCTTCCTGGCAGAGGCAAGCTTTTCACTGGACCTTGAAGCACCAGTGGAATGTCAACCACAAACCCATTAGTGTATCTAGTCTGGGACATTCCCCACATGCGCCCTGGCCCCCCAGCCCCTGACACAGGGCTGGACACCTGCCAGCGGTCAATACTGTTGTGGATGAGACGATGACTGTGTCAGCCAGTTGTGGGTTCAAATCCCTGCTCCCCTGCCTCTGTGTGGCTGTCTGCAAGTGACTTCACCACTCTGGGCTTCCGTTTGCTCCTCTGTAAAAGGGTCGTCGTAGACCTTGCATGTGAAATCATGGCACAGTGCCTGGCATGCCGTAGGTGCTCTGAAACATCGTCAGCCTTGCCTGTTCTCTCTTATTCTGTCCGTGTCCCCAAACCTGGCTCCCCTGAGCAATCCCTGCCCATGCCACAAGCGTGCAACCTCAGAAACTTTCTGTGCCACACCTAGAAAGAGGGACTAATGGTGAGTCTCAATCTCTATCAAGTATGTAGGGTAAACTTGTAAAAAACATGGCAACCACCTCCTTGGACTCTGCTTGAGGTGGGCTCTTCCTCAAGAGGGGTGGGGTTTTAGCATCCACAGAAGCATCGGAACACAGCAGTGAGGTTCATTTTAGAAGCTCCCTTGGGACCACACCCCCATGGAGAAGCAACTGGGTGGAAGGGGATATCCTGGGGGTAGGGAGACCCTCTCAGGAGATGAAAGTGGCTGGACCAGGTCAGGGCAAGAAGGATACAGATGCAGGAGGAGGACCGGGGACAGGACTTGGGGACCATTTGGTGGCTCTAGATAGGGTTCAGGCTGAGAGGGAATCCAGGACAAGGTGCTGATTTCCACTTGAATGAGGGGATGGAGGTGATTTGAGGAGAAGCTGTGTTTAAGATGTTTGTTACTTACCTTCCTTGTGTCTCAGTTTCCTCATTTGTACAATGGGAGTGATGGAAGTGTCACTACTATCATCCCACCGTAGAGTGGCTGAGAAGACTAAATGAGCTATTGCTGTAAAACCTTTGGACTGGGGCCTGGCACAACATAAGCTCTTGTTAAATGTTGGCTTGGGTTGCTATTACTTCATCCCTGGCCTTTAGGCTGGCATGACCCACACAGCTGGCCCCCTAGTTGGCACCCCCTCCCAAAGCCCATCATCTTAACCTGTCCCTACACCTGCCCACATGGACTCCAGGCCCACATACTCTCCCAGAATCTCACCTCTCCACATCAAGAGGTGGAATCAAGGTGGAGTCCCTTGTGCCTGGACTTGGGCAGACCTTCATGGGTCCCTCAACTAATAAAGTCTAGCAGAAGCAATGTGAGATCATAAAAGACAAGGCCACTTATACCGGGCTATAGCTCTCTCTCTCTCTCTCTCTCTCTCTCTCTCTCTCTCTCTCTCTTCTTGGGAGCCCTGAGCCTCCAAGTGAGAAATCTGGCTTCCCTGAGGATGACATGCAGGAGAGACTATGAGAAAAGACCACATAGAGATGAAAAGAGATGCCCATGGAACGCCAGCTCTTTGAGTTTTCCCAACTGTGTGAGCAAAGATGCCTTCTTGATGGCCTAGCCCCAGCCCATGTCTGGCTAGGATCTCATGGGTGACCCCACACCAAAACCACCCAGTCAGGCCACTTACTTCCAAATTCCTGTTTCATGGAAACCTTGAGAAATAATAAATGATTGTTGTTTTAATCCACTAGGTTTGGGGGTGATTGGTTATGCAACAGGGAATAATCAGAGCACCCTGCATTGCACCCCCAAAACATAGTAGCTTCAAACAATAGCAACTTATTTAGCTCATGGTTTTTTTTCATTTTTGGGTTTTTTGCCATGCCATGCAGCTTGTGGGATCTCAGTTCCCCGACCAGGGATTGAACCCTGGGCCACCGCAGTGAAAGCCTGGAATCCTAACCACTAAGCCATGAGGGAACTCCCAAGTTCCTGATTTTTTTTCTTCCAGTTTTATTGAGACATAATTAACATACAGCCCTGTCTATATTTAAGATGTACAGCATAATGATTTGAGTTACATACATTATGAAATTCTTTTCACAATACGTTTAGTGAACATCCATCATCTCGTACAAATACAAAGTTAAAGAAATAGAAAAATAATTTTTTTGTGATGAGAATGCTTAGGATTTACTCTCTTGACAGCTTTCATGTATAACATACAACAGTGTTCATCATATTTATCATGTTGTACATTACATCCCTAGTAGTACTGATTTATCTTACAGCTGAAGTTTGTATCTTTTTGACTGCCTTCATCCAGTTGTTTAGCTCATGATTTGTTGGGTCAGCTGGGTAGTTCTTCTTGCCTCAGCCAATCTCTGCTGGGTTCACTAATGGATTCATGGGACACTGTCATGGAGGCTTCCCTGGAATCTGCCCTTTCTAGGGGTCAGGACACCGTTGTGTCAAGAAAGTACCCTTACCAAGGGTACCCTTACCAAGATGGCAGTCACCATCAACAAGATGGTAAAAGACCTCACTAAAATGGCGGAGACTCTCACCAAGATGATAGATGCCCTCACCAATATGGAGGCTATCCTTGCCAAGATGGCACATACTTCTATCAAGATGGAACACATTCTGGGACTTCCCTGGTGACCTAGTGGTTAAGACTTCGCCTTCCAATGCAGGGTGGGGTATGGGTTCTATTCCCTGGTCAGGATCTGAGATCCCACATACCTCATGGCCAAAAAGCCAAAAACATAGAACAGAAGAAATATTGTAGCAAATTCAATAAAGACTTTAAAAAAAAATGGTCCAGGGACTTCCCTGATGGCGCAATGGTTAAGAATCTGCCTGCCAATGCAGAGGACACGGGTTTGATCTTTGGTCCAGGAAGATCTCACATGCCGCAGAGCAGCTAAGCCCATGTGCCACAACTACTGAAGCCCACACACCTAGAGCCCGTTCTCCTCAACAAGAGAAGCCACCGCAATGAGAAGCCCGCGCACCACAACAAAGAGTAGCCCTTGCTCACCGCAACGAGAGAAAGCCCGCATGCAGCAACGAAGACCCAATGAGGCCAAAAATAAATAAAATAAATTTTAAAATACTACTAATAATAAAATTTTTAAAAATTAGAAAATTGTCCACATCAAAAAAAGAATCTTTAAGAAAAAAGATGGAACACATTCCATACCCTGCACCTCCATTCAAACTCTCCACTAGCTCTTTCTACTATTACCATCCAGGACCAGAAGACCACCCTTTGGCAGGCCAAGGGGCTATTTAAAACTCACAGTAACTAGCATCAGGTTAGAGGAGGCAATCCAAGTGGTAAATGCCATCAGAGCCTCCTTCTGGCACAGACACACAATAAAATCAGAACACTTTAACCTGAGACATTCAAGGTCACTTGGCCCTCTGCCTCCAATGACTCCCACCCATGCAAATCCACCCAGCCTTCCTCCTCTCCCCACAGCATCACAATCAGCTCGACAGCTCAAGGTGGGAACCACTGGTTCCTAACCTAGTACTCAAGCAACACCATGGTCAACTATGGCCCTGGTGAAAGAAGAGAAATTGGGGGGTTAACCACAGTAGAAGTCACCTCCCACTTCTACTCACTACATAGTCAACCCTCCGTATCTACAGGTTCTGCATCTGTGGATTCAGTTAACTGTGGATCATGTGCTGTGTTTATGATCTGCAGTTGGTTGAATCCATAGATGCAGAGGGCCAGCTATGGGACTTGAACATCTGAGGATTTTCGTATTCACCGCAGGTCCTGGAACCAATCCCACGCAGGTACCAAGGGATGGCTGTATATCAGAACTTTCCACTAAGTGGGTACCCTTGACACTGCCCATGGAGAGGATACCTGGAAATATCCCTTCCCCGTGATGTTTTACACCAGACCAACCCATCCCTGTGTCACATTCTGCTGTACTTTTCACCGCAGTATCTGTATCTTCTGTGGCTCTGTCGCTATTGTCAGTTTTTCTTCTGGTTTTAGGTAACGAGATTCTATCTTCTGTTGTGCTTCAATTTTGATTGAATGCCTGATATTGTTTATGAAAAACTGTAGATATCATTGGTGGTTCTTCATGGTGTTATTTTCCTCCAGAGAGGTTTTACTTTTGCTTCTGGAAGATAGTGAAAGTAAAGGCAGGTGACTTTAGTCTAATCAGAGATTAAGCTGACTTGAATCTGGATTTTGGTCTGGGTGAAGGTTGGTCCATTTCTGGTCTCCCCTTGCTCCTAGGGTACAGTCTTTGGTGACCCCAGCTCTCTCCTCTTTGTGAGCCCTGACTTCCAATGTCTATTCCTCCAGCCCCAGAAGACTGCCAGAAGCTACACTCAGTTTCTCAGCCCCTTTCTGGTCTGCTTCACACTTAAGAACTGCATTTATATCAACAATTTGCTTGTGAGGAAAAAAAACACCCAGCATTGCATTATGTCTACCTCGCCTCTCTAGGATTCTGACACCTCAAACCTTGGCTACCAACGCCTTCAAATTGAGAGTGTTTATTTTTCTTCTGATTTTATCCAGATTTTTTAGCTGGATTTACCCTGGTGGAAAGGTAAATCTGCAATAAGGTAGCCTGCCACCATTAGAAATAGTTATCCCTGTTGTATTTTTAACACAAGATTTTTATCAAGCCTCCATTGCTAACTGTGCTTGACTCACTGTGTTTCTGTTTCTGGGCTCCTGGGTCCCTGTCTTTGTTGCCATCAGTTTGATGGAGGTCCCTCCTGGCTTCTCACTGCTTTTAATTTCCCTGAAGTTCTCATATCTGCTCTCCACCCAAAGGTCTGGAATATCCAAGAGGCATTTGTAGTCTGTCCAGGAAAAAGTATGTGGTGGGAGATGAGGAATTAAAACCTGGAACACAGCAGAGTAAGTGATTTTTTAAATCTCCCTGAACTGTTATCTGGATTTCTATGTATATAACTGGCTGTTTGCATATAATTGTGTGTGTGTGATCATATGTCTGACTATTTGCGTGTGTATGTTTGCCATTGTCTACATGCACTGGGAAGTGTATTGGGTGGTGTTGGTGTATAGAGTGTGTGTTTTTATATCTTTTTGTGAGTGAAAGATATGGAGGCCACCTACTCATAATACGATAGCAGAAGTGATCTAAGGACAGAGCCCTGAGAACACAGAGTGGCTAAGGACAGAGCCCTGGGAACACAGAGTTTAAAGGTCAGGCAGAGAAAGGAAGAGGAGCAGAGTCAGGAAGGGAGACTGAGAAGGAGCAGACAGAAGAAGAAAAGGCATGAGAGGAATGGATTTCAAGAAGAAAGTGGTCATACTTGTCCAGTAAAGGTGAAACTGAAAAGCACCCAATAGATTTAGCCCCAGAGAGAGCTAGAAGACTGGCGGGGATGGAAATAAGACTTCAGTGGATGATGGAGTCGAGTAGTATGTGTAGGTAAAGACAGACTTGTGGCTAACCCTTTGAGAAGGGAGGGTGGAGGCTGAGAGGTCACTGAACAGAGAAGGGACAGCCAGGAATTTTTCAGACATTAGTGAAAATGCAAGTAAGGAGGCTTCCACCACCAGGGGGCAGCACTTGTACAGACAGGCGCTGGCTGGCACCCACACAGATGCACACAGAGATAAAGACACAAAAGTAGACACAAAGAAACCCAGGCAGACACAAGCGCCCCCCCCCACAAATACCAGATGCAGATCTCCCCAAGTCCTAGATGAGTCATGTAGATCCAACCCCACAGATACTGATGGGCATTCAGATACACACACACACACACACACACACACACACACAGGGGATCACAGAGATTTTTTAAATTGCGTGGATAATATTATTCAGCCATAAAAAAAGGAAGGGAATCTTGCCATTTGTAACAACATGGATAGACTTTGAGGGCATTATGCTAAGTGAAATAAGTCAGACAGAGAAAGACAAATACTGTGTGATCTCATTTAGATGTGGAATTAAAAAAAAAAAAACCACCACCAGGGACTTCCCTGGTGGCACAGTGGTTAAGAATCCACCTGCCAAGGCAGGGACATGGGTTCGAGCCCTGATCTGGGAAGATCCCACATGCCACGGAGCAACCAAGCCCGTGGGCCACAACTACTGAGCCTGCGCTCTAGAGCCCACGAGCCACAACTACTGAGCCCGTGCGCCACAACTACTGAAGCCCGTGCACCTACAGCCCGTGCTCCGCAACAAGAGAAGCCACCGCAATGAGAAGCCCACGCACCGCAACGAAGAGTAACCCCCGCTCGCCACAACTAGAGAAAGCCCGCGCACAGCAACAAAGACCCAACACAGCCAAAAGTAAATAAATAAACAAATTAATTAATTAAAATTAAAAAACACCACCAAACTCATAGAAAAAGAGATCAGATTTGTGGTTATCAGAGGCAGGGGGTGGGGGTGGGGGAATTGGATAAAGAGGGTCAAAATGTACCAACTTCTAGTTATAAGATAAATAAGTCCTGAGGACGTAATGTACAGCATGGTGACTATAGTTAACACTGCTGCATGGTGTGTTTGAAAGTTGCTAAGACAGTAAATCCTAAGAGTTCTCCTCAGAACAACACAACATTATTTTCTCTCTCTTTTTTTTTTTTTGGTATCTGTATGAGATGACGGAAGTTAACTAAACTTACTGTAGTAATCATCTCACCATATATGTAGGTCAAGTCATTATGCTGTACACCTTCAACTTGTACGGTGCTGTATGTCAATTACATCGCAATGAAACTGGGAAAAAAAAACCTAAAATGCTTATATACACCCCCCCATAGACAAGTTGACACTCAAGACTTGAAAACACACACTCTGTGCTAACACACAAATTCACTGTCAAAAGCACAGAGACAATGAAACACACACACACACAAACACTCAGACATTCATGCATACCCAGGTCCACCTCAGGACCCAGTCTATACCTGTTTTCTGAGGACCCCTCACTGCACCCTTCAGCTCCTCCTGGGAATGTCTTGTCCAGCCAGGGTGAAAAGCCTATAAGGCAGGGGAGGTGGGGGGTGGTGCTAAGGACTTGGCCTCTCCCAAGGCTGGAGTCCCCGGGGCCCCCCCTGCCCCAGCCCCAAGCTCCCATCAGCTGATGCATCTGGCAGCCCCTGCAGACAGTCTCCGCCCCTCTTGCTGGCAGCCCCGTCCTGGCAGATATTCCCAGCCGATTGCCTTCTTCATCCTGCTGTTCACTCACATGCTCGCACACACGGCCCCCATGGCTAGCTCAGCACTCAACCACTCCTGGCCGGTCCTCTCCAAGCTCTGGCTGAAGCGGTGGGCCTTCAAGAGAGGTAAGGGGGCAGGCAGTGAGCAGTGGGTACCGACCATCCAGGCAGGGCTCCCTGGACAGCCTGCCCACCATCCCACCCCAAGCCTTTCCTCAGCCCAGGGGCACAGAGTCTGCCTGAGCCAGCCCCAAATTTCTTGATCTCTGGTTCCCTGGGACCCCAACAGAACATCACAGACTTGTGGGGTCCCTCTTGTCTCAGAGGAAACGTCTCCCCAGGCTCATCCAGGAACTCGTCTCCTGTAGAAGGAGAATCCACCCTAGAACTGGGGTAGCCTGGTGGCTTCCTGGGGGCTCCTGATGTGATATGTTCCCGGATGGCTGCAGGACAGAGGTTCAGAGAGGCAGCAAAAGGAAGGAGGTTTGAGACTTCCAGAAATTCTGGTAGAGACCTCCCTAGAACACACACACACACACACACACACACATTGGCTGGTAGCCCCCTGGGTCCCAGGACTTCAGTTTACTATGTGGGGGCTGGAGAGACCCTTGTATCATATCCCCCAGGGTCTGGGTGAATTGCTTTTGCAAAAAGGCATTTCTTAAATCTCGGCAGGAGTTTAGTCCTGGAAGATAGCCAGATGGTGTCCAAGGCCATGGGGCATGGGGGATAGTGTGATAGGAGCCCCCTGTACCCCCTGCATAAGCCGAGTACTTGTTCATGAATGAGATTCCATGCAGGAGAGAAGTCAAAAAGAAGATTCATTAGCTTGTTCATTACATACACTCTGGTTGAGGACCTGTCGTGTGCCAGGCACTGTGCTGGAGGAGACTGGAATATCGAGAATATCGGGGGACCTGGAGGCTGGGGCTGGGGAGGGAGACGGTGGTGTGCGGACTGAGATGCAACAGAAGAGCAGTCATAATGGTGGAAATTGCTGCCAGATATTGACCCCTTGTGAGGTTCAGCTCAGAAAGAGGAAGTGATGATCTCAGGGTCACACAGCACGTACATGCTGAAGGAGCCTGGATTTGGAACCAGGTCTGTCTCAAGGCTAGGTCTGTGGTGTGTTCTGACCAGTGAGCAAAGCTACCAGCGTGGGCAGCTGGAGGGCTTGGGGAGGGTTTTTAAATCCACCAGTGGATGGTAATGTTAGAGAATTAGGGTATCAGCCATGGATCCCACCTGGGACCCAGATCCTTATGAAGCTCTACCCACTCTTGGCAGCCCAGACCACCCTGTCTCCCCGCCCGGGAAGGTTGAAGCTGTGACTTATAGGTCGACAGGTTGGGGAGTGAGCTGTGGGAGCCAGTGGTAACTCTTAAACCCTTTTATGGCTGGTGCTGCAGGAGCTGCTGTTGGAAGAGGCTGCCTAGAACTTGAATACAGGCTGAGAGGCGGCTCTTTGGCGAGAAGCATAGGGGTGGGGCGAAGAGAGGGACTCTCTAACCAAGTCCTTCCATTCTTGCGCCTTTCTGTGCCCTTCTTTTTTTTAAAATATTTATTTTATTTATTTATATACTTGGGCTGCGCTGGGTCTTCGTTGCAGCACGCGGGATCTTTCAGTCGTGCCATGAGGGCTCATAGTTGCAGCATGCCAACTCTTAGTTGCAGCATGTGGGATCTAGTTCCCTGATCAGGGATTGAACCCTGGGCCCCTGCATTGGGAGCGTGGTTTCTTACCCACCGGACCACCAGGGAAGTCCCCCTCTGTGCCCTTCTTAAGCTCTGTAACTGGCTGTCTGGGCACCAGATGGGACCTCCTCGGAAAATAATGGAGTGGATTTGGAGAGGCAGACAAGACTATGGAAGCGGGGTTGGGACCTGCAGGAAGTTCCCTGGGGCAGAGCCCCACTGGCCCTTCCCCTCAGTTGCTCAGTTACCCATTTCGGCCATACTTTTTCACTCATTCCCTAGTACATAATAAGTGTATATATAATGTGTGCATTCTGTGTCTCAACTTGGTTTCCTTCTTGCCTGGCTTCTCTGTCACAATTCTGCCTCTTTCTATCTATGTTTCCCCCGTCCTCATCCCTTCAGAATATCATCTCCTGAACGTAATGCATCACTGCCACTGGACACTGACACAACACTTATCCCAACTATCCACCCATTCATCCATCCCTGCATCCACACATACATACATCCATTCGTCCATCTAACCATCTACTCATCCATCCATCCAACCACCTACGCATTCATCCGTTCAACCAGACAGACAGTCAACTATCCATCCATGCATCCACATATCCATGCATCCATCCATCCACCCATCCATCCATCTAACCACCCAACTATTCATGCATCTAAATATCTACTCATCCATCCATCCAACCAGCCAGCCAGACAACTTTCCCTTCAGCCAGGCAGCCAGCTAGCCAACTATCCAACCACTCATCCATGTATTCAACAATTCATTCATTCATCCATACAACCATCCACGCTTCCATCCAACCATATATTCACCCATCTATCCATTCATCTGCTCACCACAGGATAGTTTTGTGGTTGTGAGCCCTTGCTTTGGAGCAAGAAATACCTGGGTTCACGTCCCAACTCTGCCTCTTGCCAGTCAAGTATGACCTTGGATGAGTCAGTACATCTCTCTGAGCCTCGGTTTGCCCTTCCATAATGTGGGGACTCAGAGGGTTGTTGTGAGGATAGAAGAATGCAAAGAACATGACAGGCTTAGCACAAGGCAAGGCATATTGGAACTGATCAACACACATAAGATTTTACCACTTGGGGGTGTAAAAGTGGGTTGGATACAGAACTTGCCTCACAATCTGGAGCGGGGGACAGCAAACTTTTTCTGTAGAAGGCCAGAGAGTAAGTGTCTTCAGATTTGCAGGTCATATGATCTCTGATACAACTACTGAACTCTACAGTTGTAGCATGAAAGCAGTCAGACAATGTACACGAATGGGTGTGGCCATGTGCTACTAAAACTTTATTTACAAAATCAGGTGTTGAGTCAGGTTTGGCCTGTGAAACTCCTGGTCTAGAAGCGAACAAGTAAGCCAGTTAAAGTACAACAGGGAGTAGAAAAGGGGTGCAGACGAATCCAAAGTCCTCTGGCTAAGACGGTCTACAGAGGATCAGAGAAAGTCCTTGGTTGCCAAGGCAGGAAGAGTGGGAAAGGGTGGTGGGAACAGCACAGAGGCACACAGGAGAATAGTGAGTTAGGGGCTCAGGTGTGTGTGGGGAGTTGAGAGGGTAGACTGAAGAGGGTTCGAATGTCGTTCTAAGGGGAGTCTAGGGGTGAGGACCAGAGGAAGGGGGGTGACTCTCTGAAATGTCATGCCAAGAAGACATACCAGCTACTGGGACAGAAGAAGCCAATTGTGGTTGCCAATTGTTTGTGCAGGAAAATCGAAACAAGAGCTGTGGTTGTGTAGCAGGAGCTATAATGGAGGCTGACATTAAGATAGTAGCAGAGGCAAAAAGAAAAGAGGATGGAGTAGAGAAATGTCGTGGCGGTGAAATTGACAGGGCTTGGTGTCCTGAGGGGTCGTAAGGAGGCAAGGCTCATCTCCGGGTCTCTGGCAGGGTCACTGGGAAGACAGTGCAGTCACACTGATATGGGGACACAGAAGGAGGAAGGAAAACAAGGAGTTTGGCCTTGACAGCCTGAGATTGGAGTGCGGGTGGGAATATCAGGCAGTCACCACTGGAGACAAAGGCAGAGGCCATTGGAGACAAAGTCTGGAGCTTGGAGGAGATAATCTGTCACCAGAACGAAGGCTCAGTCTGTACCTGGGGTCAGGGCTCAGCACATGATGAGGGTTGGGGTTCAGATTGTGGCTCTAGGATGGGAACTCAGTCTATGACACCAGGATCAGGGCTCAGTCCATGACGCCAGGATCAGGGCTCAGTCCATGACACCAGGATCAGGAGTCAGTCCATGACACCAGGATCAGGGCTCAGTCCATGACACCAGGATCAGGGCTCAGTCCATGACACCAGGATCAGGGCTCAGTCAGTGACACCAGGTTGAGGTTCAGTCTATGACACTGGGTTAGGGGCTCAGTCTGTGACACAAAGTTTGAGGCTCAACATGTGACACTGGGATCAGAATGGAGTATGTCTTCAGGGTCAAGCTCGGCCTGTTCCTGGGTCAGAAGCTTCCATGCAAAGAATAAACTCAGCCCTGGCCTTTCACCTTTAGTCTTTGGATCCCAGACTTTTAGGGTCACAGATGCAAGGCATAAGGTTCGGCCTTTGGCCTCTACAGGCTGCAGGAGGCCTCAGGCCTCTGTGAGGCCCCTGCCCAGGAAAGCAGGTAGAACCTGCATCCTCTCCTGAGGCCCCCTGGGGCCTTGGCTGAGGGATGGGATGGCCCCTCCAGGCGGCTCCCCTTCCCCTTCCAAGCTCCCATCAGCCTCCAGGACCCAACCCCACATCTGGCTTTTCTCGTCCTTCACAGCCTGCTTGCTGTGTTCCTACATTTCCCTGAGTCATAGAAGCTGCCTCACGGGAGATGCAAGGTTGAATGAGGGCAGCAGAACAGAGGCCCTCAACCAGGTTGGGAGAGTAGCTGGGAAAGTAGTGATGGTTTCTAGAATATTTGCAGTGATGGGAATTCCCTGGCGGTTCAGTGGTTAGGACTTGGTGCTTTCCCTTTCACTGCCAGGTCCGGGTTCAATCCCTGGTCAGGGAACTAAGATCCCACAAGCCGTGTGTTGTGCAGCCATCACCACAATCAATTTTAGAACATTTTCATCACCCCCAAAAGAAATCTGTATCCTTTATTCATACCCCAAAGTTTCCCATTTCTCTCCAGCCTTAGACAATCACTAATCTACTTTCTGCCTCTATGGATTCACCTATTCTGAACATTTCATATAAATGGCATCACATAGCATGTGGTCTTTTGTGACTGACTTCTGTGATGTCACATCATGTCTTTAAGGTTCATTCATGGTATAGCAGGTGTCAGAACTCCATTCCTTCTTTTTTTTCTTTTTTTTTTTTTGCTGTGCTGTGCGGCTTGTGGGATCTTAGTTCCCCAACCAGAGATTGAACCCCAGGCCTTTGGCAGTGAAAGTGCAAGTCCTAACCACTGGACAGCCAGGGAACTCCCAGAACTCCATTCCTTATTATGACTGAATAATATTCCATTGTATGGATGGACCACATTTTATGTATCCATTCATCTGTTTATGGACATTTGGGTTGTTTCCACCTTTTGGCGATTGAGAATAATACTGCCGTGAACTGTCATGTACAAGTTTTTGGGTGGATCTATGTTTTCCATTCTCTTGGGTATAGACCTAGGAGTGGAATGGCTGGGTTGTATGGCAACTCTATGCTTAATTTTTTGAAGAATTGCCAAAATGTTTTCCAGACTCCTTGAGTTTTTTATGTCCATGTGATACCTTTTCATTCATCTGTTTATGAAATGTGTTTATTTCTGCCTTAGCTATTTTCTGCTGTTCTTGCTACCTTCCAAAAAGCCCCAGCAATTTTGCATTCACAATTTTGTATTCGTTTTCTTAAAGAAGGCTCCCCAAATTATACAACTGTCAGCACCCCCAAAACCTGGGGCAGTGTTTGTACTTACACAGCTGGGAGGAGAAGGAACATAAGTGGGTACAGACAGCTCACCCCATGTTGGGATAGAAAAGGACAGCATCACCCCTTCCCCTCTGCCAGCTGCAATGGTTATAGGCCGAGTGGCCCCAAAATAGATCACCCCACCTGTACCCTTTGGAGGGTGAAAGTGGGCTAGTGTTAAACATTACTTGACTCAGTAGCATAAACCAGGACTTCCCCAGCAAGCTGAGACATGGGGTCACCCAGCCACAGGGGACCCAAGCTAAGGAATGGATGAGGACCTAACTGCCACTGTCCAAAGGCATCGCAATCCCGCTCCCCACCCCCACCTTGGCCCTTCCTGAAGCTGCTACCGCTCTTACCGCAAACGTGCGGGTCAGTCTATCTGGGTATCACCTCCATTGGACTCCTCACCTCCACCTTCACCCATGATCCTCCAGCCTCACCTCCAGGCACTCTCCCCTCAGCTCCCTGGTTGCAGCAGGACCCAGGATGTTTTTGCAGGGGGTGTGGAGGAGTGAAGGGAGTCCAGATGCCAAGGCAATGCAGTGCAGTGCAGTGCAGTACAACACAATGCAGTGCAATGCAATGCACAGGAGAGGCACCGTAGATGGGGGGGTGGACAAAGATTTCTGGATGGAATAGGATGAGGTCTTTAGGCAGGCGGCCCTACAACAGGAATGGGGGGCTCTTAGGCAGTGGGTCCTGCAGCGGCAGGGACAAGGCACAGAAGGAAGATCCTGGTGAACACCAGTGGCTGGACCAAGACATTTGACCTTCTTCCTGCAGGCGGTGGGTAACCTCCGTGGGGCTTCGGATATGCAGGGGTGACGGGCTCTAGCTGCAGTGTAAGGGGCAGGGGGAGAGAGTCGGGAGTGCCTGTTTCTCCAACGGCAAAAGGCTCCATCCAACACCCAAGATCAAGCCAGGGCACCCTCCTGACCTGAAGGGCAAGGAAGGTGACCAAGCACCCCAGGATCGGGCCCTGAAAGGTGGGCACCATCACACCCACCTTCCAGGTGAGGAAACTGAGGCTCAGAGAGGTGACTTCCTCAAAGGTGTGCAGCCATTAGGGACAGGTCCAGGCAAGGACACAGTCTGGTTGACCCCAAACCCCTTGTTTTCTCCTCTATACCATGCCACCCAGGGGTCCCTGGAACTCAAAGTTACAATATAGGGGCAGAGACAGCCTGAAGTTCTACCATTAGAGACCCTCTAAATGTGGGCACTGGGTACTTGCATTTGGTCTTAGGGACCCATTCTAGCAAATGAGGGCTTTTTGCTAGAGCAGGCATGACTAATCGATTTCATCTCATGAGCTAATTCGGATCAGCTGGAGATGGCTTCCAAAAATGATGCAGTGGGAAGCATTCTGAGGGGACCATGGCTCAGGAAGAAAGAGCCCTGGGATTGAATAGAAATATCTGTCCCAGGCTCAGCATGAGTGGTGTTGTGTATGTTGGCTTAAAGAGGGAATTCCCTGGCGGTCCAGTGGTTAGGACTCACTCTTTCACTGCCGAGGGCCTGGATTCGATCCCTGGTCAGGGAACTAAGAGCCCACAAGCCACAGGGTGTGGCCAAAAAAAAAAAGATCATTGGGACCATCCTCCCCTGCCATCCCATTTTACAGATAAGAAAACTGAGGCCCAGATGTAGCACTCAGGCCCTGACTCTTCAGGCCTCCCACTCAGCCGTGACACCTTGTCCCTCCTTTCCCCACAGGCTCTGAGCCCAAGCCATATGTCCAGCCCTTTGACTCTGGAGCTGCAGACTCAGCCACAAAGAGCAGCGGTGGACCCTGGAGGCCTGAGGACCCAGACTTCTCCGCCATGGAGGATGAGCAGGCATGTGTCTGACTGCTGAGACGGGCAGGAGATGATGACGCCTGTGGCAGCAAGTACACTTTTTTAGCACCTGCAGGAACTTTGTGTGCATTATTTCAGGGAACTCTCATCAAAATATGGCAGAGTAGTTATTATCCCATTCTACAGATGAGAAAATGAATCCTTTCTGGAACAAGAAGAGGGAGGGTGGGATGAGTAGAGGGGAGGGTTGATGGATGGATGGATGGAAGGAAGGAAGGACTGACAAAAGAGATGGATGGATGGGTGGATGGATGGATGGATGAAAGAATGGAGGGAAGGGAGGGAGGGAGGAGGAAAGGGTGGCTAGATGGGTGCATGGGTGGGTAGAGCAATCAATGAAAAAGGAAGAAAAAGCTCCCATGGGGACCTCTGAGCTAGAACAGCCCTGCAGAGTGGTCCTAAATCAGGCTGAGATGGCCAAGCCATTATGTCCCCACATCAATCAGTCGTGGCCTGTGGACTGCCCAGGAAGGGATGTGATTTCCCAGAAGGAGACTGACAGCTGACAGCCATCTGCTGGCAGCCCTCCCCCAGCATCTGGGGCAGCACATCCTCACTGAAGGGGGGGGTCTGGGTGGCATTTTATAACACCCACCACACTAAGGAAGGAGGGTCCATTACAGTCAAACCATATGTAGGAAATTCTGTGTATCTGCCCCTGTCAATTTATAGAAGAGCATACTGGGGTCCAGGCAGGGAAAGAATTGGCCTAGGTGTCAGGGAGAATCCAGGGTAAATGAAGATGGGACCAGGACTCAAGTTCAGTTCTGGATCCTTCCAGGGCTCTGGACCTCTTGGACTGCAGGCAGTTGGGCAGATAGGATGGCAATGGAGGAAGCGTGTACCTGGAGAAGCAGGGAGCTCTGGGTATATACGGGGAGGCTCTACCCCACCACCACCAAATAAGCCCTGCCACCCGCATCCGTGTCCTTATCTAGTTGGTCACCAGAGCTGGAAGCAGCAGAAGGCAACATCTGCCCTTCCCTCCCCAAGCCCTGTGCACACTACACCTGTACAACCCTCAATTCTGTCCATGTCTCTCCTTCCTTCTCCACTGCCCTGGTGGAGGCCACTGTAATTGCTCACCCAGGTGATTTGCACAGGTGTCTTCACTGCTCCAACAGCCCTGCCCCTGTCCAAGCCTATCTGGGCTCTGCATCTTGCATAATCTTTCTGAAGGCAAATCACAGCCCCCCTGGCCTCCATAACACCATTGTTTGGAACTTAGAGATTAAATCCTTCCTTGGCCTACCAGGCCTGCTGATCCAACCCCATTCCCTCCCCCACACAAACCCCTTCAGCCATAAGGAAATCTTGCCAGTTTGTGGGGGAAGCACCGTGAGCTCTCAAACCAACAGGCTTCTGAACATCCTGTTCTCTTAATGTCTGGAACGCCCTCACCCAGAGCCTCTACCTAGCTAACTCCTACTCATTCCTCAGGGCTTCCCTCACTATCACTTCCTCCAGGAAGCCCTCCCTGATTTCTTCCTTCCTTCCTTCCTTTCTTCCCTTCTTCTTCCTTTCTTTCTTTCTTTTTCTTTTTCTTTCTTTCTTTTCATTGAAAAAGATATATATACTGATAAGATGTAAATTATTTTAAAATATATGCAACTTGACCTATATAGCCAGCTCAAGAAATCATTTACATGTCACATAGACACTATTTTATGTGGTTGGAAGTAGGGTTTGGGGGTTTTATTTTGTTACGGAAACTGTCTAAAGATGGTCTAACCTGTCCTAGTTGAGTTGTCCTTAGTAGATTTTGCACACCAATGATTACCCCAGGGTTTTTCCTTTTTTAAAAAAGGAATTCTTTATATGATCTGGCTTAGAATAAATCTTATTTTTCAAACTTAAAAAAAATTAAATTTAAGTTTAAAATAATAATAACAAAAAAGGGATTTTCTAAGTAGAACTCCAAACCAGAATTCCTGTCCCTTCAAACAGGGTCAGCTGGCCCCCCTTCAGTTCTTCTCCAGCCCATTTTCTAGAACATTCGCTCATCCTTGATTATAATCACTGGATTTAGTTGTCAGTCTACTCCAATTAGCTCCATCTGGCAGGGTCATCAATTTGCCCAAAGGGCCCTGACTCCTGAAGTATAAAAACAACAACCATGGTTGCAACAACCAATATCTGCTTCCATTGATCGAGGGCTTGCAATGTGTAAGCCTCATCTCATTTTACCTGCCCAGCAATCCTACAAAAAGGCAACATCATGCCCATTTTAGAGATGAGAAGACTGAGGCCCAGAGAGGGTTAGAAACTTGCCTAAGGTCACACTGAGCTAATAAAAGACACGTGAGGGATGCAAACCTTGACTAAGGCCTTTCTATCATTCCAGCCATCCAAAAACTGTCTGTACCTGTTATTTATTTGCTCTTTTGTTTGAAATCAATTCCCTTTTTACACGATGAAATGGAACCAGAGAAATGATATGCTTGAAATTGCCTTGGTGTGCTATTTTTTCTTAATATACAAGGAGATAAATAACTATTTACATTTTTTATAAACGTTGATCCATGTACTATCTCAATCTGCACACAGCAAGCCCTTTGGTAGAGTGGAATTCCTGGGACATCTCGTCTCTGGGTCTGCCATTGAGGGGGGATCCATCCCTCAAGGTTCCCCAGGGTTCTGGGAGCAGGAACCTGGATTTACTGTATCATCTCTGGGGCATCAGGGTCAGCATACAAATGTTTAGGGAGATGCCTGGGAAGGCCCTCAGTGGGCCGGCTCCCATTTCTGACCCAGGAAATGTTAGAGGAAAGATACAAGTTCCCCAGCAAAGGACAAAGCCCCCTCCCTCCCCCTCCATCTCTGTACCTGCCACAACTGCCCACCATCCCCTTCCACCCAAAGCTCTGGCGGGGTTCCCACTTCTGCCTCCTGTGAGGGAGCCCAGATGTAGGAGAGGGAGTGGGGAGGGCCCGGCCCAGGCCAAGAGGCTGTCCTGATGTATTTATATTTACAGGAGGATGAAAACCAGAGAGGCAAGGAAACTTTTGGGGCCATGGCAGAGGAGACAGGAGTTGGCAGAGGTTACCGAGGCACCAGGGATGGGATTGGAGTGATCTCGGGAAGGCTGCCGCTGAAGTCATAGGAGAACCAGGGGAACCTGGACCAGCCAGGGCCAGAGATGTGGATTTTTTGAACGGAGACTGAAGAAGAGGGACCCTGGTATATGAAAGATACAGGGAGGAAGCAGCAGGCAGAGAAGAAGCAGCCAGGGAGGTGGGGGGAAGCAAGATCAGTGGGTGCAGACACTTCCCTGGCAGTGCAGTGGTTAAGACTCTGCACTTCCATTGCAGGGGGCATGGGTTCGATCCCTGGTCAGGGAACTAAGATCCCACATGCCACGCAGTGCAGCCCCCCCCCAAAAAAGGTCAGTGGGTGCAAAGGAAAGATTCAAGACCATGGAAAACAGTATGGCCGGGGCTCAAAAAGCCAATCACAGAATTGCCGTACGATCCAGCAACCCCACTTCTGCAGATCTACCCAAAAGAGGTGAAAGCAGGGACTCAGACAGACATTGTACATCCATGTTCATAGCAGCATAATCCACAAGAACCAAAAGGTGGAAGCAACCCAAATGTCCATCAAAGACTGAATGGATAAGCAAAATGTAGTTTTGTTTATATCCATACAATATGGTCCATCCATACAATGGAATGTTAGCCTTTAAAAGGAAGGAAATTCTGACCCATGCTAAAATACGGATGAGCTTGAAAACATTATGCTAAGTGAAATAAACTAGACACAAGAGGACAAATATTGTACGATTCCACTTATACGAAGTCCCTAGAATAGGCAAATTCAATAAGACACAGTAGAGTTGAGGTGACCAGGGGCTCAAGGAGGTGAGAATGGGGAGTTACTGTTTAATGGGTACAAACCTTCTTTGGAGGAAGATGAAAAAAAGTTCTGGAGATGGACAGTGGTGACGATTGCACAATAGTGTAAATGTACTTAATGCCACTGAGTTGTATATTTAAAAATGGTTAAAATGGTGAAGTCCATGTTATGTATACTTTACTACGATTTTTAAAAAGAAGGAAGGTGTCAAAACTGTAGAAAGCTCCAAGTGGGGGAGGTGAGAGAAAAATCCAGACCCTGCATAGCTCTTCCACCCTCATTCCACGGCAGGTGTGGACACTGCCACCTGCGTCCTGCCAGGCAAGATCCGCAGTGACCAAGAGCGTGGCTCTTGGCTGGCAGGTGTTTTCCACTTTCAATTAGCTGCTTCTCTGAAAATTCCGCACACCAAGTGTTAGCAGGGACCTTCCTGTTACCCCTCCCCTAGTAAAGGCTGGCCATGACCGGCCAAATGGTCCAGGGATAAATAGGGTTGCAATATTGAGCAGATAAAATTAAAGGATGTGCAGTTAGACTTGAATATTGTAATGTTTGGAATCTACTTACACTAGAAAAAAAATTCGTTGTTTATATGAAATTGGAATTTCACTGGGCGTCCTGCATTTTATCTGGCAGTCCTATCCTGGGGCCTCTTATAGAGCTCATGAAGGGGGCCATGTCTCCTCAGTGGGCCCTTCAGGCCACCAATTGGGACAGTCCATCAAGGGCTGCCTGAGCTCACATAGATGTCTGGGGTCACATCTCAGGGTTGGTTTTGCATGGAGCACTGGTAGAGGACTCCCCACCTACCCACAAAACCCTGTCTGAGGACAGTGCTAACAAAGGCCTGGAAAAGGACAGTTCCTGTCCTGCAGATCCTGACAGCCCAAAGGAGGGATACCTTATTTAGACTGGAGGAGTCAGGAAGGCAGCCTGGAGGGCATGCCCAAGCTGGGTTTTGACGGGTGAATAGGAGTTCACCAGGCTGCCTCTGGGGGACTTGGGAGAAGAGATTCTCCAAGGAGAGGAAAAAGCAGGTGCTCTGGCTGGGGAAAAAAAATGACAAATAGAATGACTGGGAGGGAGAGAGAGGAAAAAGAAATAGAAGAGTAACAAGGGTAAGAAAGAGGATAGAGCTTTGGATCCAGACAGATCTGAGTTTGGGTCTGGCTCTGCGGTTTACTGACTGTGTGGCCCAGGACTGTGTGGTCCTTTCTCCTCCCTGAGCCTGTCTCCTGATCTGGAAAGTGGGACAACAACGCCCCCTGGTGGAGCTGAGGTGGGATTAGGGCTAACACCCGTGTAGTTCTGGGTGCAGATTGGTTGCTGCTTTGGTGGATGTGACAATCATCGTCTACCCCTGTGTATCTTCCGTGTCTAACAGCGCCTAGCACATCGATGCCTCATGGGTGGGTTGCAACGTGAGGCTGCAGACGGGCCAGAAGCGGGAGGCAGCCGACCCTGGAGCCCTCTGCACTGTGCTCACGAGCTCAGGCTTCTGCTGTCCGGGAGCGGAAGTTATTGCAGGGGATTTAGGAGCGCAGAGGTTCCAGGCTACCCTCTGGTAGGATGCAGCAGGGCCGGAAATAGGGGGAGGCAAGCGAGGTGCGGGGTCCGAAACTGTCATGTCTTAACATTTTGATAATTTGCTCATCATGGACCTCTTTGCACTGTATTGAGTTCTTTTTAAAAATATTATATTAAAGTATGATTTTCTTTATTCCTGAGTTTTGGGGCACCCCCTACAATTTTGTGTCCAAGGTGAGTGCCTCACTTGCCTCACCCTAGGCCTGGGAGGGAGACTTAGGGTACAGAAGACCCATGAGTGCACACCCTAAGCATCCCCGGGAAAAGACTAGCAGCCCCTTGGGACTTCCCTGGTAGTTCAGTGGTTAAGACTCCGCGCTTCCACTTCAGGGGCTGTGGGTCCGATTCCGGGTGGGGGAATGAAGATAGCGCATGCTGCGCAGTGCGGCCAAAAAAAAAAAAAAAGAAAGAAAGACTACGAGCCCTGACACTGCCTGAAATTCCACCAGTAGCAGTAGCACCGAGGATAATTTACCTCCGTGCAGCGCTTTTACAAACTGCATTCATAAGCATGATCTTACCTGAGGCTTAAAACAAGCTGGGTGAGTCGACAGGACAGGTTATTTTGTCTGTTTCATAAGACCGTCAGACAGAAATTCAGTAAGGGAGGTGGAATCAGGTCTGCCAGCCCAGATTTCTGGCCCCTTTTGGGGGAATAAAGCCTTGAAGGACTGCGTTAGACATTACACTGAGGGGACCACCCCCATTCTACCCCACCTGCCACTAGATGGGCGCTGAACCCAGGTTGGACGAGAGGGGGATGGGCAGCGTCTGCGAGTTGGGGGCCTCTGCTGCCCTCGGTCAATGCCTTTTCCCCATCCGTCTCCAGGAGGATGGAATTCCAGGGCTGCTTGGCAATGGCGAGAGCTCAGAGGACTTCAGCCTGGACTTGGGGGAGCTTCAGGGCAGTGAGTATATCCAGGACCTGGGCCTTGAGGTCCCTTCACAAAGCCAGCCTAGAGGGGCCAGGGGCAATGGGCCCCCTAGCGAAGAAGCCGGAGAAGACTCGCCCTTCTCCAGCCTGGCAGGGTCCCAGGGCCTGCCTCGAAGACGCAGCTGGGAGAGGTCGCGGAGCTGCTCTGAGACCTGGCAGAGGTCAGTCGCCCCACCTGCTAACGCCTTCCGGGACACACCCCCAGGGAGACCAGGCCACGCTGCCCCCCTGCCTCTCTGTCATCTAGCTCAAGGGCCACCAGAGGTGTCTGCACTGTCAGAAGGCAGCCCCAAAGGCCCTCTCTGGAGATGCAGGCCTGCACACAGAGCCCATGTGGGCACATGAATCTGTGTGCATGGGTAAGCACGCACACGCTGAAGGAGCGTGCACCAGCCCAGACTGGAACTGCGTGAACCCGGCAGGCAGGCTCAGACCTAGATGTGCACACCCGCCCGTGCACCCTGGGTGTACACGCCCACGCTCAACATGCAGGCGTGCACCCTCCCCCTGCTCAAACCCAGGGAGGCATAAACATGTCACTTGCACATGCGTGCACAAAGCCACAGATGCACTTGTGATCAAAACAGATGCGTGCTCAGTGCCACCCACAAACCACAGTAGTAGCCCCAAACAGTAGAGAGGGGTGCTTTAGCTGCCCCCTCCACCCCTCACAGGTCCCCCCAGATAGAAATCCAGTCTGTGTAAAAAAAAAACAGTGGGAGGGAGGACTTCCCTGGTGGTCCAGTGGTTAAGACTCCGAGCTTCCAATCCAGGGACATGGGTTTGATCCCTGTAGGGGAACTAAGTTAATACCACATGCTGCTGGGCCAAAAAAAAAAGGTAAAAAAACCCAAAACACAAAAAAGAGTGGGCCCGCGATGCAAATGGAACTTCAGCATAAAATTCCCCAGCCAGACTCCCCACCCACCTCTCTGGTACTGGGAGAGCTGGACCCCTCTCTGTGCCCTGTCCCCACAAAGGGCTACCCATGGGTTCCCTCCAGGCCCCCATGCCTCACATGCTGGAGCTGGGGCAGCAACCATGTGGAAGAGACCCGACTCCCTCCCTTCCTCCACCAGGCTCAGCCTCGAAGCCTCAGCTGCAAATGAGGGGCCCTGTCTCCCTCGGACACTGGCCAGCCTTGCTCTGAACCTGCCAGGAGAGGGCCTGCAGGCCTGGACCAAAGGGTGTCTGTCTGGGGGTGGAACCCCCCCAGAGGCACCAAACAAGGTGGGTGCAACCTGCAGCCACCCCGGATGATAACACACCTGTGGGCCCAGGAACTGTCTCTGCAGGTTCCAAGGAGTGCCTTGCCCATAGCTGGGGGGACTGCTTTATCATGGCAGGTAGAGCCCGTGACTGGGGAGTCGCTGGGTCCTGAGATTACAGCCCAGACCTGAAGGTCCTTTACTGGGCTGGGATCCTTGGCCATAAGTGCACCCCTGGGCTGGGGAGCAGGGGCATGTCTCTGCATCTTTGCAGCTGGAAGAAGGTGCTGCCTGTGACTGGAGTTTGGAAGTAGGGAGGGCTCGTCTGGGATTTTAGCCCAAACCTGGGGAATGCATGCTCGGAGCTGTTGCCTCTGCCTGGAGCATCTTTGCCCATGACCATGACCTGGGGGGAAATTACTGGCCATAGCTGGAATTTGTGGCTCAGAATTCCAGAGCTCCAGCCCACAGCTGGGGCGGGGAGTTGGTGGTCCTTTGCAGGACTGCAGCCCATGGCTGGGGAGGGTATGGCTCCAGCCCTCAGCTGCTATGGAGTCCCAACTCTGTGCTCATGCCACATGGCTGGGGGCAGCCCCTGTCTGCAGCTGAAGGCTGGGGACCCTCGACCCGGCGAGCCTGCCTGCAGCCTGGGCTGTCTCCAGGCTTAGCGAGATGCTTATTCCCTGCAGGAATGTGACAGCCCCGAAAAAAGAGTGAGGTCACGGTCAGTCCCCGTGTCCTTCGATGAGATCAGCTCCCTGGAAATCTTTCCGGCTTTGGAAGTGCCCGCTCCAGCGGCGGTTCAAGGTAGCCCAGCCTGGGGGTTTCCTTCATTTAAAACAAGTGGAGTAGGGGGTTTCTGCTGGAGGGTCCCCTGGATGGGGCTGGTGGAGGGGGCTTAGGGTCCCCTGGACAAGAACTGGGCAGAATGCTGAGGGGGTGGGGGGGATTCCTGCATCATCTGCCCTTCCCCCCCCACCCCCAGGGATCCTCCAGCCAAGGTGGACACAACACTGCAATGACCCGCAGGGCTCCCCCTTCTCCCTCTGACTCTGTCTCTTTCTTTATCTCCTTCTTTGTCTCTGAATCTCTATCTGAAGAGCTTGTGTCCCTCTGTTGTCAGACAGACCTACAGGCCAAACCGGAATCTACCACTTTCTAGCAAGTTTCTAAGCCTCCTTAGCTTTCTCGCGGAGAATGAGACAATTACTGTATCTCCTTAGGGTCACTTGGAGGGTTCACTGACCGCATATGTGTAAAGCGTTTAGCCAGTCGTAAGCAGTCATGACATGCCGAGGACACTTCCATCCCTGGCTCTCTGCCCTCTTTTCACCTCTCCTCCCCAAGAGTGGCAAGCCACATCTGGACAGTCTCCATTTCTGCAGGGGTGGGTTTAGGGGGCGCCATGCCGGGCTGGTCCTGCCCCAGGGCCCCCTTCATGCCTGTGCCTCTTGGGGTGGGGGCTGATTCCAGGCCTGGATCCACCGGTGCTGGAGTGCATGGAAAAGGACCACGTAGAGCCAGATCATGTGTGAGTGTCCGCCCCTGGCTCAGGGAGGGACCCCCTGGACAGCCAAGGAGTCAAGGCTTGGGGAGGAGGGACGCAGGGTGTAGCATCACTGGCTGTAAGTGACCAGCCACTGTCCCCCTAAAATAATCTCGATTTTCTCTACCACACCATCCTTCTCCCAGGAGAGGGACCCAGTCCCCTCAGAAAGGCTCTCGACAGCATGGGGGAGGGGCTGGGGATCCAGTTTAGGGGCTGCATCAGGACCCGGGACCGGGTAGGATAATCACAGCTCACCTTGGGGAATGTCTGTCATGTGGGGCAACTGTGGGCTGTTTTTATCTGCCATTGCAGGCTGATTGCCCAGCAGGTGCTTCAAGAACTCCGACAGTACCATGGGTAAGTGGAAAGGGGGCTAGGTGTGAGGCAACAGGTATGTGAGGGCAGATGCGGAGGACAGGTGTAGGGGGAAATTGTAGGGGGACAGGTATAGGAGTGAACAGGCATGGTGTGAAGACAAGGAGAAATGGGAGGAAAACGGTGACAGGAGAGGTGGGAGGACGTCCAGGTGTGGGAAAGGACAGGGTGCAGAAGCAAGCCATCAGCAGTCCATGCCCTACCTTTGTCCAAATGGGAAAAGGTACCTCTTTACCAAAATACTGCCATCTGTTAGAAAAACTTCCTGACATGCTGATTTTGTTTGACCAAGTCCTGTTATCACCCTCTGCTGGAAAACCCATCTCAATGACCACGTATACAAGCCCACACATAGAGGGATGGTGTGATCTCAGACATGGCACGGGGGGCACACCTATCCACAGGAGCCCAGAGGGAGGGGGGCACGAGAGGGGCACCTGCGGGAGGAAGGAAGGGCTGCTGTGTCTGTCCCCTCTGGTCCTGCAGGGCCTGGCAGAGGGCTTCCTTGTCCGTCAGCCCCGGAGGAGCCCACTCAAACCTCACCTGGTTTGAGTTCCTGTCCGAGTGAGTACGCAGAGCTGTTGGCGGGCCGCCACTGGATTCCCACAAGAGGTTACTGTGGGCCCTGAGCTGGGGGCCCCGTCCTCTCACTGGAACCGCCAGGGCAATGGTGGGGGTGGTAGCGGGGCTCCTCATATGCCCTGGTAGGGCAGAGGAGGGCTTCTTGGAGGAGGTGACAGCTTGAGCTGGGTTCCGACGGAACAGTAGGAGTTCACCAATACGAAGAAATGAGGATGGGGAAAAGAAATCGGTGCCTTCCTCAGGAACGGTGTCGGGATGGGGCTGGGAGGAGGGGAGGGAGGCGGGAGTCAGCAGAGGCCAGATCACACCTGGGAAGCAAAGGAGCACAGCTCTGTGGTGAGCGATGATGGTGAGCAATGAAGGGTACAGACTGGAGGTACGGAATCTCCCTCCAGGGACTAGATTCTGTGGGGGCTGGGTTTCTTTGTCCAATGACTTAATACATATTTATTAAATGAGGGTGTGCCGGTCATCCAGGAGAGGCACGATCTGGGGCTGCAGCATTGGATGGGAAGAGGGAAGCCGGGTTTGACAGATATCCCACAGGAAGAATGGGCAGGATTTTAGGCTGATGAGATAGGAAGGGGGCATGAATCAGAGGGAGGAGGCTGAGATGGACAAGGCCCATCAAGGGACCTCAAGTTGGAGACCATGTCACCTTCCCCTCTGCAAACCTGGTCCCCAAGGTTCCTGAAATTTGCAAACCTCTGTAAATATTTGTTCAGCGAATGAGTGAGTGAGAGAAGGAGGGAGAGACTTAGGGACCACAGCAGGGGTGAAACAGGATGAAGGGGCCTCAGGGAGACAGACTCCAGGTGGATCCCAGAAGCGACCTGCAGGACTGGCTCAGAAGGGCCTTCTGGGTCTGCTGCGCTCTCCTCACCAAATTTTCTGCCCCTCAGGAGCGGGGACAGAGCGGGGAAGATGGAGAGAAGTGACAGGAGTGCCAGGGTGAAGCGCAGACTGAGTTCCCTCCGATGTCGAGTCACCAGGCAGAAGGAGAAGGTCAGGGGGCCGGGCCAGGGGTAGGGGGGGCAATCCCCCTCTGCCTTCTGCAGCTTGTCAGGGTGCCCCTGGCTCCAGATCTCTATGATTCGAGACGAGACTGGATGCACAGGGCATTCTAAGGCCCACCTCTGTCCCCAACAGGGGAAGAGCCCAGTGCTTCTGAAAGACAAAGGTCAGGATGCTCGAGAGTGGAAAGAATGTGTCAACGGGCACCAGCTGGCTCAAGGAACCTACTCTGGACACTCCAGCTGCCCGCTGTGTGGCAAAACTTTTCTGAGCTCTGGTAAGTCTGGTGGCCCAGCCCATCCCCTCGATGGCAGCCACTTCCTCTCCTTCACTTCCCCTAAATCGTTCTCATGGCCTCCTTCGCTCTTTGCATCCTCGTCCTATTTCACCCTTTCTAAGCTCGGACCAACCCTGGCTTCCTGGATGTCACCAGGGATCCATCCCTAAGAGCAGGGACCATTTGGTTAGCTTGCCCCCCCACCAAATTCCCTTTAAGTCTCAGCTTTCGTCGTTGCAAAAATCCTTTGGCAAAATCCAGACTTGGGCAGTATATTAGTTAGCTAGGGCTGCGTAACAAAGTAACACCATCTGGTTGGCTTAAACCACAGAAATGCATTGTCTCACAGTTCTCAAGAAGTTTGACATCAAGGTGTCAGCAGGGCCAGGCTCCCTCTGAAGGTGCTAGGGAAGGGTCCACCCCAGGTGTCTCTCCTGGCTTCTGGAAGTCCAGTGGCTTGTGCCAGCAGAACTATAATCTTCATATGGCATTGTCCCTGTATGCTTGTCTACGTCTGAAATTCCCCTTTTCCTAAGGATGCCAGTCACATTGTTTTAGGGGCCGACCCTACCATAGTATGACCTCATTGAACTAAATAAAATGGCAATGACCCTATTTCCAAATAAGGCCACCTTCTGATGTACTGAGGGGGATTAGGACTGTAACATATGAATTGGGGTTGGTGGGGGGAGGCACGATCAGCCCATAACAGGCAATTTCCTGCCTCCCGGGGCTGTCTGGGGGGCAATGGTGTCTGCTCAGGAAAAAGTACTGGGTTCCAGAGGCCTTGGAGGGAGATGACTCTGGCCTTTTCTGAGATTTAGCATATCACCTTTTTGAAAACAAATTGGGCTTTGTAAGGGAGAGAGAGGAGGCACCAGCAACTGCATGTTAGTTGCAAATTCAGGCTAATTCAGGGTTCCTCAACCTTGGCCCTATTGCTATTTGAGGCCTAGTAATCCTTTGTTGGGGGAAGGGGGAACTATTTTGTGCTTTGGAGGATGTTGACCAGCATCCCTGGTCTCCACCTACTAGATACCTATTAACTCCCATCCCATGAGTCATGACAACCAAAAATGTCTCTAGATGCGGCCAAATGTCCCCTGGGGGCTAGTATTGCCCCAGTGAGAATCACTGGGGAGTGCAGTAGAGAACTGACCCCAGGATGGGCTGCGCCGTGAGAGCTGTCCCTCCACCTGCAGGGCAGGTGCCTCCCTGTGACCTGAGCCGCAGGTTTTGCATTTCCTCCTTGCCTGGCCCCACACGTGGGCATCTTCCTTCTTCCTGATTCCTCCCTCTTTCCAGAGCACTGTTTTTGCTGGTGGTGGGACTGTTGGCTGCTCTTGTCAGGGGTGTCCCCTTCGGAGCTTTCTCTGCATTGGAAGATTTCCAACCCGTTTTCTGACACATGGCCTCAGTTTTCAGCTGAGGCCACCTGGGCTTTGCAAAGTCTTCAGCATCTTAAAGTCCTTTTAAGCAGCAGGTGACTTCCTGTTTCTGTTGACTTCCTAATCTCTTCTTCTGGGGGTCGGAGGTGAGGTCTGCTGGATACAGGGACGTCCCTGGAGGGCCAGGATCAAGCCCCAAGGAGCTGTATCTCAGGCATCAAATTCAAGGGGCAAGTGGGAGGTTGGCAGGAGGAAGAATGAGGTCAAAGATCCGGGACTGGGCCATGGACAGTACAGAAATGCATCCACGCTATAATGGCAGGGTTGAGTATTTTGCAGCATGCTCGCAAAGCTGAAAATATTTACCTTATGGCTCTTTATAGCCAAAGTTTGCCGATCCCCGAGCTAGCTTTCCCAGCAGCAAGGAAGACCCAGGGAAGTGACTTACAGTAGCCAACAGATCAATGAACCCCTTACACATCTGACCTTGAACATGAGGGTTCCAATAGGGATTAATTTCCTGAAGGTCACTTTACAATCACAGAAGACTTTGTACAAATAGTTAGAGAGTAATATTACTATGCTGAGCAGATACAATATCCCAAACACCAAGTCCTTTAAACAGATTTCCTCATTAATCTTCACAACTCTGTAAGATAGGCACTAGTATTCCCCCTTTCTACAGATGAGGAATCTGAGGCCCAGAGGAGTTAAGTTCTTGCCAAAGGTCACAGAGCAGGGTCTGAACTCAGAGCCTGAGCCCCTAATCACCAATCTACTGCCACATGACACCATTTAATTTTTTTTTAACTTTTTTTTTGATGTGGACCGTTTTTAAAGTTTTATTGAATTTGTTACAATGTTGCTTCTGTTTTATGTTTTGGTTTTTTGGTCACGAGGCATGTGGGATCTTAGCTCCCCGACCAGGGATCAACCCCGCACCCCCTGCAATGGAAGAGGAAGTCTTAACCACTGGACCGCCAGAGAAGTCCCTATTTTTTGTTTAATAAAATTAACTTTTAATTCTTTTAGTTGTACCAAAGGCAAAATTTTATAGTTTAAAAGAAAATTAAATTACAGATACATGAAAACCAAAAGTTTAATATACCAAAGACACTCTGTTGTTTGACGTGCTTAATGTCAATATTTGGGGCAATTTTTAAGGTTTTCCCACCAAAAAAAGGCATTAATAATAGCTCTGTACAATAATATTTAGAATAATAGGAAGATGAAAACACTTTCATATTTTTGCCAGCTGTTCTAAAGACAGCAAACATGTGCTCAGCTGGTTTTCCTTCGCTTTGAAATAAGCTACCGGAAATCCTAAACCAAGCAAAAATATATTGTTCCTGGATGGAATACAAGTGGTCATCCTTGCAAAAATGTTTTGCAATGAGTCTTTGGCTTCTATGAAAGCCCTAAAATAGTAAATGAGAGACTAGAGTTTATTTTCAGATTCTGTGACTGGCTTCCAATAATTTTTTTTTTTTTTTTTTTTTTTTGGCGGTACGCGGGCCTCTCACTGTTGTGGCCTCTCCTGTTGCGGAGCACAGGCTCCGGACACGCAGGCTCAGCGGCCATGGCTCACGGGCCCAGCTGCTATGCGGCATGTGGGATCTTCCTGGACCAGGGCACGAACCCGCATCCCCTGCATCGGCAGGCGGACTCTCAACCACTGCACCACCAGGGAAGCCCTCCAATAATCTTTTATCAGTAGACTTACAGGCAAAATACCAGGTACTAAGGATCAGATTCCATTCTTTGGTATAAGCATGAAGCTGTTGTGGATTGCTGTCCGTGGCTAGCATAAACCAATGAATTACCACGCGTAGAATGCAATGCAAGGCAGGCAGGAGGGATAACTTAAGTGTTTTGTTTGTTACTTCAAAAAGACCAGACCTGGGACTTGTAAGTGGAATCTTTTGCTGCATTTTGGCATTATACCCTAACTTAGAGTATACAACTATCTATCTGAGGACTCTCCTAACCCTCCAGTGGGCAGCAGATCCCTTTTCTCCCCAAAATTTTTCATTTTATTTCTAAACTTTTTTTATTTTTCTTAATTTTTTTTTTGTTTTGTTTTTTGGCTGCGCTGGGTCTTCATTGCTGCATGCGGGGTTTCTCTAGTTGCAGTGAGCAGGGGCTACTCTTCGGTGCGGTGCGCGGGCTTCATTGCGGTGGCTTCTCTTGTTGTGGAGCACGGGCTCTAGAGCGTGTGGGCTTCCGTAATTGTGGCTCGTGGGCTCTAGAGCGCAGGCTCAGTAGTTGTGGCGCTCGGGCTTAGTTGCTCCGTGGCATGTGGGATCTTCTCGGACCAGGGCTTGAACCTGTGTCCCCTGCATTGGCAGGCGGATTCTTAACCACTGCACCACCAGGGAAGTACTTTCATTTTAGATTTACAGAAAAGTGCAGAGAGAGCCCCCTTACATCATTCACCTAGCTTCCCCTCATGTTAATATCTTATATGACCACAATATGTTTGTCACAATTTAGGAACCAACATTGGTACAGTACTATTAACCAAACTCCAGACTTAATTCAGATTTCACCAGTTTTTTTTTTGCCCATTAGTGTTCTCCTTCTGTTTCAGGATCCAATTCAGATACTACATTATCTTCAACCACCCTGTCTTCCCAGTCTCTCTGGTCTTTGAGGGTTTCTCCGTCTCTTCTTATTGTTCATGACCTTGACAGTCTTGAGAAATATTATCCAGGTGTCTTGTACAATGTCCTTTAATCTGGGTTTGTCTGAGGTTTTCTTATAATTAGAAAGGGGTTATGGGTTTGGGGAACCTTCCTGGCTCATCAGATCGGGGGGACGTGCTATTGACATGACATCCGTGAAGATGTTAACCTTTAACACCTGGTTAAGGTAACATCTGCCAGGTTACTATTTTCCCATTTCCCTACTCTCTTCTTTGGAAGCAAGTCCCTCAATCCAGCCTACTCTCAGGATAGCAGGAGTCAAGTTCCACCTCCTGGAAGCATCATTTGACTTTCGGGACAACCCTTTGAGGTCAGGGAAGATTGGAGTTCGTGTCACAGAAATGATGTGGCTAGCACTCAGCGTGGTGCCTGGTACTTACAGGCAATGGTAGCACCTACTGACACCATCATTATTTCTTGTTGTTGAGGAGGCAAAGCTAGCATCTAAATCACAGACCCTAACCCTGGGCTCTGACCACAGCCCCACACCTGTCTAAGGAAGCATGTGAGGCCAGAACAGCTGTGTCTCGCTCCCAGCAGGCTGAGGGCAGGCACTGCCCAGGTATAACTCGTCACAAGCCTACCTCCCATCGCAGGTATTCAAAGCCAGATGTTACTGACTTAAGGAAACAGCCCCACAGTAAGTTAAACAGAACAGTGAATGAGTCACGCTCCAGGTAATTACAGAAGGTGCGTCTCCAGGGTAAAGCTGAGGTGCTTTCCTAGAGACCAGCCCCGCTGATGGAACACCATTCCAGACAGTCCTGTTCCTGGCCTTGACCTCTGAGGTCCCTCCGTGGTCTGACCCCACCTACCCCTCCACCCTTCTCTCCCACTACTCAGCCACCGGGATTGCCCGGCGCCGCCACCCTGAAGTATTGTGGCTGCCTGTGCCCATCACCTGCACCTTGCTCATTCAGCGCTGTTCCTGGAACTGCCTCTGCCACATAACTTACTCACTCTCTAAAACAAAGCGAAGGGCCACCTCCCCAGGAAGCCGGCATTAGGTGACTGTAAGTTCTGAGCGTCTCTGAGGCCAACTGCTGTCAGCCAAGGGCCATTTTGTCCCCCCAAAGAATATTTGGCCATATCTGGAGACATTACTGGTTGTCAGGACTAGGAGTGCTACTTGCATCTAATGGGAAGAGACCACGGATGTTATTCAATATCCTCTGATGCACAGAAGCCCCTGACGACAGAGAATTATCCAGCCCCAATTGTCATTAGTACCAAGACTGGGAAATGCAGCTATAGACATATAGCTCCTTAGCTCTTAGCAGAGTCCCTGGCCCATGATAAGGACTCAATAAAATGCAGGAAATGGTTGGATGGATAAAAGGAAGACAAGAGATACCTCTCCTTCCTGACAGGCCCCTTGAAAAGGTTTTAGGGGAGAACTTTGTCAACCTGAAGGTTTCTATAACCAAGGGGGCTATAGAAATAAGGATCATGCCATTCTTCCTGCTTAGAATCTTCAATGGCTCCCCAGTGCCTTTGGGATAAAGTCCAAAAGTCATAGCAATTCAGAGAGTGAACATTTACAGATCCATCGAGACCTCAAAATACCTGTGTCTGGGCTTCTGACCTCAATTGGGGTGGGGTATCTGATGGCCTCAACTGGGGTGGGGTTCTTGCACTTCTGGACCCTCCAACTCCCTGGACATGCTCCCTCTCTTGATCATGAAGCCTAAACTTAAAGTGAAGGCAGGTCACTTGGGGACTTTGCCACCCAGTTTCTGAACTGAGCGCTCTCAACCACAGATTGTGTGTGTTTTGAGGTGAGTTTGGTTTGGGGCGACCTTGACCTGGTTGAACAACTTGGGCCTTAGGTGAAAGGTGCTTGGCTTCTCTCCTGGTTCCTGCCCACCCCCTCCACTTATGGGGGACCTGGGTTAGACAAGAAGCCTCAGGACCCGGATGGCTGATGGCACCTGAGGGGTGCTGACACTTGGAGAGACATCTGGCATGGCTATAGATGTCTAAAAACATCTGTGTGGGGGTGTCTGGCATGTGTTTCAGACTCTGAACACCTGTTTGGGGGTATCTGATAGCATCTGTGTTGGAGGGTGTCTGAAAGTGTCCATGTGGGGTCTCTGGTATGTTTCTGGGTGTCTGAAAGCCTGTTTGGGGGTATCTGATGGCTCCTGGATGAAGGTGTCCGGTACTTTTGAGATATTTGGCATGTTTTTCAGATTTTGAATAGTTTGGGGGCATTTAACAGACCTATGTGGGTGTCTGACCTATTTGCGGGTGCCTGAAAGCGAGTATCTGATGGCATCTGCCTGGGTGTCTGGTATGTGTTTGGGGTATCTGGTGGTACCTATGCTGGGGTGTCTGGGACCACCTGAGAGATATATGACACATTTTTCCAAGACCCGTAATCTTCATTTCCTGTAATCTATGCTGCCACTTCTTCACAGGAGACAGACCTGTTCTCTCCATTTCTTGTACTCTCCCCTCTCAAACTTCTCGCCCCCGGACTCATCCCCCGTAGATGTCCCCAGGCTTCCACTGTACCCCAACTCCCGCCTCCAGACACCCCCAATTCCCCAAGTCGCCCCCCCAGCACCGCTATCTTCTCCCAGGAAACCCCTCTCGGTCCCGCTAATCACCCAGGCCCCCGTTGACCCCACAAAACGCCCCCTAATCCCGCTGATCTCTCCTTAGGATGCCCTCTAAGCGCCCCCCAGTCCCACAGATACCCCAGCGCCCCACTGACCCCCTCCCCAAAAAAGCCCCCCACCCCGCGGATTTCCCCTCAGGATCGCCCGTAGGCGCCCCCCTGCTCCACTAACCCGCCCCTCAAGGATCACTCTCACCCTCCTCTCAAATACTCTTCAGTCCCCTCGCCCCGCGTAAACCCGAGAGAACGACCCCTGCCTGAGACCCCAGGTTCAGCTTCAACCCAAGTCCTTAGTTACCGGGACCCACCGATCCTCGCGGCCACGCCCCCTTCCGGGCCCACACCCTCTAGTCCACCCTCCGGGGCGGAGCGGCGCGTGCGCACCTCGCCCGCGCGGCTTCCCGCTTCCGGCTCCGGGCTGAGGGCGGCAGTGGATCCCGGGAGGCCGGGCGGCAGGGGAGGCCGGGACGCTAAGGAAGCTGCGGGCGGCGAGTGACCTGCGGGGGACCGAGGTGAGGCCGGCGGGGCGGGGCTGAGGAGAACGGGGCTCGGGCCCCGGGGAGGCGCCGTCGGGGCCCGGGGGCGGCCTCGGGCGCTGGACCCCCGGGACTGCCTGGGCTTCGGGCCCGGCCCCCATGGGCTCGTCCAAACTGGCGGGCGGGCTCTGCAGTGCCGGCTGCCCCTTTCGTGCATGTGGGCTGTGTTTGGCGAATGAAGAGTGCAGACGATGCCCGCCGGTTCTGTCCGAGCCCCGGCGCTTGGGCGGTGCAACCTCCGTGGTTCAGCCGGGAAAGGACACGGGTTCCAGGTTCTGGAGCTCCCCGGGGCAGGACCTGGGATGTGGCGATAACCATAACAATACCCAGCACCGGGGGACTTGAAGCCTCCGAGCGGCACTTATTCCGCGGAGCAGACGTCCTCCTGACAATTGATCGTTGGGGTAACAAAGACATACGAAGTGTGTGTGCTTTGGATCTTTCTTAGTTCTCTCTCTAGTTTCTCTCTTGTGGGAGAATTTAGATGGTGCGGTGCAGGAATGAGAGGCCCTTGGTCCTTGCACGGTTTGTGGTAGCTGTCTTCTCCTTGTCTTCTCTACCTGGTGCTCCGTTGAGATCGAAGCGGTAGAAGAGATGGCTGGCCCAAGGGGTCAAAAGTGTTCGCGAAGTTTTACCACAGAAGGGAAGAACACAGCTTTTCCCCCTTTTGCCTCCGTTCGGGGGAGAGTGGAACTCCAGCCTGGAGCGAGGAAGGGCGGGTCCCTTCTTGTTGACTAGAGTTCAGGACAGGTGAACAGCCCTATGGCCAAGGGCGATCTGGGGATGATTTTGCAGGTATCCGGGTGAATGAGTAATTCTGGAGCTGTACGGAGAAGTGTCCAGAGCCCAGGCTTGAGTGTCAGATCAGATCTGGGTTCTGGTGCCAGTTTCCACCACCAAGGCTCAGTCTCCCCACCTTTAAACCGGGAATAAGGGTTGGTTGGGGATTTGATGGGATCATATGTGTAAGGTGCATGACACAGCGCCTAGCATATGGTGAATGCTCAATAAATGTTATATACTCCGTGCATATGGTATGCCCCCAGGCCTGTATTTTAATTTTAATTGTTTTTGAAGTACAGTTGATTTACAAAGTTGTGTTAGTTTCAAGTGTACAGCAGAGTGATTCAGTTATATATATTCTTTTTCAGATTCTTTTCCATTATAGGTTATTACAAGATATTGAGTATAGTTCCCTGTGCTATACAGTAAGTCCTTGTTGTTTACCTGCTTTATATATAAACAGGTAAACAACAGGTGTGTATATGTTAATCCCAAATTCCTGGTTTATCCCCCACCCCGCCATCCCCTTTGGTAACCATAAGTTTGTTTCCTATGTCTGTGAGTCTATTTCTGCTTCATAGATAAGTTCATTTGTATCATTTTTTTTAGATTCCACATATAAGTGATATGTGATATTTGTCTTTTTTTATAGATAAGATTTTTTAATGTTTATTTTATTTATTATTTATTTTTGGCTGCGTTGGGTCTTCGTTGCTGCGCACGGGCTTTCTCTAGTTGCGGTGAGCGGGCGCTACTCCTCGTTGCAGTGCGCGGGCTTCATTGTGGTGGCTTCTCTTGTTGCAGAGCATGGACTCTAGGCGCGCGGGCTCAGTAGTTGTGGCGCACGGGCTTAGTTGCTCAGCGGCATGTGGGATCTTCCCGGACCAGGGCTCGAACCCGTGTCCCCTGCATTGGCAGGTGGATTCTTAACCACTGTGCCACCAGGGAAGCCCTGTCTTTCTCTTTCTGACTTACTTCGCTTAATATGATATTCTCTAGATCCATCCATGTTGCTGCAAATGGCATTATTTCTTCCTTCCTTCCTTCCTTCCTTCCTTCCTTCCTTCCTTCCTCCTTCCTTTCTTCCATCCCAGGCCTGTATTTTTAAGTTGACATTCCAAGTAATAAAGAGTCTGGAAAGTTTGAGCATCTCGGTTGTTTGGACTGGGTCAGAGTTTTATGCTTTACCAATAGCTTGCTAGTTCTATGGGTCAAGCCCTTTTGAGTGGGAAAGAAAGAAAAAAAAAAGGTTGCTCTAAATCCAGTAAGAGCATACAGCCGGCGGGCATACTAAATTTAATTATTGTAAATGTAACTTGTTTGGGGTTTGTATCACTTATGTCCCTTTTCAATGGCATACCTGAGGGAAAGGAGAAAGGGATTCTTTGATTCCTTTCTTTCTCTTTTTTCCTTCAGTTGACTTGAGAATGCCCCTACGCTGAAAGTTGTGGTGGCACGTACGTTGTTCCTGGCAGAAACTGTGGTCTAATTTTCATTCTTGTCACACAGTAACGATTACAGCTGGCTGCAGGGCCCGTTGCCCATGTCACCAGTGCCCGGGACTAGGGCTGTGGTCACCAGCTGTGCCTCCCTGGGTGTTTACCTTCCACGTGTTTAGCATATTTCTGATCCTTGTGTCAAGGTCTCCTTCATTTTTCTTCACTCATCCTGGGTCCTGTTTCCATTTCCTCAAATTCCATCGATGACTTTTTAAACACTTTCATCTAAACATTTTCATCCGGGCACTCATAAGTCATTTTAAGCCCAGAGGTCTTTGTTACCTCCAGCCCAATCACTGTTTCTTTGTTATTTGTTAGTTAAACTTTACTTTTCCCCTGAAAGTAGCGAAGAGCCGCTCTGTTTTGAAAACCCTCTCTCCAGGTGCAAAACAATTCCAGTCACAGTTCTGGAGCGGCCGCTAGGAATTTTTTTGGAGGAGGAATGTGGCTGACGGGGGAAGGGCAGAGTAATTAAAATAATGTCCTTGTGGAGGTCTCAGGGAAAGGACCCCTGCAGCTATGCTCATTTTTTGTGTGGTTAAAATTGCCTTGGGTGTAAACTAAATTCAACTGGCGTTTCTTTGCTTTTGTTCTTAGGTAGATTCATAGTTTCCACCGAGGTTAAAGTAGTGTTTGCTTACGTTCAAAGTAGCAAATACACAGCCGATTTGCCATCGCATCTTGAAAAAATAATATTCTAAAGGTTTAATTTAGAGTATATAGGGTTAACGCATTGTGGGTGGTTACATTTTATTTTATTTTGTTTTTATTTTTTTTAATGGCTGCGTTTGTTGCCCCGCGGGAGCTTTCTCTAGTTGCAGCGAGCAGAGGCTACTCATCGCGGTGGCTTCTCGTGTTGCGGATCACGGGCTCTAGGCGCACCGGCTTCAGTAGTTGCAGCACGCAGGCTCAGTTGTTGCGCTGCATGGGCTCAGTAGTTGTGGCGCATGGGCCTAGTTGCTCCGCGGCATGTGAGATTTTCCCAGAGCAGGGATCAAACCCGTGTCCCCTGCATTGACAGGCGGATTCTTAACCACTGTGCCACCAGGGAAACCCTTGACCTGTTTTAGACTTCGGACCTCTAGAACCGAAAGAGAATAGATTTGTGTTGTTCTCAGCCAGCGTTTGTGGTAGTTTGTTACAGAAGCAATAGGAAACTCGTGCACCTGGTTTTCCTTCTCATTTGACTTGGGAGCCTCCTATGCACACCCCTGCGCCATCTCATTTCCCTTTCCGTCTGTCCTTCTACCACGGAAGCTTCTAACATTCCAGGCTTTTTAACATTCCCCAGCAAGCCGCTGTCACCCCACCTTCGCTGACCTGCCCTGCAGCCCCTTCTCTGCACACATAGCCGTGAGCACCGTGAACACAGAGGCGGCAGCAGGGAGCTCAGGTCTGCTTTCGTGATATTGGAGATGCAACTAAAACTCTCTAAACCTCAGTTTCCTGTCTATCAAATTAGAAACATAATACCACTCCTTATTTCCTAGGGTTGTCATTGCGTGTGGAGTGCTCCTGCAGTGTTTGGGGGTGTTCGTTCATTCCTTCATTAATTCATTCAGCAGATTATTACCTGGCACCCTCTGTGAACCAGGTCCTAGGGTTACAACAGTGAACACAACTTTGCTTTTTTTTTTAAAAATAACTTCTTTCAAAACAAATACATATCTACATACATATAGGTTTTTTCTTAAACGAAGTACAGCCACAGGGATCTACTCCAGAAATCCAAGGCCCAATTATAAGTCATACCTGGTAAATCAGTGCTTCTAAATTTGTCACCAGGTTCCCCCTGCACCCCCGCCCCGCGTATGATCAGGAAGCTAAAACCTTCCTTGTGGTGTTTCTCCCTCTTCTAGAATATTCCCAGAGCTCTGATCAAAGGGGAAGGCCCCCACCTTCCCCACCTGCTGGGGAGAGCTCTGCCATCCACAGGGTCAACCATTCTGCTGCTGCTTTTTTTAATTGGGATATTATAATTCATATACCATAGCATTCACCCTTTTAAAGTATATGAATCAGTGGTTTTTACTATAGTCACAGAGTTGTGCAACCATCGCCACTAATTCCAGAACATTCTCATCACCAGAAAAGGAAATCTCCTACTCATTAGCAGTCACCCCCCATTTCCCTGTCCCCAGGCACAAATCTATTTCCTGTCTCTATGGATTTTGCCTGGACAACTGATCTCTAGTCAAGAAGCAGAGAGAATTCTCTGGCGGTCCAGTGGTTAAGACTCCGCGCTTCCATTGCAGGGGGCCGCGGGTTCCATCCCTGGTCGGGAACTAAGATCCCACATGCCGCAAGGCAAGCCCAAAAGATAAACAAACAAACAAACAAAAAGCAGAAACGGAGTTAAGGTGAAATCTGAAGGCCTTCTAGATGGTAAAACTAAACACTGCCCCCAGAGATTTTTAAAAACTGGGGTTGCTTTCCGTTGGTCTAGAAGGTTCGCCTTGTAGATGGGCCTGGATATGGGGGCTTCTGGGACACTATTGTGTGTTTGGTTTTGACCACAATCATAATGAAAACTACCATTTTACACAGTGATGCCATAAGCATGTGCACACATGCACAGACACACAGACACACACAGACACACACACACACATGGGATCCAAAGTTTTACTCTGGTAGTTTCTATTCTATTTTATTATAAGCTGTCTTCCCAACTCATGAATGGGCCTGGTCCTCAACTGGTCCTCCATGTCAGAATGCCACGCCGGGGTCCCAGTGCACCAGATGGTAAAAGAATGTTTAGAAAAGGATGAAGCACTTGGTGACACAATAACTCTGACTTTTGAGGAACTGTATTAGTTTCCTAGGGTTACTGTAACAAATGACTACAAAATGGGTGGTTTAAAATGACAGAAATATATTCTTTCATGGTTCTGGAGGCCAGAAGTCTGAAATCAAGGTGTATGCAGGGCCGTTCTTCTTCAGAAGGCTTTAGGGAAGGATCCTTCCTTGTGATAGACTCTTTCAGCTTCTAGAGGTGGCCAGAGGCGATCTTTGGCTTTGGCCATCTTTTTTTTTTTTTTTAATTGAAATATAGTTGATTTACAATGTTGTATTAATTTCTACTGTACAGGAAAGTGATTCAGTTATACACATATATACATTCTTTTTCATATTCTTTTCCATTATGGTTTATCACAGGATATTGAATATAGTTCCCTGTGCTCTACAGTAGGACCTTGTTGTTTATCCATCCTTCTGCCTCCATCTTTTTTTAAATAAATTTATTTTATTTATTTTTATTTTGGGCTGTGTTGGGTCTTCGATGCTGCGTGCGGTTTTTCTCTAGTTGCGGCGAGCAGGGGCTACTCTTCGTTGCGGTGCGCGGGTTTCTCATTGCGGTGGCTTCTCTTGTTGCAGAGCACAGGCTCTAGGCACATGGGCTCAGTAGTTGTGAAACGCAGGCTCAGTAGTTGTGGCATGTGGGCTCAGTAGTTGTGGCTCACAGGCTCTAGAGCGCAGGCTCAGTAGTTGTGGCACCCGGACTTATTTGCTCTGCAGCATATGGAATCTTCCTGGACCAGGGCTCGAACCCGTGTCCCCTGCATTGGCAGGCGGATTCTTAACCACTGTGCCACCAGGGAAGCCCCTGCCTCCATCTTCACATGACCTTCTCCTCTCTATGTGTCTGTCTGTCTCTGTATCGGTGTGTCTCTGCGTCCAAATCTCCCTCTTCTTTCCCTTATAAAGACACCATCCTTTGGATCTAGGAGGGCCCACCCTAAATCCAGGATGATCTCACCTTGAGATCATTGACTTGATTACATCTGCAAAGACCCCGTTTCCAAATAAGGCCACATTCTGAGGTTCCGGGTGGACATGAATCTGGGGGGGACCCTATTCCACCCCCCTCAGGAACTTTCTATTTCCAGTGACTTGTAAATGAGAACAAGTTTACAGGGGTTGTTAGTATTTCATTCTTACATTCTTTAGAACACATTGTAATTTTCAGGTATTTTAAAGCTAAGTGTTGAACTTCGGCTCACTCTCAGGAACCCAGTAAGTAAGAAGAGGAAAGAGGAGATCTTCAGGAAAACTAGTTCCTTGCTTGGAAGCTTCTAAATCTGAATCCGCTGTGAATATAATTTGCTACAAAGTATAAATAGGTGCCTAATATATTACAGTGGGTCAAAATGTTTGACTATTTGCCTGTACTCTGAATAATCTCCTCCTTCTCCGTGCGTTCAAATACCACCCTCATCAAATACACAACTCTTGTACCTTAGAGAGGGAAAAAAATGTTCCATCTGCCTAGCCCTGCACCTAGCTTACATAAGTACATGAAAGTGTTTTCTTCCTGACCTTGAGACATGAGATATATTAAAATATATTCAAGCTCACACCGTTGCAGCACTAAAAGGAATACTAATGAAGGTTTTGCAAGGTTCTGGAATTTTCCTAATATAGGAGCTGGTTAGAGCTGGCATTCTTAGGACGGTGAGGATCTTGAGATGCTCAGAAACCCACCTCATACCTGTATGCTGCCAGCATGGGCTATTTCAGGGCTCTGGATTCAGTAATGACTCCAAACAGTTAAGCCACTTTGCTGCTTCCTTTATTCCATTCCCTTGTGTGTGTCAGGATTAAAAATGGGAGCTTCCCATGCCCCATGAGCCCTGCTGGGTGCATCTTGATTGTTAGGAATAGGCCCTCGTTTCCAAAACAAACCAATTAGATACAGTAGACCAGGGCTCAGCAGACTTTTTCTGTAAAGAGCCCGATAGTATATACTATAGTCTCTGCAGGTCACACAGCCTCGGTCACAGCTACCCAACTTGCTAAAGCAGCCCCAGACTACGCAGAAACAAGTGGGCATGGCTGGGAGTCAGTAAAACTTTATTTACAAAAACAGGTGGCTGGCCCACAGGCCAGAGTCTGCCACCCCCTACAATAGACTCATGACTTTTCCTGTTCTCTTTCTAGGCCCATGACTCTGATCTTGTAAATTTGATGAGGGACACAGGTGCAGGGGGGACAGGAGTTCCTCGCAGGTGTGAGTTTGCACTGGGAACTCCCCATGGAGGGTCTTGCTAAGCCTCACCTACCCCTCACACCATTTTGGTTGTCTTTTGACAGAAATGCAGTGCCCTTGAATAATTTCCCAGGCCATTGCAAGCAAACAGGTTTTTTTTTTTTTTTCCTGGCATGGTAGGTGCAAGTTTTTCTTTCCTCCCTTCCGCCTTTAACAGAATGCTTTTTATCTGCTGAAAGAGAAATCCACTGGCCTCTGTCAAGTGTTTGATTTCCTCTGCCCTCCTTCCAGCCACCTCTGCTAACATTTGCTCTGTGTTTCCTGCATTAAAGGTTTTTAAAATAGTAATAATATATAATAAGGCCAGTTGGGGTTTTCTGGAAGATTTCAGATGTGTAGTAGCTACACCTGAATTAATCTTTTCAAAATCATCTGTTTTCATTGAAATGCTTTTCAATCATGTCATTTTGATTTCTGGACAGTCAGTTGAATTAACATAATTGTTTAAAACACGCCAGTGACGAAAAGCCAGCTGCCCTTCCTGGCGGGGCCTAAGGGGGTGGAATGGTTTTGCTGGGGCCAGTACAAGCATCTGGCCTTGTACTCAGAGGGACGAGAAATACTTACCCACCAGGCATATGCTTTCTTAGGGTCTGAACTCCCTGTGGATGAGACTGAAGGTGCCTCCTTCCTGACACCAGAAAGTAGTGTGAAATGGAGCAAAGGGGAGCGGATAAGCTCTGGGACAAGCCTGGACAGTGCAGGGGTGTCTTCCTCATGTTCTTTCCCAGCTGTGTTCATACCGAAGTGTCAAGGTCATACCTCTGTCCTCCCGACCAGATTTGCCCTTTTTCAACCTCATGTTGGAAGGCCATTTCCGTTGGTGGTCAATGTCATCCTTTAGTGATTCTTACTAGTTTACTCTTTTTTTTTTTTTTTTAATCACTATAGAATTTCTTTTTAATTGAAGTATAGTTAATTTACAATATTGTGCTAGCTCCAGGTGTACAGCAAAGTGATTCAGAAATATATATGTGTGTGTGTGTGTGTGTGTGTATATTCTTTTTCAGATTCTTTTCCATTATGGATTATTACAAGATATCGAGTATAGTTCCCAGTGCTATACAGTAGGTCCTTGTTGTTTACCTGGTTTACATATAGTAGTGTGTATATGTTAATCCCAAACTCCTAATTTATCTCTCCTTGCCCCCCACTCTCCCTTTGGTAACCATAAGTTTGTTTTCTATGTCTGTGAGTCTATTTCTGTTTTGTAAATTAGATCACTTGTATCATTTTTTTAGATTCCACATATAAGTGATATCGTATGATATTTGTCTTCTCTGTCTGGCTTATTTCACTTAGTATGATAATCTCTAGGTCCATCCATGTTGCTGCAAATGGCATTATTTCATTCTTTTTTATGACTGAGTAATATTCTATTTCATATGTGTGTGTGTGTGTATATATATATCTCACATCTTCTTTATCCATTCATCTGTTGATGTGCACTTGGGTTGCTTCCATATCCTGGCTATTTGTAAATAGTGCTGCTGTGAACATTGGGATGTATGTATCTTTTCGAATTAGACTTTTCTCTGGATCTGTGCCCAGGAGTGGGATTACTGGATCATATGGTAACTACTAGTTTACTCTTGGTAAAAAGTTCCAGGGACACCCCCGCCTCCCCACTCCCCCCCATGCAGTGGTGAAACTTGTTCATCAGAATGACTCACAACAGTAAATGGAGCATTTTTTTCCCCCTTATTTCCATGAACCATCCTTGTCAAATGCTAAGGGAGCTCTGAGGAGTGAGCACCACAGGGCGCCTTCCAGGCCACTTACACTGTGGGGGTCCCTGGGTGTCAGAACCAGTTCCTCAACAAAGCTCTCAGGGTCCCATCCATCACGCAGGACAGCTGTCAGTAGAGAAGGAGGAATGAGGTTCTTAAGTGCTGTTTGAGTCTGTCTTCTGCCCTGGAGACGTCAGGTTCATGGGAGGAAGTTGAAATCCACGATGGTTGAGCAGCAGATGCTCGCTCCGCAGGTCAAGTCTCCTACAGCTCTAGTTGTGCTTTCTTTTTTTTAAGAAAACATTTTAACCATTTTTAAGTATAGATTCACATTGCTGTACATCCATCCCCTCTGCCCATCTCCTGGACTTTCTCATCTTCCCAAATTCTGTCCCCATTAAACACTGACTCCCCAGCCCCCTGCCCCCCACCATTCTACTTTCTGCCTCTAAGAATTTGACTACACTAAGTCCCTCGTATACGTAAAATCATGCAGTATTTGTCCTTTTGTGACTGGCTTGTTTCACGGAGCATGATGTCCTCACCCAGGTGTAGCAGGTGTGAGAATTTCCTTCCCTTTTAAGGCTGGATAATACTCCATTTTACGGATATATCGCATTTTGTTTATCCATTCATCTGTCAGTGGACACTTGGGTTGCTTCCACCTTTTGAGTATTGTGAATCATGCTGCTATGAACATGGGTGTGCAAATATCTATTTGAGTCCCTGCTTTCAGTTCTTTTGGGTCCATACCCAGAAGTGGAATTGTTGGATCAAATGGTAATTCTATGTTTGAGTTTTCTGAGGAACTGCCACACTTTTCCATAGCAGCCGCACCATTTTGCATTCCCACCAGCAACATATGAGGATTCTAGTTCCTCTACATCCTCACCAACCCTTGTTACTTTCCATTGGACCATCCTAGTGGGTGTGAAGCGGCATCTCATTGTGGTTTTGATTTGCATTTTCCTAGCAGTAAGGATGTTGAGCATCTTTTCACGTGCTTATTGGCCATGTCTGTATCTTCTTTAGAGAAATGTCTATTCACGCGCTTTGCCCATTTTTGAATCAGATTGTTTGTTTTTTAATCGTTAAATGGTAAGACATCTCTACACTCATTGCATCTGACACCAGAGGGTTGTAAGAACTTAAAAACAAGTCTTAGATACCCATGACCTCTGACATCTCCAGGCATTCCACCAGAAGACTGGTGTCTGGTAAGTATGGTCCCAGGCCTGGAAAGGAAGCAGAAGAATTGGCCCAGGGCAGTCTCCCAACTAGAGACCAGCCAACCCACTGTCATACCCCTGTCCCCCAGAAGAGTGTGTTATCAAAGCTGAAGTCATGAGCCTGAAAGCCAGCATGAATCATTAGGAAGAAATGGTGTCACATCAGCCTCATTTCCTCTTCTGGCAGGTGACCGTCTAGTCAGTAGACCAGGAAAACGGGGTGGAACGTAGGGAGATGGGAAGCATCAGATCCGGGTCCTGGACATCATTCTTGGGGGCGGAAGTGAGAAGCACACAGAGATGTTAAGATAATTCTGAGCTAATCACCATTTAGCCAGGCTTATAACTAGTTGGATGAAAGTTCCCAAACGGCGTTAATTAGTGAGTTAATTAGAGGGAGGTCGTTCCCCCCCCCCCCGAGTTCCATCCTCTGCTCTGTCCACCAGTCATTTACCATGTAATTTTTTTTTTTAATTTATTTTGGCTGTGTCTGGTCTTCGTTGCGGCATGCGGGCTTTTAGTTCCCTGACCAGGGATCGAACCCACGTCCCCTGCATTGGAAGGCAGATTCTTTACCACTGGACCACCAGGGAAGTCCCTACCATGTCATTTAGAAAAGCAAAGATGTGGAAAATTTGCTTATCAAAGCTGGAGGGGTGGCCTCCATCTCTGTGTCGTAGAATCAGGGCCCCCAAATCTCAGCGACTGAAATAGTTAGCTGAAGCCAGCAAGGTGGGCTTCGGGGCAAGGAATGTTTCAATTCCCATGCCTGGATCTAACTTGGCATTTCCTAGCCTGGATGCCGTGGACATTTGGGGCCAGCTGATTCTCCGTGGTTGGGATGCCGAGCGGCATCCTTGGTGGTGACCCACTCGATGTCAGGAGCGCCCCCCCATAACCCCTGGTAGTAATGATCAGAAATGTGTCCAGGGCTTCCCTGGTGGCGCAGTGGTTGAGAGTCCGCCTGCCGATGCAGGGGACACGGGTTTGTGCCCCGGTCCGGGAAGATCCCATGTGCCGTGGAGCGGCTGGGCCCACGAGCCATGGCCGCTGGGCCTACGCTTCCGGAGCCTGTGCTCTGCAACGGGAGAGGCCACAACAGTGAGAGGCCCGCGTACCGCAAAAAAAAAAAAAAAAAAATGTGTCTAGATGCTGCCAAATGTCTCCCAGGGATCTGAATCAACCACTGGTCTAAATAAGCAACTATGGAAATATAGGATGGGAAAATAGGACTGAATGACAGCCTGTGAGGAAACAACCTAGAGATTTCAGTTGATAATAATAATAATAGTTTGAATCAGTGGTTCTGAGTTGAACTACTCCTCGCCCCCCTTTCCTGTTCCGGTACTACTTGCAACAAAGCAGGGCCCCTCAGGGCTGTCATTTCCGTGTCTTGTCCCATTCAGTCCCCAGGCAGCTCTGCAAAGCAGTCTCCCTAGCCCTGGAATCTCGTAAACTCCTTGGCTTCGGGTACCGTCCTCTGCCCAAATCTCCATCCCTCTTCTAGACCTGTCTCCTGAGCGCCCCACTCCTGTGTCTAGCTGCCACCTGCCATCACCCCGAGTCCTCCCAAGCAGCTTGGGTCAAACCCGCCACCGCTCCCCCCAACCCCGGCCCCAAGTCTGCCCTGCCTGTCCCCCACCCCCGGGTCAGTGGTCCTGGCACCCTCCACCCTCGGCCCCTTCCAGTCTGCTGCCTGGTCGCATCCGCTACTTCCAGAGGCAAATCTGAACTAATAACCTCATGCATAAACCTTTCTGTGGCTTCAGTTTCAAGGATAAAGTATAACCCCCAGGGGCCCCCTAAGGCCCACCACAGAACCGTTGCACACAAGGCATCCCCTTCCCCACTGCCCCTCCACCCCACTTTGTTTCTCCTCGTTTCTCCTCTTCTAAACCGCAGACCAAGCACCTCCCTTACTTCCCTGCCTCTCTCTCTCTCCCCTGAACAAATATTTATTGGGCATCCACCCTGCACCAGGCCCTGTGCCCATAACCGACAACACAGAGATCCCCACCTGCGTGGAGTTTCCTAAGTAAAACATGAAAATGCAGTACCCTCCTCATTAGTTGTGGATTCTGTATTCACGAATTCGCCTACTGGCTAAAGTTTATCTGTAATCCCCCAAGTCAATGCTCACAGAGCTTTCTCCGCCATTCAACAGCGCGTTCCTGGCCCTGGCTGAGGTTGAACTGCACACTCCGCCTTCCCGCCTTCCCCTTCCCGCCTTCCCCCGTCTCAGCTTGTTCTGTAAACAAGCATCCTTTTTGTGGTGTATTTAGTGCCACATTTTCTGCATTCTTGTGCTTTCTGTTGGCAATTTCGCTGTTTTGAAAATGGCCCCCAAGCCTAGGGCTGAAGCGCTGTCTAGCGTCCTAAGCCCAGGGAGGCTGCAATGCTCCCTCTTGGGGAAAACACGTGTGTCCCATGAACTCTGTGAGTTACAGAGCTGTTGGCCACGAGTTCAGTGTTCATGAGTCAGCGATATATATTCAGTAAGCTGCCTTTCAACAGAAACACACATCACACAAGGTTCTGTATTAATGGGTTGATGAAAATATGACCAGAGGCTCTTGGAATCTGACCCCAGATTTGCCCTAGAAGCAACGGCTCGGTAACCACTAACTCAGTGTTCGCAACAACTTTATAGACGTAGCTAGTGCACGAGTGGGTGCAGAAACCTCCCAGATTGGGCCTCCTTGACCTTCCCCTTCACCTCTGCCCTGCAGGTATGTCTTCTCTCCAACCACGTTTGTCCCCTGCACCCCAGGGGCATCTGCAGCCTGGGATCCCCAGCCACTGTGCAGGGAACTCCTCATCCCAACCTGTCTCAGGAGCACACCCTTGCCCTGAATTGGAGGCCCTGCCATGCCTTGTGCTGGACAGGCATCTGTCTCCGAGTCTTACTCTCCCGACCCTTGCTCCTCCAAGCCCCTTTTCACTCAGGACTCCTCATTCCAAGGAGCCACCCCAGCTTCTCCCCATGCTCTGGACAAGCCAGCTGGAGGAGGACAGGTTCTCGTGGGACATGAGTGAGTCACACGGGAGATCTGGGGCAGAGGCTGCCCTGGTGGTCCTTATCTTGTCCATACGGGTTTTCTGAACTCCACACACTGCACGATAGGTGACTGCCCGCGGGAGGACCGAGCCCAGCCCAAGGCCTCACCTCCAGCCTGTGAGCACTCAGAGATGATCAACTCATCACAAAAGGCCAGCATTTATTTTTAAAAGTCATATGCCTTCAGTAGTTAGCTTAAAGTAGATAAATGTACTTTTATTTGCCTGTCTTTTGGTGTAGATCCAACAGCCTTTCCACCGATGGAAATTTGTCATGTTTCTTGAAACCAGACCTATGGTAGAGACTCTGCTCTCTAATTTCCATTTAATCTGAAATTGAAAGAAACCTCCGGCCATCCAACTACTGAATCCTTTGAAATAATTTTAGATTTACGAAGGGTTAAAAAAAAAAAGATCATGCAGGTATTCCCTGGCAGTCCAGTGGTTGGGACTTGATGCTTTCACTGCTGGGAGCCAGGTTCGATCCCTGGTCAGGGAACTAGGATCCTGTAAGCCACGTGGCGCAGCCAAAAAGAAAAAAGATCGTGCAGAGAGTTCCCACATACCCTGCACCCAGCTTCCTAGCGTTAACTTTTTTTTTTTTAATTATAAATGTCATATGACCATTGCAGAAAATTTGGAAAATAGAAAAATGGGGGAAAACACCCAAAATCCCTTGCAACTACAGTTAGTTGTCATTTTGTTGTATCACCCCCCAGGATTTTCTTTCTTTACCCCTGTTTTCCTGCAGGGTTGTCCTTGTCGGTACAGTCATTTGAAAAAGCAGTTTGGTGATGCATATCTAAAATCATAAAGCATTTCTAACCTTTGCCTCCACAATTCTGTCCCTTTGAGACGTGTGTGTGTGTGTGTGTGTGATTGGAATGCATACATCTGACATCTGACAACAGGGAAATGACTAAAGCAGTACTTACAAAGACCATAGCAGCATGCAAAACGTGGAACGTTGGTATATTCACCGTGATGACAACTGTCATCGTATACACCCAGGCAGATAAAGATCGGGGCACAGGGACATTTGTAAATGATGGCAAGAATGTTGGCCGATTTTCATTTTCTTTTAATTTTTCCTTTAAAAAAGTTTTTAAGTTAACTCCTGTACTATTGAGGGATCAAATTCAGGTAACAGTGACATAGGTGACATTTTTTCATGAGCCCTTACCAGTGTTTCATGAGGGCCGTTTCTTATCAGCCAGGAATCTTTGCAGGTGAAGAGTTCGTGCCACATTTGTTCTTCAGGACCATAATATGCAGCCGGCTGGATTTATGCCCAAGAATGTTCTGCTTTGTTCTTTTTTTTTTGCCCCTCAGATGACTCACCACTAGCAGTTTGCCTCAGTTAGTTCTTATCTTTATTAAAGAAGAATAATTTTTTTTAAAATGCCATCTTGGCATTAGATATTAATCAGAGATGTGCCTTATTTATCGATGGACTAATTAAGCCAGTGCCCGCCACCCCCCCCAAAAAAAAACCTTTGAGGTTAAGGTTTATTAAGAACGCTCGCTAAGGGCTTCCCTGGTGGCACAGTGGTTGGGAGTCCGCCTGCCAGTGTGGGGGACATGGGTTCGAGCCCTGGTCCGGGAAGATCCCACATGCCACGGAGCAACTGAGCCCGTGCGCCACAGCTACTGAGCCTGCTCGCCTAGAGCCCGCGAGCCACAACTACTGAGCCTGCGCTCTACAGCCCTCAGGCCACAGCTTCTGAGGCCCATGCGGCTGGAGCCCAAGCTCTGCAGCGGGAGAGGCCACCGCAGTGAGAGGCCCATGCACTGCGGTGAGGAGTGGCCCCTACTCGCCTCAGCTAGAGAAAGCCACATGCAGCAGCAAAGACCCAATGCAGCCAAAAATAAATAATAAATAAATAAATAAATTTATTTTTTTTAAAAAGAACATTCACTAAGAATTCACTCCTAGGCAGTACACCAGCTACTTAATTGACATCTAGTGATTTGGGCACTAAAACCTAGCTCTCTGCCTGACTGTCCCATGCCAACCTCATTTTTTCCCTTATGCAAAATCAGAGTAATATTTTTCTACACATCGTGTCACCGAAATTATGCTAGACTGCTTGAGGTATCATGGGGACAGATTGGCGCATTTCTGCCAGGATAAAGGTCTCACATGAATAGTTCCAGTTAGCGTATATTTTGTGCCATGAAGTGTCCCTGACTCTTAGATGTTCCGGAAGAAAAAGCAGCTTTGAACAGTTTTCATGGAGGGGTGCGGTTTCTCCCCACGCACCTGAGTTTTTCCTTAGTGTGCCATCAGAACTTTTTAATCAGAGGTCACCTCGCAGTGTGGAAAGGTTCTGAAGGGCCTTGTGCATCTCTCAGAATTCTGGGGCTGGAGGAGCCCGAGGGAGACCGGGTCCTGATCTGGGGGTTAGAGATGAGACCACCCACGGCCCCGCCCTCATCTTTCCCCTGACAAGCTAGAGGCCACCTGGCCCATCACCCCGCTTCCAGACGGGTAGTGGGGTTCCGTCTGGCCTGCTTGCAGACACAGAACTTTAAAACCTGCCAGGAGGGAATTCCCTGGCAGTCCAGTGGCTAGGACTCTGAGCTTTCACTGCCGAGGGCCCGGGGTTGATCCCTGGTTGGGGAACTAAGATCCCACAAGCCACACAGTGTGGCCTAAATAAATAAATAAAAATAAAAATAAATAAACTCTGCCAGGAAAGCCCACCCTCTGGGGCCAAGGGCAGTTGTGTCTGCCCAGTTCCCAAGGGTGGGAGTGTCTCTGGGTGCCGTGCAGAGGAGGAGAGCTGTCCTCATTGAAGTCAGCCAGGGTAGCAAGAGGGCCACGGAGACCCCAGGAGAAGAGTGGGCTTGGGCAGGGGGAGGTCAACTTTCAGGGGGCACAGGACGGGACAGGTCCTGTCGGGGTGACGCTGGCTCAGTAAACGACAGGTCTGGGGGTGAGAAAGTGCATAAGGTCCTGGGGCGGGGGGCACGGTGGGCAGGGAGTTCATCAAGAGAGGAGCCGTGAGGGTTGACAGACCCTCATTTCGTTCCCCCACCTTCCAGCAGAGCCCAGTCTGTTCCATGGAGATTTTTTTTGTTTCTTAAGTGGAAAGGTGACAAGCTGTCTTTAAAGTGAAATAGCCAAGGACGGGCTCGCACCCGACCCCTGTAGCCCTCACCCTTGGGTATCTGCCCTTGGCCTTCCTGGCAGGGACCAGGTCTTGCTGTGTACCTGTGCCATGAGCACAGAGATGGCCGGTGATGTCACTCAGAGATGAGTGACACCTGACCCTCACCCTGATGAGGTCAAGGTTTGATGGGGCCTGAGGCAATGAGATGAAAGCAGTGCGTGTAGGGGGGTGGGGGGCAGGTAACAGAAGCGCACCGGAAGGCCTAGACCACAGGGGTGGGGAGCAGGGCAGGGCAACCCAAAGGGGCACCTGGGCCGGGGCTCCCAGGGACTCCAGGGCTCCCCAGTGCTGCATGACAGCACAGTTGGGTACAGGGTGCAGTTGGTGGCAAGAGGTGAGGCCTGGGAGGGGCCTGAACCCTGGAAAGTCCAGCACAAGCAGGTCAGGGAGTTAGGACTTTATACCAAAGCCATGGGGACGCCGATCAGGTGTGTGGGAAGCCGCACAGGCAGCAGGTGGGGAGGGACCGGGGTGGCAAGTCTGGATGGGCAGTCAGCCAAGGAGGTCACAGCCTTGGCTCATCAGCCAGGACTTGTCCCGCTGGCACGGAGGGAGGGCCCTGCACAGAGGGGAGGAGGCTCCCTGAAGAGCACAGGGAGGGGCCCCGGGGACAATGCAGGGAGAGAATGAGTGTGGGCGGAGGGGAAGCCACCTCTCCTGGGAAGTGTGTCAAGTCCAAGTTCCCTGGTGGGGGGAGGCCGCGTGCTCCCAGCTCACCACAGTGCTCAGCAGAGCTCTTTTTTTTTTTAATTTTTAAATTTTTATTAGAGTAGAGTTGATTTACAGCATTGTGTTAGTTTCTGCTCTACAGCAAAGTGAGTCAGTTATACATATACCTATATCCACTCTTTTTTAGATTGTTTTCCCATATGGGTCATTACAGAGTACTGAGCAGAGTTCCCTGTGCTATACAGTAGGTCCTTATTAGCTTTCTATTTTATATATAGTAGTGTGTCTATGTCAATCCCAATCTCCCAATTTACCCCTTCCCCCTGCCCCCCGAAGAGCTCTTTTGAGTGGATCTAAAGTATCTGAGAATCCAGACCCTCGACCCTGCTTGCAGAGTGCAACCCACTAAGCTCCCCAGCAGCTGGGGGTACAGTGCTCGACCAGACAGCGGCCGGCTCTCAGGAAGCTTCCAGACGGTCTGCGCTATGGTGGGGGAAGATGGACTGTGGAAACAAGGGGTGGGGGACCCAACTGCTAAGAATTTATCCCAGGAGAGTATCCACTGCTGATGAAGTATGTCACGCAGATGTCCATCACAGTTTAATTTACAACCACGGGAAACATTGGAAATACCCCCAAGAACACGAAGTTAGAGGAATGGTCGTGTTTAATAAGTGATTTTACAGCCATTGCAAAAGATTTCCATAGGAAAGCTGTTGTAAAAGCTTTACACAGTATATTTGACAGGCTGGCAGAATGTTTATGACACATCTTAAGCAGAAAGGCAGGATGTAAAGTTAAGTTTGGGCAGGAGCTCACCCATGTATTAGGTCAAACCGTGGGAAATGGTCGTTTTTTGTAGGTCAGAAATGGTTGACGGTTGGCGACCGTGTGACCTCATTGAAATGAACAGAAATAAGAATGGAAAGGAATGTGCTAAAACAGGAGCAGTGGTTCTGTCTGGTTTGTGAAATCCCAGGCGGTTGCTATTTAATTATTATGGAAAACTAGAAATCCCACGTCTGCGTTAACGTCACCTGTTACATAGGGGAGCCCCCCAGGAGAGCCCACTTCCGAGCCAGCCATTCACGGGGACCGCCATCCTGGACTTCCTTTCCTCCAAGCATCACCCCCATCCTTTGGCCCCTTCCTCTCAAGTCACGGCTGGGACCCCTCGGTAGTTCTATAAACTCTCCAGGGCATACCCCACTCAGCCCAAGTTGGCCCTCATGGGGGCCTCAGTCCACCTACATCCCACCCTCCATGGTACTTACTAGAACACAGCTTTCTAGGTGCCACTTCCGGCCAGTGAACTCACTGAACTTGGCCCAGGCCCTAGATAAACTCCAGGGCAGGCTTGGCCGGCCAGCAGTTTGGCCCTCCTAGCTCTGGTTATTGCACTGATACTGCTGTGACCTAAGATGACCCAGCCCTGTGTGCACCACACTGTTGGTTTATTGAGCCTGCCTACAGGCACCAAAAACCCCTTTGGTTTTCTCACCTGTGCTGCTGCTACAGGTGGGAACCTCCCATGCCCCCCATCGTTGCTGAATCTCTTGATATTTCCTCCACAGTAGCCTATCAAGATGGTTTTGTGTTTGGGACTTCCCTGGCGGTCCGGTGGTTAGGACTCGGCACTTCCACCGCAGGGGGCCTAGGTTCGATCAGTGGTCGGGGATCCCGCATACCACATGGGGTGGCCCCCCCCCAAAAAAAAGCTTTGTGTTAATTCATCTCTCTATCTTTATTTCCAAACAAAATCTGGGGCAGCTTCTCTGCTCCATGTCATCTGGGAATTTGATAAGCGAGCCTCCTATGGTCTCATCTCAGGCAAGACCGAGGACAGAGCCCTTTGGCATTCCACTAGAGACCCTCTTTCTACGTAAGATCGGTCCATTACCAAGCTTGAGTGTGGATGCCCAGTAAAATTTAAAGTCGCCCAACCTGCACTCATCAGTTCTTAATACTCCCTGGAATTTACAAGGGTGTCATGAGGGATTCAGCCAGCACCCAGCTGATACCCCAGGGGCCCGTATCCACTCTGTCTCCCCACTGTGTCCAGAGCCACGAGGATTAGCGACCCATTTGCTGTAGTGGCTGTAAACACCTTCTCTCTGTCTACTCTCCTGTAGGGCTGCAAAGCACACCTCTCAGAGTTTAGTCTTGATTTGTTCCAGGAAACGGGAAACCCAGGATTCACGGCCTATTTCCCATCCCCACAGCCCGTAAGCCATTTTTTGCCAGAGATCAACATCGAGTTTGTACGATTAACTTCCTTCCTCTTTTCCAATCAGGATCGCTTTGCCCTTCTGTTGTTTTCTGTCACCCTGCCCTCCCCGGCTCCCCAAAGGCACTCCACACAGGCTCAGCCAACTGTCTCCGTGTCTGACGCAAACGTTGTCCGATCTGGCGACTTTAGTTGCTGCCATCTGTGTCCCTGGACAGCCATGTGCCAGGTACTGAGGAGTTGAGGTCAGCTACACGTCCCTCGTCCTGCATTGAGCTTCAACGCCATTCTCAACGTGTTTTCTCTAATCCTTTCTGGTCCAAGTGCCATCTCACCAACAGAGGAGACAAAAGGAAGCCACGGTTAAGGAGTCTCATTTTAGGGAGTTCCCTGGTGGCCTAGTGGTTAGGATCCCGGGCTTTCACTGCTGTGGCCTGGGTTCAGTCCCTGAACTGGGATCCCACAAGCCACGTGGTGTGGCCCAAAAAAATGGGGGGGAGGGGGAAGTCTCATTTCTTCTCTGTCAGGTGGTATTATATGGTATTATGTGCAAATATTTTCTCCCAGTTCGTAGGTTGTCTTTTCGTTTTCTTTATGGTTTCCTTTGCTGTGCAAAAGCTTTATCATCTTAACCATCGTAAGTGCACAGCCCGGTGGCATTAAGCACATTCACATTGTTGGGCAACCATCCCCACCATCATCTCCAGAACTTTCCCATCTTCCCAAACTGAAACTCTGTCCCCATGAAACACTGACTCCTCATACCCCACCCCCAGCTCCTGATACCCACCATCTACTTCCTGTCTCTGTGGATGTGACTCATTTAGGGACCTCACATGAGTGGAATCATACAGTATTTGTACTTTTGTGTCTGACTTCATTCACTGAACATCATGTCCTCAAGGTTCATCCCTGTTGTAGCAGGTGTCAGACTCTCCTTCCTTTTTAGGGCTGAATAATATTCCAATGTTAGGAAAGGACCACATTTTGTTTATCCATTCATCCATCGATAGACACTTGGGTTGCTTCCACCTCAGCATCATTGTGAATAATGCTGCTGTGAACATGGGTGTCCCTAAATATTTTCGATTACTTGTCACTTCCCTCCCTCTGTCCCAAGAGGGGCCTGGCCCATTCCTGCCCTTTTGAAACATAACTCGGAGCACCTGCACACACATACCTTTTCAAATGTTATTCTTTTGTTTTTAACCAGGCTCAGTTCCTCCTGAACTTAACTTTTTATTTAAAATAAAGGAAACTTTCATTTGAGAATAGTTTTCAGTTTATAAAAAACTTGCAAAGAGAGTATGGAGTTTCCTTATACCCCCCCCACGTAGTTTCCCCTGATGTTCACATTACTGTTGACTAAACTCTGTACTTTATTCAGGTTTCACCAGGTTTTCTGTGCCAAGATCCAGCCCAGGGGCCCACATTACGCTTAGTGGATTTCACTGTTGAGCTACTTCCCTATGTTGTCACCCTTTGCAGTTAAGCATCATCCAGTTCTAATAACCAGCCTTTGAAAATCTGAACTTGGTGGTCTTCCATGGCAGCCCCTCATCCTCCTCCTTCAGATCCTGCCCCCTTTCCTTACTCCTCATGATCCTTCATCAAATCATTTTCCAAATTTTTTATTTTATCGAAGTATAGTTGATTGGCAACGTTGTGTTAATTTTTGCTGTACCGCAAAGTGACTCAGTTATCTATATATATTCTTTTTATATTCTTTTCCATTATGGTTTATTAGGGTATTGAATATAGTTCCCTGTGCTACACAGTAGGACCTTGTTTATCCATCCTGTATATACTAGTTTGCATCTGCTAATCCCAAACCCCCAATCCATCCCTCCCCCACCCCCACCCCCCAGTCTGTTCTCTATGTCTGGGAGTCTGTTTTTGTTTCATAGGTATGTTCATTTGTGTCGTATTTTAGATTCCACCTATAAGTGATATCATATGGTATTTGTCTTTCTCTGTCTGACTTACTTCACTTAGTATGATAATCTCTAGGTCCATCCATGTTGCTGCAAATGGCATTATGTCATTCTTTTTTTATGGCTGAGTAATATTCCATGTACCACATGTGGTACCATGTACCACATCTTCTTTATCCATTCCTCTGTCAATGGACATGTAGGTTGCTTCCATGTCTTGGCTGTTGTGAACAGTGCTGCTGCAAATATTGGGGTGCATGTATCTTTTTGAATTATAGTTTTGTCTGGGTTCATTTTCCAAATTTTTAAGACCCCCCTTCCCCCTTTAATCTCAGATATCAGGTCTTTGAAATAAACCCCTCTTTTCTTCTTCTTCTCAAAAGTAAACTCTTAACACAAAACCAAACAAAGGAGGAATTATCTATAATCACAGTAGGCAGGCATCTACTCATTATAAAACATCACTGCAAAAAAAAAAAATCACTGCATTTTGGTACCAACATATTCATTGATGTCATTGGAGAAAAGGAAAATGCTATTCAGGTCATGAACCTCCAGGTTATCTGCCAACCAACCCACTTCAGAGAGAGGAGCCTCCTTGGCCATTCATTTTTGTTATTGTTTGTTTTTGTTTTAATTTTAAGGTACATATGCTTCCTAAGTTGCAGGCCCTGTTCGGTAACATAACATTCACAAATGTCAGGTGTACCCAGCGAAATGTCATTTCAGACCTGAGCTTTCCAAAAATCTTTTACTCAGATTAATTTTCAGCAAGATACATATGCATAAGAGATCACGCAAAAAAAAAAAAAAAAAAGATCACGCAGTTCCCTTTTCTCTAGACACAGGCAGACAGTTCCTTAGCTAAGCAGACAAGGTACAGTTGCCCCCACCCCATGTCCACAGGTTCCACATCCTTGATTCAGCCAAGCAAGGATCAAAAATACTCCAGAAACTTCCAGAAAGCAAAACTTGAACTTGCTGCACTCACAGCCAACTATTTACCTAGCATTTACATTGTATTAGGTATGATAAGTAACCTTGAGATGATTTAAAGTATACCTGAGGGTGTGCATAGGTTCTATGCAGATCCAGCTGACCCCTGAACAGTGCGAGGGGGTGGGGTAGGGGCGCTGACCCTCTGTGCAGTCGAAAATCTGAGTATAACTTTATAGTTGGCCTTTTATATCTGTGGCTCCACATCCTCAGATTCAATCAACCACGGATTGTATAGAACTATAGCACATATTTAGTGGGAAAAAAAATCCACTCTAAGTGGACCTGCACAGTTCAAGCCCGTGTTGTTCAAGGGTCAACTGTATTGATACTTTGCCATTTCATGTGAGGGACTTGAGCATCCTGGGATTTGGGATTTTGGCATCCTTAGAGGCCCTGGAACCAATCCCCTCCGGATACCGAGGGATGACGGTATTTAACATTCATGCTAATAACAAAGAATATTTTTCTTTTTTTTTTTAATTTATTTTATTTTATTTATTTATTTATTTTTGGCTGCGTTGGGTCTACATTGCTGCGTGCGGGCTTTCTCTAGTTGAGGTGAGCAGGGGCTGCTCTTCATTGCGGGGCACAGTTTTCTCATTATGGTGGCTTCTCTTGTTGCGGGGCACAGGCTCTAGGTGTGTGGACTTCAGTAGTTGTGGCACGTGGGTGCAGTAGTTGTGGCTCGCGGGCTCAGTCGTTGTGGTTCGCAGGCTCTAGAGCACAGGCTCAGTAGTTATGGTGCACGGGCTTAGTTGCTCCACAGCATGTGGGAACTTCCCAGACCAGGGCTTGAACCCATGTGCCCTGCATTGGCAGGCGGATTCTTAACCACTGCGCCACCAGGGAAGTCCCCAAATAAATTTTTTTGTGCCTTGCAGTGATGTTGGGAATTTACTCATTAAGGGCAGATTCTCCCATGAGGTCGGGGACAGGCAGGGATGGCTGGCCTAGGCCGTCTGGCAGCTCTCTCAGCCAGGTATCATTTCTTACCATCCACACCTTTGCGCATTTCTCTTTTACATGGTGGCCCCTGGCAGAGGCTTCTGCACGAAGTCCCCAGGTTTCTAGCCAGGACAAAGTCTTGCGTTCGGCCACTCTCAGTGGAGCAGCCCCACATCCCGTTGGGTGGCTCTTTTTTTTTTTTTTTTTTTTTTGGGCCGCACTGCGAAGCTTGTGGGATCTTAGTCCCCAACCAGGCATCAAACCCATGCCCCCTGCAGTGGAAGCACCGAGTCCTCACCGCTGGACCACCAGGGAAGTCCCTCTCATTACTTTTTATACTCTCACAGTCTCTTCTCCCAAATTATGGTGACTCTCCATGAGGTCCTCGGGCATTTCTCATTTTCATTGTAACCCTCTCTGAATGTCTCCAAGCCTGCTTTCTTTTTTTTGTGGTACGCGGGCCTCTCACTGTTGTGGCCTCTCCCGTTGTGGAGCACAGGCTCCGGACGCACAGGCTCAGTGGCCATGGCTCACGGGCCTAGCCGCTCCACGGCATGTGGGATCTTCCTGGACCGGGGCACGAACCCGTGTCCCCTGCATCGGCAGGCGGACTCTCAACCACTGCGCCACCAGGGAAGCCCAAGCCTGCTTTCTTATAAAGCACTATTCCCAGACCCTCCTCCTTGGCCATCAGAACTGCTCTCTGAGGTCTCAGTTGAGTGTCCATCACCGTCTGCAGGAATTCTTCTTAAGAGACTGTGCCTTTGGCCTTCCCTCTAAGAGATGAAGGGAGGGAAGAAAGAGGAAGGCTGCTTGTTCTTTCTGCTGAGGTGTCCAGTGAGTGATAAGAGAAGCTCTGGAATTAAATGAGTTCGCAGGAAACACGGCTTTATTCACTGTGTTCTGGTCTGAATTGTGTTCCCCCCAAATTCCCATGTTGCATCCCTAAGCCCCCAGCGTGATGGTAATAGGAGGTGGATCATCTTTGCAAGATGATTGGAGTAGATGAGGTCATGAGGGTGGGGCCCCCATGACGGGATTAGTGCCCTTATAAGAAAAAACCCTAGATAGCTTGTGCTCACTCTCTCTACCATGTAAGGACCCAGCAAGAAGGTGGCCGTCTGAAGCCAGGAAGCAAGCCCTCAGCAAAGGCTGAATCTACTGGCACCTTAGTCTTGGACTTCCCAGCCTCCAGGACTGTAAGACATAAATTTCTATTGTTTAAACCACCCAATCTGTTTTTTTATTATGGCAGCCGGAGCTGTTTACGACTTTGGGCATGAGTGTTCTTTCTTTTTTTTTGTTGGTGGTGATGCTTTTGTTTGTTTCACACTTTTTCTTTTGAAATCATTACAAATTCACAGGAAATTGCAAAGGTGGTACAGAGAGGTCACGTGTACCCCTCACGCAGTTTCCCCCACTGGTTACTTCTTTGTAACTACAATATAATAGGATGTCAAAATGAGGAAATTGTCATCTGGACAATATGTGAGTCTGGTCCAATGCCATTTTATTACATGTGTAGATTCCCACAGCCACCACTTCCCTCAAGATCCAGGACTGTTCCATCACCACAGATGGCCCTTGACCTTCTGCGTTATATTCTCACCCACTCTTCACGCGCCCACCCCGCCCTCACTGATAACTCCAGCAACCACAAATCTTTTCTCTATCTCTATAATTTTGTCATTTCAAGAAAGCTACATAGGGAATTCCCTGGTGGTCCAGTGGTTAGGACTCCGCACTTCCCTTGTTGGGGGCTTGGATTTGATCCCTGGTTGGAGAACTAAGATCCCACAACCACTCGGTGCAGCCAAAAAAAAGAATGTTACATAAATGGAATCATACAGTGACCTTTTGAGATTGTCTTTTATCTCAGTATAACGCCCGTGAGATCTACCCAGGTTGCTGTGTGTTATCAACAGTTCCTTTTCCTTGCCGAGTAGTATTCCGTGGCATGGATGGACCGCAGTTTGTCTGACCGTTTACTCAGTGAAGGACATCTGTGTTGTTTCCTGTTTTGGCCTCAAAGCAGCTGCGAACAGTCATGTAAAGGTTTTTGTCTGGACCGGAGTTTTGCATTTCTCTGAGATAAATACACAAGAATGCAATTGTTTAGTTTTCTTTACAAACCACCCAACTGTTTTCCAGAGTGGCTGCACCCTTTTACATTCCCACCAGCAATGTATGAGTGATCCAGTTCTCCACATCCTCACCAGCATTTAGCATCATCACCGTTTTTTTATTTTAGCCGTTCTGGTAGTGATGGCTCACGGTGGTTTTGCATTTCTCTGATGGCTAAATGATTTTGAACATCATTTCACGTGCTTTTTTACCATCTGTATATCTTCTTCGGTGAAATGTAGTCTTCATCTCTTATGCTCATTTTCTGAATGGGTTGTTTGTATTTTTACTGTTGGATTTTGAGAGTGCGTCATATATTCTAAATGCTAGTCCTTCGTCAGATAGGCAGTTTGCAAAATATTTCCTCCCACTCTGTAGCCTGTCTTTTCATCCTTTTTAACAGATCTTCCGCAAGCAAATGTTTTTAATTATGACAAAGTCAGTTTAAAGATATATTTTTCTTTTGTGGATCAGGCTTCTGGTGTCATAGCAAAGAACTCTTTCACCCATCCAAGCTCCAGTTCCTGAAGATTTTCTCCTATGTTAGCTCTGAAAAGTCTTATAGTTCTACATTTTCTGTTTAAATCTGTGGTCCATTTTGAGTTCTTGTTTGTGAAAAGCATGAAGTTTAAGTTGAGGTTCATTTTTATGCCCATGGACATGGCCATTGGTCCTTTCTGCGTTAACTTCCGGAATTATCCATAGAGTTATACAAACTATTTTGTAGAATAGTGATTTGCAAGCGTATCGCTTGATGGTATAACCCACATGTCCTGCATGATATTTACACCAAAAATATATATTTGCTGCCATATTATCCTTTTGCTATACATGAGGGATTTTTCAACACAGATCTCTAGATCACTCATTATTAAACATTAATTCTCAACTTATAAATCTTCATTCCAGAAGCAATTAACTGAGTGGTAGCAGTACAGGTTATTTCTACTTCTATACTGTTTTGTGATTTTTAAGTCTTCTGCACACACAGCCAAGAAGATCCCACAATTCTTTTTTAAGTGGTGTTTGCTGGGTTTGACGTAATTTGGGAGGTGGCGGGGGGCTTGTGTATTTTTTTAATTTCAGGTTCACAAAGAGTATTCTTTCTGGCTCATACTTCTAAGCCCCAATATGCCTTTTTTTTTTTTTCCTTTTTTCTTTTTTTTTTTCTCTTCTCTCTTTGTCCTCTGAGGCATGGGGTTAAGGTCTGGGGTTGGGGGGGGGTTCCCCCTCCTGTATTTTTCTTTTTTATGCTGTCTTGCTTTTGTAACATCCAACTGAAGCAGGGCAGAGAAATCAATGAGTTGTCTCGGCATTGATTTAGTCTATTCCCAGGTGGCTGCCAAGCCGGGAACTGTGAACTGAAAACTTCATTTGGTATCAGATTTTCTTAATTGTTTCTCGAACACTCGCCCGCAGCCCGTGCTTGCTAGAACTCTCCAGAGACAGGTGGCACTCGCAGCCTGAGAGAAAAGTCTTCGAAGACACAAAGAATGGGGGCAGGGAGAGGGGCCTAGGACCTCACCAAATATGAGAAAATGGGCAGCTGTTTCGAAGCCAAGCCTTTGAAACTGCCGGGCGGCTGGTGGTTTTTTTGTTTGTTTTTTTGTTTTTAATATTTATTTATTTGTTTGTTTGTTTATTTTGGCTGCTCCGGCTCTTAGTTGCGGCATGCGGACTTCTTAGTTGTGGCATGCGGGATCTTTAGTTGCGGCATGTGGGATCTAGTTCCCCAACCAGGGATCAAACCCAGGCCACCTGCATTGGGAGCACAGAGTCTTACCCACTGGACCACCAGTGAAGTCCCCTGCATGGCCTTTTGCAGAAAACTGCAGGGACCTCTGTGCCCGGGCCCAGCTGCCTCCCAAAGATGTTTCCAGTTACTTTCCCATCAAGTAGCAGGAGGAATCTGCCATTTAGAATACAGAATTCTTTTTTTTTTTTGCGGTATGCGGGCCTCTCACTGTTGTGGCCTCTCCCGTTGTGGAGCACAGGCTCCGGGCGCGCAGGCTCAGTGGCCATGGCTCACGGGCCTAGCTGCTCCGCGGCATGTGGGATCTTCCCGGACCGGGGCACGAACCTGTGTCCCCTGCATCAGCAGGTGGACTCTCAACCACTGCACCACCAGGGAAGCCTAGAATTCTTTTTTTTTAATTGAAGTATAGTTGATTGACAGTGTTGTGTTAGTTTCAGGTGTACAGCAAAGTGATTCAGTTATACATATATATATCTATATATTCTTTTTCAGATTTTTTTCCATTACTGGTTATTATAAGATATTGAGTATAGTTCCCTGTGCTATACAGTAGGTCCTTGTTGGTTAGAATATAAAATTCTTGCTTGGAAGTTGGTGTTTCTAGAAGCCAGTATGCTTCTAGATTATAAAGGACAGTTTAAGCCCAATTAAGATAGTCACTTGATATGTCATAATGAGTTTCCTTGAAAAATGACTTTCAACAGGTTCTTAACTATCGAGTCTTGTTCATGGACTTCCCTCGAGGGTCCTTACGTTCCCCCAAGGGCTGATGGGGTTGTGCTTGTGTATCAGAGGATTTATAGACTGCAGGTCACTCGGGAGCCTAAGTACGCTAGAAATGAGCCCCTATTAACCTGAACTTTGTGGCGTGGGGTCTGTTGTCCAAGTAAAATCCCAAAGTGGGATCATCGTAGCTGTCACACCAGCTTAGTCGTCTGATTTGCTCACAGAGACCACTCTTCAAGAAACCGAGGCAAAACAGGTTTAAAAAAAAAAAAAAATCATGAGAACAGGCTGCTGTTTGTGGCTAAGAACGGGTGTGTTTTTTCCTCCGGGCCAAGAACTTATTCCATTTTCACCGTTCACTTCTCATTGTCATTCCTGGCTCTCCTCTGGGTCCCCTCTGTGGTGGACCGGTTGTCGCAGCGGGCCAGGAGCATGCCGATCGATGGCACCTCTCAGCGGTGGGCAGACGGTGCTAATTAAGCTCCGAATCAGGTTCGATGGCTGTGCCGACAGCACAGCCCAGATCCCAGTGACCCACCACCCCCTGTCTGCCTCACCATGGCTGTCTGGTTTAGGAAAACATGAGGGCAGGATGAATACAGATTCCTGTCTGTCTCAGAGCCAGGGGCAGCATGACTAAGTCATACTGGGTGTGAAACCTACAAAGCACTGGGCTTGTTCTGCAGAAAGGTAACCCTTCTTCACAGGAGTTTATCCGCTGAACAGCTTTAACTGAGATATAATTCACGTATCATACAATGCACCCATTTCAGTGTACAGTGCAGTGGCTTTTAGTGTATTCAGAGTCACTGCAATCAATTTATTTTATTTTGTTTTATTTTATTTTATTTATTTTTGGCCATGCTGCACAGCTTGGGGGATCTTAGTTCCCCAACCAGGGGTCGCACCCAGGCCCTCAGCAGTGAGAGCGCTGAATCCTAACCACTGGACTGCCAGGGAATTCCCCCTTTTTTTTTTCCACAATCAATTTTAGAACCCCCAAGAGAAACCCCATACCCATTAGCTGTCACCCTCCAATGTCCCCAAGTCCTAGGCACCTACCTATTGATCTACTTTCCGTCATTGTGGATTTACCTATTCTGCATGTTTCCTATAGATGGAATCCTACACTGCGTAAGAGGTCTTGTGTGCCCGACCACTTTCACTCAGCAGGATATTTCCCGGGTCCATCCACATCGGAGCATGTTTCAGCATCTCATTTCTTCTTTAGATGAATGCTGTTCCATTGTATGGATGCAGGATTCTGTCTTTGCAAATTCACCTACTGGCTAAAATGTATTTGTAACCCTCCAATCAGTACTTGTGGGGTGTTTTCACAGTCACATGCAGAGACACTTGCGGTGAAAAATGTGAGTCACTAAGGCGCACGTTCCCAGCTGAGGTTGAACAGGCCGTGCCCTGCATTCTTGCTTCAATTCATACTGCAAACACGTGTCCTTTTTTTTTTTTTTTTTTTTTTTTGCGGTACGCGGGCCTCTCAGTGTTGTGGCCTCTCCCGTTGAGGAGCACAGGCTCCGGACGTGCAGGCTCAGTGGCCATGGCTCACGGGCCCAGCCGCTCCACGGCATGTGGGATCTTCCTGGACCGGGGCACGAACCCGTGGCCCCTGCATCGGCAGGCGGACTCTTAACCACTGCGCCACCAGGGAAACCCCAGAATTTCATTCTTTTTATGGCTAAATAAAACCCCGTGAAACAGTGATTTCTTGGCACCTGTTTTGTGGGAGGCACTGTCCTCCATTCTACTGGGGAGACAGACAGTGATTAGAATAAGTAAATTATATCATACGTTTAGGGGGCTAGTTCATCATTCTTTTAGCTGGAATTCTACCCCTTGTATCCTTCTGAGTCCAGTTGTACCTGGGGCCCCTAATCATGACCCCCAAGACACGAAAACCTCAAAGTGTCTTCTTAATCATCCAAGGAAGATCTAATTCCATTTATCGTAGATTTAGCATTACCGATCATTTTCTAAAACTTCTCTGGAGCCAGTGATTCTTAGAGGGTGTTTAGGGTGACTTTTCCTCCCGTGGGCTGTTTGATTAAAGCAGAATCCATCTGACTTCAGGCAGGACCTCGGATCACAGGAACAATCTGTCAGCCACACCAGGATGCCGGGCAAAGTCTTCATTTTAGCATTTGTCCCATATTTGTACATCCAGATCATAATTGCCTGGGTGGAGTTCACTGGACGTAGAAATGCCAGGAAGTGCCTGCCCTGGACCGTGGAGGCCTCCATTTATGATTTTCACCATAGCAAACGAGTGTTGGTATGTGAACGAACAGCCTTGTCACCTTTGTCTACTATGATAATAGCCATTGTTAGCTATTTATGATCACAACATCAGGATGTTTGAGGTCACCGACCAAATGGCATCACGTAGTCTCCATGCTGCTCAGAACCAGAGTCCCAACTACTTTCCTTGTGTGACATAGAGAAACTGGTGGGTGGGTGCATTGGGGACCCAGGAGCCGTGTCAGGAAGGCCACTGGACAGATTTCTTCTTTTTTTCTTTTTTCTTTTTTCTTTTTTTTTGGCCATGCTGCTCAGCATACGGGATCTTAGTTCCCTGACCAGGGATGGAACCCGTGTCCCCTGCATTGGGAGCGTGGAGTCTTAACCACTGGACCACCAGGGAAGTCCCCAGATTTCTTTTCAAGGCTGCTGTTTGTCTTAGAGCAAAGCTTTCAAATGTGGCTTTCACCCTGAGAATAAGTAAATTAGCCAAGCGGCCCGTCGCAACTAGGCTTGACTTAAATGGTCGACTTGTCAAATAGGAGGAGGAAAAGAAAAAACAGCTTCATTAATGACAGCCTGGCTTTCCAAGAGCTGCATCTTTCCATCGATGGGGAAGGATCAGTGGGTACAATACATCTGAACATTCCAACTCTTTTTTTTCTCTTCACTACATATTTTTTAATTTGAAAAGGTAAAAATTACATTCACATTCTTTAAACACTTATTCTAATATCACATTATTTTTTTAAATAATTTGACTCTTTGTCTCTTACTTGTGTTCAACATCCTTTCTATTCAATATCCAATCTGATGCTAGATTTCTGTTTTTGTTGTTGTTTGTTTTTGTTTTTGTTATGTGTGTGTATGTATGTGTTTGGGTGTATGTGTCCAAAATCCAGTACAAAAATCATGTACTTCAAGTATAATTATAATAGATCAATACTTGTCTGTAGATTATGACCTTAATAGAATATACAAATTCTTGCTAGTACCGAGTATGAAAAAACTTGCAGATTTGAATCAGGTAGTCCTGTGAGTGAGGTCATGGGCTTTCATTTATCAAATATAAGTGGCACTGGACATTGTACATATCTTCTTAATTCTCACTGTCCTTATTTATCAAGGGGAAGATAAGATTGCATACCTTGATACTTATTGAGAGGATCGAATGAATTAACATAGAACATATGGGAAGAACATATTCAAGTATATGATCTACTGGAGGTAGTTGGCATCAACAGTAATATCCCAACTCTTAACGAGCAGATGAGGGCAGACAACCCTTCGGGGCCCCTGTTGTGTGTTAGGTTGGTTTACGATCGCCTTATAATATAGGATCAGGGCCTCTCATCAACCTTGGGAGTCAAATTCTATCAGAGCAATTACGAACAGTGGCGCGTGCGGCCAAACACCAGAGACCCCATGGTCTCTGCGTCTCAGCATCATCCTGACAGCCGGTCTCAGATTAATTACAATCGGAGATGTGTGTGATGTCGGCACAAGCTCCCAATCCGTGATCTTAAGACTCTTTGCGGTGGATGTAAACTGCTCTTTGCTTTTTATCCCCTACCAAGACGGAGGGGTATGGGGTGGAGGAGTTGTCGTGTTGTTCTTATTTTCCCTGCGGAGAAAATACTGTGCAATTTCCACACTAAACGGTCACAGCGGGGACCAACTTCCTGCCCTCCATACCCAAGGCTTCAGCCAATACAGTAAGAGAAGCAGCTTTCCATTTCTAGAAGGATCACCCCCAGGGCTATAAAAACGGTCACAGCCCGGCCGGGTCTCAGCGCCCCCAGCGTGACCATGGGGAACACCCACTCCAAGAGCAGCGAGGGGGCCAGCTCGCTCCACGGCCGCCCCGAGCTCTCGTTCTACAGCTCTTTTCCCAGGAAGTGGAGCGAGAACGTCTTTCTGGATAACGAGCTGCTGACCTCCAAGATTCTGTCCGTGCTGCAGCCCCAGTCGGAGCGGGGCCTCCGGACGGGCCACCTCCGCTACCCTGCCCACTTCCTCAGCACCAGCTCTGTCTTTGCCTCCGTCGCAGCCTCCCTGAAGGAGCACCCGAGGGCCACCCTCCTGTCCGATGGCAGCCCGGGCCTGGCCAGGAATGTCGGCATGACGGTCTCGCAGAAGGGGGGTCCACAGCCAGCACCCAGCCCGGCGGGAACGGGGACGAGACTTGGGTGAGTCGGGTAGCCCCTCTGCCACAGGGGCTGGCGAAGGGAGGGAGCAGGGGTGGCGTTCCTCAGGGACCCCGAGGGCAGCCTCTCCGGAAGGAGACCCTCGGTGGGGGCAGTAGTGGGGGTTGGGGAGAGCCCCACCAAGCGGCAAGATTGCTGTTAACACCTGCTTTGGAGATTCACTCCTTTTCCTTTTTCAAAAATGATGTGTTCTGGGGGTCCTCGGCCATTTGGAGCCAGTTTGCTTCCTGCTCTTGAAGGGCCCTTGGACAGGGCTCCTCTGTGTCCTCCAGACGAGGCTGGAAGCCCACTGAGGTTGCCGCGAAGTTTGTGTCCTGTTATTCATGCCTTAATCCGATTTTCCTAGGACTTTGAGGTGGTTCTTGTAATATTGCATTCAGCAGCGTTCAGGTAGAAAACCTCATGTAAAAAAAAAAAAGTCACTGCAGTGATCCTTGGATGAGTCGGTGGGGAAAGGAGCTGATTTTCTTTTTCCTCTAGAAAGGATTCTCCCTCCAATCTCAAGTGGGAGTGAGGCTGTGTCCACCCTACTCTGGCCAGAAAGAATTCCAGGGGTTCCTGAGGGCTCCGGTGGCCAGGAAAGGAAGCATATAATGAATGCACCCTTAGAATGTACTTGAACATTAAATTGAAGTTAGTTTGGATGGCAGATATAGGGAACAAACTAGTGGTTGCCAGTGGGGAGAGGGAAGGGGAGAGGGGCAAGACAGGGGCAGGGGATTAAGAGGCACAAACTACTATGTATAAAATAGATAGGGCTTCCCTGGTGGCGCAGTGGTTAAGAATCTGCCTGCCAGTGCAGGGGACGTGGGACATGGGTTCGAGCCCTGGTCCGGGAAGATTCCTCATGCTGTGGAGCAACTGAGCCCGTGCGCCACAACTACTGAGCCTAGAGCCCACGAGCCACAACTGCTGAGCCCGCGTGCCACAATTACTGAAACCCGCATGTCTAGAGCCCGTGCTTCGCAACAGAGAAGCCACCACAATGAGAAGCCCAAGCACTGCAACAAAGAGTAGCCCCCGCTCGCCGCAACTAGAGAAAGCCCGCGCGCAGCAACAGACTCAACGCAGCCATAAATAAATTTATTAAAAAAAAATAAAATAGATAAACTAAACAGGTATATTATACAACACAGGGAATATCGCCAGTGTTTTTTAATAAGTATAAATGGAGTATAACCTTTAAAAATTGTGAATCACTATGTTATACACCTGTAACTAATATATTGTACATCAACTGTATTCCCCCACCAAAAAAGGGCAGTTTTGATGGAAGAAGACCTGATGTCACACTGACAGATAGTCTCCTAATTTTCAAAATGTTCTGTGAGTTAAGGCTTATGTTGATAGCCAGAAAGTTCTCAAATAGTATCTAATCAGATTGAGTAATAACGTGATTTGCCTTTGTAGAATGTGTGTGCGTGTGTGTGTGTGTGTGTGTGTGTGTGTGTAATGCAATTTTTTTAAATGACTGGTTTTATGATTTCCATTTAGACCAGTCACAGGAGAGATGGATGAAACCGACACAGTGTCTCTGAAGTTCAAGCAGGCAGCCGATGACTCTCTTTCACTTACATCTTTGAACACTGACTCCATCTTTATAGAAGGTACCGTCACCTCGATTCTTTCTCGGGTGTCAGGTGGTCTCCATTCACTGGGAGGCACCGGGACCCACATCCGGGCATCCAGGCGGCACAGACAGGGGCAGCCCCAAGCCTGCCAAGGCCCCGGGCCCCTGAGCAGCGGCCTCCTATCCTTCCCTCAGACCCCTACACTGCCTCGCTGAGGCGTGAGATCGAAGCAGATGCCCACGAGTTCGAGGCTGAGTCCTGGAGCCTCTCCGTGGACCCCGCATATGTGAAGAAACAGAAGAGGGAGGTGGTGAAAAGGCAGGATGTGCTCTATGGTAAGGAGGCCTGCCACGCCAGCCCTTCCATTCCTCCCCCTCCCCCTTCTTCTTTGTCTTTTTCTCCTCCCCCTCCCCCTCCCTCTTCTTCTTGATTTTTTTTTTTTAATTTATTAATTCCATCTGGGAGCCAGGGCTCCACTGCTAACCCTCCCTGAGACTGTGTGGCCCACTCCACCTACTGCCCCAGGGTAGCCCTGCCTTCCGGGCCGGGAAGGAGGTGGCCGGACGGTGCTTTGTGAGAACCAGTCCCCAAGGACAGGAATGACCGAATGCCCAGTCCTGACTCGTCCTTACCTTGCTGGTGACCCCGGGAGAGAAGACCGCCTGGGCCCATCCCAGTCATCCCTGGTGACCACAGACAGTCCCGGGCCTGGTGGAGGTTTTGGAGGCAGGTCCCTCTCTGCATGTGACTGTAGCACTGCTCCGGGGTGGGCGCCCCTTCCCACCGGCTGTTGGAAAACCTGGCCGTGGGCAGCCGCTGTCCTTATATGGGATGTTGCAGTCGCCGTGGAAACCACATCTCCCAGGCACCGCTCATCCCTGGGCTGGGTGCCCCCCGTGGGCCCCTCCAGGCCCCCAACACTGCTCAGTGGTTTCCACTCACCAGTGGACACTCACTTCCTTCCACGTTTTGCACACTGAGCTCCCTGCCAGGGCCAGAGCAGGTTGGGGTGTGGGTGGGGAGGAGAGCCTGAGCCCGGCCAGGAGTCCTGCCTGGGGGGGGTGGGCAGTGCAGTCCGTCGCTTCCCTCTGGGCAGCCCTGTGTCACGCTGTCTCCGCTGCTGGGCAAGCGCAGAGTCCTTCCAAGCCCTGTGGCTGGCGACCCTGGCCCCGGCCAGCGCCACTGACTTCTGTTTCATCTCTAACAACTTCAAGGCCTTGACTTAAATGGCAGAGGAACTCCATCACAAAATCGAATCTTTCTTTGCCTTTAACAGTGAATTAAAGTCCTCCCTGGAGCTCCCCTTTCCCCATCAGTTATAGTCTGGGGCAGGTCTCTGACATGCAAGTTTCACATCCCAGGGCGGGGTGTTGGTCAGAACAGTCTTCTTGTTTCAAACAGCCTGGAAACATCTTCGGTTGACATTAGGCAGGAACCCCTCCTGTGCATCTGAGGTCCCAGCGCACATCCCGGTCCTGTCTTTCCTGATGTGCTTCCACCCCTCGCTGCCCCCTTAAGCTGGGCCCCCAGCACTGCTGGGCCGGGGAAGACAGGAAGCCTGGCCCCTGGGCTGTCAGACCACCAGGGCGAGGGCTTCGCGGAAACCTGAGAAGCCAGCCTGGCCCGTCGCGGGACAAGGGAGGGCCAAGCCGGGGCGTTGGCCCCGCACCACTAAGTCCCGCGTCCCTGTCCGGGCAGAGCTGATGCAGACGGAGGCCCACCACGTGCGGACGCTCAAGATCATGCTGAAGGTCTACTCCAAGGCCCTGCGGGAGGAGCTGCAGTTCAGCCCCAAGACCGTCAGCCTCCTCTTCCCGGGCGCAGACGACCTGCTGGAGGTGCACGGCCACTTCCTGTCTCGGCTGAAGGAGCGCCGTCAGGAGTCCCTGGAGGAGGGCAGTGACCGCAACTACATCGTCCAGAAGATCGGGGACCTCCTGGTACAGCAGGTAGGCGTGGCCAGGGCGGCTCAGGGCCTGGACCAGCCCCTACCCCGTCTCTTTCCTTCCAATGCAGAAAGAACATGCCCCCCATTGACTGAGAGCCCCAGCCCCCAAGGACTGAAGTCCCGGCTCCTTAACAGCCACGCATCGTGCCACCAGCCTAGAAACAGAGACCTAAATGGCGAACGCACTCGTCTAGACACTATCCAGTGGGTGTTCTGGGCTTTTGTTTGGTTGGCTGGCTTTTATTTTTTTTGGTCTTGACGGCTGTTTGGTTTTTGGACCAGAGCCATCCATGGTAGGGCCGTTGACCCTGAGCTGACTTCTGAGTGGACTTCTGGGCCGAGACCGAGATTGACAGAGGGGGCCCAGGACCCTTCGTCTGCCCTCGGAGCGCCCAGAGCATCCCAAGTCAGCTAGCTAGGATTCACGAGAAGAAGATGCCGTTCGCTTTTGAATTTTTCTAACATTCTTCCACTTAAATTTATTTTTCTTTCTCGGATTTCGGGATGTTTTACAAGCACCTGTGACTTGTAGACGTTTTCTCCTTTTCCCTTTCGGTACCTTGTGCTGAGACGCCACGTACTGAAGCATTTCTCTGTTTGGGTGCCAGTGAGCCAGATAAGAAAGTGAAATCCCAAGTCAAGTCAATCTGCGTTTTAGCAGAGTCAGGCGAATGAGGTGAAAACGTTCCCTGGCAGTTTTTGTGTTTCCTTCTAGTAACGCCTCCACGGCCTCTCTTCAGTTTTCAGGTGAAAACGGGGAGAGAATGAAAGAAAAATACGGTGTCTTTTGTAGCGGCCACAACGAAGCCGTCAGTCACTACAAGTTGCTGCTGCAGCAAAACAAGAAATTTCAAAACTTGATCAAGGTAAAAAAAAAAAAAAGTATTTATTTTTAATTAAAAACATATCCTCAGGACTTCCCCGGCAGTCCAGTGGTTAAGAACCCGCGCTTCCAATGCAGGTGGCACGGATTTGATCCCTGATCAGGGAACTGAGATCCCGCGTGCTGCACGGTGTGGCCAAAAATTTTTTTTTTTTTTTGCGGTACGCGGGCCTCTCACTGCTGTGGCCTCTCCCGTTAAGGAACACAGGCTCTGGACGCGCAGGCTCAGCGACCATGGCTCACGGGCCCAGCCGCTCCGCGGCATGTGGGATCTTCCCAGACCGGGTCACGAACCCACGTCCCCTGCATCGGCAGGCGGACTCCCAACCACTGCGCCACCAGGGAAGCCCCCAAAATTTTTTTAATTTAAAAAAAAAAGAAGTATCCTCTTTGCAATAGGTTGTTCCCCGTCCCCTCCCCCGCCCCCAGAACTGTAGGCTTTTGGAGAGCTTGGGATTATAAACAACTTGTTATAAGGCAGTGATTTTTCAAGGTTCTGTCTCATTTTTAACCACAAACTCATTCAGAACACAGTGGTGAAAGCTCTGGAGAATCCCCGGGTGTAAAGCAAAGCAGGCCTAGGGTTTTGTTCCTGCCGCAGCAGGGTGGCCCCTGAGATGCCCCTCAGTGGATGACCATGGGTCCTCAGACCGTTGAGGGGACATGAGTGTCCTCGCAAGGGGCCGCCCTGCCCCGGGAACCGGCCCTCCAGAGCCACCCGCTCTGCCTCGGATGCTCTGGCAGATGCAAGGCCTGCCTTCCTCTAAGCCTTTGTCCTTTCATCACCTCCTCCCCTGTCTGGTCCCCATGCATCCCCCGCAGCCCGTGGAATGACCCACACCTGTCTTCTTTCTGCCCAGCAGTGTGCAAGTGCTCAGGGCCCAGGAGCTGAGCCAGTAGTCGGGCAAGACCCCCCCGCCCCCCGCATCCTGGGAGGCACTCCTGGGTCAGGGCTGCTGGGCGCCTGGTCAGCATGTGCCCTGAGGCAGCCCCGGCCCACTGCACCCCACAACAGCTCCACACCTGCAGCCTGTACCCCAAGGACTCTACCCTGAAGTGATATCCAGCAACTAAAGGTCTAGAGTTAAGGATGCAGGGTTGTTAAATTTCACCCCAGGGAACTTCCCTGGCGGTCCAGTGGTTAAGACCCCGTGCTTCCACTGCAGGGGGCACAGGTTTGATCCCTGGTCGGGGAACGAAGATCCTGCACGCCATGAGGTGTGGCCAAAAAAAAAAAAAAATTCTAAAAAGCTTTCACTCCATTATCCTGGCAGTGGGTAGACGTGAAAAGGAGAGGGTCGTTTGGGGGCCTGAGTCCAGTGGTTACGAACTTGGCACTTACACTGCCGCGGGCCCAGGTTCAATCCCTGGTCAGGGAACTAAGATCCCGCAAGCCACATGATGTGGCTGGGAAACAAAGTGACTTCAGGTGACCACTTCTTAGGCTCGTAGCCAGAAGCGTGCACCAGCAGCAGCCAGGGAGCCAGTTCAGAGAGCACCGGCCCAGCCGCGTCTGGAGGGTCCCGATGGCCATCAGCAGGGTTAGGGTCTGCGCGTGTGCGTGTGCAGATGGACAGCTCTCCAGGCGATTCCCATAACCACCCCCCACTCACTTCCCCACCCCCCGGCTGGTTTCTTCCTAATGGGTTCTGCGGGGGCCCACATTTTATAGCAGGTGAGGCCGCCTCTGCCTTTGTGGCCTTTCTGTATACAGCAGGCAGTCCCTGCTTTCAAGTACCTGCAAAGCGGCAAGGAAAAGGTCCCCATAAGCCGAAGAGGGACCGTGAACTGGATATCACTCGATATCCGACCATGAACTGATGTGGCGGGAGATTAGACACCCTCGCAGCATGGCTTTGTTTTCTCCGTTTCATAGAGAATTGGCAACTTCTCCATCGTGAGGCGGCTCGGCGTGCAGGAGTGTATCCTTCTGGTCACCCAGCGCATAACCAAGTACCCCGTGCTGGTGGAGCGTATTATTCAGAACACGGAAGGTACGGTAGCTCTCCTGTCTTGCCCTTAGGTGCTTGGTGGGGAGGAGGGTCTCTGTCTCCCCACCCCCTATTCTAATAGTGGGTTAGATAATCCACTCTGCCATCTGTCCCTGGTTCTCCGGATTCAGCTGGGCTCAGCAGTCACTAACTGAGCTGCCACCTTGCAGAATCCACTGTGCTGGGTGCTAGGGTTTCCAACCAGGGTGCCTGGTCTCGCCTGCCATTACCCGCCCCAGTCCCCGCACAGTCTGGGCTGGAGCAGCCCTCAGTCAGTATTGGAGAGTGGATGAAAAGACACAGGTAGTGCCCTTGCTAAGGTCACCCCTGGGTGACCCACACAGGCCCAGAGGTGACCTCCGTGTCACATACCTGGTGCCATGGAGGGCAGAGAGGAAGGGCATGTAGCCCAGCCGGGGGTTCCCGGAGGCCAGGCCAGTGCTGACCGCACCTCCCTTATCTCCAGGGGATTTGGGTGGTGGGAAAATGCACAAAGTTCCCCTGCCATGAAAGCAGAGCCCTTGGAGTGGGAGGAGCCAGCCCTTGGTAATGGCCGGAGGTGGAGGGAGTCTTTTATGGAGAGCTGGAGGGCAGGGGGGAGTCTGTTTACCGAGGAATGGCCAGCGGAGTTATGCAGGGGCTGTTTTTGCCGCTTAATTTGCACCTCAGCTTCTGCATTCGACAGAAGCTCTGTCTTGGTGAAAACCAAACACTGGGCTGTCACATTTACTTTGGAGAAGGGTTTACATCTCAGGAAATTCGAGTTGGAAGGTGATTCTCAAGGGTCCTCTGGGCAGTGGCCTTGGGACACACCTCCTCGACCCCGTAGCCTGTCCGCCTCCATCGTGTTCGTGGACGCAGACCAAGGAAAGCACTAACTCTGCTGTGTGTGGCAGCTGACTCCGAGGACCACAAAGACCTGACCCAGGCCCTGAACCTCATCAAAGGCATCATCTCGCAAGTGGACGCCAGGGTCAGCGAGTGTGAGAAAGGCCAGCGCCTCAGGGAGATCGCGGGGAAGATGGACCTCAAGTCCTCCAGCAAGCTCAAGAACGGGCTGACCTTCCGCAAGGAGGACATGCTGCAGCGGCAGCTCCACCTGGAGGGCATGCTGTGCTGGAAGACCACGTCCGGGCGCCTAAAAGGTAAAGTCCCGCTCCAGTCACCTCTGCTGGATGCCATCCTGGGTTGGTGGGCGCCATCTTGGATCAGTGGCACCATCTTGGAGTGGTAGACACCATTTGGGATTAGTAGCACCACCTTGGAGTGGTGGACGCCGTCCTGGGCTGGTGGCACCATCTTGGAGTGGTGGGTGCCATCCTGGGTTGATGGCACCACCATGGAGTGGTGGATGTCATCTTGGGTCAGTGGCACCACCTTGAAGCGGTGGGTGCCATCCTGGGTTGGTGGGTGCCATCTTGGATCAGTGGCACCATCTTGGAGTGGTAGACATCATTTGGGATTGGTAGCACCACCTTGGAGTGGTGGATGCCATCCTGGGCTGGTGGCACCATCTTGGAGTGGTAGACATCATTTGGGATTGGTAGCACCACCTTGGAGTGGTGGATGCCATCCTGGGCTGGTGGCACCATCTTGGAGTGGTGGGTGCCATCCTGGGTTGGTGGCACCATCTCAGAGTGGTGGATGCCATTTTGGATCAGTGGCACCACGTTGGAGTGGTGGACACCATCCTGGGTCAGTGGCACCACCTTGGAGTCTTGGGTACCTTCTTGGATGAGTGAGCACTATTTTGGATTGATGGGCACCAGCTGGCACAGAGCCACTGCAGCCTGGCTGCGTCGCGGCTGAAGAGAGGTTACCTGCTGAGTCAGGTTAAGCGCAGAAGTAGAGCAGGAACGAGGTGGAGGTGGTCGTACCAGCACCCTGTGTGTCCAGTGGTTGAGATGGTGTGGTGCACACAGGGAAAGCCACCGGGTGAAGAGGGCACACCGAGTCATTGACTCCTGAACAGAAACCCGGGGTATCAGGACACCCCAGATTTAGCAGAGGCCCCAAGATTCTAAACAACAGTCACAGGCCCCAGTGGGGGTAGAGGATGCCACCTGGGCCACGGACCTCCGTGGCCCCCAGCATCCCACCTGCTGTTTGGGGTGAGCTCCACGCCCTACTTTCAAGATCCGTGGTGTGGTTCCAGACCAGAGAGCACCCGGGGCTCATCCCTGAGTTTCCTGTCCATTTCATGAGCCTCTAGAAACATCCTAACCTGTCCACTGGCATCAGCCTCTTTAAAGATCTTTGGGGGGTGTCGCAGGTAGCCAAACGACAGGATGTACTTGTTCTTAATTTGAGCAGGTGAGTAGCCAAAAGATACAGTTTACAGTTGAGCACCCCCTGCATGCCAGGCACCGAGGCGGGTGGCAGAGGCCCCTGCCCACGTGGGGCTCCAGTCGGTGGGCAGAAGGAGAGAAGTAAACACAAAAACAGTGAAAAGCACAGTAAGTGCTTTAGAGGAACCCAGCAGGCTGCAGCGCGAGAGAGTTCCGTGAGGAGAGGGTGTCTCATTGGGATGGGTGTCTGAACAAGCTCCGCGAGGAGGCGGTATTTTCGTTTCCCGCAGCGCTAGCGCTCCCGTTGGAAACACAGCTCAGGATTTGCACCCACATGCACCAGCTCTGCCGGGTGGGTCACCGCACCATGTCCCTACAGGGACAAGGCTCCGAGCCTGCCGCCACCAGGAAGCTCGGGCATGCGGGCACCAGAGTTTTGCTACGGCAGGAAGCAGGACGCCAGCGTCCAGGGGCTTGGCGTTAAAAGCTGAAACCAGGAGGGTGATGGGGTGGGGTCAGGTTGAAGGGCGCCCGCGGGCTGTGGCACCGGCCTGGGATTCCACGTCTGCCCGGCGGGACCCTGTAAGATGTTTCCTTCTGCGTTCTCCCCTTAGATGTCCTTGCTGTCCTGTTGACGGACGTGCTTCTGCTGCTACAAGAAAAGGATCAAAAATACGTCTTTGCTTCCGTGGTACGTGTCCCGTCCCTTCGCAGAAAGGGCTGCTCGAAAGCTGCCTGCACAGGCCGGGGAAGGGGGTACTGAATGGGCTCCTGTCCAGTGGCCTGAGGCGGCTTCAGGGTCACGCCAACATCTTGCCCAGTTCTGCCCGGGCTCTGTGCCTCCGTGGCCCTTCCCCTCACGGGCGCCCGGGCTCTCACAGGCCTGGGCAACCTCGCCGGGAGAGCCTGTCCCTCCTTCCCGGGGAGCTAGCGCATCGCTGAGGATGCACACTCAGGCAGCCACTGCCCTGGGAGCTATGACCACGTCGGCCCCACGGCATGCTGGTCCCAGCACAGCCGCGTCACGGGAGCCAAGCTGGCCGGGAGCTCCGTGCGCACGGAGGACTCGGGGTCAGGCTGGGATTCCGCCCATCCCACCTGGCCCACGTCCACCGGGGATGCGGCCTCCGCCCCAGCTCACCTGGTTGACCTGTGGGTGCCTGCCATGGAGGGGCTCAGCAAACCCGTTTGCCTCTGGGTTCACCTGGAGAGGAAGGTGGCCTTTGTCACTCAACTCCAGAGTCTCGCCCCTTTCCCAGGGACTTAAACTAGCTTCTCAAGAAGTTTCCAGAAATAGGTCACGCTGTCTTGCCAAACGGTGGTCTCGCCCTGACGCCAACCCACCTCGTGTGTGCTGTGTGTTCGCTCACAAGGGTGATGCGACATCTATGATCTGCTGTGCCGTCCGCTCCCCATGGCCTCCCCTGCTCGCCCTCTGTGTGTGTGTGTGTCCTGATTGCCTCTCCTCAGAAAGACACCAGTCCTGTTGGGTCAGGGCCCACCCTCCTCTTTAAAGACCCTGTCTCCAAATACTGTCACATTCTGAGGTTAGGACCTCGGCATCTGGATTTAGTGGGGAATGGGGGAAAATTCAGTATAGCCCATAACAACCAGTTAAAATTGCACATTTTACTGCTCGGTCAGAGCATTATCTCTTGTCGGACACACCACAGATTGGGAATACTGGCTGGCTCTAGGTGTTTGGGGCACAGGGTTGGGAGGAAGATTTATTTGTCATCACAGCCTGCCTGCTCTTGTATCTTCTGAGATTTATACAGTGTACGTGCGTTAGCAATTATAAAACATCTTTTAAGCACGTTGAACAAGCACATGAAAAGGATGTGAGGATATCATCACGATAGTGTCCGTTTCCCCCAGGTGGCAAAACCTTTCTGCTTTGAATTGTTGGAGGATAAGCAGGGTGCACGCCTCCCCCGCTCCCCCCCAAGTCCCCTTCCCCGCCGGCTCATGGCTCCACGGCTGTGGGGCAGGTACAGGGTGACCCTCCCCGCCCCACCTCTGTAGGACTCCAAGCGCCCCATCATCTCGCTGCAAAAGCTCATCGTGAGGGAGGTGGCCAACGAGGAGAAAGCCATGTTTCTGATCAGCGCCTCCCTGCGCGGGCCCGAGATGTACGAGATCTACACCAGCTCCAAGGAGGACAGGAACACCTGGATGGCTCACATCCGAAGGGCCGTGGAGAGGTGAGAGGGGCCCAGGTGGGCCTTCCCTCCACCGACGGCTGTGCCCCTGGCTTTGGTGGCTGGCAAATCAGCAGAGACCTTGGAGCACCTGCGAGGGTGCCGAGGGTCGCAGGCGGAAGACCCCTTCGCTTTTCCCCTCCCTGTCGTTCCACCTCGGTGCTCTGTCTGTCCCCTCATCTAAGGGCAGACAGAAGACGCCATTCAGCCCCTTCCGACAATGGCTAAAAAGGCCCAGATGTCTGTGGCTGGAGGATGCGGGGCCCGCAGCTCTGTATTAGTGGGCTGTCCCACTGACACTGGGGGCTGTCCTTCCTCCTCGGGCCAGGGGACCGCTCAGGACCCCAGCCCTGTGGCTTTGAGTGATGCCTGGCTCCTGGTCCACCGACAGACGGTGGTCTGGTCCCCATGCCCAGCCTGCTGCTCCCTCCCTTTATGCCCAGAAGCTTCTCAAAGCTTTCGTCTTCTTCGAGCCCCCTCAGTACTCGACTTCGGCTCTGCTGGCTTTGCGGCGTCGTGTCGCTGGGAGGTCCCCAGGGAACGAACTGCTCTGTCTCCTCCTCCCCCCACCCACTGCAAGTTTGCCAGACATTTAAAACCTGTGGCCGGTTACGTCCTGACACTTTGAGACTGGATGCTTGCCGACGGCTGTGTTTCTGTCCTGCGCGGTTGACCACTAACAAACGAAAACTCTCAGCACATCAGAGCTGCTCTGTGCAGCCGGGCCTGCAGGCAGACCTCAGTGCTGTTTCAGAGGCAGCCAGTCCGCCCATCTGTCCCCTCTCCCTGCAGCTGCCCGGACGAGGAGGAGGGCCCCTACAGCGAGGCCGAGGAGGAGAGGAAGGTGGTTGAGGCCCGCGCCATGAGGCTGAGGGACTTCCAAGGTAAGGACAGGGTGTGGGGGGCATGGGGTCAGTGTGACCTCGTCTGGTGACTTGGCCCCGAGAGCTCTCCTGGGCCCGGCTGTGGCCTTTCTGTTCTATCCCATCAGAACTGGCCATGGAGCGAACCGCCGCCCAGGTGACCAGGAGTTTGGCTGTGGGCTGTCCCATGTCCTGCGGTTCTGTGGGCCGTTTGCCCTGGGGTAGCGCTCTTCCAGAGGGCGTGTGGGAAAGGGGGGTGGGGCGCTAGGGTTGCTCCCTCGGTCCTCGCGCAAGAAGGGCTCAATAATTCACATACCTTACCAGTCACCCATTTAAAGTGTGCCATGCAGTGGCTTTTAGTGTATACCAAAAGGATGTGCAACCATCACAGTCAATTTTAGGCTGTTTTCATCACCCCAGAAAGAAACCCCATCCCCATTAGCAGTCACTCCCGTTCTTTCCCCATCTCTAGCAGCTGGGAACTTCTGTCCTACTGTCTATCTGTCTATGAATTTACTTATTCCAGACACCTCGTATAAATGGGGATATTTGTCGCTTTGTGACTGGCTTATTTCACCAAGCATGATGTTTTCAAGTTTCATCCCTGCGGCAGAATCTCTTTCCTTTTTAAGGCTGAATAATATTCCATTGTATGGATGGACCACATCGTGCTTATTCTGCTCCCCGGTTTTAACAGATTCCTGTGAGATTTCGGCGAGGTCATTGCCAAGAATCCATCTCAGTACTTTGTGGTCTCAGTCAACTCCCCTCCTCTCTCTCACTCACTGTGATATTTATGTTTAACATAAGTAACATTTGAGCAGTAAGCGCATAAAATTAGGCGGTATGTATTTTATTTCTTTTTGTGGGGAGAGGTGCAAGTTTGAGGGTATTAAGGAATAAAAATGTCCAAAAGAAATCAGGGAGAGAAATCCCACTGACCCCTGAAAGTATAATGTTAACATAGTATATTCATTTCATCCTGTTCTAAATTTTTTTTTAACATCTTCATTGGAGTATAATTGCTTTACAATGTTGTGTTAGTTTCTGCTGTACAACAAAGTGAATCAGCTCTATGTATACATATATCCCCATATCCCCTCCCTCTTGCGTCTCCCTCCCACCCTCCCTATCCCACCCCTCTAGGTGGTCACAAAGCACCGAGCTGATCTCCCTGTGCTATGCACCTGCTTCCTACTAGCTATCCATTTTATATTTGGTAGTTTTATATATGTCAATGCCACTCTCTCACTTCGTCCCAGCTTACCCTTCCCCCTCCCCGTGTCCTCAAGTCCATTCTGTGCGTCTGCATCTTTATTCCTGTCCTGCCCCTAGGTTCATCAGAACCCTTTTTTTTTTTTAGATTCCATATGTATGTGTTAGCATACGGTATTTGTTTTCCTCTTTCTGACTTACTTCACTCTGTACGACAGACTCTAGGTCCATCCACCTAACTACAAATAACTCAATTTCATTTCTTTTTATGGCTGAGTAATATTCCATTGTATATATGTGCCACATCTTCTTCATCCATTCATCTGTCGATGGACACTTAGGTTGCTTCCATGTCCTGGCTATTGTAAATAGAGCTGCAGTGAACATTGGGGTACATGACTCTTTGTGAACTATGGTTTTCTCAGGGTATATGCCCAGTAGTGGGATTGCTGGGTCATATGGTAGTTCTATTTTTAGCTTTTTAAGGAACCTCCATACTGTTCTCCATAGTGGCTGTATCAATTTACATTCCCACCAACAGTGCAAGAGGGTTCCCTTTTCTCCACACCCTCTCCAGCATTTATTGTTTGTAGATTTTTTGATGTTGGCCATTCTGACCGGTGTGAGGTGATACCTCATTGTAGTTTTGATTTGCATTTCTTTAATGATTAGTGATGTTGAGCATCCTTTCATGTATTTATTGGCAATCTGTATATCTTCTTTGGAGAAATGTCTGTTTAGGTCTTCTGCCCATTTTTGGATTGGGTTGTTTGGGTTTTTTTGATATTGAGCTGCACAACCTGCTTGTATATTTTGGAGATTAATCCTTTCTCAGTTGCTTCGTTTGCAAATATTTTCTTCCATTCTGAGGGTTGTCTTTTCGTCTTGTTTATGGTTTCCTTTGCTGTGCAAAAGCTTTTAAGTTTCATTAGGTCCCATTTGTTTATTTTTGTTTTTGTTTCCATTACTCTAGGAGGTGGGTCAAAAAGGATCTTGCTGTGATTTATGTCATAGAGTGTTCTGCTTATGTTTTCCTCTAAGAGTTTTATAATGTCTGGCCTTACATTTAGGTCTGTAATCCATTTTGTGTTTATTTTTGTATATGGTGTTAGGAAGTGTTCTAATTTCATTCTTTTACATGTAGCTGTCCAGTTTTCCCAGCACCACTTATTGAAGAGGCTGTCTTTTCTCCACTGTATATTCTTGCCTCCTTTATCAAAAATAAGGTGACCATTTGTGTGTGGGTTTATCTCTGGGCTTTCTATCCTGTTCCATTGACCTATAGTTCTGTTTTTGTGCCAGTACCATACTGTATTGATTACTGTAACTTTGTAGTATAGTCTGAAGTCAGGGAGCCTGATTCCTCTAGCTCCGTTTTTCTTTCTCAAGATTACTTTGGCTATTCGGGGTCTTTTGTGTTTCCATACAAATTGTGAAATTTTTTGTTCTAGTTCTGTGAAAAATGCCGTTGGTAGTTTGATAGGGATTGCATTGAATCTGTAGATTGCTTTGGGTAGTATAGTCATTTTCACAATGTTGATTCTTCCAGTCCAAGAACATGGTGTGTCTCTCCATCTGTTTGTGTCGTCTTTAATGTCTTTCATCAGTGTCTTATAGTTTTCTGCATACAGGTCTTTTGTCTCCTTAGGTAGGTTTATTCCTAGGTATTTTATTCTGTTTGCTGCAATGGTAAATGGGAGTGTTTCCTTAATTTCTCTTTCGGATTTTTCATCATTAGTGTATAGGAATGCAAGAGATTTCTGTGCATTAATTTTGTATCCTGCTACTTTACCAAATTCATTGGTTAGCTCTAGTAGTTTTCTGGTAGCATCTTTAGGATTCTCTATGTATAGTATCATGTCAGCGGCAAACAGTGACAGTTTTACTTCTCCTTTTCCGATTTGGATTCTTTTTATTTCTTTTTCTTTGATTGCTGTGGCTAAAACTTCCAAAACTACATTGAATAATAGTCATGAAAGTGGGCAACCTTGTCTTGTTCCTGATCTTAGTGGAAATGGTTTCAGTTTTTCACCATTGAGAACGATGTTGGCTGTGGGTTTGTCATATATGGCCTTTATTATTTTGAGGTAGGTTCCCTCTGTGCCTACTTTATGGAGAGTTTTTATCATAAATGGGTACTGAATTTTGTCGAAAGCTTTTTCTGCATCTATTGAGATGACCATATGATTTTTATCCTTCAGTTTGTTAATCTGGTGTATCACAATGATTGTTTTGCATATATTGAAGAATTCTTGCATTCCTGGGATAAATCCCACTTGATCATGATTTAATGTGCTGTTGGACTCTGTTTGCTAGTATTTTGTTGAGGGTTTTTGCATCTATGTTCATCAGTGATATTGGCCTGTAGTTTTCTTTTTTTTGTGACATCTTTGTCTGGTTTTGGTATCAGGGTGATGGTGGCCTCGTAGAATGAGTTTGGGAGTGTTCCTCCCTCTGCTGTATTTTGGAAGAGTTTGAGAAGGACAGGCGTTAGCTCTTCTCTAAATGTTTGATAGAATCTGCCTGTGAAGCCATCTGGTCCTGGGCTTTTTTTTGTTGGAAGATTTTTAATCAGAGTTTCAATTTCAGTGCTTGTGATTAGTCTGTTTATATTTTCTATTTCTTCCTGGTTCAGTCTGGAGGGTTGTGCTTTTCTAAGAATTTGTCCGTTTCTTCCAGGTTGTGCATTTTATTTGCATATAGTTGCTTGTAGTAATCTCTCATGATCCTTTGTATTTCTGCAGTGTCAGTTGTTACTTGTCCTTTTTCATTTCTAATTCTATTGATTTGAGTCTTCTTTTTTTTCTTGATAAATCTGGCTAATGGTTTGTCAATTTTGTTTATCTTCTCAAAGAACCAGCTTTTAGTTTTATTGATCTTTGCTATCGTTTCCTTAATTTCTTTTTCATTTATTTCCTATCTGATCTTTATGATTTCTTTCCTTCTGCTAACTTTGGGGTTTTTTTGTTCTTCTTTCTCTAATTGCTTTAGGTGTAAGGTTAGGTTGTTTATTTGAGATTTTTCTTGTTTCTTGAGGTAGGATTGTATTGCTAGAAACTTCCCTCTTAGAACTGCTTTTGCTGTGTCCCATAGGTTTTGGGTCATCATATTTTCATTGTCATTTGTTTCTAGGTATTTTTTTATTTCCTCTTTGATTTCTTCAGTGATCTCTTGGTTATTTAGTAGTGTATTGTTTAGCCTCCATGTGTTTGTATTTTTTTAGAGTTTTTTTCCTGTAATTGATATCTAGTCTCATAGCGTTGTGGTTGGAAAAGATACCTGATACAATTTAATTTTCTTAAATTTACCAAGGCTTGATTTGTGACCCAAGATATGATCTATCCTGGAGAATGTTCCATAAGCACTTGAGAAGAAAGTGTATTCTGTTGTTTTTGGATGGAATGTCCTATAAATATCAATTAAGTTCATCTTGTCTAATGTGTCATTATTAAAACATCTTGTGTTTCCTTATTTATTTTCATTTTGGATGATCTGTCCATTGGTGAAAGTGAGATGTTAAAGTCCCCTACTATTATTGTGTTACTGTCAATTTCCCTTTTTATGGCTGTTAGTATTTGCCTTATGTATTGACGTGCTCCTATGTTGGGTGCCTAAATATTTACAGTTGTTATATTTTCTTCTTGGATTGATCCCTTGATCATTATGTAGTGTCCTTCTTTGTCTCTTGTAATAGTCCTTATTTTAAAGTCTACTTTGTCTGACATGAGAATTGCTACTCCAGCTTTCTTTTGGTTTCCATTTGCATGGAATATCTTTTTCCATCCCCTCATTTTCAGTCTGTATGTGTCCCTAGGTCTGAAGTGGGTCTCTTGTAGACAGCATATATACAGGTCTTGTTTTTGTATCCATTCAGCCAGTCTGTGTCTTTTGGTTGGCACATTTAATCCATTCACATTTAAGGTAATTATCGATATGTATGTTCCTATTACCATTTTCTTAATTGTTTTGGGTTTGTTTTTGTAGGTCTTTTCCTTCTCTTATGTTTCCTGCCTAGAGAAGTTCCTTTAGCATTTGTTGTAAAGCTGGTTTGGTGGTGCTGAATTCTCTTAACTTTTGCTTGTCTGTAAAGGTTTTAATTTCTCCGTCGAATCTGAATGAGATCCTTGCTGGGTAGAGTAATCTTGGTTGCAGGTTTTTCCCTTTCATCACTTTAAATATGTCCTGCCACTCCCTTCTGGCTTGCAGAGTTTCTGCTGAAAGATCAGCTGTTAACCTTATGGGGATTCCCTTGTATGTTGTTGCTTTTCCCTTGCTGCTTTTAATATTTTTTCTTTGTATTTAATTTTTGATAGTTTGATTAATATGTGTCTTGGCATGTTTCTCCTTGGATTTATCCTGTATGGGACTCTCTGTGCTTCCTGGACTTGATTGACTATTTCCTTTCCCATGTTAGGGAAGTTTTGAACTATAATCTCTTCAAATATTTTCTCAGTCCCTTTTTTTCTCTTCTTCTTCTGGGACTCCTATAATTCGAATGTTGTTGTGTTTAATGTTGTCCCAGAGGTGTCTCAGATTGTCCTCAATTCTTTTCATTCTTTTTTGTTTATTCTTCTCTGTGGTAGTTATTTCCACTATTTTATCTTCCAGGTCATTTATCCTTTCTTCTGCCTCAGTTATTCTGCTATTGATTCCTTCTAGAGTATTTTTAATTTCATTTATTGTGTTGTTCATCATTGTTTGTTTGCTCTTTAGTCCTTCTAGGTCCTTGTTAAACTTTTGTTGTATTTTCTTCATTCTGTTTCCAAGATTTTGGATCATCTTTACTATCATTACTCCGAATTCTTTTTCAGGTAGACTGCCTATTTCCTCTTCATTTGTTTGGTCTGGTGGGTTTTTATCTTGCTCCTTCATCTGCTGTGTGTTTCTCTGTCTTCTCATTTTGCTTAACTTACTGTGTTTGGGGTCTCCTTCTCACAGGCTGCAGGTTCGTAGTTCCCGTTGTTTTTGGTGTCTGCCCCCAGTGGGTGAGGTTGTTTCACTGGCTTGTTTAGGCTTCCTGGTGGAGGGGACTGGTGCCTGTGTTCTGGTGGGTGGGGCTGGATCTTGTCTTTCTGGTGGGCAGGGCCGCATCTGGTGGTGTGTGTTGGGGTGTCTGTCAACTTAGTATGATTTTTGAACAGCCTCTCTGCTAATGGGTGGGGTTGTGTTCCTGTCTTGCTAGTTGTTTGGCATGGGGCGTCCAGCACTGGAGCTTGCTGGCCATTGGGTGGAGCTGGGTCTTAGCGTTGAGACGGAGATCTCTGGGAGAGCTCTCGCCAATTGTAATTACATGGAGCCGGGAGGTCTCTGGTGGACCAATGTCCTGAACTCGGCTCTCCCACCTCGGAGGCTCAGGCCTGACACCAGGCTGGAGCACCAAGACCCTGTCAGCCACACGGCAAATAGTGGTAGGAGGCCAACATCTAGAAAGTAGGGGCCCATCCACTCAGCCTCAGGGCTGTTCCAATGTTGTCGGGGCTCTGCCAGTCCCTCGGGGCTGGTTCACCTCTTCCCCAGTGTGTCCTGTTCTAACTCTTATTTCTGCCGGAGGGTAATAAAATACATGCCCTGCACAGATGCATCTCCATGGATACCACAGAATCATACAGGAACGTCTCCTCATCACCCTTTCCTGACAAGAGTCTTAGTGAATTAGAAATAGATGTTTCCTTCACCAAGATCTCCTTTATTGTCTTGGACCAAAAGCCAATCTCATCCTTCACACTGGACCATCAGGGACACTCCCATCAAAATCAGGAGCGAGGCAGGGCCCCCCACTCCCCACCCCCCACTCTCACCATTAGTATCTTCCTCCTGGACGTTCCAGCCAGGGTAGTAAGGGAAGAAGCGGAAGTAAGAGATCACAACTGGTAGGGAGGTGGCAGAATTATTTTTTGCAGGTGACATGATTATCTGCCTAGGAGATCCTGTAGAATCAACTGGAAAACTATTTGAAATGTAAGAGAGCTCAATAATTTAGCCGAACGGGACGTGTATATTTATACTAGCAATCACCAGTGAGAAAGTCTAATAAAATAAGTCGTAGTCATGGCAGCAAAAAAAAGGTATAGGGACTTCCCTGGTGGTCCAGTGGTTAAGACTCCACGCTTCCATTGCAGGTGGTCCGGGTTCAACCCCTGGTCAGGGAACTAAGATCCCGCATGCCTCGTGGTGCGGCCAAAAAAAAAAAAAGTATAAAACCCAGAGACTTGTAAGAAGATTAGAAAACTAAGTCTTAGAAGGCTCTCAATTTGTCCCAAACTAATAAAAATCAGCCCGTTATGGTCCTCCCCCATACCCCCCCACCGTGTTTGATTTTTATAATTGAGGGAAACAAGCTGGAGACAGGGCCACACCCTTGCCTGCTTGTTGGGAATGTTGGACAAAGGGAGAGGTCCAGCTCCAGACAGGGCGTGGATCAGCAGGGTTCCCAGAGGCCCACCTGGCCCTGTGAGGCATCCTTACACCAGCTCCTGGGGGAAACTACCCCGGAGGAGGCCGACCGCCACGCCCATTGCCACTTTGCAGAGCGACTTAACATTAAAGACCAGCAGATCGCCCAGAGCCTCAGCGAGAAGCAGCACATCTACCTGGAGATGGCTGAGATGAGCGGCCTTGAGGACCTCGCCCCTGCTCGGCTCCTCTTCCGGGGAGGGGACCCCCCCGAGAACCTGCAGGGGGAGCTGCTTCTCAAGTCGGCCATGAGTGAGAGTAAGTAGCCACCAGCCCTCGCTGAGCGCCGGCCCGCCCTCCCTGTGCTGCCTGGTGGGCTCCTGGGAGACCCCAGGCTGGGCACACAGCCCCGTGCGGCCCACAGGCCACCCTATCTGGGCACGATTCTGTCTGCTTCTATTCTGCTTAGAGCTGGAAGGTCCTTGGACCCAGTTGGGTGCAGACCCCTCGCTGCAGATTTAAAGTACCATCTCCTATTCACTCAACAAACACTCCCGGTGCTGGACCTGGGGGTCTCAAATTGACTGAGATGGTTCCTCTTCTCTGATGAGTGGGTCACTGATGCTGTCCCCAGAAAAATACACACATACACATTTGGTGGGTCGTTTCAGGGGCTCCTGGCCGCACAGCCATGGGAGGGCGCTGGCCGGTAAGCGGCCCGCTTCCGGAGCTGATAGGGTCCTTGCGGAGCTCCTGGAAACTTCCACGCAGCTGCTGAGCCCCATGCTAGGCCAGGACATGTGCTCCTGCTGGGCAGTCAGGCAGGAGGGCCAGCACTGTTCTTTCAACGGCAGACGAGACAGACACAGCCCTGCCCTCCAGAATTTTCCATCAGAGTGAAAAGGCCAGAGGGCTCCCGCTTGGACTGTGCTCCTGCTCAGCCTTGCTCCCTCCGGCCATGCCTCCCATGTCTCCAGTCACCACTGTCCTTGGGCTCCCGAGACCCTCTCATGTCCTGTGCCTCGGCCTAGAATAGTCTCCCCACCTTCTCACCTGGCCAAAGCCCGTCTGTCCTCGAGCACCTTGTGTGACCAGCCTTGCTCCCCCAAGGCCACCTCCCATGGCCCCTGACCTTCTGTATGACTGTCAGCACACAGACAGTGGCCACACCGAGTTCCCTCCTAGGCCCAGCGCAGCCCCAGGCCCAGGACCTGGAGCGCCCCGAGGTCCGGCCTCGTGTAGATACAGATTGGCACATCCTAGGTGCAGTACCTGTGTAGGGGGTGCACAGAGTCAGAGGGGGTGACCGGACACCCTGCGAGGCCGTGGCCCAGGTCCCTGCACCCTGCTCTGATGCCCACGACAGGGCCGCAGGGTGACTTGGTTCCCCTCCATCTCCTTCCACAGTCGAGGACATCCAGAGCCTGATCTGCAGGCGGCTGGGCAGCGCCAACGGCCAGGTGGATGACGGGGGCGGATCCTCGTCCCCAGCTCGGAGGGTGGAGGCCTCCGGGGGCTACGACAGCCCCGGCAAGAGTGAGTGGCGCCGCCTCCTCTCGGGGCTGGGGCTTCTCGGGACCCCAGGAGGTCGGCGGGTGCAGGAGGATGTGCAGTTTCTTAAAACGTTCCCTTCACAAAGCATCCTTGGCAAAGCCCAGGCGTTTGCTGTTCAGCATCTCTGCTGCTGATTCCCCTCAACCTTCTATAAACTCTCTGGGGTCAGGGTTCTGGAACTTTCCAGGGGTGGTGAGTCACGTTCTGACAGCAGCACCCAGGCCAGTTCCTGCTGCTAGTCTCTGTGCCCCAGATGCCACCCTTTCTGCCCAGGTCGGAAGGCAGCAGCCTGGCCACGATTCCTACCCAGGCTGGGGGCAGGGTGGGGAACAGGGCATGCAGACCCCTCGGGACCCGCAGCATCTCATGCACCTGGCTTGGGGTTTCAGATGGCAGTTTTCAGAAGAACGTCTGCAGCAGCAACCCCAGCCTCCGAGACTGGCAGGGCGCCGCGGGCAGCCCGGACTCGAGGCTCGGCGACACCCCAGGGGCCTCTGAGGAAGCATCGCAGGCGGTACGCTGCCTCCTTGGGATGTTCCCGAGCTCCATACAGAGGGCCCCAGTGCTTTTAATTATCGTCAGTGAGGGTGAACAGCCTGTGCTTGGCTTGTCTGGTTTTTCCGTCTCAGGGCAAATAGTGAGCAGCGTCGTCCCGGTTGACGGTGACTAGTAGTTAATGTGCAGATTGACATGTGGCCAGGGGACCCTCCTGGTTCCTCCTGCAGGCCCGGGCAAGGGCGGGGTGGGAGGCAGGGGAGGGGCGGGCTCAGGGCGGCGGCCTCAGTAACAGGTGAGAGCCACCATGCGGGGACCACGAGCTTTCAGTCTGCACAGGTGTCCTGCCCCGCCCTGCCAGCCGGATGCCGAGGTCACTGGCTGTTCCCTCCTCTTTGACTCAGAAGTCCCACACTTGCCAAGCGCTGGGGTCAGAGTTGGAGGCCGGCTGCCTCTGGCCACCTCTGAGGTCTGAGGCCTGGGCTCCTCCGACAACCACCCGCTGCCAGCCCACCCCCGCAGCCAGGCTCAGAGCCTCCCACACAGCGGGCCCAGCCCGCCCGCCGCCCACCGCCCTCGCACCTCCCGGAGGCCACCCTGCACCCACCCTGCGCCCTCAGTTTCCAGACACCAAGGCTGGCACACGTCAGACGAGCAGGCGGGGGCCTGTCCCATGCTAAGGGGATGCCTTAGTGATAATACGCGGGTCCCGCTCGAGCTGGATTGGCCCTTAGAAGCTCTCTGAGCTGTGATGCCGTGTTTCCACAGGCGGAGGCACCAGGTGCTGAGCCCAGCCCCCGGCTGCCCGCCCTCCTGGAGTCGGAGGTAAGCGTGGGCTTGTGCGTCCCCCCCGCCCCCCGGGGCCGCCACGGACGCCTGGCGGGGCTTCCTGCAGAGCGCCAACGTCCCTCTCCCTCTCTCAGCAGCTCGTCCGGCGGATCCAGACACTGTCCCAGCTGCTCCTCAGCCTCCAGGTACGTGGCTTTCGGGGAGCGTGGCAGGCCGCATGTGCCCTTCTCCGGGTTGAGGCTGTGGTCTGGGGGAAGACCGGGCTCTTCCTGAAGCCGGCCGCTCACCGGCCCTCTCCTCCCCCAGGCGGTCATCGCCCAGCAGGACAGCTACGTGGAGACGCAGAGGGCGGCCCTCCAGGAGCGCGAGAAGCAGTTCCGGCTGCAGTCGACGCGCGGGAACCTGCTGCTGGAGCAGGAGCGGCAGCGCAACTTCGAGAAGCAGCGGGAGGAGCTGGCGGGCGTGCAGAAGCTGCAGGGCCAGCTGCGGCTGGAGCAGCAGCGCTGGGAGCGCGAGCGGGAGCGCGAGCGCCAGGAGCTGGGCCTGGCCTCGGCGCTGCTGCGGCAGCGCGAGAGCGAGGCACTGCGGCTGCAGGAGCAGCTGAGCCAGGAGCGCGAGGAGCTGGAGCGCCAGCGCCAGGCCTACCAGCACGACCTGGAGCGGCTGCGCGAAGCCCAGCGCGCCGTGGAGCGGGAACGCGAGCGGCTGGAGCTGCTGCGCAGAGTGAAGAAGCAGAACACGGTGCCCGGGGCGGCCGGGGCGCTGCCGCCCGAGGTGCTTGCGGAGGTGAGTGCCGGGGGTGTGTCCTGGGCCCGCGCGGGCGCGTCTGTGGGTTGTGAGTGCATGAGCACATGCGTGAGTGTGTATGTGTTTTGGGGACAGGCGGTAAATGGCAGCTCCGTCGGGCCAGCGTCAGCCTCTGCCCAGATCTGACCCTCCCAGCTAAGAAGCTTCCGTTAAGCCACCCCTGACACGGGAGCTGGGCGGGCAGGCAGGCCAGGTCCATCCATCTCCAAAAACCCCGCCCTACCCGGGAGCCGCGGCGCCATGCAAATCTGCGGGGCGTGGCCCCTTGTCGGGACACGGAAGGGCTGCCCGCAGGAGCCAGCGTTGGTGTCTTCTGTCGCTCTTTCAGGCCCAGCCCCCCAGCCACACTCCCAGCTTCAACGGGGAAGGGCTGGAAGGGCCCGCGGCCCTGACTAAAGCGCCACGGCCCCGGGTGAGCTCGCTGCTGTCTGGTGCGGGGCCTGAGTACGCAGAGCGCCCCGAGGTGACCCGCAGGGACAGCACCCCGGCTGAGGGTCGGCCAGCCAAGAGCGATGTGCCCATCCAGCTGCTCAGCGCCACTAATCAGATCCAGAGGCAGGCGGCCGTGCAGCAGCAGATCCCCACCAAGCTGGCCGCCTCCACCAAGGGCGGCAAGGACAAGGGCGCCAAGAGCCGGGGCTCCCACCGCTCGGAGAGCTCAGGTGAGTCGGGGCCTCTTGGCAGCCCCCTCCCTACCTTGCCCAGGGCCCGCCTGGCCCCTCGCCTTTGGAGGGGGCATTGGGAGGAAACCCCAAGGCACAGCTGGTGAGGCAGCTGAGGCTGCCCCCTGCCCCCCCCACCACGTGGAGGTCTTTTCATCTCAAAGAGCAAAAAAATGGAAACATCAAACCTCAGCTCTGTTCCCGCCTTGGCCCTCAAACTGGGATCAGGGACAAGGGAACGTGCTGGTGATTCAGAAACGAGCCTTGAAAACCTTTGCGCAGTTAGTCGCCCAGGGCGGGAAGTCGGGCAGGAGGTTGCACAGTGATCGCTGCTACCGCTCCCCCACCGAGCCCCGCCCTGCACTGGTCCAGGTGCTGCCAGCTCTGCTGATGTCCTTGCTCCACCAATGGCACACGCAGCCCTTGCACCAGAGCACCCTGCAGCCAGTTGGCCCTGGTAGGGAAGGCCCATGGGGAGAGTCCCTGGGACATTCCTGGGGAGCAGGGCCTGTGTCCCAGGACCACTGGGCAGCCAGGGTCACAGGGCCTCTCATCCAAAGGTTGAATGACTCCAGGGCCTTCTGTGGTCGGGCAGGGGTGTCTGCCCTGGATTTTGTCACTGAATTTGGGGCCTAATGTCTGAGTGGGGTCTATCCCTGGGAACGGGCGCTGGGGAAAGTGTGGGCGAGAAGTGGGATGAGGCCCTGGCCCAGGTCCGCAGAGCGCTCCTGTGCCTGGAGCGAGGCTGAGCACCCCAGCCGGCACCTTCCTCCCGCTTCCAGCCTCATTTGACCTGAAGCAGCCGCTGCTTCTCAACAAGTTCATGGGCAAAGAGGAGAACGCCTCTCGGAGCCGCCGCTCGCTGAGTCCCGTCCTGCGCAGCTCCACACCCCCCCCAGGTGAGCCGGCCTGCACCCCACCCCCTGGCACCCACGGTGCCTGGCAGCTGCTGACACCCACAACCCCCTCTCCTCTTCCAGACTCCTGCCTCCCAGCCCCGACCCCAGTCCCGGCTGATGTCCCCAACGAGTACTTCGCCCTCAAGGCCTGGGGGGCATCCTTCCCACCCGTGGCCCTGTTCTCCACACCACTCGACAAGGAAGAAGCCAGCAAGGAAGATGTCATCTTCTTCTAGGGGGCGTGGCTCGGGGTGCAGACCCTTCCCTGTGCCTCCACCGTCCGTGCTCTCTGGGGACGCGCCCCCCGGCCCTCTCCCCTTCCCAAGTAGGCCTCTGCCAACCACCACCAGGCCGGGGCAGCGCTGGCCTGCCATCTTGAGGCTCTGTAGGATTAGCAGTGGTGCCTGGGCAACTTTGTAAACTTATTTTTTCTAATACAAAAAGGAGAGTTTTTAATGGAAGGTTGAACCAAAGCTAACCCACGGAGCTGTCATCGTAGCGCCCCATTTGGGTAGAGGAGAGACCAGCTCCAGGCTGTGTTTGCAAGGTAGTGACCAACTGTGGTGGTTCCACCTAGAGCATGACAACAGGCCAGACCCTGGCCTGAGGAGATGCTGGCCCAGGCTGGGCTCCATGGCCACCAGGAGACCCTGGAGCGAGTCATTATGGCACCAGAAGGGGCCCAGTGGTGTTGGCTCTGTCCACAGAATCACGCAGAATTGACTTCCATGAATGGGTTCATGGGGAACCTCCAGGCCAAGACGTGAGCCCAGCCAGGGGTGGCACACAGCTCTCCCGGGACAGGGCCACAGGGCTGGGCAGCCAGAGAGGTTGGCTGATGGCTTGCCTGGCGGGTCCTACAGGTGCAGAAACTCGTCCTGAAAGGGGCTGACCTGGAAGGGACTGACCGTAGCTCATTTTAATATGGTGGAGGTTTTTAAAACCTGCTCTTGTCAAACTCGGTGCTTTCCCAAGGCGCCTCACCAAGGCAGCATGGTTCTGTGGGCCTCTCGAACACCAGGCGCCCAGGAAGCCAAGTCCAGAGCTTCAGCCAGGGCTGGCACACACCTGAGGGTCCCAGCTGCAGGTGGAGGGTCCTCCACCCCCATGAGATGGGCCAGTTGTTCCAGGGCTGCCAGGGAGTAGCCCCTAGGGCTGGTGTCCCGAGCCGATGGGCAGATGCTGGGACAAAGGGCAGTGGGGCGGAGCGCTGGAGGGACCCATGTGGCCTGGGTGGTGACTGTTGCCAGCAAGCGCACAGACGGCCGCCTCGCGGGCACCTCACGTCCAGTGAGCTGTCGCAGCTTATTGTCAACAAACACCCAGGAGGAGGGAGGGCCACCGGTCCAGCCTCGAGGCGAGGCTGTAGGTGTCGGGGATGGCGTCGCATGTCCATGAACAGTCCCAGGGTGGTAACTGGGTCAGACCCACGTTCCAGCTCTGGCCAAGTGCAGGCTTGGGTGCCAGGCGGGGCGGCGGGGCATTCCAGCCTTTTCCTGCACCCCAGGCTCCCCAGTGGAACCCACAGCCCAGTACCTCCCGAAGCATTGGCGGGAAGACTGAGTCCTGGCGGAACAGGCGCCCAGGCACCCGGGGTGAGGTGACACAGCAGTGACAAGGAACTGACAGTGGTTCCGGACCGCTCCTGAGCTGTTTCCTGCCCCTCTGGGGACCTCCCCCACCTCGCACTTGCCCAAGGGCCTGCGGCATCAGCGAGCAGCGGCCTCCCTGCCCCAGGACACGTGCCATGTCGGTAATCAGTGTTTGTGTTTTGTACTGAGACGCATCAGAGCACTTTAGAAAAGTTGTCTTTTAAGTTCCTGTCCTGTTGTGAAGAGGACATTGCTGGGCCGTGAGCCCCACCCACAGATCCGCTGTGACCCTCCCAGAGGATTCCTTGGGCGGTCAGCAGCTCGAGGCCACGTGGATATCAGCAGCCGAGGAGATTTCTGGGTGGTGCCAGCAGCGGGGGCAGCACCGTGGGCACATCTCACCAGGACCCCAAGGTCACTCCCGGGTAGAGTCCAGTCTTACTTGTAAAGTTAGGGGTCGAGCAGATGTTCCTATTTCTGTGGGATCTGTGCCCGTTAATCGTGACCATGACCTTAGTCCACCCAACAATTATTTTTACAATGACAGCAGCATTTCCTCACTGTGATGTATGTCGGAACCGCCCTAGAACTTAAGACCTGATTCTAGCAATAAACGTGTCTGAGATGAGCTGAGCGGAGTGGTGGTTCTTTGGAGTTTTGTTTTAGGATCACCTGCCCAAAGGTCGGTGCTGCAGTGTGCTTTCGGGGTGGGGGGGCGGGGAGGAGCGGAGCCTCGGACCCTCTGCTGCACTAGGCCTGAACACCAGGCCCAGGGCCTGCCTGTGATGCCCTGTCCCTCCCATGTGGGCCCCGGACGCCACAGCAGTGCTCTCTGCCGCTGTCACCTCTCCTGCTGGGTGCACTGCTCCCCGTGCCCCGAGGCTGGGGTGGGGAATGTAGGGAGGCGGGGACACCTCCCAAGCAAGTGACAGCACCTTCCCCCCGCTGGGCACCAGCTCAGACCAGTGGTTGGATGGACTGCACAGACAGCCCAGGCCAGGTAGCCTTCTCTGTTCCCGGTGAGGACGCCCCAGACAGTGATTCCATCTGGACAAAGTTGGAGGCAGTGCCAGTGCCAAGGTGGCTACGGTGGCCCCCAGGGGGAGCGCTGACGAAGCCAGGGTGCGGAGAACGCCGCCAGGTCCTCCCGCCCTGGCCGGTCCCCTCCCACTTAGGCCGCCCCTGTGGTCCTGGGGCGTCATCCTCCTCGACAAGGCGGGGCCCCTCAGCCTCCCTGCTCCCTGACAGAGCACGTGCTCCCTGAGTCCCGCCCCGGGGCCGGTCCCCTGGAATTGTCTTGCTTCACCCCAACCTGCAGCCGAGCTGCCAGCCCAGGGAAGGGCACGGGGCAGGAGGTGTGGCCACATGACAGTTGGAGCCGGCTCCTCGTCGTCAGCCCACCCAGCTGTGCCTGAGGCCGTGCAGCTGCGTCCTCGCCCCGCTGCCCAGGCTGCCCAGGCCCGGGGGGGACGCCAGCCTCCTGGGGCACCTGTGACCTGCCGTGTTACACATCCAGGTGTTCACGTGGTCCCCTGACAAACACGCTGCCTTCCAGGTGTTAATTCACCGAGTCTCCCGACAGGTAGGCAGGTGCTGCTCTGACCCCCACCCTAATGTCGCTGGTGTCTCTGGGTGCTGGGAAGGCAGAGCGTGCCCCCCTTTACCAGAGGGAAGAGGGACCCCCTCCCTCCTCTTCTCCCTTCCCCTAGCCCAGAGGGAGCGCCCCCGTTGGATGGGGCCAGGTGGGGTCCCTGCACCCACCCCAGCTCTTCCTGGCCACGTACCTTTGTAAAAGAACAAAATGTGGTTGAAAGCACATGAGGCTTTAGGGACTGTAAACACCACCGGTCCCCGGTGCTTCTGAGTTGTGAGGGAGAGCGCCATTCCCTCCGCTTTCCCACCAGGACTCAGATGTGGAGGGTCACAGGCAAGAGCCAGGGGCAGATGTGGGCCGCCCGCCACCCACCAAGGCCACCCGAGGCCACATGCCTGTGGCCTCTCAAACGTCAGACTGGAAAACAAGCTCGTCCTGTCCTGCCTGCCGTGCTTTCCACGAGCTGGGAGACAGGAGCCTCGGGCGTCTCCAGAGATGCTCAGAGCCCACGAAATGCTCAGACCAGCCCTGAACGGACAACGGCAGCTCTGGGTCCAAGCGTTGGCTGTGAGATGCTTCGGCCATGACAGGCACCCCGTGACACCCAGGAGCATGAGACCCAGGCACAGCCTGGTGGAGGCAGCATCCACGGCCGGGGTGTCCGAGCCCGCGGGGAGGGAGGGCCGCCCTCCATGGCTGAGGGCCACTCAGGGTCAGCGGGCTGCACTTGGCAGCATCGGAGGGGACCACCGGCCAAGGATGCTCCAGAAGGCGGGCAGGGAAGTGTGGTTTCCCACTGCAGCTCCAGCCCGCGGGAGGCTGAACCCAGGCCCACAGGGGCACCTGCACACCCTCCCTAAAATAAGGCCCAGGGGCACCCCCGCCCGCCCGGGAGAGAGGGCGTGTGAGTGAGCGGACAGGAGGGACCGGGGCGTTAGGAATAAGCTATCACACCTGGCCTGGCACCAGCACCACCGCCTTTAATTGATTCTCATTTCACTTTCTTCAGGCCCACCTGGCGCTCGCCATCCCAACCCGGCTCCCCTACTCGCCTTTTGGATACAGGACTCCAGCCTGCAGGTGCCTGTTCCACTGCACCGAGTCTCTGGGTCTACCCACTCCGCCCACACACACCCGCCCCTTTGGGGGCTCATGCCCCAGGCTGCTCTGCGCATCCTCTGGCCGCGCCCCCCCACACCCGGCCTTGATCTGCTCAATTAAAGACCTGGCCCTTCCTGGGCGATCGCTGCTCCGTGGCAAGGGCTGCCATCAGGGTTCCGGCTCCCCAGTCCGTCAGGGGCGGCATAGGCCTGGCCGCCGGCCCCGACTGCCTGGTACATGCTGAGGAGCGAGGAGATGGTGCCCAGGAGGCCCACCAGCCACGGGGGGAAGCGGCCGGCCCACAGGATGCCCGGAGGCAGCCAGTGCACCGCGTTGGCCAGGTCAGCCAGGTTGCTCAGGAGGGTCAGCGCCTCCGACCGGATCTGGGCCTCCACGGCCCTCCGCTTGCCCTGGGGCAGCCGGCTGTGGGAGCAGAGTTGGGGGGTGCTCAGGGAAGGCCCGGGCACCCCCCGCCCACCCGCAGGGGCAGGGCAAGGAGTGCTGGGGAGGGAGGAGGACTGGCAGGGCTGCGTCCAGGTCACACTCGCCAGAGGTTGCCCACGGCGGGAGCGAGAGTCTCAGGTCTACACCTCCGTCCTCCTGAACCCGTGGAGCTGGGCAGGGATGTGGGCAGCTTGTGGGCCTGTGCTGGGCGTGGCCCTACCCCGTGTTCTCTCCCAGGATGAGATAGTGACTGACCTTGGTCCTCAGCAAACGGACTCCATCTCCCATCATCCTCCCTGATGGGGGCACGGCCGTGAAGGCTCAGCCCTGGAGTCCTGGCTCTGCCATTTCCTGCCTAGGGGGCCTCCAGCTAGCCTCAGTTTCCCCATCTGTAAAAGTGCTACATCCACCCAGAGGCAGCAGCGAGGCCCCTCAACGTGGCACACATCATGCCCCCCCAACAACGGGGCCTGCACAGGGCGGGGCTGATCGCTGGTGACTCTGAGCACCTCCCTGGCTTGGGGAGACCCTCTGGGGTACCCAGCCTGCAGGAAGAAGTTGGCCTGTCTCCTGGGCGAAACCCCGGACGTTGTACCTGGTGAGGGCTGCCCAGGGGCTCCTCAGCCTCTGTCTCAGCTTCAGGACCATCCACAGGGACCTGCAACACCACAGAGGATGGGGTTGGAGAAGCCGGGTGGGGTGCACAGGGGCCTGAGAGGAGGCTCCCGCCTGCCACCGTGGCCACAGGTTCCCTGTAAAGTTTGCCAGCCTCGCCAGTGGGTGGCTCCATCTGTCCTGCGCCCTTCTGGAGCCCCAGAGCAGCCGTGCCTCGGAAGCTCCTGGGGACTCATCCCTAAGGCAGGCCCCCCACCTATTTGGGTTGCAGGTTTGGGAGCGTCCAGGGCTTCTGACCTGGCCAGTCAGGCTCCAGCCCAGCCTCTGTGGACCATTGGCCCCAGGACCACAGCTCAAAAGAACATTGTGCCACGTGCAGGGTTGATGGCCCAGCCGGGATCCACCCCTCTGTGGATGAGAACACCGAGGCTGGCCCACAGCTGGCCTGGGAAAGCTGTTCCCCTCCCTGCGCCTTGGCTGGCTCACCAGGGAAATGGGGTCCAGATGGGCGCCAGGCCTGTCCCCTCCCCACACACACGCACCCTGGACACTGGCCAGACCTGTCTGAGGTGAAACTAGATGACCTTCTGGGCCCCGAGGGCTGGCGTCTGCAGACTGAGGAAGCGGCCATCAGATGGGCATCCTCTAGTGCTCCCTGGGGACTCTGGGGCCCTTGTGGTGTCCAACCAGGCTGCTCTGCACAGCTCTTGCACCCTGCAGCCTGGGCTGTGGGCCGTGCAGGGATGTGAATGTGCCGACTCCCACAAGTTGGAAGGCTGACCTCAGCCAGACTTCCTGACTCAGAGGTCCGTCCAGCGCCTGATCACATCTTCCCAGCCACTGTGTACCCATCCAGGTGACATGTCCCCTGAGGGGACGGGACAGAGGGCAGCACCTGCAGTGGGGTCAGTGGCTCTGCATCAGAGCCACCAGGGGGGACTCAGGCAAAATGATGCTTCTTGGGCCCCCAGACCTGAAGAATCAGAACCTCTGGGAGCCTGGACCAGGCACCTACATTTCAACAACCTCCCACATGACTCTCCGGCACCCTGGGGTCTTAGGAACCCCTGGTCATGATGAGCACCCACTAAATGCTTCCCAAGCCCCACACCCTTGCTCACATCACATACAGAGAAATGAGGGGAAAACTAGAAGCTCTAAAAATGAATGGAATAACAGGCAGAGCATATTCACCCTAAAAATGGGATTTTTAGGGCAGTGAAAATGTTCTGTATGATACTTCACCGGTGGATACATGTCATTATACATTTGTCCAAACTCATAGAGCAGGCAACACAGGGAGTGAACCCTGATGTAAACCATGGACGTGGGGTGATTATGCTGTGCCAGCGTCGGTTCATCAATTGTAACAAATGTGCTCTGGTGCCGTGTGGATGGTAGGGGAGGCTGTGTGTGTGTAGGGGGTACGTACATGGGAACTCTCTACTGCCGGCTCCGTTTTGCTGTGAACCTAAAACTGCCCCCCAAAAAAAGTCTAGTAAAAACAAGGGAACCAAGGCTGCCCCTTAAGCAAGAATAGGAAGTCTCTTGGGGCCGGAGGTCACAAGACGCCCTGAGGAGACGCTGCAGCCTCAGAGCAGCCATAGCCCAGCCCAGGCAGCCCAATCACGCGGGGAAGGCCAATGCACAGATAGACGGGCCAGCTCCACGACAGCCACTGTGGCTGCGAGGGGAGCTTACATCAAAAAGGAGCTGCAGGCTTCCCTGGTGGCGCAGTGGTTAAGAATCCACCTGCCAATGCAGGGGGCACGGGTTCGAGCCCTGGTCCGGGAAGATCCCACAGGCCCCGAGGCAACTAAGCCTGTGTGCCACAACTGCTGAGCCTGTGCTCTAGAGCCCGCGATCCACAACTACTGAAGCCTGCACGCCTAGAGCCCGAGCTCCGCAACAAGAGAAGCCACCGCAATGAGAAGCCCATGCACCGCAACGAAGAGTAGGCCCCGCTCGCTGCAACTAGAGAAAGCCCGCGCACAGCAACAAAGACCCAATGCAGCCACATATATACATACATACATACATACATAAATAAAATTTTAAAAACAAAATACAGATGGAGGATGGGACCACGAGCCAAGGACTGCAGGCAGCCTCTAGAAGCTGGAAAAGGCCAGGAAACAGGTTCCCCCCTGGAGCCTCCAGAAAGGAACTCAGCCCTGCCCACACCTTGATTTTAGCCCAGTGAGACCCATTTTGGACTTCCGACCTCCAGAACTGTTAAGATGATCAATTTGTGTTGCTTAAAGCCGCCGAGTTTGTGGAAATCTGTTTCAGCAGCAACAGGGGACGGATACAGTGAGGTGGTGAGGAGGAAAAGCAGAGGAGGCAAAGACCCCCACGCCTCCAGCCTGTCTTCCCGTCAGCCTGGGGATCTCAGGTGTTCCCTTCCAGCCCCCTGGCGGGCGGCAGCGCTGCTTACCTAGCAATCCCCAGGAGCAGGGAGAGGCCCCAGAGGGCTGTGCTCAGTGTCCACCATGGCGCAGACTCCACGTGGAGGATTTTGGCGTCGGCAGCCCAGGCGACGTGCTCACAGGGGTAGTAGAGCTGGTCAGCCAGGTTGCCCAGGACAGACACGCAGCGGACAAAGATGGCCTCATCCTGAGGGACCGGGAGAGATGGGGGGATGGGCCTGGGATCAGACCTACCCACTGCCCATGTTAGGCGCCCAGGCCATGCCAGGTGGCAGTCACAGGGCAATGTCCAGGCCTGGCAGGCTGACCTGTAGCTAGCACTGCAGGAGAAGAAAGGCCTGATTTCTCAGCAGTGTGGTCAACATTGCCCAGTGGAGTGGCGAGTCTCAAGTCAGCCGCTCAGTGGAATCCCCCAGGGAGTTTCAAAAACGCCACACCCAGCCCCCAGCCCCAGGGATTCTGCCTCACCGAGGAATTTTTTTTAAGTCCCCGGGTGATTCCCGTGTAGGACAACTTGGGACACCCTGCATCAGAGCCTTCCTAGCTCCTGTGCGTGGGTGTCTGGTACAGGACCCTGAGAGGGGAGCAGGGGGGGCAGCCCCACAGGGACCCCTGAGCAGGCAGATCAGGGTAGCCAGGTGGGCTGCCACACACCCGGTGCCAACTTCCAGCAGGCACTACGCTGCAAGGCTTGGGTCACCTCCCCCAAAGCAGAAAGGGGTCACCACCCCTGCAAACAGGCAAACTGAGGCTCTTAGAGGAAGCTGCCAGCTGCCCCATCTCATACAGGGATGGGCCTCAGGCTGTTGAGTTGCAAATCCCATGCCCTCCAACCCCGAGTCCTGAGCCCCTGCCTGCACCCAGCGAGGCAGGGCCAGTTGAGGCTGCCGGAGCCTCTACCCTGGGCTCCGCCCCTCAGGGTCCGGCCCCCTCAAGGCCTCCAAGCTGGTCGGGTCGCCAGCCAAGTCCTTCACTTCTCTCCCTTTAACCTCGTCATCCTCACTGCCTGCCATACCCTCTGCCTCTTCTCTGTCGTCCCAGGAACCCCGCCCTTCCAGCCAAGGCCCCACCAATGCTCGCTGCCCGCCTCCTTCCTACTGGCCAGCTGTGATCCTGCCTCCCTCTGGGTTCTTAATCCCACTCCAGCTCCGCCATCCTGTCTGGGGCCTTCTGGGGTGTTCTGGCACACTTCACCCCTCCGTGAGGACGGGGCCTCCCATCCCCACCCCAACGTGCTCATTCCGCTGGTGTTTCCTGAGAAGCAGCAAGGTCCGGGCCCTATGCTGGGGAGGAGATTCTCACCGGGGCAGGAGGTAGGAGCCGGGGGGACCAACAAAAGAGGTTCTTGTTCTGGCCAAGGGACATAGGAGGTGCAGGGAGCCCCCCACCCCTTGCCTAGGGACTCAGGGGAGTCCTCACAGAGGAGATGGGGGGATGCACAGGAAGCTGAAGAGATGGGTGTCAAAGCAGGAGGAAAGTCCAGGGAAACACTTGAGATTGGGGATGATCAGGCCACGGGCACTGGGGCAGAATGGGGGAGCATCTGAGTAAGTGAGTCAGAGAGGGGCAGGGCAGCCCAGGAAGGGGGCATGACTCAGCCAGGCTGGCCCAGGGCAGCTTCTCAGCCCATCCCCTGGGGGGCACAAGATCGTACCACCACCCAGGCCGGATGAGGAACACTGCTCTAGACCCACTGGTGAAATGATGAGGTTCTGTTGTAACAGCAAGATGTAACTAATCTACATGTCCAACAGGGGATCAGTTAAATAAATCACCATCGGGCTATATATGTGTACTATACTATGTGGCCATAACGAAGGAAGAAGCTTCTTTTGTTTTTTGTTTTTTGTTTTTGTTTTTGACTGCACCATGGGGCTTGCTAGGATCTCAGTTCCCCGACCAGGGATGGAACCTGGGCCCTCAGCAGTGAAAGCATGGAGTCCTAACCACTGGAATGCCAGGGAATTCCTGGAAGGAGCTTCTTTTGGATTGATATGGAATGACCTCCAAGTTGTACTGTTACGTGAAAAAAGCAAGTGGCAGAAGAGTGTAAATGGCATGCAACTATTTATGTAAGCAATGTGTATTTGCCTGTGCAGGTGCAGGAGATCTCATAAAGGAAACACAAGAAGCTGACAACAGTGGCTGCCTCTGAGGAGGAAAATTGGCGGCCAGAGGGTCAGGAAGGAGAGAGACTTTTTAATTATGTAGTCTTTAGGGATGTGCAAACGTATGAGCTAATTTTTTTAATTAAAATTGAAATGAGAACATCTGATTGTCTCCAAAAGAAGTAAAATTGGGGACTTCCCTGGCGGTCCAGTGGTCAAGACTCCACACTTCCAATGCAGGGGGCGCAGGTTCCATCCCTGGTCAGGGAGCTAAGATCCCACATGCTGTGCAGTGTGGCCAAAAAAAGTAAAATTGAGAAAAGTAATAAACTGCCCACATGATTGCCTTTATAAAGACCAGTCCATAAGACGCTGACTTCCCGGGATCCACGCCCCCTCCCTTCAGCCCAATGCGCCCTGTTACCTCTGCCCCAAGGCCGTACTGCTTAGTGTAGACAAACATGGCCACGTCATCAAAGAGTCGCAGGACGGTCCTGCAGTGGCTGAGTTGGGAGGACAGTGCCAGCAGGCGTGTCCCCACTTCTGACCTGGCAGGACATTGTTCCACCAGGACCCCGCCCACCAGCTGGCAGCAGTACCCCAGCGTTCGGATCTGTGGGAAACCAGAAGCAGTCAGCATGGCCCTGCTGCAGGACTGAGCTGGATCCCCCCTGACCTGGCCATGGACCCCATAAGATCAAGTGGGAGGACGAGTCTCAATCAACAAACTTCCAGTAAAAGCCAAAAGTTGAAAAGGAAGCTTGTAGATGGGATAAATGGAGACACATGATGTCATTGTCCTAAAGGCCCTGGGAAACTAACAGAGTATTGGCTCATGTCACTGAATGGCACAGTCTTTGGAGACATATGTGATGGGGACAAGAAGAAGAAACCCCCATTTCCCACCTCCTGGATCCTCCTTTTCCCAGCATGTAGGAGGGCTAGGTGGAAATGTATTGAATATATTTGCATCTACCTGGCTGCACCAGATTCTGTGACTGGGCTGTGGATTGGGAAGGTGACCAGGCCTCAACCCAGTGGACAAAAGGATAATTTGTTTTTATTACTTTAGTGAGAAAGAACCCAGTGGCGATTTGGGGCATGGTGAACTCGGTCTGCATCACCACCCTTATATCTTTATTTCATCTGCTTTTCAGAAGATACTTTTTCCTGTTGTTTTATATATTATTTTTACTTGTAATTCCTTTTCAGCACCTTTGTAATGGCAAAAACGCTGCAATTTAAATGTCCAGCTTGGGGGCATTTGTTAAAACCTGAACACCCAATCATATGGGATTTGGTTGGAACCTGAATGCCCAGCTACTGGTACACTCCCTAGTACAACCTGAATGCCTACCTGTAAGAGACTGATTGGGACAAGCTCAGAATCTGACCTCAGGGGCCTGGAAGGAACAATCTAAATACCCAACCAGAGGGGATGTGGTCAGATCCTAAACATCCAGCCATAGGGAAAGCCCTGCAAAATCTTAAATCCCCATATGAGATTGTTTGGGACAACTCAGGGACCAACTACAGTGGCCTAGTCCGATCCTACATGTCCAGACATGGATTTGTTTGGCGTGGAAATGTCCAGCCAGGTTGAATTGGCCAGAACAACCTAAGTGCCCAACTATAGGGGATTTTTCAGGATCCAAATGTCCTGCCAGAGGGGACCCTGCAACATCCTAAATCCTCATACGATATTGTTTGGGACACAAGGACCAGCTACAGTGATCTGGCCGGATCCCAATGTGCAAACGTGAGGATCTGGTTGGTACTGTAAATGTCCAGTCACGAGGGGGTGGCCGGAACAACCTACATGTCCACTACTCGGGGACAGGGCCTCTGCCGTGGGGGATCGTGAGTGACCCCGCTCCCTCTCTGGGCTCAGTGTCCGGGTCTCGGGGCTTTGGCCCGATTCCGAGACCTCTGGCCGCGCTCCACCCCAGCCTCACCAGGCGGTCGCGGCCCCTATAGGACTCCAGCTCCGACGCCAGACCGCTCATGGCCTCCATGGCGACTCCGCCGTAACGTCACCGTGACGTCAGCGCGCCGCGCCAGGGGGCGGGCCCGGCACCAGGCTGTGCGCTCCCGGGAACGTTCTGCGCAGGCGCGGCCGCAACTGTTTGTCGGCTCCCTGCCTGTTTGTCTGCTGCTGGGAGGGAGAGAGTTTGCAGCCTTGGGGCCGCCACGTGTGCGCTCCCCAGGGCCTGTGCACCCAGGTGGACCCTCGGAGTTAGCTACCCGTGTTTTCAAAGGTAACCAAAAATATTCCAAGCAAAAGCACCAACCTGTTTGCCGTGGTCCAAGAAGGGAGTTCTCTAATTTTCCTGCTTCACCCTTTCTGTATTGTCTACTTGTCTGTAGGGAGCATGGATGGCTGTTGTCATATCATGTAAGGCATTTTTAGAAAGTCAAGGAAACTTTGGGGAATTCCCTGGCGGTCCAGTGGTTAGGACGCTGTGCTTCCACTGCAGGGGGCGAAGGTTCAGTCCCTGGGACTAAGATCATGCATGCATGCATGCATCGTCTTAACCACGGTGTGCAGAGTCTTAACCACGGTGCCACCAGGGAAGTCACTGAGTTGTATATCTTAAAATGGTGAACTTTTTGTTATGTGAATTTCACCTCAATTAAAAAAAAAAAAAGGAAACAGGCTATGCCAACTTTTTGAGAAAATGTCTTTTATTTTTTTGACCGGCTAGTCCATGCAGACTGAACAAAATTCAAAAACTACAAAACAGTGCAAAGGTGAACATTTTAATCTCTTCCCAATGACAACCAAAGAATGTTGCTCACTGTCTGGCTCTACAAGGACTGAGTCATTGGCAACTGCAGTCACTGACCTTCATCACACCGACGGGAGTTCAGGGCCGAAGATCAGGAATGAGGCTCTTTCTGCTCGGGGGAAACTGGCAGGACTTCAGATAGATATTTTCAGGACAAATTTTTTATGAGCCTGGATTCTTGCATCTTTCCAAACTAAGAAAAGCACTAAAATCATTAACTGCGGTATTTGTTCCTTGTGACCAGAAGCCACCTTCTCCTGAGATGTGTGATTACACATACCCTTCTCCAAAATCACACCTATACTGACCTTCCCCCCACCTTTTCCTCAGAGCTGTCTGAGGCTGTGTCTAGGGCTACAGTCCTCAGTAAATCCCTCAATAAAATGGAAACTCGGGCTTCCCTGGTGGCGCAGTGGTTAAGAATCCGCCTGCCAATGCAGGGGACACGGGTCCGAGCCCTGGTCCGGGAAGATCCCACATGCTGCGGAGCAACTAAGCCCGTGCGCCACAACTACTGAGCCTGCGCTTTAGAGCCCGCAAGCCGCAACTACTGAAGCCCGTGCGCCTAGAGCCCGTGCTCCGCAACAAGAGAAGCCACCACAGTGAGAATCCTGCGCACAACAAAGAGTAGCCCCGGCTCTCAGCAACTAGAGAAAACCCGCGTGAAGCAGCAAAGACCCAATGCAGCCAAAAATTAAATAAATGAATAAATAAATAAATTTATTTTTAAAAAAAAGACTCCGCACTCCCAATGCAGGGGGCCCAGTTTCAATCCCTGGTCAGGGAACTAGATCCCATATGCATGCTGCAACTAAGAGTTCACATGCCACAACTAAGGAGCCTGCAAGCCGCAACTAAGGAGCCCGCCTGCTGCAACTAAGACCCAGAGCCACCAAATAAAAATAAATAAATATTTTTTTAAAAAAGATGTACAATTCAGTGGCATTTAGTACACTTGCGTGTTGTACAGACATCCCACCTTTAGAGTTTTAAAATGTTTTCATCACCCTCAAAGGAAACTCTGTCACTCTTTCGAGCAGTCACTCTATTCCTCCCCTCCTTAACCCCTAGCAACCACCATCTGCTTTCTGTGTCTATGGACTTACCTATTCTGGATATTTCATATCAATAGAATCATACCATATGTGAACATTTGTGTCTGGCTTCTTTCACTGACCCTGTTTTCGAGGTTCATCCACGTTGTGCATGTCTCAGTACTTCATTCCTTTTGTGGCTGAATAATATTCCATGCTCTGGCTCTGTCACATTTTGTTTATCTGCTCATCGGTTGATGGACACTTGGGTTGTTTCTACCTTTTGACTCTTGTGAATAGTGCTGCTATGAACGTGGTGTACGTGTACTTGTTCTAGTTCCTGCTTTCGATTCCTTTGGGCATATACCTAAGAGCAGAATTGCTGGATTATACGGTAACAATGTTTGACTTTTTGAGAAGCCACCAGACTGTTTTCCACAGTGGCTCCACCATTTTACATTCCCACCAGCAATGCATAAGTGTTCCAATTTCTCCACATTCATGCCAACACTTGGACTATTCATTTTAATAATACGTTTTAACCCAGCATATCCAAAAATATTGTCATGCCAGCATGGGATCAGTCCGGACTAACGTACGTACGTTTTACCACCTACTCCCCCCACCTCCATCCTCTTCTCATAGTGCATCAGCTTTCTTCTTCCTCTTCTTAGTCAGCTGAGGAAATGCCTCTACATACTTTCCTCCTTTGAAAGATTGCGTCTGCTCTCCTATTTTTCCTGAGCCTAAAATAATCAATAGAGTTCAGGGAAAGATAAGCTGGTTTACCAGTAAGGAGACACAGATGGCACATCTCCTACTAGCTGGGAAGTGGTATCTCACTGTGGTTTTGCTTTGCATGTCCCTAATCACTAATGATGTTGACTGATTTCCTTTAAAAAAACAAAAATTTCCTCTTGATTTCGACTCCTATTACTCTCCCAGCCTCATTCACTCCTATCCAACCACATTGCCCTCCTCCTGTTCCTTGAAGTTGAAGCCCATACCTGACTCAGGACCTCTGCATGTGCTGTTTGCTCTGCCTGGAAGGCTCTCCCTCCAGATACCCACATGGCTCCCTCCCTCACCTCCTCCTCATGTTTACTCAAATGTCATCCTCTCATGGGACCTCCCCTGCACACCCTCCTGGGCACTTCCTGCCCACATTTCTTGCTGCCTTATTTTTCTTCTTAGTTGGTAACACTACCTGACATAACTGTCTATGTTGCTACTTAATCTAGTCATTTAGTTATTTGTCTGGTTGTCTAGTTATTTTTCTCTCCTCAACAGAATGTGAACTCCACCAGGGCAGGGCTTTGGATGTGTCTTGGTCACAGCTAGATCCCCACAGCGTGGCACAAAATAGGTTCTCAGTAAGCGGTGTTGCCTGTGGGGCTCAACGCCCTGTCAAAAGCTCACTGTTTCTGCTCCATCCACACTGTCCTGGGAGATCCTATCCACTCCCACGATTTCCCTAGCCACCTCTTTGCTGGCCTCTCCCCCCATCTCTCTCCAATCCTGCCCTGTCTACTGCTCCCACCTGCCCCCTGGACAGTTCCTCTGCAAATCCTACAAGCCCCCTCACACTCAGCTACTCCCAGACTGACATCAGACTGACATCAGCATCATCTTGCTCTTCTGTAGTCCCATCTCGATGCTCCCCTGCCCATCACCCAGGCACAGACCTGGATATCACTCTCACCTCTTTACCTCAGTACGCCCCTCCCATGTCCCAACAGCCACCAAAATATCCCTGGAATCCATCCACTTTTTCCCAGCCCACAGCCTCCTCCATAGGCAGCCCCCATTCTCTCTCACCTGGACCCCAAGCCCCAGCCTCCTCCCGAGGGCCTGACTTCCCCAAGACATCCAAGAGACTCTTTAATCCTCACATTCGACCACAGCCCTCCTTGCTTAAGACTTGGGTGCAGGGGTCTGTATGCTCCCCAACCCCCTAACTGGGGACACTGCTCCATCAGCAGAAAAAATCCAGGGACTTCCCTGGTGGTCCAATGGTTAGGACTCCACGCTTCCACTGCAGGGGGCCCGGGTTCGATCCCTGGTCGAGGAACTAAGATCCCGCAAGTCGCATGGTACAGCCAAAAAAAATTAAAACAAAAACAAAAACTATATACACACACAAAAAAAAAGAAAAAGTCCAAGCCAAGCCCAAGGCCCACAGAGGGAAGGGGGCCCTTGGGCTGTGGAGCGGCTCCATGAGTGACTGGATCCCTTCTCTTGAGCCTGTACTGTCCCCATGGACCTTGTAAAAACACAAGGCATTTCTCTGATGCCTACTGTGCGCCAGGCTCCATTCTAGGCACCAAGGAGACAGCGGTGAGTCTTGTGGGCAGGGCCCCGCCCTCCCAGTGTCTGCCACCATTGGGTTGAGGCTGAGCTTGACCTTTGGGGAAGAGACAGGAACTGGCCTGGCATTCACAGCTGGCCTTGTGGTTGCTAGGGCCTGGCCTGGTGATCACAGCTAGGCGCTGGTGTTCTCCTGCTGGACACAAATAATTTCGCAGAACGCCCACATTGGACAAGGCCACTCTGTGACCGTGGTGGAACAAGACAAAACAAGCCCACTTCATCATGATGTCTGAACACAGACAAAACATGAACATTGTCAGATCACAACAGCGACCAGACATTTCCTGGCTAATCTAAATGACTTCTGTGTCTTTGCCAATCGCTGCTTTAATCTTAACTTCATTCCTTAGACTTCGTGATCAAAATTATTGTTTTTCTGTAAGAGTGTTACCTCTCTCCCTTGCTTCCTGACAGCATCCAGGATCTACACCCTCCTGGGTCCTCCTTTTCCCAGCAGGCAGGGAAAATGTATATTTACATCAACCTGGCTGGGCCAAAGCCCTCAGCAGAGCCCTGGGCTAGGGAGCAGGTAATGGGACCTCAACCCAGTGGACAAAACAACATTTTGCTTGAATTTAGTGAAAAGGAACCCACTGAGTACATAAGTCCTGGAGCTCAAATTCAAAGTACAGGGACGACAGACCAGAAGACTCTATTATAAACATTAAACCCGCCAAGAGATCAGATGTTAATTGTTTCAGACCTAGAAAAAAGTGATAGTTATGTGACACCATAGAGGTGTTGGCTAAGGCTACAATAGCAACCATGTTGCAATAGAAATGTATCAAAAATCGGTATGTTGTATACCTTAAACTCACACAGTGTTATGTCAACTATATGGAAAGGAAAGAAGAAAGAGAGAGAGAGAGGGAGAGAGGAAAGAAGGAAGGGAGGGAGGAAAGAAGGGAGAGGAGAGGGATGGTGGGAGGGAGGGAGGAAGGAGGGGAAGATCCCATTCAGTAGGTGATTTAAGGCATCATGAACTGGGACAGGTTCACCACCCTTACGTTTTTATTTCATCTGTTTGTTAGTTGTTGTTGGTTTTTTTTAAGAAATTGCTTTCTCCTTTTTTTTTTTTTTTTTTTTTTTGCGGTACGCGGGCCTCTCACTGTTGTGGCCTCTCCCGTTGCAGAGCACAGACTCCGGACACGCAGGCTCAGCAGCCATGGCTCATGGGCCCAGCCGCTCCGCGCGCATGTGGGATCCTCCCAGACCGGGGCACAAACCAGTGTCCCCTGCATCAGCAGGCGGACTCTCAACCACTGCGCCACCAGGGAAGCCCTGCTTTCTCCTTTAAAAAATTTTTTTTGTATTGTGGTAAAATATACATAAAACTGACCATTTTAAACATCTTTAAGTGCTCAGTGGCATTAAGCACAGTCACACTGTCGGGCAACCATCCCTACCATCATCTCCAGAACTCTCTCATCTTCCCAAACTGAAACTCTGTCCCCATTAAGCATCAGCTTCTCATCTCCCCACCCCCACTTCCCTGTCCTGATGTTTTTATATATTATCTTTATTTGTCGGAACATCTCAAAAAAAGGAAGTCAAATTTCCGACCGGTAAAAGCAGCCAACACAGAGCAAAGCCCCGCTTACTGAAACCTCCCAGGAAGCACCTAAGACAAGCCCAAGTCTGATAGGTCCATAGAGTATGCCCTCCCCGCTGCAACAAGTAACAAGCCCTATGTGTTCAAATACATGTGTGTCCCTGGTGGTCTTGGGGCTGGAGGTGGAGAGCACAGATGTCTCTAAGGCTACATGGCAGGCATATGAGCCCTGGAGTGGCATTAAGCGGTACAGTGACTCAGACAGTTTGGCCTATCCTGTGCAGAAGAGTGTTAGAAAGCAGACAAGGAGGAAAACCTGGGGAAATGGGGATAATGGACATCAGTGGCCTCTGACATCAAATCCTCCACGCTGAAGTGGTTGCCGTTCCCAGCCCCGTTTTCCAGATGATAAAACTGAGTCTTCGAGAAGTCAAGTCACTGGCCAGGCTCCCTTGAGCTCTCAGGAGGCAAGATCCTCTGGCCTCACTCCTGATTTTCCTCCCGTGGCCCCCCCAGAGTTTCTGGGGGGCCACTGTGATAGGGTTGTCCCAGGCAGCTTATTGGGTCACAGTGGGCAGGGCTGGACCACATTTGGATGCAGACTCAGATGGAACATCTGAGCATCCTCTGGGAGACCGGGGACAGAGGGAGTCTCAAGGGTCAGGCCCATGCCAAGCGCATCTTCTAAGACTCATTAGCCCCCATGCCCCACCCCCTCGAGGTAAGTACAGTCTCCTCATCCCTGATCAGGAAACAAAATGAAGCTCACAGGAGCCCAGTTACTTATTCCAAGGTGACCCGGCTAGTCATTTCAGTTGTCAGGTTCTCCCACAGATTATCTGAAATCTTCTTGACCCTCAAGTATTTTATTTTAGGTGGTGAAATGATAGAAAAAAGAAAAAAAAACCCACTGTGGTTTCGTTAAAACCTTTGATATGTGTTTTCTAAAGAGATTGACATGAGCAAATAGCTGTGGGCTGAAATGATCCAGGAGGGCCTCCCACAGGAGGTGAGGATGAGTCAGGGGTGCTGCTGGCATCCAAGGGTCTGGTCTCTAAGGTGCAGAAAGGAGGGTGAGGGAGACACCTCAGCTCTGAGCAAAGACCAGAAAGTCACAGTCGGCTAAGTGGGGTGCTGGGAGCCTGGAGCTAAAAGCCCAGAGAAATGAGTAGGAGGTATGTAAACCTCAAACAGCTTGAGGACAGAAAGAATAGTCAGGACCTGGGACAACTGCAGAGGGCAGGAAAACCAGTGAGGGGGTGTGTGGCAGAGATGGGACAGTGGCCAGTGTTGGGCAGAGAGACAGAAGTGGGTTCCCAGACATGAAGGAGCGGAGAGCCATGGCCTTGAAAACTGACTGAGAGTGAGGAGAATGGATTCCGGCAGCAAACTGTCAAATGCAGTGGTTAATTCTACAGCTCTTCCTGTTTCTCTGCACCAGCCTCAGGGCCTTTGCACCTGCTGTTTCTTCTTCCCAGAATGCTCTTACCCCCAGATACCCAAATGCCCCATTGCCCCTCTTTCCAGTTCTTTGCTCAACTATCATCTCAGTGATGCCTCCCCTGACTATTTAAAACTACAACCCTTCCACCCGAAACCCCATCCTTCTACCCTGTGTGACATTTTTTCCCCACAGCACTTATCAGCTTGTAACTGACTCTGCAAGTGATGTGATTACATTTATACATTACTGTTTGTCCCCTCTGGGCCCCATTACCATCTCCACAAGAGCAAGGCTCTTGGTCTGTTAATGATGGACCCCCTCTAGGGGCCTAGAACCGTGCCTGGCACACTATAAGTGCCATATGAGTGATGACTTATAGCTCTACTTTCCCTGGGGGCAGGCAGAGGGGCTACACCTGTTTCTTTTTTTTCTTTTTTCCTTTTTTTGGCCATGCCAACCGGCTTCCGAGATCTCAGTTTCCTGACCAGGGACTGAACCCGAGCCCCACAGTGAAAGCCCAGAGTCCTAACCACTAGGCCACCAGGGAATCCCCTACACCTGTTTCTTATGATGTCCAGTGCCTGGCACAGAGAAAGGAGTAAAAGGCAGCACTGACCCCGCGGGCACCTGCTCAGTCCCTTCTCCGCGCCCTCACAGGTGACGCTGCGTCCCGCGATGGCCGCGGGACCCCTCCTGCCGTGCCCAATGTCCTGGCTGGAATTCTTCAAGGCCTCGCACTTTGCGCTGGGGCCCGACCCGCGGCTGCACGTGGACGCCAAGCAGTCCACGTCGCACTGGGACTTTCCTGCCTACCGGAACGTTACCCGTGGGCCGCTATGCCAGCCGCCGCCCCGCTCATCCCTCTTCCAACAGGACGCGCGCTGGGCCGGCCAGGAGCTCCTGTCGGAGACGCACTGCGCATATGCGCCACGTCACCGCTGCTGTCAAGGGAGCGGGAGCGGGAACTGGCACGGGAGCGCACGCTCGCCATGCAGGCCAGCAACCTGCACTCGCACGCGGACTCCCGCGCCCGCACCGGCCTCTCCACCGCGCGCGCCCACTTCGGCAGGCCGGCGCTTCCGGAGCGTGCCAGCGAGCAGATCCGCGGCGCGCGCCTCATCTTCGACCGCGACTCGGTGCCATCCCGCGACCGAGCCAAGCTGCCCATCCCGCCCAGCGTGGACCAGGATTTCTTCTCGCTCCACGACACTTGCCCGAAGCTCCGCGAGCCCTCCTGCCACTTCGGTGAGCGCGCGCCCGGGCACCCTAGGCAATTTACCCAACACAATGGTTCTCATGGCGAGCAGGGATTCTGTGCCCACCCCAGCGGACATTTGGCAATGCCTGGGACCATATTTTGGTCTTCACGACTGGACGTGGGGGTGGGGGGAGAAGGTGGTACCGTCAGGGAGCGGCTGGAAACCAGGGATGCTGCTAAACATCCTACCACGCACAGGAGAGCTTCCCACAGTAAAGAATTATCCAGCCCCAAATGTCAATAGTGCAGAGGCTGAGACACACTGGAAGCTCCTTGAGCCTCAGTTTCTGCATCCACACAATGGGCATGGCTCCCGAATCTCTCCAGGGTGCTGTGCGGTGGCCCTGTCATGAAAGCTGGTTTGGGGTCAGACAAATCTGCTAAGTGTCCCCCACCACCACCCAGCCCTGCGACCATAGTATTTGTGTGACTCTGAGCAAGTCGACCTCTCCCAGCCTCAGTTCACTCACCTGCAAAGTGGGTGCAACAACAGGGCCCCACTTTATAGTTACTGGTGAAGCCGAAAGAGCCCCGAGTGCAGAATATGCCTGTCAAATACTGAGCACTCAACAAAGGGTCGCTGTCATTCATATGATTTTCCAATTCTGTGATTCAGAGGACCTTCTGGTAGACATCACTAGTCAGAGACCCTCCAAGCTGGGTTCACGGATTGTCAGTTGGCTTTGACTCCAGCTGGTTCTGAAATTCTATTATTTCTGGCAGGTTATTTGACCTCTCCGAGCTTCAAGGAGGCTTCAGGTTGGGGGCGGGAATAATATCGGCCCCCCAAATGAGGTGCAAAGCACTTAACCTAGGTACTGGGCTCAAAACTTGGTAGCTATTCTTGTTGTCATTATTATTATTGTTATTGGCCACACTGCACGGCTTGTGGGATCTCAGTTCCCCGACCAGGGATTGAACCCGGGTCACAGCAGTGAAAGCCCAGAACCCTAACCACTGGGCCACAAAGGAACGCCCTTGTTCTCATTATTTTTTATTATTTTTGGAGTGGGAGCACAGGAGACAGGATGACAGCACCTCCTACCAGAGACAGTTCCAGGCTCTTCCAGGCCCACCTGCCTTGACATGTAAGAGGGTAAACTGAGGCTGGGCTGGTGCTGCTGGCGGGGGGTGGGGGGGAGGAGCAGAGGTGGACGCTGGGTGGTCTTGCCCTTCCCACCCCTGTCCTCCCACAGGCCTCCTCCAGCATAGAACTGGGAGACTTCAAGATTGGCTATAGGCCCATGTATGCAGAGCAGAAACAAGCCCAGGTTTTGCCCCCAGACAGGTACGAAGGGACCATGGCCTACTACTAAGATGGGGCAAACGGCTCTCAACGACATGTGGGATGTGTCACCTCAGGCTCTAGGGCCAATGCTGTGCCTTTGAATTCTCCAACACCCACAGGCAAGACCCATTATTATGCCACACTTCCCACGATTAGCACCCCACAGCTCGGCCATTAGAAAGCCTGTCCCTCTCTCCTTTTTCCTGGGAGTTGCAAGGGCCCAGATCAGATGGGTCCTCCTCCCACCTCCTTATCTGCAGGTATGACAAAGCCCAGGCCTCAGCCCACAACCACTGTGTGAATATTCGACCTGGAGATGGCCTCTTCCACGGCAGGACCACCAAGGGTGAACACTTCTATGCCCGGGAGGCAGGACCACCAAGGGTGAACACTTCTATGCCCGGGAGCCAGGTGAGAGCCTGCTGCCTGCCCCGCCCCTCGCTCCCACAGCAGCCTCTCAGAGCTGCTCAGGACCTACTCTGCCACTGGCAGAGCCTTTTGTTCTTCACCACGACCAGACTCCAGAGTCGCACATCCTGGAAGGAAATGGGTGCCCTGGTCCGGGCAGCCTCACCACCTCCATGCACTTCTTCCACGGCCAGGTCAGCAAAAAGGGGAAGAAGGCAGCAGGGCTCATCAGAGAAAAGGGCTTCCCAAGCAGAGTGAGTAATAGCAAGTGCAAAGGCCCTGAGGTGGGAGGGAGCTTGACATGTGTGCGGGGATCTCCTGGATCTGTTTGCGTGACATACGGTGAGTCGCTTAACCACTCCAAACCTCAGTGGTTCTGCCTGTAAACTGAGATAACAGCACCAACTCCCAGCGCCATCACGTGGGACCCAGAGAGAGTGTGAGCCGTCCAAGGTCACACAGCGCCCACTTCTGCCCTCCGTCCTGGCCATGGGACATCCCTGACACCGGGAGCTTCCCAGATGCCATGTGGTCCTACAGCCGCTGCCCGCGACCAAGCCACCCAGCCGCCACGTGCCTCATGAGAAATTGCAGAGTCACATAACCCTAGGGGAGCCGTCGCTGCTCGGACAGTTCTTCCAGACCTCCACGGGCACAGACTATTTACCCCTGGGATGCAGAAGCCGCCGAAAGCTCTCAACCTCCACTTGCTGCAGAGCAACCTGCCCCAGGGCACAGGCGGTGAGCGAGGCTCCACCTCGGAAGCCCCGCCCTTGCCACAGCTGTGGTCCCGCCCCCGGCCAATCCCGCCCCGCTCCCTGCCCGAGTCTGGCTCCGCCTCCTGAAGGGCTAGATCCCACCCCATGAGCCAAGATTACCAACTGTGACCCTGAACAACCCCACTCCCTCGTGATCGTGACTCCCAACGCCCCCCGCACCCCGTCATGGCCCCACCGCTACATGACTCCGCCCTCTGGTCTGGCCCCGCCCATCTCCATATCCGCCCTCTCCTGACTCTTACCCCTCCTCTTCTGCGACACTCTGGCTCCGCCCCCTGACCAGCTAGACTATTCTTCCTGCCCACCCCTCCCCCCCCAGCCCCCGACCCTCGCTAGTCTACCCTTGCCCCGCCCCTGGCGTCCTCAGCCCTGCCCTGGCTGCCCCATCCTCCCTGCCTCATATTCATCCTCCTCCCCTGACAACTTCAGCACTAGCCCAGGCATCGCCCTTGAACCCTTACCCCATCCTTAGTCTCTCATGTCCCTTCCCCCGGGCCCTGCCTTTCCTCCCTCAGCCCCTCAGCTCAGCCACCCCTCCCATATCTCCAGAAACAGATTTTTTAACCATGAACCAGAAGATGCTGAAGCCACATAGAATAGCTCCAGCCTCTATGACTGAGGAGATGCTACAGTGGGTGAGGGAGGCGGAAGGGGTATCTCTCTAACCAGGTAACCCCCGAAATCAGTGTAGAGTTATCTCAGGAAAATTATAACATCAAGTCAGACTCAGAGTTAGTGTCAAGTCCACTCAGGGTCACTCTAGGGTCACCCCAGGCTCAGGGTCATCTTAATGTCATCCCAGCCCCAGGTCATCTCTAGCTCAGCCCCACGGTCATGTCAGGGTCAGCTTCTATCACCAGCCACAGTTATACTCCAAGCCAAGGGTTAGCTCAGAGTCACCTAGGGTCAACCCAGCCCTGGGGTCATTCCAGGGGCCCACCTGCTTTCTCTCCAGCTTCTCATCCAGCTCCTGGGTCAGCCCAACCTGGGGTTCCCTTTTGCCCACCTCCCCAGGACCCAATCATCAGCCAAACTGCGCTGAGCCCTTCCCCACTCTTTGATGTTCCCAAGGTGGTGCGGGAACTACAGGGTGGCCAGCCATCCTCCAGGCTGCCCTGCCAGGCTCCCCACCCTGACTCCACAGTGAAAGTATAGCCACTTGGAGCCCCCGCTGGGTAGACAGCGCTTCTTCTCAACCCTAAACAAGGATGAGTTTGCTTTCAAGTACCAGGGCCCAGCAGTGCTGAGATGGGACGACCTCCAGGAGAGTCATGTGCCCCTGGGCTCCCCTCGCCAGTGGGGCTGTGGGGCTGGGAAGGTGGACCCTCGGGCCCCCCAGACCCCTACCTACCCATGCCGCAGCATGGGTACACCAGCAATAAACACCACTTTGGCAACATCCCACCACTTTCCATCAGTCAGCCATGAAAGAGGATAGGGTGCCTGTGGGGTTGGTGAGAGAATGTATGGCAGAGAATGACTCCATGGAGAAGCCCTGAACTTCTGCAGACCCTGGGTGTCATCCCACTCTGGGCAGGGAGGCCATCTCAGTTTGTGCAAAACCTTGGTGGTCCGACGCTTGTAACGTGTTCAGGTGATACCACAAGTTCTTTCTTTCTTTCTTTCTTTTTTTTTTTGGCTGTGCCACAGGGCTTGTGGGATCTTACTTCCTCAACCAGGGATTGAACCCAGGTCCACATCAGTGAAAGCGCCGAGTCTTAACCACTGGACCGCCAGGGAATTCTCGCTGCCAAAATTTCTGAATGGTGTGGGAGGATGGAGTTACACTGTTGAACGGAGGCAGCGTGGTGAGAGGTTGAGAATGTAGGCTCCTGGGGCTGAATGGACAGAGTGCAAATCCTGACTCCTCCATGTCCTGGAAAGTAGCCTTAGGCAAGTCATTTGACCCCTCTGAGCCTCTATTTGCTCATCTGTAAAATGGAAATAAATAACAGCTCTCTCTCATTAGATTGTTATAAATGAGAAATGTACACACTGGTTAGTGTGTGTGGCTGGGGGTCAAGAAGGGAGAGCTTCCTTTCCAAGGATGAAGGTAAGGAGGGTGTAGGATGGAGCTCAATCATTGAGAGACTGGGTGAGGCTCAGAGGGGGCATGAAAGGGTGGACATGCTGAGAATGGCCCAGCAATGTCCCCTATTGTGAGCAGAGCCTGGAAGCTGAATGGTGCACTGGCTGGCTGGGCAGCTGGACCCCCAGATCACAGCCGGGTCCAGGGGCAAATCAACAAAAGTCATCAGGATGTGATCAGGCCCAAGGGGGTAGGTGTTCAGCCAGAGACAGAATGAAAAGGGTGGAAAGGAGGAGTATGGGGTGGAGACTTGAAGCTGGTAAGTACGTCAAGGACATCAAGTATGTCAAGGACTAGTACCTTGGACAGCACCCCACCTTGAACTCTTGGGGTCTGATGAATCAGCACCAAGAAGCCAGATCTGTCTGGGATGATAAGATGGGCCTTGGTGGCCATGCTTGGGCCCTGCCTCTGCAGGCTGTTGAGAATCTGGTTTCAGGGCATGAACACGGCTCCCTGACCCTGTAGACAGACCTTTAAAGAGCAAGGCCCCCAATCCAGTGGGCCACTAATAGCCAACCCCAAGCCTGGCCAGGAGCCCTTTCCCCATGGGCAGCAAATCTGTGAGACCAGCTTGTCGTTTCCACAGGAAGGAGAGGAGTCCAGTTTTGGGTCCCACGGGGACAAGATGGACCTTTTGGCTGCAGTCATGGCATCCATGTTTTGACCATGAGAGGGTCTGCTAGAGGCAGAACACCTCTTCTGCTTGCTTCCACTAATGATGTAGATGACACTCATCTTCCACCAGTGATGTAGATGACACTCATCTGAATTACCGCATGATAAAACAAGCTTTCTCAATCTCGGCACTATTGACATTCTGGGTAGGATCATTCTTTGCGGTTGGAGGCTGTCTTGTGCATTGTAGGATGCTTGGCATCATCCCTGACCTCTACCCACTACCTGCCAGTAGCACATTCCTTCTCCCCCGCCCGGTTGTGACAACCAAAATTGTCTCCAGACATTGCCAAATGCCCCTTGGGGGGGAAAGTTGCCCCTGGTTGAGAACCACTGCAATAAACCCATCCTACAATGATTCCTAGGATCAAATTAGTCTCTCCTGGTAAAGCCGGTCTGCTTGTTGACCAGACTACATGTACAAAAAGCTTTTCCTTTTTGCCTTGCCTGCCAGGAAGCTCAGAAAGGTTGCTTTGATTCCATGTGGCTCCAGTTGCAGGATTATGTGTACTCCTGCATGGTTCTAGGAATGGTTTAAACAACCGAGACATCAGATGAGAAATAATGGGTAGGAGTTACAAGGAAACAGATTTCAGCACAACTTGAAGCATTTTCTAACAATGGAACTGACCAGCCCCAGGATGGGTTGCCAGGAAAAAACAGAAACTTTACTCAAGATGTCTTCAGTACAGAAAGACACTACATTATGATGATTCTGGATGTATTCTATGGATTTATGTCTATCCCTCCTATATCTCACTTACACCCCCAGAAAAGGCATTTCATATGAATGACAAAAACTAAAAAGGCTTATGAAATAAGATGAGTAAAATAGGATTGAACATGGGAAAACAGATTAATTTTTAAAGGAAAACATTTTATCAATGGTAATCATTGCTAAGCAGCAGACTTGTCTTTTTCTGTCCCTAGGCAAATGATTTCATGCTCTGACCCTCACTTTCCTCATCTGTAAAATGGGGATGGCAACAGTTCCTCCTTCATGGGGTGGTTACAAGGAGTAAATAAAATGTGCGTGTACCATTCTTTTATATATATATAAATTTATTTATTTATGTTATTTTGGCTGCATTGGGTCTTTGTTGCTGCGCGCAGGCTTTATCTAGTTGCAGCAAGCAGGGGCTACTCTTCATTGCAGTGTGCAGGCTTCTCATTGCAGTGGCTTCTCTTGTGGAGCACGGGCTCTAGGCGCGTGGGCTTCAGTAGTTGTGGCACGTGGACTCAGTAGTTGTGGCTCGCGGGCTCTAGAGCACAGGCTCAGTAGTTGTGGCGCATGGGCTTAGTTGCTCCACAGCATGTGGGATCTTCCTGGACCAGGGCTCAAACCCGTGTCCCCTGCATTGGCAGGCGGATTCTTTTCTTTCTTTTTCTTTCTTTTTTTTTTTTTTTGCTGTACATGGGCCTCTCACTGTTGTGGCCTCTCCCGTTGCGGAGCACAGGCTCCGGACACGCAGGCTCAGCGGCCATGGCTCACGGGCCCAGCCGCTCCGCGGCATGTGGGATCCTCCCGGACCGGGGCACGAACCCGTGTCTCCTGCATCGGCGGGCGGACTCTCAACCACTGCGCCACCAGGGAAGCCCGCATATACCATTCTTAAAACAGGGCCTCGCACTTGGCTGCAGCTCAATAAACAGTGCCTAAATTTTGTTAATGTCTTGGGTATTTTTGTTGCAAGTGTCAGAAACCCAGCTGTATCTGCTCAAGCAGAAAGGGATTTTATTGACTTAGAAACAAGAAAAGTCTGTAATTAGGTCTAACATCAAGCCTGCTAATTCCTCATCAGGCATGCTCTCTCCCTTGCCGCCTCTCAGTTCAAGCAGTGGCAAAAAACAAAAGCAAAAACAATACAAAACAAAACCCAAATCCTAATGATTAAAGCCCCAAAGGAAAGGGTGGAGGTCTTCCCTGCAACTCCTCACGTTAGAATTTAACAACCCTCCGACTGGCCCATTTGAGTCACATGCCCAGCTGTGAACCAATCACTGTGCCCAGAGGGATGGCATGCTGTGATTGGATGCCTGGGTGATTTGGTTCCCCAGACCTCACCAGGATCTTGGAGTCTGGAGCCCAATCTTGCTGGATCCTGTCTCCTAGCAACAGACCTGTGCCTGCCCAGCCCCATAGCATCTATCTTGCCCCAGGTTACAATCTAGAGGGCAGAAAGACTCAGCCAATAGGCTCTTCCCAATGAGGGTAATTGTGCCTAACAGACAGGCAGTGTTCAGTGTCCAATGCTTGAAAGGCTGAGGCATTAAGAAAGAGACCACCAGATCTCTGATAATCCCAATCTTATCTCCCCATCTCAGTACTAACTTCCTCTTTTAGCTTGGGGCAGAGAATTCAGCCCTAGCAATCTCACAAAATTGAGCAGGTGCTAGACTCTGCTTTAAGAAGGTGCTCATAGGGACTTCCCTGGTGGCACAGTGGTTAAGAAGCCGCCTGCCAATGCAGGGGACACGGGTTTGAGCCCTGGTCCAGGAAGATCCCACATGCTGTGGAGCAACTAAGCCCATGCGCCACAACTACTGAGCCTGTGCTCTAGAGCCCGCGAGCCACAGCTACTGAGTCCGCAAGCCACAACTACTGAAGCCTGCACATCTAGAGCTCGTGCTCCGCAACAAGAGAAGCCACTGCAGTGAGAAGCCCATGCACCGTGACAAAGAGTACTGCCCATGTGCAGCAGTAAAGACCCAGTGCAGCCAAATAAATAAATGTATTTTAAAAAGGAGCACATAGAGGTAGCTTGTGTCTATCTTATAAGACCTTGCCAAAGACTTCATGAAAGCTCCCACATATTCCAACATCCTGATATTTTCCTCCAAAACCGCTCGAGCCACAGTCTCAGGTGACACACAGAGTGCGAAGATAAAATGGGCAACAATTTAATCGGCTATTTTTCTTCAACATAACAGATTTCTGGTTTCCTGAGCAAGGCCCTTCTACAGGGCTGCCACATATATCTGGGGAGGCTGTGCACTGCACAAATCTTGAAGCCCTATTCACTTCATAATGAATATATATGTCAAGGTGGCCCTGGCCCTCCACTTCACCTTTGTTCAGCCAATTTCACATATTAAGTTATTTCCTTCAATACCCTTCCCTTTTCTAGAAATCATGTCTAAATTAGTCAAGACTGTCATGACTGCAAGAGACAGAAACCCACTAAACTAGCTCAAATACCCAGGAAATTTGTTGGCTCGTGATACTGTGGGCTTCCGGCTTCGGGTATGGCTATGTCCAAGAGCTCAACCAATATAGCTAGAGCTGTCTCTCTGTCTCTCACCTCTACATCCTGGTATAGATTGGCTTCAGTCTGCAGACTGTTCTTCCAGACAACTGAGGAATGTGGGTGCAGGCAGAATGAAGCCTATAAACAGCTCATGATCCCAAAGGAAGAAAGAGATTCTCCAACTTCATGGCTTCATCCCAGACCTCACTGTGGCCAGGGGGTGGGGTTCTTGGGTTGGTAAGTTTAGATCGCATGGTATGGGGGGGGCACGAGTTAGACACGGTTCCAGCTGGAGTAGTGGAGGGGGCTCCACAAAGGGAAAGCAAGGTGCTGAGAGACATAGTGGGCAGACTGAAGTGACAGCTGTCATTACAAGTATTATTTGTAATGGGATCATCCAGCAGGATGAAGAACAAGCAACATAATCCAATTGCAAGTCTCAAGTCTCTCAGATCTGCTGCTGGCTTCTCCACAGAGAGCTGGAAAGCAGGTCTCAGGCCACAAGTTCAGCCCAGATCTAGAAGGTCCTGGAAGGAAGAGCGAAGTCTCCTGGAGGCCTGATTTGCATGCAAGGGTAGGTGTTGTCCAAATTCACCAGTCAAAGACCATCAGAAGCACACCTGTAGTCAAAAAAATTTTTTTAGCTTGTGCAGCAAGGAAGATCCCATAGCGGGGAACCATGGGGCATCCTCAGAAGAGTTGGGGGACAGGAGGGCATCTTATAGGATTCAGGCTTGTGCTGGGTAATTTTAAGAAGAGGAGAGTAGAAGCAGTCCTAGCCTGGTGCTGTCAGCAAGCAGGGAGCAGATCGGCGACTGGGACTGGGTATTTTAGTGATTCTTATCTCAGAAGTGGGAGGATGGACATGCGGCAGTCATTGGGAAGAAGCGGCGGTCATCTGAGTTAGTTGGCGGGGGAGAGGAGGGGGTGTGTATTCATTTTTGTGGTTGTAGAGTGGCCTTGTGTCTATCTCGGCTCAGACGCGGTCACAGAGCGGCCTTGTGTGATCATTGTTTATATTCTGGGATCGTTGTTTATGTTCAGGGAAGAACATCACAGAGCCCAGCTGCCAGCTGCCGGGGCTGTATTTCACTCCCTCCTCACAGGGATCTGTGTCTCCAGGTAAAGTCTGCCCAGAGTGCTTCCCAGATCTGGTCTAGGCTTCAGAGCATCAGGCACGGGGAGTCCACCAGTGACAGCGGTGCGTGACCAGGGAGGAGGAGGAGGAAACACTCAGTATCCCCAACTCTTTTCCTTGGAGGAGGAGTCTTAGAGGGAAATGCTGGACTGAGCAAAGATACACAAGTTTGTAAATTCTCAGCGTCTTGACTATGCTGATGTGCGTTGCCAGTCTGCAAGACAGAGAGAGAATGTTCGGTGTTTCTTGAAACCAGAGAGAGTCAGAGACCTGGGCAGGAGGCAGAGACAGGGAGAGAGAAGAGGATAGAGACACAGAGGGACAGAGGCAGAAAAAGTGAGGGCAAGAGAGGCAAAGAGATTGAAATGGAGAGAGACATAGAAATAGAGGGACAGAGCGACAGAGAAGGAACAGAGAGAGACAGGAGGAGGCGGAGAGGGATCGAGAGCGGCTGAGAGAGACGCAGAAGAGGAGAGGCCGCGGCGGGGACAGTGCGGGCGGGGCGCGGCGCAGACAAAGGCGCGGCCGCGCGGCCGGGTGGCCGGGCCGGGACAAAGGCTGGCCCGGGGGGAGGCGGGGGCAGCGATGGCGACGGCCGAGGCGGACGCGGGCGAACTACAAGTCCCAGCAGCTCCCGCTGCGGCCCTCGGCCGGCCCCTCTCGCTCCCTGGGAGCTCTTGGCGGGGCCGCAGGGCCGAGGGGGCCGCCGGCGGGGCTGGCGGGCGGGGGGCTTCCTGCGGGCCCTGGGGGCGCCGGCGGGCGCGGCGGGCCGGGCTGGGGCGAGGGGCGCCGGGTGAGTGTCCCCGTGAGCTGGTCGGGCGGGCGGTGGCCGCGATGGGGCGGGGGTGAGGGGGGCGGGCGGGGGGCCCCGACGCGGGGCGCGGCCCTGGGCGACCTCTGTCCACCCCCCTCCCTAGCCTCGCGCGCCGCCAGCCCCGGCCCGGGAGAGCAGAGACGCCGGCGCGATGGGAGGGGGCCGCGCGACCCGCGGGCCTAGCGCGCCGGTTCCGCCTCTGCGGCCCCGGGGGAGGGCCCGGCCCGAGCTGGGCGCCGTCAATCGCGAGGTAGGGGGGTGGGGGGAGAACCCCTCAGTTGGGGTGGGGGCGGGAGTCCAGGACGTCCGCCTCCCCTGGAGGCGATCCAGACCCCCCACCCCAGGAACCCAGAAGTGGCCCCAGGTATTGTTCTCCTCACCCTTCAGCCTGGGGTAGGGAGTTCAGGAGGCCCATCCTCAAGAGGGGGATCCAGGGGTTCCCCCTCTCCCCCAGGACCCCAGTTATTGTTCCCTTCACTCTCCAGTCTTGGGGTCCAGAGTTCTGGAAGCCCCTTCCGCAGGAGGTGATCCAGGGTTCCACCTGCCCCCCAGGAACTCAGAGAAGGATCCCAGTTATTTCTCCTCCCAGCGTGCAGTTCAGAGATGGGAATTCCGGAGCGAATCTAAGGGTCCCCCTGCCCCCTGGGAATCCAGGAGGGGACTCAGCACTGTCCCCTGACCCTCCATCGTGGAATTTAAGGAGGTGAACTAGGAACTCAGCCCTCTCTGTTTGAGTACCCACTCCCAGCTCTGGGGTTGTGGCTCGGGAGGTCCCCCTCCCCAGAAGGAGAGCCAGAGGTCCTCCCCTGTCTCCCAGGAATAGATCTATTTGTTGTTTTCTCCCCAAGGCCTAGCCATGTGGTGGGCATCACCTCCCCTTCAGGTAATCCTGAGTTCCTCCTGCTCCCCTGAAGGGATCCCAGCTTGTTTCTCTGCCCCCCTTCCTACCTCTAGCCATGGAGCTAGAATTCAGGATCTTTCTTCCAAGAGGGGACCAGAGTTCCTGACGCCCATTCCCGTGCGTCGGTCGTGGGGTCAGTCACTCAGGAATCTCCCCTTCCTAGGAGATGGCCTAGGATCCCTCCAGTAACCCAAGAGGAGCCCCAGGTATTATTTTGCCCACCCCAGCTAGGGGTTAGAATTCAGGATCTTCTATCTACTTGGGCAAACAGGTACACCGACACCTGTCCCTACCCTCCTGGCTAATGGATCCATGGTCTCCCTGCTCCCTCCAGGGGTCCCACATATTATATCCCCACACTCACTCTAGCTTTAGAAATCTGCATTCAGGATCTTCTATCTAAGATAGAATACAGGTGTTTTGACTCAGTCCTACCCCAGAATTGTAAGGTTTGGAATTCACGTTGTCTCTTCCCCAGGAAGCAAGCCAGGGGTCTTTCTGTGCTCCCCCAGTGAGGAGTCCCAGTTGTTGTTTGCCCCCGCCCCACTCTTCCCCCAGATAGAGGCTTCAGAGGTCAGGATGCTTCTTCTCTAGGAGGTGAGCCAGCGGTCGCCCTCCCTACTAGGAACCCCCAAACATGCCACCCCCAACTATGGGACTGGAATTCAGGCCATGTACTTAGCAGAAAGTACAGGAACCCAGACACCTCCCCCCTTCCCCATGAAGGGGCCATGGTCAAGGGGATAGGTATCTAGACTCTCTCTCCTCCACAGGACCCAAGCTGCCCACGAGAGGAGGAGCCCAGGATGGAGAGAGGGGCAGAGCTATGGCGCTGGGTACTAGAGACCTCTAGTGCTGGGTCCCACGACTTCTATCCAGGTGTGGGGCTGAGAAGGGAGTCCCCCCACCCTCCCCGTGTCCCACCAGGGTCCCTCTTCTCCCTGCCCTGGCGGGGGCGAGTGCAAAATCTCCCTGCAGTACAAGAGAATGATCCATGTGTGTGCCCCGGAGTGGGACCTGGGGTATGGTCTGGCCCCCTCTTCCTTCCCTGCTCAGGTTCCAAAAGAGACCCCCGGTTCCCCAGAACCTACCTCCACTCACCTTCTGCCCTCACCCTGTAGATCCTGCTCCGGAAGCAGCCAGCACTTCCACACCCAGGATGCGGCGTTCGGTCTTAGTCAGGAACCCAGGCCACAAAGGCCCGAGGCCCAATTATGAAGAGCTTGACTCCGACTCAGAAGACCTAGACCCCAAGAGGGAAGAGCTGGACCCAGTTTCTGAAAACCCAGAGCCTGAGCCGGAAGACCTCAACACTGTCTCTGAAGATGTGGACCCCAGCTATGAAGATCTGGAGCCTGTCTCCGAGGATCTGGATCCCGATGTGGAAGCTCCGAGCTCCATCTCGGGGCTCCGTGACTCGGATCCCCAAGATCTCGACCCCATGTCTTCAAGTTTTGACGACCCAGACGTCATCGGCCCCGTCCCCCTGGTTCTCAACCCTAACAGCGACACCCTCAGTCCCGCTGCCACCCCAGACCTGGACCCCCTCTCGTCCGACCTCACTGCCACCCCCGAGGTCCTGGCTGCCGGCCCCGCGGTGCTCCCTGCACCTGCCAGCCCGCCCCGGCCCTTCTCCTGCCCGGATTGCGGGCGAGCCTTCCGCCGCAGCTCGGGTCTGAGCCAGCACCGCCGCACCCACAGCGGCGAGAAGCCTTACCGCTGCCCCGACTGCGGCAAGTCGTTCAGCCACGGCGCCACGCTGGCTCAGCACCGCGGCATCCACACAGGCGCGCGGCCCTACCAGTGCGCGGCGTGCGGCAAGGCCTTTGGCTGGCGCTCCACGCTGCTCAAGCACCGCAGCAGCCACAGCGGCGAGAAGCCGCACCACTGCCCCGTGTGCGGCAAAGCTTTCGGGCACGGTTCGCTGCTGGCGCAGCACCTGCGCACGCACGGCGGCCCGCGGCCGCACAAGTGCCCGGTGTGCGCCAAGGGCTTCGGGCAGGGCTCCGCGCTGCTTAAGCACCTGCGCACGCACACGGGTGAGCGGCCGTACCCGTGCCCGCAGTGCGGCAAGGCCTTCGGCCAGAGCTCCGCGCTGCTGCAGCACCAGCGCACACACACGGCCGAGCGCCCCTACCGCTGCCCCCACTGCGGCAAGGCCTTCGGCCAGAGTTCCAACCTGCAGCATCACCTGCGCATCCACACAGGCGAGCGGCCCTACGCCTGTCCCCACTGCTCCAAGGCCTTTGGGCAAAGTTCGGCGCTGCTGCAACACCTGCACGTGCATTCGGGCGAGCGCCCCTACCGCTGCCAGCTCTGCGGCAAGGCCTTCGGCCAAGCCTCCAGCCTCACCAAGCATAAGCGGGTGCATGAGGGCGCGGCCGCTGCAGCTGCTGCGGCTGCCGCCGGTTTGGGCCTCAGCCCCGCTTCGATGTTGAGGCCGGGGCAGATCTCCCTTCTGGGTCCTGATGCTGTCTCTGTGCTGGGTTCAGGCCTGGGCCTCAGCCCCGGCCCCAGCTCTAGCCTTGACCCTGACCCTGGCTCTGCGCTGGGCTCCCCCCCCAATCCCAGCCCCAAAGCCATCCCTGGCTCTGGATCTACCCCCACCCCTGATTCTGTCAAATCTTCTGACCCTGAGCCTGGGCACAATGCCAATTCCGACCTTGTGGCCAGCCCTGATCACAGATCTGGTCCCAGCCCCGACCCGGATCCTGTGCCCAGCCCTGACCCCAGCTCTGAGTCCCACCCTGACCCTGGCTCTCCCACCCATGACACTGTCAGCCCAGTCCTCCCTACCGGCGAGAGTCCCGAGTGGGTGCAGGAGCAAGGGGCATTGCTGGGGCCTGATGGCTGAAGGGCATGCTGGCACCCCCAGGGGCCTGGGAAAGTTGTGTGTTGTGCAGTTAGTAAAATCTTCCCACTGCCTCCTGGCTCTGTGTTGTGGTTCTCCTGTTGCTGTTTTTTCTCTAATGCACAGCCTCTTCTTCTGGAGATTGGAGGGTATGGCCAGAGCCAAACATACAAATAGAACGTCAATGTCCTGGCTCCCCCCACAATATCCTCCAGGCTTCCTAGCTTCCCCCACAAGGTCTCACACTGGTCCATCCCAGCAGTTGCCACTCTCTGCTTCCCCAGACCTGGCCACCCCAGTCAGGGGCAGACTTATCCTCTGGGTGGTCTAACTCCCTTCCTTTTGGAGTTGGCTTTCCCAGGAATGGTGGGATTTCTGGCATGTTGACCATCCAGCAGACTGATAGTGGAGGCTGATATGAAACCATGTGGGCGGCCCTGCCCCGTCTGCTCCCCTAACTTACCCCTTACCCTTCAAAGCCCACATTGCAGGTACACCATGGGACAAAGGAGGTCACTCATTTATGCATTCAACAAACATCTGTTGATTGCTTGGGTCTCAGCAGGGAGCAAGATAAGCATGGCCTTGGCCCTCACAGAGCTCAGACACCAAGTTTAGAAACATTTAAAAAGTAATTACAGAGTATGGTACATTCAACAAGAAGCATAACAAGACTTCTGATTTAGATGGCAGACAGCCTTCCCAAGGAAGGACTTTATAATCCCAATAACCTCTAATTTAATAATCAGTACTGTTTGCCCAGGCTTGTGCTATGCTCTAGCATTTTCTCATTTCATTCTCTCAGCAGCTCCATGAGGCAGGTAACTATGAGTATTCCCATTTTGCAAATAAGGACACTGAGGCACATGGAGTTTAAGGGACTTTTTGGAAGACCCAGAAGTGGTGGTTGGGAGCACCTAGATTTAAACCCAAATTGTCTGCCCTCCAGAGCCTAAGTTCTTAACCTTTATGCTGTAGGGCAAGATTGTGCAAAGGCCCTGGGGCCGTTGAGAGATGAGCTAGGGGAGGAGTTAGGCGGGGCCAGAACAGAAGGCCTTGGTAGACTGAAGTGGGGAGTTTGCTTGTCATCCCAGAGAAATGGGAAGCTACCAGCGGGTTCTGACTGATATGAATTATTTTTTGAAGATGCTTCTGGCTGCTGGATGGCGAGTGGAATGGAGGGGATCCGGAATGGGAGCCTAAGATCAGGGAGGTTGTTGCAGTGGTCCAGGCCATAGGGAATGTTGGGGGACTCCGGGTTTATAGTCATAGGAGTGGGGAAAAGTGGTCCTATTTGCGATGTAATTAGGAAATGAAGTAGGATTTCATGACAGTTCGGATGAGAGGGGGTTGAGAGTAACGCAGAGTTTCTGGGAGGATGGAACGGGGCAGCCTTGAGACAGGATCATCATCTGACACCGCGAAGGGAAAGGGGTCAAACACTGGACATGGAAATCAAGAGGTTAGCCCTGGACGGGGGCATGACAGGGAGCCAGGACGGAGCCAGCAGCCAGCCCATCCCCCAGCACATTTCCGCCCGTCGGCACTAGGACCTCGGGACCGCCTAAGGGCAAGTCGCCAGCTGAGGCACGCATGCGTGCTGCTCCGGCAGGGGTCTTCGTGGCGCAGGGGGAGGGACCGGATCCAGTCACCTGCCTCCAGGACCGCGCTGGTCACGTGACTGGGGCTCGAGTCAGCTGACGCGGGAGGGTTTGAAGCTGCACCGCGAGGGAGCGAGGCCGCAGTGACAGCGGCGGGTGTTCAGACGCCGGTTGCACCGCTGCGCCCGCCGGCGTTCGGCGCTCCCCCCGCGGCATGGCAGTGCCCGTAGGCCCGCGCGGCTCAGGTGAGGGCGCGGGCGGCCCCGCAAGTCCCAGAACGCGTGCGGCGGACGGACGGGCGGCTTCTCCGACCTGGGGCGGTGGAGCTCTCGGTTTCCCTTTCCTCAATTCCGGTGCTGACCTCTCAGCGTCCCCTTGGCGTAGATATGGGCAGACGGCTCCTTGAACCTGGGCGGCGGGTGGGCATCAGCTTCTCCGACCTCGGAGTGGCGGGATTCCGACCGCCCTTCCTGAACCCAGGCTCTGCTCTGAGCATCTCAACTCAGGCAGCTGGCGGATCGTCAGCTTTTCCTACTCAGGCGGCGAGGGTCCCAGGATTTGCATTCTGAGCCTAGATTCGGATTGCTCAGCTTTGCTGGAACTCCGACAGCGGGCCCCAGCTTCTCCAACCCGCACGTCAGACTCCCAGGCTTTGCTTCCACAAACCGGGAGGCAAATGTTCAGCTTCTCTAAACTTAGGCAAGAGTGCTGGGGGCGGGGTTGCCACCTTAAGCGCAGGCGCCTAACTCAATTTCAGATCTCCAAACACAAGGAAGCTCAGTCGTCTCTCACACGGCAGCATGGAGGAATGCCCTTTGTGTTGATCTTCCCTTCTTAAGCTAGCTGCAGACACCTGAAAGATGTCCTGGCTGGTAGAGTCTGGGATGGATTAGCTGTGATCCCAGCCAGGGAGGCAGCCTCCCCTCTGGCTTCGCATCCAACTATCTTGTAAACAACCACGACAGCATCTGAGCTCCAAAGGGACCAGGGGCTGGCCCTCCCTGCCGGACAGGTTCTGACAGTGCCTACATTTCATCCTGGTGGCCATGCCAGGCAGGGGGCCAGCCAGACCCTGGAAGGAAGCGGGGTTCTCCCAGTGGGGATGGTGGGTTGTGTCAGGAACAGTTCTGGGCTGCTGTGACCATCTATGACCCGAGCCGTTGCTGAAAACTTGGGCTTTCCTCTTGGACTGGTCAGGATTGAAAGGAATAAGTGGTCCTTAGAGTAGCCTCTATTCAGGAGTTCCCTGGGGGTCCAGTGGTTAGGACTCAGCGCTTTCACTGTTGTGGCCCGGTTCAATCCCTGGTCGGGGAACTAAGACCCCACATGCCACATGGCACAGCCAAAAAAACCCAAAAACAAACCAAAAAAATAGAATAGGCTCTATTCATTGAGGAATTATTGAGACTCAGAGACTGAATGCTTTGTAAGTGTCAAATCCTTAGCTTCTTGGTGAGAGATTTTATTGCCCCATTTTGCAGACGAGGTAGCTGAGGCTCAGGGAAGCTGAATGCCCTGGAGCAGGGGCAGGAATCAACTCAGGCCCTTTTGAGTGACCTGAAACCGCTGAGCCAGCACTGCTGCATATATCCCTAAAGTGTTACGGATTTTCTGGTTTTCCTTAGATCTCTCAGAGTTCTTTCTTGGCTGGAGCTTGGGACCTGCCTCCCCTATTGGCAGGTGAACCTGCCTAGGCCTGGTCCCCACTGCCCTCTCCCATCCCACAGAGACTGAGCGCCTCCTGACACCCAAACCTGGGTATGGGACCCGGGTGGGGCCTTCTCCAGCCCCTTCAACCCCTCCAGAAGAGGAAGATCTCCGCCGTCGTCTCAAGTACTTCTTCATGAGTCCCTGTGATAAATTTCGGGCCAAGGGCCGTAAGCCCTTCAAGCTCATGCTGCAGGTGGTGAAGATCCTGGTGGTCACAGTGCAGGTGAGACCTTCAGGGCCCCCCCCGACAGAATGCCACCTGTGGTTGCTATTTTCCTCTAAGGAGAATCTTGGAGTCAGAGCTTAGTCCTGACCCCACAGCCCCATATCATGATAGTGACATTGGCACTAATCCGTCAGGAAGCCCTCTCGGATCTGCACGGAAGCAGCTCCTTTAAGCTTCATAAATGCCCTCTGAGGTCCTAGCCACTGCTCTTGCCCTTTTCTATAGATAGGACAGCTGAGGCTCAGAGAGGTTAAGGGACTTGTCCAAATTCACATAGCAGCTGAGCCTTGGAAGGTGGCACTCGGACCCTGGCAGTCTGATGCTGTGCTGACTCTCGAACGTTCATCCGGTAAACATTTCATGAACATTAGTTGTTGCCACGAGTTCTATGAGTGGCCACTCTGTGCTGCGCCTTGGGGACGTATGGTGGTCACGCCCTCATGGGGTGGGCCTTCTCTTTTCTCTGCCTCCACTCATGCGCCGTGGGAGACCCCATGCCGGCAGTGCCAATCCTCCCCGTCCCTCCCGCCAGCTCATCCTGTTTGGGCTCAGCAACCAGCTGGCAGTGACATTCCGGGAGGAGAACACCATCGCCTTCCGGCACCTCTTCCTGCTGGGCTACTCGGACGGGGCGGATGACACCTTTGCGGCCTACACCCGGGAGCAGCTGTACCAGGCCATCTTCTACGCCATGGACCAGGTGTGGGCGACCAGGGGCAGGTGGGCAGGTGGGCAGGTGGGCCCGCCCGGGAGAATGGGCAGGGCTGACTGACCCTCCCCTCGTTTGCCCACAGTACCTGATGCTCCCCGACGTGTCCCTGGGTCGGTATGCTTACGTGCGGGGCGGGGGCGGGCCCTGGGCCAATGGCTCGGCCCTGGCTCTCTGCCAGTGCTACTACCACCGGGGCCACGTGGACCCAGCCAATGACACCTTTGACATCGACCCGATGGTCATCACTGGTGAGTGGGCCGGGCAGGGCTAAGCTGTCGGGATTTAAAAAAAAAAAAAAAAAAAATCCCACTTTAGGGACTTCCCTGGTGGTCCAGTGGTTAAGACTTTGCCTTCCAATGCAGGGGGTGTGGTTTCGATCCCTGGTGAGGGAGCTAAGATCCCACATGCCTGGCAGCCGGAAAACAAACAAACAAACAAACATAGAAGCAATATTGTAACAAATTGAATAAAGACTTTAAAAATGGTCCACATAAAAAAAAAACAATCTTTAAAATCCACTTTGCCTCCCGCTCATCCAGGAAATGGGGTGGTCACGATCGTTAATAATTTGATGATTAGCAGAATGCTTGGCACGCGGGAAGAGCTGAGTGTTATGTTTCACTATCATTCATTCCCTAAACATTTGGGGGCCCACTGAGCGCCAGGCACTAGGGTCTGTGTAGGGACTGAGACCAGGCCTGACCCTGGGGGGAGACAGCAGGAACAAACGACAAATGTCGAAGTATGGAGGGGGAAGGAAAGCAGGGAAGGGGTCTGTCGGGGACTCTGGGGAGACCTGCCTGTGCCTCCCCTGTCCCCAGTGTCCCTTCCCCGACTCCCTGTCTTCAGACTGTATCCGGGTGGACCCTCCCGAGAGACCCCCTGTGCCCCCCAGTGATGAGCTCTCCCTCTTGGATGGCAGCACCAGTTACAAGAACCTCACGCTCAAATTCCACAAGTACTGCCCCATCAAGGGGGCCAAGGAGGGGGGAGGCAGGACTCCAGGCATCTTCAGGGGTGGGGGTGGTGGGAGGGGCAGCCGCTTCCCCACAGGCGGGGGCAGGGGCGGGCCATGCCGATGCTGCCATGTGAGCACTTCCTCTGCCAGCTGCAGAGTCAGCGTGGGGCAGGAGTGCTGGCAGTCCAGGGCAGGAGGGATGGGCAGAGCCCCCTCCCCCTCACCCAAGCCTCCCCCTCCCAGGCTGATCAACGTCACCATCCACTTCCAGCTGAAGACCATCAACCTCCAGAGCCTGATCAACAATGAAATCCCAGACTGCTACACCTTCAGCATCCTGGTGAGCCCGCAACGCCTGGGGTGTGGGCCGAGGGACCAGCCAGTGATGGGGTAGCATGGGGGGTGTGGGACTTCTGAGTCGTGGAGCTGGGGACCCTCGGCCAAGGGCAGCGTGGGGGTGATGGGGGAGGCTGGGGCTGGACAGACCATCCGTCCTGCGCCTCTGGGAGCCTAGGTCTGCTGAGGTTTACTCTGTCCCGTCCCGCCACACCCCTGCAGATCACATTTGACAATAAGGCACACAGTGGGCGTATCCCCATCAGCCTGGAGACCCAGGCCCACATCCAGGAGTGTAAGCACCCCAGCGTCTTCGGCCATGGTGAGCCCCCAAGCCCCCGACCAGCACTGACCAGGGGCCCCAACCCGCCCAGGAATTCCCCAAGCCCCAGACCAGCACGGACCAAACTCCCGACATACCCAGAGAAACCCATGGGCCTGATGACCAACCCAAACCAGCCCTGAAGCCCCCTCGGCCTGGCCCAGCTGCCTCACTCCTGGCCCTGCCTTTGGTCCCCTCCCCACAGGAGACAACAGCTTCCGGCTTCTCTTTGACGTGGTCGTGATCCTCACTTGTGCCTTCTCCTTCCTGCTGTGCGCCCGCTCGCTGCTGCGAGGCTTCCTGCTGCAGAGCGTGAGAGCTGCCCCCAGCCTTCCCCAGCTCTGGGACCATCAAGGCCGGGGTGGCAAGCCTCCCTCGTCCGGACCGGCCCTCACCCCGCCCACCTCCCCCTGCAGGAGTTTGTCAGGTTCATGCGGCGGCAGCGGGGACAGGTCATCAGCCTGTGGGAGCGGCTGGAATTTGTCAACGGCTGGTACATCCTGCTGGTCACCAGCGACGTGCTCACCATCTCAGGCACCATCATGAAGATCGGCATCGAAGCCAAGGTGGGTCCTGCCCACGCCCTGCCCCCGAGGCCCGGGGTCTCCTTCCGGACCCTGGCGCCCTCTCCCACCCCTGCTGATGCCTGCCCGGGGCCCCATCCCCAGGGAAGGGCCAGGCTGGATGGGGTTGACGCTGCTCCTGCCCCTAGAACCTGGCAAGCTATGATGTCTGCAGCATCCTCCTGGGCACCTCAACGCTGCTCGTCTGGGTCGGTGTTATCCGCTACCTGACCTTCTTCCACAAGTACAACGTAAGCCTCCGACATGCAGGCGAGGCCCTCCCAGGGGCGGCCACGTGTCCTTTAATTCCTACCCCCACCCCCAGGTAAATTCGTACACATATTGCCATCACCAGCCCCTGCAGATGACCCGCCAGGAGCCTCTTCCCCATACCTGCCCACACCAGGCACACCTGTCACTCCACCTGGGCAGGGGTCACGTGAGCCTGCTCTTTCATACTCCTCCCCCCAGCTGAGTCCAGCCAGGCGGTGCCCTCGGGCCTACTCAGCACTACCCTGCCTTGTCGATGGTCATCCTAGTTTCTGTGGTCACCCCATCATGCCCTTGGGCAGGCTTCACCCCATCTGCAGGCTCACAGCCCACCTGGCTTGTGGTCCTGCCCCCATTGCTGACACCCCCCCACCCTCCCCCGACCCCAACCCCCGCCCCTCCACAGATCCTCATCGCCACGCTGCGGGTGGCCCTGCCCAGCGTCATGCGCTTCTGCTGCTGTGTGGCCGTCATCTACCTGGGCTATTGCTTCTGCGGCTGGATTGTGTTGGGGCCCTACCATGTGAAGGTAGGGGCTGGCCGGGACCTGTGGGTGGCGCTCGTGACCCACAGATGAGGGATCCCTGGCTCCCCATCTTACTTCCCGAGCCCCCTGACTCCTGGTCTATCTATTGTTGACTCGGTGACACTGAATGACCCACCTTGACCCCTGGTTCCTTACCAGCAAGTTTGCAGCAGTTCTACCCACTGTCCCCTCTGATCCCTGGTGACCCTAGCCTTGACTCTATGACCTTGTCATTATTCAGTGACCCCCCCCCAAGTGGCTCTATTGTGACTACTGGTACTCTACGCTGTTCCCTCTGACCCCACAAAGCCCCCAACCCCGGCCCCCAGCCGTGCCCACAACTCCCTCTGACCCCTGACCCCCCTGCCCGCCGGCAGTTCCGCTCGCTGTCCATGGTGTCCGAGTGCCTTTTCTCGCTCATCAACGGGGATGACATGTTCGTGACGTTCGCGGCGATGCAGGCGCAGCAGGGCCGCAGCAGCCTGGTCTGGCTGTTCTCCCAGCTCTACCTGTACTCCTTCATCAGCCTGTTTATCTACATGGTGCTCAGCCTCTTCATCGCGCTCATCACTGGTGCCTACGACACCATCAAGGTCAGCTGCCGGCCCACCCGCCCCCTCCCCAGCCTGCCTTCCCCCGCCTCCCCGTGGGGCTGTGCATGAATGCTTGCATGCATGCGTGCATGCACGGCCCCAGACTCGGGCTCTGAGTCCCTCGTGGTTGGCCACGGCAGGGTGCAGAGAGGAGGACCCAGGGAGAGAATGTGGGGGACGCTACAAGGCCAAAGGAGAGGGTGGCTCGGAATTGGGGGGCCCAGGAGGGACCCATACCGTCCCAGTCACAGCTGCCACACTCTCAGTTTTATCAAGGTGTGGGGCTTGGGCCAGGTAGGGTTCCTGCGTCTGCTTTCACCGACAGGGAAACCAAGCCATAGAATTTCAGTGGCTCGCCCAAGGTCAGCTACCAAGCACATGGTGGAACACGGCTCAACCTACGACTGTCTCATTCCGGAAGCCCTGCTCCCAACCCCTCTGTCCTGTGGGTCCGGGAAGGGTGGTTGTCCTGCAGGCTGCGAGGGTCAGAGCAGAACATGGGCGTGGCAGGTAGACAGGATCTTTTAGCAAACACGTGTGACAGACTACTGTGTGCCAAGCCTGGTGCTGGGTGCCAGGCATCTGAGGAAACATACATGGTCTGTCCAAGACCCGTGGGCAGGATGAATGTTGCACAAACGGGAGTATAACAGCCAACTGATGAGAGGTGTAAAGGAAGTATGGAAGGTTACAGAGAGGCCCCTGCTTTAGACTCGTATCAGGCTGAGTCCAGGAAAGTTTCTAGAATGTGCTGTCCAATAGTAGTCTCTAGTATGAAAATGAAATACAATTCCAAATTCAGTTCCTCACTCACACCATCCACAGAGCAAGCGCCCAAAAGCCAATGTGGCTAGTAGCTACCAGATTTGGACAGCATAGATATCACACCTTTCCATCATCTCAGGAAGTTCTGGATTGATGAGACAGGAGCCCAAGAGAGAGAGCACCAGGGAGAAGGAACGGCCAAAGCAAAGACCTAGAGCCAGAAAGGACTTGGAGAGGAGGTATTGGCCCTGTGAGGTTGGGAGAGATGAAGACAAGGCTAAAAGCCAGAACATTCACTGCTGCTGGGAATGCAGATGTTTGCACCCCGCCCCCCCCCCCCACAAGTGGGTGGTTGTCAAGCACCCAGATTGGGTCAGGTACAGCTCGAGGCGCTGGAGCCACAGCGGAGGGCACCAACTGACCAAGATTCAAGGTGTGCACACATTCAGTGGTCAGGGAATGTCTCCGGGTGAAGCAAACCACGAGGAACAGCAGGTGGAGGGCACAGCACGGTGCAGAGGCCCAGAGGTGGGAGCCTGGTTGGTCCACGAGGACCGGTGAGAAGATCCAGATGACTGGAGAGAAGGGGGGGGAGGGGAGGGCGCATCTCAAGGGCCTCGGAAGTCAGAGGCCACTTTCATGCGGGGCCGCCGGGCATCTCTCCCCAGCACCCGGGCGGAGCGGGCGGAGAGGAGAGCCAGCTCCAGGCCTACATCGCGCAGTGCCAGGACAGCCCCACCTCCGGCAAATTCCGCCGTGGGAGCGGCTCCGCCTGCAGCCTCCTCTGCTGCTGCGGCAGGTTGGAGGCCGGGTTTGGCTTGGGTTTGGGATTGGCTGGGGGGAAGGGAAGCGGGCCTGAGGGAACTGATGCCTTCCGCCTCCGCTGATACCGACCCTCCTCCAGGGACGCTTCGGAGGAGCATTCGTTGCTGGTGAATTGACTCGGACCCGGACCGTCATAGGACATTAACCCCCGGACTGTGGAGACCCCTGCTTATTTATTTTAGCCGTTGCTTTTTAAGGACCGGCTCTTGTCGCGCCCTGTGAGGGCCTGGGCTAGTCGGGTCGGACATTGGAGTGGGACAGGGAGGGTTAGAGCGGGTGTTAAATAAACGGGAAAATTAACTTGCTCTCATTTCTAGCGGGAGGGGTATTCCCTGCGCCAACTGGTCTCCGGTCCCTTTAAAGCGTCGCCACACTCGGTGTGGCTGGCTCCGCGCGACCTTCCAAGCATGGCGGGGGGCGGGGCTGTGGCGCACCCTGCGTTGAATAATTTAAAGGGGCCGCGCCTGCGGCGCTGGGCAGAACGCTAAAGGAGTTGGCGCAGAGTGGACCCCGGCTGCCGCCCTTTGGGTGAGTCCGGGTTTTCTTCGCCCCGTCCCTTCGCGGGTTGTTAGCGAGCCCTCGGCTTTCCCAAGGTGTGTCCTCCACCGATTCCCGGTAGCTCTTGACTTTCTGGCTCTCCCATCCCCCCCACCCCCCAGCTTCCGGCAGGTGTTTTCGCACCGGTAGCCAGGTGCACCCTAGGGTGGAAGGGGACTAGTCCCCCGTGAATTTTACAAGTAATGTCTCAAGGACCCAGTGACTCCCCCAAATTTCCATTAATACTCGAATGGCGCCAGAAACAGCCTTAGCCTCCCAGAAAAGTCTCAGTAATATTCCAGCATTCCTCAGTATCATGCTCGAACGACTCCAGGGACGTGCCCAACCAGCTCCCGGTTTTCCCAGTAATAGTCCTATAGTCCTCAGAATCTCTCGGCAACTTCCTAGTGACCCCCCACCCACCCACCCGTAATTCCAGCGTCCCTGGTTACGTCTCCCAGCAATGGCGCCAGCATCGTTCCTGCAGTCCCAGTGATGCTCCGCACCATTAGAGACCCCATAACTTTACTATTACGTGACAGTAAATCTCTAGCATCACCCAGTAATACTTTGCGAGCCCACCCCACTCCGAGCGTCCCAGGATGCTACTGAGACCTCGGCATTGCACCACGACCCCTTGTGAAGGAGCTCCCGGCTGCACTCCCGCGTGCCCCAGCCTCTGTCTCCCCGGGGCCAGGCTTGGGCCGGGAGCCAGGCATCTCCCCGGCCCCATGACTCGGGCCCAGTTTTCGCGGGGTGCGGGCATCCAGTCTTCGCAGGGGGTGCTGGGGTGCGATCTAGGGATCGGTGGATCAGGATTGATCAATCCTGCAGAGACTGGGGAGGGGGCCACTTGCTGGAGAGAGCCGTGCCCCTTCAGGGACTTGTTCGCCGGCTGCTAACAGTGGGTGCCCGGCCGGCTGCCCTTTGGCCCCAGGGTGGGTCTGGATAAGTAGGTAAGGGGGGCCTGGTGGGGACCCGGGGACCCACCTTACTCCCTAGCTCGGGCCCCGAGGTCAATTTGCCCCACCCCTCTGCTCCGCAGCGCCCCTTCAGTCGCCCACAGGCCTGCGGAGAAGCCGCCCCGACCGTGGGTACGAAGGGGGCAGGGCTTGCAGCAGGGGAGGGGCGGGCCCAGAGTGATGACTTGCCCGGGTTCGTCCTGCGTCTTACTCCCCAGGAGTCTGAACTACCAGACCTGCCGCCCAGCCTGAAACAACTGATGGAGGCGCCGCTGCAAACCGGAATGGTAAGGGTTGGGGGTTTGTGTGGCGCTGCGGGGACTACAATTCCCGACGTGCTCAGCGCGCATCATCGCGGTCCCGCGAGAACCAGTCTGCTTCTGTTCAGGCGGAACTACGTTTCCCGGTGTGCACTGTGGGCCGCCGAGCCTCCAGAAAGCGTTGCTCCCCAGGGGAGGGGGCAGCGCTGACCCATTTTGCAGATGGGGACGTCGAGGCCCGGGCCGACTGCGATCTCGAGTGCGGCCTTGGCTCGGTGCGATGAGGTCCCGGGCGTCCCGGCCCCCGGGGAAGGCTTGGCGGAGCGGGTATGCGATGCGCAGCCAGTGCCGTTCGTCCCGCAGGTGCTGGGCGTGATGATCGGGGCTGGAGTCGCGGTGCTGGTCACGGCCGTGCTCATCCTCCTGCTGGTGCGGAGGCTTCGAGTGCCGAGTGAGGACCCGGAGGGCCTTCTGGGAGTGCTGAGGGATGGGAAGCTGAAATTATCCGGGCCCCTGAGGCAGTAGAGATGGGATTTGCTGGAGCCTGCCGCGGCGTCCCCATCTCTGGCCGTGCGGAGTGTGCGTAGAGCTCAGAATGCCCCTCTCCGCACTTATCCCCAGAAACCCCAGCCCCGGATGGCCCGCGGTATCGATTCCGGAAGAGAGATAAAGTGCTTTTCTATGGCCGGAAGATTATGCGGAAGGTGAGTCTGGGACCCCCTGGGGCTCCCACTGGCCGCACAGAGGTCCTGCCCTTTCCCTAGTTATACTTCTTAGTAAGCCGGCCGCCCTCCTTGATCAAGGGCCTCTGGATCTGCCCCCCTCTTCCCTAGGGTCTGAACTGGCAGTTGACGCATTCCTCCCCCCCCCCCCCACCTTAATCCTCCCAGGTATCACAATCCACTTCTTCGCTGGTGGACGCCTCCGTCTCCACCACTTCCCGGCCACGCATGAAGAAGAAACTTAAGATGCTCAACATTGCTAAGAAGTAAGGCTGTGCTAGGTGTACGTGGGGCTGTCCAGGGCTTTTTGAGTGATCATCCCACACCGAAGGGTGTATCTCAGGTTTCTTTGAACCCCACGGACTGCCTTAGGAGTCTTTCCATGCCAGTGGGACTATTTCAGAGCTCTCCCCCACCAGACAGGCTGTCTGTATCACCTGAGGGCTCTCTCAGTGATGTTCCCTGCCACAGGGGCATCCGTGAGTTATTTAATCCCCAGGCACTACCTCGGATGTCTTGTCATACCCTTAGGGGTCAAGTCTGGGGTCTCCCCACACGAGAGGGTTTATTCCAGAGTCTCACTGGAGTTATCGCAGGTCTTACTGGGACCTGCAGGAGGGGCTATCTCTGGCTTTTGTTCCCTAAGGGTTATCTCAGCAATCTCTCTGCATCAGAAAACATCTCTCTATGTCACCTCCCTTGGATTTTTCCCAAACTACACGGAGGCTGTGTTAGGGGGTTCTGTTCCCTAGGAGTGATCTCAAGAATCTTTCGGCACTAGAGACACTGGAAGGGCATGTCAGGGCATGTCATCAGCAAAGGGCTCCCTCAGGGTCTCTGAGGAAGGCTCTCTCAGGGATCTTTCCAAGTTGGGAGCTGGCTCTGGGGTCTCCTGACATCACAGAGTCTATTTTGAAGGTCTGTCTCAAGTGTTTCTTCACACTGAGGGGCCATTCCATGGGTGTCCATGGTCAACAGGTGTGCTATCCCATGGCTTTCTAGGACTTGAGTAGAAGGGCTATCTCTAGATCTTCCACAATTAATTGAGGGTCTGTCCACCCCCTGGGAGTGGTTTCAGTGTCTGCACACCCTTGAGGAGCTACCGTGATGTTGCCTGACCTTGAGAGAGCTATCTCAGCTCTCTGTGACCTCGGCAAGGGCTAGCCCAAGGATCTTCCTGATCAGAAGAGGAGCTGTTCCTGGATTTCTCTGTAATGTGGAGTTTAACTCAGTTTAAGCTCATTCTAGAGGGTCTATCTTGAGCATTTTGTGACTAGTGGAAGGACTGTCTTCAGTAGCAACTGTGACTTCCAGGGAGGAGCTCTCCTAGGTCCATGGTTAGCAGAGGAGCTGTATCTGGATTCTCTGCACGTAACCAGGGCTATCTCAAGAGTCTCTGTGACCATCAGAGAGGCTATCTCAGGATTGTCTGAGACTGGGGAGGAAGGGTTATCTCAGGGATTTTTACAAGGATTAGAGAGGCTGTATCTGGGGTCTCCTGATATAACGGAAGCTACCCCAAGGCTCTGCCTACATGATGGAGGCTACATGATGGAGGCGTGCAATATGTGGGGTCCCATGGTGAACAGAGGTGCTTTTCTGGGGTCTGCCCATATCTTGGAAGCTGTGTCAGGGGTCTGCTTAATGAGAGGGTCCATCTAGAGAGCCTGTGACTAGTGAAGGGTGACCTCAGGGTTTTATTTCAGGGGTCAGCAACTTTTTTCTTTTTTGGGCCACATCTGGGGCTTTGCAGGCTGCACGCAACGCTGCTGCAAGAACTCAACTCTGCTGTTGTAGCATTAAAGCAGCCTCAGATAATATGTAAATGAATGAATGTATTAATAGCTCGTGCCAATAAAACTTTATTTACAAAAGGAGGTGGCTGGCCTAATTTGGCCAGTGGGCCAGAGTTTGCTGAGCCCTGCTCTGGTGACCCCAGGGGAGGGCTCTGTGGGGGGTCTCAGGTCTTCCTGAGCCCCCTCCCTGCTTTTCACCCCCCACCCCCTCGCTCCCCTCTCCTCCCACCAGGATCCTGCGCATCCAGAAAGAGGCGCCAACGCTGCAGCGGAAGGAGCCCCCGCCTGCGGTGCTGGAGGCTGACCTGACGGAGGGCGACCTGGCCAACTCCCACCTGCCCTCCGAGGTGCTCTACATGCTCAAGAACGTCCGGTCAGTGTCAGGGTGCAGGCAGGGGGCTGCAGAGCTGGGGCTGACCTGACCTCCTGCATCTCTCCATTCCCCGGTCCCTATCCAACAGGGTGCTGGGCCACTTTGAGAAGCCGCTCTTCCTGGAGCTGTGCCGGCACATGGTCTTCCAGCGGCTCAGCCAGGGTGACTACGTCTTCCGGCCAGGCCAGCCCGATGCCAGCATCTACGTGGTGCAGGATGGGCTGCTGGAGCTCTGTCTGCCGGCTCCTGTGAGTGGGCTCCCGCTCCGGGGGGCACCACAGTGAGATGGGTGGCAGGGATGAGCAGTGGTGCAGCGGTCACTGGGGACAGGCAGTGCTTTTGGTCAGCAGGGTTGGTGGGCTTTTTTTTTTTTTTTTAATTTTGGCAACGCCGCGAGGCGCAGCTTGTGGGATCTTAGTTCCCCCACCAGGGATTGATCCCAGGCCACGGCAATGAAAGCGCCAAATCCTAACCACTAGACCACCAGGGAACTCCCAGGGTTGGTGGTCTTATGAGATGTGCAGGCAGGAGTTGGGAACGGGTGTCCAAGGGCATCTGGGGTGGTCTGCACAGTCACCGGTTATGGTTAGTGTTGCTGGTCGGAAGGTTCAGTGGGGTCCGGGTGTCAGTGATCACCGAGGGAGAATGAGGACCAGGGGCGTGGTCAGGGGGCGGGACGTGGGCTGGCAGCAGGGGCAGCACTGGTCAGTGACCCCTCTCCCACCCCGTGTCTCAGGATGGGAAGGAGTGTGTGGTGAAGGAAGTGGTTCCTGGAGACAGTGTCAACAGCCTTCTGAGCATCCTAGATGTCATCACCGTGAGTGACCAGTACGGAGGGGGCTGGGGAGGCTGGGTGGGAGGCCACACCCACCAGGCTGGGGTGGAGAGGGTCACCCCCAGGGCCCCCATCTCTGATGCGTCCCTGATGTTGCCAGTGGTCCCTCAAGGCAGTGGCATCAGGTGGGGTCGGGGGGGAGCAGGAAGGGGGGCCCTCGCAGCCCCTGACCTTGATTCTCCTTGTGCCCCCCGCACCCCCAGGGTCACCAGCACCCCCAGCGTACTGTGTCCGCTCGGGCGGCCCGAGACTCCACGGTGCTGCGGCTTCCAGTCGAGGCCTTCTCAGCCGTCTTCACCAAGTATCCCGAGAGCTTGGTGCGGGTAGTGCAGGTCAGCGGGCCATCCATTTCCTTCCATAACCCCCCACCCATCACAGGCTCCTGGGGGCTGGGACCCAGCAGCCAACAGGCACTGAAGCTGTGCTTATCGGCCCTGAGCAGCCGGACCTCCCTCACTCCTCCCACGAGCTGCCTCCACCCCATGTCCCCAGGTTTCTGCCGCCTGATTGTCGGTTTCTCCCTGGCTCCTAGGGCCCTGCCCAGCCCCTTCCTGCTCCAACCTTGATCTTCTGACCTTAGCTCCATCTCCACCTCCCCATCCATGGCCCCGCCCCCTTATTGCTAAGTGCTGGGGCTCACCCTCTTTCTCCCTGGCCCCCTCCTCTGACGACCATGCCCCCAAAGATCATCATGGTGAGGCTGCAGCGGGTCACTTTCCTGGCACTTCACAACTACCTGGGTCTGACCAATGAGCTCTTCAGCCATGTGAGTTACGTGGAGAGCACCAGGGGCCGGAGGGGTGTGTGGCGTGTGCCTCCCCGGACACGCCACAGGATCCCCTCTGCCCCCAGGAGATCCAGCCCCTGCGCCTCTTCCCCAGCCCAGGCCTCCCAGCCCGCACCAGCCCTGTGCGTGGCTCCAAGCGGATCGTCAGCACCTCTGCTACTGAGGAGGCGAGGGAGACGCCTGGCCGGCCGCCTGACCCCACCGGGGCCCCACTGCCTGGAACTGCAGGTACCCAAGATGACCGCTGCCTGAGCCCCAGGAACCGTAGGCTGGCCCAGCCCACTCCCAAGAAGCCCAGGCTCTGCCCCTCAATGCCTGTCTCAGTTCCTCAGATACTCCCACCTGACCTGCCCAGCCCCCCAGGGACCCGCTTAGCTAGGTACCCAGGTCTGACTCCCCCAGGACCCCTGGCCTCAGTCCCCTGGGCCCACTGGAATCACTTTTCCTAGTCCCCCAGTCCCCAGGGACTCTGAGCTGACCCCTCCCCAGGCCACCTGCAGCTCCCCACCCCCAGTCCTGGGCGCTCTGAGGGGCAGGAGCCTGAACACGCATCTCCCCCAGGGGACCCAGTGAAGCCCACATCCCTGGAAGCCCCCTCGGCCCCCTTGCTGAGTCGCTGCATCTCGATGCCAGTGGACATCTCAGGTTTGGGGCGCCAAGTGGAGTGGGGGGAGGCCATGGAATTTCTGGGTTGGATGCAGGCTTGCCAGTCTTGATTTTTCTCATCCGTGAAATGGGAATATTGGCAGCACTTACTCATGTCTTTTTTTTTTTTCTTTTTTTTTTTTTGTGGTACACGGGCCTCTAACTGTTGTGGCCTCTCCCGTTGCGGAGCACAGGCTCCGGATGCGCAGGCTCAGCAGCCATGGCTCATGGGCTCAGCCGCTCCACAGCATGTGGGATCTTCCCGGACCGGGGCACGAACCCGTGTCCCCTACATCGGCAGGTGGACTCTCAACCACTGCACCACCAGGGAAGCCCATACTCATGTCTTTTTTTTGTGGGTAGTCGTGGAGATGGTGCCCTCCCAACTGTGGTGAGAAGGGTTGCGAGGGCTAGAGCGGTGATCGATTAGTCACGTCTGTGTAGCCGTGGCCTCGGGTACATAGGTAGTGCTTGCCTAGACTCCAGCTATGGTCACTCTCATCTTTATTGCATTTATTGCCCCCTGCCCACTGCAGGCTTGCAGGGCGGCCCTCGCTCGGACTTTGACATGGCATATGAGCGGGGCCGGATCTCCGTGTCCCTGCAGGAAGAGGCCTCATGGGGGCCCCAGGCAGCCCCGGCTCGGGTAAGGCCCTGCCCTCTTCCTCCACCCCACCCCAGTCCCCTCCTGGGACCCTGGTCTGGCCACAGGTGGAGTCCCCCGAGGAGGAAGGTCGGGTGGGAGCAGGGAGATCACAGGCCTTGCCCCACACAGACCCCTACTCAGGAGCCCCGGGAGCAGCCAGCCGGCGCCTGTGAATACAGCTACTGTGAGGATGAGTCGGCCACTGGCGGGTGCCCCTTCGGGCCCTACCAGGGCCGCCAGACGAGCAGCATCTTTGAGGCGGCGAAGCGAGAGCTGGCCAAGCTGATGCGGATCGAGGTGGGCAGCTGAGGGTGTCTGGGGGACCGGGTTGGGGGTGGAAGGCCTGGCTGGGCCAGTCTCAACCCCCTTTCCTTCCTCCCCAGGACCCCTCCCTTTTGAATAGCCGAGTCTTGCTGCATCACACCAAAGCCGGCACCATCATTGCCCGCCAGGGGGACCAGGTGAGGCTGAGCCCTGAACTCTGATCATGCGGCCCTGACCCAAGACCTCTGTCTCTGATCTCTGATCCTTGCCTTTTCACCTTAGATGTAGACCTCCCAGTATATGATTTCCAACCCCTGATCTTTGGATCCTATGACTCTGACTCACAGCCCTCCCTCCCCATGTCCTCTGGACATATTGACCTTTCTCCTCTAACCCCTGAACCTTTGACACTAGGACCCCCACCCCTAGATTTCTCTTCCCTGTCCATTTTCTGACCTTTCAACTCTACAACGTACTCTGATGCTCTGTCTGCTTCTCATTCCTGGGTCCCTGCTGGAATGGGGGCACTCAGTAAATGGGTGCAGGTCAGAATCTGGACCTGGAGGCTGGGAACTAGCGCCACGAGCTGGATTTCAGTGCCTCCTGGCGACACACAGGTGTGGGAAACTGTGCATCCCACTAATCCGTCCATTCTCCAGGCGGGGAAACTGAGACCCGTTGTGACATCACAGCCCAGGAGCACAGAGGAGGAGGGTTAGGGAGGAAGCCAAAGGTGAAATCCGGACTCTGCCCTGACTCCCTGTGTGAATCATCTAGAAACTTGTCATCTTCCTCGCCTGCGGAATGAGTGTCGTAACTATCTGCTAGAATTGTTGTGAGGATGAAACAGGAAATACAGAATGAGTGTCGTAATTATCTGCTAGAATTGTTGTGAGGATGAAACAGGAAATACTCAGTTCGCAGCTACTAGGGTTTGCAAGGGTGACAGGCTGGGGGAGGGTTGGAGCAGCAGCTCCCAGTCGGGGGATGGGGTGGGGGTGACAGTAGGGGTGACGTGACTTAGGCGTTGAGACCACAGCACCGCCCCAGGCTCAGGGGAGGAGCCCTGGGCTTGGGGGAGGGGCTGGGGGTGGCCCAGCTATTAGCTGACTGGGTGGTTATTGTTGTTTTCAATTTTTATTGGCATATGGTTGATTTAAGGGTGGTGGTTCTATCACGTGATCAGCTGAGTGGCCACATCAAGCCGCTCATGGCAGGGTGGGCTCCTTTCTGCAGGGGAAGTTTTGTGCCAGGTGTTTGAGGTACTTGGGGGACTGGCTGAGGAAGTGTGGTCACACCATGGCCCTTGCAGGGGCCCCGGGCCCCTGCTTATCTGGGAGCCTCTGCTGGGCTCAACCCAGCCCGGCCCCAGCCCCAGCCCAGCCTGCTAACACACCAGGCTCCTCGGGGTCTTCAGGACTTTGTTAGGGACAGAGCTGGTCTGCTGTGCCCCCCTCTGAAACTTTACACCAATCGTTTTCACCATCACTGTCAACGACATTTGGCAACGTCAAGACATTTTTGATTGACTTGGGAGGGTGCTACTGTCATCTAATGGGTTAGAGACCAGGGATGCAAGACTGCATGGACCAGTCCCCCTACGACAGAATTATCCAGTCCAAAATGTCAGTGTTGCCAAGGTTGAGAAACCCCGCTTTCCACAAACATTTCCCAAAGTGTATTTCATGGAGCAGCCATATCACAAGGGGTCTGCACGCAACATGTTGGAGAAACACAGGTTATTTTACCCCTTCTTGGCAGCTCCCAGTGGGCATTATTAGCATATTCAAGGCTCTGAGAAGTCCTACAGTGAAAAAAAACATGCTTCCCAATCTGAGGACAAATGGCAGCCTACTATTAGTCACTCCCATTTATATCCCAAGCCCAGTCTGGGAATTCTATCTTGGAAGGTTCCAGCATGTGTCTATGTCTCCTGGGCCTGTGCCTCTCCCAGGGATCCTTGCAGTGTTTTGGCACTCATTTGGGGCTTTGTGGTGTGTCAGACAGGTTTGTGTAATGAATGAGGAAGGAATCTTTCTGTCTCTGGGCAGTTTCAGTTCCTTATTTGAAAGGGTGGGACAGAGAGGCGTCCAGCTGGGCAGGCTAACCAGAGGGGAGAGGGACGTTTGCTGTGTCCCAGGGTTGTTGCAGAGGCAAGAAACACCAGTGGGGCCCCCTGCCTTTGGGAAGCTCACAGTTCTGACAGACATTACAGTCAAAGGATTACACAAATTGTTGCTAAATCATATGTGCTTAGTGCTACAAAGGAAATGTTCTCAGCTCCACAACGTCTGGTTTAGTCAGGGCATTGTCTCTGTGGAAGTGACCTCCAGAGAAGGAGGAAGGATGAGGATGAATTAACTAGGTGCAAGGGAAAGGAAAGAGCATTCTATGCAGAGGGGACAGTTTGTGCAAATGTCCTGTGGTAGAGCTATTCCATCTGTAGGAAACAAAAGGAAGTCAACAGGGATGGAGTGGAACAAGGGAACTGGGAGCAAAGGGGATTTTTTTTTTTTTTTTTTTGGATGCACTGCATGTCTTGCAGGATCTCAGTTCCCTGACCAGGGACTGAAGCCAGGCTCCGGGCTCCAGCAGTGAAAGTGGCAAATCCTTACCTCTAGATCACCAGGGAACTTCCCAAAGGGGATTTTTTTTGGTGATAGTTTTAGAGACGTAATTCATGCATTATACGATTCACCCATTTAAAGAGTACAATTCAGTGGTTTTTAGTATATTCACATAGTTGTGCAACCATCACCACTGTGCATTTTAGAGCATCACCTTAAAAAGAAACACCATACCCTTTAGCCATCAGTCTCCTACCTCCTAAACAGCCCCAGCCTTAAGCAACTACTAATCTTATGTTTCTATAGATTTGCCCGTTCTGGACATTTCATATAAATGGAATCATACAGTATGTGGCCCCTTGTGTCTGGGCTTCTTTCACTTAGTATGCTGTTTTCAAGGTTCATGCATGTTGTGGCATGTGTCATTGCTTCATTCTATTATGGCTGACTACTGTTCCATTGTATGAATGGACCACATTTTGCTTCTTAATTCATCAGTTGATGGACATTGAGTTATTTCTACCTTTTGGCTAGTAGGCATAATGTGACTATGAACGTTTATGTGCAGATATCTTTGTGGACACGTTTTCATTTCTGTTGGGTAGATACCTAGGAGTTGGGTTGCTGGGTCATATAGCAACTCTATTTTTTTTCTTTTTCTCTTTGGCTGCGTTGGGTCTTTGTTGCTGCATGCAGGCTTTCTCTAGTTCCGGTGAGTGGGGGCGACTCTTTGTTGTGGTGCACGGGCTTCTTATTGCAGTGGCTTCTCTTGTTGTGGAGCACAGGCTTTAGGCACACGGGCTTCATTAGTTGTGGCGTGTGGGCTCAGTAGCTGTGGCTTGCGGGCTCTAGAGCACAGGCTCAGTAGTTGTGGTGCACGGGCTTAGTTGCTCTGTGGCATATGGGGTCTTCCCAGACCAGGGATCGAACCTGTGTCCCCTGCATTGGCAGGTGGATTCTCAATCACTGTGCCACCAGAGAAGTCCCGGCAACTCTATTTTTAATTCTTTGAGGACTTTTAAAAATTTTGCCAGATTGTTTCCCAGTGGCTGTACCATTTTACAGTCCCACCAGCAGTGTGTAAGCATTCCAGTTTCTTACATCCTCGGTAACACTTTTTGATTCAAGCCATCCTAGTGGGTGTGAAGTGGCATCTCATTGTGGTTTTGATTTGCATTTTCCTAATGATTCATGATGTTGAGCATCTTTTCATGGGCTTACTGGCCATTCATATATCTTCTTTGGAGAAATGTCTATTCAGAGCCTTTGCCCATTTTTTAAAATTTTATTTTATTTATTTATTTTTGGCTGCAGTGGGTCTTCGTTGCTGCACGCAGGCTTTCTCTAGTTGTGGAGAGCAGGGACTACTCTTCATTGCAGTGTGTGGGCTTCTCATTGCAGTGGCTTCTCTTGTTGTGGAGCATTGGCTCTAGGCGCAGGCTTCAGTAGCTGTAGCACGCGGGCTCAGTAGTTGGGGCTCGCAGGCTCTAGAGCGCAGGCTCAGTAGGTGTGGTGCACGGGCTTAGTAGCTCCGCGGCATGTGGGATCTTCCCGGACCAGGGCTCGAACCCGTGTCACCTGCATTGGCAGGTGGATTCTTAACCACTGCACCACCAGGGAAGCCCTTGCCCATTTTTTAATTGAGTTGTCTTTTTAGTACTGAGTAGTAAGAATTCTTTACATATTCCGGATACCAGACCCTTAGCAGATATACGATTGGCAAATATTTTCTCCCATACGGTGTGTTGTCCTTTCACTTCCTTGATAGTGCCCTTTGAAACTCAAAAGTTTTTAATTTTGTTGAAGTCCAGTTTATCTATTTTTCATTTTGTTGCTTGGGCTTTTAGTATCATATCCAAGATTCTGTTGCCAAATTCAATGTGACCGTAATTGACCCCTATATTTTCTTCTAAGAGTTTTATGTATGTATGTATGTATGTATTTGGCTGTGTTGGGTCTTCGTTGCTGCACACGGGCTTTCTCTAGCTGTGGTGAGTGGGGGCTACTCTTCGTTGTGGTGCGCCGGCTTCTCATTGTGGTGGCTTCTCTTGTTGCGGAGCACAGGCTCTAGGTGCACGGGCTTCAGTAGTTGTGGCATGCAGGCTCAGTAGTTGTGGTGCGTGGACTTTGTTGCTCGGCGGCATGTGGGATCTTACCAGACCAGGGCTCGAACCCGTGTCCCCTGCATTGGCAGGCGGATTTTTAACCACTGCGCCACCAGGGAAGTCCCATCTTCTAAGAGTTTTATAGTTTAAGCTCTCAGATTCATGTCCTTGATCCATTTTAATATGGCATAAGGTGAGAATCCAACTTTATTCTTTTCCATGTAGCTATGCAGTTGCCCAGCACAAGCAAAGAGGCTCTAAGCTCAGCCATGCTCCTGTGTAGCCAGTCTTCGTTGGCTCTTGCTGGCTGTGTTGAAAAGAATTCATGGGCCTTAATCTGGGCTGAGTTGGGTGATCCATTAGCAATGTCTGCTCTGGGTGCTGAGTGGTAATATAGATACATATGCTGCTCAGCTCAGTGCTATGGAAAGCCTTCACTCCCTCCAACTTTTCCTTCCTTAACCTTTCCTCTGGAGTGCACTGACCTGAGTTGTGGGTGAGGTGGTGCCCCTGTGCCCATCTCCTGGCCCTTGCCCTACAGGATGTGAGCCTACACTTCGTGCTCTGGGGCTGCCTGCACGTCTACCAGCGCATGATCGACAAGGCCGAAGATGTGTGCCTGTTCGTGGTGCAGCCCGGGGAGCTGGTGGGACAGCTGGCCGTGCTTACCGGCGAGCCCCTCATCTTCACACTGCGAGCCCAGCGTGATTGCACCTTCCTGCGGATCTCCAAGTCCGACTTCTATGAGTATGACTGGGCCCGATATTGGGGTGGGGGTGACGCTCAGGCAGCCCCGACCAACTCTATTCTGCCCTGCATGAGGCCACCCCTCTGAACAGCCAACAGTTTTCCAAGGAAGCTTTGAGCTCTTCTTGTCCCACCTCCAGGCCATCACCCACCCTCTCCACTCCCTAAGGGCTCAAACCCGTGTCACCTGCATTGTCACCCGTGTCACCGGCGCCCCTGGCCCATGCCCCCCTGCCCTTCGCCTACAGGATCATGCGTGCACAGCCCAGTGTAGTGCTGAGTGCCGCGCAGACCGTGGCCGCGAGGATGTCGCCCTTCGTGCGCCAGATGGACTTCGCCATCGACTGGACAGCGGTGGAGGCGGGACGCGCACTGTACAGGTGCAGGCCCCGCCCCCACCTCTCCCCTCAGGCCCTGCCTACGAGGACCCCTACCCTGTCTGACCCGCCCCTCCCACCCCCACCCCAGGCAGGGCGACCGCTCCGACTGCACCTACATCGTGCTTAATGGGCGGCTGCGAAGTGTCATCCAGCGTGGCAACGGCAAGAAGGAGCTGGTGGGCGAGTACGGCCGTGGGGATCTCATAGGAGTGGTGAGCTCGGCCCCACCCACTGACCTCTAACCTCTCCCAGTCCAGTTTCCCCCCACGCCCAACATACACTTCATCCCGGGTAACCTGTTGGGGGTGGAGAACGCTCCCTCCCCAACCTATGACCTCGTGCAATCCACTTTCCCCAGCTCCTTTCCATGGGGCGGGGCCGTGGGGGCAACCTCATCAGGGTGGTGAGTCTGATCTGAATCAGTCTCCAGACCTCTCTACATCAGAAGAGGGGACCCCCGCTGGTGTGGATCCCTGTTCTCCTGTCCTCTCCCTTTCCTCAGAGCCCCGAGATGGGTAGTGAGGCTTCGTTCTTTCCACCCCCATCTGGGGGTTGGGGTGGGGTGGGGGGGACTCAGTAGGGCCTCCTCTCTGCACCCACAGTCGTCCTCCCCCTTACCTATCAAGCTCCTGGCTCACGCAGCCCTGGTCAGGCACGCTGTCCCCTAGGTGGAGGCGCTGACCAGGCAGCCACGTGCCACGACGGTACACGCGGTGCGCGACACAGAGCTGGCCAAACTCCCGGAGGGCACCCTGGGCCACATCAAACGTCGATACCCGCAGGTGCAGCTCGCTGGGTTGTGGGCTGTTCTCCTAACAGGGGCTGGACAGATGGGAGTGGGGGCGGGTACCCAGAGAAGGCATGGCCTAATGTGTGGAGAGGGGGGTTAGATGGGGGTGGAGCCCTAGGAAGGAGGTGAAGCCTCCAAGTGAGGGCGGGGCTCATGAGGTGGGGCTCAGGTAATAGGGACCCAGGCACCCTGGTAGAGGAGGAAAAGGTGGTGCAGAATTGCTCCTCCAGTCTCACTGGACCGCCGGCCTCCAACGCCCCAGGTCGTGACCCGCCTCATCCACCTGCTGAGCCAGAAAATTCTGGGGAATTTGCAGCAGCTGCAAGGACCCTTCCCAGGTGAGAGCTGGCCAGCGCCCGGGAATGCTAAGGGATCTAGTCCAACGCCCAGAACGAGCTAGGAGAGGGAGCCATGAACCCAGGGCATGCTGGGAAGTGGAGTCCTGCGTATAACCTGCTCGGGGCGGGGCTTCAAGCGGGAAGTGGGAATCCGAGTTCCGGTGCATGCTGTGGGCTGCAGTTTGGGTTCTTGGGCATGCTGGGAAACGGAGTCCTGGACCCAGGGCCGGCTTATTAATGGAATCTGAAGTATCAGTGGTGCTGAGAGGAGGAGTCTTTAGGGCAAGCTTGGTTCTGGGTGTCAGGGTTGGCTGGAGGATGGAGTCCACATACTAGGAAGGGGAAACCTAGACTAAAGTGTGCTGGTAAATGTAGTCTATGGGGCGGTGTTTGGGGCCCAGGGCATGTTGGAAAGTGGCTTCATAGGTTACCAGCCTGGTGGGAGATGCGGTTCCTGGTCCCGGTGAATGCTGGGAGATAGCCTCTGTCCCAGTGCATGCTGGGGGTGGGGGTGGGGTGGTTCCCTTCCCAGGGCATGCTGGGAGATGTGGTTTCCGTCAGCTAGGATACATTGGGAAATTGAGTCAGATTCGAGATGTGCAGAAATATGGACCTGAGGTTCTATGTTATGGTGACCTGACCCTGGACCAGCCTGGCAACCTCTACTCTCCTTTTCTCCCCAGGGGCTTCTGCCCCATCAGCCCTGACACCTGGATCCTGAGGGTAGGGGCGGGGGTGAGCCATGGCCAAGAACTGCCCCCATGCCCAGGGTCTTCCCCGATACACTTTTCCCCCAGTCTTGCACCAAGCACACAAATACATGTTCTCTCCCACCCGGCTGCCAGGACCACCCTTGGTGTGATTCTGGGGCAGAGACTTTAAAATCTCAGACCTCTGGGAACCTGGAGAATGCACAAGACAGACAAAGCCCCTAGAAGGGTTTACAGCTTCAGAAGCAAGATACAGTTTTTAAAATACAAAGAAAGAGTAGAATGTCGGATAATGTACTGTGAAGAAAACAGAATAGGGTCTTGATGGGGTATGACTAGAGGAGGGAGGGAGGCTTTTCTGAGGACAATGAGCTGAGACTTGATAAATGAAATGGGGCCAGACGCTGACAGAACTCTGAAGGCTCTGCACACAGGGTTTGGTGGTGTTGAAACACTTCAAGGAGGAAAGTGAGTGAGGGGGAGGAATCGGGGGGGCAAGTCATGCAGGGACTGGGAGCCGTCGAAAGGCATTTGAACTTGTTCAGACTGTTATAGGAAGAACTGGAGGAGAGAAGGCAGGGGGAAGTCCGGTCAAGAGATGGGGGTTGATGGCTTGGTCTAAAGTGTAAGTAGAGAAGCTGAGAAGCAATCAGTGTGTCAAAAATATATTTATTTCCGTCTAGTTTTGTGTTCAAGTCCCTTTAGTAGACAGAGGCCCCAAGGCCAGAATGGGGTAGGGGCACAGATCAGTCCACACAGGTGGAGTGGAAAACAGAAATGGTTATACAGTTGTGTAATGGATGCCACTGAGGAGATTGGGCCAAAACTGAAGGTCAGATAGCCAGGTCTTATCAAGGACAGTGGTTGAGGCTGTGAAGCTAGGATTGAGGCCATGACCTTCACTACGGCATCACTAAGCCTCAGCTGAGGAACAAGGAACAGGGATTTCTGAGAAGGCAGAGGAGAGTTGCCCTTTCCAGACACAGGACTGCACAGCAAATACCATCCTTTGGGGTCTCAGCAGGTTCGGGCCTAGGTGTTCCCCCTCACTCGGAGCTCACCAACCCAGCCAGCAACCTGGCAACGGTGGCAGTGCTGCCCGTGTGTGCCGAGGTGCCCATGGTGGCCTTCATGCTGGAGCTGCAGCATGCTTTGCAAGCCATTGGTCAGTCGTGGGCAAGGGCAGGCTTTCCGTCTACATGGGGCAAGGTGCATGTGGGTGGGGGCATTGGCCAATGAATGGAGACGCCTGGGTGGGTCAGAGGTGGGGCTGGGGGGCTGGAACAGGGCTGTGGGAGCGGAGTGGGTGGTACTGTCTTATAGGAGGGTCCTCCAGCTCCGTTGACCTGGGTTCCTAAACACTCTTCCTCACCCATCCCCAGGCCCCACACTTCTCCTCAACAGTGACATCATCCGGGCACGCCTGGGGGCCTCTGCGCTGGACAGGTGTGTGTTGCGGGTGCAGGAGGTTAGGGTGGGGCGCGAGGGATAAGCTCAAAGCGTAGGATTCTTCCAGATCTCATTTGAGATCTAGGCTGTGAAACAAGGAACATGTGCCCCCCCATCCCTCTGGTCACTGGAGACAGTGTAGTGAATCCGCCCCTGGAGGATGCAGACGTGTGGGGCTTGGATGTCCAGGTCCCCCTCCCCAGAGCAATGGAGCTACATGGTCCCTGAGGGCAGGGACCCCTGACCAGCCCCAGGATGACGCTCCCCCGCCCCCATCCTAGCATCCAAGAATTCCGGCTGTCAGGGTGGCTGGCCCAGCAGGAGGACACGCACCGCATCGTGCTCTACCAGACAGACGCATCGCTGACGCCCTGGACCCTGCGCTGCCTGCGCCAGGCCGACTGCATCCTCATCGTGGGCCTTGGCGACCAGGAGCCCACGCTTGGCCAGGTCCGGAGACCATTCACAGTGACCCCATCCCTGCCCTCCGGTGCCTGCGCCGGGCCACGTGCACACCCTCACCGGTGGGGCTAGGTGACCAGGAACTACGGGGCCAGGTGTGGGAGGGGCAGGGAGGAAACCACTGGTGAGAGTGACTTCCGTGCTTCCCCCTTCTCCCCCGACCCCAAAGCTGGAGCAGATGCTGGAGAACACGGCGGTGCGCGCCCTCAAGCAGCTGGTCCTGCTGCACCGCGAGGAGGGCCCGGGCCCCACGCGCACAGTGGAGTGGCTCAACATGCGCAGCTGGTGCTCGGGGCACCTGCATCTGCGCTGTCCGCGTCGCCTCTTCTCGCGCCGCAGCCCCGCCAAGCTGGTGAGGGGCTCTCAGGACCTTTCAGGGGCGTGGCTACTGGAGGGGCGTGGCCTGGAGACCAGCGGGGCCAGGGCAGTGTCTTGGAGGTCCAGACGCCGCCTCCTACACCCGCATCCTCATGGGCCGCGTCTCTTTCCATTCACACCAGCACGAGCTCTACGAGAAGGTTTTCTCGAGGCGCGCTGACCGGCACAGCGACTTCTCCCGCCTGGCGCGGGTGCTCACAGGCAACACCATCGCCTTGGTGCTGGGCGGGGGCGGGGCCAGGTGAGGGGCGGGGTCAGCGCTGGCAGGGGCGGGGCCAGGGGCCCTGAGGGGTAGAGCTGATTACCTGGGCGGATCCCATAGGGGCGGGCCGGCACCACCTTCCTAGCAGGTGAGGGAGAAGGGATAAGATATCCTGGGCGTGGGGCTTAGGGGATCTCCAGAGGGTCACTGGGTCTCCACCTCGCAGGGGCTGCTCACACATCGGGGTGCTGAAGGCATTAGAGGAGGCGGGGGTCCCTGTCGACCTGGTGGGCGGCACGTCCATCGGCTCCTTCATTGGGGCCTTGTACGCCGAGGAGCGGAGCGCCAGCCGCACTAAGCAGCGGGCCCGGGAGTGGGCCAAGGTGTGTGTTGCGGGGAGGGGGTCCCCCCACCCCAGGAGCACCCTGAAACCTCACCCTAGACGGGCTTCTGGGTTTCTCCTGACCCTCCCGTCTTAACCTGTGGACCCCACCTGGATCCTTTATAGGGATACCACCAGGGCCTTGGATGACCCCCCCGTGACTTCCTGGCTAGTGACCCTAGTCTCCAGCTCCCAGCTGGAGAAGTCAGGCCCCTTAGGGACTGCCTAGTCAGTGACCCCCAAGTGACTCCTGTTTGACCCCCCACTGGCCCATTGCCCCTAGAGCATGACTTCAGTTCTGGAGCCCGTGCTGGACCTCACCTACCCCGTCACCTCCATGTTCACGGGGTCGGCCTTCAACCGCAGCATCCACCGTGTCTTCCAGGACAAGCAGATCGAGGTGCACTCTTTCTCCATGCCTGCCCCTCCCCTGCCCCTCCCCACAGGAGTCCCCACTCCTCCTGGACCGCAGTCTCTGTCCCTGTAGGACCTGTGGCTGCCGTACTTCAACGTGACCACGGACATCACCGCCTCGGCCATGCGTGTCCACAAAGATGGTGGGTACCCTAGCCAGCCCCACCAAAACCACTGTAGCCATGTGGGGAATGGGTGCGGGGGAGGGGCAGCCGAGCATCTGGGACATTATTAACATGAGTGACCATCCCTCCTGGCCTGAGTGCTGAGCACTAATCGTCACCCACTAATGCCCCAGAGGCCCCAGGTATGTCTGTCCTCGCGGGCAGGAGGCCAAGAGACTCGTTGGGCGCCTCACCCCCTCACACCGGTCCCCTCAGGCTAAGTATGGCGCTACATCCAGGCCAGTGCCTCCCACTGCCCCTACCTGCCCCCGTCTTGTGACCCCAGGGACCAGCACCTGCTGGTGGACGGGTGCTACGTCAACGTGCCGGGTCAGCGAGCCCACCGGGCTGGCCGGGCCTCCAAGTGTGTCTGTGCATGTCTGTGTCTGTGTCCCGCCGGGCAGGCTCCCTGTGGCGATACGTGCGTGCCAGCATGACACTCTCGGGATACCTGCCGCCACTGTGTGACCCCAAGGACGGGCATCTCCTCATGGACGGTGGCTACATCAACAATCTGCCAGGCAAGTAGCCACCTGCTTGTCCCCATGCACAGACACGCGGGCAAGCTCATGGCAGGCATGTGTGTGTGCAGGTGAAGGATGCGCCCATGTGCTGTATTTGACACGCGCACACACAGGGCAAGCATGGAAACACGCAGGTGGGTGGGGCACCTCCACAACGAGCTTTCTTTCACACCCACTCACTTGAAGCATGCAGATGAGAGGCAGGGAGGTGCAACTTAAAATTCCACACACCCAGTGGCGTGCGAACACGAGTAGACACCTACGCTGGCTACACAGGCGCTTGAGGTCCCATAGATCAGGGATCTGCACGCTGCACCCCACAAGCCAAATCTGGCCCCCTGCCTGATTTTGTAAATAAAGTTTTATTGGCACACAGCCACACCTAATCGTTTATCCTTTGTCTGTGGCTATGTCTGTGCAGCAGAGTTGAGTAGTTGCAACAGAGACCATATGGCCTGCAAAGCCAAGATTATTTTTTCTCTGGCCTTTTACAGACGGCTTGCCAACTCCTGCATAGGCATTCTGTACAGCTACTTGCACTCACACAACCTCATGCGCGTGAGCAAGTGTGTACAGACTCACAGGTGGATGGGCACAATTGGACGCACAAAGAAACATACTTAGACATGGGAAAGGAATACAAACAGTCCTGGGTGTCTGTACAGAGGCATAGCACACCCAGAGGTGGTTGTGTTCACAGACATACAGACGGGACATGCACATACCTGATAGGGGTGCGTACAGCACACACAGAGACACAGACACAGACACACACACAGAGACACAGACAAGCTTGTGAGGGACACGGGCAAAGTCTGATGGAGACTTAGGTGTCTTTGGGGACTGGACCTGGCTACAGGACCCTGTCCATGTCCCCCCAGGCACCCCCAGACCCACTCAGGGGCCCTCAGTGGGGCACACAGACCCACGGCTATAGCACCCTCCTCACCGCGCCATCACCCCACCCTTCACCCCATCCGTCCCGCTGCCTGAATCGCCTTGATCCGGCTCTTTGCTCTGTGTCCCTTGTCTCAGCCTCAAGATCCCTCTTTCCACCCGGATTCTCTTTCCTTCCGTATCTCTGGCCCCTGATATCTCTCTCTCCCACGAATCTCTGTTGCTGTCTCTGGTCCCCTGCATTTCTCTCCCCGCGGCTCTGTCTCCCGATGTCTTTATTCCCGCATCTCCCTGCATCTCTGACCCTCCGTCTGTTTCCATGACTCTGATCCCTTCATCTCTGCCTCCTGGTGTCCTTACTATAATCTGTCTCTCCGTGTTACTCTCCTTCCATATCTCTGTCCTCCATGTGTCTGACCTTGTGTCTCTTTCCCCAGTGACTTTATCCCTCTGCCTCCATCTTCTCCTCTGGCCCTGGTTCCCCAGACCTAAAAGCTCCAACACCCGTCCCCTCCTCCACATCATTGGCCTCTACAGCCATACCCTTTGCATGCCTGCATGTTGTTCACATGTTGTTGTTTTTTTGCGTGACCACGTGCATGTTGGTGTTTGTGGGGCTGGGTTGAACTTCCCTGCCTCAGTCCTGGTGGAGAACAGCCCCCTGACCCCCCTGACCCACAGCGGACATTGCTCGCAGCATGGGTGCCAAGACGGTTATCGCCATCGACGTGGGAAGCCAGGATGAGACAGACCTCAGCACCTATGGGGACAGCCTCTCTGGCTGGTGGCTGCTGTGGAAGCGGCTGAACCCCTGGGCAGACAAGATCAAGGTTCCAGACATGGCCGAGATCCAGTCTCGCCTGGCCTATGTGTCCTGCGTGCGGCAGCTGGAGGTCGTGAAGTCCAGCTCGTACTGCGAGTACCTGCGCCCACCCATCGACTGCTTCAAGACCATGGACTTCGGGAAGTTCGACCAGATCTATGTGAGCGGGTGGGAGCCACTTGGTGCCAGTGTGGTGGGCCGGCAGAGCTTTAATACTGAAAGCCCAGAACAACATGAAGGGAAGGATTCTAGGGCTGCATTTGGGATCTGTGGGGAATAGAACGGTAATCAATCAGTGATGTCTGCAGTGAGCGTGGTAAGGGGATGTACGTGTGTATGTGCGAACTAAGTTTCTTAATATGTGCCAGCGGCGCTGCCTGAAGCACACTATAGAGATTTCTAATGCCGTTTCTGTGTAGGTGGGAATGAGAACCATGAAAAATTAGTAACGTCCAGTGCCAACTCTGGGATACACTGGATGGAGCACTGTATAATGTGCCACTGACCTAGAAAAATGTCATAGCCCATGCCGACTGAAAATGATCAGTAGCTGGGACTTCCCTGGTGGTCCGGTGGTTAGGACTCCATGCTTCCACTGCAGGGGGCACGGGTTCGATCCCTGGTCAGGGAACTAAGATCCCGCATGCAGCACGGTGTGGCCAAAAAAAGAGAAAGAAAGAAAGAAAGAATATGATCAGTAGCTGCTGCCCAGAGCCCTGAGTAAAAATGTCTGATTCCCTTTCTGGGCTCACTGGGAAGGCATGCCATGCTGGATTAGTGATGTCTGTTATGGGCATGGGAGATGATGATATTTACGGGTATACCGCATATTTGCAGACCTTGAAATAAGCCTGCACGCCGCCATCTCGAATCATTTGGTACTTGGCACACTGCATGGGGCTGAGTGGGAAAGAATGTGCAAAGAGTGACTGGTAATGTCTGGCAGGGGCACGGGATAGGGGACATGGGGGTGAGTGTGCTACATATGGCCAACTCTGAAATCAGTGTAGTCTCAAATGCCAGCTCCGCCAGAGCATCAGGCTTTTGAGGGGCCAGGGCAGGGGCAGGCAGGGTGGGGATAAGCAGAGAAGATGAGGCAGAGAAGAACACCCCCGGGGATTGCAGACATGGCCCCAGCCCCCCTCGTTTCCTGCAGGATGTGGGCTACCAGTACGGGAAGGCCGTGTTTGGGGGCTGGAGCCGGGGCGACATCATTGAAAAGATGCTCACGGACCGACGGTCTGCAGATCTTAATGAGAGCCGCCGTGCAGACGTAAGCCTGCGCCCTCCTTCTCCGGCGGGGCCACTCTGACAATACATCCCCCGCCCCCAGTCCCCTCTGGGTCTCCCCCAGACCTCAGACGACCCCGAGAGCCTCACCCACGCCTCCCCGCAGGTGCTTGCCTTCCCCAGCTCCGGCTTCACCGACTTGGCGGAGATCGTGTCCCGGATCGAGCCCCCCACGAGCTATGTTTCTGTTTCCGACGGCTGCGCAGATGGTGAGGGCGCTGAGGGCATCCCCAGGAGCCCGGGGTCGGTGTACTGGTGGCTGGAGAAGTCAGCCCCGCCCCAGCGCCCTCAACTTCACCCACTGCCATTCCAGGGGAGGAGTCGGACTGCCTGACTGAGTATGAGGAGGACGTGGGGCCAGACTGCTCGCGGGACGAAGGGGGCTCTCCAGAGGGCGCGAGCCCCAGCACTGCCTCCGAGATGGTGAGAGTGGGCGGTTTGGGCCCCCCACAAGGTGGGGAGACCTGGCTGACTGCGCCGGTGTCCCGGGCTGTGTGTCATGTGCGGGGTCGCCCCTATCCCTGCAGGAGGAGGGGAAGTCGATCCTCCGGCACCGGAGCTGTGCGCCGCAGGATGCCCCCAGATCTGCGGATGCCTGAGGACCTCGAGAGGGGTCCCCCCTTGGGCTGGACTAGGGGTGGGCCCTCTGGGGGCGGTTCACTGCCCCTCTGCCTGCTGCTATGCCTGTGACCCCCCGGGGTCCCCCTTGACCCCCAGTCCCCAGGGTCCACACACTGGACTGGCTTGTCCCCCGGGAAAGGGGCAGCACTGCACTGATGACCCTTGATCAGTCACACCAATAAACCTTCCTCTCTCGGAAGCAGCCGTATGTCATCTTTGGGTTCAGGGGGCACCTCGCCCCACCTTCCATGCTCAGGATGGCCAGGGCTGGGGCCGGAAACAGCCTTGAGCTTGTCACCGTGACCTGTGCTCCCAGCCTCGGGCTGAGCTTCCCCCACTGGGAGTGGCCATCCCCAAATTCACCTGTAGGCCCACACACATATGTATGTATATATATGGCATAAAATGTATCATTTTACCCATTTTTAAGTGTACAGTTCAGTGGCACCAAACAGATTCACACTGTGCAACCATCCATCCCAAGAAGTGTCTCACCTTCCCAAACTGAAACTCTGTCCCCATAAAACACTCCCTACTCCCCGCCCCCAGCCCCCGGCCCCCACCACTCTACTTTCTGTCCCTAGGAATTTGACTTGTCTGTGGACCTCACGTGAGTGGAATCATACATTTTTTGTCCTTTTGTGTCTGGCTTATTTCACTGAGCATAATGTCCTCAAGGTTTCTCTGTGTTGTAGCAGGTGTCAGAATTTCCTTCCTTTTTATTTTTTTATTTTAATTTTTTTTTTTTTTTGCGGTACGCGGGCCTCTCACTGTTGTGGCCTCTCCCGTTGTGGAGCACAGGCTCCGGACGCGCAGGCTCAGCAGCCATGGCTCACGGGCCCAGCCGCTCCGCGGCATGTGGGATCCTCCGGGACTGGGGCACGAACCCACGTCCCCTGCATCAGCAGGCGGACTCTCAACCACTGTGCCACCAGGGAAGCCCCTCCTTCCTTTTTAAAGGCTACATAGTATTCCCTTGTATGGATGGACCACATTGTGTTTATCCATTTACCCATCAATGGACGCTTGGGTTGCTTCCACTTTGGGGCTGTTGTGAATCGTGCTGCTATGAAAACAGGTGTACAAATACCCCTGCTTTCCAATCCTTTAGGTAGATACCCAGAAGTGGATTTGCTGGACATATGGTAATTCTATGTTCAACTTTTTGAGGAAGTGCTAAACTCTTTTCCACAGCAGCTACACCACTTTATGTTCCCACCTGCAATGCACGTGGGTAGTTTTTAAGCAAAGGAGAGAACGGTCAGATCTGTTTCTGGAAGTGGATGGATTGGAGGAGGCGGAGGCAGGGGGCCAGAGACCAGGGAGAGATGACAGGCCGAAATTAGGACAGTGGACACAGAGATGGTGGGGAGGGGACAACACCCAAGAAATGTGTACAAGAAATTTTGGCAGAACTTAGAGATTAATGCTCAGTGAGAGCTCGGGGCAGGGGATGCCAAGGAGGATGAAGGGACTTTGGCATAGGTGACCAGGGAGGGGCATCTTTTTTAAAAAATTTACATTTATTTATGTTCAGTTTAAAAAATATATTTTTGGCCATGCTGCATGGCTTGTGGGATCTTAGTTCCCCAACCAGGGATCGAACCCACACCCCTGCAGTGAAAGCACGGAGTCCTAACCACTGAACCGCCAGGGAATTCCCTTTTCTTTTTTTTTTTTTAAAGTGAAGTATAGTTGGTTTACAATGTTGTGTTATTTTCAGGTGTACAGCAAAGTGATTCATTTATACACACACATACACACACACACACACACATATATATGTATATACATATATTCTTTTTCAGATTCTTTTTCCTTATAGATTACTACAAGATATTGAGTAGATTTCCTTGTGCTATACTGTAGCTCCTTGTTGACTATTTTTTTTGACTATCTATTTTATATATAACAGTGTATATGTTAATCCCAACCTCCTAATTTATCCCTCCGCACCTTTCCCCTTTGGTAACCATAAATTTCTTTTCTGTGTCCGTGGAGTCTGTTTCTGTTTTGTAAATAAGTTCATTTGTATCATTTTTTTAGATTCCACGTATAAGTGATATCATATGATATTTGTCTTTCTCTGTCTGCCTTACTTCACTTAGTATGATAATCTCTAGGTCCATCCACGTTACTGAAAATGGCTTTATTTCATTCTTTTCTATGGCTGAGTAATATTCCATTGTGTATATATATCACATCTTCTTTATCCATTCATCTGTCAATGGACATTTAGGTTGTTTCCACGTCTTGGCTATTGTAAATAGTGCTGCTGTGAACATTGGGTGCATGTATCTTTTCGAATTACGGTTTTCTCCAGATATGCCCAAGAGTGGGATTGCTGGATCATATGGTAGTTCTATTTCTAGTTTTTTAAGGAATCTCCGTACCATTCTCCGTGGTGGGTGCACCAATTCACATTCCCACTAGCAGTATAAGGGGTTCCTTTTTCCACAGGGAAGGGCATCTTGACTGAGATGAGGGTGAGGGGAAAGGACCAGGAGAAGGGGACACTGATGCTGGGCTCTTTTTTGACCATGTTGAGTTTGGGGAGCCAGAGGAACAATCCAGGGGAGACAGCAGGGGCTCTGGACATTTGGGATGGGAACTGAAGAGAGATTTGTGCCGGGAACATGTCTGGAGGTGTCAGGACAGCGGTGGAGACTGGTACCGTGTGGATGGGTGAAGTGGTCCAGAGAGGATGTGACAGTCAAGCACAGCCCTATGGCCCATGTATGTCCTGACTCTAGATGGTCCTCTGAAGTCCCCTTCTCACCTCGAATTAGCTCGTGATTTGAACCAGCTGGGATGGATCTAGCATCCTAATTCTGGTGCCTCTGTGGATTTGGGCGGTGCTACTCTTCAGGGGGGCTTAGGTTAGGCCAGAGATGGGGTGCAGCTTCCCAGAGTCCCCAGGTATGTTGCTTTGCTGGGGCTGCCGTAACAAAGTACCCCAGACTGATGGGCTTAAACAACAGACATTTCTCACAGTTTTGGAGAATTAGAAGTCAGAGACCAAGGTGTCAGCAGGGTTGGTTCCTTCTGAGCCCTCTCTCCTTGGCTTGTAGATGACTGTCTTCTCCCTATGTCCTCACATGGTCCCCCTCTGTGTGTGTCTGTGTCCTGATCTCTTCTTATAGGGACACCAGTCACTTGAATTAGGGCCCACCCCACTGACCTCATTTTAACTGAATTGCCTCTTTAAAGGTCCTTTCTCTAAAAACACTCACATTCTGAGTTACTGGGGTGTCTTAGTCCATTCAAGCTGCTATAACAAAGTACCATAGGAATTTCCCTGGCGGTCCAGTGGTAAAGAATCTGCCTTCCAGTGTAGGGGATGAGGGTTCGATCCCTGGTCGGGGAACTAAGATCCCACATGCCGCGGGGCAACTAAGCCCGTTCCACAGCTAGAGAGAGAAGACCCGCATGCCACAACTAGAGAGAAGCCCACGCACCACAGTGAAGAGCCCGTGCGCCGCAATGAAAAATCCCGCATGCCACAATGAAGACCCAACGCAGCCAAAAAAAAAAAAAAAAAAGTCTAAGGTTGTACAACCATCAGTGCAATCAAGTTTTAGAACATTTTCATCACCCCCCCAAATTCCCTCAAGCTCATTGAAGCCGCTTGTCTCTCCCCCAACCCTGCCACACCTGCCACCTACCCTGCTTTCCTCTACAAATTTGTCTTTTGCGGGGGTATTTCATATAAGCAGAATCCTATAAAATATAATCTTTTATATCTGGCTTCTATCACTTAGTAACTTGTTTTTGATGTTCATCCATATTGCAACATGGATCAGTACCTTGTTCCTTCTGACTGTAAAGTAATATAAACAACGGAAATTTGTTTCTTGCACTTCTGCAGGCCAGAAGTCCAAGATCAGGGTTCTGGAGAAGGCCCTTTTCTGGGTTACAGACTGCTGACTTGGTGGAAAGGGGACAGGAGAGCCCTCTGGGGTCTCTCTTATAAGGGCACTAATCCCATTCATGAGGGCTCCACTGTCATGACCTAATTCCCTTCCAAAGGCCCCATCTGATACCATCACATTAGGGGTTACAATTTCAGTGTATGAACTGGATTGGGGGGGGCACAAAACTTCAGTTCACCGCATGGGGATTAGAACTTCAACATACGAATTTGGAAGGGAGGGGGCCACAGTTCAATCCATAACACCTGGGAAGATATTGTCAGCATGGTGGGGCAGTGAAGGACATAGGCCTGGAGTCAGACCACCTGGTTCGAATTCCCATTCCTTCCAATTCCTAGATTTTGAGAGGAAGAGACCTGGCTTTTCCAAGCTTTGGCCCCTTCATGAGTCCCCTACTGCTTCTGTAACTGATTACCATAAACTTGGTGGCTTAAACCAACACACATTTATTATCTTACAATTCTGGAGGTCAGAAATCTGAAATGGGTTCCACTGGGCTGAAACCAAGGTGTCAGCTGGGCTGAGTTCCCTTCTGGAGGCTCTGAGGGAGAACCTGTTTCCTGGCGTTTTCCAGCTTCGAGAGGCCACTTGCATTTCTTGGTTCATGGCCCCTTCCTCCACCTTCAAAGCCAGCAATGGCTGGCTGAATCTTTCTCATCCTGCATCACTCTGACCTCTGCTTCCATTACCCCATCTCCCTCTCTGACTCTGACCTTCCTGCTTCCATCATATAAGGATCTCGTGACAGCATTGGGTCCCCCTGGGTAATCCAGGATCATCTCCCATCTCAAGATCATATCTGCAAAGCCCCTTTTCTATGATTAGGTTGTTTGTGGATATTGAGCTGTATGAGCTGTTTGTATATTTTGGAGATCAATCCCTTGTCGGTTGCATCGTTTGCAAGTATTTTCTCCCATTCTGTAGGTTGTCTTTTCATTTTGTTTATGGTTTCCTTTGCTGTGCAAAAGCTTTTAAGTTTAGTTAGGTCCCATTTCCTTATTTTCATTTTTATTTCCATTATCCTAGGAGACTGGTCCAAAAAGACATTGCTGTGATTTATGTCAGAGAGTGTCCTCCCTATGTTTTCCTCTAGGAATTTTATAGTATCCAGTCTTACATTTAGGTCTTTAATCCATTGTGAGTTTATTTTTGTGTATGGTGTTATGTGAGTTTATTTTTGTGTATGGTGTTATGGAATGTTCTAATTTCATTCTTTTACATGTAGCTGTTCAGTTTTCCCAGCACCACTTACTGAAGAGACTGTCTTTTCTCCATTGTATATTCTCGCCTCCTTTGTCGTAGATTAATTGACCATAGGTGCGTGGGTTAAAGCCCATTTTCTATGTAAGGTGACACATTCACAGGTTCCAGGGATTAGTACACATACCTATTTGGAGGGGAGTAGACATTATTTTGCCAATCACAGCTCCCTCCCAAGTTCAGGGGCTGAGCCAGTAGGAGAGTCTCCATGAATTAACGGTTGTTACTAGGATGATCAGCTGGTCATTACTGATGTTCTGACTATCTGTACCTGGAACTTCAGCACCTCGAGGGTAGGTCTCCATTGTTGAATCAATGGCGTCTTCCTTCTGGAGAAACAGGTCTCAGGATGTCAGCACCACGGACAGCGAGGGCGCTATCCAAGGTGCTGCTTAAGCCCACCCCTCTCTACCTCCCCCTCCGAGCCCACGACATCCCTGCCCCTTCCAGATTCTGGGGGGCACATTAAGCTGAAAATTCAGCCCAAGTGTACCCCCTGTTGACGTCTCCACCCTAACTGCCTCCCACTGCACCCTCACTTGCCCCTCAATTCCATTAGCATTTCTTCTGTTACTCAACTCTCCATAGATTCCTGCCTTGGAGCCCTTTGCTCTTTATTCTGTGTAGCTGAAATGTTTGTTCTCAAATATCCCGCCTTCAGATTGTCTGAAGCTACTGTTTAAAGCATTTTCCCCACTCCCACTGCCCCGTTTTCTTGCCTTTTATTTTTTATTATTTTTTAAATTTTTTATTTATTTATTTTTGGCTGCTTTGGGTCTTCGTTGCTGCGTGCAGGCTTTCTCTAGTTGTGGTGAGTGGGGGCTACTCTTCGTTGTGGTGCCTGGGTTTCTCATTGCAGTGGCTTCTCTTGCTGCAGAGCACGGGCTCTAGGTGCGCGGGCTTCAGTAGTTGTAGCACACAGGCTCAGTAGTTGTAGTTTGTGGACTCTAGAGCACAGGCTCAGTAGTTGTGGCTCACGGGCTTCGTTGCTCCACAGCATGTGGGATCTTCCCGGACCAGGGCTCGAACCCGTGTCCCCTGCATTGGAAGGCAGGTTCTTAGCCACTGTGCTACCAGGGAAGTCCCTTTCTTGCCTTTTAATCATGCTCGCTAACCACAGTTGCTTCACTTGTTTATCATCTGTCTCTTTGAGACATGACCGAATATAAGTTCCAGCACTGGAAGAACCTTGTGTAGAAGAGCTTCTGGCCCATAGTAGGTGCTCCGTAATGTTTGTCAAATGAGGTCAAGCTCTGAAGGTAAAGCAAAGATACCTGTGATGTCTCCCACTCTCTAGAAATCTCGAGACCCCCCACCCTGAAGCCACATAATGTCCTCTTTCCCTTAAACACATATAAGCTCCACCAGCAGCAATAACAATAATAATTCATTTTGGGAGAGATTGCCATATATCAGGCCTCATGCTGATGCATGCATATTCTCTCTCTGAATTCTCACAATAGCTCTATGGAGAACATATTATTATTATCCCATTTCACAGAAGAGATAACTGAGGCTCAAAGAGGGGGTTAAGTTACACAGTGGCTAAGAGATGCAGCCAGGATTCATATTCATTAGCTTACCCACCACCCTATGCTATCTCCCTGGGAAGTGGATTTATTGAGGTTTCCATGCTAGGCTGCATTCCTGTGGACAGCACTTGATCCTCAGGAAAGAAGTCTTCCATGGATCTAGAAGGAGCCCCCTGGTCACACAGCATCAATGTCTCCTACCTTCTCTCACTGATGCTGGGAAGGCTGGGACCCCTGGCACCTTGGAGTTGGAATGGAGCTTGTTATGGGCTGAATTGCATCCCCCCAAATTCATATATTGAAATCCTCATCCCCAGTACCTCAGAATGGGACTTTATTGGGAGATAGGGTCTCTAAGAGATAATAAAGTTAAAAGGAGGTAATTCAGATGGGTCCTAATCCACAATGACTGGTGTCCTTATAAAAGGGGGAATTTGAATCCAGACAAACATAGAGGGACAACGATGTGGAGACACAGGGAGAACATCATCTACAAAGCCAAGGAACACCTGAGACTTTAAGAAGCTAGGAGAGAGGCACAGAGCAGATTCTCCCTCACAGCCCTCAGAAGGCACCAACCCTGTTAACACTTTGATCTTGGACTTCTAGCCTCCAGAACTTCTAGCCTCCAGAGACAATAAAAGTTGTTGTTTAAACTACCCAGTCTGTGGTCCTTTGCTATGACAGCCCTTTTAAACTAATAGAGAGCCCTTGGCTGGACCCAGGTACCATGATGTAGATGGGTTGGTGTATCAGTCAGGATAATTTAGATTATGCTAACCTGTGGGCCTAAAACAATACAAAATTAATTTCTCACTCCCAGGACATATCCATCACAGGTCACCTGGGGATTCTTTCCCATGTGCCACACTCCATGACCCAGGTGATGAAGCAGCAACTATCTGGAATGTTGCAGGTCACCATAGCTGAGGAAACTCTCTGGCGGGCCTCGCACCAGCAGTTAAATACTCTGGCCCAGGAATGACACAGCATTTCTGCTCACTCCTTATTGGTCAGAACGAGTCACATGGTCCTACCCAACCAAGAGGGGGCAGGACAGAACAGCCCTACCATGTTCTCTCAGAAGAGAGAGCACTGGAAACATTTGGTGAACATTCATGACTAACAGAGTTAGTTGGGCTTTCACTGGAACTTCAGACTACTTCTCTCTGAGACTTAGCTAATGCTAAGAAATCTTGGGGTTCCAGTGAGGGCCTGGGCTCTGGGTTGAGGGTCTGTCCTGCAGCCCACAGGAGCTGGACAAGAGTGGAGTCAGAGGAAGCTGATGAAACCAGGCTCACAAGAGGGGTGTGTGTGTGTGTGTGTGTGTGTGTGGCCAGGTCTCTGGAAATGGCCATATAGAGATCAGACAGGGAAGTGACAACAATGTTGGACCCCAAGACATCTGCAAAGCTGAGTTAAAAGACCTCTTATACATAGAGTTAAAATATGACCCAGGGCTTCCCTGGTGGCACAGTGGTTGAGAGTCCGCCTGCCAATGCAGGGGATGCGGGTTCGTGCCCCGGTCCAGGAGGATCCCACATGCCGTGGAGTGGCTGGGCCCATGAGCCATGGCCGCTAAGCCTGCGCATCCGGAGCCTGTGCTCCGCAACGGGAGAGGTCACAGCAGTGAGAGGCCCGCGTACCGCAAAAAATATATATATATATACGACCCAGCAATACCACTCCTATGAAAATATATGTCCACCAAAATTTTGTACATGAAATTTCATAGCAACGCTCTTCCTAATAGCCAGTCAGATGTCCATCAACTGATGAGTGGATGAACAGATTGTGGCATATCCATACAATGGAACATTATTTGGACCTAAAAAATAATGAAGTACTGATACATGTTACAATGTGGATGAAACTTGAAAACATTATGCTAAATGAAAGAAGCCAGATACAAAAGGCCACATGCTGTATTATCCCATTTGTATGACTGCTTCCATTAATATGAAATATCTAGAACAGGCAAATCCCTAGAGAAAGACAGATTAGTGGTTGTCGGGCTGGTGGGAGGGGGAAATGTGGAATGATTGCTAAGGAGCACAGGGTTTCTTTCTGGGGTAATGGAAATGTTCTCTTTTTATCGAGGTATAATTGACAAAATTGTAAGATATTTAAAGTGTCCAGTGTGGTGATTTGATAATGGACACAGTGGGAAAGGATGCCTCCCCAACTAGTTCATTAACACATCCATCACCTCACATGTTTACCTTTCCCTGTCTCTCTTTCTCTCCCTCTCTCTCTCTGTGAGAACACTTAAATGCTACTCTTAGTCAATTTCAATTATGCAATACAGTGTGATTAACTGTAGTCACCATGTTATACATTAAATCCTCAGACCTTATTTGTCTTCTAACTGAAAGTTTGTACTCTTATTTCTCCCACCCCCAGCCTTTGGCAACCTCTTTTCTTCTCTCAGTTTCTATGAGTTCTACCTTCTTTTTTTTTTTTTAATGCTTTGTGACTATTTTATTTATTTATTTGGCTGTGTTGGGTCTTTGTTTCTGTGCGAGGGCTTTCTCTAGTTGTGGTGAGCGGGGGCCACTCTTCATAGCAGTGCGCGGGCCTCTCACTGTCGCGGCCTCTCTTGCTGTGGAGCACAGGCTCCAGATGCGCAGGCTCAGTAGTTGTGGCTCATGGGCCCAGTTGCTCCACGGCATGTGGGATCCTCCCAGACCAGGGCTCGAACCCGTGTCCCCTGCCTTGGCAGGCAGACTCTCAAACTCTGCGCCACCAGGGAAGCCCTATGAGTTCTACTTTTTTCTTTTAGATTCCACGTACAAGTGATTGCAATATTTGTCTTTCTCTGGCTTATTTCACTTAGCAGAATGCCCTCCAGCTTCATCCATGTTGTTGCAAATGACAGAATTTCATTCTTGGGACTTCCCTGGTGGTCCAGTGGTTAAGAATCTGCCTTCCAATTCAGGGGACACGGGTTCGATCCTTGGTCGGGGAACTAAGATCACACATGCTTCGGGGCAACTAAGCAACTTCTGAACCTTCACACTCTGGAGCCCACACGCCAAAACTAGAGAGAAGCCCACGTGCCGCAACTAAGACCCGATGCAGCCAAATAAAAAAAATATATATTATTATATATTTAATTTTTTTTCATTCTTTTTATTTTTTAATTTTTTTAAAGATTTTTTTTGATGTGGACCATTTTTTAAAGTCTTTACTGAATTTATTACATTATTGCTTCTGTTTTATGTTTTGGTTTTCTGGCCCCAAGGCATGTGGGATCTTAGTTCCCTGACCAGGGATCGAACCCGCACCCCCTGCATTGGAAGGCGAAGTCTGAACCAGTGGACCACCAGAGAAGTTCCCTCATTCTTTTTTTTTTTTTTTTTTTTTTTCCGGTACGCGGGCCTCTCACTGTTGTGGCCTCTCCCGTTGCGGAGCACAGGCTCCGGACGCGCAGGCTCAGCAGCCATGGCTCACGGGCCCAGCTGCTCCGCAGCATGTGGGATCTTCCCGGACCGGGGCACGAACCCGCTTCCCCTGCATCGGCAGGTGGACTCTCAACCACTGCGCCACCAGGGAAGCCCTCCCTCATTCTTTTTAAAGGCTGATAATATTCCATCACATATGCAGTGGAATGAGTATATATATGTATCTCACAGTTTCTTTATCCATTCATCCATCAAGGAACACTTAGGTTGTCTTCATACCTTGGCTATTGTGAATAATGCTGCTACGAAATAGGAGTGCAAATATCTCTTCTAGATAAGGATTTCATTTCCTTTGGATGTATATCCAGAAGTGGGATCAATGGACCATATGATAGTTCTGTTTTTAATTTCTTGTGGAAATTTTATACTGTTTTCCATAGTGGCTGTACCGATTTACATTCACACCAACAGTGCACAAGTTTTCCCATTTCTCCGTATTCTGTGATGGAAATGTTTTCAGATTGACAGTATGATGGTTGCACAACTCTGGGAATACACTAAAACCCACTGAATTGTACACTTTCAATTGGTGAATTGTATGATATGTGAATTAGATCCACAGACAGGGCAGGGGCCCTTTGGGAGCAGAGGACTTGGTGGTTAAAAACAGGGGCCTGGGCTTCCCTGGTGGCGCAGTGGTTGAGAGTCCGCCTGCCGGTGCAGGGGACACAGGTTCGTGCCCCGCTCGGGGAAGATCCCACATGCCGCGGAGCGGCTGGGCCCGTGAGCCATGGCCGCCGAGCCTGTGCGTCCGGAGCCTGTGCTCCGCAACGGGAGAGGCCACAACAGTGAGAGGCCTGCGTACCGCAAAAAAAAAAACAAAAAAAAAACAGGGGCCTGGGGGGAATTCCCTGGTGGTCCAGTGGTTAGGACTCTGCGCTTCCACTGTAGGGGGCACGGATTCGATCCCTGTTTAGGGAATCAAGATCCCACAAGCCATGTGGTGCGACCAAAAATCAAAACAAACACACAAAAAACAGGGACCTGGACATTTCTCCAAGTGGGGTGGGGAGCTGCCCCTTGCCAGCTGGGTGACTCAGATTTTTCACCTGTGCCTTTTACATAATTTTAGTCCCCAACTCAAAGGGTTGCTTTGTGATTTAAGTTGAATGGAACAGAGCTCATTACAGGAGGATGCGCATGTGTACGTACACACACACACACACACACACACACACACACACACACACACACACACACACACACACACACCCCTTCTTGGATCAACTCATCTCTTTGCCACGAGGGGGCGGTCCTGCTATAATGTTTGGCCGTCTGGTCCCAGGACTGGAGCCCTCAGGGGTGGAGCTTTCCTCTGGTGGCTATTGGTGGGGTTAAGTGTGGAGTCCCAAGCTAACTGCCTCCTTTTTTGTTTTGTCCTTTAAGGTAAACAACATTTATTGGGCAGGGGCAGGGGTGTGCTTTTTCTCACTATAAAATGATTACCAGTGTGCTTAGTATAAAATTTTAAAACAGATAAAGCATAAAAATAAAGGTAATATGTGTTCATTTAGAAATATATACTCATGATATATGCTCATTAGAACATTCAGAAAACATGGACTATAAAAAAGGAGCATAAGTCATCTGAATTCTATCACCCAGAGGTGAATACTGCTAATATTTTCTTCTCTTTTCCCAGTTTCTTACTCTATGTTCAGTTTAAATGTCCCAGTTTTGCTTTTATTGAAACTCAGAGCCATGAATGAAAAGACAGACAGATTTGATGATATGGAAACACGCTGAACAAAGACAAAAGGGCCAACAAAGCAGCAGCCTGGAAGGAAATACTTGCAACATAAATGATAGGCAAAAAGGCAATAATTGCTAATGTTTTATTAACTGCTCACTGCATACTGGATACTGTTCTAGGTGCTTTATATACACAAAGTAATTTAATCCTCAACCCTGTGAGATGGATACTATTATTATCTCTATTTCACAGATAAGAAACAGAGAGGTTAAGTAACTTGCCCAAGGTCACACAGCCAGTAAACAGCTGAGCTTGATTCAAAGCAGCTAGGCTGTGGGGTCCATACTCCTAACCCCTACATTATCTGGACTGTGTAAGCAGGCTAGAAATATAAATAGCAGAAAAAAGAAAAAGAAGACAGCAACAGGCTCTGTCTCACTAGTAATCAGACAAATTTTAGTCCTCATTCTTTAACTTGGCAAACATTAAAAATATTGCAAGCATCAAGTCTTATGGAGAATTGGATGAATAATAATCATTGCCACACTGTCAGGAGAGGGAAATGTAAATTATTGCAATTTTTTTGGAAGGGAATTTGACTGTGGTCGAACAGAATATTTAAAGCACATCACCTTTGTTCTGGCCACTCTACAGCCAACAACTGATCCCATGAATATACGTTCCCAAAGATGTGTGCTCATCGAAGACTTGCTTGCAATGATGTCATTGCTCGTAAAAGCAAAACATGGAAAACAGTCTTGATGACTGACAGTAGGGGCATAGTTAGACAAATCAGGGCACAGCAGACTGTGGGAACACAGCACAGCCATTAAAAAGAATGAGACAGACCTATATTACTGACATGGAAAAATCCCTGTGTATATTACTGGTATATTGCTCAGTGGGGAAAAAAAACACATAACATTGTATACAGTCTGACTGCATTTATATTAAAGAACACAAATGATACACAAGTATGTACATGCATAAGACGCCCTGGGAATCTATTCCAAATAATTGACAGTGGTTCCCTCTTCGGAAGAAGTGGCAGGGTGACAGTTAAAGGGGGAACTTCTGTATCTTCACTTTTTGTATTGTTTGACCCTTTTTACAATGAGATTGTACTATTTCGATAATTTTTAAAGCCCCCAGAAAATAACTTGTTAAATATTCCTCTAAAATGGGACTCCTCCTCCTCTCCCCTGCCAACATGGCTGCAAAATTATTTAACCAGTTCTTTCCTGCTGGGCATTTAAGTTGGTTCTAACTTTTCACTGTTATAAATGAAATTGGGATGAATATCCTTGTATGTTCATATTTCTTTGCTTCTGTGATGATTTCTTTACGCTACTCCCGATTCATTAGTGAAGAAATAAATAGGCAACACATATTCATTGTTTCTTTGCTTATACTCTTAGGGAAAATAATCCCAGATGTGGAAATACTGGATTCAAAATAAGTGGTTGGGGAATTCCCTGGCAGTCCAGTGGTTAGGACTCCGCGCTTTCACTGCTGAGGGTACAGGTTCAATCCTGGTCAGGCAAACTAAGATCCCACAACCTGTGCTGCGCAGCCAAAAAAATAAAGAAAGAAAAAATTTTAAAATAATAAAAATAAGTGGTTTTGTTAAAGTTCTTGATGCATTTTGCCAAGTGGCCTTGGAAAAAATGATCCTCACCACCAGCAGAGGAGGAAAAATCTCACTCTGTAGAACACTTGAAGACATAGGACAGGATCACAATTTTAAAATATCTAATGATGCAATTGAAAACCGAATAGCTCACATCCATGTAGTGTATTATGTGCCAGGATCTGTTTTAAGCCTTTCATAAATCACTTTTTGATTTATTCCTTGCAACAATCTGACTTTGCCCCTTACTTTAAACTGAGGCACAGGAGGATGGAGTGACTTGGTCAGCAGTCTGAGTTTTTGAGTAAGAAGCCCAGAGTTGAAAGTTGAACCTCTAACCAGAATGGCTTAAGGTTCTGTGTTCATGCCTTTTCTAATATCAATGCAATCTTAACTTTTTTTGCAAATGGTAAGTTAGTAATGATTTTCAGCTTACGTCATGACTACTCCACTCTGCCCTTGTAACTCGAAAGCAATAAGACAAGATGTCTATGAGTGGACGTGGCTAGGCTGCGATAGAACTTATTTGTGGACACATGAAATTTGAATTTCCTATAATGTTCAGGTATTGTCAAATAGTCTTCTTTCGATTTTTTTTTTTTTTTTTTTTTTTTTTTTTTTTTTGCGGTATGCGGGCCTCTCACTGTTGTGGCCTCTCCCGTTGCGGAGCACAGGCTCCAGACACACAGGCCCAGCGGCCATGGCTCACGGGCCCAGCCGCTCCGTGGCATGTGGGATCTTCCCGGACCGGGGCACGAACCCGTGTCCCCTGCATCGGCAGGTGACTCTCAACTACTGTGCCACCAGGGAAGTCCCTTCTTCTGATTTTTTTTTTTTTTTTTTTGCGGTACGCGGGCCTCTCACTGTTGTGGCCTCTCCCGTTGCAGAGCACAGGCTCCGGACGCGCAGGCTCAGCGGCCATGGCTCACGGGCCTAGCCGCTCTGCAGCATGTGGGATCTTCCCGGACCGGGGCACGAACCCACGTCCCCTGCATCGGCAGGTGGACTCTCAACCACTGCGCCACCAGGGAAGCCCCTTCTTTTGATTTTTAAAAAACCATTTTAAAATGTCAAAATCATTCTGAGCCTGCAGGCCATACAAACACATGCAGTGGGCCAGTTCTGGCAAGTGAGCCATAGTTTGCCCAACCCTGTTTTATTTATTTATTTTTTAATTGATTTATTTTTTGAACGGCAGCGCACCCTGCAGGGTCTTAGTTGCCTGACCGAGGATCAAACCCAGGCCCAGAGAAGTGAAAGCACGGATTCCTAACCACTGGACCACCAGGGAGTTCCCAATGCCTACCCCTATTTTAGATGTTCACATAAACCGAAGATATTAACCCATTGTAATTAATGTTGCACATATTTTATACCAACTTATTTTATGGCTTTTTTTTTTTTTGCCATGACACACAGCATGTGGGATCTTAATTCTCAGACCAGGGATCGAACCCGCACCCCCTGCAGTGGAAGTGCAGACTCTTAACCACTGGACCACCAGGGAAGTCCCTTATGGCTTCATTTTTTAACTCTTAATTCTTATATTGATCTGAAATTCATTTTGTTGCATGATGTATGGTAAGGTTTGAACTAAATTTCTTTCCTAAATGGTAAACCAGTTGTCTAAGTTACATCTATCGAATATTCCATCCTTTCCTCACCAATCTGAAATGCCATCTTTATTATGAATTATTATTGAATATATTTAAAATAAATTATGCTACATTTTAAAATAAATAAATTATTAATTAATTAATTAATTTTTTTGGCTGCGTTTGGTCTTCGTTGCTGCGCGTGGGCTTTCTCTAGTTGTCACGAGCGGGGGCTACTCTTTGTTGCGGTGCGCAAGCTTCTCATTGTGGTGGCTTCTCGTTGTGGAGCACAGGCTCTAGGCGCGTGAGCTTCAGTAGCTGTGACACGCGAGCTCTAGAGCTCAGGCTCAGTAGTTGTGGCGCACGGGCTTAGCTGCTCCATGGCATGTGGGATCTTCCCGGACCAGGGCTCAAACCCATGTCTCCTGCATTGGCAGGCGGATTCTTAACCACTGCGCCACCAGAGAAGCCCTATGCAACATTTTGTAGATAAGAAGAGAGATATATAGACAGTTGAAAACTAGAGTCTATTCTTTTCTGTTAATGTTTATTTATTCTTATAATAGTACCACACTATTTACATTGTTGTCATTTTATAGTAGGTTTCATTCTTCTTTTCCAAAATTTTATTGTGATATTCTTGCCTATTTATTCTCCCAGATATATTCTAGGTCAGTCTTCAAGGTCTTTCCCCAAGTGGCTTCCCCCAAGCCCACTGGAATGTTTATTTGTAAGTTTTTTAAACCTATAAGTCAATGCAGAGAATGTCAGCAACCTTATAACATCAAGTCCCCCATTCAGGAATAGGTTTTAGTTCTCCATTTAATTCAAGCCCTCTTGAGTTATATCTCACTTGTCCTGCACATTTCTTGTTGGTTTTATCTTAATTTTTATTATTATTGTGAATGAATGTATATTTTTATAAGTTGATCATCTCTGGCATTTAGGAAAGCTATTGAAGGGAGGAGATATGGGGCTATATGTATATGTATAGCTGATTCACTTTGTTATAAAGCAGAAACTAACACACCATTGTAAAGCAATTACACTCCAATAAAGATGTTAAAAAAAAAACAAACACAGGCATTTGGGTGATGTAATAATGAACTCCCAATCTGCTCACATTAATCCCTTGGAATAAATTATGGGGAAATCTGGATGACAGTCTTTCTAAAATGTATTACATGGAGTTAACTTTAATAAATTTATACAGCATTAATCCAGGTATGCCTGGAAGGCATTTTAAAAATTTTTTTTAATTAAAAAAAGAAAAGCTATTGTTTCATATTTTTATTTTGTAACTGGCCACTTTCATTAGTTCTAATAATTTTCAGTTAGTTGTCTAAGTAGACAATCATGTCAATGATGGATTGTCTCTGTTTCCTATTAATTGCATGTCATTTCTGATTCCTGCCTTGTTGCATTGGCTAGCACTGTTAGAAATAAAGCTGAACAATACCGGTGATATTGGCCATCTTCATTTCTTTTAAATTTTTGTGAGAACTCACCTTGAACATGGTGTTGACTTTGATTTCAGAGTTTTTATCAGGAAAGAGTGTTAAATTGACCGACCCTCTGTAATGTGCATTGACAGGTATGGTAGGTAAGCTGGGCTATTGAGATGATGATTGCCATATGATTTTTCCTTTTTAATTTCTTGATATGACATATTACATTGATTTTCTAATGCCAAACCAGCCTTGCATTGCTGAGATAAACCCCACTTGATCATGATGTGTTTTCTTTTTAATATATTGCTGGACTCTATTCGCTAATATTTTTTTAAAGTTGTCTGTGTCCATATTCATGAAAGATATTGGTCTGTGGGATTTCTTTTTCTTGTAATATCCTTATCTGGTTATGGTATCAGGATAATGCTACCCTCATAGAATTAACTGGGAAGCATTCCCTCCTCTTCTTTTTCTGTAAGAGTTTGTTTAAAATCAGTATTATTTCTTTCACTTTTGTAGAATTCACTGTTTAAGCAATCTGGACATGAAGTTTTCTTTATGGGAAGGTATTTAATCACAAATTCTATTTTTTAATAGACACAGACCTATTTAGGTTATCTATTTCTTCTTTTTTTAATATATGCACATGTATTTACATGTACATGAAATATTTTTATGTTGTTAGTTTTACAAAAACAGGGTCATATTATTCACACTTTTCTGCATATTGCTTTTCTTTTCTTTTTTGAATTTTATTTTATTTATTTTTTTATACAGCAGGTTCTTATTAGTCATCCATTTTATACACATCAGTGTATACATGTCAATCCCAATCTCCCAATTCATCACACCCCCACCCCCACCCCCTGCTGCTTCCCCCCTTGGTGTCCATACGTTTGTTCTCTACATCTGTGTCTCTATTTCTGCCCTGCAAACTGGTTCATCTGTACCATTTTTCTAGGTTCCATATATATGCATTAATATATGATATTTTTCTCTTTCTGACTTACTTCACCCTGTATGACAGTCTCTAGATTCATCCACGTCTCCACAAATGACCCAATTTCATTCCTTTTTATGGCTGAGTAATATTCCATTGTATATATGTGCCACATCTTCTTTATCCATTTGTCTGTCGATGGGCATTTAGGTTGCTTCCATGACCTGGCTATTGTAAATAGTGCAGCAATGAACATTGGGGTGCATGTGTCTTTTTGAATTATGGTTTTCTCTGGGTATATGCCCAGTAGAGGGATTGCTGGGTCATATGGTAATTCTATTTTTAGTTCTTTAAGGAACCTCCATACTGTTCTCCATAATGGCTGTATCAATTTACAGTCCCACCAACAGTGCAGGAGGGTTCCCTTTTCTCCACACCCTCTCCAGCATTTGTTGTTTGTAGATTTTCTGATGATGCCCATTCTGACTGGTGTGAGGGTCCTTTCTCTCTCTCTTCTCCTTCTGGGACCCCTATAATGTGAATGTTGTTGTGTTTAATGTTGTCTCAGTGTTCTCTTAGGCTGTCTTCATTTCTTTTCATTCTTTTTCCTTTATTCTGTTCTGCAGCAGTGAATTCCACCATTCTGTCTTTCAGGTCACTTATCCGTTCTTCTGCCTCAGTTATTCTGCTATTGATTCCTTCTAGTGTATTTTTCATTTCAGTTATTGTATTGTTCATCTCTGTTTGTTCTTTAATTCTTCTAGATCTTTGTTAAACATTTCTTGCATCTTCTCGATCTTTGCCTCCATTCTTTTTCCGAGGTCCTGGATCATCTTCACTATCATTATTCTGAATTCTTTTTCTGGAACGTTGCCTATCTCCACTTCATTTAGCTGCTTTTCTGGCGTTTTATCTTGTTCCTTCATCTGGTACATAGCCTTCTGCCTTTTCATCTTGTCTATCTTTCTGCAAATGTGGTTTTTGTTCCACAGGCTGCAGGATTGTAGTTCTTCTTGCTTCTGCTGTCTGCCCTCTGGTGGATGAGGCTATCTAAGAGGCTTGTGGAAGTTTCCTGATGGGAGGGACTGGTGGTGTGTAGAGCTGGCTGTTGCTCTAGTGGGCAGAGCTCAGTAAAACTTTAATCCGCTTGTCTGCTCATGGGTGGGGCTGGGTTCCCTCCCTGTTGGTTGTTTGGCCTGAGGCGACCCAACACTGGAGCCTACCTGGGCTCTTTGGTGGGGCTAATGGCAGACTCTGGGAGGGCTCACGCCAAGGAGTACTTCCCAGAACTTCTGCTGCCAGTGTCCTTGTCCGTTGGTGAGCCACAGCTGCCCCCCACCTCTGCAGGAGACCCTCCAAGGCTAGCAGGTAGGTCTGGTTCAGTCTCGTGTGGGGTCACTGCTCCTTCCCCTGGGTCCCGATGCACACACTACTTTGTGTGTGCCCTCCAAGAGTGGAGTCTCTGTTTCCCCCAGTCCTGTAGAGGTCCTGCAATCAAATCCCGCTAGCCTTCAAAGTCTGATTCTCTAGGAATTCCTCCCCCCATTGCCGGACACCCAGGTTTGGAAGCCTGACGTGGGGCTCAGAACCTTCACTCCAGTGGGTGGACTTCTGTGGTATAAGTGTTCTCCAGTCTGTGGGTCACCCACCCAGCAGTTATGGGATTTGATTTTATTGTGATTGCGCCCCTCCTACCGTCTCATTGTGGCTTCCACTTTGTCTTTGGATGTGGCGTATCTTTTTTGGTGAGTTCCAGTGTCTTCCTGTCGACGATTGTTCAGCAGTTAGTTGTGATTCTGGTGTTCTCACAAGAGGGAGTGAGGGCACGTCCTTCTACCCCGCCATCTTGAACCAATCTCCCCTATCTATTTCTTCTTAAGTAAGCTTTGGTAGTTTTGCATTTCAAGGAATTTGTTTATGCCATGTAAACTGTCAAATTTATCAACATAAATCTGTTCATAAAAATCCCCTCATTATCCTTTTAGTGTCTGAAGGGCCTATAGTGATATCCCCCCCCACCTTTTTTTTTTTTTTTTTGCAGTATGCGGGCCTCTCACTGCTATGGCCTCTCCCGTTGCGGAGCACAGGCTCCGGACGCACAGGCTCAGCGGCCGTGGCTCACGGGCCCAGCCACTCTGCGGCATGTGGGATCTTCCCGGACCGGGGCACGAACCCGTGTCGCCTGCATCGGCAGGCGGACTCTCAACCACTGTGCCACCAGGGAAGCCCCAGGGCTTATTCGCTTAATAACTCTCATATGTAACATACAGCAGTGGTAATTACATTTCTCATGTTGTACATTACATGAGGTACAGAAGTTTGCACCTCTTCGGTTTCTAATAGTCTACAGTTCTGCTGCAGGGATTAAGTTTGGGGAATGATAGGAAGTGGAAAAGGAGTACAAGGGAGGATGCTAGGAGGAGGAAGGATGGAACTGTGGGGGGAGAACAGCTTTGGGGAGAGCAGAGCATAGGCATGGATGGTGGCTGGGGAATTTTAGGTGAAGTTTCCACTCTCTCTCATCTTGCTTCATCTGACTCCCTCCCTTGGGCCTCCTCACACAGATACCCTTGAGACCACTTTCCCCAAGGTCACCATTGATTGCTACGTCCTTGTATCTCCTTGTGACTGCTCACTCCTTCTCCCGTGGACCCTCCAAGCCAGCCCTGAACACTGGGGATCCCTCTCACCTTCCAGAAGCTCTCACCTGCTTTGTCCTCAGGCTGTGTCTCATTTTCTTTGGGGCTTCAATTTCTCTGACTCCACAGGGTATCCCCAGCCCTGACCATGACTCTTGAGCAGCTCGCACGCCATGGGATCATACAGATGGGGCCATCACAATACCCCAAAGTTTGTGTGATTTGCTTTCTCCAGTGTGTCCCTTAGCTGTGCCCTTAGAGTTGAAAAGGGTGGGTGGGCACAGCAGTGAATTCAGAGGATGATAACAGAGCCTTCATTTGTGTCGAATCCCCACAGGCTTCACCAATGTCCAAAGGGCAATCAGAGCCCCCTTCTCTCTCCCCCTCTTCCTCCTTCCCCTACGATCACCTTAGACTTTGCTTTTCTAACCTGCAAAGTCACTTCCTCCCTTCTGTCTGCCCACAGACCTCCTCCTACCAGAGGAGGGAAAGAGAGAAAGGAATGAAGTGGATAGAAAATTTCTTCCCATCAAGGACATGCAGGGGACAGAAGGCACACTTGAGATAATCTCTTTCCCTTGACCTACATCAGTAACGAGTATGTGCATGAGTGTGTGTGTGTGTGTGTGTGTGTGTGTGCATGTACAGATACTTGCCTTCATGAGTGTGATCGTGTGGGTATTATTGGGTATTTTTTTAAATTTTATTGGAGTATAGTTGATTTACAATGTTGTGTTAGTTTCAGTTTACAACATAGTGATTCAATTATACATATACATACATTCATTCTTTTTCAGATTCTTTCCCCATATAGGTTATTACAGATTTTTTTTTTTTTTTTGGCTGCACTGCATGGGCATGTGGAATCTTAGTTCCCCAACCAGGAATCAAACCCGCAACCACTGCATTGGAAGCACGGAGTTGTAACCACTGAACCACCAGGGAATTCCCTATTACAGAATATTGAGTAGAGTTCCCTGTCGGTTATCTATTTTATATATAGTAGTGTGTGTATGTTGATCCCAAGCTCCTGATTTATCCTCCCCTCCCAGCATGTTTCCCACTAGGTATATTTTAAATGTCCAAGTATGTATTTATGGATATTTATTTAGTATTTATATATGTGTCCCATTGCATGTGTTTATTATAGACTAATTTTTAGAGCAGTTTAAGTTCACAGCAAAATTGAGCATAAAATACAGAATTCCCATACACCCCCTCCCACTCCCATGCACAGCCTTCCCCGTTATCAACATAGGCCTCCAGATGGTACATTTGCTACGACTGACGAACCTACACTAACACGTCAACATCACCCAGAGTCCATAGTTGACATTACGGTTCACTCTTGGTGTTGTACATTCTATGGGTTTGGACAAATGTATAATGACATGTATCTGTCATTATAATATCACACAGGGTGTTTTCACTGCCCTAAAAATCCTCTGTGCTCTGCCTATTCATCCCTCCTTCCCCCCCTAACCCCTGGCAACCACTGATCCTTTTACTGTCTCCATAGCTTTGCTTTTTCCAAAATGTCCTCAAGTTGGAATCATACAGTCTGTATCATACAGCCTTTTCAGATTGGCTTCTTTCACTTAGTCATGTGCATTTTTCAAAGTTCCTCCATCTCTTTCATGACCTGATAGCTCATTTCTTTTTAGCACCAAATAACATTCCATTGTCTGAATGTCCCACAGTTTATTTATCCTGCTGAAGAGCATTTTAGTGACTTTCAAACCCTGTTGTGGGACTTCCCTGGTGGTGGAGTGGTTAAGACTCCATGCTCCCGACGCAGGGGGCACCAGGTTTGATCCCTGGTCAGGAAACTAGATCCTACATGCATGCCGCAACTAAGGAGCATGGCTGTTGCAACCAAATTAAAAAAAAAAAAAAAGCTCTGCTGTGTTTTTGTGTGAGGAACAAAACGGGCCAAATTATCCCTTTGAGACTATTTTACATTCGTGGAAGCACACGGGGCACCACCCATTGTGATCTGTAAAAGATTATGAACTCTGCCTTCCTTACATCCCCCTGGGACCTGAAACTCAACCTGTCCAAGATGAAACTCATCATCCTCCCCTCCCTCACCCAACCCGGCCTCTCATCCCATGTCCCCATCTCAGCCCATGACTCCACTGTCTACCCAGTTGTGAAAGAGAGAGATCTGGGCATCTTCCAAAACTCCCCGCACCCCCCCGCCACCAATCAATCAGCAAGTCCTGTCAATTCTCTCTCTCTTTTTTTTTTTTTTTGGCCTGGCCGCATGCAGGATCTTAGTTCCCGACTAGGGATTGAACCCGGGCCCTCGGCAGTGAAAGCACCAAGTCCTAACCACTGGACCGCCAGGGAATTCCCCAATTCTTTCTCTTAAACACATTGTGAATCCTTGCTTTCTCTCTAGTCCCAAATCCACACCCTAGGATTGGCCTCCTAAGCCATGCACGCTTCTGTGGTCCACCTGGCACGGGTAGGATTGTTTTGGAGATCCCAAGCCCCTCAAAGGCAGCCTTGAGTCTCGCAGACATGCCTACATCTTTCTGGACTAAGTTTCCAGATTTGACCTCATCACCTGCACACCTGCATGGTTTTCAATGGGAGAGTGATTAATTCAGGCTGCCGGGGACATTTGACAATGTCTGGAGACATTTCTGGTTGTCATAATTGGAGGGTGGCTGCTACTGGCATCTAGTGTGTAGAGGTCAGGGATGCTGCTAAACATCCTACAATGCACAGCATAGCTTCCCACAGCAAAGAATGATCTGTCCTGAAATGTCAATAGAGCCGAGGGTGAGAAACACTGTCCTAGAACCACTCAGATCAATCCACAGACCAGTGCTGGTCCCATCCAGCTGATTACCCATCCAGATAAGAGAGTACAGAAAATAATAAGCGTTTAGAAACTTTCTAGTAACTTGATCTCGTCATTTATGGACTATTGGGCTTGTGATTTGCATGTTTTATAAATTCCTTTTTTTAACCATTTTTTATGTTTTTAAGATTTTTTTATGTGGACCATTTTTTTTACAAGTCTTTACTGAATTTTGTTACAATATTGCTTCTGTTTTATGTTTTGGTTTTTTGGCCATGAGCCATGTGGGATCTTAGCTCCCCGACCAGGGATTAAACCCTCACCCCCTGCATTGGAAGGTGAAGTCTTAACCACTGGACCTCCAGGGAAGTCCCCTTTAACCATTTTTTAAATTGAAGTATATTTAATTTACAATGTTGTGTTAGTTTCATGTGTGTATATATGTATATTCTTTTTCAGATTTCTTTTCCATGTAAATTCTTTTTTTAATTAATAGACTTTTCTAGAACAAATTTAAATTTACAGAAAAATTGAGCAAATAGTACAGTTTCCATATAGTCTCTCCCCCAACACACACACATACAGTTTCCCCTATTAGTAACATCTTACACTAGTCTGGGACTAGTGAACCAATATTAATACATTATTATTAACTAAAGTTCACACGTTATTCATATTCCTTCGATTTTCCCCGAATGTCCTCTTTCTGGTCCAGGATCGCACGTGACATTTAGTTGACACGTCTCCTTAGGTTTCTCTTGGCTGGAACAGTTTCTTGAGCTTCCCTTGTCTTTGATGACCTTGAGAGTTTTGAGGGTTATGGTCAGGTATACAGGAGGATATCTCTCAACTGGAATTTTTTTTTGATATTTCCCTCATGTTTAGACTAGGGTTATGGGTTTGAGGGGAGAAAGATCACAGAGGTAAAGTGCCATTTTCATCACAACATCTCAAGAGTACATATTCTCAACCTAATTATGACTTTGGTGTTGACCTTAATCACCCAGCCAGGTGATGTAGTGTGTTTGGCAGTTTTCTCCACTGAAAAGTTATTCTTCCCCCCACATCCCGCCCTCTTTACTCACTGTTTCTTTTGGAAGGAAATCACTGTGTGCAGTTCTAACCATCCCTCAGGGTGAAGCACCTCCATAAATTGTCTGGAAACCTTCCATACCTGTCCTTCATTTGTTAATGTATTCGATCATTTCTTTGTATCAGTGCAAACTCATGGACATTTATTTTATTCCTGGAATTATAATCCAATACTGTATTAATTTTTTTGTTCACATGGCTCTGGCTTTGGCTATCGGTAACTCTTTCAGTTGGCTCTTGTGGACCCACAATATACCCCCATCCTTGATCCTTGTCAGCTGTTCCTTGGTTTCTGGCACTATGCATGTCTTTTTCTTATTTGGCCTCACCGCGCGGCTTGCGGGATCTTAGTTCCCCAACCAGGGATTGAACACATGCCCTCTGCAGTGGAAGCGTGGAGTCCTAATTACTGGACCACCAGGGAAGTCCCATGCATGTCTTTTTCAATCTTATTTTCCTATTGAAATTCATTTTTATTGCATTTTAGGGATTGGGGAAAAAAATTGGTCTGCACTGGCAAGAATTTGAGAAGCACTCCAAAACCTTCCAGCATCTTCCTCTATGTCCTTCACTCAACCCAGCTACAATGACCCATCCGAGCACCAAGCTTGTGCCTGCCCCAGAGCCTTTGCCCTGGCAGCTCTCTCTGCCTGGAATGCTCTCCCTCCAACTGTTCCAGGTCATCATTCCTGTCTCTGCCCATCTCCCTCTCCTCAAAGAAGCCTCCTTGTTCCAAACTAAAGCAGCCCCGCCCTGGTTATCTCCAGTACACTCGCTTTGTTTTGTTACGATCCCAATAGTTTGTCCCTTTCTGAAATGATGTCTTTGATGTATTTGTTTATTGCCTCTAAATGGGAGTGTCATGAGGACAGGGACACCCCTGGGCATGCACAATAGTGTTTTGGTTTTTAAAAACATTATTTTGAAATATTTTAGAAATGTTTCCCTGAGGTCCCTGGGGGTCTGATAATAATCTCCCTCTACTCTGGCCAACCTTCAGAGGGGCCACCATGCGACACTGTCAGGGTGAGGAGGACAGAAACAGTGGCCATACCTGAATCCCATCACCACAGCTTGCTTTGGGCTAGAGGCACAGAGAGGGGATCCCAACCCTCCTTCTCTGCTCTGAGATCCCCACAACTACAGGCCTCACCCAACCCCATCTGAAGGTCATAGATATTTAGAGAAGGTGTGCCAGCCTCGGGATGGAAGTTTCAGCTGGTGGAACTTGGATCCAGGTGACTTGGGCTCAAAGCCTCCTTCCATTCTCCTTGCCATGTGACTTCCGGGCTCTTGGCTTCAGTTCTTCTGTCTATAAAATGGGTATAATACTCACTATGCTGAGGGGTGGTGAGGATTAGATGAGATTGTGCTGGGCATATAATATTCTCGAAAATTGTTACCTGTTAGCATGATCCGTGAAGTGCACACATGTGCAGAATTTTGCAGGTGACTTTTTTGGGGTTCATACAGTTCCCTAAACCTAGTCCTGAACACTTGACCTATAAAGCCTCTAAGTCATCCCCACCCCCAGCTTAATAAAACCAGGGCCCATCGAATGAGTTAGGAGGCTTGAGAGCCAGGCCCCGGGTGAGCGAGGAGGCTGGAAGCAAAGATGCCAGGAGGACGAAAGGGGACGGCGGGGAGGGGGCCACCCGGTGCACACAGGGGAGCCAGTGTGTCCGGAGCAGCCTGGGCCCCAGGAACAGGCCCCCGGGGAGAGGTGGGACGTCGATTCCAGCAGGCGTGGGTGGGGCGGTCCAGCCCAGCAAGGCATTCCAGTCCGGCCGGTGTGGGGCTGGGCTCCAGGAGGCCCCCCGGCTCCTGCTCTGACGCCGCCGGAAGCCCCCATGGCTCTCGCCTCCGAGGAGGCCTGAGGGCCTGCAGGGCGCCTCCCAAGGCGGGAAAACCTTTGCCTGCGTGCTCACAGCGCGTCCCCCAGCAGAGTGTGCCAGCAAGCGGCAGGCACCGTCTTCACCCATGTTTGCCCTTGGGGTCCACAAAGGTCACGAGAATCTCCCCAGGGAAAGCAAACACACGTGTGCTCCGGCAGGACACGCCAGGCTCCCAGGAGGGGATGAGCACGAAGTCATGCCCTTCCCCGCCAGGTCGCCTCCCCATGCCCTGAGCCCCAGATCCCCCGACAGAGCCGCAGATGGGGACACAGAAGCCCAGTGCGAAAAGGACTTTCCAGGTCTTTCGCGGGGGGCGCTGGGACACGGGCCAGGGCACACACACAACGCACATTCCCACACGTGCGCTCAAACACATCTACACTGGCCCCGTGGTGTGTGCGCCCACACCTGCTCCTGCACGGGCACATCCAGACAGGAGGGCCCACGCCCCAGCTCCCCTCCTTCAGGCACACCCACCCACTGCCCCGCACCATGACACCCACGCCTCAAACACGCCTGTGCAATGCATGTTAGGGGGATGGGGAATTTCTACAAAGGCTGGGGCTCAGGGACCACCATGGGTGGCGGGGGAGGCACTCAGGAGCCTGACTTGCTGTAGTGATTTCTCATCTCATAAAAAAAATTTTTTTTCATTTACTTTCTTTCTTAAATTATTTATTTATTTTTGGCTGCATTGGGTTTTCGTTGCTGCGCGTGGGCTTTCTCTAGTTGTGGCGAGCGGGGGCTGCTCTTTGTTGCGGTGCACAGGCTTCTCATTGCGGTGGCTTCTCTTGTTGCAGAGCACGGGCTCTAGGCGCGTGGGATTCAGTAGTTGTGGCTCGCAGGCTTGATTGCTTCATGGCATGTGGGATCTTCCTGGACCAGGGCTCGAACCCGTGTGCCCTGCATTGGCAAGCAGATTCTTAACCACTGCGCCACCAGGGAAGCCCTCATCTCATAGAATTTTATACAGTCAAGAAAACACTGTTTTGTGTGTGTGTGTATAGATTGAAACCCCCGCCGTAGTTGTAAAAATTCACCCACCTGGTCTCACTTATATATGACAAACAAGTGCATCTAGATGCACACAAATACCCTTACACACCCACAAAGCCATTCAAAACACAACTCCTTACACATGTACACCTACTCACACACTACAGCCATATGTTCACAACCAGGCACCCATAAATGCACTTACACATAAAGAGATACATTCAGATACTCAGTTTACATTCAGAAACCAGATACACACACTCATACATGTGCACCTCGTCAAACTCACACTCACAGATCCGTGCAAATATTCACAAATCCACATAGATGTAAACACCAGCTGCACACACACAAATACACAAAATACACTCAGCGATACATGTCAACAAATAAACAGATAACATATAAACCCAAACACATACGTACACTTATTATACACATGAAACTACACTCAGGTATACACATCGGGACATACACAAAGACCTACACTCACAAACACTTGTGCATTCACAATTACACACAGTTAAGAGGCACACAGTAGATATCTTGACAAAAAAACACCATGGAACACACAAGCAAATATTGAATATCCACAAATAGAGGCTCAGACATTTACAAGTATACCAGGTAACATCCACACAGTTGCATCATGTACACAAATATCTGCGTTCACACACACACAAATATATTCTCTCTCACACACATACCTCTCATACTGACGTACACAATCAAGGTCATACCACACATAGATTTGCTCACACAAATATGCAGTTCCTAGAGAAATAGGCACACTTGCACTCTCATAAATGCATCCAGAAATGGACATTCTTCCACAATTATACCCACTTCCACTGTTTACACACCCTGTCACACCACCTTAGCTCACACCATATACCCAAACACAGTCACCCACAAATACACTCACATGTAAATACACATATATGAGCAAAACACATTCCACAATTGCTACCCCCATACACACACCCGTGTGCACACAATCATACTCATAAACTCATATACAAATGCACTTAGATACAAATACATCACCCTCATTTACACACAACTGGAGCCCGGCCCTCAAAAAATTCTGTTGATACCACAAATGCACACACAGACATTTGCAAATATACCCAGTAACAGCCATTCAACCACACTCACATATACAAGCAGTCACACTCCTGCATAATTACACACACTCTCCATTTGTCGCACATACTCCTTCACTGACATTCATCACACCCTGACACAAAAGAGTACATTTAGATGCTCACAAATAGGCAAACTCACAAATGCACTGACAAAACACAAATACACACACACTCCTGAATCCTCAGGACACCAACACCTACACAGCACAGATCCTTGTACACACAACACACATGAAAAACAAGGACACACAAACGCGCACGTTGTCACATTCGCACAGATACGGACACGCAGACACCCTCAAACACACTCAACACCCTCCTTTCACCACCCAAACACGTCCAGAGATCCACACACTGATACGAATAGAGACACACGTTCTTGGACGCTCACAAGACACAATGAGAAACAGGTGCACACACGCGCGCGCTGCCTCCAGGCCGGGAATGACAAGCTCACGCTCACAGCTAAGGAAACACACTTGGGCAGGCACACGCACCCGCAAGCAGAGGGTCCCTCGTCCTCCCCAGCGCGCGCGCGCACACAGGCGCGCGCGCGCACACACACTCCTCCGCAGCCTCCCCCGCCACCACCGCAGTCTGGGCCCGCCCCACCCTGCGGCGGCGAGGGGCCGGGAGAGACGAGGGGACAGGGTCGGGGGCCAGGCCCGGGGGCGGGGCGCACCTGGGCTCCGCCCCGGGGCGGGGCCGACGCAGCGTCGCGAGCGCGAGCGGCCGCACCTGGCTCGCCTGCGGCCGCGGCGGTGACGGTGGTGGTGACGGCGGGCCCGGCCCGGGTGCTAGCGCGGCGCAGCCCAGCCCAGCTCAGCCCGAGCGAGCGAGCGCGGAGCCGGTGCCCGCAGCCCCGGCGCCGCCATGGTGGAGGCGGCGCCCCCCGGGCCCGGGCCGCTGCGGAGGACCTTCCTTGTACCCGAGATCAAATCGCTGGACCAGTACGATTTCTCGCGGGCCAAGGCGGCGGCCAGCCTGGCGTGGGTGCTGCGGGCCGCGTTCGGGGGCGCAGGTACCAGGCCGGGGGAGAGGGCTCGGCAGGTGCGGGGGGCGGGGCGCCGCGCCGGGGAGGCCGGGGCCGTGGGAACAATAGCGCCGGTCGCCGGGGGTCCCCGGGCCCGGGCCCCTGCGCGCCGGGCCTCTGGGCTTCCTGCTCGGCCCAGGCGGTGGACTTTGCCCGGCCGGCTGCGGGAGCGCGGTGGGGGTGGGGCCGGCGGCCCAGCTCCGCGCCGGGACCCGGGCGTCCCGGCCCCCAGGTGACCCGGGCAGGGTCTGCGGGCCGAGTGTTGTCTCCTACTGTGGGCCTCGCCTGGCTGCCCTCCCCCCCTTTACACACTCACATCGTGCGCCCGCGAGGACCCCCGCCCCCGTCCAGCCCGGACGCACACCCCGCGTTGGCCCTGCCTGCTCTGCGGGCGGTGAGGGGAGCGGGAAGCCCCTGTTTCGCCTCCACGGCCCCGGCCGGCGGCTGGCAGCTGTGACTTATTGCCCCATTTTGCTTAGGAGGAGGCCGAGCCCAGCAGAAGGGAAATGGCTTATCCAAGATCGCCGGGGGTGGGGGCCCAGGTGCAGGGCTTCTCCCACTTCCTCCCCCCGGTTCACGTGTTTGAAGAACTCAGGCCACCCCACCGGGGAGGATGCGAATGGGTCCCTAGGATTTGCGGCCCAGGGAAGGCTCAGTAATGGCCCCATGCCAGAGCTGAGAGTCAGGGCCTGGCCGTGGGGAAGACGAGTTAATTAAGGTCTGGGCCTTCTGGGGGGACGCCCTGCCCTCCCACTGGTCCTGCCCACTGGTCTTGGCACCAGCTGAGCACAGCCCATCATACCTTCAGTGGCCTTCCCAGATCAACCTGTTCTGGGTGTGGGTCTTGGTGACAGCTGTCCAGTCTCCTGGTTCCGCCTGAGCCTGTCTTTCTCCCAGTCTCTTTCTCTGCACCCTCCCAAGCAGGGCCCACTGTGGGGCTCACCACCCACAGGGATCTGCTTGAGAAAGGGCGTGGGGGGTGGGGGGATGGTTGGCGGGGAGAGACCCAGGTCTGCCCCAGCCCCTCGCATCCCAGGTTGTGAGGCCACAGAGGACTCAACTTTGGGAATCAGAACTGGCTTTGAGTCCCACAGTCCACCAGAATGGGAACGAATTAACCCAATTCTCTAAGCTTCTGTTTAGTCCTCTATAAAAGAAGGCATTTGTTCACTTTGTTATCCATTTCACAAATGTCTGCGGGGCACCCACTAAGTGCCAGGGCAGTGCTGGGGTGACTGGGGTCCCAGTTCCTCCTTTCACAAGGTGAGAGAGACTGACCACTGGATTATTCTGTTTCTGGCGCACAGTACACACTAAGTGGATGTTGCTATTCCTGCTACCGTGACCAGTGGTATTTTTATTAATGATAATATTATTCATCATCTGGCCAGGGACAGCAGAGAAATTACTGTTCCATTTCCCAGAAAGAAAAGTCAGGTCCCTGGGGGACGCCCTGACTCACCCGGTTCTGTTCTCACTGACCCAGCTCCCCTGTGTTGTGTGACATCCTCCCCGAAGGTCACGTTGAATCTGCCCCCCACCCACGTTCTCTAAACAGAGGGGGACTGAGGAAGGTGGGACCCCAGGCTCTGAACGGGAAGTGGGGAGCAGAGCCCTGCTTGGTTCATGAACTCTGGGACTCTTTACTGATGCCTGTTGGGTGCCAGGCCAGTGCTGGGTGCTCAGGATGGAGAGAGGGGGATGAGACTTGAAACCAGATCATTGCTGCTTAGAGTGATAAAGAGTGAAGAGTGTAGAGTGAAGTCCAGTTAATGTCGAGGCGTGCTGCGGGCCTTCCAGCGAGCAGGCTGGGGGAGGAAATCCCTGGAATCTTCCAGGGAGGGGAGGAGAAAGGAAGGCTCCCAAGAGGAGGGGGCATTTGAACCTTGAAGGATGTGTAGGAGTTTGCCAGGGGGACGAGACCAACAGTGAGTTCTCCGAGAAGACTGTACAGGTCCCAGTGGTGGCCAGGAGTGGCCAGGGAGATGAGGGAGTCTGGTGCAAGTGATGAGGGCCTCTCAGGCCATGGATGGGGAATCTGAGGGCCCTGGGGAGCCATGGAAGGTGTTTGGGGACTGACCAGATGAGATCAGATATGCAGTTGCCCCGGGGGAATAACGGCTGGGGGAAGGGGTAGTTCTGATGGCCCCAGGGTACCGGCGTGAAGAGGCTGGGCAGGAATGCAGGCTAGTGGGCTCCACAGAACTCAAGCTCAGAGATAAGGAAGGGTGGCATCTTTATGCAAGTTTGGGAAACACCACATGCAGTCCCTTAGGCCGCCAGAACCCAGGTGATGCTTAGGGAACTAGGGTCCCATTGGCTCTGCCCTTTACTAGCTCTGTGATCTTGGCCAAGTCATCTTAGCTTTCTGGGCCTCGGTTTTCTTATCTGTACAACAGATAAAAATAAGTCTCGGAATAATGCAATGAGCAAATGCACACAAGGAGGCGATGGTGGTCCAAGGGCTAGCTGCGCTTTAGCTGTGCTGTCCAGGGTGGTAGCCACGAGCAGCGTGTGGCCGGTCTGAATTGTGCTGTAAATGTAAAATACACAGTGGCTTTGGAAGACTTCGTACCAAAAAAAAAAAAAAAAAAAAAGTGAAATATCTCGTTAATAATGTTTTTATATTGATGACGTGTTGACGTGATAATATTGTGGATATATATATTGGGTGAAATATATTACTAAGTTAATGTTACTTGTTGCTACTTTTTTTTTTTTTTTTTTTTTGTGGTACGCGGGCCTCTCACTGCTGTGGCCTCTCCCGTTGCGGAGCACAGGCTCCGGACGCGCAGGCCCAGCGGCCACGGCTCACGGGCCCAGCCGCTCCGCGGCATGTGGGATCTTCCCGGACCGGGGCACGAACCCGTGTCCCCTGCATGGTCAGGCGGACTCTCAACCACTGCGCCACCAGGGAAGCCCTGCTACTTTTTTAATGTAGCGACTAGGAAATTTTAAACTTCCTGTGTGGCTCACATTCTATTCCTATCAGACAGGACTGCTCTACAGTAAATGCTCAATAGAACACTTTATATATAGTATAGAGCGGTGGTTCTCAACCAAAGATGAGTTTGTCACTTAAGGGACATTTGGCAGTGTCTGCAGACATTTCTGGCTGTTGCTACTTGAGAGGACAGTGCTCTTGGCATCCAGTGAGGCAAGACCAGGGATTCTGCTAAACATCTTAACAATGCACAGCACAGCACCCCCTGCCCCAGTTCCCCACGCCTCAGCCCCACTAAACACAAAATCATCCAGCCCCAAATGCCAATGGTGCCGAGGTGGAGACAGACTGGTGTAAAGTAAGGACATGATAAACATTAGCTATCGGTAGCTCTAGCTCAAGTTGTCATCTTCAAGGCCCTGACAAGCCCTGCAGGAAAGAAACTTTAATTTTGCTGATGGGAGCAGGAAGCAACCGGGCGCTGGAGAGAGGGGGAGGAGGGTTTGGCTTCAGGGGATGCCAGGAGCTGAAACCAGATGACTGATTGGATGTTGAGCGGGGAGAGAGAAGGAGAGATGGTGATCTCTCACTGTGATGGGGACAGAGAGAGGGAGCACGTTTGGAGTAAGACGCTGAGCATGATGGGCGCTGCCTGGGCTGCAGCAGGTGGCAGTGCTCAGATGGCCATGAAAGCCATCATAGTAGCGGGGGACGTCCGTTGACAGGGCTGCTCAGACAGAGCTGTTGGGAGCCCAGCATCAAAGAGGCATGTCAGGAGGTGGCCTGGCTTGAGTGGTGGGAGAGAGAGAAAAAGATGCCAGGGGGAGGAAGTTTTCCCGAAGAAGGAGGTACTCGGCAGAGAGCCCAGGCAAGATAGCGGGCGTTGGAAGGCCACTGCTGACCTTGGGGAGGCCAGGAGCTAGGAGGGCAAGGGCAGATCAGGGAGGTTGGGACAGGGGAAGGCTGGAAGGAAAGAAAACCTGGAGAACTCTTTTTTTTTTTTTTTTAATTGAAGTGTAGTTAATTTACAATGTGTTAGTTTCAAGGGTACAGCAAAGTGATTCAGTTATACATATATATATTCTTTTTCAGATTCTTTTCCAGTATAGGTTATTACAAGATAATGAGTATAGTTCCCTGTGCTATACAGTAGGTCCTTTTTGTTTACCTGTTTTATATATGGTGGTGTGTATATGTTAACCCAAACTCCTAATTTATCTCCCCCGCCCATCATTTTTGGTAACCCTAAGTTTGTTTTCTATGTCTGTGGGTCTATTTCTGTTTTGTAAATAAGTTCATTTGTATCATTTCTTTTAGATTCCACATATAAGTGAATATCATATGATATTTGTCCTTGACTGACTTCACATAATATGATAATCTCTAGGTCTGGAGAACTCTTCGTTCAAGGGGCAGAGAGATGGCCCAACTCTACACAGGGTTTGGGTATTAAGTAGGAAGGTCAAGTGTGAGTTTAGGGGGTGGGGAAAGAGTGGGGGGGGCAGGGAGGGGCTGAAAGCCAGGGTGCCTGGGTCCTTGTAGGTGAGGGTAGGGGCCTCTGGAGAGCATCGCTGTGAATTCAGGCACCTGAGGAAGGCCTGGTACGACACGTTCAAATGTTTTTAAGCAATAGAATCCTGCCCCCTCCCATCCTTTCAAACACGCAGAAGCCCAGTATACAAAGCAGCAGCTCTGATTGGGATGAGTTGGGGCCTCCCTGGAAGACCCATAAGGGCACATCCAACCGCGTTGGCCTCGGTTGCCTCCTGTCTACCTCCCAGATCTTCCTGGCGGCTTATTCTGATCTTTCTCCTCCCCACCCTTGGGTCCCACTTGGTTGGGGCTCTGCCACCCCTCCTCCCTCCACATGCGGCTTCCTCAAGCCTCTTCCTACCCTGCCCCTCTCTTTCAGGGTTTTTGTGGCTGCCTCTAAGCTCCAGCCCCTCCTGTACCCCCATCTCAGCCACCACCCTCTTTCTCTTGCCTTCCGCCTCCCTCTGTCTCTCTTCCCCCTCACTCCCAATGGGGCCCTGGGTGCCTCTCCCCTCCTCCCCTTCAGTCACCAAGTTCAGGCCATTCACCCCCCCCCCCCACAAAGTGTTTGCAGTCTGTCCCCCTCCCCCATTGCATGCCCTGCCAGCCAGCCCCCCACTTCACAGCTCATCCCACCCCCTGCTTAAGGCCTGGGTTTGAATCCCAGTCCAGAGCTGTGTGGCCTTCTTGGTGCCTAGGTTTCCTCATCTGTAAAGCGGAGTTACCACGTGTGCCCTGGCTGCTTCTTCCTAGGGTTGTCTTAAGGCAAAGCGAGTCCGGTGGGGTGGTGTAGGGCACCCAGGGAGATCGATTAAGTCACATTGTCCTGCAGTCCTTAGGTGAGGGCGAGAGGGGTGGCTACAAGACCCCGCCCATCTGGCCTCCGCCCCCTCTCCTCCGGGTCCAAGAGCCTGCCATCTCCCCTGGCACGTGCTCTCTCCCACCTCCTCGCCTTTGTATGCAGACCCCCTACCTGGAACACCGTCACCCCTTCCTCTGGCAAACTCTCCCACACCTGCGCCTCGTGTCTCAGCCCAGGTGCCCTATTTTCCCGTCCCGGTGCCATCCTCCCTGGTCCAGACCCGCAACGACCCCCCCCCCCTTTAATTGGGTCCATGTAATTGTATGTATGCGGAGGGGTTATGTCCGGTGGCCCTGACCCGCCATGATCCACTCCCCCCTCCTCGCCCCGGCAGAGCATGTGCCCTCGGAGCTGTGGGAGCCCTTCTACACCGACCAGTATGCGCAGGAGCACGTGAAGCCCCCGGTGACGCGGCTGCTGCTCTCGGCTGAGCTCTACTGCCGGGCCTGGCGCCAGGCGCTGCCGCAGCTCGAGACGCCCCCCAACCCCTCTGCGCTACTGGCCCTGCTGGCGCGGAAGGGCATGGTGCCCGCGCTGCCCGAGCGCCCGGTGCAGGAGGCCGACCTGAGGCACCAGCCTATCCTCATGGTAGGCCACGCCCCTACCTCGTTAGGTCCCGCCCACCAGACCTGGCTCCTCCCCTCATGGCTGCTCCCACCAGGCGAGGCTCCTCCTACCAAGCCTGGCGCCTCCCAAAAGGCGCTCACTCTGGCTCCTGAGGACTTGCCTACCCGGCCCACCAGATCCCTAAGGCCTAGTTTGTGACCTCAAAGCTTGGACTGCCTCCCAAGCCCCTCCCACTTCGAGCCCCTCCCACCTCCAGGTTCTTCCTCTTTCTTCTCCCTGGGAGGCGCTCTGGTCTCACCCTTCAGCTCTTGCCTCCATAGGGAGCCCACCTAGCTGTCATTGATGCCCTCATGGTTGCCTTCGCCTTTGAGTGGACAAAGACACTGCCTGGTCCCTTGGCCCTGGCCAGCTTGGAGCACAAGCTCCTTTTCTGGGTGGACACGGTAGGTGGGGCTTGGGCTAAGGTGGGCTGGCGGAGGCCAGGATCACCCAGTGACTGGAGCACTGACCTCTCCCTGCTCCCCAGACCATCCGGCGGCTGCAGGAGAAGACGGAGCAGGAAGCTGCCCAGAGAGCATCTCCCGCGGCCCCTGCCGATGGGGTGGCCCCAGCGCAGGCTTCGGTGAGCCTGGGGCGATGGATGGAAGGGAGGAAGGAAGGGCGGCCCCTCGAGGGCTGGGTGGGCAGGTTGGAGCTGTGCCTCGAGGCCATTCCTGCACTGGGGGGGCTGGAGGTGACTCTCTCTCTCTCTGCCCTCTCCCGCCCCTGCCACTCTCCTCTCTGCCTCTCTGGCATCAGTGTCCCACACGCTGGTACTGGAAGCTGGTTCCTGTAAGTGGGGCTGTCTCTCTGCCCCGTCTGCCTGCCCTGCTTGTCGCTGTCTGTGTGTCCGTTTCTGCCTGCCTGTCCTGCTCCCTCTCCTGTCTCTCCCCAGATATGAGCAAAGGAAGTAGGACCCCAGCCCTGGGGGGACAGAGAGAAACCCTTTGGGAACCAAGGGAAGGGGGGAATCTCTGCTGTTCCTGAAAGGACAGACTTCTCCCCGGTACATGACTCACCTCCCAGTAATCAAGAGGCTTGTCCACTTGAGCCAAGGTGGGGAGAGGGAGGACCCCAGCCCATCAGACACATGGATCCTGACCCCAACAGGCAGGGCACATGGAGAAGACCCCTCTAGCCAAGAGAAAGATCCTCAAACCCAAAGAGGGTAGAAGAACCTTCCTAACTGAGACTCCAGCTTCCCTAAGGACAGCTCCCTGGTCTCAGTTTTGGGGGCAGTGGGGTGTCCATCCCTGAAGTACAAGGGGAAAGTGACCACTACAGGTGGCGGGGGGAGGTTTTGGGCTGAAGTCCCTGCCTTTGCTCACTTCAGGGTCTCCTTCCCCCAACACTAGGGCCTGGGTTGGGGGTTCCTCTCCTGCCTTCCTGCTTCCTCTGCATCCCCTCCCCCAGCTGGGACCTGGGTCTTTTGTTGGGGGGAGAGGATTCCCTGCATGGGTGGCTGCTCTGTGGGGTCCCTCCTGGCTGGGAGGAGCTGGGGTCCCCAAAGCCGGCCAGGGCGCAGTCAGGGAGCTGGATGGCCAGGGCTCAGGACAGGGGTCAGGGCTGTCTCCTCCCCCGCCGGAGGTGTGCTTGGGGGCCCAGCAAGTCAGCACCCCTCCCGCCCCGCTGACAGCTGCTCCTCTCCCCCCAGCACGCAATTGCCTTCTGTTTGAAGGAGTCGGGGAGCAAACCCCCCATGGTAACGTATCCCCCACCCCAGGGTCCCAGGAGTCCCTGTCCCCAGCCCCCGCTGCTGGCCTGGCTGCTCGCAGACACCTCCTCTGCCTCTTGCTGCTGCCCTTCCCCTGCTCCAGGCTGGCCCCCCCACCACTCTGGCTCTGGGACCCCCGGCTTCACGCCCCCTCGTGGCGGAAACCCCAGGCCTCCCCACCCAGCCTGCATGACTGCTGACCTCGGAGGGGGCCAGCTTGACCTCTGACCTGACCCGGCTCCCACCCACAGATCCGATATCGCAAGGACCGCGCCGTGGCCCGACGTGCCCCCTGCTTTCCGACCGTGACCAGCCTCCAGGACCTGGCAAGTGGGGCTGCGCTGGCCGCCACGATCCACTGCTATTGTCCCCAGCTCTTGCGACTCGAGGGTGAGTGAATGTGCCTGAGCCAGACCCCATCCTGGCACCCAGGCATTGGCGTCTGTCCCCAGAGTAGTGCAGCGATTATAAGTGCAGCTCCCAGAATTGGCAGACCTGGGTTTGAACCTCTCTCTTCCCGTAATGAGCTGTGTGACCTTGCACAAGTGTCTAAACCTCTCTGTGCTTTATACAATTCACTCCTGCAGCAAATACTGATAGAGTACAAACTGCCAGATCCTGTTTTAGGTGCCAGAGATCCAGCCAGAACAATACAGACACGTTCCTGACCTCAGGCGGCTCACATCCTAGTTGGGAGAGAAAGACAATAAGTTCATCGAGAGGAATGTTCCAGATGCTAGGTGCTCTGAAGGGCACTGGGTAGTCAGGATAAGCTTTCTGAGTTCTTGGGGGACTAGCACTCCAGGGGGTGGGAACAGCAGATGCAAAGGCCTGAGGAACAGCCTGTCACGGTACACACCTTGTGAAGGGGGCCTAGCCTGGCTCGTCAGAGGTGCTCCGTGCATGTTGGCTGCTGGGCCCCCGCTTCCCCGGGGCCCCATCCTCCTTCCCTTAGAGCTGGGGACGCAGGCATCCTGTCCTTACAGAGGTGTGCCTCAAGGACCCCATGTCTGTGGCGGACAGCCTGTACAACCTCCAGCTGGTGCAGGATTTCTGCGCCTCCCGCCTTCCTCGGGGCTGCCCGCTCTCTCTCGAGGACCTGCTTTATGTCCCACCGCCCCTCAAGGTAAGGCCATCTCGGGGCCTTGTGGGCAGAGGGTGGGTGTCGGGGGCCATGCGCCTGGTTGGCTGACCCTGCTTTCCACCTCCAGATCAACCTGATGGTGCTGCTAGCGGAGTTGTTCATGTGCTTTGAGGTGCTGAAACCCGACTTCGTGCAGGCCAAGGATCTGCCTGATGGTCACGGTGAGGCCCGACCCTGGGTCCGGGGGGGCATGGGGGCGGGGGAGGCCAAGCCCTGCCTGACCCTGCGCTCTGTGCTGCAGCCGCCTCCCACAGGGCCACGGAGGCCTCCCCATCTCAGAACAACAGCGGCAGCAGGTACCACTCCCCTGTTGGGTTGAGACTACACAGCCACAATGGGCTCCTCCTCCTGCGGGGACGGGGAAGGGAGATGATCTGGTCTCTACTCCCGGGAGGGGCGAGGGAGGGGGAGAGGAGGCCCCTTGGCTGATGCGCATCTCTTGGCAGTTCTCCTGTCTTCAACTTCCGCCATCCACTCCTGTCACCCGGCGGCCCCCAGTCCCCACTCCGAGGATCCACAGGTGAGGGCAGGGAGATGGCTTCTCACTGGAGGCCCCCATCCAAAGACCACCCCAGCTGACCTCATGTTGTCCCTCTAGATCCCTCCATTGGGTCCCTCTGGCACCCGAGTGACTCCTTGGTGACACTCATTGTCCCCCCAGTGACCTCCCCAGTGGCTCAACAGGACCCCGTAGTGACACCACCCACATAATGACCCATCAGTGACTCACCCACTGACAACCCGTGGAGGGTCCCCAGTGGCCCCCAGAGTGAGCACTGAGTGACCACTGACTGCCCCTCCCCAGGCTCACTGAAGTCCTCCCCGTCCATGTCCCACGTGGAGGCCCTCGGCAAAGCCTGGAACCGTCAGCTCAGGTGAGCGCGTCGCAAGGGCCCGGGCAGTGGAGCGGGTGGGGCACAGGCTTGTCCCAGGGGCTGACCCCTCCCTCCGGCCGCCCAGCCGTCCCCTTTCCCAGGCCGTGTCGTTCAGCACTCCCTTTGGCCTGGACAGCGATGTGGATGTTGTCATGGGAGACCCCGTCCTACTCCGCTCCGTCAGCTCAGACAGCCTGGGTCCCCCGCGCTCTGTGCCAGCCCGGACCCCCACCCAACCAGCCCCGGAGACTGGCGACCTGCCTACCATCGAGGAGGCCCTGCAGATCATCCACAGTGCCGAGCCCCGGCTGCTCCCGGATGGGGCTGCCGACGGCAGCTTCTACCTCCACTCTCCCGAGGGGTCCTCCAAACTGCCACTGGCTTCCCCCTACCCACCCGACGGGCCCACCAAAGCACCCACCTACTCGCCCCTCCCCGAGGGCCTCTCAAAACCGTGTCCCTGCCCAGCGGGGGAGGTATCGAAACCGCCAGCCCTGTCTGAGGGCTCCCCGAAGGCGGCGGCTTCGTCCCCAGTGGCCAACAACTCTGAAGTAAAGATGACCAGCTTTGCTGAACGCAAGAAGCAGCTGGTGAAGGCCGAGGCTGAGGCAGGGTCCCCGGCAGCCACCCCAGTGGCACCAGAGGCCCTGAGCTCAGAGATGAGTGAGCTTGGAGCCCGACTAGAGGAGAAACGCCGGGCCATAGAGGCTCAGAAGCGACGTATCGAGGCCATCTTTGCCAAGCACCGCCAGCGACTGGGCAAGAGCGCATTCCTGCAGGTGCAGCCGCGGGAGGCCGGCGGGGAAGCAGAGGTGGAGGCAGGCCTGGCCCCTGGTGGGGAGCGGCCGGCAGGCGAGGGCCAGGGTGAGCCATCGCCACGGCCGAAGGCAGTGACCTTCTCGCCGGAACTGGGCCCGGTGCCCCCCGAAGGGCTGGGGGACTATAACCGGGCGGTCAGCAAGCTGAGTGCAGCGCTGAACTCGCTGCAACGGGACATGCAGAGGCTCACGGACCAGCAGCAGCGGCTCCTGGCCCCGCCAGAGCCCTCCGGGCCTGCCCCGCCTCCCGCAGCGTGGGTCATCCCTGGTCCCACGACGGGCCCCAAAGCCGCGTCCCCCAGCCCCGCCCGGCGCGCTCCAGCTGCCCGGCGCAGCCCCGGGCCTGGCCCCAGCCCCACACCCCGGAGCCCGAAGCACGCGCGGCCAGCGGAGCTACGGCTAGCGCCCCTGACGAGGGTGCTCACACCTCCCCACGATGTGGACAGCCTCCCCCACCTGCGCAAGTTCTCGCCGAGCCAGGTGCCCATGCAGACGCGCTCCTCTATCCTTCTGGCGGAGAGGCCGCCTCCCGAGGAGCCCGCGGCCCGGCCTGGCCTCGTCGAGATCCCGCTGAGCAGCCTGGAAGAGCCCATGGCTGAGGATGAGGGAGATGGGAGCCCCCCTGGTGCTGAGGATTCCTTAGAAGATGAGGCATCTTCAGAGGGAGAGCCCCGGACCGGGCTGGGATTCTTCTATAAGGTTAGAGTTACCTGAGCAGGTGGGGGAGGGGCCAGGTGGGTAGATGGATGGATGGTCAGGGATGGGTGGGCGGGTGGGTAGACAGGCGGATGGGTAGACAGTTGATCGCATGGATAGGGCTTTCCCAATGGATGGACAAACAGAGCTCGGGGGGAACAGAGGTGGATGGGTGGTTAGCCAGGTGGCAGCTGGCAGACAGACAAGGTGTGTATGTCCAGATGGACACATAGATGGGGTGGGTGGATAGACAGAGGGAGAGCAGGTAGTAGACAGTTGGACAGGGCTGGGTGGATGGATGGATGGGTGGGTGACGGACAGATGGACAGGAGTATTAGACAGATGGGGCTCGGGTCCTCTGTGGTATCCCCTCCCTCCTTCATCCCCTACTGGCTTCCCTTCCTGAACTCTTCCATATCCAATCACTCTTCTTCCTGTTGGCATCCCCAGCCTGGGCCACCACCTCTTACCTGGACACCTGCAGTCACGTCCTGATTGGTCTCCACTGCCCACCCCTCACCATACACCAATCCCTGGCCATTTTCAACTGAGCAGTCAGCAAAATTTATTTAAAATGTAAATTGGACCTTGTCACCCCCTTATTTAAAACCCTTCTGTAGGTCCTCTTTGCTCTTAGAATAAAAGTCTTTCCCATGGCCGCAGGCTGTGCTCGCCCCTGACCTCATCCTATGGCATCCTCCCCAGCTCTGCATCCCAGCCACACTGGCCTCCCTGCTGTTCCACACCTGCTAGGCTTGTTCTGGCCTCAGAGCCTTTGCACTTGCTATTCGCGCTGCCCAGAATGCTCTCCTCACCGCTCACCCCCACCCAGTTCAGTCCTCATCATCATTCGAGGCTGCTTCCTCTGGGAGGCCCCTCTCGGTGTCCCCAGGCCAGGATAGGTCCCTCCCCACAGTGTAGACTGACAGCAGCCTCTGCTGGTGTCCACCAGTGTTGGTGTGATACCTGATTGCCTTCCTCGCTGGGTTAAGCGCTTGGTGTGCCCAGAACCCAGCATGGGGCTGTGCGCACAGCAGGTGCCCACCAAGTGCCTTCAGACCAATTACAAAACACTCAAGGACAGGCGAGCGGCTGGGTCGACACAAGATCAGACTCCAGCCAAACCAGGGGAGGGACAGCCAGCTACATTTGGTGCCTGCCCCCAGGATGAAGACAAGCACGAGGACGAGATGGCCCAGAAGAGGGCCAGCCTGCTGGAGCGTCAGCAGCGGCGGGTGGAGGACGCACGGCGGCGGAAACAGTGGCAGGAGGCCGAGAAGGAGCAGCGGCGGGAGGAGGCTGCGAGGTGAGGCTGGGCCCAGCCTGGGGAGCCTCCTGGGGAGCCTCCTGCCATTGGCGTCCCCACAACCTGATGGCTTCGATCCCCTCAACCTGCCCAGGCTGGCCCAGGAGGAAGCAGCCCCCGGGCCGCTGGCCCCCGCAACTCCTGCGGCCCCTGCCTCAACCGCAGCCCCTGCCGCCCGGGCCCCAGCCGAGGAGGAGGTGGGCCCCCGGCGGGGGGACTTCACGCGGCTCGAGTATGAACGCCGGGCCCAGCTGAAGCTGATGGATGACCTTGACAAGGTGCTGCGGCCCCGGGCGACGGGGAGCGGGGGGCCAGGCCGGGGCGGTCGGAGGGCCCCCCGGCCACGCTCTGGTTGCTGTGATGACTCGGCCCTGGCGCGGAGCCCAGCCCGCGGCCTGCTGGGTGAGGCCCCCGTGGGTATGTGGGGCGGGCGGTGCACGGTACGTCCGCAGGGCCGAAGCGTGGGCTCACAGGGGTCAAGGCTTCCACAAGGATGTGGGGCTGCAGCTGGGTAAGAGCCGTGGGCAGAGCTGGCCTGGGGTTCTCTCCACAGCTTAACAGGTGACGGGCCACTTCCCACAGCCTGGCGTGGTGGGGTGAGGTGGGGAGGTCATTGTCCAGCGAGGCTGCGCAGGGCGAGGGTCTTGGACAGGACTGACCGCACATTCCCTCCCCAGCCAGCCAACTAAGGTCCCCTGGGCATATGTGGAGGTAAGGGGACTTCGGGTGGGGCCTGACCCGACACCCTCTGCTCCCAGGCTCTCGGCTCAGCAAAGTCTACTCCCAGTCCACCCTGTCTCTGTCCACCGTGGCCAACGAGGCCCCCAATAACCTCGGCGTGAAGAGGCCCACGTCTCGGTGAGTTTAGCCTGGGCGGGCAAGCGTTTGTGTTCCAGGTGGCCTCAGAGGAGAGAGGGAGGGAGGGAGAGAGCGCGCCTTAGGAGGGTGAGGTGGCACGAGGGTGTGCATCTGCCACCAAAGATGCAAGGCTGCACACCTGAGAGACAGGACCCGAGGTCGTGCCTCTCTGTTCCCGTGTTCAACGTGTCCGGGGCCGGAAGAGGGCCCTGCTCCACTTGGGAGCCCAGATACTGTCAGTGGATGCGTCCTGCCTGCTCGGCTGTGTCCTGGGCTCGCCCTTCCCAGGTCCCACCGCACACTGATTAGGAGGCTTCGTCCACTGCTGACCGCACCCCACCCCACCCCTCCCCCCGCAGGGCTCCATCTCCATCCAGCCTCATGTCCCCAAGCCGCCTGCCTGGCAGCCGAGAACGTGAGTGGGAGAACGGCAGCAACGCCTCCTCCCCGGCCTCAGTGCCCGAGTACACGGGTAGGTGGGACTTTGCGGGGTGAGCACCTGGCCCCACCGGCGCCCCCAGTCGTCCCTGCTGACCGCCCCGCCCCCTAGGCCCGCGGCTGTACAAGGAGCCGAGCGCCAAGTCCAACAAGTTCATCATCCACAACGCACTGTCACACTGCTGCCTGGCGGGCAAGGTGAACGAGCCGCAGAAGAACCGCATTCTTGAGGTGGGCCCGGGCCGGGGCTGGGGGACTGGTGGCGGGTGGGTTGCAGGGGCCCTGCTGGCCTGGCTAACTGCTTCCACCCCCCACCCAGGAGATCGAGAAGAGCAAGGCCAACCACTTCCTGATCCTCTTCCGCGACTCAAGCTGCCAGTTCCGGGCCCTGTACACGCTGTCCGGGGAGACGGAGGAGCTGTCGCGGCTGACAGGCTACGGCCCCCGGACGGTGACGCCCGCCATGGTGGAGGGCATCTACAAGTACAACTCGGACCGAAAGCGCTTCACCCAGATCCCCGCCAAGACCATGTCCATGAGTGTGGATGCCTTCACCATCCAGGGGCACCTCTGGCAGAGCAAGAAGCCCACCACTCCCAAGAAGGGCAGCAGCACCCCCAAATAGCCCCATCCCGGGTGGTCCGCAGGCCGGGCCCCACGTGCTCTGGCCACCGCCCTCCTGGGGGACAGCCCAGGGGACAGGCCATCGGTATGCCCAGGTCCTGGCTGTCCCCCTGTGACCTCGCCTGGGTGGGGCTGGAGTCCCCACCCCCTTACTTTGGTCCTGTCCTGCTGTGGGGGCTGAGCTGGGAGGTTCAGGGACTCAGGGCTCAGCTCAGTCCCCCGTCTGTCCTCCCCACCTTCTCGAATAAAGTAATTTAAAGAGAGCTCGACTGCTGGCGCCTCCCCGAGGCTGGCTGGGGTGCCCGGTGACATCTCTGCCCGAGACGGTTTCCCACACTTGCCGGCTGTTCCCTGCCTCCCGTTCCCTCTTGAACCTGCTCCAGCCTCTCCTCTGCCCCCCTCGACATGACCTGGCCCCCAGGGCCCCGTGGCCGCTTCCCAGCTGCCTCTTAACTGACTTCCTGGGCACCTGAGGCCTCTGGCCAGCCCTCCCCGCCCCCGCTCACTTCACTTTTCTCCTCAGCGTGGCTGCTATTATGGGCCCCTCCTGGCATTTGGTCCTTGGCCAACGGCTAAACGTGATCTCTCCTCCAGCTGCCTGCCTACGTTTCTAGGCTCCGTGACCACCTCTGGCCGGGGGTTCCTGTTTCTCTCCTCTGAGCTCCACGTCCAAGGGTCTGGTTGCCACCTTGGCACGGCCGCTGGACGTCTCAGGTGGAGGAGCTACATCACAAGCTCGAGCGGGCGGAGCTCGGGTCTCCCTGCAGCTCAGCCTCTCCAACGCCACCGGATCCCGCACATTCACCTCCCGAGGGCCTCTCTGGCTCGCTCGCCTCTCTCTGTCCCCGTGACTGCGCCCCCAGTCACGTCCTGCCACAGGCTGGTCCCCACAGCAGCCTGCCTGGCCTGTTCAGGGCACAAATCTGATTAAGTCCTCAAATGCTTAAAATCCTTTCCTAGCTTAGAGCCCGCTAATGGCTTCCCGGAGCTTAGGACTAAGGACCGCACCTAGGCCACGGCCCATGGCTGAGGTCTGGCTCCTGGCAGCTGTCCAGGGAGAGAAGCGCCTTGCTAAGATCACAGAGCTGGTTGGGGCCCGCCTGCCTCCGGAGCTCTCAGCCCAGTCTCTTCCCAAGGGGAGGGGGGTGCCCTCACCCAGGGAAAAAGGGTTGGTGGTGGGGAGGCTGAGTATCTCTACCTGCTGAGAGGGAGGGGAACAGGGGCCCCCTCCAGGCTCAGGGCCTCAGGCAGCAGAGAGACTGGCCTCTCAGAGCCCAGAACTGGCTCTGCGGGGTTAGGGTGGAGCGTGTGCCCTGGCCCGAAGCCCAGCTGCCCCACCTCCCCACACCGGCCAATCTGGGGGGTGGGGTGGGGGGCAGGGCGGCACTGAGCTGGCAATCCCCACGGGCACCGAGGCAGTAGGAGAGGTCGGGGAGGAAGGAGGCTCAGACCAGAACGTACAAACACAAGCTTCACTGGGGGAGCGGTGGAGGGGGTAGGGGATGGGAGTCAGTCTTCCTTCAGGCTCCCGAACACCGCGGCCGGCACGCTCTGCTGCTCCAGACGCACCTCTGGGGGTGAGGCGAGGAGGACTCGGTCACCTTCCAGGAGGGGGTCCCGCCCCCGCCTCCGCCCACCAGCCCGCCTGGCCAGCCGGCCTCTTACCGTTGGGCTCCAGGTCCATCTCGTCCTCGTCCTCGCCCAGCTCAATCTCCTCTGGGTTGGCCTGCTGGGCCAGCTCGGCCAGCTCCTCCCGGGAGGCGTCACTCCTGGGGAAGGCAGGCGGCCGGGGGAGGGGGCCACACTGCTCAGCTGGGCCCGGCAGCCCCCCAACCTCCCTGCCCCTCCCCTCCTGCAGAGCTGGCTCCCTCCCAGCCCCAGCTCCACCGCCCCGCCCTCACCTCACAAACAGGATCTTGCTCTGGGCCCGCGAGGGCTGGTCCTGCTCAGCCTCAGCCGCCAGCTGCTCGGCCCGCTGTTCCAGCAGCTTCATGTCGTCCATGCCACTCTGCCCGGGGGCCAGGTCAGACACTGCGGGGGGAAGCGTGGGGGTCAGATACCGTGGGCAGGCTGTCCTCGACCACGGCCTTAGGTGCCTGCCTTGGTCTGGGTGCTGCTGGGCACCCCCCGACCTGGGCCTGAGGCCCCGGCCCTCGAGGAGCTCCCAGCCTGAGGCAGGGGAGGAAGAGGAGACCCTGATGCTCCCAGACCCGGGAGACCACCACTGGGCCGCAGCTGCTCACCAGTGCCCGTGGCGCTGCCCGACACCTTGAGCATCTGGGAGGCCATGAAGTTGACCTGAGTGTTGTACGTGGCCTGCACGCTGCGGCGGATCCGCAGCATCTCCCGGATGGTGTCCTCGTTGCCGTGCCGGACCTCGAAGTCCTTCCACGTCTGCCAGAAGGCCCCGGTCGTCTGCAGAGGGGTGGGGCCGGGGGATGTGAGCCGGCTGGCTCAGCCGCAGACTCCCACACCCACAGGCCCGGGACTCATCCCTACCCGGGGGTCACAGATCTGCGAGCAGAAGCTGTAGATGGCCCGGGCGCGGTCGATCTCCCCGAGCTTGCACTCCATGTCCGCGAACCGCAGGCACATCTCCCGGGCGTGCTCGTCTGACAGCACCTGGGCGGGGTCGGGAGGGATCAGGGAGGGTGGGATGTGAGGCGGAGGGGGCCGCCCCTCTGGGGGAGCCCCGGTGGTTCCCAGCACACCAGGCTGGCCCCTGGGCAGGTGGGCCTCCCCACAGACGCCACGCGCAGGCTCGCTCGGATACCCTGCCTACAGGACCCCTTCTTCCCCCTCCCTACCCCCAGCTCCCCACCCCACCCCCTGTGGCGGGCACCTCGATGGCCTTCTGATAGATGCTGCGGGTGTGGGTGACCCCATAGATCTCGGCCGCCCGCTTGATGTAGATGTTGAACATGTCGTATTGCTGGGCGGGCTCCACGGCCCTGGTGGCACGCTCGTACACGGCCATGGCGTGCCGGGCCAAGCCCCATTCCTCCTCCAGCTGCGCGTACAACAGGTACAGGGCTGTGACAGGATGCAGCGGTGGGTGGAGGTGTCAGAGGTCAGTGGCTGGGCCCGTGATGCCCCCTCCAACCCCCCCCACCGAGCCCGCCTGGCCCTCCTCACTCTTTGCGTATTTGGGAGGGCAGCCATCCAGCGCCTGCTCAAACAGGTCCCGTGCCCGCTCCAGCTTCTGGCCCCCGTAGCGGGCAATGAACTTGGTCAGGTAGGTACTCCAGATGTCGGACACGTTGGGCCACTTGAACAGCGAGATGCCGCGCTCGTACGCCTGCCCCAAGGGGGAGTCGTGTGAGTCCACAGGGGGAGACTCCTTAGGGCTCAGCAAGTGGGCCCCTTGTCTGCCCACCTCTCCCCATCCCACTTCTCCCTGTGATCACGCAATCAAAGCCCAGCCAAGAGGGTCTGTGCGCTGCCTGTCTCCCTGGACAGACTGCAAGGACTCCAAAGACAGAGCTAGACTAGGACTCACTAAGATCAGTCAGTGACTTTATGGCTGAAGAGGAGGGTGGAACCTCAGCTCGGCAGACACTGGAGCCCGGTGTCCTGGAAGAAGGTTCACCACCCAGGCAGAGGGGCGGGGCCTGCCACTCAGGCAGAGGGGGCACTCGCATGCGTGTATGACCTCCCCGTCCATGTATGTGTGCAGTCTCCACATGTACACGACAAAACCTCAGACAGTGGGGCAAAGCCCCGCCACATGTACACATGCACATGGAAAACACCCCATGTGCCTAAAACCCATCACCTGAGCAGCAAGGCAGGGACACCCCCGCACACACAGGCAGAACTCCGTGCCTGTGACAGGCTGACCTGTGTCCCCCCAAATTCAAGTTGAAATCCTAACTCCCCGTACCTCAGAACGAGACTGTGTCCTGAGATAAGATCTTTAAAGAAGCAACTAAGTTAAACTGAGAGGACTTCCCTGGTGGCACAGTGGTTAAGAATCTGCCTGCCAAAACAGGGGACACAGGTTTGAGCCCTTCCAGGAAGATCCCACATGCCACAGGGCAGCTAAGCCCATGCGCCACAACTACTGAAGCCCGTGCGCCACAACTACTGAAGCCCGTGCACCTAGAGCCCGTGCTCCGCAACGAGAAGCCAGCGCAATGAGAAGCCCGCGCACCACAACGAAGAGCAGCCCCCACTCGCCACAACTAGAGAAAGCTCGCGTGGAGCAACAAAGACCCAACGCGGCCAAAAATAAATAAATTTTAAAAAAAAAGAGAGATCATTAGGGTAAATTTCATTCCAATACAACTGACAGCCTCACAAAAGCAGATCTGGGCACAGGAGGGACACCAGAAACACACAGAAAGGTGTCCATGTGAAGACACAGTGAGAAGGCAGCCTCTACAAGCCAAGGAGAGGGGCCTCCGAGGACACCAGCCCTGCCGACACCTTGATCTCGGGCTTCCGACCTTCAGGACTGAGAAAGCACACCTCTGTTGTTTAAGACTCCCAATCGGCGGTGACGGCAGCCCGGGTGGGGACAGTGCCATCCGGGGCCCCCTCACCTTGAAGCTCTCTTCAAAGTACTTGTGCTCCTCCAGGAACATGGCATAGTTGATGACGATCTGGGGCGTGGCGATGCGCAGGTCCAGGATGCGGTCATAGACGGCTTTGGTGGACTGTTGGGCAGGGGGCCGGTCAGAGCGTGTCCCAGGGGTGGAGCCAGCGGCCCCCTGCAGGGCGTGTCCCATCCCACGCCCCCATCCCATCCTGGCAGCTCACCTGGAAGGTGCCGAGGCTCTCCTCCAGGTCGGCCAGCATTGACCACACCTTCAGAGACTTGTATACGCGGTTCTGCACAGGCTCCGAGCCGTCGAAGTACTCGGCACGGCGGGCGGGCAGCGCCGTCGCCTTCTGCATGGGCAGCACCAGCAGGAGGAAAGCCGGGGGTGTGTCCAGGACCAGATCACACACCCTGAGGCTCCCCCACCCCCACCCCCAACCCAGGCTTCTGTTTACTCGCAGCAGCCGCAAGGCCTGGTCGTAGTTCTCGTGCCGGAGCTCCAGCTCGCCACACTCGCACCACACGCTGGCCAGGTCGTCCACCTGCTTGAAGCTCACCTTGGTGGCTTTCTCCAGGATGACGCGGGCCTGTGGGGCGGGCAGAGGCCAGGCTGAGACCCCGCCCGCCCGCCTGTGGGCGCGGGGAGGAGGACCTGTAAGTACTCGTACAAGCAACACGCACAGGCGACACGCACAGGCGACACAACACTCACGTCATCCAGCTGCCCGTTGTCCTCGTAAAACTTGGCGAACGCAACCCACAGGGTGTGGGGCTTGCCGGTGGCCTTGAAGGGGTCCACCGTCTGCACAGCCTCCGTGTACGTGTTAATGATCTGGGCAGGAAGGGTTGGGTCAGGCTGGGCGGGGCCCTGGTCAGGGAGGGCGGGGCCTGGGGACGGGGGGCGGGGCCGCCACATACCTCCCTCGGGCGACCCTCGTGCAGGGCCACGCGCTTGTGCCACTCGTGCACGTGGTGCGGGTTCTGGCGCAGCAGGACGCTGTTGAGGAGCAGGGGCCGCCGGCTGATGAGCTGCTCAAAGCGAGCCAGGCGCAGCTCCAGGTCCACGTCATCTGGGACCCGTGGGAAAAGCCGGGAGCAGCGGGGGAGGCCTCAGCACGTGGCCCCCTGGCCACCTCCGTCTCTCAGCTCTCTCTCCCTTCAGCCCCCAGCTCCCCGCCACTGTCCATCTGGGCACTCCTTCCCTGAGCTGCCCCAGGGCCACCCTGACCTCACACTTGCCCCAGGGCCAGGCTACTCTGGAACCCCCTCCAATCCCCACCATTCCCCCCAGCCCTTCTTCCCTGCCAAGCTCTGGCCCAGGCCCCCCTCCCCACCCCTGCTGTCCACCCAGCTCTCCCTTCCCACCAGTGGCCGGCCCAAGGCCCACTGAGATGTGTTCCCAGACCTGGCTACCCGCTGAGATCCCACCCGCACTGCCCATTCAGACTCCCTCCCTGCTGGCCTCTGACTCCAAGACCCACATCTCCCCTGACCCAGCCAGTCGGGACACCTCCAAGCCCTGCGGTCCACCCCTGCTGCTCACCCTCCTCCTCCCGCCCCAGCTCCGAGGCCGTCTCCATCTTCGCCGCGATCATGCTCTCCTCGAACTGGGCATAGCTGTCGAACACCTGGGTGAAGTCCCGCACCGTCATCACGGTCCGGATGGCCTCCTCGTACACGTCCCGAGCCTGTGAGGATGGGGAAAGTGCTGGTAGCAGAGAGGCACGTGTGCCCACCATGTGCACACAGGGCATCCGGCAGCACCAGTCCCAAATCGGAACCCCCGCAGGGCCTTCCCCGGGCCTGCCCAGCTCCGTCAGCGCACAGCCATGGTTGGAGCTCCCCTCCCCTCCTCTGCCAGAGTGAGCCGGGGGCCTCAGCTCCTCAGCAGTAAACCGACAGTGACAGCCCCTCACGCAGAGTCACTGCGGGGCTCGAGTGAGACGCATAAAGGGTCTGGCCCCAGTGAGACCCAGTAGGTGACCAGCCACCCTGCAGGGACCCTAACCTCAGCCTGCCACGGAGTGCTCAATCGTTGCTACAAAGTACCCCTCACGCCTGCCCGACCCCCCTCCTGCAGCTCACATTCTCCCCGTCACCCTCCCACCAACCCCCGAGGGCAGCATGAAAGGAAAGTGCTGGCATGGGCGAGGCGCATCCCCACCGAGGGCGGGCCCGTCGCTCCACCCCTGTCCCTGGCTGATCCTGCCCCTCTGCCTCTGCCTGGCTGCTGGCTCCAGCAGCCTCCTGGCCGGTCTCCTGCTGCCAGCCTCGGCCAGTGCGTTCCGCTCAAAGTGTCAGCCTGAAGGGTCTCTGTAAGACACACACCTGGTCAGGCCTATGTCCTGCTCACGGCTGGCTGGCTGGCGGCTCCCTGCCGCAGGACACAGCCGGCCCCTCCTCAGCCTGCAGGGATCCCCTTTCCTTAGTCCTTCACCACCCCCTCTGAGCCCCAACTGCAGCTCCTCCCTCCCACTCTGCTCCCCCCGGCCCCCCCAACCAGCCAGTCCCAAGCCAGCCCCTCTGGGGACCTCTCAGAGCTCCACACCCCGCCCCCTCCCCAGCTCCAAGCTCGCCACTCCATGGCCCAATGAGGAGAACAGCCAACGTGGACACGGACAGAAACACCAACACCTCGGGAGGGACCCTCACACCGGACACCCGCTCGGTGCCTGAGCCCCAGTAGGCAAGGAAATGACTGTCACTCTCATTTTGCAAATGAGGACACCCAAGCTGAAGCAGGTCCAAGGCCAGAGCAGAGAGATCCAGGTCTGGCTGGCCTGAGGTGGGTGCACTTGCCGGCAGGGCCGTGATGCCTGCCTCTCCCCACCTTCAGAAAGGCAAATGTGCGCGGCGCACACACGCACACGTGTGCCCAAGCGGTCCATGTGCACGTCTTCTGCTCACACGCGTGTCCTCAGGCATCCCCCAATACTATGTGCTGGAGGGAGACCCCGCCCCGCTCCCGGAGCCCCGCATGCTCAAGCACCTTCTCGAAGTGACCACTGCGGATGTAGTAGTCGGCCAGCGAGCACCAGAGCTTGCCCAGTTGGTCGGTGAAGCGGGTGAGGCCCCCGCGGATGATGGCATCCACGCTGAGAGACTGCACCTTGTCTGGGTTCTGGGAGATGAGGTCGCAGAGCTCGTGCCACAGCTGCAAGGCACGGGAAGGAGCGTCAGCCTTGTCCCTGAGAGGGTGAGCCCTCCCGCCCAGCCGTCACCCTGGGGCCCACCTGGTAGTTGGACTTGCCGGCCTTGGACACGAAGCGCTCGTCGTTCACCACGGTGGCCAGGCGCTGTGCGGCCTCGTCCAGCCGGTCGCTCGACTTGAGGTACTCGATGTACTCCTCGGCACTCTCGGGGCTCAGCTGGGCACCCACCCACCCGCCAGCTGTCAGTGGGGCCACAGGGCCATGCCACTGTGCCCCCTCCCACTCTGGGTTTTCTGTCAGCCACCCACCACTGCCCGGACAAGAGCTCGCCCTGCACACCCAGTCACAGCTACACCTGTCCAGCCTGGGCCTCACTGGTCCACCCCCAGCCCTGATTGGTCCACTCTGGGCCCTGACTGGTCCAGCCTCAGCCCTCACTAGTCCAGCCTGGGCCCTGACTGTTCCAGCCTGAGCCTCACTGGTCCACCCCCAGCCCTGACTGGTCCAGCCTGGGTCCCAGCTGCTCCAGTCTCAGTCCTGACTGGTCCAGCCTGGACCTCACTGGTCCAGTCTCAGTCCTAACTGGTCCAGCCTGGACCTCACTGGTCCAGTCTCAGTCCTGACTGGTCTAGCTTAGACATCAGTGGTCCAGCCTGCACAGGCCAAGACTTGCTTTCATCACAAGCCCCTTAACAGCACTATGCTAAGCATTTCACGACACATAAGAGACATTATAAGTTCAGGAAAACTGCACAATGCTTCCCCACTATTTGCACCTCGACTCTCAGCCCTGGCTGTTATTTGTTTCCCTAGTCATTTATCTCCTATTCCCTGCCCTCCCATGGTTGCAGTTTTACTTTGATTTATGCAGTCAAGTAATATGTATCTGTCTGCAAAGTTAGACTGAAAGCTCCATGGAGGCAGCAACTGTCTTAGCCACACTGTCCCCGACACCTGTCTTAATACCTGACATGTTTCCATATTCTGTCTGTTAGGGCAGACAGTGTCCCAATGAGCCGGTTTCTGTAAAGCCTTGACCTGGGGGAACTGGCCCACCTGCCTGAGCCTGGCCCCATCTCGCCCTCTGAGGGGCTTACCTTGAGGAAGCGCCGGTAGCCCCGCACGGCGGTCTCAGGCAGGGGGTGTGAGCGCAGGAAGCGCAGGTACAAGGGCCAAATACGAGAGTGCTGTGTGATGGGCAACGCTCGGAGGGCACGGTCGAAAGTGCGGCGTGTGTGTGTGACGCGTCCCTGGTCCATCAGGAACTGGCAGTAATCTAGCCACAGCCGGGGCATCTGGAGGTGTGGGGAGAGGCAGGGTCTGAGCTGCCAGCACCACCACCAGGCCATAAAGACACCAGATGTCCACTGCAGCAGGACCCGGAACTCCCGTCCCCCTGGAACCAAGTCTCGATCAACCCTGAGTGCACAGAGGCCACAGGACTCCAAGCCCCTGCTCTGTCCACCTCCGTGGACTCTGAGCCCCACCTCCCCACTCATCCCCTGGCCCAGCCAGGCCCCCTCCCCACCTTGTGCATGAACACAAAGGCTCTCTCGTGGCAGTTGTTGACATCCTCATAGGCAGGGTCGGTCACACAGCGATGCTTCACCTGTGCCCGGCGTGCCTTCAGGTAGCGGTACCAGAGTTTGTAGCTGGGGGGGGTGGGGGGAGAGGGGAGGGGCAGACAGTGATTGGTCAGCTTTATGGACCTCGGGACCCTTCACTCTGCCCCACGAGACAAGTACTTAGAGAAGGGGCCCAGGGAGGGGTGACAAGTCTCTGCGAAGGGGGGATGGCGGGGACGTCAGGGAAGGTGTGCTCACTGATCAGGGGATGTATATTCGGCGACACAACACATAGTCACGTGGGACCTACTAGCAAGTTCTGGGGTGATTGGATAAGGTGGGGTGGGTGTGGAGCTGGGGCAGGTAGGGCAGCTGCAACCAATCTCACCTGCAGGGCAGCAGCTTCAGCGCCCGCTCATACAGCTGATTAAGTCTGGGCTTCGGGGCACCCTGCTTAAACTCAATGTAGCGGAGCCAGCATTTGACGGAGAACTGGTTCCGCATGATTTCCTCCTCATAGGGGAGGTCCTCCTCCTCCTGCCAGGGCCGGGGTACGGGGAGAAGACAGACCTGTTCTCAGAGCCTGTGTGCAGCACCACTCCACTCCAAACTCCAGACCCCTTCCAGGTCCCAGATCCCACTCCCCACCATCGGGAGCCCAGTCACCAGACACCCAGATACCAGGAATCTGGTCCAGACCCTTCAGAATAATACTACTGCCTACAATCTGACCCAGACCATCAGACTCCTTGGTCATAGCGTTCTAGGCCAGATATATGAGACTGTCAGCCAGACATCACTCTTTTGGCCTTCCTAATCAAGCTATCCACTTTCTGGCCCAGATCACCACACTCTTTTGCCACCAAGACCCTGGTCCGACGCCAGGCCTCTGCCCTAGACGTCAAGTGTCACCTCCTCACAACATGCCTCTTCTCAGACACGAGACGTCTGGCACCTCAGGCCCCCACTAGCCAGAGTCTAGCTCAACTCTGCCCCAGAACTTGGAAGCTAGACCCTTATCTCAGAAAAAAAGGTATGTACAAGATGCCTAGCCTTTAACTCGAGACACCAAGAATCTAGTGAAGATGCCAGGCTTCTACTTCAAACACCAAGCCTTTGACTCTTCAGGACTCCACGGGCCATCGTCTGATCAGCTCCACATCACCCGGTCTTTACTTCTGATTCCAGGGTTCTCCCGGTCCAGACACCATGCCCTTATCCCAAAAACTATAACGCTCAGGACCAAACCTAGACCGTTACCCAAGACACCAAGATTTTACCACTGAAACCAGAAACGTGGACTGGTCGTCATGCCTTTACTTCAAACACCAGGCCTCTCAAGATTGAGCTACGCGAGTCTCCCTTCTCGCCCACTCCCATTTCCGCCCCAGGCCCGGGACGCCAGGCCCTTAACGTCAACCACCTGCTCTTTGCTCAGGTCACCTGGGCTCTAGCACCAGACCTTTGCTTCTGACCAGCCTGGTCCGTACATCATGATCCGGTCTCTGGCCCGTAAGGGTCCTCCTGCCCTCAGACCGGCATAACTTTGGCCTAGACCCCCCGGGCTGCCAGGTCCGAATCTCCTGAGGTATCTAAGCCCCAGTGCCCCCAGGCAGGCCACCCCCGGGCCCGCCGCGGACTCACGAAGACAAGATCCGGCCGCTCGGGCCTCGAGAGGCGCGCCATCACCACCATTTTCCTGGCACTCCAGGTACGCGCAAGAGTCGCGTTATAATGATGTCTCCTGCTGAAGGCCCGCCCCCTCGGACCAGGCCCACTTCCTATTGGTTGAACCTTTCCCGATTGCGCGCCCTGCGTTGTTGACTTTCACGTAGACGTCCAGCTACCGGAAGCAGAGAAGAAGCGCCCGAATATGACGTTTAACGATGCTCATCGGACCAATCAGGTTCAGCAGTGGAACCCTCGGACTCCCAGTGAGCTGCTGTCTTGCTGGATGGTTGGCTTTGGGCGGAAGCGGCTTTGAAGCCTGAGAAGAGCGAGATGGGGGTGAAGCTGGAGGTGTTTCGGGTCAGTGAGCAACGGAGCGGTTGCAGGTCTGGCCGCGGGGTCTTCCTGGTTGAGGAGGAGGCTCTGAAAAGGGGGACCTCTGAGAGAGGTGGCCCTGGAGCGAAAGCTCCTGAGATTTGAGAGGGACCTTTACGTTTGGAACCCCAGAGAAGGGGGCACAGGGTTCGGGGCTCTGGGAGGGCTGGTGTGAGGAAAGCCTTCTGAGAAGGGTGATCTGTGGAGGGGGCTCTAAGAAGGAAGGCTTCAGGTTCTGCGGGAGCTCTCGGGGTCATAGTGGGTGTGCGTCTTTCTCGTAGGCATACTCCTAGAGTTAGGGGAGTAGAATCTGAAGAATGAGGCCTGGGTCTGGGTGTGCTCCGGGATCTAACTGGGGGTGGGATAATGATGTCTCAAAGAGATACCTTTACTGTAGTACGAGCTTTTCTGTTCCTGGGGCGACTGTGTGTGTGTGTGTGTGTGTGTGTGTGTGTGTGTGTGTGTCTTTCTTTGAGAGGGAGTCTCCCGGACTCGGAGGGGGCTTTTGGAAGGGACTCTTGGATTATGGAGGCTAGACTTTAAGGTGTGTGGCTTCTGTACCCTTGATGGGAGTTTTGGGGTTCTGGGGGCGCTGGGGAAGCACCACTGGTCTCTGTCAGGGGATGGTCCTCCAGGCTCTAAGCAGACTCTGCACAGTTTTGGGGTGGTGGAGGTGACTCCTGGCTCTTCTTATCTCGCCCCTGCCCTTCCAGATGACCATCTACCTCACTTTCCCTGTGGCTATGTTCTGGATTGCCAATCAGGCCGAGTGGTTTGAGGACTATGTCATACAGCGCAAGGTGGGCACAGGTTCATTCCGGGGGTGGGGGAGGGTATGGGGCACCAACCTGATGGGGACCAGTGTCTGCCTCCCCTGAGCCAACCCTGCCCTGGGTGTAGGGCTCTGGAGGCTCCTGGCTTGTGTATCCAGCTGTGACTTTGTCCCTACAGAGGGAGCTGTGGCCCCCTGAGAAGGAAGACAAGGTAAGCAACCTCCTTGTCCTCCCACCAGAGGAAGGAAGAGTGTGGGTTCCTGTGGCCATGATGGGACCCTCAGTCATGGGCAGGGAACCGAGAGTGGAGGGACACGTGATTTCCTTACCGCCCTCTCCCTGAAGGTTGAAGCTCACCCCACTTGGACTTGGGTTATAATTGGCACAGGCTTCCAGTGTAGTCACTGAACTGTGAAGTGGTGGTCTGGGGGATTAAGGGGAGGGGTGCTGAGAAAGAGGTCCAGGCCCTGAGGTGTGTACGCCCCTCCTTCCTTTCCATCTCACTCCCTTACCCAGCGCCGAGAGCTAGAAGAATTCAAAGAAAGGATACGGAAGCAGCGGGAGGAAAAGCTCCTTCGTGCTGCCCAGCAGAGGTCCTGAGGCCTCCAAGTGCCTGAATCCCTGCCTCTCCGCTCACAGAATGACACACATACACGGTTCTTCGTTGCTTGTGGAAGTGTTTTATTGTCTGCTTTTGGGGGCCAAGTGGGGCCCAGGACGCCTCAGGCCCTCACGGGGCTTGTGTCTGGGGCTGGGGGCTGCTGTTTCGACGGAAGCTGAGTGCAGTTGGGTCCTGAGGGGTGAGGAGGGGTTGGGGGCTGAGGGTCCCGGCTCGTTTCTGTACTCCATCCTGTGGATGCAGAGGGGTCAGCCAGAGGGCCAAGGGCAGTGCTGGCCAGTGCAGGTGGCAACCAGAGTCCCACCTCCCCCCATCTGCCCCCACCATCCCTGAGCTTCTCCACTCCTCAGTTACTCAACATTTAGGGTGGTATTTGGGAGCTGGTGGGTCTTGGGGACGTCCCTGGGATCTTGATCAGAAGCCAAGCTGTGGGTGAGTACGTGTGACATGGACACATGGGTGTCTGGATGTGTCCTGGGCATGATCTTGCGTGCTCTCCACCCTCAAGGTGTCTTCCCAGGTCTCTCTCGCCTCCTTGAAGTTCTCAGACTTGGGAGCAGGAGCCACAAGTTCTGGCCACAGCTCTGACTTTAACACGCCCCCTGCATGACCTTGATCTCTTCCCAGCCCCGTCTGGGCCTTTGTCCTACCTCTGAACTGGGGTATTGGATTGGCCGGGGTCTTGTGACTGGCAAGTGCGCAGGGTGGGCGCTCCTACCAGGCGCTCGTCCCCAGGGGCAGATGGTGACTAGGGGTGGGGGTGGGAGGCAGGGTTAGAGGGATCAGTGTGGCTGGTCTCTCCTCAGCCCTGGCAGAATATCACCTACCTTGGGGCCCAAAGGCTGGAAGCCAGGCAAGGCGCTGACTGTCACACGCTGGTCATCCATGCGGCGGCCCTGGGTACTGGCCAGCATGTCCATGAGACTGTCCATCTCGGGTGCAGGGCCACTCTCTGCATGAAGCAGAGGCCGTGGGGAAGAACTCAGCCCAGCTGGAGGCCCCCAACCCATCCCTCCATCCCCACTTACATTCTCCAGGAAGCATGCTCACATCTGCCCCCAACCCACAGGCATCTCTGTCCCCACTTGCCTGCTCACTTTCTCAGACCCTTGCCCACTGGTCCCCCAGATGGCCACTTGCCCCATTCACGCCCCCCCATCACGCCCACTTCCGCACACCTCCCTGCCCACTCTCACGGCCCTCGGAGGCTGGGCCCGGCCCCGCCTGCAGTGAGCAGCGCTGCTCCTCCATCCGGCCGCCCTGCACGTGGCTCAGCAGATTGAAGAAGCCCTCCTGGTCTGGGGAGCCCGCCTGGGGGACAGACACACTCAGTCCGGCCGGCCCTTCAGCTGGAGGAACCCTCAACTCCCCTCCTGGCCGGCCAGCTTCCCCCCGACCCCCGGGCCTGCCCTGCCCCTTCTGTGGCTCTCACCATGGTGCCCGCCGATGTGCTGCTCTGCAGAGCTGCTCCAAATGAGACATGAGTCTCCTTCTCAATCCCGGCCCCCGCCCCAGGGGCTCCACCAGCAGTGCCATGTCACGTGGTGCTGCCCCAAGGGAGAGGGCCACCGTCCTAGATTGGGGCCTGACTGCGGGGTGGCCCGGGGGCTGGGACACGAGCCAGGGGAACGTCCCCCTGACAGCTCCTAAATCCCAGCATCCCTCACCTCACAGGGGGTCAGCACTAAGAGCCCTGACCTCTGCCCTGGGGCTGGGTTAGGCACTCGGACCCTCCCGCCCACTAGCACCTTCTTGGGCGGCAACTGGGTCGGGGGTCCCAGGAGACTCAGTTGCTAATTAGGTGCCCTACAAACTAATTAGCCTCGTCATTCACGGGTCCTTGAGTTGGCGGTGTGGGGGGGCGGTGGGGCCTGCTCACCTTGTCGCAGGAGGCCAAGCCCCCATCCTTCTCTTCCTGGTCCATCATTGTCCCTGCTCCCCTCACCTGGGTCCTGTCCACCTCTCCACTGGCCTCTGCCCTGGCCCCGTGCCAGAGAAGGCTTTTTAAGAGACTGGGACGTGGCGGGGAGTGGATACCCAGCCCCAAATCCCCAGCTCACGCCCCATCTGCTCCCACCCAAGCTTAAGCCCCATAAAGATGATCCAGATAATTGTTTTTGCAGCGTGAGGCTGGGGCTGCCTTGGGGGGTAGGAGGCAGGGTGACCTGGGTTCGGACATTGTTGGCCCAGCAGGACTCGCTGGGCCCCAAGGACTCTCAGGTGGGGTGCAGCAGTTGGCCAAAGCAGCGCCCCCACAGTGGGGAGCTTGGGCTGGCTGGGTCCCATAGGGAGAGGACAGGGCCATAGGGCAGCTGAGGTGAGGTCTGAAGCTACCCAGCTTGCCCACCGATATCTGCCAGAAAGGCAGTTGCCATCCGCAGGTGGTGGGAGGAGGGGAAGCTGGGCCCGAGGACCCCTGAGGCACCGCCGGCTGGCCTCTGTCTCCTGGCCACCCTTCCTCTACTCACTGTCCCCTGGTCTGGTTGCCCACCCCCTACTCCCAAAACAGGAAGGTCTGGTAGCTCCTGTCTCCCCACCGCCAATGCCAGGTTGGTCTGTCTCCTCTGATCTTTCCCCCCAGCCCGGCCTAGGGACTGGAGGCTAGACTCCTGGGGAGGAAAGCCCCTGCCCCCTCCGCTGAGCAGCTATGGCTCTCCCTCAGTGCCCCAGGAGAGGATGCTGCTGGGAGGATCCCATCTGCACCCCACCCCATCCCCAGGATGCCTTTCTGGAAACCAGTTAAAGTTTCTTCTCGGAATACGTGGGCCACGCTCTCATCACCTCTGCTCAAATGAAAAGCTTGGTCCTCCTCCCCAGGCAGCCCTCCACCATCCGGAGCCCCCATTCACACCCTCTCCATGGCCCCAAGACCTGGATGCCAACGTGATGTCCTGCTCCTCCCCGGACATACTAGTTTCCCAGTCTGCCTTAAGCAAGTGTCCCAAACTGGGTAGCTTAGAGCAACAGACGTTTATTGTCATATGGTTCTGGAGGCCGGAAGTACAGAATCGAGGTGTTGGCAAGGCTATACTGTAGCATGGAAGAGAGGGTCTTTCCTTGCCTCTCACTGGGTTCTTGTGGCTGCCGGCAGTCCTTGGTGTCCCTTGGCTTGTAGCAGCAGGACTTCAGTCTCTGCCTCTGTTGTCAAAGATGTCCCCCTTGTGTCCTTCACATGGCTGTCATAAGACATGGACACCAGTCACGTTGCTTTAGGGATTCATCCTCCTGCAGCACGACCTCATCTTTACTAATTGCACCTGCAGAAACCCTATTTCCAAATAAGGGCACGTTCTAAGGTTCTGGGGGTTAGGACTTCAACACACTTTTTTGTTCCGTGAGCAGCCTTGAGCCCATAACAGCAGAAGACCTTGGTCATCCTCACTGAGTATAATGAGAGGTGGCAGACCCTACAGAGCCTCACCACCAGGGGACAGGCTGAGAAGCTAGAGGTGGTCCCAGCTTCCTCAGGGTCTCCCAGCTCCCTCCTTTGCCCCTGCAATCCAACCTTCCTCCCAGGAGCTGCAAGGGTCCCCTCCTTCCCCTGCTCAGAACTCTCTCTCTTGGCCCCCATTGTCCTCAGGAGAAAACCCGAGCACCTTGGGATCATGGGAATGTTCTAAACTTGACTGGTTATGCCGGCCATCATTTAAAAATCTACAAGTAACAAATGCTAGTGAGGGTGTGGAGAAAGGGGAACCCTCCTACACCATTGGTAGGGATGTAAATTGGTGCAGCCACTATGGAAAACAGTGTGGAGTTTCCTCAAAAAACTAAAAATAGAACTACATTATGATCCAGCAATCCCACTCCTGGGCATATACCCAGACAAAACTATAATTTGAAAAGATACATGAAAAGATATACCCAGTGTTCATTGCAGCATTGTTTACAATAGTCAAGACATGGAAGCAATCTAAATATCCGTTGACAGAGGAATGGATAAAGAAGATGTGATAAATATATACAATGGAATATTAGTCATGAAAAAGAACAAAAGAATGCCGTTTGCAGCAACATGGATGGACCTAGAGATTATCATACTAAGTGAAGTAAGTCAGAAAGAGAAAGACAAATACCATATGATATCATTTATATGTGGAATCTAAAATATGACACAAATGAACTTATCTACAAAACAAAAATGGACTCACAGACATAGAGAACAGACTTGTGGTTGCCAAAGTGGGGGGTGGAAATGGGGGATGGATTGGGAGTTTGGGATTAGCAGATGCAAACTATTATACATAGAATGGATAAACGACAAAGTCCTACTGCACGGCACAAGGAACTATATTCAATATCCTGTGATAAACCATAATGGAAAAGAATACATACATAGGGACTCCCCTGGTGGCGCAGTGGTTAAGAATCCGCCTGCCAGGGCTTCCCTGGTGACGCAGTGGTTGAGAGTCTGCCTGCCGATGCAGGGGACGCAGGTTCGTGCCCCGGTCCAGGAAGATCCCACATGCTGCGGAGCAGCTGGGCCTGTGAGCCATGGCCACTGAGCCTGCGCGTCCGGAGCCTGTGCTCCGCAACGGGAGAGGCCGCAACAGTGAGAGGCCCACGTACCGCAAAAAAAAAAAAAAAGAATCTGCCTGCCAATGCAGGGGACACGGGTTTGAGCCCTGCTCCAGGAAGATCCCACGTTCCATGGGGCAACTAAGCCCGTGAGCCACAGCTACTGAGCCCATGAGCCACAACTACCGAGCCCATGTGCCACAACTACTGAAACCAGCACGCCCAGAGCCCTGCTCTGCAACAAGAGGCCACCACAATGAGAAGTCCGTGCACGGCAATGAAGATTAGCCCCCCACTCGCCGCAACTAGAGAAAGCCTGCGTGCAGTAAGGAAGACCCAACACAGCCAAAAATAAATAATTTTTTAAAAAATATATATATACACATATACGTATACTCTCAGAATCACTTTGCTGTACAGCAGAAATTAACATTGTATATCAACTATATGTCAATAAAATAAATTTTAAAAAACAATTGACTGGTGATGGATACATAACTGTGAATATGCTAAAAGCCATTAAATTGTATGCTCTCGGTGATCAAATTGTATGGTATGTGAATTATATTGCAATAAAACTATGAAAGAAAAGGAAAAGGCGAGGATGGGAGGGAGGGGGAGAGAGAAAGAGAAGGTGAGCAAGAAAGAGAAAGAGAAAGAAAGAAAAGGAAAAAGGAAAGAAACCCCCAAACTCCTACACAGAGAGAACAGCCATCCTGGTTTGCCCAGGACTGTCGCAGTTTTAGCACTGAAAGTCCTGGGTCCTGTGAACCGCTCAATCCAAGGCAAATCGGGTTAGTCCTACCACGTCCCACAGAGGTCTGGCCTCCGTGGCCCCTCCAACCTCACCTCACTCCAGCCACTCCTCTGAGCTCATCCCTCCCTTCTCTCTGCATGGTTGCTCCCTGATGTCATTCAGGGTTAAGCCTAAAGGCCACACCCATAGGGTACCCCTCTGGCACCACCCTCAATAAAACACCCCCCACCGTGGCACTTGTTATCAGGTCACTGTTTATTTCCTTAAGGCAGAACCGATTATTTTCTATCCCCTCCTCCTCCATTCAACTTTAAGTGCTGCTTGGCAGGCTTTCTTGTCTTATTCACTGTGGTCAGTCCCATGCCTGTCCCATGAAAGTGGCAGAGGACCTGGCACCTGGCCGACTCTTAAGAAACATGGCCAAATAAAAGCATGGGTTCGGGACTGAACCAGCTTAGGACTCTGCATTCACACACGTGTGTCACATTTTAAATCCTCATTTAAAGGATGAGGTGCTGCTGGACTGGGCCCTTTGCATGACAAGGTGTCAGCCCTTTGCTGGTGCACAGCAGGGGCAGGCCCTGAAATTTCTAGTCGAGCTTGAATTGAGGTGTGTGTGTGTGTGTGTGTGTGTGAGAGAGAGAGAGAGTATGCAAGCGGTTGAGCACGCCACTGAATCCACGTGCGTATCAGCAAGGCCATGACCAGCATACCTCCCGGGACAGACTCGTGTTTCAGATTGCAATAGGCCTACTCATCACGTGGCCTTGGACAAGGGTCCGGCCGAGCCGCTGTTTCATTGTCTATCCCGCATCTCCCGTCAGGGTCTCTGGCAGGATCGACTGAGAACCTGGCACGGGTCCTTAGCACACAGTAGGTGCAGGCTTAGCTTCAACCATCCCTCCAGGCCTCCTCCCCAGTTTATCAAGTGTTGCCTAAGCCCGCTGCTGCTGCTAAACTCGGGTACATTAGATAAGTGGGTCACGGGTTTGTGGCCCCGCGGCTCCGGGTGGGCACACAGTATCTTTCAGAGAGAAACTTCGGGCAGGGTGGAGCTGTGCCTGAGGAAGATGAAGAGGTTATTACTGCCTTGTGATCCCACTTTCTCGCTGCACACAAGCTAGGGAAGTGTGTCTGAGCTCACGTCTGTGAGTGCGTCGTCCGGTGACTTGGTGCGCGTCTGCGTGGACTCATTCGCGGGTCGGCGCCACACGGAACCCATCTTCCTCTCTGAAAACCGACGGCGGGGCGGGGCCAGGTGCGCAGGGGGCGGGAGCCAGGCCCCGCGGGGCGGAGTCCACGTGGATGACGCTCAGGGCCACGCCCCCACCTTGGGACAGACCCGGAAGCGGCGGCGCCCCTAGGGGAAGATGGCGCCCTCGGGGCTGAAGGCGGTGGTGGGGGAAAGTGAGTGCCGCCCCCTGGGGGCGGGGGGCCGGGTGCGCACGGACTCTGGGTCCCAAGCAGCGGGGAGCTGGGGGCCTGGCTGGGCGTCGAGCACCTGACGCTCGAGGGGGAGGACGGAGACTTAGCCTCAGCTGGATGTCCCGTCTCTCCCTTGAGGGAGCGGAACAAAGTTGGGAGACAGAACGCCGGGGACCCAAAGGAATCAGACTAAGGGTGGCGTAGACAGGCGCTGGGCAGGGACTCCTGGGCCCCCTAGGGTGCCAGCGAGGGGAGGGCACAGCTGGACATCCAGACTCCCGGATCTCTGAGCCAGGCAAAGTCCGGCGAGCTGGACTCTTGGGGCCCCTGGTGCGGACGGGGGCCGGGCCTGGGTGCGCTGGTCAGCGACCCCAGGTGGTGAGAGTGCTCAGGGGACGCGTCCGGGCCCCTATCCAGGTCCATGGATGGGGGACGCATTCCTCCTTGCCCGGTCGCTAAGAGCCCCATGCAGCGTGAGGACCCAGGCATCCAGGCCCCGCAGGCTGGGTTCTTGGGGGAGGGGTGGAGGTCGCCCCCTCCCCCACCTCCGGTAGTTCCGGCCTCAGCGGCTCCTTCCGCCCTGGCCGTCATGATAACTGTGGACACGACACTCTTGCTGGGCGGGGCTGCCTATCTACTCCCTCCACTAGGCAGGACCCAGTGTGGCTCAAACCCCCAAAACCCCAACTGAAAAAGGTGCCTCCTACATAGGAGTTAATGGGGAGACAGGAGAATCGCTGATTCCATTTTACAGATGAGGAAACTGAGGCTGGATGTTGGGTAATGGGATGACCACAGCCAGGCATGCCTCAGACCAGGGATCCAGGGGTCCTGTGTTCTGGTCCAGGGGAAACTGATGGAGGTGGAATGAGGGTGTGGCTGAAATATACAGGCCAGGAGTACTTGAGTAGCAGATAGGGAGGCTGAGAGCCCAGCTCTGGAGGCAGGTAGACCTGTTATGTGAGTCTTGGCTTTCCAGTTATTCGTTTATCTAAAGCATAGTTATCCAGTGGCTACTTATGCCTCAGGCACTCGCCACTTAAGTGCTGAGGGTGCTTATGCAACTTACTTCTCTTCTCTGAACCTCAGTGGCCCTGTCTATAAATTGCCCCAATTTATAGGAGCTACCTCACAGGACGGGGGTGGGGAGGAGTAAATGTGAGTTCAGATGGAGGTCCAGCCCGGGACCCAGAAGGTTTGGGGGCACGGTGGGGCCAGAGGACCTGGCATCCTGAGCCTGCCCCTCACTTCCCTGCAGAAATTTTGAGCGGAGTCATTCGGAGCGTCAAGAAGGATGGGGAGTGGAAGGTAGGGGTGAGACCGAATGCCTTGTCCAAACCCATGTGGGGGGCCCTGAATGTGGGACTCCCTCTAACTCCTTAAGGAGGTTGCTAGTCCAAAGAGGCGGGGTCAGGTGGGCCAGTCTGGGATGGGGTGGGTTGGGGATGGGGTCCTGGGTCCTCGTGTTCAACCAGCTCTTGAAGCTGTCAGGCCTGCCCACTGCCCCAGCCCCTCCTCAGGGACAGCTTCAGCCTCTCCCGCCCTCTTGTCTGTCCACCGGTCCATCTGTCCATCCATCTGGACAGGTGCTCATCATGGACCACCCGAGTATGCGCATCTTGTCGTCCTGCTGCAAGATGTCAGACATCCTGGCTGAGGGCATCACCAGTGAGTGGACACACCCTCCCCATGCTGCCCAGATGGGACCTGAGGGTGGGATCCCCTCAAATTCTCCAGAACTCCCAAATATGCAGCTTACTGCACAGACAGCCCTGATTTGGGCGCCCATGATAGGCAGACTGCCCATGCAGGGCTCCCTGGCTGTGATCCCTAAGGGGTCAGCCTCCCTGGCTGTGCAGCCCCTGTGTGTGGAACCCCATGTAGGACTCTCAGTGCATGATGTCCAGAATGGATGACTTTCTACAGGCGATCCCCAAGGGGTATGACTATGTGACCCCCCCAATGTGCAGGACCCTGCCCATGTAGCTCTTAGCCGTGTGACCCATGGGTGTGCATCTCCTGCTTCGGACCCTTAGGGAGTGCAGTCCCCCTGCTTCACCCCAGGATCTGACCCTCCTTCCCAAGTGTCCCGCTCCCTGAGTCAGAGACTCCCCATGTGCCCTGGCCCCACTGCCATCCACATGTGCCCCTTCCTCTGTTCCTGCTAGTTGTGGAGGACATCAACAAACGGCGAGAACCCATCCCCAGTCTGGAGGCCATTTATCTGCTGAGCCCCACGGAGAAGGTGCCTATGTGAGCGGGTGTGTGCGCGCATGTCTGCAGTGTATGGGGGACAGGCAGCTGGCTGGAGGCTGGGGCAGGGGATGGTCAGTCTAGGGGCCAGGCCTGGAGAGTGATCCGCATTCTTCAGTCGGTGCAGGCCCTGATCGCAGACTTCCAGGGGACCCCGACCTTCACCTACAAAGCGGCACACGTCTTCTTCACCGACAGTGAGTGAGGACAGCAGTGGGGTGGGGGTCAGGGCGAGGGGGTGTGTGGGCTGCCCTGGCCTGATGCCCCCTCTTGCCCACCCCAGCCTGCCCCGAGCCCCTGTTCTGTGAGCTGGGCCGCTCCCGGCTGGCGAAGGTGGTGAAGACGCTGAAAGAGATCCATCTTGCCTTCCTCCCATACGAGGCTCAGGTACAGCCCAGCCTAGTCCTGGGAAGGGGTGGGGGTCTGTCACCAAACGTCCCAGGTTCCCTCAGAAACAGGCACCGAGACAAGTAAAGGGGACACTGAATCAGAAAGCAAAGGAGCCAACACCGGGCGGAATGAGCTCGTAGCGCTGTGGCACCCGGAGTACTGTCCCACTGGGCAACGGCAGGGGGCAGCATAGAGCTCACCTCAGCGTCGTCCCATCCAAGTTGGAGGGGGCTGAGGTATTTCTCCACCTCCTCCTCTAGACAGGAGTTGGGGGCTGCCCCAGGCCTGCCTCCTAGATGGCAGAGCAGGCTCCAGAGACCAGAGGAAGCCCCAGGGAGTGGCAGATGGCGGCTGCTGGAGTTGGCCAGGGGTACACCTCCAGCGGCGGCTCTGTGCCCTCCCAGGTGTTCTCCTTGGATGCCCCGCACAGCACCTACAATCTCTACTGCCCCTTCCGGGCCGGCGAGCGGGCACGGCAGCTCGAAGCGTTGGCCCAGCAGATCGCCACCCTGTGCGCCACACTGCAAGAGTACCCGGCCATCCGCTACCACAAGTGGGGACCCCACCTGGATGCCACCCTCCGACCTTGACCCCATCCTGTTTCCAACCCCAGCCCCAGTCCTCACCCTGGTCCCTAACCCCATCCCCGACCCCCAGTCTGCGCCTGGCCCTCCCCAACCCCATACCCTGAGCCCCCCACTACATCTGCCCACCCCACCCCCAGGGGCCCAGAGGACACGGCCCAGCTGGCCCACGCCGTCCTAGCCAAGCTGAACGCCTTCAAGGCAGACACTCCCAGTCTGGGCGAGGTGAGGGGGCTTTCTGGGGAGGTGGGGGGTGGGCCCAGCCAGGGTCAGGGTCAATGTCCTCATCCCTGCCCACCCCCTCCACCCCAGGGCCCTGAGAAAAGTCGCTCACAGCTACTCATCATGGACCGGGCGGCCGACCCCGTGTCCCCACTGTTGCATGAGCTCACCTTCCAGGCCATGGCCTATGACCTGCTGGACATCGAGCAGGACACGTACAGGTGGGTGGACCCCGGGACTCGCCATCTGCCATCACTGCGGACCTGGGTCCTCAGCCAGTGCTCCCGACCCTCATGTCTCCCGCTCCCCCAGGTATGAAACCACGGGGCTCAGCGAGGCCCGGGAGAAGGCCGTGCTGCTGGACGAGGACGATGACCTGTGGGTGGACCTGCGGCACATGCACATCGCAGATGTGTCCAAGTACGGGCACGTGGTGGGCGCCGGGGCTGTGGGCCCTTCCGCGCGTGGTCCCTACCCCCTCCCACCCCTTTGTGGACCGGGTACGTGGCCTCCCGCTCTGGGTGAGTGCCCCTCCACGAGCCACACCCCTCCGCTGGCCTCCCCGGTGCGGCCCCAGTGTGGGCTCGCACGTGGCCTGTGTCTCCGGTCTCCCATCCCCTGGCCATGCGATGCCCCCCCCATTCTGCTGTCAAACTACGGTCTTGGCACCGGTCCCCACCCTCCCCCCTGCCCACTGTCACTGCCAGGAAGGTCACGGAGCTCCTGAAGACATTCTGTGAGAGCAAGAGGCTGACCACAGACAAGGTAGAGTGGGCAGCTTGGGAGGAACGCCACGCCCCCCCAAGATGGATCCCTGGCCTCTGGTAGGCAGGGCCTGGCTCACGCTCCTCCCTGTCCCCAGGCCAACATCAAAGACCTGTCCCACATCCTGAAAAAGATGCCACAGTACCAGAAGGAGCTGAACAAGGTGAGCGGGGGCTGGGAACCCACCCCCCTCCAACTGCCACCCCCTCTCCACCCTGGCTCAGCCTCTGTTACCCCAATTCCCACCCCTGCCCCTCAGTATTCTACACACCTGCATTTAGCCGATGACTGCATGAAGCACTTCAAGGGCTGTGTGGAGAAGCTGTGCAGTGTGGAGCAGGTGGGGTGAGCTTGGGGCAGGGGTGGGGTCTGTGGAGGGGAGGCTGGGCGTGTGGGGGCGGGGTCTGTGGAGGAGGCGGGGTCTATGGGGGCGGGGCCTGCGAGGGAGGCGGGGCCTGTGGAGGGGCGTTTTCTGGAGTAGAGTATGGCTTGTGGGGGTGCCAGGCCCATGGAAAGGTAGGACCAGGGTAAGGGGCGGGGCCTACGGAGAGGTGTGGCCTGTGTGAGGGGTGGGGCCCGTGAGGAAGAGGCTGGGGCTGCGAGGGGGTGGAGCCTGTGAAGAGGATGGGCCTGTGCGAGGGGTGGGGTCTCTGCGAACACGTGTAGAACCTTCAGAGACCTGGTGGTCGGATGAAATGAAGCCCAAAGGTCTTGCCGAGGCCCCTGGGATGGCCCTGCCCTGCCCCGTGCCCCCGCAGAGTGGCTGACCCCCATGCCCCACAGGACTTAGCCATGGGCTCTGACGCAGAGGGCGAGAAGATCAAGGACGCCATGAAGCTGATCGTGCCGGTGCTTCTGGACACTGCAGTGCCAGCCTACGACAAGATCCGGGTTCTGTTGCTCTACATTCTTCTACGGAATGGTGGGTAGGGGGCAAGGGGTGGCCCTGGTGTACTGCCACTCACTGCAGTCGCCAGTGATCCTGGGACTCTCTAAACCCCACAGTTGCCCTGTCCTCGGGATGCCCCCAAACCCCACAGATACCACTCTGGACCCTGGGCCTCCCTCCATTGGCCTCCGTTGGCATGGAGAGGCTGCAAATCTATGACGTCTCCAAATTTGGTCCCCTCAACTGATTCCAGAGGATCCCCCAGTCTACTACCCCCTCTGGGATTCACATCCAGAATTCTAACATCAGGAGCCCCCCCCGCACCAGCCTGGGTGGCTCCCCTGGTCCCGAGGGCCTCTGAACTGTAGGCTGCTCCTGTCATGGTTCTGGCACCTCCTCACCCCACCGCAAGCCCCTCAACCCAGAAGCGTGCATGGCCACCTCTGTCCCCCCACCCTCCCCTCCCCCCCGACCCCGTGAGCATCCCATCCACGTCAGCCCACCCATCGGCCTCCTCCAGGTGTGAGCGAGGAGAACCTAGCCAAGCTGATCCAGCACGCCAACGTGCAGGCGCACAGCAGCCTCATCCAGAACCTGGAGCAGCTGGGGGGCACTGTCACCAACCCCGGGGTATGCTGGGTCAGAGACTGGGAGGGGGAGGCGGATATGGGGGTGGGGCTGCCTGGGGAGCAGGCACTGAGTCAGAGGGCAGTGACTGGGGGCGGAGGGCACCTCACCAGGGCAGGGATACGCAGGGCATGATGTGTTGGAGGCTCGAGTGGGGTCTGGGGACCGGGGGGCACCAGGGCTGTCCCCAGCCTCGGCGGTCATAGGAGAAACAGGGCGGGCGAGGCATAGTCAGAGCCCCAGTCCATGCTATCCGAGTCCCGGGCGCGGATAGCCGGGTCATCAGCATGGGGCACACAGTTGACCCTGGGCTCCCAGAGGTCTGAGGGCCACCAACCTGGGCGGGACACACATGGCAGCTTCCTGTGCTCTGATCTCCACACATCCCGCTTCCCCTGACACTGCCTCCGCCTCTGGCCACGCGCATCTCTCATGTTCTCGCCTCGCCAGTTGGTCCTCCGTCTCTCTCCCAGGCGCCCGTCTGTCGCCCTGTCCGCCACCTCTCAGTTCCCTTGTTTCTGCGTCCTCCCACATCTGTCTCCATCTTTCTCTCTTAGCCCTGATCTTTCTCTTTGTCGCATCTTTGTCTCACTGCGTCTCTATTTCTTCCTCCCTCTCTCTCATTTTCCCTTCCTCGCTCTCTCTGTGTCTGTCTCTGTCTCCCTCCCTCCTTCTATCTTTCTCTCTGGTTCTCTGTTCCCTTTCTCCATCTTTGTCTGCAACCTTCCCAAGTCCGACAAGCCCCCAGCCCCATTTATGACCCGCCTCCTTCTCCCTGATTCCCCCACTGACCCCGGCCCGGCCCGCCCCGCCTTTAGGGCTGTGGGACCGCAAGCCGGCTGGAGCGGAGGGAGCGCTCGGAGCCCACCTATCAGCTGTCCCGCTGGACCCCGATCATCAAGGATGTGATGGAGGTACCGCTGCTGGGGGGTTGGGGCCTGACCCCCACCCCCCGCCCCTATCCAGGCAGTGCTCAGCCCTCTTCCTGCTCACTGTCCTAAGCCCCCAGGCTTAAGGGGAAAATCCTTCATTATGGGCATCCCTGTGGCATCCAATTTGCGCTGTCATGGGGGCATCCCAAGCCCACACTGGAGGAAGTGGGGTGTCAGAGGTCCCTCATAGGGGAGCTTCATTTCCTCTCCACCTGCTGGTCCCCTCCTCTGTCCCCCTCTATTCGCTCCTGCCCCCCAGAAAGCCCCCTGGGTCCCCCTTTGTCCTCCCCATGCCAGTCCCTGCCCATTCTGGGAACCAAAAGCAGCAGCAACACAAAGGACCAGGCCAGGGACCTGGCTTCCTGGCTTCCTGCCGTCTGTGTGGAGTCCTGGCACCTCCGCCTGCTTGGAGGCCAGTGACCTTGGCCCCCGTATCCCCATGGACTCGATGCTGAGACTCCTGGGTACCTGAGGGGCAGGGAGCTCAGAATCCTGGGTTCCCAAGGGTCTGTGGGTCCACACTCCTGGGTCCCTGAGGGGCTGAGGAGGAGCAGGGTCCTTAAGAAGCTCGGGGCCCAGGGTCCTGGGTCGCCAAGGGGCTGGAGACACAGATGGTGGCTCCTGTCTGCCAGGATCTTGGCCCATGTACACACCCTATGGAGGGGGCTCCAGACCCTGGGCCCTGTCGCCCGGGCCCCTCTCTTCAGCCTCCTCCTCTGGCCCCAGGATGCCGTGGAGGACCGGCTGGACCGGAAGCTGTGGCCCTTTGTGTCTGACCCTGCGCCCACGCCCAGCTCCCAGGCTGCCGTCAGGTGAGGCCCAGGGATACCCCCGCCCCAGCTGTGCCCAGGCCTGTGGGAGGTGAGGCTTGGGTATAGGGGTGGTGGTCTGCTGTTGAGACTGACCTTTCCCTGTCTCCCCCGGACAGCGCCCGCTTTGGCCACTGGCACAAGAACAAGACGGGCGTGGAGGCACGGGCAGGGCCCCGGCTTATCATCTACATCATGGGCGGTGTGGCGATGTCAGAGATGCGGGCCGCCTATGAGGTGACCAGGGCCACTGATGGCAAGTGGGAGGTACTTATTGGTGAGTGGCCAGGACTGGGGCCCCTGGGCTGGGGTGAGGCCGGGAGCCTGCCCCTGTGTGTGGGTCCCTGGGGGACTGACAGCTGCGTGCCTTTTGGGTCCCCAAAGCCTAGAGCCTCCGCAGGGCCTGGGTGAGAGGATACCGGATACCTGAGGGGCTAGGGCTTGGCTTCCCAGGGAACGGGTCACCTAGGAGTGGACCCCTCTCTTTCCGAGGGGTGAGCCTTCTGAGCCCTTAGGGTCAGGGCCTGGTTTCCCGAGCACCCCACCTGGGGGGTGTCAGGGGCCGAGGCCGCTCCCCCAGCCCCATCCTCCTACCCAGGCTCCTCACACATCCTCACCCCGACCCGCTTCCTGGATGACCTCAAGACGCTGGACCAGAAGCTGGAGGACATTTCCCTGCCCTGACCCTCCTGCCCCCGCCTGCCCTGCCCCCCGCCCTTTTCAGAGAAATAAACTCCCATCTTTCTGCCAGCTTGCACCCACCTCACTTTCCTTCCATGGGAGCTAGACGGGGACTGCCACCCTTGGGTCCCATTCCCTGACCTGTGCCTCAGGCCCCACCCCACTCTGTTGTCCTTCCAGAGGGCATCCCAAGCCCTAATTTGAATATTGGCTCCAAGATCTACTAGCTTCTAGGTTTTGGCCAACTTCTTGGGTCCCCCTTCCAAAAACATGGGGGGCCAATGACGGCAGTGGCTTTGCAGAGGAGGTGAAATGGCGCCGAAAGCTGATGGCACGGGAAAATGACAGCAGCTGCTCCTCTACTGGTACTAGGGTTATCTCGGCTGCTCCGATGGGACCATCAGTAGTAGTATTAACAAGCAGAACAGGCCCTGTATCCCAGCACCCCCAGCCCTTCAGGAACTGTCTCAGTGGGGCCTGGGGCCACACAAGGCCAGGGGTCTTCTCAGGCTCCTAGGATCAGAATCTGCATTTGTGTGAGGACAGGATCACAGCAAACGATGCCCAGTTCCCACCCCAGAGAGTTAGAACTCTCCCTGCTTATCCTCCTCCCCGCCCCCACTTTCTCCAGGCTGTTCACAGGGGCTCCTAACTGCAGGACTTATCAGACCCTTCACTGGGTGTGTTAGTTTGCTAAGACTGCCATAACAAAGTGCCACATTCCGGGTGACCTGCACAACAGAGATTATTCTCTCACAGTTCTGGAGACCCGGAGTCCAAGATCAAGGTGTTGGTGGGGTTCATTTCTTCTAAGGCCTCTTTCCTTGGCTTGTAGATGGCCGTCTTCTCCCTGTGTCCTCACATGCTCTTCCCTCTGTGTGTGTCTGTGTCCTAATCTCTTCTTCTTTTTTGAAAATTTATTTATTTAATTTTATTTTTGGCTGTATTGGGTCTTCATTGCTGCACGCGTGCTTTCTCTAGTTGCAGCGAGCGGGGGCTACCCGTCGTTGAGGTGTGTGGGCTTCTCATTGCGGTGGCTTCTCTTGTGGTGGATCATGGGCTCTAGGCGTGCAGGCTTCAGTAGTTGTGGTGCACGGGCTTCACTAGTTGTGTCGCATGGGCTTCAGTAGTTGTGGTGCACGGGCTTAGTTGCTCGGCGGCATGTGGGATCTTCCTGGACCAGGGCTCAAACCCGTGTCCCCTGCATTGGCAGGCAGATTCTCAACCACTGCGCCACCAGGGAAGCCCCTAATCTTCTCTTCTTATAAGGATACCAGTCATATTGGCTTAAAGTCTACACTAATGACCTCATTTTGACTTAATTATCTTTTAAAAATCTTGTCTCCAAATACAGTCACATTCTGAAGCAGGGGGGTTAGGATTTCAGCATATGAATTTTCTGGGGACACAGTTCCGCCCATAACACTCAGCTAAAGTGAGATGTGAATCTCACAGCCTGAATAAGATAGATGAAGGCCCTTCTCTCTGGGGCACAGACACACAGCCAGGCCGGCAGTCTGTGGCACAGGTGGCTGTGGGAGCCCCAAGAACACGATAATCCACTCAGTCAGGGGCAGCCTGGGAAGGCTTCCTGGACGAGGTGGCACTTAAGAGAATGAAAGTGAAGAGGAGTCTGGGAAGGGAGGGGAGGGCACAGTGAAGGCAAAGGCAAGAGAGCGGAATGGAGCCAGAGGGAAAGGTCTTGAGGGACGACAAGGTCTGAGAGCCACCTGGGGCCTGAGTGAGGATTTGGCCCCTGCTGGGGTGATAGGAAACTACAGAAAGCATCTGAGCAGGGTCAGGTGGGGGCCCCAAGTCTAATGTTGGCGATGGGGCTCAGCTGGGATGAGTGCCTGGGGAGGGGACCCTGGTGGGCGGGTAAATTGGGTATAGCGCCCCCCAGTGGAGCGCTACTCATTTCCATCCTGTCACCTCTGGAGTTGTGGCCCCTCCAAGACTGGGACCAGGGGGGCGTGGGCGGACACAGGACAATTGAGGCCCTCCTTCCCTGCCCACGGAAGACTTGGCCCTGATTTTGAGGTCACCTATCCTTTTGAGAATTCAGAGAAATCTAAAGACACTCTTCCCAGAAAAATCGCACGGACAGTTTTGTAGGTAGGGCCTTGGAGAAGCAAAAACCCCTGCGATTCAGCAATTCTACTAAGATTTATGCGAAACGCGTAATAGGGCAGAAAGATGGACGTGCAAGTCTGTCGAGTAGATGAGGTGCAGGGGAGAAAGTGGGTCATCTCAGACCACTGAGACGGCCGGCCCTGGATGCCACCCCCCCCCACCCGCCACGGCTTTGGCAGGGAAGCCTTTCGACTGGGAGACGGAGTGGGAGGGAGATGGTTTTAAAAGTTTAACTTTTAGGGACTTCCCTGGTGGCACAGTGGTTAAGAATCCGCCTGTCAATGCAGGGGACACGGGTTCGATCCGTGGTGGGGGAAGATCCCACCTGCCACGGAGCAATTAAGCCCGTGAGCCACAACTACTGAGCCCACACGCCTAGAGCCGGTGCTCCGCAACAAGAGAAACCACCGCAATGAGAAGCCCGCGCACCGCAACGAAGAGTAGCTGCCACGCCCCCACGCGCAGCAAAGAAGACCCAACGCAGCCAAAAATCAATCAATTAATTAATTTTTAAAAAAGTTTAACTTTTAAACGCTCCTCCTTGGGAAGCCGCGGTTTTCCTCCGGGACCCGCTTAGGTAGATCAGCGCTCCGAGCGCCAGGGGGCGCTGTGGCTGAATTTGCCAGCTGCTTTGATCTTTAGCGTATGTAACCCGAGCTTGGGTGACCCTAATTAGAGAAGGCGGGGGCGGGGGAGAGGGAGTAGGTCATGAGTTACTCAATAACTCATAATAAAAGTTACTCGTCTCAGCGCCAGCGAAACCCTGTTGCTTAAATCGCCTCGGCCTCTGGCCCTTATTTGTACGTAGATGATGTTGTGAAGTCTCCCACCTCGGGACATTTTGATTCTACAAATATTCACGGACCACCCCCATCCCCGCCCCCGAAAATGGGCCACAGCAGCCGGTAGTGTCAGGCCCTGACCACGTCCCAGGCATCCTGCCAAACCCTCCACATGCATTACACAGAATTCTCAAAACCCTCGTGTGAGGGTAAAATCCACCCTCTCTCTGCGTCCTGTGAAGCCTCACGTCAGGAGCTCCATGATGTCATTTCCCCTACGATTGGTCGGTGGGTTGGGGGCGGGCGGGAGGTGTCCCTGGTTTCCAACAACTCTCCACATAAAGGTTTTAGCAGCCATGGATTCCTTCCGATCTCTCCCCCCCTTTTTTTAAATTTAATGTTATTATTTTTTTCCCCGACGCTGCGAGGCTTGTGGCATCTTAGTCCCCCAACGAGGGATTGAACCCAGGCCACCGCAGTGAAAGCGCGGAGTCCTAACCACGGGACTGCCAGGGAATTCCCCAATTTTTTTTTCTGTACTTTAAAATTTTATCTATTTATTTATTGCCAATATCTCTTGAAGATTATTTTCAAACTTGTCATTCCTCCCACTGGAATCAGCTGGGATCCTTCTTGAAAGGACTCTCAGCAACTACTGAAGTTGGTTCGTATGGAAAGTTACAACCTAGCGCGTTTTGTTACGTGTTACTGTGGGTGTGGATTAGATCGCTGAATCCCCGGGAAGCAGCTGGACACATGAGCTCATAGGGGAGGCCTGGGGTGGGAACAGACCCCAGAGTCACCGGTGGTCATGGTATAAGCTTAGAGGCAACATCCAGGAACCACTGACTGGCACAATAATAATATATTAATATATACCACGATAGTATAGTATTAATATAATAATACATCATTATTATTTAATACTGTAAGACGGTCTGGCTCCGGCTGGGCGGTGGTTCTCAGGATGTGCCAAGAAGGAGGACTCCACAAAGTGAGAAAAAAGGATTCCTCAGGTCAGCATCAGGGCTTCGGAAGGTCAGGAGGGCACCCCTGGGGTGAGCACTGATGCTCTTGGTTGTGGGGACATGGGGACATGGGGACACATCATACCAGGGAGAGTTCTCAGCCCGTGCTGTGCAGGGCAGGGGGCTCTTCTAGAGCAATATCTCATCCAAGTTAACAGGAGGGAAAGGTTTGTGGTCTTGAATTTGCTCTAAAAAATAAAAGTGAGCGGGGGAGATAAATTAGGAGTTTGGATTTCTGGGGGTTTTTTTGATTTTTTTTTTTTTCTGCACTGTGCAGATCTTTGTTCCCCTACCAGGGATGGAACCCCGGACCCACGGCAATGAAAGTGCTGAGTCCTAACCACTGAACCACCAGGGAATTCCCAGGAGTTTGGAATTAACATAGACACACGACTATATATAAAATAGGTAAACAGCAAGGACGTACTGTATAGCACAGGGAACTATACTCAGTATCTTGTAATAACCTATAATGGAAAAGAATCTGAAAAAGAATATATATGTATATATATGTGTGTGTATAACTGAATCACTTTGCTGTACACTTGAAACTAACACAGCATTGTAAATCAACTCTACTTCAGTTTTTTTTTTTTTGTTTTTTTTTGCGGTACATGGGCCTCTCACTGTTGTGGCCTCTCCCGTTGCGGAGCACAGGCTCTGGACGCGCAGGCTCAGTGGCCATGGCTCACGGGCCCAGCCGCTCCGCGGCATGTGGGATCTTCCCGGACCAGGGCACGAACCCGTGTCCCCTGCATCGGCAGGCGGACTCTCAACCACTGCACCACCAAGGAAGCCCTGTACTTCAGTTTTTAGAAAAAAACTAAAAAAATAAAAGTTTAAATACTTTATGGTACATTTAGACAATGGAAACTGACCCTGCATTAAAAAGAACTCACCCAAGAGATAGGAAAATATACATCCACACAAAGACGTGTCCAGGAATGTTCATGGCATTATTCATAATAGCCAAAAGGTGGAAACAATCCAAATGCCCATCAACCGGTGAATGGAAATCAGTGTGGTACATCCAGGCGATGGAATGCAGCTCAGTCAAGGACCAAAATACATGTTATGACATTAATGAACCTCAAAACACTATGCTAAGTAAAAAAGCTTGATGCAAAAGACCACATGGTGTACGATTCCATTTATAGGAAATGTCCAGAATAAGCAAATTCACAGACAGAAAGTGGTTGCCTAGGGGTGGGGGTGGGAATAGAGAGTGACTGCAAAGGAGCACAAGATTCCTTTCAGGGGCGATAGAAAATTTCCAGAATTGGATTGTGGTAATGGCTGTGCAACCCTGTGAAACTTACTACAGATCATTGAGTTGTACAATTGAAATGGATGAATGTGGTATGTAAATTATACTTCAATAAAGCTGCTTTAAAAAAGAACGAAAAAATGAGGGTCCCAGACATGGTGGAGCTGCCGGCTGGGCAGAGAGGGGTGGAGGTGGGATGGTGAAATCCCCAGGAGCCTAGCAAAGCAAGAATTGCCTGAGGCCTCTGGGGGAGGGGCTGAGTGGCCCCAGGGAACCCCAGATGTCAAGGAAGCAAGGCAAGCTTCCCCTCCTTTTTTTTTTCTGTAAAGTTGCTCAAAATCTGAAAACACAAGTTAACCAACAGCTACTGCCAAGAATATTGTGAAAAGACTCCTGGAGGTGAGGAAATAGCCCTGAAAGTGTCAAAGTTCTGTTCCTGTTGGGCTGAGATGGGGTCCCCAGGGCTGAGGTATTGAGGGGACAGGACAGGAAGAGGAAGTCCTGGCTGGTGGCCCCTCCACATTGAGTGACCACTCAGAGCCTTGATCCCTGTCTGTGGCTGGGGAAATTCTGGGAAAATATTGATCCCCCTCCCCAAAAAAAGCGACGTTTGAAGCATCCACTACATACCGTGCCTCATTCTGTATCGTCTACATAGATTTACATAAAGTACTTGCTGGATGAAATAAGTCAGATGGAGACAGACAAATACTTAAATGTGGAATCTGGTTTTCCCCCAGCTTCATTGAGATAAGCTTAAGGTGTACAACGTAGTGATTTAATACATATATACTGATCAAAGAAATGTTCACATTGAGATATAGGGAAAGTCATTCTGGCTTATACATGAGTTAACTTGAATTTTATGCTAACAGCCTGTTTGTCGCCTATGAAAACTACATTGTACATCTGCTTTAATTATTAAAGAAAAGGGCACAATGACCAGAAGTCAAGAATGTCCATGTTCAGGCTTCCCTGGTGGCGCAGTGGTTGAGAGTCTGCCTGCCGATGCAGGGGACACGGGTTCGTGCCCCGGTCCAGGAAGATCCCACATGCCGTGGAGCGGCTAGGCCTGTGAGCCATGGCCGCTGAGCCTGAGTGTCCGGAGCCTGTGCTCCGCAATGGGAGAGGCCACAACAGTGAGAGGCCCGCGTACCACAAAAAAAAAAAAAGAATGTCCATGTTCAAAATCAAGATTAAATGCCTCCCTTCCTGGGATGCCAATGCTGGTCCTCCTTTGATGATAAGACTCCCTTCCCAGGCGCCGAGGTCATACCGACTCGCTGTGTACATGCTGATCTGTTTTTTTTTTTTTTTTTTTTGAAACCTTGAAGGAGTGTCTCCATGATTTGTTTGATGTTCTTTGTTCTGACAAGATATAAAACTGCGCTGAAAACCATGCGTCTCTGGGGCAGTTCCTCAGAGTTATCAGAGAGGCCATCTTCCAGGCTATAGTCCTCAGTTTGGCTCAAATAAAACTCTTTTCTGGGACTTCCCTAGTAGTCCAGTGGTTAAGACTTGGCGCTTTCACTACTGTGGGCCCGGGTTTGATCTCTGGTCGGGGAACTAAGATCCCACAAGCCTTGTGGCGCGGCCCAAAAAAAAAACAAAAACAAAAAATCCCCTCTTTTCTATTCCTATTATAGTTTATTATTTTCGTCGACAATACATTACAAAATGACAACCACAATGAAGTTAGATAGTAGATCCATCCCCTCACATGGTTGCCGTGTGCGTGTGGTGAGAACTTTTAAATTCTCCTCTCTCAGCAACTTTTCAATACACAATATACAGTATTGTTAACCATCGTCATTATGTTGTACATTACACCCCCAGAATTTATTCCTCTTATAACTGGAAGTTTGTACCTTTCGACCACCTTCACCCATTTCTCCGACCTCCCAGCCCCTGGCAACTGCCAATCTCTGTTTCTGTGAGTTTGGTTTGTTTTATCGTTTTTTGTTTTTAAGATTTATATGTGAAATCTAAAAAAGCTGAGCTATAGAAGCAGAGAACAGAATGGTGGTGACCAGGGCCTGGGAGGTGGGGGAAATGGGGAGATGTTTGTCAAAGGAGACAAAATTTCAGTTAGATGATGAATGAATTCTGGGGACCTAACGGACAGCATGGTGATTACAGGTAACACTGTATTGTGTACTGGAAAGTTGATAAGAGAGTAGATCTTCAGTGTTCTCACCACACACGCAAAGAGGTACTTATATGAGGTGATGGAGATGTTATCTAACCTTATGTGGTAATCATGTTTCAACATAACACATGTATCAGATCGTCACGTAATACACCTTAAACGTACACAGTGTTATATGTCAGCTGTGTCTTAATAAAGCTGCGGGGGTGGGAGTACTCACTTAATTGTCACCCAGGCCCCGTGAGGTAATCACTGAGAATAATCCCATTTTACAGATGGGGAAACTGAGGCCCAGAGGTGCTTTAGCCACTTGCTCAAAGTCATGCAGCTAGTCAGTGGCTGAGCTGGGACTCCCAGGAAGGGGGCTGCAGCCTCCATGGCATCACCACCAGAGCATCTCTGAAGCTCCTTGGCATCTGTTCTTGTTGCTTGGATATGCTGGGCAGGGGAGAGTGGGCAGGTACCACAGGAAGGGGCTGGGGAGACAGCTCATCCTGGGTGGGCAGGGCCCCAAGAGCTGGGCTGGTCAGAAGGGGTTCTAGGAAACTGTTCCTACCTGCCCCTTACTTTACCCTCCATGTGTTCTCCCCCCACACCCTGCCTACTCCATGTACCCCCCACCTCATGGTACAGGTGGAAAAATGCCTTGGTTAAAAGTAAGGACTTTGAGGAACTTCCCTGGTGGTCCAGTGGTTAGGACTCAGTGCTTTTACTGCTGGGGGCCCAGGATCAATCCCTGGTCCGGGAAGTAAGATCCTACAAGCCAAGAGCTGCGGCCAAATAAATAAATAAATAAATAAATAAGGACTTCGGCATCCAACAAATCTGGATCTGAAATCTCCCCTTCGGGAGTGACTCAACCTCACCCAACATCAGTTTTCCCATCTGTGACATGGGGCACGAGGTGGAGGCTGTCAGGAAGCTGTGGTCAGACTCTCCCTCCCACCTCCACACTATTCCCCTTTTCTTTAAATTTTTTTTAACATCTTTATTGGAGTATAATTGCTTTACAATGGTGTGTTAGTTTCTGCTTTATAGCAAAGTGAATCAGCTATACATATACATATATCCCCATATCTCCTCCTTCTTGCGTCTCCCTCGCACCCTCCTTATCCCACCCCTCTAGGTGGTCACAAAGCACCAAGTTGATCTCCCTATGCTATGTGGCTGCTTCCCACCAGCTATCCAGTTTACATTTGGTAGTGTATATATGTCCATGCCACTCTCTCATTTCGTCCCAGCTTACCCTTCCCACTCCCCGTGTCCTCAAGTCCATTCTCTACGTCTGCGTCTTTATTCCTGTCCTGCCCCTAGGTTCTTCAGAACCTTTTTTTTTTTAGATTCCATATATATGTGTTAGCATGCGGTACTTGTTTTTCTGTTTCTGACTTACTTCACTCTGTATGACAGACTCTAGTTCCACCCACCTAACTACAAATAACTCAATTTCGTTTCTTTTTATGGCTGAGTAATATTCCACTGTATATATGTGCTACATCTTCTTCATCCATTCATCTGTCGATGGACACTTAGGTTGCTTCCATGTCCTGGCTATTGTAAATAGAGCTGCAATGAACATTGTGGTACATGACTCTTTTTGAATTATGGTTTTCTCAGGGTATATGCCCAGTAGTGGGATTGCTTGGTCATATGGTAGTTTTTTAAGAAACCTCCATACTTTCCTCCATAGTGGCTGTATCAATTTACATCCCACCAACAGTTTTTAAAATTTTTTAAATTTTATTATGTTTTTTATTATTGAAGTACAGTTGATTTACAATGTCATGTTAGCTTCAGGTGTACAACACAGTGATACAGTGTTCAGATATATATATATGGTATTTATTGTTTGTACTTTTTAATGATGGCCATTCTGAGCAGTGTGAGGTGGCACCTCATTGTGGTTTTGATAGCATTTCTCTAATAATTGTCAAGGCTTTTACTTTTATTTTCTGTCATTCTTGTGGGACAGGAAGCAGGTGTCAATGATTGGCAGAGCTACCTGTCATTACGACATCATCACTAGGCCAAGTTATGTAGCAAGGCAACCAATCAGAAGCATAGGTTGCCTCTAGAAGTCAGTTTCACAAGAAGTGGTAACAGTTTCCAGTCCTCTGAGTGATACAGGCCTCTTTGTTCAAAATTAGTTCAAGGACAGATGTATATTAACAGAGGTGAGAACAAGCTGGTAACACTTATGAATATTCACAAGATCTGCAGTGCACAGGAAAACCAGTTGTATGGGTAGAAAAATCTCCTTCTCTGTGACTTCAGGACAGTTTTCCTTCAGATCTTTGGGAAACTTCTTTTTTTTTTCAATTATAATTTAAATTATAAGTATTTGGTGGCAGTGGTTACACAACTGTATGCATTTGTCAAAACTCATAGAACTCAGTAAAAAGGGCGAATTTTGCCGTATGTAAATTATACCTGATTTTTTTAAAAGCAATACTTGGGAAAAACAGAACATTCATGCAGTATGCAGGTATATAGACTTGTCAAAATGTATCCAACTGAACACTTAAGATAGATGCATTTTATTATATGGAAATTATACCTCAATAAGATTGATTTTTAAAAATTGTAGGTATGTGATTGCCCTATTGTACTTTTTAAAGACCTGGTTCTAGAATTGTATTAAGTAGTATTAGATGTAAAAGGTCACTAGAGCTCAGTTTTGCTGGTAGAAATCAGGGAGAATAAAGGGATTTTTTAAAGAGAATTAAGGGGCTATCGATGACAATAATCAATAAACAATCAATAATAGCAATAGAAAGAGTTTTATTTTAGCCAAACTGAGGACTATAGCCCAGAAGACAGCTTCTCAGAGGAAAACTCTGAGAAACTGCTCCAGAGAAGCAGGGTCTTCAGCACAGTTTTATATCTTCTAAGAACAAAGAACATCAAACAAGTCAGGGACACACTCCTTCAAGGTTTCAGAAAAACAGACCAACATGTACACAGCAAGTCAGTATGACCTTGGCACCTGGAAGGGAGTCTTATCATCAAAGGAGGACCAGCCCTGGCATCCCAGGAAGAGGGGCTTTAATCTTTATTTTGAACACGGACATTCTTGACTTCTCGTCAGTGTGCCCTTTTCTTTAATAATTAAAGCAGATGCACAATGTAGTTTTCATAGGCCACAAGCAGGCTGTTTTAGCTAGCACAAAATTCACGTTAACTCATGTATAAGCCAGAATGACTTCCCCAGACCTCAATATGTGAACATTTCTTTATCAGGCCATATATAACTCTTTCCTGCTACTGAACTAAGGGTTTTCAAACTGAGTCCCTGGGGAGCCCCAGGGGGTTCCACACATTCTCTCTGCTTTTCACCCTGCCTGTAGTTAGAGCTGCCCACTTCTTTTGCATCCTTCAAAAGCTATTTTTTAAAAAAGTTTTAACATATTTATTGGAGTATAATTGCTTTACAGTGTTGTGTTAGTTTCTGCTGTATAACAAAGTGAATCAGCTATATGCATACGTATATCCCCATATCCCCTCCCTCTTGCGTCTCCCTCCCACCCTCCTTATCCCACCCCTCTAGGTGGTCGCAAAGCAGTGAGCTGATCTCCCTGTGCTCTGCAGCTGCTTCCCACTAGCTATCTATTTTACAGTTGGTAGTGAATATATATGTCAATGTTACTCTCTCACTTCGCCCCAGCTTACTCTTCCCCCTCCCTGTGTCCTCAACTCCATCTCTACGTCTGTGTCTTTATCCTGTGCCACCCCTAGGTTCATAGCAGCATCCTTCACAATAGCCAAAAGGTGGGAACAACCCAACTGTCCATCAACAGATGATACACGAAATGCGGTATGGACATAAAATTGAATATTAGCCTTAAAAAGGAATGAGGTTCTGATCCATGCTACAACATGGATGAATCTTAAAATGTTATGCTCGGTGAAATAAGGCAGGCACAAACTGATAAATATTGTATGATTCCACTTATTTGCTATATGAATAGGCAAATTCATAGAAATAGAAACTAGATTAGAGATTACCAGGGGCTTCAAAAAGAGGAAGTGGGACTTAGTGTTTAATAGGTAAGGTTTCAGTTTAGGATGATAAAAAGAAAGTTCTGGAAATGGACAGGGGTGATGATTACACAACACTGTATGGCTGAAATCAAGCCATACTCCCTCTAAAGACTAGGGAAAAGTCGGTTCTTTGCTTCTTCCAGCTTCTGGTGGCTTCTGGCATTCCTTGGCTTGTGGCCACAGCATTCCAGTGTCTGCCTCGGTGGTCACACTGCCTTAATGCTGCTGAATTTACACTTGAAAATGGTTAAAATGGTACATTTTATTTTACATGTGTTTTACCACAATTAAAAAAAAAATCCATCCATATTGGAAACAAAACAAACCCAAACAATGTGAAAAACATTCTTAGCTCATGAGTCATACAAAAATAGATGGTAGGCAGGACTTCCCTGGCGGTCCAGTGGTTAAGACTCCGTGCTTCCACTGCAGGGGGCATGGGTGTTCGATCCCTGGTTGGGGAACTAAGATCCTGCATGATGCTCAGTGTGGCCACAAAAAAAAAAAAAAAAAAAGATGGCGGGCTAGATCTGGCCCATGGGCCGTAGTTTGCACACTTCAGTTGTCGATTATTCTATCGAAGGAATAAACCATGATTTTATCTATCTCTTCTATGGTGATAGCTTTTTGGGAATGAACATGGCATGCAGTTCTCAAACAAGGACATTATTTTGGTCACGTTTGTGTGCCCCCTCCCCTCCGTGCAAGCTCCTGTATCTCTCCCTGCCCCGTTGACTATGGTTCCTGGAATTATCCCCCAGGTTCTACCCTCTGGACCAGTCCCAGCCTGGATGTGGGAAGGGAAGGCTCTTGAAGGAGAGGCTGTGGCACCACTAGGTCCCTGGACTCTACCCTGGGGGCTTCCTTTTAGCCCCGGATGTGGGAAGGGAGGCCCAGGATGCCAGGGGTCTTAGCCAAGACAGGAAGCCCCACACTCGGAGGCCTTAAAGAGAGAGCTGAGGCAGAGGCACGTCATTCGTGTCCAAAATTGGGCCTGCTGAGTCCACGGAGAGGGTAAGTGACAGTTGCTCCCGCCTTTAAGGGCAAAGCTAGGCCTCCAGCCCCGTCCCCCGTGGGGACCCAGGGTTCCCGATTGCACACATTCTGTGGGCCTGACCCTTCCCAGGTTGGAGAGGGGCTGACGCAGCTGGGGTCTCTCGGTTCCCTCTTGCAGCACCTACAGGATGAAGGCTCTCTCTCTCCTCCTCCTCCCAGTCCTGGGGCTGCTGGTGTGTGGCAAGTCGCTGTGTCCCATGGATAAAGCCATCAGTGAGAAGATCCAGGAATTCATCAGTTCCCTAAGTGAGCACCCTCGCATCCAACCTCGGCAGGGGCCTCAGGGGCCCCTCTGATCCCTGACATGGAGCGAACATCAAGTCAACCCCAAACCCAACCCAACGCCATTTCCCACCCAGCTCCACCTTTAAGAACAGCTCCAAACCCTCCTCCCTCCAAAACACCCACCTCAAAGCAGAATCTTGGGAGGTGATGAGCTCCCGACCCCCTGGGCCTTCCCCAGGGGCGTTTTCTTGAGCCCCCTGCCCATCTCCAAACCACCAGGGCCTGGGCAGCATGAGACTGGGGGAGGGGCAGCTCGGTTTCACAGTTACCTCGGTCACTCCTTCCATAGTTCCTGAGGCAGTAAGGGACATTGGCCTGGACTGCCGGAGTGTCACCTCCAGGGGGCACCTGGTCACTTGCCCCTCAGGTGAGTACAGAACCCGTGGTCCAGGCTCTCAGTTCTGTTCTCAGTACCCCAAAACCCCCTCCCCTACATCCAGCCTCTATTTCTCTAGGACCACAGAGTCTCAGCCTCTACTTCTGTAATGTCCTGGTCTGCACTCCCAGCCTTGCCCCTTCCCCCAACTCCCGGACCCCATTTCCTCAGGACACTGGTGTCCAGGCCCCCAGCCTCCCCGCCGCCCACGCTGCCAGCCCCCTGGAACCCCAGGCCCGCAGCCTCTGGCTCAGAGTCCAAGCTCTCTCCTTCTCGCTCCCCCTCGCAGGTTTCGCCGTCACCGCCTGCACCTGTGGCTCTGCCTGTGGCTCGTGGGACGTGCGCGCCGAGACCACGTGCCACTGTCAGTGCGCCGGCATGGACTGGACCGGAGCTCGCTGCTGTCGCCTGCGGGCCCGAATAGCCTAAGGTTGCGCTTGCGGAGGGGCGCGGGCCTGGGGGCGTGGCCAGGCCTCGGAGGGGCGGGGTCCTGTCTCAGAGGGGCGGGGCTGGAAATAAACCTCCGAGAAGATGATGGAGAAAGCTCGGGCCCTGTGCTGTTGTCTTCTGTGGGGTGCGGGTGACTGAACCGGCATCTTCAAAAAGAGCAAGGCGCCAGAGGGAGGGGGGTGGGGGACAGCCGTGACTTTCTTCCGCCCCATTCCCCCCCCCTTGTCCGCCACTTCTACTTCCGAAAATGGGGCCTTAACTTCCTGTAATGACAACCACACCCAAGGCTCATGGCCTTCTTCAGGAGGGGAAGGGAGTGTAACGTTTATTTACTTATTTTTGGCCACACCGGGTGGGCATGTGGGATCTTAGTTCCCCGACCAGGAATCGAACCCGTGCTCCCTGCATTGGAAGCGCGGAGTCTTAACCACTGGACCAGCGGGGAGGTCCCGAGAGTGTTACCTTTGAGGCCACCTTGACAGTCACCCTAGGGTCTCAGGCCTCCTGGGAAGTTGCTGGGCCATTCTCCCCCACTGCTCACAATGAAGCCTCATCGGGATCTGGGTCTGTACAGGACAGGAACCCCCCCGCCCCCTACCCCACATACACTCCAGGGCCTCAAGCCACCAGCAGCCCCAGGGTCAGGGTGCACCCCTGAATCCATTGCTGAGTCCAGAGTCCTGAGCGCCATCCCTCACTCCCCACCTGCATCAAGGGACATTCGTACCCCTCTTGAACACTCAAATATGAAAACACAGGGCAGGGGACTTGTTTGCTCTTTGGTGTATCCTGGCGCTTAGAAGAGAGCATGGCACATAGTAGGTGCTCAGGAAAATGTCTTGAATAAATAACCACACACATAGGTGAATACACCACCTAGGTACACACACTACACGTATGTACACAGTTACACGTGGCCATGTGCGCACACAGTACACAACCCAGTTACCACTGTCACACAAAGACACTGCGCCCACAGACACACACATGCCCCCTGTGGAGAAGGACCTAGGGACACATAGACACATGTATGCCTTAGACAGACACTCGTACTTCCAACATCAAGTCCCCACCCCAGCTTGGATGACATTGGTCTCAGTCTGGAGTCAAAGCCCTAGAAGGCAAATCCTCAGCATTGCTGTGGGCACAAATCCAGGTGATTCAACGTCCGGTTTCCTGAGAATCTTAACCCAGGAGTCTCAAAATCCAGCCCCTGAGAGATGCAGACAGAGACTTCAGAACACTTAGTGCCCAGTCATTTTAAAAATTTATTTATTTATTTATTTATTTATGACTGTGTTGGATCTTCGTTGCTGTGCACGGGCTTTCTCTAGTTGCAGTGAGCGGGGGCTACTATTCGTTGCGGTGGGCGGGCTTCTCACTGTCCTGGCTTCTCTTGTTATGGAGCACGGGCTCTAGGTGCACAGGCTTCAGTAGTTGTGGCACGTGGGCTCAGTAGTTGTGACTCGTGGGCTCTAGAGCTCAGTCTCAAGTAGTTGTGGCACACGGGCTTAGTTGCTCTGCGGCATGTGGGATCTTCCCGGGCCAGGGCTCGAACCCATGTCCCCTGAATTGGCAGGCAGATTCTTAACCACTGTGCCACCAGGGAAGCCCCAGTACCCAGTCTTAAGAGGGACCCAAGACTTAAATGTCACAGACCCCAGCAGCACACTCCAGAGGCTGAAGAATGGGTGACAGGGTGGGTTTGTGGTTTTCAGGATGTTTTGGACTCTCTTCCCACTGACAACCACCCGCTATGATGGTACACCCATCTGTCTGATCATGGTAGTCATGAGCTGAGATCACACAAACACTTCTGGTGCCCATGGAGCCCACCAGACCCCAATCCAGGGATTCCCCTCCCAGGTCCTCCCTCCTCACCCCACCTTGGCCATGGGGTTGGAGTGGGACCACTGAGTCAGAAGAGTGTTAAGGACCAGAGAGGGCGAGTGTAGTACCTTGTCCATCCTGCTCCCTCACTGTCCCCTGACCCTGATGCGAGTGCCTCTTTGTCTCCAAGACCCACAATTGTCCCCCTGTATCTGGACCCCAAGAAGAGCCTCTTTAGAGGTCTCAGTTCCAACACAGTCATCCTCCTGTCTCAGAGTGCAGACTTTGACAGGCAAAGCCCCTTCTTAAGCCTCTTTCTTCATTTGCCAACTGCCCAGCCCCCGTAGTAGCCAAGACTGTGCTAGTTGCAGGCGCCGCAGACCCCCCCGTCAAGCTAGCTCGAGCAAAAGTGGAAGGACATTTCTGGATTATGTAACTGAGAGGCTCAGGGTTAGAACAACAGACTCAGGTATGGCTGGATCTAGGGTCTCAGATAATGTCTCCAGGACCCGACTCCCTGTCAGGTCTGCTCTCCTTAGTGTTGGCTTCACTCTCAAGCAAGTTCTCCCCTGTCACAGCACCAGGCTTATATCCTGGCAGTCTGACAGAGGGGAAAAAAGAGTGAATGCCCTTTTTCTTGGTTAACCCAATAAAAGCCTCAGGCTTGGGGACTTCCCTGGTGGTCCAGTGGGTAAGACTGCGTGCTCCCAATGCAGGGGGCTCAGGTTCAATCCCTGGTCAGGAAACTAGATCCCGCATGCATGCTGGCACAACCAAAATAAGCAAGCAAACAAAAGAATCCCAAAAGCCTTCGGCCTGAGTCTCATTGGTTGAGTCTGGCTCATTTTGCCCACCCCTTTGTCAAATTTTGGACTTTGATTGGCTGGGCCTGGATCATGTGCTCACCCTAAACCAATACCTGGTTAGGACACATTTTCTTTCTTAAAAGAAAATTGAAACTGTTGCTCCATGAAAGGATCTGGTCAGGCAACCCCATGGAGCCCTCTTAGGCCACCATGACATGGTTGCTTGTGGATTTCCAGTTCTGGGGCTACCTTTTTCTCAAAGTCCAGAGGGCTGGAGCCTGGTCTTAGCCTCATCGGAGCCAGGGAAACGTGTAATGCCACGGCCCCACCCCCTTTGCCTGTCCACCAGAGCAGAGCCAGTTCCCCATTGGTCCATCTCTTCTGTGGCTATTACATCAGCAGGGGCGGGGTCACATCTCTCAATGGCTGACTTCTTTGTAAGAGGAGATGGAGGAGCTGGCATCTAATCATTATTAAATTGATCGTCCTTGAACAGACAAAATTGGCAATACTTTAGGAAAGAGAACATTATCCTCACCAGCCAGATCTCAGGTACCATTCCAAAGTTATCTAGAATTTAATCACATATTTTAAACCTAAAACATACTCACTTTCCATGCATAGAAAGTTTTAAACTTATTTTTTCCAAAGGGAGTGTAACAGAGCAGGACCCTACGGGGCCTTCCCAGGACAGACACCACCTCCCCCCATGTCCTCTGCCTGCCTCTTGTCTGTAGAAAAAGTTTAGCCAAAGAATAAATTTAATCAGAGAAATGAAAACATGCAGAAGCAAAGAAGAACAGTCAAACAGGACAAAAGGATAGTTTTGCCATTAAGCAAAGTCAGGACCTTTAGTTCCTCCTCAAGGGCTATAGATAATATTCTGAGCCATAGGCTTTGAGCTGCTTAGTGGAGACCAAAACCCCTACCAGGTGGGGGAAGTTAACTACGTGATGACCAGACTGTAGCCATGACATAAGCTGCCCCATCTTACACAATTTTGAGAACTGGCCTCAAGGAAATGGGAACAAACCAACCCTGGAACTGAAGATTAATTGTACTTAAAACAATCCAGATGACATTGATCACACCACTGCATGACCAACTTCAAGGTGATTGTCAGAGCCGACTCTACTGTTTCTGCATGTAGCCCCCTCCCTCCATGTATCCACCCCTGAAACTCCCCTTTAAAAGCTTTTGTCCCCTGATCGGCAGCTGGGAGATGTCTTTTGGACATTAGTCTGCCTTCTTCCCAGGTTGCTGGCCTCCTGAATAAAGCAACCTTTTCTTTTCAACCAACACTTGTCTCTCAAGGATCGGCTTTTGAGTGGTGATATGCCAAACCTGAGTTCAGTAACAGGAAAAAATTATAATATTCTAGACCAGCACTGTCCAATATGGCAGTGAAATGTAGCCAGTCCAAGTTGAAATGTGCCTTAAGTGTAAATACACGTTTGGTTTTGAAGACTTAGTACCCCCCCCCAAAAAAGGTAAAATGTCTCAATAAACATGTGGTTCACAAACAACTGATTAAAAAATAGTCCAAAAACCTGAATAGACATCTTTCCAAAGAAGACATACAGATGGCTAATGGGCACATAAAAAGATGCTCAACATCACTAATTATTAAAGAAATGCAAATTAAAACCACAGTGAGATATCCCCTCAACTTATCAGAATGGCTTTTATTTAAAAGCCTACAAATGACAAATGTTGGCAAGGATGTGGAGAAAATAAAACCCTTATACACTGTTGGTAGGAATGTAAATTGGTCCAGCTACAATGCAAAACATTATGGTGGTTCCTCAAAAAACTAAAAATAGAACTAATATATGATCCAGAAATTCCACTCCTGGGTATATATCCAAAAAATTGAAAACACTAATTTGAAATGATAAAGGTACCCCAATGTTCACAGCAGCATTATTTACAATAGCTGAGATACGGAAGCAACCCAAGTTTCGATCAACAGATGAATGGATAAAGAGGATGTGATATATATGTGTGTATATATGTATATAAATATACATATATACACACATACATACACACACTGGAATATTACTCAGCCATGAAAAAGGATGAAATTCTGCCATTTGCAACAACATGGATGGACTTGGAGGGTATTATGTTTAGTGAAATCAGCCAGACAGAGAAAGACAAATACTGTATGTTATCACTTGTATGTGGAATATAAAAAAAAATTTTTTAATGAATGTATACTAAAAAACAGAAACAGACTCACAGATATAGAGAACAAACTAGTGGTTACTAGTGGGGAGAGAGAAGGGGAAGGGACAATGTACACTTAAGGGATTAAGAGATACACACTACTATGTATAAAGTAGATAAGCAACAAGGATATATGGTACAGCACAGGGAAATATAGCCATGGAGTATAGTCTATAAAAATATTGAGTCACTGTGCTGTACACCTGAAACTAACATAATATTATAAACTGACTATACTTCAATTTTTAAAAACCCTGCCGAAAATCCACATTATACTCTATCAGAAGGCACCGCTCTAGACTTAAAGAAAAACTTCCTTATATACTTTGTCTCATTTTAATCCCCAGTTCTCAAGGTCAGATAGACACAAAGAGAGATTTAAGACACCTAGACAGAGTGGAGACAGTGTGAGTGCATGAATATGTATAAGCATGCAAATGAGCATGCCATGTGTACACGTGAACAGATATGCGACTGGGGGTATTCAGGAGTGTGTGTGTGCAAGTGTGTGTGTGGGTCTGGGTAGGCGAGCAGATGTGTGGATGCGGGTGGGTGTGTTTCTGAGTGTCTCTCTGTCAGGGGTCTCCAGATGGAGGACGAACTACTTCCGGGGTTAGGTCAAGGTGATGTCTGGCGTCAGTCCCAAATGTAGGGGTGGAGTTCCAGTGGTTAGTTCCATTGCCTCATATCCGTTCCTCTCCTCCAAGGGGCCCTGAAGAAGTAGAACTTCTCAGGGTGGAGCTGAGGGGTGGGACTAGGGCAGCGGGAAGGTAGGTGTGGGGACCTAGGAATCCTGCCTCCAAGGCTGGATGCCCCTGCCCCCAAAAGTGGGACTCTGGGGAGCCACAGCATCTCCCGTGAGAGCAAGAGGGATGGGAAGATGAGGTTTATCCAGGTAGACACACACACACACACACACACACACACACAGCTTCCTGTAAAGTTCCTGACCATCCTTTTTTTTAAAAAAAAATTATTTTATTGACTATAATTGACATAGGACATTGCATAAGTTTACGATGTACAACATGTTGATGTGATACATTTGTATATTGCAATATGATGATCACCATTGCATTAGTTAACACCTCTACCCCAAGTTCCTGACCATCCGATTCTGTTTCTGGGTCTATGGGCATCTCTTCTTGGTCCTCCCTGAGACCTCTGCTCTCCTAAGATCCCTCTCTAGCCGGGGTTGGGGTGAGAATGTCCCAGGGTGGGAGGGTCCTGCATCCCTGAAAAGAGGAGACTGACCTCTCCTTCCTCTCCTCCACCCCAACCCAGAGACTTCCTCATCTGCCCAGAAACTTTCTGGCGGGTGGGGTTGTGTGTAGACAAATTGGTAGGCTGGGGACTTCGGAGGCTGAGGAAAGCTACATGAACCAGGAGATCGAGATGCAGGCGGCAGCCTTCAAAGACAAGAAATGGGGGTCCCCAGCCAATAAAGAAGGTTAGACACCTTGGGTGGGGAGGGGAGAGGTCAAGAGCTGAAAGTGGGGGCCAGAGGGTTCCTTCCCCCACCCAGAGTGTGTGTGTGTCTGTTTATCACCCAAATGTTCACTCACATCCTCTCCACTTAATCAAGATGTAGATCTTAGTTCCCCACTCCTTATCTTTACACCCAGAAGCTTGTTGCGTGCAGGGCTCCATGAATCCAGACGTCCGAGGCCCCTCTCCCACCCTCACCCCTGTCCCAGCGCTCTCGGCAGCTTTCTTCAATCACTCTCACTGACCTGCCCACAGGTGCAGATGACCCTGCCTATGAGAATATCACCTTCAAAACCCAGCACCAGCCAAAGGGCAGTCATTCACCACCCAAGAGTAAGGGTAAGCCCACTAGCCCACATCACACAGCCTTGGGAGGGGCCCATGGGAGGGACAAGGGGCAGTGTGTGGAGGTCAGGGTCAATGGTGTGGGGTGTGGTGGCATCAAGGCTTGTGTGTGACAGCGGTGGGGGGTAGCTTTGAGGAGGTGGTGATAATGATGATGTGATTGTGCCGGTGGGGGTGCTGGTGAAGGTCTGGGTGTTGGTGATGGTGAGTAGGGGACCACGTAGTGGATCGGGACAGAACCACCTAGATAGAGCTGATGAGGGTGCTGATGAGGTCCTGGTGATGGAAACAATGCTGGTAACAACGGGTATTGATGTTGGTGGGTGTTGGTGACAGGGATGTTAAGGGGGGCATGTTGGTGGCAGTGTTGTTGATGGCCACAGCTGCTTATGGTATCGGGAACAGTGGGTGTAGGTGAAGAGCTGTCGCTGGTGTTACAGTCAGTGTTGATGGTCTGAGTGGCAGTGTTGGGCCCTGGAGATGACCTGTCCTGCCTCTACCCCATTCCAGCCCAGTCCAAGCCACCCTCCAACCCTGCCCAGGTCCCCCACTGGTTGCCTAGAGCCATGATGAGTCTGTATGTTCTCCTCGCTCTGTCCTGCATCGTCCTCTTAGCCTTGGTCCTGGTGAAGAGTGAGTGAGGTGTTTTGTTCTGTTTTGGTGGTGGAGGAAGGGGCTGGGGCAGTGTGGAGGGGTTCCCAGGAGCTGGGGCGGTCCAGCGCTGCTCCCAACTGCAGACCTGAGGCGATTCTAAGGTTTTCTTGCCTCCCCACCCCATCCTGAACAGATTCCGAGATGTCCCAGGAGCTGCTGGTCTTGAGAAGGGAGCTCCAGAACGGTGAGGGAAGGACCTGGGTCGGGGTGGGGGTAGGGAGGGCAGAGGTGACACAGACAACCCTGATCCACACCCTCAGTCTCCCTTTCAGTGAGAGAGTGCCAGGACAAGGAGAAGAAGCGCTGGAGCGATGTCGAGCAGGGCATTGACACGGTCAAGAGCAAGGTCCATGAAGGGAACCAGAAACTGAGGACGCTGGCGACAGGTGCCCTTATAGACCTCCACTGGGCGAATTTGCCTCCATGCCCAATATTGGGCTGGGTGCTGGGGAGTCGGGGGAGGGGACAGCAGGGGTCCCGCCCTTCCAGAGCACAAGGTTTGGAGAGGTGATGGATGTCGCCCTCCAAGTCACTTGGGGAGTATATAAATGCATGGGAACTCCAAGTACATGGGCTGTGTGGCACCCCAGGTTGGGGGCTGGGCAGGGAGAAGCCTTCCAATAAAGCTAAGAAAGCCCCGCTTGAGCTTTTTCCTGTCTCTCCCCAGTCTCAAACATAAACGAAATCAAGACTACATTACAGAAAATCCTCCAGATGTTGAAGATGCCAAATCCAAGTAAGTTGGGCCCAGGGGAGGCGGATGAGGGGCTCCCTTGGATTTGGCCCCAGGTTCTCTTTCAAGAGTGGGATCTGTCTGACCTCAGGTCTCCACCCTTCACCCCCGCCCCCACCCCGCAGAGCCCACACCTCAATAAAAGAAAAGACATCAAAGCCCTGGCTACACCTCGGAGGACAAGACAGCACCTCTCAGTGAAGATGGGAAATGGGGACCCCAGCCTGGTCTGAAGCTGTGCTTCATCCCACGTGTAGAAAATCATGTGTCTTGGTGAATGTGTTGTGGAGTTGCGTGTGTGCATATGTGCTCGTGTGTCGGGGTTAGCACTTCACGGAGGGCGGGTATTTCAGTGTTTCCCACAGGAGGGTGTTATGGGTGAATGTTGAAGGTGGGAGTCACAGCGAGTATGGGGTGCACCCCTATGTCACTGTACATGTGATGCGCATGTGTATTTCAGCGTGTTGTGAGTGTAATGCATGTCACCGTGGGTGGCTGTGGCGACCACAGTAGTGTGTCACTGTGGGTGTGCGTGTTGGTGACACGTGTTACACGTGCCCATTTCAGCATAAACACATGTGTGTCCTGCGGGATGTTGTGTGATGGAGGTGTGAGTGGGTGGGGTGGGCACACCATGGGAATGTATCACTGTAATTGTGGGCGTGTGCCCTGTCACACCCACCTGTCACGCTGTGCCGGCCTGAACAGGTGTGTGTCAACACGAGTGTGCCTGATTATGCCACTGAGGGTGCTCAGAGCATGGACCCGCATGTGTCCATTTGTTTCTGCCCTCACATTCCACGATTCATGATGATAAAGGCCAAGGGGAAACAACGCGGCTTTCAGATCTGTTATTGGTGTGGCTGGGGAGCTTTGGAACCTGGTAGGGAGGGTCTGTAAGTGTTCAGACTCGGAGAATGAGAAAGGTCACACGGTGAACACGTGGACGTAATGCCAGGAACCCTGGGGGCATGAGAACCAATGTCCGCAGTGGGTCCCAGTGTGTCCATGAATGTGTACCCTGGGAGCGACTAAGTCCCTGTGCCGCTGAGTGTGTGCCCATGAGGGTCTGTGGCCTGAGATGTCCAATGTCTCCCTAAGTGTTCATGGGCCCACGAATGTATGAGCCCCTGAGTATGTAGTGTGCTTGTGAATGTATCTGTCCACAGGGCATGTATTCATGAGGGCACATGTCCTTAAGTGTACTATGCCCACGGCTCATGGATGTACGTCCTCTGAGAACTTGTGCCCACGGACATGCGCATGGACCCTAAGACAAGTGGACATGTTCGCATGGACATATGTGTGTCCCTAAGACAGGTGAGTGTGTGTGCATGGGCATACGTGTGCCCCCGAGACAAGTAGACATATGCCCAAGGACGCACATGTTCCTAAGACAGAGACGTGTGCCCATCATCAAATGTGTGCTCCTGAGCAGATGGACGACCCGTGCCGCTGTCCCCTTGATCACGGGCCAACCAAGGCCAACCAGGCCCCTGGCCCGGGCCGCACCCCTCTGTAGGGTCGCACGGACACGCGCACCCCCGTGCGGCCACTCTCGGGAATCACAGAGCGCGCCCCGCCCGTCCCGCCTCGGCGCCTGCGCACGCCGGGCCTTTTACGGCGCCGTAAAGCAGCTCGGCCGAATTGGCTGCCGCAAGTCCCGGTGAGACCCCGCCCGTCACCACCCCTCCCGGCGCCGTGCCGCGTCCGTTCCCCGACCCCTCTCCACGGGTCTTTGGGTCCTGGGTCAGGGTCTCGGCGTCCACGATCCCCGGAATCCCTCTTCGGCCCACCCCGGGGGACCACGAGGAGGGTGGGCTCCTTCCCGATCCCTCTGCCTGGTCCATGCCGGGGCCGGGGTCGCGGGATCCCGGTCTTTCCACGGCTTAGCTCACCAACCCCATGGCAGGCGGGTGGAGGGGTCTCAACACTCCCCCCTCCCCTCTCGCGCGCTGGGCAGTCCCCATGTAGGCAGCTGCGCACCGGGGCAGGGGCGTCCTGGAGCTCTTGAGATTCCCCTCCCGTGGTCTTTTCATCCCCCACGCAGACCTGGTTGGGGCCCTCTCAGCATCCCCAGACCCTTCCGGCTTCTGGCCAGGTGCCTGCGTAGTGGGGGCGGGGTTCTCAGTTACCCCTACCGAACCCACCCTTAGCAGGGGTGTGTGTGTCTCAGAGACCTTGGGATTCCCCGCCCCGCCCCATCCGCTGCCATTCCCATCGCTGATCCACATTTTTTTTTCTTTTTCTTTTTTTTTGGTCTCAGCACCCACTAGGGATTTTCTCCCAGCAACCCCCTTCCGGGTCTCTCGCCACCGACAGCTGTGGCTTCACGCCCTGTGATGGGAGGATCACTGCCCCCCTTCCTGGCTCCCCTAGCCCCCGGGTCCGACAGTCTGCCCCCTCCCTCTTTCCACGGTGCAGCTACCTTTCTGGAAAGCACGCGGGTGGGGGGTTCCCAACGCCTTCTCTGGCTGCCCCTCCAGTCTTTTTACAGACGCAGGCCCACTCAAAAAGGCATGCTTCGTGCATGACAAATTGGTGCTGCCCGAGGGTGCGGGTTTGGAAGGGTTCCCAGCATCCTCTCCAGGCTTGCCCCATGTGTCTTGCCTGTTCCCCAAGCCCCCAACCCTCCTGGCCGTTGGTCTCCACACACCCCCTACTCCTCTCTCCCAGTTTCTCTGACTTTCCGCAGGGGAGAGGCAGGGAAGTTCTCTTCACCCAGGGAAGTCAGCGCTGTTGCTGCTGGAGCGCATGGCGGGGGGAGGGATAGTTGCAAGTGTACTCTCACGGCCCCCATCCTCGTCCCCTTCCTGCCCTAGGTTTGACGCCCCCCTCCCCGCGCACTAGTTTTCTGGTTACTCGTACAGGCGGCGGAGGGCTTAGCACGGTGCTTTGAACGCACAAGGATCACCTGGAACTCGAGGGGGTGGTTTCGAGCGCCCCCTTCTGGTCCCCCTCTTGTCTCTCCTCCCACCTTCCCCCTCCACCCCTCTCCCTCCCAAATCCTCTCCTCGCCTAAGGTACAAGCCTACCCCCTCTCCCGTTTGGCCGTCGCTGGCTAGGCGTAACGGAGGTATGCTTTACGCCCAGGTGGGTACCTCCTTTCCTTCTACTCATCTCTTCCCACGTGGGAAATCACTGATGGAGCGCACAGGGAGGTGGTAGAGAGGGGCTCCTTCCCTCCTCTGACACCCACGTTTTCTCGTCTCCCCGCAGGGCAGCGGCGGCATGGAGGCGCGCTTCACGCGCGGGAAGTCGGCGCTTCTGGAGCGCGCGCTGACCCGGCCGCGCACCGAGGTGAGCCTGAGCGCCTTCGCGCTGCTCTTCTCCGAGCTGGTGCAGCACTGCCAGAGCCGCGTCTTCTCTGTGGCGGAGCTGCAGGCTCGCCTGGCCGCGCTAGGCCGCCAGGTGGGCGCCCGCGTTCTGGATGCGCTGGTGGCTCGCGAAAAGGGCGCCCGGCGCGAAACCAAGGTGCTGGGCGCCCTGCTCTTCGTTAAGGGCGCCGTGTGGAAGGCGCTCTTCGGCAAGGAGGCCGACAAGCTGGAGCAGGCCAATGACGACGCCCGCACCTTTTACATCATCGAGCGGGAGCCGCTCATCAACACGTACATCTCCGTGCCCAAGGAGAACAGCACGCTCAACTGCGCCAGCTTCACGGCTGGCATCGTGGAGGCGGTGCTCACGCACAGTGGCTTCCCCGCCAAGGTCACGGCGCACTGGCACAAGGGCACCACGCTCATGATCAAGTTCGAGGAGGCGGTCATCGCCCGAGACCGGGCCCTGGAGGGCCGCTGATTCCGCCCCCCCCCCCAATCCTTATAAAGGATGAAGATAGCCCCCTTCCCAAGCGTGTCTTGTGTCTTGTGTGAGGGCCTCAGAGATCCGCTCAACACCTTGACCCGGGAATTCCCTGGCGGTGCAATGATTAGGACTCGGCGCTTTGGCACTTTCACTGCTGAGGGTGCGGGTTCAATCCCTGGTCAGGGAACTAAGACCCCGCAAGCCCCGTAGCGTGGCCAAACAAAACAAAAACACCCACCTTGACCCAGGCCCCTGCCTCAGGCTGCTGAGGGATGCCAAGGCCCAAGCGTGTTTATTTATTATTATTATCTTTAAAAATATTTTATTTATTTATTTGGCTGCTCCAGGGTCTTAGTTGTGGCATGCGGGATCTAGTTCCCTGACCGGGGATCGAACCCGGGCCCCCTGCGTTGGGAGCACGGCGTCTTAACCACTGGGCCACCAGGGAAGACCCCCCAAGTGTGTTTATAGTACAATGGGGAGGTGGGGTGGGGGCAGAGGGAAGATAAACCAGGCCCAAGGAGCTGCTGGTATGGCTGCAGTAGGGAGAATGCTGGCACCTTCCGGAATCGCAGCTGGAGGCCATCCCTCGGCTGAGGAGGTGGGTGTGGGGGGAGTATCAGGGTGGAGAGATCAGGCCAAGGGAGACTCTCTAGACCAGGGGCTGGCACACTTTTTCTGTAAAGGACCAGAGGGTGAATAGTTTGCGCCCAGCAGCCTCTGTCCAACTACTTTGCGCTGTAGACAGCAGTAGGTTAAGGAGTGGGTGTAGCTGTGTGTCTAGAAAACAGACAGAGGGTGGTTGTTTGTCAACCCTCCACACCTTTTTTTTTTTTAATTTATTATTTATTCTATTTTTGGCTGCGTTGGGTCTTCGTTGCTGCACACGGGCTTTCTCTAGTTGTGGCGAGCGGGGGCTACTCTTCGTTGCAGTGGGCGGGCTTCTCATTGCGGTGGCTTCTCGTTGCAGAGCATGGGCTCTAGGCGCGCGGGCTTCAGTAGTTGTGGCACGTGGACTCAGTAGTTGTGGCGCACGGGCTTAGTTTCTCCACGGCACGTGGGATCTTCCTGGACCAGTGCTCGAACCCGTGTACCCTGAATTGGCAGGCGGATTCTTAACCACTGCACCACTAGGGAAGTCCCCAACCCTTTTTTTTTTTTTTAAACCCTTGCTACTCAAAAGTGTGGTCCCGGGCCTCAGTGTCAGCATCCTCCAGGAGCCTGTCGGAAATGCAGACCCTCAGGCCCACCCCAGACTACCCTCTCAGAGCCTGCATTTTAGCGAGGTCCCCAGGGGATTCCTGTGTGCAAACTGGGGCGGCTGCCCCCCTCCACCCCCCAAGAGTTTCCAATGCTGCAGATCTGGGGTGAGCCGGGGATTTGCATCTCTAACAAGTTCCTAGGAACTTCTGTTAACTCCAGGGGCCTCACTTTGAGAACCCTGGCCTGAGAGACCTGGTTCTCTAGGGGAAACAGGCGGGTTCACTTGAAAGTCATCTGGGTGCTTAAAATAGTTTGCGGTTCATCTCTAAACACATGATCCCATTACCTGAACACACGTTCCTTGTTGACAAAGGAAAGTAACTACATTTCAGGCAAACTGCCCTTTTGACCACCACCCTTGGTCTCTTGATCACTCCTCACACTTCCCGCCACTCCCAATGAAAGCCCTTCAGGACTTCGGAGGGGAAAATTTCTTCACACTTTCGCTTCCCCCCTCACGCCCTTGGCCAAGACCTGAACAAGTGTGTTTTGTTTGTTTTGTTTTTTTGCGGTTCGCGGACCTCTCACCGCTGCGGCCTCCCATTGCGGAGCACAGGCTCCGGACGCGCAGGTTCAGTGGCCATGGCTCACGGGCCCAGCCGCTCTGCAGCACGTGGGATCCTCCCGGACCGGGGCACGAACCCGCGTCCCCTGCATCGGCAGGCGGACTCTCAACCACTGCGCCCAGGGATTCTCGGCGGGGGAACACCCTGGGCCAAACTCCTGGATGGGCTGCTTTCCAACTCCAGGGTTGATGCTCTGCCTCTCAGGAAGACGTCCACCTGTGCCCCCATGTTCCACCTACCAACCAGGGCTAGGCCAGGCTGTCCACCGAGCAGGGAGGGGCCTGGCTGGAATGTCCCCGGACCGTGCACTCCAAGAGAGGAGGCACCGTGTTACCTCATCTGTCATGCTGCATCCCCAGCTTGAGGACAGGTAGCCCTCAGTACATATCTACTGAATGAATGACTCTGGTGGCCTGAGGCTGTTCATTCTGGGCCCCCAAATGTCCCTCTCAACCTTGATCAGGGCTAATTATGGGGACCTGAACCTACTGCATGTTTTGCTGGGTGACAGGCGAGGAACATTTTTAGCAGGGGAGAAAGTTGTCAGGTGGGCAACAGAGAGAGGTCACTGGGGGCCACTGGGTGGGCAAAGATGGCAGGAGGCCTGGGAGGTGGGGACCCTGGGGGACTTTCATGGAGGCCAGGTGGGGGTGGGGACACTGCGGGGGGCTGTCACCTGGTCCAGGAGCCAGAGGAGGTGGCCTGGGGCAGTGGCAATGGGGATGGAGAGAAGCAGGTCGGTTTGAGATGAGATAGCCTTTATGATGGGAGGGACGTGGGGGTGGGTGCTTGGAAGATGCTATGGAAAATGACCAGTGTGGGTGGACAGCTGGGCGGTGAGGACACAGGAACGAGGAGAGAAAGTTTGGGAACAAGTCCTGCTGGGCTGTGGGGAGGCCACAGGACGGGGTTCTGGATAGAGGCTGGGCCTGTGATGGAATCTGGAGCTTCAGAACTTCTAACAACTCTGCAGGCCCAGGCGCCCCAGCCCGAGGCCATACTGGTGCCCAGTGGCTCTACATGTTCTAACTGGGACTCAATGACTTGCGTGATGCTAGGTTCCTGCCAAGACTCAATTTAGACACCCACACAACACACACACACATGCCACAAAAGCACAAATCGACATGCAAAGACATCCACACAACACACATACAAAGATTCAGACAGGGCTTCCCTGGTGGTGCAGTGGTTGAGAGTCCGCCTGCCGATGCAGGGGACATGGGTTCGTGCCCTGGTCCAGGAAGATCTCACATGCCGCGGAGCCGCTAGGCCCGTGAGCCATGGCCGCTGAGCCTGCGCGTCCGGAGCCTGTGCTCCGCAACAGGAGAGGCCACAGCGGTGAGATGCCAGCGTACCGCAAGAAAAAAAAAAAAAGATTCAGACACACGGACAAACAGCACTATCCAACCACAGATACCTACACAATGCAAAACTGCACATGCCCCACGTGCACACAGACACAACCCAGAGGCATCTACACAAAGATACAGACCACAGGATATCACCAAACCACACACGTACACAACGCATACACTTAGATATACACAGACACAGACAAATACACAGAAATGCACAGAGGTACACACAACACACACACAAATTAAACACACAGAGACAACACACAGTGGGACTACAGATGCAAGATAGACGCACCCAATGTGCACACAGATACACACAACGTAATCATATGCACACATAAACACAAACGCACATATAAGTGTACCAAAACATACACACACAAAACACACATAGAGACACACCACAGATATGCAACACACACGCACACGCGCAAGTACACGGTCATACAGACACACACGTACGCCCTCTACCGGTCTTCTGCAGAACTGTTTCCAAAGAGGGCTTGATGGACAGAAGCAGGGCCCTCCTCCAGCAGCCCTCCTGCTGGAGGACGGGAGGAGGGCTGGACTTGGCTCTCCCCCACCCCCCATCCCCCACAGGCCTCAGTTTCCCCTTAGGACCTCTCCCTCCACCTCTGTACCACCGCCCGGCTTCAATCACCCCCAATCCTTGCTACTTCCCACATCTCTGTGTTCAGCCCCGTGCATCTCCTGTGCATCGTTCGTTCATGCGACGAAAAAACTCATCAATAGTCAATCTAAGAAAGAAACGGAGAATTTTATTGGAGCCAACCTGAGGATTATAACCTGGGAGACAGTCTCTCAGAGAGCTCTGAGGGCTGTTCCGAAGAGGTAAAGGGGGAGGCCAGTATAGATGTGAGTTTGGAGAAGGGGGGTTCGTGCAATCGAGCAGTCATCTTCTTATTAATGTTTTAACTTTAACTTTTTTATTTTTTTATTTTTGGCTGTGCCACGTGGCATGTGGGATTTTAGTTCCCCAACCAGGGATGGAACCCACACCCCCTGCATTAGAAGCACAGAGTCTTAACCACTGGACCACCAGGGAAGTCCCTCATCTTTTTTTTTTTTAATTTTATTGAAGTATAGTTGATTTACAATGTTGTGTTAATTTCTGCTATACAGCAAAGTGACTCAGTTATACATATATATTCTTTTTCATAGTTCATATTTGAGTACTCATCTTGGTAGAAGGTTGCTGCTGTTCTCGAGGAACAGATATCTTAGTTAATGGTTTTAGTGGTTTCCTAAGGATGGGATGATGCAAGAAACTGAGTTCATGAAATTGTCTTCTGGAAATCTGTCTATCCGATGGCCAGTTCTGCCAATTTTCCTACGGCACAAAGTGCCTCATCCTGATCTTCGCCCTGAATTTCTTGTTGTAGGTCGGCAACTGCAGTGGCTAATGACTTGATTCTTGTAGAACTGGATGGTGGGCAATAAACATTCTTTGTTTTACAATCCCCTCCCTTTCGGTCTTAATTTTGACCAAAGTTTGGGAGGCATTTCGTGACCAATTTGTCCCATGGTGCTAGGAATGCTCATTCCAGGTCTGGCAAAGATTTCATGGATAGAGCCACTCAGTGTGCTATTAGTGGACTGTTACAGTAGCCAAAAGCTTCTGGACTACCTCTCTTACTAGCTCGTTATGGTCCAGGAAATGGTTCCCTCTGTTGCTTCTTCCCATAGCTAGAGTTACACTATTAAAATCACTGATCTTATAAGACTATATATTTGATCAACCGTTTCAAGTCACCTAATCATGATTAAATCTACCTGAGGCTCAATTACACATTTTTTAAAGTCTTCTTTTTAATAAATTTATTTATTTTATTTTATTTATTTATTTTTGGCTGTGTTGGGTCTTTATTGCTGCACATGGGCTTTCTCTAGTTGCGGCGAGTGGGGGCTACTCTTTGCTGTGGTGCGTGGGCTTCTCATTGCGGTGGCTTCTCTTGTTGCAGAGCATGGGCTCTAGGCACGCGGGCTTCAGTAGTTGTGCACATGGGCTCAGTAGTTGTGGCTCGTGGGCTCTAGAGCGCAGGCTCAGTAGTTGTGGTGCATGGGCTTAATTGCTGTGCAGCATGTGAGATCTTCCCAGACCAGGGCTTGAAGCATGTCCCCTGCATTAGTAGGTAGATTCTTAACCACTGCACCACCAGAGAAGTCCCTCGATTACACATTTGGTAATGAAAGAAACAATAATCTGGTAAAATAGGCAGAATACAAGTAATATAGGTAGTGGCATTAATAAGGTCATAAGTAAGTATTTAAGCTGAGAACTACCATTAGGTACTGCCCAGGATCGCCCCAGGTTGTCTGACCAGTCTGTTCTGCATCCATCTCTATCTTTTTTTTTTTTTAAAGAAGATGTTGGGGGTAGGAGTTTATTAATTAATTTATTTATTTTTGCTGTGTTGGGTCTTCGTTTCTGTGCAAGGGCTATCTCTAGTTGTGGCAAGCGGGGGCCACTTTTCATCGTGGTGCGTGGGCCTCTCACTGTCGCGGCCTCTCCTGTTTCGGAGCACAGGCTCCAGATGCTCAGGTTCAGTAGTTGTGGCTCACGGGCCTAGTTGCTCCATGGCATGTGGGATCCTCCCAGGCCAGGGCTCGAACCTGTGTCCCCTGCATCGGCAGGCAGATTCTCAACCACTGCGCCACCAGGGAAGCCCATCCATCTCTATCTTTAAAGAAAATGGTATATTAGCATTGTATGGAAAGTTCACCGAAGATGTCTGCACCTATAAGGCGAGTGGTGGCTCGTCATGACCCCTTACAGATTGTGGAAGGAATGTCACCGTCTAAGGAGTTACAAGGCTGCCGCCAGAAGGAGAAAATTGATCTTTATGGTTGAGCAGGTATTTCTGCCGTTGGGGAGGTCTGGTTCACGCCTAATGCAGATGCACGATGCACACAAGAGGGCAAGGGAGGAGACCAAAGGGCAGAGGAAAGATTTTATGTTTAAATTTTTCTTGTCTCCCCTTAAAATGTGAATTTTTATTTCATCACTGTCATTCACTCATTCATTCATTCATGCATTCAGTGAGACACTGGACACCATGATGGGCCCTTGGGGCTGATGTCACGAACAAGCTGGACAAAAACTCTACCCTTGGGGCTTCCCTGGGTGGCGCAGTGGTTGAGAGTCCACCTGCTGATTCAGGGGACACGGGTTCGTGCCCCGGTCCGGGAGGATCCCACATGCTGCGGAGCAGCTGGGCCCGTGAGCCATGGCCGCTGAGCCTGCGCGTCCGGAGCCTGTGCTCCGCAACAGTAGAGGCCACAGCAGTGAGAGGCCCACGTACCACAAAAAAAAAAACAAAAAACTCTACCCTTGGAGCTGACGTTCTATCCGGGAGACAGACAAATGTCAGATGGTGACGGATGTCAGAGACATAAAGGAGATAGGAGGAGGGGGTGTCAGAGGCACTATTTAAATAGTGATCCAGGAAAGCTCTTGAGTGGGTAATGTTTAGCTGGAACTCCTGCAGAAAATGAGACCCCAGCTCATGGATAGAGGGAGGGATCCCCAGCAGGGGAAACAGCACGTACAAAGGGCAAAGAAGAGCCCGCAAGGCCCCGTGTAGCTGCCACCTTCCCCTTCTGCACACGCCTGGGGATCCCCTGGGCAGCAGGGTCTGTTGGAGGAACACTAGGGGGGCGGGCTTGATGAGCTGAGTGAGCCCAGATGCGACCTCTGCCCCGGGCTGAGCACAGCATTGCCCACCACCACCTGCCTCCTCCCCACCCCATCAGCCACATTCCTTATCCTTTGACTGGTCCTGTCTCTCCTCTTCCACGACCCCATCCCCGGTCACCATCTTCCCTCCTGGACAATGGTGGCAGCCCCCTCTCCATCAGCCACAGGACCACATCTTCCCCCCGCTTCCAACCCTCCATGCCTCCCCTGCCTGGAGTTCAAGGGCTTTACCTGCTTCTGCTCAGCTTCTCCAGCCACACCTTCCCCCACCCCCACTTCCTACAAGACTCCCCAGGTGCACTCTTACACCTCAGGGCCTTTGCACTAGCAGCTCCCACTCCTGGGGTGCCAAGCTGGCCTGCAGTGACAGTTTGCATGGAGGCCTCCCTGACTTCAGAGGCCGGGCTGGGGGTCTCCTCTGAGACCCCACAGTCCTCTGTATTCCCCTTACCCAGTCCATCTGTGTTAGGTGGGCCTCTCCTGGGACCCGGGGCTCCCCGCGGGTAGGACCTGGGCACCCTTCCTGGAGGGGCCCTGAGCTCACAGGCAGATGCGCCCCTCCTTACTCCCGTTCCCAACCATCATCCACGCAGAGAGCAGGTCAGCAGGAAGAGGAAAGGCACGTGTGGGATGGGAAGGGGCTGACTCTGCATCATCACGTCCTGGAGCCTCACGTGGCTGATGTTGTTTTCTTGTGCTGTTGTGGGGTGGGGAGGGCTTGGAGGGGGTGCTCAGGATGAGGGGGACACAGAGGCTGGCTTGTCCACATCCTTCCTTCTGGAGAGACTCCCAGGCCCAATGCCCACTCCCTCCAGCCCCTCCAGGCCCCAGCACGTCCCCGGGGACCAGGGACCAGGGAGCTGAGCCAGCCCACCCTGGGAATCCTGAGAGCATTCCAGGACTGCACTGGGAGATTCGGGGGTTTCTCTCTGACATTGCCCATGGTTCTCTGAGAGGATGAGATATTGTGTGGGGACCAGGCTAGAGGATGGCTCCCAGCCCCCTTGAGATACAGAAATCTTGGACCCCAGGCTCCACCATCAGGGACCCATGCTCTGACCTTCCTGGAGACCCAGGAATCCAAACCCTTAAGGACCCAAGAAGCCAGGACCCCAAGCCCCACACTCAGCGACCCAGGCCCCTAGCCCTTTGGAGATCCAGGATTTCAGGACCCCAGCCCTGACTTTCAGGACCCCAGAAATCCAGGCCCCCAGGCCCCCAGCCCCTTAGGGACCCAGGAAGCCAAGACCCTAATCTTTTTTTTTTAACACTGGCTCTGTTTTGTTTTATTTATTTGTTTGTTTGTTTGTTTGTTTATTCCCAGTTTTTTGGCCATGCTGCATGGCTTGCGGGATCTTAGTTTGCGACCAGGGATTGAATCCCAGCCACGGCAGTGAAAGCGCCAAATCCTAACCACTGGGCCACCAGCGAATTCCCCCAAGATCCCAGTCTTGACCCTCAGGAACCTAGAAATCCAGGACCCCAGGTCCTCAGTCCCTCAGGGACCAGGCCCCTAGACCTTAAGGACTTTGGTCTAGGATGGTGAGGTTTTTCTGCTCGGTCTGGCTCTTCAGCGGGCTGGTTCCCTAGGTTGGTCAGGACAGTAGGAGTGCTGCCCTCTTCTGGATATACCTGGTCACTGCTTCCCCCGACTGGGTGACTCCCCACAACCCGCGTGGGTGGAGAAGGCCATGGAGTCCCAGCTCCACCCCCTTCTCCTGTGGGCCTCAGTTTCCTCATCTGTAAAGTGGTGATATGCACAATTCTCCCACGTAGGTTGTCGTGTGCATAAGTCCTTCCGCACAATTTTAAAAAGTCTCTTCCGCAGGATAGAGAGAAGCCAGCAACAAATGGGAGCGCTGTTAGCACTATTTCCCAAAACACATCGCTGTCGCGTATCTCCCATTATTAATACCCGCCCCCACCACCCGCCACAAAGCACAAAGGCTCTTGGAAGAAAACTCCCTGCAGCCAGCAGGGCCCTGTGTGGCTGGCACCTTCCTTGCCTGCATTGTTCCTTTGCTGAGCTCCAGCCACATCTGCACACTTTTCTGTTTTTTGAGCCCTCTGGCTGGCCCTTCCTCATCCTCCAGTTCTCTGCCCTCCAAGAGAAGTGGTCCCAGCTAAAGCGGCCCCTAGCCCCTCAGTCACCCTGTCAATGGTCTCTATGATCCCCACCTGTGAAGGTGTCTGGTTTGCTTATATCTTGCATGGTGCCCGTTAGAACACGAGTTCCAGAAGGGCAGGGGCAGTGCCTGTTGTCACCACCGAGTCCCCAGCCCGTGGCTCAGGGCTAGGCACACAGTAGGTGCTTTACAGGCATCGCATCTGTAGGAGTTTCTTAATGACTGCTGTAAGGAATTACCTCAAACTGGCTGGCTTTAAACAATGTAAGTGTATTATCTTACAGTTCTGGAGGTCAGAAGTCCAATACAGGTCTCACTGGCTAAAATCAAGGCATGGACAGGGTTGCCCTCTTCCTGGACATTCTAGAGAGAATGTTTTCTTAGCTTTTCCAGCTTCTAGAGGCCCCCCACTTTCAATGGCCTGTGGTCCCTTCCTCCATCTTCAAAGCAAACAGTGTAGCATCTTCCAACCTTTCTCTGGCTCTGATCCTCCTGCCTTTCTCTTATAAGGGCTCTTGGGATAACACTGGGCTCACCTGAGTAGTCCACGATCGTCTCCCCATCTCCAGATCCTTAACTTAATCTCACCTGCAAAGCCCCTTTCACCCTGTCAGGTTGCCTATTCACAGGTTCCAGGGATTCGGACGGAAACATCTTTGGGGGTCATCTTTCAGCTGACCACAACACCTGAGGAGGTAGATGTTATTATTGTTCCCATTTGATAGATGCAAAAACTGAGGCTCAGGGAGGCAAAGTCACTTGCCTAGGCTCACCCATTGAGTAAGTGGCAAGCACAGGTTCTAGACTGTGGTCCTTCTGTCTGCATCTGCCAAATCCATCCATTTGAGCCATCTGTGAGTGGACGTGGGGACATAGGGGAGGGAAGAGTTGAGGGCGGGGTGGTGAGGTGGATGGCAAAGGGGCTGCCAAGGGGACAGGAGGAGTGTATGTTCTGTCCTACCCTAAGGGCTTCCCCAGATACCTCAGCCAACCCAGTAAGATGCCTCAGGATCCCAGGGGGGTTCCTGGAATTGTGGGGAGGGATGCGGGAGGTTGGAAACGACAAGCTACTCTGTCCCAAGTTCACTTCCTTGGAAAGTGGGGTGACAGATAGGGCCGTTCCATCCAGGAAACCCTGGCTGGGCTCCAAGGTCATCTTTGATTTGCTGACTCAGCCCCAGACAGTGGGGTCATGTGGTCACTCAGGGGGCTGTTGGTAAGAACACCTACTGGGAAAGGGTAAGAGGGTGACCGGAAGGGGTCTCTTCTGCCCCCAACCCCCTGCTTCCCAGCGCAAGCCCCTTTGGCCTCTCCAAGACAGACCCTGCTTTCCCTCCCCCACCTCACTCCTTAGGATAGGAGTGCAGGGAGCAGGGGGACTGCTTTTCCAGAATGTTCCACTTCCAATTTCACCACGTGGGCACACCACCTTCTATTTCTCCTCATCACCTCCTCTTCATCACCTGCCAGACTGTGAGCCCCAAGAAGGCAGCAACCACAACCTGAACCCCAACATTTCATTATGACAATTTTCAATCATACAGAAAAGTTGAGTTTTAGAATGAAAATCCATCCCTAGATTCTACAATCAACACTGTCTATATTTGCTTGATTACAAATCTGTTCATCCATCCACCCCTCAATCCATTTTATTTTTCATGCATTTCAAAGTAAGGTGCAGACATTAGCCCACTCCAGCCCCCTAAATATCAGTACTAAACCCCCCCCCAAATGCTCCAACCCACAGACCGTGAACTAGAGGTCAAAGTTCACTGGCTGCTCTCCTACCTGTTTTCCCTTTTGAGTAAAATAACTTAGAATGAAATACACAAATTCCAGCAGTGTTTTCTTGGAGCTTTGACAAATGCATTCACCTGTGTAATCCAAACTTCTATCAAGGTACAGAATGTTTCCATCATTCCAGAAAGTTCTTTCATGGTCCTTCCCAGGAAGTCTCTGCCTCTGCTCCTGGGGAACCATTGTGCCCACAATTTTCCAAGCTTGAGTAGTTCTGCCTATTCTAGAACTTCATATAAATGGGTACATAGCGTATATACGATTTTGTGGGTGGCTGCTTCCGCTCAGTCTAAGGTTTTTTACCTCTTGTTCTCCATTGGAACTCCAGTGCCTGGCATACAGTAAGTGCACAAGAAATGTTTCTGGGTGAGAAAATGATTGCATTGAATGAATGAACGAACGAATGAATGACATTGCTCCTTGTTCACAGAGACTTGCTCTCCCATCAGCTCCCCCCTCTCCAGCTTCTCTCTGGCCAACCTCCTCCTTGGTCTGCTGAAGCACCACTATTGTCACCCCCAGAAGGCCTCTCTTTGGGGTGCAGTCAACAACTTTTCTATTTGTCTCTGTTCAGGGGGCTGTAGTTCCAAATAGCAGAGACCCCTCCCCAACCTCCTGCTTCCCAGCCCCCTTCCCCGTCTCATCTTCCCATGAAAACACGTGTTATCAGGCAAGTGTAAACCCGTGTTTCCTGCCTTCCCACAATATCAGCTTCAATTTCCAGCCTCATTTCCGCCCCTCTTGCTCTTCTCTAGATAAGCACCTCCACCTGGTTCTAGAACTGCTAAAGCCTCTCTTGGGTCAAAAATACCCTCCCCGAGCAACCAGAGCCTGGAGACATCGCTGAGTATTGGGGATGCAAAAAAGGGTACAACCACTTTGGAAAACTGTTTGGCAGTTTCTTACAAAGTTAATCACTTACCTACTATCTGACCCACTCCCAGGTATTTACCCAAGAGACGTGAAAACTGAAATCCATAAAAAGTTCTGTATGAGATGATTCACAGTAGCTTGATTCATATTCTCACATTCAAACAACACAAACATCTGTCAACAGGTGACTGGATACACAGATGGTGGTCCAGCCAATCAATGGTAGCTGATTCAGCAATGAAAAGAAACAAACTACAACAGCGTGGGTGAATCTCAAAAACACTATATGCCTAGAGAAAGAATCCAGGCACAAAGCACTACACACTGTACGATTCAATGTATATGGCATTTGAGAAAAGAAAAATCTCATCAATAGTGATGGAAAGCAGGTCAGTGGTGGCCTGGGGGAGGGGAGGAGGTGAGGATTGATTGGGAAGGGACAAGAGGGAATTTTAGGAGGTGACGGAAATGTTCTATATCTGCAGTGCAGTGGTGGCTACACAGCTGTATACATTTCTCAAAACTTGTTAAATTGTAAGCTTGAAATAAGTGCATTTAAAATAAAAAATTTTTTTCAACTGTTGTAAAATAAACATAACATAAAATTTACCATCTTAACCATTTTTAAGTGGACAGTTCAGGAGTGTTAAGTATATTTGCATCGTTCTGCAACAGATCTCCAGAATTGTTTCATCTTGCAACACTGAAACTCTGTACCCATTAAACAACAGTATTTGTCCTTTTGTGACTGGTTTATTTCACGCAGCATAATGCTGTAACATGTGTCAGAATTTCCTTCCTTTTTAAGGCTGAATAATATTCCATTATATGGATGAGTATGTTTGGTTTATCCACTCATCCATTGATGGACACTTGGGTTGCTTCTACCTGTTGGCTATTGTGAATAATGCTGCTATGAACATGGGTATGCAAATATCTTTTCAAGACCCTGCTTTCAGTTCTTTTGGATATCTGTCCAGAAGTGGAATTGCTGGGTCATATGGAGTTTCTGGGGGGAGCCTGATCCTCATGACCTTGATTTCAGTCCAGTGAAACTAATTTTGTTTCTTTATTTTCTCTTTTTGGCTGCACTGCACAGCATGTGGGATCTTAGTTTCCCGACCACGGATCAAACCCATGCCCCCCTGCAGTGGAAGCATGGAGTCTTAACCACTGGACCGCCAGGAAAGTCCCAATGAAACTAATTTTGGACTTCTGACCTCCACAACTGTAGAATAGATGTATATTGTTTCAAGCCACCAAGTTGGTAGGCATTTGTTACAGCAGCAGTAGGAAACTCATACACTCTTCCAAGCTGACTGTCTGGAAATTCATCAGTCTGGTCAACAGTCTACTAGGTATTTTATCTGTCCAGAAGTCAGATGGCTCCTGGGAAAGGTCAGTGCCTTGCTCTGGGTTGGAGTTTATTTATTTATTTATGGCCACACCACTCAGCATGTAGGATCTCAGTTGCCCCACCAGGTATCAAGCCTGCACCCCCTGCAGTGGAAGTGTGGAGTCTTAACCACTAGACTGCCAGGGAAGTCCCCTGGGCTGCAGTTTAGAGGATTCAGAGAAGGGTTGGGGGTTTCCTGGTTACAGCACTGAAAGATTCTGCCTGGCCAGGGAGTTTGGGTGCTGTTCCCTCCTGTTCCTGCTTAGTGGATGCTCTCAGGGCTGGGCAGCTTGGGGGCTCTGAGCAGCTTTGGTTCTGGACTCAGCTCTGCACAGAACTAAAAGCTGCTAGCCTGTCACTCCCCTCAGTTGGACAGTTGGACCCGTCTCCACTGGAAATGCTGGGAGAGCCCCCAGGTCCCCAAGACGGGAGCAGGAAGCTTTGGGAGTGCAGGGTAAATTCAGATCAAAAGTCTCCAGTTGATAAAGCTAGGCTGTGTGCACCCCACACCCCCCAAATGGGTTCAGCCATACCTTACACTTTCCAACACCCTCTGCCTGCAAAGCCCTCCCTTCCCAGCTCCATGTGCTGAAATCCCATTGTTCTTGGAAAGTCCATCTTCTCTGGGTGTATTTCCTGAACATCCCACAGAACCTGGGTGCCTGAGATGAAATGGACATGCTCATCAGATCCGGGCAGCCCCTCTCCCACCTGTCTCAGGGCCTTGTGTCAGGCTGCCTGTGGTCTCCACAATAGCGGGACAGTCTCCTCAAGGAACAGGGCCAGCACTGCAGCATCTCAGCAGAGTTCCTCTCCCTGGGGACACAGGTGGCTCCTTCAAACGCATCATATCACTCCTTCATGTATTCCTCAATCGAGTCACTGGTCACATTGTCCCAGGGGTAGGGATGGGGGTCAGACTCATTCCTGTGTCCCCAGTGCCCTACAGCCCCTGGCCCAATGCAGGTTACCCACTGGGTTTGGGGGGCATCATAGGCCCCTGAGGTCAGGGTCACTCACATGGGTGACATCAGAGTCTCTGAGATAAAGCTTAGAACAGCTAACCAGAGCCAGAAGCCAAGATTCATTTCTCATTTATTGATGCTCCCTCGGGCTGCGAAGAAAGCTCTCAAAATCCCTATCTTTGAGGCCTTCCACCTGCATGGTAAAATACAAGTAAATCAAACAGCTCCATCCCTGAGTTACTTGATCTTGGTTAGGGAGGGCGATAGGGTCAGATCACAGGGCTGGGGAGCTCAGATTTTGGAGCGGGTGGAGACTAGGTGAGGTCCATGGGTGAGGGGTTGCAGTGAGGCTGGAGCGGAGGTTTCAGAGTGCGGTTACTGGCGTACGCTGTGGGTGGGGTGGGAAATTAATGGTGGTGGGCGGAGCCAGGACGGTGAGCGGCTCAGGCGATTGGACAAGTGCCAGTGGGCGTGACTCTGGGGCACTGGTGGAGGTCAGCAGCTGAGCCTCTTCTCACAGATCCAGCTGTCGTCCCTGTTGTCGCACGGTGCGTCATTCCACATCCCCGTGCGGAGAATCATGATGCAGTCCTCGCGCCCCAGCGAGTCATTGGGCTCCCCCTGATTCCAGTGGCTGCAATGGTTTGGCGGAGGTGTTGCTGGGAGGCTAGGCTGAGGATGGCCATGGGGTCCAGCCTTCCTTTCCGGGGTCTAGCCTGTTTATTACTTGGGGCTAACCTAGACATCCTGAGGGTCTAACCTGAGCACACGCACCTGGGATATAACTTTCTAACCCCAGAATTTAACCCTAGTCACTTCCTGGGGTGTAGCCCGCCCATCCCTAAGGAGGCCCTGAGATCTGGCCGAAGCGCTTCTCCTAGGATCTGAACTGTCAGCCTCCCCGAGTCCCTTCCCTCACCTGAAGCTGAGCGGGACTCCGTCCACCCACTGGTAGCCCTGGATCCTGCGCGCCCTGCGCACGGCCCTCAGGCCCAGCCAGTAACCGCGGCCACCAGTGTTCCGATTTAGGAAGCCCTGGGCAAGAGGGGAGACTGAGCCACGCGTCCGTCCCGCCCCGCCCCCAACCACGTCCCCTCAGGTAAACTCCTTCTCCCCGCCCCCCAAAGCCGGAGCTGCGCACCTGCTCATCCAGGCCCCCGACAATCACCAGGTGCGCTCTGGCGCCCTCGCAGTGGCGCTGCGCCTCCACCCACGTGGCCCGTTGGGTGGAGAAAAGGTAACAGGAGCCCTGGAATGGCAGCCACGACTTGGGGCACTCCCCGCAGGAGCCTGCAGGGTGGCGAGGATCAAAGAGGTGATTTGCTCCCAAATGGAGCATATGGTGAGGATTGGGGAGGGGAGTGTTGGACCCCTGGGCTCAGGGTCGGAGCCACTGAGACCAGGCCAAGGTCAAAGGGTGGGGCCAGGCGGATCAGGGAACCCTGGGGCCCAAGGGCGGGATCCACTTGTCCTCGCCTCCCCCCTTCACCCCTCCGGATCGTGCTCACTGTTCCCTAGCCGGACTCCTTCCAGCGCTCGGAAGAGCTCACTGCGGATGTTCTCACGGTCCCTGCCGGCTTCAGCCAAGCTCTGGGTCACTGCGAGGTAAAAGGAGTCCAGATTATAGCTAGGCTCAGCATCAGTAATAAGGTCATGATTAGTTAAGGTCAGCATCCACTTCCGTGGTCATTGCCAAGGTCAAGAATGACATCACCCATTTTTGGATTGGGTTGTTTGTTTTTGTTATTGAGCAAACAACCCAATCCAAGAATGGGCAGAAGACCTAAATAGACATTTCTCCAAAGAAGATATACAGATTGCCAACAAACACATGAAAGAATGCTCAACGTCATTAATCATTAGAGAAATGCAAATCAAAACTACAATGAGATATCATCTCACACCAGTCAGAATGGCCATCATCAAAAAATCTAGAAACAATAAATGCTGGAGAGGGTGTGGAGAAAAGGGAACCCTCTTGCACTGCTGGTGGGAATGTGAATTGGTACAGCCACTATGGAGAACGGTATGGAGGTTCCTTAAAAAACTACAAATAGAACTAGCATATGACCCAGCAATCCCACTACTGGGCATATACCCTGCGAAAACCATAATTCAAAAAGAGTCATGTACCACAATGTTCATTGCAGCTCTATTTACAATAGCCAGGAGATGGAAGCAACGTAAGTGTCCATCAACAGATGAATGGATAAAAAAGATGTGGCACATATATACAATGGAATATTACTCAGCCATAAAAAGAAATGAAATTGAGTTATTTGTAGTGAGGTGGATGGACCTAGAGTCTGTCATACAGAGTGAAGTAACTCAGAAAGAGAAAAACAAATACCGTATGCTAACACATATATATATATGGAATCTAAGAAAAAAAAAAGATCATGAAGAATCTAGGAGTAAGACGGGAATAAAGACACAGACGTACTAGAGAATGGACTTGAGGATATGGGGAGGGGGAAGGGTAAGCTGGGACAAAGTGAGAGGGTGGCATGGACATATATACACTACCAAACGTAAAATAGACGGCTAGTGGGAAGCAGCCGCAAAGCACAGGGAGATCAGCTTGGTGCTTTGTGACCACCTAGAGGGGTGGGATAGGGAGGGTGGGAAGGAGGGAGATGCAAGAGGGAAGAGGTATGGGAACATATGTATATGTATAACTGATTCACTTTGTTATAAAGCAGAAACTAACACACCATTGTAAAGCAATTATACTCCAATAAAGATATTAAAAAAAAAAAAAAAGAATGACATGACGGTCAAGGACTGTTACAGCTGGGTAGGGTCCAGTTGTGGTTGGGGTTAGGAGTTGCAGTCAAGGTCAGAGTCCAGAGGTCAGGGGCAGGATGGAGGACACGACTGGGGTCAATGGTCAGGATCACAGGACAGGTGGGGGTCACAGAGGGGTTCGGAGGTGAATCAAGGGTAGGGTAACAGCCGGGGTGAGGGGTGAGGGATCATGGCAATGTCCCGCCCTCACCGCGCTCGCTCAGTTCTTTCAGGGTGCTCTCCTGCTGGATCAGCTTCGACTGTGCCTCTCTAAGCTTGGTGCGCACGGTCTGCAGCTGCGCCTGAGTCCCCAGGCCTGGGAAGGGGGGCGAGAATGGCGGCGGGACATCTGAGACCAGCCCACCGCCCCCGCTGCGCGCCAGGAGCCCCGCTCCCACTCGCCTCCTCCAATCCCGGCCACAAGCCCCGCCCCCTCTGTCCACCAGTCTCACAGCAGCTATTGCAGGCTCGGACCTCCTCCTTCAGGACACCCAGCACCGCCGTCTGCTTCGAGGCTGGAACGATCCCCCGTCCGCCCCACACACTCCAGGTCACCCTCGGGGACTCACAGGACCCTGCCCAACTCCAGGGCCAGCCTTGCGGACTGTGAGGTCCCCACCGACCCACCCACTACCCCGACGCCAGGGTCCAAGACCCTTCCGCCCCCGAATTTTGGGGACCCAAGACCCCCTGTTCTGCACGTACAGTTTGTCCTCAGCAGATTCTGTTGGCCAAGCAGCGCCCCGCGCTCTGTGGAGGCTGCGGAGAGAGGGGGACTCGGGAACTCTCCCCGCGGCCCGAGGGGTGCAGGGACCCTGATCACCGGACACACAGAGTGGGTGGGCAGGCGTGCAGCGCACGTGATGTGCACACACACCGACAAAGGACAAACACATTCACAGGCACATATGCACACACGTGGACTTGAGGATATGGGGAGGGGGAAGGGTAAGCACACAAACTCGTGTTCACACTCAGACCCAGGCAAGGGCCTGGGACCAGGCTGGTGTGCTCAGGGACGGAGAAAAGGTCTATGTCCCCAGGGGGGCTGGACATGACCTCCCCCATCATCCAGTCACTCACCCCTGGAAATCAGGACGCTCAGAACGAGGGCCCACAGGATTGTGACCACCAAGAGAGCCAGGGCCAGGAGGAGGGGTCTCTGTCCCCAGCGTCCCCAGTGCCCTGGGATAACACGGATGGACTCCTGAGTTCCTTCTGAGTTCCTCTGGTACCAGGACCACCCTGGATCCCTGGGCCCTGAGGACTGAGCCCTGGATGCTTGGGTTCCTCCCAGGAAACTGAGATTCAGAGAGGTAAGGTAACTTGTCTGTGGTCACACAGCCCCTAAGTGGCGGAGTTGAAATTTGAATCCAGGTCCAGCTGGCTCTAGGGCCTGTGGTGTCTCTCCTGCACTCACTACTTAGGCCTTCTCTTGGCTGATCCTCTCCATTCTCCCATCAAACCCCAAACCACTGGTCAGAGAGGGACCCAAGGGGACCTGTGAGGCAGCCCCATTGCTCATACCTCCGGGGACCTCCTCCAGCCTGCCATCCCACCTGCTGTACCCGGCAGTGTCCATGGTGATCAGGCACCCAGCTCTGGGAGTAGATATAAAAGTAGCCCCATCCCTCTCCCCGCCCCACCCACCCTCTTCCTTCCTTCCCGTCTCCTGTGTCTCAATTCCTGGTACAGAGAACCACTGACCAATCACAGCGATGGGCCCTTTCTGGGCTCAGCTGGGCTCGGCTGGGCTGCAGTAAGGGTGGGGTGGGGAGGGGAAGTGGGGAGTTGAGGGGGGTTGAGGGAGAGTAGAAGGAATGGGGGAAGTGAAGTGTGTGTGGATGTGTGTGTGTGTAGTCCCAGCCTCTTGGGCGCACAGCCCCAGCCCCGGCCCTCACCAGGTACGTGTTCCAGCAACAATTTCCAGGCTCTGCTGGGGCTTCACTTTGGAGCTCGGTCCGCATCACCTATAGGTCTGGCGTTCGCCTTCCTCCTGAGAGGGACAGGCTGAACCCAGCCAAGTTCAAGGCGGCTCCCTGCGGGTACCTGAGAAAGCCCCTTCCGGTGTACCCCCCCAACAACCCCACGCCAGCTGCTCATGGCTCCTCCACTCCCCTGCAGGTGCCTGCCAGAAGCTACCTTTGACCCTGACCTTCATTCAGTCCTCTTCGACTAGAAGGGAGAACACAGCCAGTTGTTCCATGGAGGCCAGCTAAGCTTCTGGACTCTCCTGTTGGGTGTGTGTGTAGGGTGTCCATGTGCAGCTTCTAGAAGCCTCTGTTTTTCTCCTCTGTGCAAAGGGGGACAGTGACAAGGCCTCCCTCCAAGGGATGCTGTGATAAACAAATGAGGTTATGCATGGCAAGCCTTGGCACCATCCCCAAGCACAAAACCCTCCAAATGTCATTCATTCTTTCAACTAATATTGGACACCTACCACATGCCAGGCATCGATCAAGGAACTGAGGATACATCAATGAACTAAAGAAGAAAATTCCTTTTTTCTTGGAGTTAACATTCCAGTAGGGGGTAGGGAGAGACAGACAGTCAATAATGAACATAAGTAAAAGGTAAGTTCGAGATTGGTTCAAGATGGCAGAGTAGAAGGATGTGCTCTCACTCCCTCTTGTGAGAACACCGGAATCACAACTAACTGCTGAACAATCATCGACAGGAAGACACTGGAATTCACCAAAAAAGATACCCCACATCCAAAGACAAAGGAGAAGCCACAATGAGATGGTAGGAGGGGCGCTATCACAATAAAATCAAATCCCATAACTGCTGGGTGGGTGACTCACAGACTGGAGAACACTTATACCACAGAAGTCCACCCACTGGACTGAAGGTTCTGAGCCCCACGTCAGGCTTCCCAATCTGGGGGTCCGGCAATGGGAGGGGGAATTCCTAGAGAATCAGACTTTGAAGTCTAGCGGGATTTGATTGCAGGACCTCTACAGGACTGGGGAAATCAGAGACTCCACTCTTGGAGGGCACACACAAAGTAGTGTGTACGTCGGGCCCCAGGGGAAAGAGCAGTGACCCCACAGGAAACTGATCAGACCTACCTGCTAGTGTTGGAGGGTCTCCTGCAGAGGTGGGGGGCAGCTGTGGCTCACCAACGGACAAGGACACTGGCAGCAGAAGTTCTGGGAAGTACTCCTTGGCGTGAGCCCTCCCAGAGTCCACCATAAGCTCCACCAAAGAGCCCAGGTAGGCTCCAGTGTTGGGTCGCCTCAGGCCAAACAACCAACAGGGAGAGAACCCAGCCTCACCCATCAGCAAACAAGTGGATTAAAGTTTTACTGAGCTCTGCCCACCACAGCAACAGCCAGCTCTACCCACCACCAGTCCCTCCCATCAGGAAACTTCCACAAGCCTCTTAGATAGCCTCATCCACCAGAGGGCAGACAACAGAAGCAAGAAGAACTACAATCCTGCAGCCTGTGGAACAAAAACCACATTCACAGAAAGATAGACAAGATGAAAAGGCAGAGGGCTATGTACCAGATGAAGGAACAAGATAAAACGCCAGAAAAACAACTAAATGAAGTGGAGATAGGCAACCTTCCAAAAAAAAGAATTCAGAATAATGATAGTGAAGATGATCCAGGACCTCGGAAAAAGAATGGAGGCAAAGATTGAGAAGATGCAAGAAATGTTTAACAAAGATCTAGAAGAATTAAAGAACAAACAGAGATGAACAATACAATAACTGAAATGAAAAATACACTAGAAGGAATCAATAGCAGAATAACTGAGGCAGAAGAACGGATAAGTGACCTGAAAGACAGAATGGTGGAATTCACTGCTGCAGAACAGAATAAAGGAAAAAGAATGAAAAGAAATGAAGACAGCCTAAGAGACCTCTGGGACAACATTAAATGCAACAACATTTGCCTTATAGGGGTCCCAGAAGGAGAAGAGAGAGAGAAAGGACCCAGGAAAATATTTGAAGGGATTATAGTTGAAAATTTCCCTAACATGGGAAAGGAAATAGCCACCCAAGTCCAGGAGGCACAGAGAGTCCCATACAGGATAAGCCCAAGGAGAAACACGCTGAGACACATAGTAATCAAATTGGCAAAAATTAAAGACAAAGAAAAATTATTGAAAACAACAAGGGAAAAACGACAAATAACATACAAGGGAACTCCCATAAAGTTAACAGCTGATTTCTCAGCAGAAACTCTACAAGCCAGAAGGGAGTGGCATGATATACTTAAAGTGATGAAAGGGAAGAACCTACAACTAAGATTACTCTACCCGGCAAGGATCTCATTCAGATTCGATGGAGAAATCAAAAGCTTTACAGACAAGCAAAAGCTAAGAGAATTCAGCACCACCAAACCAGCTCTACAACAAATGCTAAAGGAACTTCTCTAAATGGGAAACACAAGAGAAGAAAAGGACCTACAAAAACAAACCCAAAACAATTAAGAAAATGGTCATAGGAACATACATATTGATAATTACCTTAAACATGAATGGATTAAATGCTCCAAACAAGAGACACAGGCTTGCTGAATGGATACAAAAACAAGACCCATCTATATGCTGTCTACAAGAGACCCACTTCAGACCTAGGGACACGTACAGACTGAAAGTGAGGGGATGGAAAAAGATATTCCATACAAATGGAAATCAAAAGAAAGCTGGAGTAGCAATGCTCATATCAGATAAAATAGACTTTAAAATAAAGGATGTTACAAGAGACAAGGAAGGACACTACATAATGATCAAGGGATCAATCCAAGAGGAAGCTATAACAATTATAAATATATATGCACCCAACAAAGGAGCACCTCAGTACATAAGACAACTGCTAACAGCTCTAA